>NC_091940.1:36403025-37726775 GCF_041260155.1 Ptychodera flava
AAAAAAGAAAAAGCCCATTGAGCAGATTATTTACCTATCATCCACTATCCAATATAGCAATGAGGAGTAAAGTATCTTATTGTAGTCTCAAACTCACCATCCAGTGATTGTGAGTCAAGTACCCTTCCCATTATTCCTCCTTAAAGGTTCTTGATCTTTGACCTCTTGATTTGCCCATCACTTAGTCATATCTTTGACTGTTTCGACGTTAGTTACATTCACAAATATAGTTACATATATTCCCAAGACTAGCAAAAATATTATGAGGTTATTACGAAAATACCGCAAAGGATGCACGAGGAAGGACATTGGCACAGCGTATCACTCGATGCGAAGCAGAGGGCGATGCGCGGCGGCAATGTCTGAGTGCATCCTTTGCGGTATTTTCGTAATAATCTTATTATTATACATCTTACATTCCTGACTGGGGCTTCAAATTGTTAGAGTAGTGACCGTTTTCGTGCAATGTCAACAATTTTTCTTCTGATTTTATTGCGCCATTGTGGAACGCTATCTCGGACGCGCTTCTGTAAGTTTTGGAGTGTGTGCTCTTCACACGTACGTACAGAGCGTGCGCTAGACTTGTTCTGGCACTCGTCCAAAGGGTCATTTGAAACTGTTCAACAGTGAACGCACAGATACAGCAACAGGAAATGGGGCACCTTGAAGCCATACATGTTACGGAACGGGCGTTCCGTACGGCTTTTTTAGCACACTCAAAATTCTATTGTTCTCGATGGTAGATGTATAATAATATCATTTTCCATTGATAAGACCACATACATGCTTATCTTTGTGTCTTGCTTTACACTTTGACAGACGGGGGAAACACGTGAAGTTTATCATTTCCACTACACAACATGGCCAGATTTTGGACTGCCGCAGTCTCCATCAGCATTTTTGAACTTCTTGGCAGCCGTCAGAGAATCAGGATCACTAGATGATGACGTGGGCCCTGCTGTCGTCCACTGTAGTGCTGGTATTGGTCGATCTGGTATGTTTTGTCTGGCAGACACCTGCCTCCTTATGGTAAGTCTATAATTCTTGTCATTTCAATATAATCATTTATTTTTCAAGTTACTTTTACATATGATTTTATGTGTTTGTAAGTACAGTTTATTGATTTGTTTGTTCACGAGGTTTACAAGTTGAGTATCCAAACAGAAAGTTTGAAATTTTGCTTAAACAGGAAGTTAACAGGACCATGGACACACAATAGGGGATTACTGATGACACAGCCATTTGCATATACTGGGCAGGAGTTTTTGAATTTTCATGGCGTCGCTTTGACCATATGATAAATTTGAATAATTATGGTGGGCACTTTCGTGATATATGCAAAGAGGAGTCAAATGGTCGTACAGGGAACACATTTTGAAACATATGTCTTCTCTTACAAAAAACGGAACATTTTTTCAGTTTATTTTCAACTCAAGTTTAGTTGCTATATATTCACAGACATCATATGCAAGATTCAATGACAATGAACGCCTGAAACATGGCAAAATTATGGGATTCTGGGACCAAACATGGCACGTCCGATAACTAGTGTGGCTTTTTTACATTTGCATAGCTTTACGATAATCTGGCTTTCATAGGGGAAGTTTCTGTTTAAAAGCTGTGGTAAAGGATTAAAAAGTTGTTTTTCTTAAAGAGTAATGTCTGCAATCTCATTCATGGCATTGTGAAACTGAATTAAAATCCATAAATTAGGTGATGCAACTTTCAACATCCCTTGTCAATTTCCATCTTCAGTATTTTTAAGGTCATTTGTGTTGTCCTGCTTGACACTATAAGGTATAGACACTCTATTCGTATGTCAGTGACTGAGAGGAAATTCTGTGACCTCAGTTCCACCATAGTCAGTTTCTCTGTCCTCTTAAAACCTCTATGTTGTCAAAGCTAGCCAGTTATACACCCTGTTCAACTCATTTTACTGTTTATTTCAGGTTGAGAAGAGCGGGGACATGAACAGTATCGACATCACATCCATCCTACTTGACATGAGGAGGTATAGAATGGGTTTGATTCAGACGCCGGATCAGCTACGTTTCTCCTATCTTGCTATTATTGAAGGTGCTAAGAGAATTCTTAAGACAAATAAATTGGATTCACCAACAGATGAGGTAAAGATGGTACTTCGGTTTTGATATACCCTTGAAAGAATTTATCTGAACAAAGTATTAAAAGTTTTTATTCAACAGTACTCTGTACATCTATTACTTCAACCAGAACAAATCTATTTTTCCTGAATAAAAATTCTGGAATGAATTAGATGTCACCAATTATTTTGAGGCCCAGAGGGATTTACGGGAACAAGCTGCACATCGTTTGTTTCCGTAAATGGTGTTTGTGGTGTAGCGGTGTTGTTTTATTGCAAAGTAAAGATTCAAAGAATTTTATTTCCTTTTCAGTTTTACGTCATTTTTCCGTGACTGGCCTGTCCTGTTATTGGCCATGAACAGTGCTTTTGTTCAGATCTGGGGAAAACAAGTAAATGATTTTAAAACCCAAGTATGATTTCTGTTTTCTCGTAATGTGACTGCATCAATATTGTAAGGGGGAGCTATTAAAATTTACTAGGGTTCTGCCAAACAAATAAATGATTAAAAATTAGGCAGTATCTATAAAATACCTTTTAGCTAGAATTCATCTACAGTCTGTGAACTAGATATTTGCAAACCAGGATATGATGAACACAGGATATGTTGTGTATTTTACAGGATGTTGATGGCATTGACCAGATAATTGGAGATATACCCCCCTCAATTCCCCCTAAAAAATCACGCAGCCAAGAGTTCTCAGATCAGAAAAACGTCACCGGCAATAGTCCGGGAAAAACTGAATCAAGAGAAACAGAAGAGGCAGAAGACACAAAAGAAGAGGAACAGATAGAAGAGAAAATTATTCCCAAACCAACAGAGGAAGATGACACCAGGCATAGGTAATTGAGCCAGAAATTTGAAAACAAAAGATCTTACATATCCTTGGACTCACAACAAGCATTCCTTGTTTTGAAATCATCACTGCTGATGCCATTTTCATAATTTTATGTAATCATCTGAAATTAGACTGTCATCCACATTATGGCCATACTATTGTTCTGATTCCATTGTTGATAACAAATAAACAATCCATTTCCGTCCTGTCTGTTCATAAGGGACAACATCAGCGTTGAATATTGCATAACAAGTGATAACATGAATGCTATGCTGAATATTTCATAACAAAGAAATGTTCCTGCTTGAATTTTCCCCTCAATTTCGTACTTTGTTATTACACCACATTCCCTCTATGGGACTGTGGTTATTCTAATCAGGAAAGTTTTGCTCTGTTCAATGTCATTGGCAGTGCATAGAGGTATTAGCTAAATCTGAGTTAAAAGTAATAGTGCATGTAAAAGATATTTCTGTCACAACCAGAGAATAAATGTCTGTACAGCCATTTTGTCATGGAAACTTACCGGCTGACTCGCAGCGTGTTTGCAAGGTTATATCTGATTGGTCGATTGTCACTATTCACAGCCACTTAGGGAGTCTATTTGTATTGTTTTCATTATATTGGTAAGATTCAGCCACCCAATTGGATAACAGCTTCGAAAGCGCTGCGAGTCGGCCCAAACTTACTGCCTAACAACACATATTGTTCCTGGAGGGAATGTCGGAATTGATTCCTTGGATGTCTAAGGGATCATTTAATAACTATATTTGCAAAATGTATATTCTCTAGCATGTAGATTTTGTTGATGTGTGATGTGTTTGCAGTATTTCATGTAACAGACCATATGCCTTGAATATTGCCTTTGTCATGTCATAATGTGTCGGATTTTTAGACCTCTGTCATTATGAAAAAGGATGGACCATAATTATCGCTGAACATTTTGAAATTAGTTTACCACATTTCACCAATATAAATAACTTGAAAACACATAGCAGCTTATTTTGCGAATCCTTAAATGGTATTTATTGAATTGCTCTGGTGTGAACTCTGCCTAGGAGCAGGAGACAGTGCATTTATAATGAAAGTAAAGATCACATAATTATGTGATAATGTATGACGCACCGGGGATTAATGAGTATGATTTATAAAGTGCCATGTAGGATCTTGTGTAAAATGATATCAAGTTAAACACAGTCAGTCAGTGTTTTTGACAGAAGGCACACTGGGGGCCGATGTTATCACTATCAGTTTCCATGTATATGCTAGTCTTATACATGTTCTGTCCAGCCAGCCATCAAACCTTATATCTGCTTGTAGGTAGATCAGCGCTTGAAATACCTAGATGCAGACTGCGATATGTATGCCCATGTTACCTTGGTGCAAGTAGATTGCCAGACTAATGTACACATTGTGCGGCATTACATTTCCTTACACACGATAAATCACCGTGCACATGGTCTTTTTGGGCAGATATCCTACATTTTTAGTGCCCCTATCAGTGTCAGGTTGCTAGGATGTCAGGGTGACCTATGTCATATTGGTCAAAGTTCTTGGAATCTCCTTGTCCAATTGCTCTTGTATGCAGGTTTGTAGGGACGACCCGATTCAGATTTGTTGAAATTATGATAAAACTTGCATACTTATATTTTGGGGGAATTTTTGCTGGTTTTGGTCAAACAAAATGTTTGTCTAGACAGTTGAGTTATGGTTAAATGCTAATATCCAGGTGAAGTGCACCAACAGTCACAGCCAGCACTGATGTATGCTAATGATTACAGGTTGGACTTTCCCATCCATATGTCCCATGTTCATCAGTATTGCCTTAATTGACAAACCAGCCACTCCTTTGATTTATATTAATTATATTAAATATCATAGATGAGCTACACGGGCCTCTACGTCACTTGTAAACATTGTGTTTAAAATTAAAATAAATTTTCCAAAAGTAAAATACTCAGGCCAATAGCTGAAAGTTGGATGTTAATAAATCTATCTTTGGCTCTGCAATTGAACTTTGCTGTAAAGGTGGTACAGAGTAAAAGACAGACGATCCAAATGTGGTCATACAGTCCGAAAATGCGAAAAAAGGAAGTTTTTCATGATGATGAGGAGGATGACTCAGAATATAATTGTGATAAACTGAAACTCTGTCACTGTACAAATACTGGGAAGAATATTTATGTTGATGCAAAACGCAATGTGCACAGTGTACATGTTAGCAAAAAAAGTAATTATTTCAAGCCATGGTGATAATATTTGAAGTGTTGTTTCTAATCTCTTTGATGTACAATAGTGTTGTGTGATCTGTTCCACTTTGCAACCTTTGTAACTCTTTACTTTGATACGTCCACAGGGAACAAGAGCTGAGGAAGAGAAAACGACTTGAAAAGAAACACAGCATGGAAGAGAGATTGGCCAAGATGAGGAAAAAACAGCGTGAAAGTGAATCCTGGAAAAAACAAAGGTCTTTATTACAGTATGTTGGAATAGGTGTCACAGTAGTTGTAGGTTTGGTTCTGATTTACAAGTATTACTTCTAGTAAAAAATTCTTGTTATTTTTTTTTTCTGGGTTATCGAAACCCACGTAGCACAAAGTAAAGCATATATTCAAGTTATCTCATCAGACTCTTCATTTTCTGTCATATCACAGAGGTTATCAATCATTCTTGATGGTAACCTCACTGTTTATTTGTATAAATGTCAGGTTCAAAAATTCATTATTCTTGAGGTATGTTTTCCTCTGTTTTTGTCCAGAGAAGGGATTGCTTCACAATCGTGAATGGAACGTTTTTTGACGAGTATTTCTATGGTAGTGTGTTGGTAGGGTTTCTGTTGTTGTGCCGAATTGAATGAATTGAACAAAATACCTGACAACATTTTGAAACGGAAATTGCAATGCCAACCATCATGTACAGTTTAAAAAGATAGATACAAAGCAGCCATTTTGGTTTCTGTGACGTTTAAGTCAGATATGTACAGTTCTAAGACAAACCAAAAAGCTGTAACTTATTCAAAAATTTGCACTGAAAAAATTGTTTTTCATAAATTCCATTCATTTCAGTTTCCTATGATTCCAAATTCCTTTCACTTTCCTGAATGATATTTAATAACTGTATAAAACGATAAAGCACCATTTAGGTACATTGAAAGAGTATACATCCTTGATGTGAGATTGGTGAAATTATGCCCTAAGAATTTGGTGTGTGTTACCATATATCTTGTCATTTTGTCCGGTGCTTTAAGGCATCTCTGAGCACTATAAAAACAATGAAAACTCACAAAGATGGATAACTCAGAATTTTATGAAAATGGTGCCTTTTCGGTAAGTTACAGCATTTTTGAAAACTAGAAAGTGATGTGGTCAAGATAAAATCTGTAGTTGGTAGTTTGTGAATTTGTCTGAATCGGAGAGTACGCCTTGAGGAAATGATATTGTGCCTTTAGATTGTTAACTGATTTGAATATCAGTCTTATAGAAGATGTTATTTTGCCATGTCCAAAATGGATGTTGGAGAGATTCTATGATGAATTTAAATTTGCAGTGGTTAAACCTGAGTCAATAGTTTGCTTTTGTTAAACCAGAGTGAATGGTATATTCGTAACGTACAGTGATTTTAATGGTCCATGATATTATGTCGATAAATAAAACATTCAGCTGTTAATATTGTATTCGTATATAGGTTGAATATTTTAGAACTTGTGTAGAGTTATCAATTTAATAACAGAAGATTCAAGTAAATTTACCTCTTGTTCCCGAGAGTTCCAGTTAAATTTTTATGAGAATTTGTAGAAGTTGATTGGAGAAGTTTGTGATGAATATTCATGTGAAGTTAGGCGTAAAGGGCAGGCATCCATATTTGATTTACTCAGCTGATAACAACTATAGGGAAGTGCGCAGTGTTTTTTTTGGGTTTGTATTTCAAAATTTGTCAGCTTATTATTGAAACGGTCAACTTCTGTATGACCCATGAACAGGAGTTGACCGACTTTGCAGTAATTTCTTTCAAAGACCAGCAGCCAGCTACGATTTGATCCATTTGTTCCTGTTATTGTTTTCTAATAGTAATATAAAGCCAATGTAGGCCTTTATTGATTGCCAGAATGCAGCCAATTAGATGCTACACTATGTTGAACAGGAAGGAAAAGGATTGCACAGTCATGGCCACTAGGGGGCGTCACACGTGCCACATTTGTTACCAAAGACAACACCTGCAGAAATTTGTTTGACTTGGCTGTGCAGAACAGTGATTTTAGCTAGTGGTGTCACTAGTGATGGTATCAGCTGTGTACACCAATGACAAATACCAGTTTATTTGAGCTGATAGTTGTTGCTGGATGTACAGGTTGGTGACAGTTGTTGTTTAGCAGGCCAGGCATCAAAGTTGGTTGTGTTAGCCAATAAGGGTTTATACCAGATGTACAGGCAAGCTGGCAATGCAGGTCAGTGACAGTTGGTGACACTACTTGCCAGTGATCCATAGTTGCTGATTGTACATGGTCCCTCAATGGTGGAAGAGCTATGGCATGTCCCTGTGCTATTTTTAAAGAAACACATTTTTTCAACAAATGTAAGTGCTTCTGGGCTAAAAACCTAATTTCCTTCAGTGGGAAAATTGCGTAAGTGGACTCCGAAATAAATTGTGATGTAATATGAAAAGCGAATGTTATATTTTGTTTATTCAACATGTACATTTAGTATTACAGATTTTTTTTAGTTTGTGTGTGTTTTTGTGACATAATTGCAAAAGAATGTGTCATGATCAGCTGAACAATTCATAGTTGTTACAGGTCAAGTATGTTTTTTCAATATTTGAACTCATAAAGACTGCCATCTCCACCAGGGACATGTATTCGGTCATAAATCCGGAAGATTGTACCCCTTTTTTAAGGTGTAAAGATTCTTTGAAACCAGTGACACGAATACTATAGGGACAGAATTTTTAAATATGGCAGCTTACTTTCGGATATTTAGGAAAATCTTTCTTTTGATTGCATTATGTCCATAAAGCTGTGAGAAGCTATGGTTCCACAAATCTGCTTTGATTACGTACTCATGGCGGCCATTTTGCTCTGCATTCACCAAACGCACCCTGCTGCTGTGTCAAAGTTTAATTCCATGATAAGGAACAGATGTACGCTTTGAATATGAATTTCAACATAATCCAGTAATAGTGTGTCAGATGTAATGTTGAGACAGCCAGCCTTTCATGGTGCTTTCACCAGCTTTCCTACTCAACACACAACAGAAAATACTATTCAGGAAAATTGAAATCTGTCAACGGGTCATTAGTAGACAATCCTAATATCATATGGTGTTCAGGTTGTTAATAATAAATTAGATAATGTTACTTACATGATAGGTCTGTGTGTACACACCTCGTTGCTCATCTTTATGTTAATATCAGCAGCTCTGTAAATCTTGTCTTTGGAAGAGCCAATATTTTCTTAAAATTTTGCAACGTTGGTCACAAAGTGAACTCAAATACATGTTGTGTGGCTTTGAGTTAATGCAGAAGAGTCCCAGATACTATTCTCTTCGTTCATGCAGTTTTGAGAGATCAATGCATAATTAAATCACAGTCCCTCAACCCACGGATAGAGGGACTATGGTTAAATCTTACAAAATATACATATATGTACATGTATATAATATAAAAATAAAAAATTTCGGTAAAAGCTTGTACAATATAAACACAGGAATTTTGCACATATTATATGTTTGGTAGTTGTTGCTAGACTGTCAACATCAACATCTGCTGTGTCATTTTTAGGTTTTAATTTCCACATTGAACTAACGCTACATTTTGGAATAATGAACCAATTATTGGCAATCAATAGGTGTTTGATTGAGCTGAAATATTTCCCTCATGCCTTTGGCACTTGGCTGTGGTTAAAGGCACTGAATTAACAGCAACATGTATATTTTGCACTTGCCTTTCATAATTAGCCAAGAAAATGTTGACAGTCTATCTGGAGCATGTAGGCACAGTGGACTGTTGATGGTCTATCTGTAGCATGTAGAAGACCATATTAAAGAATTTTTCAGAGAAGATGCAAAGGTTGGCACAAAATTAAAAGTATCAGGGTTTCCTGTCTGAATTCTACTCAATCAAATTGCCGATGAGTTGAAGTGCAACTTGTTGACTTCAGTTTCGCAAATCATATGAACAAACAGCATTTCAAATTTGTGTTAGCTGTGGTGCAAACAGTTGGCATGGACAACGTTGGAGATGAAAACCAAATGTTTACTTATTGCATTCAATGCTGCACAAAATACTAAAAGTGAGAAAGCTACCCCTTTGCTAGACTTTATTTACAAATGAAAGTAGTCTGTAGAGCTGCAATCGATCAATTTATAGCGACTATAGACATTGTAATTAGAGTGCTTGAACTGTTAACTGTTTGAAAGTTTTGCTCAGTAATGCAACTTTAGTACAACACCATTCAAAAAAATCAGAATATTTTTATAGGTTGTCGTAAGAATAAAAGTATAATATCACTTAAGTTGCAAACAATGTTGATGAAAAACTTCAGTAAACAAATAATGTAGATATAGAGTATACTTTCTATTGTTTTGTCATCTCATTTGTTTTTTCGGTAGTTTTGAGTAATGTTAGATCATGTTCACTCATTCATTCATTGGTCACACTAGATTTTCAAGTTCCTTTCAGAGTTTGGTGTTATTGTAGATTGTGCCATGGAATGGCTGATAAATTTAGATATCAATAGTATTTTAAGGTGTACTTTATGTGGCAGACTAGTATGACAGCCAAGGAATTATAAAAAAGAATTGTGTCTCTAGTTTGAGTACATATTAAGTCTCCTGGTTGCTGAGTTTGAAGAGGATGCTTCGACAAGGAAGACAACTGATTTGCAAAGATTTGGAGACAGATTTTTAGATAAATTTGTAAAGAGATACTCACCGGTGTCTTGTAGATGACATGGAGAACTCACAGCAGCAGACGGTGAACTCCAGAAGAGGAATCATCGATTTTATCAGAGAGTGGATGAAACATTCAACATCAAGTTTTGTGGAAGAATGCTGCATTTCAGCTTCAAAGATGGCTACCACTAGAAGTCTGCATCTTTAAAATGCTCCCTTGAAGGTTATCTGACCTTCTCGAAAGTCTACTCCTTTGTTCTATTTTCTTATTAGCATATCCTTAGAAAACCATTTGAATTTGGCAACAAGTTTCTGTTTCTTGTTTTACTGTGAGATTCAGTGTTTTTGTGGTTTGTTAATTTTTCGCTTTTTTTGTCAATGTTGGTGAAATAGTCTTGTTTTGGTTTGTAACCATTGCATTTTACCTCCGTCAAGTTCTACATTAGCCAGGTTATTGATTGTGACATGAATAATGTGAAATGTCAAAAGTATGCAAACACACAGGTTTCAGATATTTAAGGACGCATTTAGGATACAAACATACATATTCCTTTGTCGCATTTTTATCGTAATGTCTGACCCACTTTTACAGCCATTGTTAGTTAACTCTCGAGCAGAGAACTAACAAATCATTTCACCAGTAATGCTCAGCATTTTTTAAATATTTTTATCTTTCCTGATGAATAAAGTGAAATCAAATCATGATTATGAGTGTGTGTTATGATTATTTTATCATTCCACCTCACGTACATGTATAAATATAGAAGAATTTTATTGATATTTTTACTTAAAAGTTACTCATGAAGGCAATAGAATAAGACAAACATGTTATGTATTTACCAGATATCTAATCAGAAATGGTCATAAATGTTGTGTGAATGTAGAAGGTTATTCTGAGGCAAGTCTGAAGCCTTGTTGGAGATGTGAATGTTTCCATAGCAACATGTAATGATTGAGCTTGGACAGCTATCGTTTAAAGAATTGGCTGACCAATGTGTTGTCATGAGCATTAATGAAATGTAAGAAGAAAAACGCAAGGAATAATTTGCAAAATTTTATGCAAAAATCACAATACAGTGCCTGCCTTTACTTTATGATTCATGGGTGTAAAAAGAAAATTCCAGGTGTTACTGAGTGAAAAAAATCTCTTCATAAAATATTTCCAACTGCAGCCCAGTCTACTGTGACGTCAGTCTGCAATTGCACTGCAACTACAATCAAGACATACCTGTTGGGGGAGGGGGACATATGGTCCAACAAATTTACTATTGATAAAGTAACTGCATTTGCAGTTTTTGTGAACATTTTGGAATAAAACTCTGATTACGGGTAACATGAAAACTTTGTTTCAAAAGTAGGAAGGAGTCATCAGAACTGAACCCGTGAAAATTTCTTGTTTACAAACAATGTATTTAATGCAATGATGTCTCGATGCATCACGTCAACATAGCTGCAACATTTCAATTTTACAATGTATATTATGATGAACATTTTAACTTTAATCAGTCACCAGCATACCTGGGACAGAGTCTTTAGGTTCACCATGTGGGTCCATTTCAATGCTTTTCTGACAAACCCCTCTCCCCTTTGAGCAAGAGTAGGCCTGCTCTCCCAAGTTGAACTGTTTTATGCAGTTTCTCAAAATTAAAATTGTGTTTCAACTGTAAAATTCATATATTTGTTGAGTTAAACATGTATACAACTTAACACACTGATTATTATACACAGGACCATATCATTTCCAGACTGGTTTCTTCCATATATTTTGAAAATAATGTTTTTGTGATTTCCAAAGTCACCCTGTCACTCCTACCTCCACTTCCTCTTGTTTGCACACAGGTCTAGTTAATATTTAAAATTCGAAGTGGCCACCACCCTCGTCTTGACTCTATTGAGAAAAATACAATTTTGATAAACTAAAGACTGAAAGTTTTTCTCACTGAAAGAGCTTCAAAGTGAGCCCTCACATGGTGTAGACAGGAATTGTATTGCAAAAGTTTCAGTCTGAACGTCTGTCCTTGGGGACATTCCACCTTAATTAATTTTACTATTGTGTTCTTTGTGCTTTAATTTGAATACCATTGTTAAGTTGCTTTACTTTGTGTCAATGCACTTTGTTAACCGATTTTTGCCATGATTTATCGTGCTTTCTCAATCTTTTGTCTTTTGCTATATGTATATCTAGAGGGCCTAATTGGAATATACTAGTTTTTGCTAACCAGTTAGCTTCTCCTAGTTGATTTTAACATTCTTTAAATATAGATTTAATAGTAGGATTCCTAATGAAACACAGTGGGACCTGATTTAGCATTTTCTGTTTTCCGTTGTAGGCCACTGGAACAAAAACGCAGAAAATCATCAAGTGGGAACCACAAAGCCTCACCATCCAAACTTTGAAAATCTAGATGGGTGCAAAATACTGAGGTTTCTATGGCAACTATGGCATCGCAATTTGAAAATGACACGACAGAACAAAACCTCTCCTCAAGCCATCAGGTTTTAATGAATTAAAAGTCAAATGGTTCCTGGTCTAATTAGTGTAAGACTTTAAAAACTCAGTTGTTGTAAGGAAAAAAAGAACTCTGAATAATGATTTTGATTAGCTTTCTATTTGAAACACTAGAAAGTAGAAATATTTGTGATACTTGAGTGTCATACAGAGAAGTAATGTAAGCGACAATGTAGAATGCCAGAAACTCTTGAAAGAATGAAGGATGTATTAAAACTGAGACATCAAGGCCACTATAAATAGAATGTATAAAAGTGTTTTGTTGAATAGCACTCCTAATTTTGTTCATTGTGAATATATTTGAAAGTTTCACAAAATCAACTTCCCAGCCTCTCTGCATTGCATTTTTCATGCTTAAACAGTAATACCACCTTTTATTATTTGTTATATGTTGAATACATTTACCAATATCTGGTATTTGTACTCCATGACGTATGTATGCTTGCAGTGGGTAAATATTCAATGTTTTAAACTCTTGGAGAAATTTATAGGAAACTTTGCTCACTAACTCTATTGCCTTCACAAGAAAATTCAAATTATACCTATGTTTCTGCCTCTGCTATAAACTGTATATCAATGCTAGCATATATGATTGATCCCATTGGATTACTTGGAGAATTCTTGAAATCATTGGACTTTCAACACCTCTACCAAAATTTGAATTCATTAAAATCACAAAGTGCTACATTGTCCCTTTGTAGTGTTTCTTGTACAGGACAAGCAAATGAATGATGTGTTTGGCAATGTTCCTACTATCTTTCTGTGACATGGTGAAAGTGGAAATAACTTTTCCAAATATCATGATGACTTTTAAGAATATATTAAGATACTGATTCTAGAAGAAAGTGTGAATAAATGGTAGTATTTCTATTCGTAAACAACTTGCATCTCTATAGAAATCTTTTTGGACAATACCCAGCACAAAACCCTTGTATTGTTATAGAATGAAATCCCATTGTGCTTGATGAATACATTGAAAAGGGATGGTCTCCCTATGCTGTTTACTATAGTGGTATAAACACATATGGCCCAGTGCACAAATGTCATAAATGAACAAAAACCCTGGTGACCTTGTGTTTTGAATGAACTGTTTTCACCACTATTGCAGCAAGATGAGAAAGAGGACATACAATGTGGAAATAGGAGTCCTATCCGTACAAATTACTGAGTGTAAACTTTAGTTCACCCTGAAAGTATCTGTTGTTAGAGTGTTTCAATGAGCATTTTGTAGACACTAAATAGCATATGAATATGCATTAATAAAGTAGGGCATACTTAATATTCGAGTCCTAGATTATAAAACTGTATGTTGATATGAAAACGGAATCAAATTGAAATAAATATTAACATAACACTTACAATATTGTATGCATGAATTCTATTCTGTGGTTCACCAGCGTCCACTATCGAGTAGCCATTGTCATGCAGTTTCAGCCGGTGTCTGATTTATGGGGTCAGTTGAAGCTATCAAATCTATCAGCCAAATCTACCTAGGGTGTTTGATCAAATATATAAATCTGACCAAAGTCTGTTAAGTAAACATTTCCAGCACACGTGTATAACTAAATGTGTAACGTATCTGAAAATACAGTTTACAGGGTATATGGAACTGCTGGTGTATGGTTGTATGAATTGCATGTTTAATAAATAAGAGTAAAAATGTAAAACAAAATAAAAAAACAATGCATTTGTCTGTTAACAATTCCAGTCAGTTACCGTCACCTTGCCATCGGTGAATGGGTTTCTTGGATATCAGAATCTGTCCTGGCATTTGACTAAATCTTGTAATATACCCCTGAAATGTACAGCTAGGAGGAAAGATTTTTAAAGTTTAGTGTTTCATAAAATATATGGATGGTTGTTGGATGACATGACATAAATAAACAACCTACGGTAGGTTGTTCCCTTTCTCATGTGAATATTATGTTAGTGTGATGATGGGACAAATGTCGACAGCCATTTGTAATGTGCTATTCGATCTTTTGCCTTTTTGAAGTTTACTTAGTGGTTTGACATTCGGCAGCATTGGGTAGCCCAGTTCATTCCTGATGGCACTAGTTCATGTGAGAATCTACCATATAAAGCAAATGATAAAAATAAATACTGTACTACAATATTTGCAACATAAGGCGTGATCTTGGACTGCTGATAGTCAAATCTACAATGAAACCCCAGAAGTTATGTAAGCATATCATGTTGAGCAGGGAGGAAGATAACTGCAGTGAAGGTAGGACATTCATGACTGCTATTGTCAATATCTCAATTCACTATCCATGTGCACACTGTCATCATATGTATGTCAGGGTATTATGCATAAAAAAAGTCAGGCTGAAGTAATGAATCTGCAACAGATTTGTGGCTGGTAATTTCAAACTTCAACTTCAAGTTGATAATAACAGGATATGAACTGAAAATGCTTTCATAGTCATACTTAAGGACATGTGTATAATGTTTAGTTGTTTTTAAATTTGACTCTTGATTTCCCTGACAATATGCCTGTATCTCGACTCTGCAGCAAAGATTAGTGAACCAGTGCAGTCATTCCGGGACAAAAATCACCAAACGTGAGGCAACATTACTGAAATAAAAGCAAATTTCCAAAGGTGGTTAAATATTATTATTATTATTTATTTATTTAGCCTTCAAAAAGAAGAGAAAAAATACATAATATACCAAAAATAACAAGATACAATACAACAAAACAACGCAGAACAGAGCTAAAACGGCATCAGCAACATGTTAAGAATGTGCCTATTATGTACACCTCTTGTCAATAAAAGATGACGTATACTGTCTATTAATCCATCCGGTGTAGGAAAAGTCTTCATACTTTTTAATACAGAATTTGAATAATGTTTATCGAAGATGTAACGAAAGAAAGAAACATTATGTTTTGCACAAATCTTATTAACACGTGAGAGTAAATCCGTGTGATCGTTCAGATTACCACAAATATTCATGTTCAAAAGATGCAAATAAAACAACGAGCACGTGAATTGTCAGCGAAGATTGATTTCAGTAGTTCAAGAGAACTTATCTCTAATGATTTTTCAATAGTCATGACATTGAGCGCTTTTAGGAACTGAGTGTTTCTACAAAATTTGTGAATACCAAAACCAGCTTTGAGCAACTTAGCTTGAGTCTTTTTCAACCTCACTCAGAGAAGATTTGGAAACATGTACACAGTTAATACCGTACGTCAGAAGTGGCCTAATGGCAGCATTCCATACATAGGCAAGCATATCATATTTACTATTACAATTATGGAAGCCGGCACGTTGAAAACCATAAAATGCCTTTCTGCATGCATTATTCTATTCAAAATATGAAAATTTTCACATATTTTGACATAAAACAGCAATATCACTTTCAGTTTACTCACATTGCTATGAGTAACATCTGTGCCAAATTAGGTCAATTTTGATGCAAATACCCTTAATTGTGAAAGTGTTAAATATAAAAATTAGCCGTATCAGTAACTGAAACTCCTAAATTACTGGAAAACTTGTACTTTTTGTGATTAACATTAATCAATTAATGTTAATGGCAGGAGTTTATAAACCTGTTCTGATAACATCTGACATGTCTGGACAATCAATCATGCAAATTATTATTTATGACACAAAACATGCCCACCCTAAATGCTGTGTTTCTTGCCATTTCACAAACAACCTATGAACCAGATTAGATTCTGATCCTGCCAGCCGGACTTGCTATCAGTCACACCCACACTTATAAAAGACAGTGGTTACAGTGAATGAAATAATTGTATCCATTCATTATATGTTAAAAAATGTAAAATTTTGGATTACTTTCATGGTAAGTTTGAATATTTCATAACTGAAAGGCACCCAGTAAAATGCTAGTCGGTGAGAAAATATTCAAAATATATAAGGACTAAAGAAAGTAAAAAGAATTAATTCACCAGATGATTTTTGTTTATATCCACAGGAATGAAACATACCATAAATAAAATCAACACCCATTTGAACACTTTCATATTTTGACTCGGAAAAATAGAGGGCAATTTTAGATATTGCCATTGAATATTTTTAAGACCATGCCATTCTTTTGATTTATTTTATTATTTTTACATATGTTCTTGCTGCTTCTGATGTT
The DNA here is from genome assembly GCF_041260155.1 of Ptychodera flava. Classification (NCBI taxonomy): domain Eukaryota; kingdom Metazoa; phylum Hemichordata; class Enteropneusta; family Ptychoderidae; genus Ptychodera; species Ptychodera flava. The sequence goes on from NC_091940.1 coordinate 36,419,478, forward strand.
TGTAGTGAACACTTGATTTCAAAGGGGTGCAAGATGGGTAATAAAACTTGATAAGTAAACTAATAAAGAAAATGAATTCATGAAATTGAATGACTCCCATATGTGTATGGGCCATTGTATGAAAATGAACTGCTTTGACCTCCGCTGCTATTGTCATGTAAATCTCATCATATGGTGTGTGAATTAGCCAATGGGAAGCGTTGACGTGACACACCTCCGGACTGCCTTTGCACAGCCTTTCATGCAATATATCATAGCGAAGTGAAGTATTTTTTTTTCGGGTTGCTCAAGATTTCATGGCAATTCAGATATTTATCGATTAGATAGCAACAACAATTTTCTTTTAATTAAAACATTTTCATTTGCATCGGTACAAACGAAAGAATATCAAATATACAGTTTCATGGTAAACGTAGTTCTAGATCAGCGGAATGATACAGATGTACACGTTGCTTTCGGAACTTTCCTCAGACCTTCGCATCTCAAGCAGTGCAGGTGAGGTCCGTGTCTGTGTCTTCAGTAAAGGTTCCCATGTATGATTGAGACTCCGTGGAAACAGCTGTTGATATTTTAAGAGTCACCAAAATGCCATCGCTATATGTCAACCTTTTGCGGTAAGTACATGACTTATATTTTGTATCGCTCGAGAATAAATGTAATTCGTAGGGAAAGTTTTGATTGTGCCATTGCAACGATCGTTACCGCTGCAGTCCTGTCCCTGTCAAAATTTCAATCTAGGAAGGCATCGACATCGTAATTTGTGTACGTGACTAATGAGATTGCGTTGGTAGTTCGGTTGAAGCTTCTCAACCTTTCTTAACACATTAATGGTTATTATCTTGACATAATTGGTAAATTTGTCGGCTGTTTAGTAAACCGGTCCAATGTTCGAAGGATGCCGTACATTTCCGAACTCTGTGTACGACGCTGCACGTAGAGCGTAGTCTGCGAACGTTTTCCTGACCGGGTAGAGGTCATAGCAATGTCATCGATGCTTTCCAATTCGCACGTAGTCTATGGAGTGAACAAAAAAATCCACCAAGGTTCAATGTCTGATATGATGGGACCTACGACAATTCATGATGATCTGTATTTCGATAAGAATAATGATCTACCATGGAGGTAACACAGTACCAACAAATGGCAAATAATTATAATATATTCCACCCCAGTTGCAACATTTGTTTGACCTCATTCGTCGTGTCATTCGACGGGCCGACCTTCCGCCTTGTGTTTTATTGACCTTGTCGTTTTTATATTTAGAAAAAAATAAGTAATTCAAAACTGAGAGTAGATAAAGGCGGATATTGTGAGATCAGTTCGAACGATCGGTCGATTGGTGTAAAATGTTATTTGGTCAGTGCATGGAGGTAGCAGAGATCTCTGCTACCCCCATGGTCAGTGCATGAAAACTGCTCCAACATCAATATTGTCTGTCTCTAGAACCAGTGAAAATAGCTAACGAATGCCAACGTTGACTTCGATTCAGTTCATAAACGGTGACAATTGAGTAGTTCTCACATGTATTTATAGAATGATGTACATTCTTATGACAATCGTTTTGTACCATTTCAGATCACTATGAGTAGAATCATCATGCTTACTTCAATATCAAATAATGTAGAGAAGTAATCATATAGCTTTCTGGCATGTAAAAGTTCTATATTTTCTGATATAAGTTTGAGGAATTGGATTGTCAGTGTCAAATGCTGGCAAACTGAGTCTATTTCATAATACATGAAAACTTGTCAAATATGAAGGCAATGTCATGAGTAGATACCCGTATTTCTACGTGATATATGAGTAATTATTATATGTACTTTTCAAATCCCACAGCCGTTCCTCTGGGTTATGGAAAGCAGCCCACCAGCTGAACAGGACACCATACATTTTAAGTTTGAATGCAAGAGCATTATCTGTTATCCATGGGAACCTAGACAGCCTTAGTAAACCTGTGAAAGACTTTGTTGAGAAGAATGCTGAACTGTGTAAGCCTGCAAACATCCACATATGTGACGGTACACCGGAAGAGTCCAAAAATCTTCTCAATCTTCTCCAAAATGAGGGAGTACTCCGACCCATTAAAAAGTACCATAATTGGTATGTAAAACATTTTTACTAAGGTGCATAGGAAATTTGCTGAATTTGACATTTTCATATCTCATGATGTAGAAAAAGTGTTGCTTTGTTAGTTTGCATGTCCTTGGGTATTGCATTTAACAAAAACTTCTTTTGAAACAACCCACATTATTTTGATTTAACAAACTACCCAGGAAATCTTGATTTAATCATTGTTCTTTGAATTTACGTGCAATTATCTACCGTTGAAAGTGATTTAAAGATGGTGTGATTTTGCATTACTTTAGATGATGTGTAGTGATGTTTGTCTAGTTTTATCAGGCTGCATATGTTTAGTCAAGGTTATTGTTACGCAGGCCTTGAGAATGTAAAGCTGGAGTACTAAGTTAGTGAGAAATCTTTACTTTCCAGTTGGCATGCAATAACAGATCCTAAAGACGTAGCTCGCGTCGAGAGTAAGACAGTAATCTGCACACCAAGTGAACGTGACACAAGGCCTATTTTGGGTAAAGGAGTGAAAGGAAAATTAAATCAATGGATGTCACCTAAAGAGTTTGAAGCAGCGAAGAATGACAGATTCCCAGGAGCCATGAAAGGTATTTGCATAGTCTACAAGGGCAGTTAAGGTGTACTTTGACTTCCATTTGATATTGTCGATTGCCCTTTGACTCCTTGTCATGATTTGATTGAATGTAATATACTATAACTATTTTGTCATTGGTAATTCTTTTTTGAAAATGAAATGCCTATTGAACAGGAAGCTGTCAATGGTCAAGACCTTGCTATTTTAATTTTGAACTCTCTTATAAGCATTTTGGAGCTTATCAGATAGGCTGAGGGTTCTTCTGTTTCCATCTTCCTCTTCCAATGTTGTACTTCAACTCTGAAACAGCTGATCAGAAAACTCAACTATTTGGTCTACAAGTCACTAGAATAACCTGGCTTAGATTTGGTAAAATTATAATTAAAATTGCATTTTCAAATTTTTAGGAAGAATTTTCTCATTTTTGGTTAAAACATGTTTTCATATGCCACTGATTTGATCAGTTTCAAATTTGATGTTTGGTTTGTCAGGAATGTTCTTGAATTTTATTGAATAAGGTAAAATTAATTTGTGTGATATACATATAATCTGATATATCTATGAATTTCACATAGTAAGGTCTTTACTGAATTATCATCAAGGAAATGGCTGAAACAGCTCAGTGAACTGAATATTATTGCTTGGATGGTAATGAATTCCTATTTCGATTCTTTTCCCCAACTACAGTAAAATTGAAATTGCTGGTTTGATTCTTTTCAATTGATATTTGTCTATTGTAGGAAGCCTGGGTTGGAGTGTCCACAAAAGAATCTGTTTCTAAAACTGGTTAAAAATATAGGCAAATGTCAGTTTTTATATACACATTGTACAGTACATATTGATAAGAGTTAGTCAGGTTGTGATCTTGAATGCTAATAGAGATGTTTGTGCTACTCTCCACTCTCATAGAAAGTATGTACAGAAAAATAGCATTGCAGAAAATATTCCTTTAATAAGTAATGAATAAACTAATATTATAATCTTACTTTTTTTCAGGTCGTACAATGTATGTTATTCCCTTCAGTATGGGACCAGTTGGCTCACCTTTGTCTAAAATTGGCATACAGTGTACAGACTCTCCATATGTGGTTGCTAGTATGAGCATCATGACAAGAGTTGGGACCAAAGTACTTGATGTTCTTGGTGAAGGAGAATTTGTCAGGTGTCTGCATACACTTGGCCAACCTCTTCCTATGGAAAGTAAGTGACTCGCACATTCAGGAATTCTGTTCATCTGATAGCAAAGTTCAAGAAATGAAGTCATTGTTGGCTGTGAAAGGCAAAGGTAGTATTGGAATCAGTCATGTTGATTCACTTTTCCAGTAAGCTACTGGACATCTCTTGTGTCTTTCTGTGCATAGTTCTGTGCCATTTGAGTTCTAAGAAATTATAAGCATAGAAATAGGTACTCTTGTTGTTTGAATGTCAATTGATTAATTGAGATCTTTTTTGAAGTCATTGCACAAACTAGTAAGAGTAGCATTGTAAAGTGTGCCATATCACTTGACAATCTACTTCAATATCACCTGACAGGAAAGAAGTAGTTAAAATTAATAGAACACTTTGTAGTGTAGTTTGATTCTGTTTAAGTCTTGAAAATGAAAGTAGTTGTTAATGTCTTTCATTGAAAATGACTGATTGAGTGAAATGAAGTGTATGATTAATTGTTTGTCATTTGCAGAACCACCAGTGAACAACTGGCCTTGCAATCCAGAGAAGACATTGATAGCCCATGTACCTGCCAGCAGAGAGATCATTTCATTTGGTAGTGGCTATGGTGGCAACTCATTACTTGGAAAGAAATGTTTTGCTCTTAGGATTGCCAGTTGTATAGCCAGGGATGAAGGATGGTTAGCAGAGCATATGTTGGTAAGGACTTCTCTTTGTAATCTTACTGCTATAAGTATATCAATTCAGTAATTTCTCAATCAGATTGCAACTTACATGGTACAGCACTTGGTCACCTAACAAAGACATCATAGTCCAAACTGCTCAGCTAAATCTCACCTCTTAAAAAGACTTGTTCAATAATCGAGCTAAGATTAAATTACATGCTGGGTTCTGTGATTTTTCACAGGTCACATATCAGACTGTTTTTCCTCTGTAAGATAGTAGTAGGTGTTTTCCTATCCAACCTTGCCCATGACTGTTGTCATTTTCAATGTCAAGGTTTTGCATTGGTAACCAGGTTTATATAGGCAACTTTGGCCAGGGCCAAATAGGTCCCATGTAGCACAGTCGGGACACGATTGGTCCAATACTATTCTGACATCATGCGTCCAGATTGCTTTTATAACACTGAATTAAAAGTTCCGTCATTGTAACAGGGATGCAAATTTGTCTGTCTGAACAGAGTAGTTGTTTGTATATTACATTTACATTATGTGATCTAGTGTTCATGCCTCAATTGTGTTCATCCATTTTTATTCACATAGTTTCCCAAAATTCTCACTCAACTGATACATGCTTAATCTTGCCTGTTTTGGAAATGTTCCAGTCTTTTCTTGAAGATTTCTGTCAAAAAAAGTGTAGAACTCACTTTCAACGCATGTTGTGTATTGGCATTTATATACCTTTTCAAATCTGTTCATATTTGTCATTATGTTGCTTGTAGCCTTTTTTCTGTGTTTTAGCTTTGTTTAACTGTGCAGTATTGTATGATCTCATCTTTTCTCATTTCCCATGGCGTGTTACAGATCTTAGGTATCACCAATCCTAAAGGGGAAAAGAAATACGTAGCTGCAGCCTTCCCTAGTGCATGTGGTAAGACAAATTTAGCCATGATGAATCCAACACTACCAGGGTACAAAGTGGAATGCGTTGGTGATGATATTGCGTGGATGAGATTTGATTCCAATGGTGTATTGAGGGCCATCAACCCAGAATGTGGTTTCTTTGGTGTTGCACCCGGTACATCTACAAAAACCAACCCCAATGCAATGGCAACCATTACTAGTAATACAGTGTTCACAAATGTTGCCAGCACTGATGATGGTGGTGTATTCTGGGAAGGACTGGAAGATGAAACTCCAAAGGTAATAAATTACTGTTACATTCTCAGCAGGTAGTCCTTGCCATGCTCATAACCCTAGACCTGTAGCCACAGCTTGGACAGAATGGAAAGCATTCATTTATTACATTGTTATTGAAAGTTTTACAAAATACAGACAATTTCTCACACCATAGATCTACAACAGCATTCAAGCCAATGACATCTTTATTTCTTGGCTTGGCTATGTATAGCAATGTCAGGCCCTAAGATTTTCTTCCCACACTGCTTCAGGCAAAAACTGCCAGAATATTTCTTGAATGAATAATGTGTGTTAATTACAAAACCCTGGTCGTTGGATGTACAACATATAACGCTGACAGGGCATATTACTATTTTTGTCATAGGGAGCAAAGATAACTACATGGTTAGGAGTTGAAAACTGGAACAAAGACATGAAAACAGCAGATGGCAAGAAAATGCTGGCAGCACATCCTAACTCTAGATTCTGTACACCAGCAAGACAATGCCCTACAATGGATCCAGCTTGGGAAAGTTCTGAGGGTGTTCCCATCTCTGCCCTTATCTTTGGTGGCAGACGTCCACAAGGTAAGCTGATATTTCTGGTTATCTACTTATCAGTAAATAGCCTAGTTGGATAAGCAATAGGAAACACTACGTCCTGGAACACACCTCTAAAATCTCTTTCTCAGTTTATCAGTTTACAGCTATGTGGCTTCATTTGGCACTGACACATGCAAACAGCCTTTGCCCAGAACAGTGACAGTGTTGTAAATAAGAGTTTTTATCATAATAAATAAATCAAACAGGCAGAGTGGTTTGCAACTGAGGCAAGTGATAAAAGAAGCATTTCTCAATTTTTCAGTGAGGAAAATGGTGAGGGTTTTCAAAATACATAGTGACTAGTCATGTTCAAGCTTGATCCTTGTGAAACAGACTTTTTGAAGCAATATACCGGTATAGGCTGTGTGGGAAACAAATGCATACTATTGCCAAAAATATGGCCAGTCAACATGAGAACATTATGAATGTGATTGTACGTACACATTCGCACATACATATTCTGTTTCCTGGTAAAACTAAACAGTTACAATTTTGTTTTTGCCAATTTTGGGTTAATTGACGTAGTATTATGACACAGTCACTTACACACTATGAATGTAAACGATTTTGCCAAACTCTCAGTATGGTGAATTGCTATTTTGAAATTGTACTGTGTACCTTAGTGGCAATACTTTAGTTGTCTCTTGTGTACTCTGTCTTTATCAGGTGTACCACTCGTGTATGAGGCATTTAACTGGAAACATGGTGTCTTCGTTGGTGCAGCAATGAGGTCAGAAGCTACTGCTGCTGCAGAACACACAGGTAGATATAGTCTTCCTATGCCTTTGCAGTGAAAAAGGTCCAATGTCACATTCTTTGCAACTAGTTTTCAACTGGCATCATTCTTGACTTTCAAGTACATGTAACAGCATCCATAAGTTTGATTAGTTGTTTGTAACCATTCACAAATCACAATTGTATGCTAGGATGTTAAAGAGGCGTGTTCTCAGTGATCTTGAACTTATAAGAAAACTGTCATACTTGATAATTATTTCAACTGAAACTTGAAAATAACTAATAATTCCAAGGGAAAACATCTGCCCAGTGTACAAATCAGAAATGTGCACAGCTAATGTTCTGTGTTTGTGAATATGCCATTTTGAAGATTTGACAAATATGCAGTGTTGCAGATTGCACAGGGAACGTGTATCTGAATTGAAGATTCATTTGTTCAGGAGGGGAATATATTAGTGTACAGATTTAATGTTCTCGTTCCAAGAGTATTTCTTTAATCCATACAGTTGACAAGTCTGTGTAAGGTTTATATCATTATTGATGCAATTTTCAGAATCAGTTGTAGAAACTTCAGCATATTTTAGCTGAAGGACAGTAAATGATGTGTCCAAAAAGTTTGACTACACTTTCTGTGTCTTATATTTCAGCCAAGGTAGTTATGCATGATCCATTTGCAATGAGACCCTTCTTTGGTTACAACTTTGGAGACTACCTTCGCCATTGGCTGAGTTTTGAAGACAAATCAGGTCTCAAACTACCCAGGATTTACCATGCTAACTGGTTCCTGAAGGACAAGAATGACAAATTTGTCTGGCCAGGCTTTGGTGAGAATTCCCGTGTCATTGACTGGATCATTCGTAGATGCATGGGTGAAGAGAGTGCTGTAGAAACACCTATTGGTTATATCCCCAAAGAAGGTGCACTCAACTTTGATGGACTTGACTCACCTGTCAGTTACAAAGAACTCTTCAACGTTCCAAAAGATTTCTGGCAAAAAGAAGTGCAGGAGATCAGAGAGTATTTCAATGAGCAGGTCAACCAGGACTTGCCGCAAGAAGTCGCTGATGAATTGAAGGCACTTGAAGAACGTGTATCCAAAATGTAAATATGATCTGAGAAACTGTAATAGGAGGATCAGACAGTTACTGTGAACAGTATGTACTTTGCAAAGAATTGCGAGTTTGGAGCAAACAGTTGGTATTGACACTGGCAAGATTTATGCTTTCAAGCAAGAAAAGCCTGAAATAACCCCCAAAACATGAATGTTAAATGTCTTTAGATGATGCATTGGCATGTGTTCACTTCATGGGGGAGGTAGAGGCATTCAGATTACTAGCAATTAGTCCGCTGAACAGAATTGGTATATTATGTAAATCCTGTTTTATGTCATGGCATGATCAATGCTTTCAGTTTTAAGAAAAAATTAATTGATTTGTGAACTCAAATTTGCGTATCTTCCTCTGAAGAATTTTCCATGCATGTGATGCATACATGGCACCACTGCTCATAGGATTCCTCCAACAACATATTGTGAATTATTTTACTTTTAACTTAACAGAGAGAGAGAGAGAAAAAAAATCCGCCAAAACATCATCTTATACTGACATTTTGATACCTTGTTTCTACTTCTCTGTACAGAAGTATTTGTTCTGTATTTATTTCATCTGGCAGACTCAATCACTGATAAAATGTGACAAATTTAGAACATGATTATTGATAATCAGTACTGATAATATTGTAATGTAAACTCATAGTTTGCAAAAGCATTTCTCAGAAATATTGCTGCAGCTGCAGGTATGTTGTATGAAGTAAATCACCTGTAGATTGTTAGGCCATCATAGGACATTTTGTCTGAGATATATGTGACAAATAATGTCTGGATGGAATGTTTCACAACCAATACCACACATTTCATACTTGATGAAACAAAATATATGTACAGATTTTGTGCAGCTCTGATTGTAAGTGTTTGTATTGTGCTAGATGTACAGAGGTAAAACAAGTTATGAAATAAAATAGTTTTTAAGCTCATCGGTAGTTGTTTTGTCTTTTTTCAAATCATGAAGAATTATTTTATCGTGGCAGAGGCGTTTGAATGTTGGTTTATATAGTTCGGGAAACATTGATAAGTTGTTGGCGCAGCACTTTAAACAAGATACTATGCAAAATCAGTCTTTTATCAGAGTACATATCTTGGTTGATAAGGGCTCTGTCTCGAGATTTGCATACCTAAACGATACTCATTAATATACTTTTCCTTACTGAATAATAACATAGTGTCTCAGCAATTAGATTTCCACTTTTTTGAAGGACTAAGTAATTCGTCATTTCATTCTCAGACTCACAACTTAAATATGCCATGTTAGCTGTATTGGTGATTGCTGTAATTTTATATTCAGGTAGCAGGAAGTTTCTGTAGTGATATCCTGGAAACATAATTGAAAGATAACCATCTTTTTAAACAAACTGCATCTTTGTACTGATAGACTTAATTTTTTGCCATTTAAGGGGGTGCTGCACCCAACACAGCGTATTTTGTTCAAAAATCACTTTTTCGCAAATATTCTATTTTAACTAATTTGTTGACCCAAGATTAAAATATTGGTTGGGTTCACCTTTTAGCTTGTCAAGCAGTCGTAAGTTGCATGATACAGAAGTGTAAATTTATGCAAATGTCTGCAAAGCACCCGATGTCCTTGCTTCTGAGTCCCAATATCAAAATTTCAAAATAATTCCACTCTGGCTGGGTCAAATTTTCTGAAATTATATAAATTATATATATATGCTATATAACAAAACGACCATTTTGTGCGGCAATTATGAATTAAAGGTCTCACATTTTGAATAAGAGGCATTTTAATTTTGCATGTGCTATATGGAGCTAATTGTACCAACATTGAGGGTATACTGGACTACGGCAGTGGTTCTTGTTATATTATATTATACAAATTTGTTTGTCTCTGTCGTCTTATTGGGTACTCCCATCATTCTAATCCCCAAATGCAGAAAACAGATGTCTGAGAGATTGAACTCTGGAAACTGAGACAGAGCATTTTATAAGTTGGGATTACATTGACAACGCATTCACACAGTATCCAATGACAACACACACATTACGTTCATGAGCATTGCATTTTATTCACATTACAACGCGAACACAAATTTGTTAAAAAGGAACTGCTGCAGACACAGAAAACTGGTCAAGAGTTCAAACCAAAAAAGTAAAAAAATTTTTTTGGAAAATGTACATAAGAACAACAGTCCTTGCTTTTTTTGCCATACTAAAAGTAGATTTGTCCCACTCTGTAGCGTCGCAACATTCAGAGGTGGTACAGTGAGGTCACACGTGCTATTTTTGATGGATACTTTGGATGTTAAATGAACTAGAAAACATACAGCAGTTTTGAAATAATCCAGACATGGCATGGCTGCAACTGTGATGAACAGTTGTGCAGAGTGTATAGCCCTATTCAGCGAGAGCTGGACGCTGACACTGCTCGTTGCATTTGATGTCAACATCGCAGTCGCAGGAATCATCGCATTGTTATTTTGAACTTCTTGGTCTACATCATTAGAACACCCTGGTCTGTTACAGCCCAAACTTTGGTAAAGAATATCTGACATACCGTTACTCTGAGGAAATGTATGAATGAATGAATGAATACTAGCTTCATTTCTATGAACAGTGAAGTACAGTATGTGTTGCGTTTCGACTCCTGCTGAATCAAGCAAAGTGCACACTGTCGCCCTAACGCAAAGATTTGTGTACACAATACCCAAATGTGTTGCTATGGAGATTTCTTTCATCATTGACCCAACTTATTTTCACTAAGAGGCGAGTTACAGAACCATAATTTCTCTGTGAATTGAAATTCGGACTTCAGTCTTTGAAACAAAGCGGACTGTTTCTGATGAGTTTAGATAGGTACAGTCCCCTTATTGGTTTCTTCATTAACCCTCTCTGCTGGTTTAGGGGCCTATTTTAGCACTACTAAAACAGTATTTTAGCATCAGTGGAATGAACTCTCATCCAATCAGAATGGTGCATGGTAGCCGTTATATAATACATTATATTACCATGCCCTGCTGTCGTATTTTGATTGGTCGAGCTGAACCACGTGACTGACCACAAATACACAGTAATGGTTTGTTTACATGCCCGTGAATATGAATAATAAGATTAACAACTCAAAGTATCGTAACTTTACAGCTGAAACGTAAATCATAATCAATCACAAAATAAAATGGAGCACTTGTGGGCCAAGTTGAGATACTTTTTTCTGAAAACATCTCCGGATTTGCCAAATTTTTACAGCGCGAGTGACAGTGTGTCGCGTATTGCTCAGTTCTGGGGCCTAGGTGACGTTCGCTACGGAAATTTTCGCAAATTTTGACGGTTTTCTTGGGTTCGTTGATAATATAATGGAAATAACACACTCCGCACTAACCATTAACGTTTATTTATGGGCGGGGGTGAGAGGAAAGCCAAAATTAATGGGTTCGGCAAGCCTCGCCCGTTAATTTTTGGTTTTCCAATAAACGTTAATGGTCAGCGCGTCGCTCGTTATTTCTATAATGTTCATTTTACCTTACCATTCAAATACAGAAAAACGTACTTCCATGTCTACACTTATTATGTTGTCAAGCTCAACTACCAGGGTAATTTGCGCAAGCTGTATCTCTTTGACATGTCATGGCAGTAATTTGATGAGGATATAACACCCAAATTTGGTAGCTAATCAATAAAGCTGGGGTATATTTGTGGCATTACAGGCAAATCAAAGGCTTTTGAAACTACATCTGGAGACTTGAAATATGTACATCAATACTATGAGGTTATTACAGAAATACTGTAAAGGATGCACGAGGACATTGGTGCAGCGTATTGCCCGATATGAAGCAGAGGGCAATGCTCGGTGCCAATGTCCTCGTGTATCCTGTTGGGTTTTTTCATGATAATCTTATTATTATTATTATTATTATTAATCTTTATTCCTGACTGGGGCATCAAATTGTCGGAGTAGTGACCGTTTTGTGCAATGTCAACAATTTTTCTTCTGATTTACAGCGCGATTGCAGAACGCTATCTCAGATGCACTTCTGCAAGTTCTGGAGTGTGTGCACCTACACACGTCCAGAGTGTGTGAGAGATATGTTCTGACACTCATTCAATGGGTCCCTTAAACCGTTTAACAGTGAATGCGAAGATACAGCTGCTCGGGATGGAGCGCCTGGAAACAGTACATGTTATGGAAAGGGCATTCCATAGGGCTTTTTTGGCACACGCAAAATTCTATTGTTCTTGTATAATAATGATGTTTATGCCTGTCAGCTGTCCAAGAATACATCAGTTTATACAGGACTCTTATTAATATAAGTTTCACCATCAAAGTCGTCACATAATTGCTGTTTTGGCCCATTCAACATGCTATAAGGACGACAGTATGATAAGATTAATCAATGTTTGGCAGTAAACTTTTGTAGCTTATGAAAATGTTTAAAAACACTGCTCAATTCAAATGGATAGTAGCTACTTCAAAACTTTATGAACTTTGATCCATATATCTTGAGAAGAAAGTGCATTTTCAAACATTAGTATCATGCCATTATTACTTCTCCATTTCTGTTGCTGTATGGCCTGATGTAGAAATGTATTTTTAAAAATGAGCCAATCTTCCTAGCAAACTGGATTGATAGCCGGACTGGTAAAGATTTGATTTCTGGTCCTTTTGAAATCTGGATAACAGAGAAACAGTTCATTGTCCTGTGATGCAGATTCATAGTATGAACATCAATAGATTGATTTATCCACACCGGACCCAAATAGCAGACTCCAGGAACTGGGTATTGTCCATGAACTTGACGGCACCTCTGAATCTGATGACTGGAATGACAGACAAAAGAAGAATGAATACCTGTAGTATATCAACACATGTCTTTCTAAATGAATTAAATCTGTATTGGCTTAACATTTGCTACTCTGAATAGCCACGTATGGATTGTGCAAAAATTCATCATGTGGCATTCTTATATTTTAAAATGGGTAACACTCCAAAGCCACAAACATTAGCTGGTTCAATGCCATATCAACTACCACGGAGTAATATACAGGAATATTCATAGGAATATATAGGAAATATATTTGTTGTTGGTCAAACCAAAACAAGTTCCACTTTATCAAGAAAAGTTCCCACACTGTTCAACTCGCTTCTTGGCTGTCTAAGGATGGGAATGCATGAAAACATCCATAGTACTAGGATATTCAAGTGGCATTGATGTGTTGTATCTGTCTCCCTGCATAGCCACTGCCTTGTGTCCACTTATTGTATCACCTCTGACACATCTATGATTGGCTAAAGTACTATTACCTGATTTGGAAGTAATGCCAGCCATTGGTTGAGATATGAAATTAATGTGAATGTATCGGGTATGTTGTCTCCTTCTGCACAAAATACTGACAATACAGCTATTGGTAAGTTATCTTTACACCTGAAAAAAGATTATAAACATAATGTAAGTCATACACCACCAAAAGTTTGTATATATTCACATAATCTGCACTAAGCATTAAAAAAGAATGTTAAATTAAATTTACATTAAATATACCCATCTCTCAGACAAAAAAATTACAGAATAGTTTCTCTTTGTTTCTGTTAGCTCACATGATCAAACTACAAGCACGCAAACAAGAGAACAGAAATGTCTGAATGCACTCAGTCTGGTAATTCTGACAGGCTGTAAAATGCTGCAATAAGTTCACTGCTGATCCCTGTACAATTGTGAATGTGTGATCCAGCAGAAATGGATGTTGTCTACTAGAGTAGTCATTTTCTACACTGAATCAAACATAAAAAGGCCGCTGATTTCACATATCTAGATTGAAGCATATGAGGATAAAAACAAAACCTTTAAACCTTTCCATTTTTTGCCTTGCTCTATTTTTGTATGCTATCAACAAATTAGTGGGCAAAATAGAGGGTTATATTTGCAATGATCTTGGTCTTTTTCTTAGTTATTAGCAAAATGTTGCTTTGCTTGATCCTTACCCTTGGATAAACAACTTCTTGGCTATACCTCCGCCTGGGATGAAGACACCTTTTGCTGTGTCTGGAATGTCCTCTTCCTCCTTGTCAAGTGACTTGGTCCATGTTGGATCTCTCCTTTCAAACTGACACCATTTCATATCATCTTGAAGTAACATTCCAATTTTGTCTTGTAAGGTAGGTGTCACTACATACCTAAGTGGTGACCTTAAATGACATGAATATAATACTGTTGAATATGAATTTCATCAAATATTTCAGATTTAAAATTTTTTCCAACATCCACTCCATGATGAGAATTTCCATAAGTTCTTGGTGGTAGGATCCTCAGAAATATGTGGTGTTGGGAACCTCACAGTCATGACACCATGACCATGCCTAGGTTGAATCCATCATTATTTGATCATGAAACCACCACTCAAGCCACTTCATCCCTTCATTAATCCCAAACAAGTCAAATTTCATAAAATGTGAAGAAAAATTATTCTAATCAAGTTTTTTGACCTGCCTGCTCCTGGTTGAAAAGAAAAGGTTCATTTATGAAGGTTTTGTTTGGATGTGCTGATCAGAATGTGGGATTCACACCATCTGACATTGAAATCTCGATGTTTGATGATGTAACCAGACTTCAGTGATTGTACATTATGTAACACACAATGGTGCACACTTTAGAGAACAAATTTTTGTTTTTCACATTATGAAATGGTGTATATATCACGAAAAACAAATTTTCTAACTGTTTGTGTTCAGTGGTAAGCTGCAATACACTGAAGTCAAATCTTGCACTGAGAGAATGTTTTTATGAAACTGTTTGGGAAGTATGCAGATAACCACTATGAACAAATAATAAAGCCTTGAACTTCATGGCATACAGAAGAAGATTTAATCAAGTTCTGAGTCGGCGACATCTCTCTTTACCCTTGTAAAAATTGAAATAGTTGATCAAAATTAATAGCTACGTCTAAATTTGAATTTCACAGATGACACAAGTGTAGTTATGTAAGGTTTACTTCATTTTGCATCAATGTAAACCTGCAGAGGAATGGTTAATATTTTTGTGTACCTGGCACAAACAGTTCTGACAACACTGTAAAATACACTGTAATAAAAAGAAACCATAACCAGGAAATGAACTAGGTTTCACAACTACCATTATACACAGAATAGACTAAATTCCTCCAAAGCACAGTCCCTTTTGTGGAGGGACCGTGTCGAAAGCTATTATTCGGATTACACTTCCTATTTTGAAGACTTACCCCTGTATTTGTGAATCTATTCTTTCATGTGCATAGCTACTTGTCAGGAGAATCACCTTGTCAAATTGGCATGTCTTGATCCAGTCTGACAACTTCCTGCAGAACTCCCTCTGTTTACCCTGCAATGGATGTCAGAGGTGTTCAGGTTCATGGGAGGTATGTACTGCTAGATTCAATTCTATCCAAATTATATCAGATGTAACAAATTGGGAAAAAAAATACCTCTAGTAATTCAGCTGTATCATTATTTATAGAAAGTTTTCTTGCTTGTAACATCTGATGTAGCATCTGTGCATCTTAAAACATTAAACATTATACAAATATTGGGTATACGGTGAGCTTATGAATGACTGACTGAATTACATTCAGAAGGAAAAGCAAAAAACATGTTGGATGCTATCACTTTACCATTATATAGAGCCTTACAAATTTACAAGTATTTTTATCACAAAACAGCCAACAGACAAATACTTGAACTATTCTATGACACAAAATGAAACCAAATGTTAGAATATCCTATTAAAATACTGCTAGGATAAATTTGAAACATGCACACATTTTGAAAGAGTGCCAAAATGTATTCCAACCTTGACAATTGGAGCCCTCTGCTGAACTACAACTAGGCTTTGGTCTGCACAATAATAAACTGAAACAAAAAGACAAACAAAACATTGGTTTTTGTCAAATTACATTGCATGCAACCTACTGTAGCAGTATACTTTGTGTATCTCTGCCAACAAACAGGAAGATGAAACATAAAATTACTTTGATACCAGCAAATTTGCAGGTAAACTTCTTAGCAACAGTAACATTTGTACATAATTATTACCATTTTCTTGCAAAATAGTCTGAAATGTAGAATGCAATGACCTAATCATATGATACTGCTGACTTGTTATCATATTATTGACCCCATAACTTATACACAATATATTCACCTTATCATTCAACCAATGATGTGACATGATGGTATGATTTCAATGCTTGCTACTGTGTTCACATGTGTTCACATGATTCTGTTTGCAGATCAATGACCTGGCTATACCCTCATTGATTCAATTTCATTGCAGAATACAATATAACTGATGCTATCATTCTACGTATACTTTTTGATGATGCTCTTGCGCAAAACTGCTTTTCATTCATACATTATTAGAACTCAAACTGATTCTGACTTCCGTGTTTCTTAATCTCCTGATCTGGCAAACTTTCTGTCAAATGGCTTACATGGAAGTCCATATCGAACTGAGCTGATATTGCCACTGCTTTTATTGTAAAGATCCAAGGGAGTTCTTTGGTTCTGCTACACAATGCAAACAAAACTGTTTTCATTTTAATCTTATCAGTTGCTAAATTTAGAATTAAAATCAGATAAATATCTAATATTGACAAGCTGCCCAAAAAATCTTGCATTGTCATTGAACCCATCTGCCATACAGTCTTTGTAGAATGTATATAGAAAGTATAAGTGTAGATTTATTTTGTGGATATCTTCCATTGGATATGAGTTTCTTCAGCTTGAACTTCATTTGGTATACTTATCAGCCTTGTAGATGCAAAACAGGTTTCTCTATGTAATGATTTGATTATACTGGTAGTTTTAAAATAAGCTTATATATCAAAATTTTCTTTCTTCACATATCTCTGTTGATTTTCCATGATTTTCCATGATAAATCTGAGAAAGCAAGCATACCTTCTGTGCTGGTTACCAATTTGCCTTGTGTTTCATTGGTCTTCAGGAAGGCATCATTTCCACACACTGGGAGAATGCAGTCGTCATGGATGAAACCAACTCTCTCTAGATTAAGGGTAGCTACCAACAAGTCTACTGCCAGCTGACCAACATTGCCAACGGACACTGCAGGCTGTAATAGAGTTCAGACTATTATTAGAAGTTTCAAGGGAACTCAGCTTATCACCATGCTGGCAGGCTTAGTCATGACCTTGCCATGAAATGAATGGTAGCAGTAAACCTGGCGTTTGTAGACCATGATGTCAGATTTGAGTTCAATTTAAATGTCAAAGGCTTTCTTGCTCATGTAAATGATTTTAGAATTACCATTGTATTTGAAATTTTGAAACTGAATCTCACAGAAGTTATTTCAGTTGGAGTCACCTGATTTTCATGTTTTACGAATACCTCATAACAAAAAATAGCGTCAATGACACTGTAGCTCCCATCCTGGACTATTTAGTGTTTGTTCTCTGGTCAGATATTTGAACATGTGTGAAAGGGATAAAGTGCATGAAGTGAAAATACTTAAATGAAATGTACTGGAGACAGTGAAATATGTTTAATGTAATTATTCAGAATATAAAATGGAAAAAATACAGAATTAGATATATCGAATACTGTGATACAACCATTAACTCAACAAGTCATTTACAATGACATAGTCCCCACTTGTAATAGGAGTATTAGATGGGGCAGGAAAATGTGGTCATTAAGAAGTATCACTGGAGTGTATATGTTGAGATCTATGGCACATAGGTCTATGTCGTTGTTCCCAATTTGAAACACATGAGGCATGTCTAAGTTATGGTTCTAAATCGGGAAAAAAGATCAGACCTCTAGCAGTATTGGCCAGCCAAGAAATACATATGCGCATTATAAATGAGGTACAAGATGTGACATCTTAAGGTCTAATATCCTATCAAATTGGAGGGTATAGAACTTGTGGTTACTGAAATATGCATATATATGTATAATCAAGGTCAAAGGTCATCGAGGTCACATGACATTTTGAAAAAAAATTATATTGCTAATTAATCCCTATATGCCAAAAAATCAGATCTCTAGCTCTATTCGCTTGCCCAGAATTAGATGTGTACATAATTAATGAGGTAAAGCGTGTGTTGTCATAAGGTCTCCCATCCTACTAAATACAAAGGACATAGCACTTGTGGTTACTTATTTATTGACATAAACATATATTTTAGGTAAAAGGTCATCGAGGTCACATGACATTTGGTCAAAAAATTTCTCTCCTATAGTTATCCCTATATACCAAAAATCAGACATCCAGCTCTATTGGCTCGCTCAGAATGAGATATGCGCATAATTATTGAGGTACAGTATGTGGCGTCATAAGGTGTCCAATCATACCAAACATGAAGGGTGTAGCACTTGTGGTTACCGAGTTATGGAAAAATATGTATATTTGAGGTCAAAGGTCACCGAGGTCACGTGACATTTTGTCAAAAAAATTGTTTTGCTAAGTTATCCCTATATACCAAAATCAGACCTCCAGCTCTATTGGCTCGCTCAAAATTAGATATGTGCATAATTAATGAGGTACAATATGTGGCGTCATAAGGTGTCCCATCATACCATACATGAAGGGTGGTAGCACTTGTGGTTACTGAGTTATGGACAAATATGTATATTTGAGGTCAAAGGTCACCGAGGTCACGTGACATTTTGTCAAAAAATTGTATTGCTAAGTTATCCCTATATACCAAAAATCAGACCTCTAGCTCTATTGGCTCGCTCAAAATTAGATATGCACATAATTAATGAGGTACAATATGTGGCGTCATAAGGTGTCCCATCATACCATACATGAAGGCTGTAGCACTTGTGGTTACTGAGTTATGGACAAATATGTATATTTGAGGTCAAAGGTCACCGAGGTCACGTGACATTTTGTCAAAAAAAATTGTATTTCTAAGTTATCCCTATATACCAAAAATCAGACCTCCAGCTCTATTGGACTGCTCAAAATTAGATATGCGCATAATTAATGAGGTACAATATGTGGCGTCATAAGGTGTCCCATCATACCATACATGAAGGCTGTAGCACTTGTTGTTACTGAGTTATGGACAAATATGTATATTTGAGGTCAAAGGTCACTGAGGTCACGTGACATTTTGTCAAAAAAATTGTATTGCTAAGTTATCCCGATATACCAAAAATCAGACCTCTAGCTCTATTGGCTCGCTCAAAATTAGATATGCACATAATTAATGAGGTACAATATGTGGCGTCATAAGGTGTCCCATCATACCATACATGAAGGCTGTAGCACTTGTGGTTACTGAGTTATGGACAAATATGTATATTCGAGGTCAAAGGTCACCGAGGTCACGTGACATTTTGTCAAAAAAATTGTTTGCTAAGTTATCCCTATATACCAAAAATCAGACCTCCAGCTCTATTGGCTCGCTCAAAATTAGATATGCGCATAATTAATGAGGTACAATATGTGGCGTCATAAGGTGTCCCATCATACCATACATGAAGGCTGTAGCACTTGTGGTTACTGATTTATGGACAAATATGTATATTTGAGGTCAAAGGTCACCAAGGTCACGTGACATTTTGTCAAAAAAATTGTTTTGCTAAGTTATCCCTATATACCAAAATCAGACCTCTAGCTCTATTGGCTCGCTCAAAATTAGATATGTGCATAATTAATGAGGTACAATATGTGGCGTCATAAGCTGTCCCATCATACCATATATGAAGGGTGGTAGCACTTGTGGTTACTGAGTTATGGACAAATATGTATATTTGAGATCAAAGGTCATGAAGGTCACATGACATTTTGTCAAAATATCCGAGATATCTGCGTGAACGGATGGACTCACGGATGGACGAACAGACATCACACGACCCATCTATAAGCCCACTGGACTTCATCCGTGGGGACTAAAAATTGTGTCACTGCATCCTTTTTGCAATATGAATACGATGAGAAACTAAATTTTATTTTTTGTGGCCTTATACATGGGAGTCTATGGAGATCTGCCTTATACATGGGAGTCTATGGACGTGTAAACTAAAAATATGCAAATTTCACCACGATTTGCCCAAATTTGGGAAAGGTCACTCCTATGCACTTCCATACCAAGTTTCAAATCAATCGGACTTGTGGTTTCAGAGCAAGAGATTTTTTGACCAAAAATGGGAGAAAATTACAAAAAAATTCATGAAAAATAGCAAGTCCAAGATACTGACCCAAGATGTGCACAATCATTTCATGTCAGCCCAAAGTACTTACATGCTAATTTTTCATGTAATCTGCTCAGTGGTTATTGAGTTTTTTCAATTTTGACTGTTTTTACATTTTTTCACTTAATTTGCATATTTTTGGCAATGACAACTTCATTTGAACAAAATCTCATCTACAGCCCATCATCCATGTACACACCAAATATCAAGATGAAATGTACAGCGGTTTTGGAGTTTTTGATGTTGACGGACAGACATACAGACATACAGACATACAGACATACAGACACACAGACATACAGACATACAGACATACATACATACAGACATTTCCCTAGCCTATAAGAATAGCTTCCATTGCCATATATACATATGGCTATGGGAGCTAAAAAAGTAAGAATATGGCATACCAGAGATAAATTGGTGAAGATCACTACTGGTATATTTCAAACTCTCAAAACAAGCAAACTAAATATTCAACTTTGGGTCGTTGACTCTCAGATTTGGCATCAATGCTATTACAGTTTCTCTTTTTCTGTATTCTATATATTTTCCTTTAATAATAATTCCCATGCTTTTGCTGATTTTTGGTTTTGTGGCATTTACATATTATTTTTAAACTTCTGAAAATACCCTTGATAGATTATAACATAGGTTAAAATAATGTAATTTTCATGAAAATAAAATTTGTTAAAATTTGTAAAAAATAACTGCTCTGCAGCTAGGCAAATACTTCAAAACACTGCTACTTTAACCCTTTTCCTGCCAGACAGTGTCAGTTCCCCACCAGCCAAGTCAGTAAAAGCAGTATTGAGCCAAAACATGACGTATTTCACCCACTTGGTTTGGTATCTTATAGCATCTTTCCTCCAAAAAAATCAAGTTACAGTGTTATATTTTCAACAGCCTTCAAATGTACAGTATCATGTTAAAATACACCATATGGAATATGTTGTGTTTCATTCATTTTAACCATCTTGACCTGGCGGTGAAATGTGGACTTGGCAGGAAAAAGGTTAAGCAAAATACAGTCAAATCTGTGTAAAGTGCTCACACAAGGGACCAAGAAAAAGTGGCCACAATATGGAGGTGGCCTCTCTATAATTTCTTTAGAGCCTGGGTTGATGTGGCATATACTTTCAGTGTAGGTGGTGTGGTAAGTGAATTTAGAAAAAATAACAAAAATAAGAAAGATCAATATCATAAATCTCTGAAAATTGTGAAAAATGTATTTAAGTTATGAAAGAATTGTGACGCAGATATAAAATTAATTGGTCAAACAAGATGAAGCATTTTTTGACAGAGATCAGAATCAGATATACTGACCACTATACACAGGTTTTTATACCAAATTAGAGCAATTACTTGTGGCTACTGATCACATATGAGAGGTGGCTGTTCTGCAGACAGCCTTTAACATGTAACATGTGATGATACTGCAACAAAGTGACCACTAGTATAAAGAGGTGACTGCTCTGTTACGGTGACCACTACCACAGCTTTGATTGTTGTAGATCAGTTCTGGTGGTGTAACGTTGTCTCATCTCTGATCTTAGCAAACCAAAACTTGGCAACTTTTTCCTTCCGTAGAGCCCAATGGGCAGACATCTGTACAATTTATATGCCCAGCCACATATTTACCTGAGTTAATATGCTTCACAGACAACCAGTCAAAATGAAGCAGTATAGTACACTTAAATATATATGTTTGTGGTACTTGTAGAAGTTTATGCCAGCCCTATTTTGTATCATCGCCTGTGTGTGGATTTAGCACTTCACAAAGACATTCACTAGTGCAGTTTCTCAACCTTGTAAGTTTTCTGATATTTCTATTTCATTATCTTTTCTTTTTGTAAATTCTCCTGGTATCATTTAATAATAATTCCCAATATTAAAGACACTGTATTTGAAGATGAAGTGCACTTTCCTGTGTTTCATAGCCATGTCTCATTGCAGCAAATCATAGAGTTAGCCAGTATACTGTGTCAAAATACGAGCATTTCTACTTGCGGCAATCCTTGTCATGGAGGTAAAATAAGTCATTTTTACCTCCATCCAGTGTTCGCGGTAACTTTTTTTTCATCGCGTACGGCATACGCATTAGTCTGCTAAAATTGCGTAATGGCTGTATTGAGTGCGTAATTTCACTTCCGCACTCGATTGATGAAAAAACTGACTGCAAATACAATGTGCCGCTCAATAACCTACACTACCGGGTACATATTCGGATTGAACGATGTAAGATTATTTTAATAGAAACAGTTTAACGAACAACTTGAACAACCTGGCTGTGTTTCAAACATGCTGAAACATAACAGCGAAGGTATACATGCGACCGTCAAAACATATCGGGCAACCCAAAGTTAGAGTTAGGCCAAAGTAATTAAATTCTTTGTTTTGCGCCACTCAAAATGAGAAAAGGTACACGTCTAAGCGGCTGAAAAGCACACACAAAAAAATTAACACGATGTAATTTGATTGCAGCAAATAAAAATTGTAACAAAATTTTTAGTTCAGAAAAGCTAAGCGGTTATGTCCTAAGATTTCCTATTCAAATACACTGTGTGTGTTTTTCATGAAAACCTTAAAACCTATAGGCGGGTGCCGGGTAGGGACGCAAAACAAGAATTTAATTACTTTGGCCTTATTGCAGCTTATCCAGTCTTGATGTGCCTTTTAACAGCGGATTTCTGTACATCGGCCCGAACCACGGATAAATGCATTCCGCTTTCCATTTTTTCACATAATTGGCAGTACAGCAGTGTCTTGTTGTTGATTACATCAAAATGTAAACAGGATATTCAGTCTTCACATGCTCTTGGTACCTGCGTGTGATTGTGGACGGGATTTTTGTAGCTGCAATAATTGTAGCCCTTGGTTGGTGGGGATTGGGCTTCTGGTCGTGCGGCTCGCGCCTTGCCCCTGGTTTGGGGCAAGGCGCGAGCCGCACGACAGAAGCCCATCCCACCAACCAAGGGCTACAATTATTGCAGCTAGGATTTTTGGTAAACGGTGCATCATCATCACGGCTAACGGTTCACTGTGGTGCAGATCCCATGTTGTTGTATTGGCGATAACAAACAAGAACGCCGTGGATTCCAACATGGGTTCAATTTCACTGCGCTTTCTACGTGTTCTCCATGTTGGGTGGCCAGGTAGTGTCTTTCGATTGACCCACTGAATCATTTTTTTCACGGACTCATGGAGCAAAGTTGAAAGAAAATAGTCTAGTTGTTTGCTTCGACGCCATGCTGCATGTGTGCTTTGATCAAATTGGGGACAGTGAGTGAGACGCGATGAGAGTGCGCAGTTGGCATTCAATTTGTTGCAACATTTCTGTCTATCACTCACTTTGTGTTATAAGTTTCAGAAACTATCGCTCGCCTGAAAATTAGCAACGTAATTCATAGGCACAGCTGACATGATAACGTGCCTTTGAACTATGATGCCGATTTTTCAGACCACGCCCAGAGAATCCGAATCTTTCCGAACACAAAATGAGTGATTGACAGAAATGTTGCAACAAATTTAATGTCAAACGGGCACATCATCTCGTCTGGTTGTCGCCTAAGCTTAGTCGCAGGGAGCGCTTTCGGAAACATTTTTACTGTTTTCCTTTGCGTATAGTAAACGCATAACAATGAAAAAAATGCGTACAAAGTCAATTTCAATGCGTAAATACGCACGTTTTTTTGGTAAACACGAACTCTGCCATCCATGGACTGTGAACAAGGTAGGTCTCACCATAGACAGTGGTTTCTTTGCTGCCTATGGTCTCACTGCCTTGGCTCATGGCTGTATTGTTTTGGAAAGTGGGGTTACGCACAACACGGCAAAAAGGAGTTTTAGGAGTGCAGATTGTAGTGGATTAGTGACGATGACAAGCTGAAGGACAGTGCCGACCCTGGCTGGAAATTTTGTAGAACAATTTTCACTGAAGTTTCACGCAAGTCAGTGTCATTGAATATACTTCCGGGTTGCTCGCATTACACTCAATGTGACAGTTTTCGGACAGGGTAGTGAATTTCGCCCAAAGTCGTTTCGTAAATGACCAGCAATACGAAATCTTATTACCATAACTTTCGAAACTTTATTGTGGTTATCCTCAAACTCAGTTGACACGACGGGAGTGGTATTTCGGGGTCAAAGTTGCCAAAGTTTTGACCCCATGTTGAGGGCGTAGTAATCGGACTGCAATCCCAGAAATCGGACGTCGTGTTTGGAATGTGATTAGGAGCTAAGTATTGATAATTTGAAACTTCAAACCACCGATTTTTAATTTCGATATGTTTAGAAAACTGTACATAAGAATGATGATAATTAGTTATGTTTAATCCATGGACGACTCAACTATATTTCGACGTGTATAGCGCTTAGATATCAGACATGGGCTGTCTCTGTGTGTGTTGCTTTCGGCACCTTGTATCGTACGGTGTGGCTAACTTCGCTAAGTTTGTTCAGTGAGTATTACTTATAATTGTTTCCATTGCATATTTTGTTTGTAATAGAATCGCACAGGCATTATTTAATAAAAATAGCGAGTATATTTCATCCTATGGAATTATTTACCTGTCAAGTTTTTACGCAGTAAGTCACTTACTACGTTTACACAATTATGCTAAATATTGTCTGTCCGAAAACTTGTACACTTCTTACGTTCATTAAATGTACTTTTTTTTCTCGAAACAACTGCGCAGTTTTCGTTAAAACTACATGCAATCGTAGCGAACAATGGAAAGAATATTTTCAAAATCATTATTCTCCCCACATTCAAAATTCAATGCTAAATCAGGACTTTAGTCAAAATTCAGTTACTTTGACCAGACGGCAGTATGTTGACAGTATCACTGACGCGGTGTTAGACGACAATTTGTGACCGCCGCTTGTAGCGAACTCAATAGCTTCTACCAAAAAAACTGGCAGACAGTCCATGTAGCCGGACAATGAGATGCTAATTATATGCAGAATGTACAAGTTTCAGGTTTCGTCGACCAACTTCCCCCTCTTGGTACAACTTCAAACTCTGAAATACCAAGTCGGTGGCTATCGTCTGTTACATAATTCAATAGCAAACTTGTGGAAGTTTCCAAGTTCGCGGGACCCTCTGCCAACTTGCCAACTTACTTGCCAACTTTCAATGGGGAAGTTGGCGGGGGCCTCTGCCAACTTGCCAACTTACTTACTTGCCAACTTTCATGGGCCGAAGTTGGCGGGGGCCTCTGCCAACTTGCCAACTTACTTGCCAACTTTCAATGGGGAAGTTGGCGGAGGTCTCTGCCAACTTCCACCCATTAAAGTTGGCAAGTAAGTAAGTTGGCAAGTTGGCACAGGCTTCTGCCAACTTCCACCCATGAAAGTTGGCAAGTAAGTTGGCAAGCTGGCACAGGCCTCCACCAACTTCCACCCATGAAAGTTGGCAAGAAAGTAAGTTGGCAAGTTGGCAGAGGCCCCCGCCAACTTCCACCCATGAAAGTTGTCAAGTAAGTTGTCAAGTTGGCAGAGGCCCCCGCCAACTTCCACCCATGAAAGTTGGCAAGTAAGTAAGTTGGCAAGTTGGCAGAGGCACCCGCCAACTTCCTGGTATGAAAGTTGGCAAGTAAGTTGGCAAGTTGGCACAGGCCTCTGCCAACTTCCACCCATGAAAGTTGGCAAGTAAGTAAGTTGGCAAGTTGGCAAAGGCCCCCGCCAACTTCCACCCATGAAAGTTGGCAAGTAAGTAAGTTGGCAAGTTGGCAGAGGCCCCGCCAACTTCCACCCATGAAAGTTGGCAAGTAAGTAAGTTGGCAAGTTGGCAGAGGCCCCCGCCAACTTCCCTGTATGAAAGTTGGCAAGTAAGTTGGCAAGTTGGCACAGGCCCCCGCCAACTTCCGGCAGACAGTCCATGTAGCCGACAATGAGATGCTAATGATATGCAGAATGTAAAAGTTTCAGGTTTCGTCAACCAACTTCCCCCTCTTGGGTACAACTTCAAATCTCTGAATACCAAGTCGGTGGCTATCGTCTGTTACATAATTCAATAGCAAACTTGTGGAAGTTCGCAAGTTCGTGGGACCCTCTGCCAACTTGCCAACTTACTTGCCAACTTTCAATGGGGAAGTTGGCGGGGGCCTCTGCCAACTTGCCAACTTACTTACTTGCCAACTTTCATGCTGGAAGTTGGTGGCGCCCTTTGCCAAGTTGTGGAAGTTAGCAAGTTCGTGGGACCCTCTGCCAACTTGCCAACTTTCAATGCGGAAGTTGGCGGGGGCCTCTGCCAACTTGCCAACTTACTTACTTGCCAACTTTCATGGGCCGAAGTTGGCGGGGGCCTCTGCCAACTTGCCAACTTACTTACTTGCCAACTTTCATGGGCCGAAGTTGGCGGGGGCCTCTGCCAACTTGCCAACTTACTTGCCAACTTTCAATGGGGAAGTTGGCGGGGGCCTCTGCCAACTTCCACCCATGAAAGTTGGCAAGTAAGTTGGCAAGCTGGCACAGGCCTCCACCAACTTCCACCCATGAAAGTTGGCAAGTAAGTTGACAAGTTGGCACAGGCCTCTGCCAACTTCCACCCATGAAAATTGGCAAGTAAGTTGTCAAGTTGGCAGAGGCGCCCGCCAACTTCCACCCATGAAAGTTGGCAAGTAAGTAAGTTGGCAAGTTGGCAGAGACCCACGCCAACTTCCCTGGATGAAAGTTGTCAAGTAAGTTGGCAAGTTGGCACAGGCCCCCATCCAACTTCCAACCATGAAAGTTGGGAAGTAAGTAAGTTGGCAAGTTGGCACAGGCCCTCGTCAACTTCCCTGTAGAAAGTTGTCAAGTAAGTTGGCAAGTTGGCACAGGCCTCTGCCAACTTCCACCCATGAAAGTTGGCAAGTAAGTAAGTTGGCAAGTTGGCAGAGGCCCCGCCAAATTCCACCCATGAAAGTTGTCAAGTAAGTTGGCAAGTTGGCAGAGGCCCCCGCCAACTTCCACCAATGAAAGTTGGCAAGTAAGTAAGTTGGCAAGTTGGCACAGGCCCCCGCCAACTTCCACCCATGAAAGTTGGCAAGTAAGTTAGCAAGTTGGCAGAGGCCCCACCAACTTCCACCCATGAAAGTTGGCAAGTAAGTAAGTTGGCAAGTTGGCAGAGGCCCCCGCCAACTTCCCTGTATGAAAGTTGGCAAGTAAGTTGGCAAGTTGGCACAGGCCTCTGCCAACTTCCATCCATGAAAGTTGGCAAGTAAGTTAGCAAGTTGGCAGAGGCCCCCGCCAACTTCCACCCATTAAAGTTGGCAAGTAAGTAAGTTGGCAAGTTGGCACAGGCCCCCGCCAACTTCTACCCATGAAAGTTGGCAAGTAAGTTGGCAAGTTGGCAGAGGCCCCCGCCAACTTCCACCCATGAAAGTTGCCAAGTAAGTAAGTTGGCAAGTTGGCAGAGGCCCCCGCCAACTTCCACCCATGAAAGTTGACAAGTAAAGTGGCAGAGAGGCCCCTGCTAACTTCCAACCATGAAAGTTGGCAAGTAAGTAAGTTGGCAAGTTGGCAGAGAACCCCGACAACTTCCACCCATGAAAGTTGTCAAGTAAGTTGGCAAGTTGGCAGGGCCTCCACCAACTTCCACCCATAAAAAGTTGGCAAGTAAGTAAGTTGCCAAGTTGGCAGAGGCCCCGCCAACTTCCCTGGATGAAAGTTGTCAAGTAAGTTTGCAAGTTGGCACAGGCCTCCGTCAACTTCAACCCATGAAAGTTGTCAAGTAAGTTGGTGAATTGGCAGAGGCCCCCACCAACTTCCATCCATAAAAGTTGGCAAGTAAGTAAGTTGGCAGAGGCCCCTGCCAACTTCCACCCATTAAAGTTGGCAAGTAGTAAGTTGGCAAGTTGGCAGAGGCCCCCGCGAACTTCCACCCATGAAAGTTGCCAAGTAAGTATGTTGGCAATTTGGCAGAGGCCCCCGCCAACTTCCACCCATGAAAGTTGTCAAGTAAAGTGGCAGAGGCCCCCGCTAACTTCCAACCATGAAAGTTGGCAAGTAAGTAAGTTGGCAAGTTGGCAGAGGCCCCCGCCAACTTCCACCCATGAAAGTTGTCAAGTAAGTTGGCAAGTTGGCAGGGCCTCCACCAACTTCCACCCATGAAAGTTGGCAAGTAAGTAAGTTGGCAAGTTGGCAGAGGCCTCTGCCAACTTCCATGGATGAAAGTTGTCAAGTAAGTTGGCAAGTTGGCACAGGCCTCCGCCAACTTCCACCCATGAAAGTTGTCAAGTAAAGTTGGCAAATTGGCAGAGGCCCCCGCCAACTTCCACCATGAAAGTTGGCAAGTAAGTAAGTTGGCAAGTTGGCAGAGGCCCCCGCCAACTTCCACCCATGAAAGTTGGCAAGTAAGTTGGCAAGTTGGCAGAGGCCCCCGCCAACTTCCACCCATTAAAGTTGGCAAGTAAGTAAGTTGGCAAGTTGGCAGAGGCCCCCGCCAACTTCCCTGAATGAAAGTTGTCAAGTAAGTTGGCAAGTTGGCACAGGCCTCCACCAACTTCCACCCATGAAAGTTGGCAAGTAAGTAAGTTGGCAAGTTGGCAGAGGCCCCGCCAACTTCCCTGGATAAAAGTTGTCAAGTAAGTTGGCAAGTTGGCACAGGCCTCTGCCAACTTCCACCCATGAAAGTTGTCAAGTAAGTTGGCAAGTTGGCAGAGGCCCCCGCCAACTTCCACCCAAGAAAGTTGGCAAGTAAGTAAGTTGGCAAGTTGGCAGAGGCCCCCGCCAACTTCCCCATTGAAAGTTGGCAAGTAAGTTGGCAAGTTGGCACAGGCCTCTGCCAACTTCCACCCATGAAAGTTGGCAAGTAAGTAAGTTGGCAAGTTGGCAGAGGCCCCGCCAACTTCCACCCATGAAAGTTGGCAAGTAAGTAAGTTGGCAAGTTGGCACAGGCCCCCGCCAACTTCCCTGAATGAAAGTTGTCAAGTAAGTTGGCAAGTTGGCAGAGGCCCCCGCCAACTTCCACCCATGAAAGTTGGCAAGTAAGTAAGTTGGCAAGTTGGCAGAGGCCCCCGCCAACTTCCATCCATGAAAGTTGTCAAGTAAGTTGGCAAGTTGGCAGAGGCCCCCGCCAACTTCCAGTATGAAAGTTGGCAGTAAGTAAGTTGGCAAGTTGGCAGAGGCCCCGCCAACTTGCTCGAATGAAAGTTGTCAAGTAAGTTGGCAAGTTGGCACAGGCCTCCGCCAACTTCCACCCATGAAAGTTGTCAAGTAAGTCGGTAAGTTGGCAGAGGCCCCCGCCAACTTCCACCATGAAAGTTGCAAGTAAGTAAGTCGGTAAGTTGGCAGAGGCCCCCCGCCAACTTCCACCCATGAAAGTTGGCAAGTAAGTAAGTTGGCAAGTTGGCAGAGGCCCCCGCCAACTTCCACCCATTAAAGTTGGCAAGTAAGTAAGTTGGCAAGTTGGCAGAGGCCCCCGCCAACTTCCCCCATGAAAGTTGGCAAGTAAGTAAGTTGGCAAGTTGGCAGAGGCCCCCACCAACTTCCCCCATTAAAGTTGGCAAGTAAGTAAGTTGGCAAGTTGGCAGAGGCCCCCGTCAACTTCCCTGTGAAAGTTGGCAACTAAGTAAGTTGGCAAGTTGGCAGAGGCCCCAACCAACTTCCCCACTTGGAAGTTGGCAAGTTTGCAGAGACCCCCGCCAACTTCCAACCATGAAAGTTGGCAAGTAAGTAAGTTGGCAAGTTGGCAGAGGCCCCCGCCAACTTCCACCCATGAAAGTTGTCAAGTAAGTTGGCAAGTTGGCACAGGCCTCCGCCAACTTCAACCCATGAAAGTTGTCAAGTAAGTTGGCAAGTTGGCAGAGGCCCCCGCCAACTTCCACCATGAAAGTTGGCAAGTAAGTAAGTTGGCAAGTTGGCACAGGCCCCCGCCAACTTCCACCCATGAAAGTTGGCAAGTAAGTTGGCAAGTTGGCAGAGGCCCCCGCCAACTTCCACCCATTAAAGTTGGCAAGTAAGTAAGTTGGCAAGTTGGCAGAGGCCCCCGCCAACTTCCCTGAATGAAAGTTGTCAAGTAAGTTGGCAAGTTGGCAGGGCCTCCACCAACTTCCACCCATGAAAGTTGGCAAGTAAGTAAGTTGGCAAGTTGGCAGAGGCCCGCCAACTTCCCTGAATGAAAAGTTGTCAAGTAAGTTGGCAAGTGGCACAGGCCTCCGCCAACTTCCACCCATGAAAGTTGTCAAGTAAGTCGGTAAGTTGGCAGAGGCCCCCGCCAACTTCCACCCATGAAAGTTGGCAAGTAAGTAAGTTTGCAAGTTGGCAGAGGCCCCCGCCAACTTCCCTGTATGAAAGTTGGCAAGTAAGTTGGCAAGTTGGCACAGGCCTCCGCCAACTTCCACCCATGAAAGTTGGCAAGTAAGTAAGTTGGCAAGTTGGCAGAGGCCCCCGCCAACTTCCCCATTGAAAGTTGGCAAGTAAGTTGGCAAGTTGGCAGAGGCCCCCGCCAACTTCCCAGTATGAAAGTTGGCAAGTAAGTAAGTTGGCAAGTTGGCAGAGGCCCCCGCCAACTTCCACCCATTAAAGTTGGCAAGTAAGTAAGTTGGCAAGTTGGCAGAGGCCCCCGCCAACTTCCCTGAATGAAAGTTGTCAAGTAAATTGGCAAGTTGGCACAGGCCTCCGCCAACTTCCACCCATGAAAGTTGGCAAGTAAGTTGGCAAGTTGGCAGAGGCCCCCGCCAACTTCCACCCATGAAAGTTGGCAAGTAAGTAAGTTTGCAAGTTGGCAGAGGCCCCCGCCAACTTCCCAGTATGAAAGTTGGCAAGTAAGTTGGCAAGTTGGCACAGGCCTCCGCCAACTTCCACCCATGAAAGTTGGCAAGTAAGTAAGTTGGCAAGTTGGCAGAGGCCCCCGCCAACTTCCCAACCATTGAAAGTTGGCAAGTAAGTTGGCAAGTTGGCAGAGGCCCCCGCCAACTTCCAGTATGAAAGTTGGCAAGTAAGTAAGTTGGCAAGTTGGCAGAGGCCCCCGCCAACTTCCACCCATTAAAGTTGGCAAGTAAGTAAGTTGGCAAGTTGGCAGAGGCCCCCGCCAACTTCCCTGAATGAAAGTTGTCAAGTAAGTTGGCAAGTTGGCACAGGCCTCCGCCAACTTCCACCCATGAAAGTTGTCAAGTAAGTCAAAGTTGGCAGAGGCCCCCGCCAACTTCCACCCATGAAAGTTGGCAAGTAAGTAAGTTGGCAAGTTGCAGAGGCCCCCACCAACTTCAACCCGTTAAAGTTGGCAAGTAAGTAAGTTGGCAAGTTGGCAGAGGCCCCCGCCAACTTCCACCCATGAAAGTTGTCAAGTAAGTTGGCAAGTTGGCAGAGGCCCCCGCCAACTTCCACCCATGAAAGTTGGCAAGTAAGTAAGTTGGCAAGTTGGCACAGGCCCCTGCGAACTTCCACCCATGAAAGTTGGCAAGTAAGTAAGTTGGCAAGTTGGCAGAGGCCCCCGCCAACTTCCACCCATGAAAGTTGGCAAGTAAGTAAGTTGGCAAGTTGGCAGAGGCCCCCGCCAACTTCCCAGTATGAAAGTTGTCAAGTAAGTTGGCAAGTTGGCAGAGGCCTCCACCAACTTCCACCCATGAAAGTTGGCAAGTAAGTAAGTTGGCAAGTTGGCAGAGGCCCCGCCAACTTCCCTGAATGAAAGTTGTCAAGTAAATTGGCAAGTTGGCACAGGCCTCCGCCAACTTCCACCCATGAAAGTTGTCAAGTAATCGGCAAGTTGGCAGAGGCCCCCGCCAACTTCCACCCATGAAAGTTGGCAAGTAAGTAAGTTGGCAAGTTGGCAGAGGCCCCCGCAAACTTCCCAGTATGAAAGTTGGCAAGTAAGTTGGCAAGTTGGCAGAGGCCCCCGCCAACTTCCACCCATGAAAGTTGGCAAGTAATAAGTTGACAAGCTGTCAGGGGGCCCCACCAACTTTCCAGTTGTCAAGTAAGTTGCAAAGAGGGCAGAGGCCCGTGTCATCTATTATTGTCTTCTCATTTACATATTTTTCGTGTAAACCCATGTTCGTGTCAGCTACATAGACTATCTGCCAAAAAACTATCGAAAACGGGACAAGTGTCACCTGACTTAATATGAGGTCACATGACCTGTAAAACGCTATCGATACGGAGCGAAGTGAGTGTAACTAATAGCATGTCACCAAATGTCCGAAAACTGAGGTCGTCCGAAAACTGTCACACTGAGTGTAGTTCTACACAATAATACTAAAAGTAACTCACTAATATCAACGTGCATCCTTTAAAGTCGCTCGGGCTGTTACAACATTTCACATACATTCTGCCTTGTGCTTTTCCCCAGAAAGCTCCGTCGGACTTTGGGTTCAGTGGGCACTGGGACGAATATACCGGGGAATATACATACAGGCGGGAAGGAGGTGTCTGTCATGAGGTGTCCGCTGGGTGTCCGATGTCTGAAAGAACAGCGCCTCCAACGCGGTCAAGACGTCTCCACGAGGCTGAAGCTAGAATCAGTTTTAGATTCAGTTTCGGATTTGAGAGACTGACAATAGTTTTATATTTCCAGCTTATGTTATTATTTTTTTGAAGGATATACTAACTACTGATACACAAGGAGATATTTTAACTTGATCACCTTACTGCACATGTAGCATGTATTTCATGAAATAAATGTTTCGCACATAATAATAATTTATACAGTTTAAAAAACAAAACACTTTAGGCAGGAGAGCAAGAAACTATAGTGCATGAACACACCAGACAAAACTGCTGAAAAATTAGTCAAAAGTTACAACTTTTGAGCAAATATGGGCATTATGCAGTTTAGACTATTTAAGCTAACAGTACTTCGCACGATGCAATGAAATGCATTCAATGCAATCTTTATTATACAACATATTACATGTAACTGATAGTTTAGTCAGGGAGTTTAGTATGGCACATTCAAAATGAAATCTATGTAGAACAGCATCAACCAAAACATCGAAGTATTACAGCACATTAGCATTATACCATGTGACACACATTGTGACATCTAAACAAATTAAAGTATAAATGTTTTGTAAATGTCGTTTTCTTGCTCAACACTTCCTTTCAATTTCAAATTAAAGTGCTTTGAAGTTTTCTTTAATTTCTATTATTAACTATTTTAATTATGAACATACGCATTCAATTTATGCTTTAAAATATACACTATATATGCCGGCAGGTAATCCAGTAAAACTTGCTCTTGATGACAAGTATTTATCTTTGCATACGAAAGTACTGCGGAGTATTTTATTTTCACTGGAATTTATTTTAGCTGAAAAAGATTTCTTGTGTCTTATTTTCACTTCGTCTAGTCTGATTGGATTTTGTTATAGCTGAAAAAAGTCCAGCGAAAGTAACGAAAATAAATTCAAAGTGAAAATGAAGTATTCCACAGTATAACTGAATGGGCTGAAAATATAAAATTTCTTTCAGTCACTCGATTTGGAAACCGAATCCGAAACTAAATTCGAAACCGAGTCTAACTTCAGCATGTAATGACCT
The DNA here is from genome assembly GCF_041260155.1 of Ptychodera flava. Classification (NCBI taxonomy): domain Eukaryota; kingdom Metazoa; phylum Hemichordata; class Enteropneusta; family Ptychoderidae; genus Ptychodera; species Ptychodera flava. The sequence goes on from NC_091940.1 coordinate 36,453,206, forward strand.
GACGCCGTACAGCCAGCTGATGGTATAGGTCAAAATGGCAGAGCTGGACGTAGGGAAACACTGCAGCGTGAATACATGTAAACAACTAGGTATTGATTTTAAAGTTATTCATAGTGACGATCATAAATTCTTCCTGCTATTGATGATCATTTGAATCTGGAGAGACTTGCATTTTGATTTGAAACCCGAGATAACGGACAAGATTTACAAGTCATCGTGCATGTGCACGCGGGATACTCCGTCGAGTCAATGAATGACCCGAATGGAATCTGTGCTACAACTTTGAGGATTGTGCTTACGCCGCCGTTGAAGGGACATTTGTGAAATTCGATTGTTATGAAAAATAGTTTGTGTTGTTTAAATTCTTGAAGCATGCTGAAATACTGGTCAACTGTGTACAACCTCAACCCTGCTTGTAGCGAGACAAGGTTGAACCGTGGACATGATACAATCCACAGGCACTCGACTCAGTGCAAGCATGGAGGTAGGAAGAGACTCTCTTCCTACCTCCATGGTGCAAGCGAAGATTGAACGGTGGACATACGGTTCCCAGACACTTCGCACCAAAACCACTTCGCACCATACCATCTCGTCCCATACCATTTCGCACCAAAACCACTTCGCACCAAAACAACCTCGTACCAAAACCACTTCGCCCCAAAAGTCATGTCCCCAAACCACTTTGCCCGAAACTTATCGCTAACTGGTAAAGCTGAAAATAACCACCTTTCTGTCATCCTGGGACTGAAATCTTGAAAGTGTACGCATTTCGCGAAATTGACATCGTGCAATTCGGCGCAAGGCACCTGAGTTGTAGCATTTGCGTGTTTCTATTTTCTTATTCTATCGCTTATGGTTTCATGCAACCATGATGCAACAATAAATGGTTTGTGGTAGCCAAAATGTCCTAACACATTAATGCTTCCAAGTTGCAGGTAAAAACAACCTTATTATACGTCGTAACATCGTTGTTTCAGGACGAGTTGACGGTACTATACTTGGTCGAAGTGGTTTAGTACGATGTGGTACTTGGGGCGAAGTGGGGTTGGGCGAAGTAGTACTTGGGACGAGGTGGTTCTGGTACGAAATGGTTTTGGGACGAAGTGTGTGTGGGGCGAACTGGTTTTGGTGCGAAGTGTCTGGACCCCGGACATACAATCCACAGGCACTCGACTCGGTGCAAGCGAAACCGTCACTGATGCAACCAGTAATAATATGCTGATTGCATCAGTTTCGCTGGCTGCAAAATTGCACTTTGCATACAGCAGCTGGTAGCTACGCAGAGCGTGTGAACTTAAGGATGGCAGGAATATTTTAAAGCGTAACGGGGAGAGGCGAAAGTGTAGCGGGACCGCTACGCTAAAATGGCTTTGCGAGAACACTGAGAACACTTCAGAACCATCACTATCCCTGAACAGATTTCATTCAAACTTGGCACCCAGACACTGAATTGTGCATGTCAATTAATGGTGCGATGTGATCCAATATGGTTGCTGCAGTTTATAAATGTATTGATCCAGCTGCAAAATTGTAGCGCTACGGTGAGGCGGTCGGTGATATATGTTTGGTTTTTGCGACTTCGCTCACCAGTAGCGCTACAATGTTGATGGCCCTGTAGAGGTCAAAATAAGCGCATCCCACTGGACGAGGCGTGTTGGTGTGGAATGCTACATATTTACTGCATTTGGTCGTACTGATTTATCACTACTGAAGACTATAAACACTATACTACACTTAACTTTGTTGTTTATGGGGTTTGGATTTTGTTCAAACACGTCAATCGCGTTCCGAAAACTTTGAGGGAAACGCCATTACCAACTTCTGGTAATGGCGGCTCCCAGAAACACAGATGCCCCATGCTCAATGATTATGGAACGCGATCGATTGCAGTACTTACAGACAAGATATTTGTTGTGTAGATGCAAAATATGAGAAACTAACTGTTTTTCGTTTTTTGATATTGGTGAAAATATGCAAATTAGCTAAAAAAAGCCGTTTTTGGTAAAAAATCTTCATAACCGCTGGTCAGACAGCTTTGATATTTGGTATACAGGTCCCTAGGGATGACCTAACTAAGATTTGTTCAAATTGTGATGAAATATGCAAATTTGTATTTTTAAGGCAATTATTGTCATTTTTGTTCAAAAAAATCTTTGAAAATCTTCTTCAGAATTGCTAGTCAGACAACTTTGATATTTGGGATATAGGTCCATAGGGATGACCTACACCAGATTTGTTCAAATTGTATAGAAATATGCAAATTTGTATTTTTAAGGCAATTTTTGTCATTTTTGGTCAAAAATTTTTGTCATAAAAATACTTGTCTATAATAGGTTTGATATTTGGTGTATAGCTTCATTGGGATGATCAAAATGTGATATATCCACAGAGTTCGCGTTTACGCAAAATCGTGCGTATTTACGCAATGAATTGACTCTCTACGCATTTTTTTCATTGTTATGCGTTTTCTATACGCAAAGGATAACAGTAAAATGTTTCCGAAAGCACTCCCCGCGACTGAGCTTAGGCGACAACCAGACGAAATTTGTTGCAACACATTTCTGTCAATCACTCTGACTCATTTTGTGTGGAAAGTTTCGGATTCTCTGGGCGTTGTCTGAAAAATCAGCAACGTAGTTCACAGGCACGTTTCATGTCAGCTGTGCCTATGAATTACGTTGCTAATTTTCAGGCGAGCGATAGTTCTGAAACTTATGACACAAAGTGAGTGATTGAAAGAAATGTCGCGACAAATTTTATAAATGCCAACCGTGCACGATCATCGCGTCTCGCTGTTCCCAAATTTGATCAAGCACACATGCAGCATGGCGTCAGAGCAGACAAATCTGTTTTCTTTCAACTTCGCTCTACGAGTCCGTGAAAAAAATGATTCGTCGGAATCCTGGTAAATTTTGAACACTGCAGAAGTGTCTGGATAAGCTGCCATAACTCTAACTTTTGGGTTGCCCGATGGTTTTGACAGTCGCATGTATACCCTTCGCTGTAACGTTTCAACATTGTTCAAGTTGTTCGTTAAACTGTTTTCATTAAAATAATGTTACATCATACAATCCGAATATGTAGTGTAGGTTTATACAACGGCACATTGTATTTTGCAGTCAGGTTTTTCATCAATCGAGTGCGGAAGTGAAATTACGCACTCAAATCCAGTCATTACGCAATTTTAACAGACTAATGCGTATACCGTACGTGAGGAGAAAAAAGTCACCGCGAACACCAACTTATGATAAATCTACAATTTTGTATTTTTGGGGCAATTTTTGCCATTTTGGTTAAAAATTTGTTTATCAAAAACTGCTTGTCTGATAGCTTTGACATTTGGTATACAGGTTTCTATGGATTGACTAAGTGTGATATATTGAAATTGTGATGGAATCTGAATTTTGTATTTTGGGGGCAATTTTTGCCATTTTTGGACAAAAAATTTATTTCTTAAAAGTTAGTCATCTGATAGCTTTAATACTTGATCTACAGGTTCTTAGGGTTCATCTTAATGTGATATATTGAAATAATGATGAAATGTTCAAATTTGTATTTTTGCAGCTAATTTTGCCAATTTTGGCTCAAACTTAGCTGTTTCAGCAATGCGTGTTGCTAAAGTTGACCTCCAGTACCTTAAGTTTCAGACATTATTTACTTTTGTCATTCTTGTACATCAACGTAGAATTTTCCTGCACTGAACAGATAGAAACAACATTTATTGTTGATCTTTGGTACCCATACTGGTATGTACCGATCGTGATCAATTGTGAGCAAAACCGTATAATTGCGGTATTTTTGCTATTTTTATCTTGTATGTCAATCGCAAATTCTTGTTCTACTTCCCAAAGCATGTTAAAACATCAACTACATGTATTGGGCTTGTCAACACGGTAAATTCACATGTCAACAGTAAAAATGCAGTCTACACATGCACAGACTGAGTTGACAAGCTGAATACTGTGTATCAAAATGCTTTGTGGAGTAGAACAAGAAATTGTAGTTGACATAAAAGCAAAAATAGTGAAAAGAAAATCCTCAAAAATTACAGCTGCTGGCCCGTTCAATACTTAAGAAAAGTACAAAAGGGTTAACAATTAACATTAAGTAAAATTTTTGTAAAATCAAAGATATTTTTGAATTCCTCTTTCCAATAAATCACTCAGATCTTGGTAAGCCACCTGGTCTGTGAAAAATCCCCAGATCCCTAGTTGTCTTTGATAAAGAATCATACAACAGGTCCTAGTTGAAGTCGAGTTGTACTCTGTCATCACATAGAGAACTACTGTCAGATTTACCTTACTGTCAATATGAAATTTACAAGTTCCATTACCTACTTCTTGTATACATTATGTTTCAAGTACTTTGCACTCCAGCACTGACTGGATTTTGCACTCCAGCACTGACTGGATTTTGCACTCCAGCACTGACTGGATTTTGCACTCCAGCACTGACTGGATTTTGCACTCAGCACTGACTGGATTTTGCACTCCAGCACTGACTGGATTTTGCACTCACTGCTGGATTTTGCACTCCAGCACTGAGTGGATTTTGCACTCCAGCACTGACTGGATTTTGTACTCCAGCACTGACTGGATTTTGCACTCCAGCACTGAGTGGATTATGCACTCCAGCACTGACTGGATTTTGCACTCCAGCACTGACTGGATTTTGCACTCAGTGCTGGATTTTGCACTCCAGCACTGACTGGATTTTGCACTCCAGTGCTGACTGGATTTTGCTTCCCTTAATATTCAATCAGAACACTCTACAAGAGACGTTTGGAGATAATAAAATATTTAAAATGAGGGACTATATCTGTGGTAAATATAGGGGTTGGTGCAGTAATTCTAATTGTTCTTTGATGTAATTTTGCTCATGTTTCAGATTTCTTGCCATTTACTTGTAATGGATGCTCCAGGATATTCTGGTAAGTGTTGCGCTAACAACGCCTGATGTTTGAAGGTGGTATATGACATATAAAAAAATCAGAGTGTCTATTGTAACACTTGTTTCAATAGAAATTAGCACAGTGTGAGAATATTTTATTCTAAAGTAAAAAGTAGACTTAAAAACTTTAGTAGACAAGTGTTGCAGATCGAGGTTTGTACTGTGATTTTCTGAATCAGCTGGCAGTTAGCATAATTCTTCATGCTAGTTTAATCTCAAGGAGAAATTTCAAAGCTTTATTACTATACGGGCCATTTAAGGTCCCATGGGCTATACTACTGGATGTATGCCTATGGCCAGTTTAGCCAGAACAATTGGACAAATTGTTGATATGGTTATAAATACTACCAAAAGTATAGTGCTCATGGAAAACATGGCGTATGAGAATATTTCAAAATGATTCCAGAAGAACACAATGATTTCAATATAAGAATTAGCTTCCTAACACTCAATAGAAATTATTTTCATTCTGTCATTCAGCCTGGAACACCATTCGCTGGGATCACATTCATGCACCCAGGTGAGTTCAAAGGTCATTTTCATTGTAGAGTCTTTAATTGGTTCATATCAGGTACAACAGTGTTATTGTGCATGTTTCTCAATCAATCATTCAGCAAAGCAAACCAAACGAGGCAATTACAAAATCTTCACTTTCTACTGCTTGAAACATCCTGTAACTACCACTGTAATTAATTTTAAATAAGGATGATAATATTTTCTCAGAATAATTTTGAGATTGACAATACAGGATTCTCCACAAAGGGATTTGAGGTGTTGGCCACCCCTCTGTTTTCTTTAGAAGAATTCATTCATATTTTAATAACCATACAAAGAATACATTTTTAAAAGACAAAATATACAAATTAGGCAAAAAAAAATAATAGGTTTGTTTCTGGTCATTGACATTTTGCAAAAATGATGCAGCGACGCGATTTTTTTTTTCAATTTTTTATTTTTGGCAGAATTCATACATTTTTCCATTTTTTTCCATAGGGGCAAATGAAAAACAGGAAAAAAAAGAGTTGATGCGCACACTTTGAAATGATGCGCGCGATGACCAGAAACAAATCAATTCTTTTTGGGGCCTTATGCAGTGTTATGTAAATTTGCTAAATTTGCTTCCCCCCAGTGTTTGCAAGCTGGGGAGAACACTGCATTTGTGATGGTATTCAAATGTGACTGAAAATATGGCAGATAATCTGTAGAAGAGTCTTGAAATATCAAGTGTCCATGGACCAGTTTGTAATATGAGTAATTTGTCTTTTCTGTATATCATCAGATGTATCGCTTGATCAGAAATAATGCATTTTGTATCTTTCCATTAGGAAAACATGGTGAATTGTAAACCCAGTGTAGAGGGACCTAAGTCTTACAGTTGCTCATTGGAAAGTTGCAGTAGTAAAGAACTAATGCCTGTAATATGTGAACACTGTCAACAGCAATTCTGTCTGAAGTAAGGGAATAACTAAATACTTAGTTTTACACAACTACCAGGGTAATATCCATAGATCGTTTACAAGGAAAATAGTGGAAAATTTATGACTTCAACGTCTAGAAGTTCTTGATTTTAATGGCATTAAGTCTGGAAGTACCTTAAAACCCTATTAATTTGACCACTATCATTGATTCGCCCAACCTATTTTATTCTCAAACGTAATTTTATTTTACCCTTATCAATTCGACCACAGATGGAAGTTGGGACTTTCTTAATCTCTAATAATTTGACCAACCAATCATGACAAACTGTTTTTAACATTTTATTTTCGATGAAATACACAGAACAATACAATGCACAGCACAGAATATCTAAGTTGGGACTTCAGGAAAGTCACCTTTATATGTTTCAATCATCAAAGATGGAGGGCATATCACTTACATATGAACTGTCAAAAAAGTTGAAATTCCTAATAATTCAACCACTAAAATTATTTTGGCTTATAATTCAACTATTTAAATCGTAATTGTTTTCTTGGTCAGATTGATAGGGTTTTTATGGTAAGTCAATTATTACGCCAATATTGCTAATGAGGGCTTTCATTGACCTGCAAAAATATATCCTTCATTAAATTTAATGATATACTTGAAGACGTGGTTCTAACACATGAATTAATTCATTTATCGACTTTTGTTTGTCTTTATATTTGTCACTATGTCAATTGAATTGACTGCTTATTTGATTGCTGACAACAATTGACAGATGACAATAACTTTTTTTTGAATTGGATTGTAGTCACAGACATCAACAAGATCACAGTTGTGCCAAGTATGAAGCACCAACACAGAAAATGACAAAGACAGCTGAACACGTCAAACAAATCACAGGTAGGTAACTTTGTGTCAGCTTCCATGAAAAACCTTTTATTTCAGACGACAGATGTCATACACAAGAATTTTAAAAACAAATATAATCTCTTTCCAGAAACCTCACTTGTCAGTTCAATTTTCTGTCATAGTTTTACAGGACCATGCTTTAATGCATCCTAATTTCTACTTGATATTGCTGCAAACAACAATTTTCTGTCAAATGTCTAATGGTATTGTTCATATCAAGTACTTGACGTGTCAAAATAATCTCATACTGAACAACATGTAAACTCTTTCACCAGCATGGTTTGGCCCGATCCCATTGCTTTCAGTGTTGAATGTGGACCTGTACATAGCGAAATGGGATGAACAGGCTAGGAACTTGAACGTTGCCTTACAGAATGATGTCTTGTTACATTATTTTTTGTTTTCCAGAAGCGAAAAAGTTGCAAGGATCAACAAAAAAAGGTGGAAGGGGTGTTAAATCCAAGAAAACCGCAGCTAAAGTAGCTTTAATGAAAATGAAGATGCATGCAATAGGTGATAAAGGACTGCCACAAGTAAGAGCGCCCTCTATGCATTGGTTTAAAATTTGTTTTCTACTTTTGTTTGTGATCACTCCCTGCATTTCATTTTATGGGTACTTGTGTTTTAATTTTGTCAGCATGACTTTTATTCAGTCGTAAAATATGATATTACAAACAATAAAAAATCAAGTGCAAAGTCAGATTTTGATGAACTCTTGGGAAAAAAGTGAAAGACATGTCAAGTTTTGTCATTTATATTCACCAACCTTTATAGTAGAGCTTCCTGCACTGTTACAGAAATTTCTCTTAAAATATTTCCATTCAGAACGAAAGGATCTATCTTGAAGTGTTGCTACCCCTAGAGCACAAACGCAAGAGTCAGCATATGTTTTTCTCCAAATATTGGACAGTGGGCAAGACAGTTGACAAGATAGCAGAGTTGGCTGACTTGCCAAACAATAACAATGTTGCTACAGCTAAGGTATGTATGAGTGACGTTGGTTCTTGAAAACTGGTGACTGTTTTTCGTGACAAAAATAGTTACCCTTTTTTTTTTTGCAAGTAAAATTAGTTTTGAATTGTCTTTTGGTAGTCACACAGTGGACAATGTACATGAGAGATCTATTGTAAGCCATGCTATCTGTCTAGCAATGTTGTTAGAGAACTTGTGGTTCAGTTTTGTTTCATTTGTTTCATAGATTTCATTGATGATAGAGCGCCTCAAAAGGTTGCCTTATCAAAGACAGAGTGCTGTCCATAGATATCAGAATTTATGAAATGCAAACAAACATCGGCTCGGTGGTTTGATAGTCATTAATCCTCTTTCTACCAGGCTCTGTAGACAAAACCAATAGAAATAAATACAACTTGGGAGAAAGAGGATTAATGTTTTGTTTTCTGCTGCAATGCAATATTTCTTCATGTAAAAGGCAAGAGTAAGTTCTGTTAGTATTGTCCCAGATCTATTGTTAGTTTTACAAATGCATCATAACAGACTACAGGGTTGAACCAGCGTAATCAGGAAGTTACCAAATATTTTAATTTACAAACCGTTGTAGAAACTTTCCCTTTACAAAAATATTAGCGCTATTTTCTTGCCATACCTATGATGCTTCTCTGAAAAGCTGACTGAAAAAGTTTGAATCTATGCCCTCGCACAATACCATAATTTAGTCTTATGATGAAATAACCAGCTGATGATACTAGTATTGCATTATTGCCTGGTTGACAATAGTCCGTATTTGAACTGTAATGTACAGCTGTACCTTATCCACCATGGTGATACGTCTACCAGAACTGCAGAAGCTACTTGTCAATCAAAGACTGTAAACTCTGGCATTATTTCCCTTTTCAAGATGTAGAATGCATTTGAATTGCAGATCATTGGTCGTGATTTGTCTACAGAATTGATTTCAAGAATGCTTCATTAATCTTTCTTTTTTGTGATTACTTTTTTCTACAGAAACTTCGGTTATTTGATGAAGAAAATGGAATTATATTTCCATTGGAGCCGTCATTAGAGAGTCTATTAGAATGTGATGAGGTAGTTTTGATCAGTGGAGGGCGGATTATTATAGAGTATGTTGATGATAGTTGTAAACATTTACCTAATCCAGAGCTTTATACAGCACAGTGATGTCACAAGCCTGGCCAATCAGGTGAGATGTTACAATAGCAATGTCAGGTTGCTACCTTGGCTAACCAGGGAGATATTACACCGTTAAAATTCATGAATTGTTAGAAGACCAAAGACAGATTGATTTCACAATCAATATTTGCCCAGAGGTATTTGTTTTTTGATGTTAGATAAAGATATTTTCAAAAAAGTTATCCCACCAGTTTATGTGATGTCATTCTTTTGAACCTGTGGCAAATCTGTTTCAGAATTTACTTGCCTTGCAGTAAATTCCAAAGTATGAATGTACCGGTAGTACTGTTTAAGGTTACACATGCCTTGACACTGAAAGACTTCAAACTTTTGTTTAAACTGTCCTCAAGGACATGTTAAACAATTTTCTTTAAAATCAAAAATAGAATTAAGGGGTAGTTGTTGAAATTTTGCTACCAGAGAAGCAAATTGCCTAAAATTTACTGACATTTGAAAATCAAAAAAGGCAGCAATCCCTGTGTTAACTCTATGAAAAAAAAATCAATTTCTGATTTTCACTAAAAATAAGAAAAATTTACTTTTCAAGCTTCAAAATGAATCCACACAATGAGCAATAGACTAACAAAGTATTAGTATTAACAAAGTTTGTAAAACTCAGATTTTTCCCAGCAAAATTTGAGAATCATAATATCTTGCCAAGTTGCATTCTACTTGAGAAATACAGGTAAATGCTTTTAACAAATATTAAAAAATGACACGTTGTGTCACATGAACCTGAAAATTGACATTTTTCTGCAAATTAAGGGCTTGGAATATGTTGAAATGAAGGCAGTAGTTCCAGAGGAAAGTAGATTGTACATTATATTGGATGAATGTCAGACGGGGTTGCTCAGATGTCTAATCTAGACTGGGCCAATTACGTGAGGTTTGGGATATACAGCTTTTTGTCTGCCAAGCACAGACAGTTAGTGCATTAGTCAGGATGGACTGGTGATTTCTTCATTGTAAATCAATAAAGAAATAAGGTTATCCCGACTAAAAGATGAAAAAAGTGTGCTCATTTCTGGATTAAATGCAGCTGATGATTGAAAAGGTACATGCCCTGAAGAAATGGATTTTTATTCAGTTTGAAGAATCATGAATGTGCAAATGACACCTAAAGAAGATAACTTATTGTTTGGCCATGATGACATCACAGAAATTAATTTCAAGGATCCATTGTACGTTACTTCATGCCCATAATATTGTAAGGTTCTCTTTAGTTGAGTACATGCCAAGGTTGTAACTCATTTTGTGTAGTTGTGTTCTGATGAAACCAGAAAATTGATGAAACGAGAAAATTGCAAATGCAATTTACTGTTATGAAACTTGATATGATGCTACAGAATTCATTAGGGGATGTCTGTTCAGGCTTTACTATGTACCAGTCCCAGCTCCACACAGCTTTTATGGAGTATATTGTCTGTTTCAGATTAAGTGAAGCAACTGTATTCAGTGAAACGGTTTTGCAAATTAGCAGTTATGACAACAGCCATACTCTCTGTCATGAATGCTTGTTAATCCTCACAAACAAAGTCTGGGGACTTATAGATATGTTGGGCTCCCTCTGTGCGTCTATTTGCTCGTCCGTCCATCCACTCGGATATCTCAAACATGCCTGTCCAAATGTGTTTCAAACTTGGCACAAGGATAATACACTATGTACATACGTAAATTGATTTGCTATGTGATACAATCCAATATGGCTACCAGACAGCCATTTTCTTGGGCATTTTTAATGCCCAGAGCCATTACTAAGACATACCTTGACAGATTTCTTTTAAACATGACACTAGGACAACACTCTATAACTTACATAAGCTTGTCAAATGTCTTCATGATACAATCCAATATAGCTGCCAGACGGCCATTTTCTTGGAATTTTTTAAATGTCCAGAGCCATTACTAAAACGTGCCTCGACTGATTTCTTTTAAACTGGGCACAAGGACTACAATTTCTTCACGATACGATCCGAAATTGCTGTCAGGCAGCCACTTTGTTCTGATTTTTTCATGGTCACTCTGATTACATCACTTATCAAATGATATGTAGTATTTTTCGTCATGACAGAATCCAGTTGTTGTTGATCATGTGTTTAAATATATCATATACATATATGCAATTTAGTGAAATGCATTTTTGTACTTTTATATGCTCTTCATTACTGCAATGGACTTTTTATCTCGATTTCTATCCCAGAAGTATTTTACTGTAATTCCATTGTCCTCTACAAAACCTGGGGAACCTGTTTTGAGCATTGTACAGGCACATTCCAGTAAACGCATCCAGTTCATTTGGAACACAAAGCCAGCTGCTCTTGCAAGATTACATGAGATAGCACTCTCTACAACCTCTTTACTTGAAAACTGACCACCACTTTACACTACTGGAGATATCCCATAATTCATTATGATTTGTACCGGGAAGTCTACCATGTCTTTCATGCCATGTGTAGACAAATTAATAGACTAGTTTTAAAAATTCTGAAACATACTTTTTACCATGGGAGATTCCTCAGGGAAGTCTACCATGTCTTTCATGCCCTGTGTAGATAAATTAATAGACTAGTTTTAAAAAATCTGAAACATACTTTTTACCATGGGAGATTCCTCAGGGAAGTCTACCATGTCTTTCATGCCATGTGTAGACAAATTAATAAACTAGTTTTAAAAATTCTGAAACATACTTTTTACCACAGGAGATTCCTCAGGGGAGTCTACCATGTCTTTCATGCCCTGTGTAGATAAATTAAAGACTAGTTTCAAAAATTCTGAAACATACTTTTAAGCACACCATTCTTCTCATTCCCAGTTAAATGATTTTGAAAATTATGCATGACTGAGAGAAGAGATAGCATTTCTTTAAAATTTCCACTAATCCTACGCTAAACAGCATGATGTGATGGAAAGTAGGGAGACTAGTTGCACCTGTTTTATGAAACAAAAGGATATTGATATTTTCAAATGGAAATGACAAAAGATATTTACTTGCTGACCTTTCTCAGAGAATGACCCCTTCAGTTTGTCATAACTTGCTTTCCAAAAGTATGGCATTTGTAGTACCTGTAGAATATGACTTTTAAGGTTGTTTAATGATTATTTTGGAATTTTCACTGAAATATCTAATCATACTTTTACTAGATGATTTAGATGTTAACATTATTGCTTTCATGCAGAACTGAAAAGATATAAGAAAAGTAATGTTTATTGGTACTAATCAGACAGAATTGTGGGTGATTTATTATATTGTGCATTGCTTTCAAGGTACTTGCCTTAATTTCTATCCTGGGACTACTTCGCTACCACCATTGTCATCTTCTACAAAACCTGACCTTGCCAAAACAGTATTCTTGCCAGCTTGACACAGGCACATTCAACATACTTTGAACATTATCAAGTACTAGGAAGTAGTCATGAAAGATTTTATGTGATAGCATCCTCTACAGCCATTTGTGTAGTTTCCATGTTCTGATCCTATATGTTTAAATAAAAACAAGGCATTTTCAGCATATGTCACCACTTCTTTTCAAGGAGACAAAGGAAATATTCTTTTGCCTATTTGGCACATCTGGACTTGAAAACTACATCTACAATCACATTTGTACACTTTGACAGTTGGCCATTGACAAATTTACATTTCTCAGAGACTATGTCATCGACAATGGCTTGTGCTCTGATGCCACAGTACTTTTGCTTTTATCTCAATGGTAGGTTTTTACAAAAAATAATATTTATAGCACTATGCTCCAGTATATTCATACGTGACTTGAAGTTTGCCAACATGTGTTGTCCAATGCAGAAGAACTCACTCAACACTATTAGCATTTAGCCCTTTATTAACCAACTTTTCTGCCAAGTAAGGACTTCAAGCCATCGTTGTGTCTGTCCCATCTCATGACTGTATCTATGTACGTTTCCAGCATTTTACGTTGAGTTGATGTTCACTTGATGTAATTTTACTTTCAAGCCTGCATCATTGCACATCATGACATACATTATGTTCAAATAGTCTGTTGGTTTTCACTGATTAAACAAGTACTTTGGCACTAATGAAGTTAATACTGGGCATAAACGTGTGTACACTAAAAGTTTTTGTGAGGTTTCAGACTGTGAACTCCGTCCCTGATCCCGTAACTCCCTTGGTGTCTGATAATTATTGCAAAGTTCCGTCAGTGTCCATTTATTTTCAGTCTTGCCCGTATATGAGACTTTTTGCAGTACTACCTGTCACTGAATTTGCACTGAAATGAAAGACACTTTGTTTTGGTATTGAGTATGTGCAATGTCAACACACAAATACCCATGAGACGATTCATTTGTTTTTCAAAAGTTAATGAGAACTGATGATGATAAAACACTTTGGCAACTGTCCTCGGTGTTTCAGCCTTGCATGAAAAAAAAATGTTAATTCTATGTGTGGGAGGTGATGCCGCCTCATTTGCGTAAATTGTCCACTTGATGCCTTCACACAAAATGTGTCAAGTAGCTCTCATCTCAAACACCAGCTGCAATCAAACGAGCTAAATGTGAAGAAAATGTTGGAATACAAAATCCCCAAGATTACATGTAGCTATGGCTTTTTTTTTGGTGGATGTTTCTCTAACTGAAAATTTTAAATTACTGCTGTTCTAAAGATGTGGCAGTGAACAAATGCGTATCTGATGTGTTTCTGACGAAAAAAGCTTGTCATATCAGAGATGTTTTAACTTGAAAATGACTCCTTTTGAGTTATATCTTATCATACTTCATGATAGCAGCCATCATCAATCCCTGATTGTCACATTAGTGCTGGTTGACATTGACTATTTACCTGATGGTAGTCCTTCTTTTTCCTTTGAAAGTTCTATATAGTTAATCAATTTTTTAAGGTAGAATGTGCCTCGGGGACAGATATTAGAACCCTCAAACTTTTACAATTCTTTTCTTATCTACCACTTGTGGGGGTTCATTTTAAAGCTGTTGGTGTAAGAAAACTTTTCATTGGCTTAGGTTTTCGAAATTCGAAAATTTACTTTTTCTCCCTAGAGTTAACATAGGGATGGCAGCCATTTTGAATTTTAAATTTCTGTAAATCTTGGGTTATTTGTTTCTCTTGTACCAAAATTTGCATGGTGACCCCTGATTTTTATTCTTGATTTTGAAAGAGAATGACTGAAAGATTCCTTAAAGAAAGTTAGAGCAAAAGTTTTAAGTCTTTCACTTTCGAAGCATATACTACCTTAACAGATAAAGTGATAACGATTAAGCGCTCCTTTAATATGTCCGACGTGACCATAAAGTTTCTTGGGAATCCAAAATTCCTCCCTACACTCTCACTCCTGATTACAAATAATCTGTTCCAATCGTGAGAAATCATTTCAAAATAGTCTTTGCCTTGTCAGTTCTTTTAGTTTCAATACTATTTACATATTTTTACTATGTTCAAGTCATGAAATGCAAGATCAAAGGCACTTTGGTACTCATAAGGAAATTATCTGAACTGAGATTTTTAAACCCAATCATTTCAGTCTTGCAGTTGGTTCAGCAGCCACAACAGACATCTGAGTTGATGTAAATAATTGATATGATCACTCCGCATCACGAAGCAAGTCAATCGATTTCTGCTTGAGATAAAAAATTGATTCTGTAATGAAACATTCAACTCAAAAATCTTCATAGATTATGCATGTTAGCCGAAAGACATAATAATAATTTAGCAAGCCGCAAAAAGTAGCACAGATATTTTCTACTTTACTGTTTGTACCTATAATATTTATGCCATAATATGTACTTTCATCAAAGATTTCGTCATCATACACAAACCAAAAGTATATATGTTTAATACTGAAAGACCTAACCTTTTTGCAGGATACAACCCAACTGCTATAAAGAGCCTTGAAAAATTAAAATTCCCACATAGTAACCAAAATTCATCACATTTTGGGAAAAGGGGTTTATAATACCTCTGTTAAGATTGTCGTAATGTGCAATTAGCACTACAGGTATTTGCTAAAGTTATGCCATGGAGAAGACTTGTAAGCTGAATTCTTAAGAACAGCTTAGATGTTGTTTGTACATAATTATGATTCATAAACCTGTCAATAGTTTAACCTTCCAATAATACATTCAACTATTTATCATATTGGGGAAATTCAAATCATAATTTTGCCGTTGGATTTGTACACTTCCAAATTTTTTTTAAGGTGAAGGACGGGAAGATGGGAATAGAAAGAGATTTTAGGTTAAATATGAATACAAGAAGTTTTGTTTTCCATGTCATGTTGATAGCTGTTACCTCCACAGCTTTTCCTGGTCCCTTGTAAAATAAAAGTGCTAGGGGAAGATTGCCAGCTGTAAAGAAAGGAAATAGGTTTATTAATCTGAAAAAATTAATCCCGGCAGCAAAGGAACTTACAGAGTACCTAACACATATTTTTCATCTTCGGGACCTGATTAATGATAATTTATGTATTGTAAATTCCCTTCCTATTCTTAAGTATAATAAGAAAAGTGGATGAAATATGGACCTTCAGGATGTATTTCTTCATTTTTTATGTCGGATTACAAATAGAAATTTTAAATACGTTAATATTCAACACAAGTAACCCTCTTTTCTCTCGAATATATAGAATTTTTACACCGAACGTGAGTCGATCAAGTACTGAACAGATGTTACATTCATAGTGATGTAGATCAAACTATGCTGTATTATCGTGGTGTCCAATGAAAACTGAATACTTTATTTGATCTTTCGTCATGTGTAAAATAACACCTCCACGGTCTTTCTAAAAGATGGGGGACCTGTCTATGCTTCTATAAACCCACACTCAGTCTTTAAACCTCCAAATCTTGGAACAATTGCAGTGGAAAAAAGTGAATGTCTGAATAGGGAAAGAGTTAATGATGTCTTTGATCATTTTCTGAATATTATTTTTTAGTCAGTTGTATAGATCAGTAACTTAACTGATATCTGTATTGGCTATTTGCATTTAGACTGTTGAACCAGAGCTTCAGTGCTGTTTCTGCATGTGATGGTTGACAAAATAGTTTTGATGTTTTTAGCTTTGCTGTCTGCCACACAGAACTTGTCAAATAGGTGGTTGTCCTTCATAGTCCCTCAACTGTTGGCATTTCAAGCGTCTTCTCAAAAATTGTGGGTTCCGTTTCCTTGAACTATGGCATAGAGATGCCTGAGGTTGATTTCGTTCAATTTGTTAAAGTTTGATGAAATCTGCAATCTTGTATTTTTAGGGAAGTTCTCTCATTTTTGGTAAACAATCTTATCTGAAATCACAAGTCTGACAGCTTTCAAATTTGATATACAGCTGCTTAATGAAAGCTTTATTTAATTTTGTTAAAAGAAATGTAAAATTTGCATTATGTAAATATACGCAGAGCTATGAAAAGCTATGTTGACCACTTGGTCCCTTGTTACCTGTATGTTAGTGTCATGTACGAAATCATCAATAAAACAGTTCAAGAAGAAATATACATTGATTGCAACTGCCAGATTAAGTCATAATTTCTTTTTTGCTGAGACTTAGATGTAAAATTAAGGATTGGACAAGCGATTTTTTTTCTGTTTCCTCAACACCCTGTACCAGTAGAATAGGGTTTGCAAACCTGCTGTATGAAGTTCCCAGAAGTAACATGTCCATTATGTAATGTACACTGCAAGTGAACCATTTGCCAAAATACCAATTTTTTGAGTTTTAGAAAGTCATGATTTTTTTTCATCATTAACTTTTCAGTTCTAAAACACTAATTGAATTTTTAAGTTTACTCCAAGTCAGTGCATCCTGAAAATGGATTTTTGAGCATTGAATAAAAATATAAAAATATGTAATGCAATACAAACATTCACAATTTAAAATCTGACAGATATGACTATGAACAAAACAGTCATAAAATTATAACAGCATCACCGAAACACTAGAGGAGAATAAAAGCAACATGCAAATGGATTGTCTTACATTCCCTTTGGAGAAAGTTTGACCTTTACCCGTGTAAATAGAGTGAGTTTAGCTTTTCTGCTTGGGTTCCCATGAGAAAACAGGTGTTGGCTTATCGGTATATATTTGCTCTGTTTGTAACAGTTAATGATGAACTCTGGTTATGTACACGAACATCCTGTCTTTTCACTTCCAATTTTAGTGCATAAGGGTCTTCCAATAGGAAAAAATGTGTCAGTGCCACGTTTTTACCGGCAAGGTAATCGACAGTCTTCTTTGTAACTCACTCCATGTCTCCTAGCTACACAACTGGAACAAAGTTTGTGTTGATAGCTATGCTGCAAATATTTATAATCCTATCACATAGGGTTTCAGCTTTGTACGCTATCTCTAAAGCTTAAACTCATTTAGCGTGTCATAGTATCATTATATTACTACTTTTGTAATTCTTAGATAAGTGTATTTTTTATCATTTTGATAAAAATTTGAAAATAAAATGTCTCATTTTGCTTTGATATCTTGTCCTGGTAGTCTATGGGATGACTTCTTATATTATTGATGTTGCGACAAAATTTGAAAGTGTTTCATTTTGGGATTTTGTTAAATGTGGAGAGGTTACTGGAAAAATAAAATCTACTATTCTCTTCAGTCAGGTTGTCAGTAACAATGAAATGGGATGAAAAGGTTTAGAGGGCAAAAATATTCACAGGTTGAGTGACAGAAGGGGTCAAAGGTTACAGAAAGTTATAAAGCTCAGTAATGGAAGAGGGTCAAAGTTTGACTTAAGGACAAGTCTTTTGATAATGACGTGAAAGTTAACAACATGAAACTCGCACGAAAAACTATTAAAGCGAAAGATGATTTTTCAACTTGTGCGTCATACATTGTAGCCAGCGAAGGACTTAGCAACGCCCTAGGCTTCCTTAATATTTTTGTTTTGTTAGGATATTTTACTTCTCTGTAGATACTTGACACCTTTGATCAATTTTCATCTTCAAGTCGGAGTGGACATGCTCCAGCTCTGTCTTCTGACGGAGCCGATCAAGAGAATGTGCCGACATGATGAAGCGTAAAGATGGAAGTGGATTCAGCAAGAAAAAAATCACACACTGTATCTGTTGAAGGTGACGCAGACTTCAGAAGAGGCTTGTTATGATCCAATTTTGTCACTTGTTAGGATGGAATAGGAGCTAATGAGAAGCAAGGTTTCATTAGATAGATTTTTTTGATTCAATGGCCTGTGAAGGTTTTGAAAACTCGCTGAAGTGTACAGACATTTCCAAATACTCCTTCCAAGGAGTTCTTATCACCTGGGACAAAAAACTTCAGCGGCATTGAATTTTTAAAGAATTCATCAAACTCTACCAAGCCATTTATCTTTCAGAAAATTTTGATCAATGATTTTTACTCCACAGGAAATAACAAACTGTAAATGGAAGAAATTGGATGATAGTTGCTGTTTGGACAATTGCTGTATTTTCCCATCAGGCTGATGATTGATAAACCCCATATAAACATTTAATTCATTAAATTATTTCTGTCACAAGTGTCTGATATTCAGAAATGACATATTGCAGTTATGACCTCTACTGTATGCATCGCTCATGTTTCAGTGCAATGCTCCTTGATATATTCAAGGCAGCATACTGAAAGTAAATCAAATCCTGTATGAGTTTCTGAAAACTTTAAACCCTTTTCAGTTTCCCTGTACCTCATGTGTATAGTTTAACTTCACCAGTACATACAATGCAGACTTTCCGTCAACACAATTGCAAAGGAGTCTATAGGTTGTTCATTATATTTTGCAATTCATCTCTTTACATACTTACCAGCCTAGTTATTGTCGTCATTCTCAGCTTTGCAAGTCTCACATAAGTTTCTATGAAGTAGCAGTTAATATGTGCCTATTTTGATAATATATAACATTTAATGAATTAGGTGATATAATAGTTTGTTGATTGATCGATCAATTAATTTATTGATCTAGGGAGACGACCAGTCTTGATACTCTGAAAATTGACATGC
This sequence comes from Ptychodera flava, assembly GCF_041260155.1. NCBI lineage: Eukaryota > Metazoa > Hemichordata > Enteropneusta > Ptychoderidae > Ptychodera > Ptychodera flava. The sequence continues at coordinate 36,472,591 of NC_091940.1, forward strand.
ACTTTGAAATTCATATACTTTGGTCTGTCCGTTTAAAAGTAGGAGATTTAATCCTTGTTGTCTATTTAATTCTTGTTCTGTTAATAATAAATTCAACAAACATGTTTTTTTATTGCCAGATACAGTATATACCTTTCTTTGAAATAATAGCATTTTCGTGAGTTGAATACATTTTCATTGAAAGATAGATAAATCAAAGATCAAAAAGATAGCTTTCTTAGTGTAATGGACTAAGTTACTCTGTGATATTATATGCAGTTTTATCACTGAAATGCCAAGCTTTACAGGAATTCACTTGATATCACATAACCTTTGAACCCAGGGTATGTCAAGGGTCAACTCCATTTGTACCCTTCTCAACAGGAAATGTGACTTCAAGAAATGGGATCATTGGATATTTGAAATGTTTTGGAGCGTTGCAAGATTTATTATATGACTATCTAGATAGTGCATTGATAAATATTAAATTTGACGTAGTCGATCAGCCATTTAATGCTGCATGATTTGGAGACTGATATCGTTATCTAGTCTTGCATAAAAAAGTAGATTGTTCATGAATTGCTCAAATCAAATGTGGTCGTATCATACTTTCACATAGACTGAGATACTTGTGAAACTATTCATCACAGGTTTCTGAACCCAGAGTTAAGCTTTCAACTAAAATTCTTTGTTTGCTGTCTGTATGTGGATAGGTTTTCAGAGAAAATTAAGAAAACAAACACAATGTTCACACTATTACAAATAACATTTTATTTTTTGAAAAGAAACCTAATAAAAATTGAGCTTATGTTAATACACTTGTGTTTTTGTCTGTGTTTGTTTTTTCCCCTGCTGGCTGGTAGGTTTTTCAAAAAATCCAAGGACAGCAAACAAAGAATTTTCTTTAAATGGCCTTAGTTAGGTTAAAGAAAGTTACAGTTTTTCATAAGGAAATGGAATATCATTTTGGAATCTGATGGCACAATTTATTTAGAGAGTTTATTACAAAAGCAAATTATTGCAAGAGGATGATTTTGCTTTGGTTATAACATTAATATCATGGCCATTGTCATGGCTCAGTTTTTGATGTCAAGTCATGTAGATGAAATAGTATGAGGGTGTGAAATTACAAAACTCAGATCTCACTTTCAGTGATCGTATCAATACAGCCAAGGATGATATTGTATAACCATGGCAGCATAACAGTATACCCATGCCTATATTACTCCATCGTGATGGCATTTTCTGAAAATATCACCAGTGATATTTTACAGAAAATGTAATTTAGATGTGTACATTAAACAGTCTTAGGGTGTTCCCGGAAACCCTTTTGTACCTAGTAAATAAATAGCTTCTGCTTGCCACTCTTCTGTGATTGAAATAAGGAAGATTTGAAGCAGAAGAGAGTTTCGATGGAACCACAATGAACCATAAATAGTTCTTCCTCTGACGTGTTGTTAAGTTCTGTTATCCTTATACCCGTGAGTTTTCATGGAATTGTTTAAGCATTGATGCACATGCTGAGCTGTGGAAATGTCATATTGTTTATGAATGAAGCACGCCTATTTCCTTCAAGGTTAAATATTATTGTGTTCTCAGCAAAATCAAAGAAGAGACTCAAAATATGAGGTCTTTCCTTTAATTGATAAAATTCTGGTCATTTGTATGTGATTAATCAGGTACCCACTTGTTCCTCACATTGTGTCAGTATTGTCATGTGTACCACATCAGACACTCAGCTTTGTCTTTTGTCTGACACAGCACAATGACACTCAGACTGATATGATACAGGAACAGGCAATATTGCTTAAATAATCTGTAAATATTGTGTGACTGTCACAGTGTAATAGCTACTTTCACCGCACAGTATTATGTGACGATGATATGTCATGGCAAAATAATTCGTATCTGTCTGTCCGGACAATTTTTTTTTTTGGGGGGGGGGAGGGGGGCAATGACACATATAGTCAGACTGTCTCTTAAGGATGTACGAGCGGTACGCGCGCGTGGAATTTGTCACATCCCATAGGATTACATTGAAATTTGCTGGAAAATCAATTTCTACTAATGTCATTTTCATGAAAATTTGCACAAAGCTCAGTCTAGAGAAATAAATAATACTGATCAAATAAAATTATATGGTCACCGCGCTAAATTTTGAGATAAACAGCATTGAATTATTTCGTCCATAGAAAATGCATTGGTGAAAAAATGCTGACTCAGCATTTTTTCTCACAAATGGCAAAATTCATGGTCATTTATCTCACAAACGAGCGCGATGACCCCTATATTTTATCACACATTTTGATAATACTTACAAAGGAGAATCCAAAAATTGACAATTTAGAGAAATGACATTACTTTTAATTTTACCGATCGTACATCCTTAAAGCATGGTAACGTATGGTTATCATAGCATGCTATCATGTGACAGCGACATCACTTTACAGTATTATTTAACTGTAGCTGTACAATATTGCAACCGTCAAAGCACAATATTGTGTGACTTTCACAGAGTATAGTATAACACAGATATCACATGAACTGCTACAATGTTGTATAACTGTCCTAGCTCCACACTGTGTGACAATGTTCTCTGATTTGACCCTTGACCTTGGAGCCAGAGGACTGTCTGCCATACGCCTCTCATTTCACAGTTGCAGCAGGTATTTCACTGTTGTGCGTGCATTTGTACAGCTGTTACCTGAAAACACATAACTCAGGAAATGTCAACTTCAAATTAAGTCCATATTTGATTTTGGCAAAGAGAGCAATCTTACTCTTGACTCGTGAAAGAACAAACCCAATAAATCAACAAAATACCTGGCTTACTAGAAATAAAAAAATATGATGAATGTATGTTTTCCAAATCAAATAAAGGACAGTTAACATGAAGCTTTTAATGCTGTCCCATCTCTGCATCACTTTCTAAGGTATTTTTCATCTCCATTTTGATGGTCAAATGATAATGTGATGAAGTGATGCGGCATATGGAGCATGTTGAGAGTCATTGAATGTACCATATCATCTGTCTCCTATTGTTTTATGACAGATTGGTAATTACCAACTGATAAGTTGTAACATCCAGCTAATGTGTATGCTTCTGTACATTGATGTAATTCTTGAGATGAATGTATCAGTAGTGAGTATTTTTAGATCTAAATGGTCACAGGAATGTCGACATCTGGGACTTGTAGCTTGTACATTACTGGCTGTAATGTCAGATCCGAAAACAGAAGGGAAAAAAGCGATTTCAGTAGTGTGATAGATTAATGTCTCATGTACTTGACAATATGATGGATGAGATAGGACAGGTTTCTTTTGAAAATCTTTTCTTAACTGTTATGAGTGCTGATTGTGTCTTGAATCTTTTCATCACAGCTCTCAAAGACAGAGCTTTCCAAATAGGCATTTTTGTCCATGCATCAGGATTGTCTGTCATCCTCTGTCAACTTTTTGGCATGCAGAATCTCTTCAAAGTTTATGGTTCACATGATGTAAGTTTTAGCTTTGATATTTGGTACATATATTCCTAGGAGTGTCACAGTGTTGATTTAATTAAATTAGCACAATGTTATACTTGTGAACTCTTTAGTTTTTTTTCTCAGCTTCCTTGAAATATCCTATTTTCTACAGCAAAGCTTCGAAATTCGATTTGTAGGTTTCTTTGGATAAATTATTCAGATATCATCGAGTGATCACAAAATTGTTTTTAATTTTCATATTTGTATTTTTTAAAGATCTTTCCATTTTTGTCAAAACAATCATCTGTGAAACCACTGGAATTTGGCTATCGATGTGGATGTTAGAGGTAAGGAAATAAACTCTTGATCGTGGAATGATGACGAAAATTGCATTTTATATAAATTTCTTGGACTAATTCCTCATTTCAAGTCAAACCATAATTCACAGAAAACATTACGGTGGCCAAGTGTAAGGGGAGCGTATCTCCAATGCTTTAACACAGGCGATATGCCCCCTTGCACAGTGCGATCGAATTTAGTCTTACAGCTTTTTGTTCATTGGTTCCTTTGAATGACTTCATTTTGATTTTGTTACATTGTCTGAGACTGGTTTTTGAATAGCTTTCATATTGGTTGAAGCATTGCTATATGTACCTGACATGCAGATTGATATTTGACCTGGTCTTGCTATGTTTCCAAAGACAAGGACAAGCACAAATCTACCTCAGAAATTGCAATCATGTAGACTCTGCTTGTTTGAATAGGAAATAAAATAAGGGAGTGTTGTCCAATATTATAAGGTTATAACATCAAATTGATTTTGATCTTAATGACAAAGTCCTTGAAATATTGAATGCATGACTTGACTGCTGCATTTATCCCACTGGCAATGTCCAACAGAGCAAAGAAAAAATTTCACTCGCCTCGAGAGTGTCACACTCCATGAACCAATGCAATGCAGAGAAAAATGAGAATGCGGCAATGTCAACTTTGTAAAATTAATTGCTTCCAATGTTTGTAACATACTCTAACTGAGTTTGGTTGGTAAGTGTTAAGATTGAATTCCTTCTTGTGAGACAAGATACACCAATCCACAGACTGTACATAAAGCCATCTGGATGTTGGGCTATATACACTTACATATACCTTGATACGTTAGAACGTTGACATTATTGTCACCCTAACTTCAAAGTGCAACCTTGAAGTTGATGTAAATTTTCAAAACAGACCCTGTACAGGTTCTCTCTGTCGTGCCGGCATTGCATTCAGGTGTTGAAGGGAAGGTCAAAGATCACTGAAAGCTCCCACTGACGTGGCCATCTCCTTTCACCTGTGACACCATCATTAACCCATGCTTCACTTGCTATTCAGTCCATGTTTCTAAATTTAGAAAGTTTGGAATGAAATCTCAGCATGTTGGGGCCATACATCATTCTGGATAGAGTCACATCCTCTCAGATTGAGTGCATTTTTCGCTGCGTTTGTCGATCATGCCAGCATGCTGTGCGAGAAATTAAAAAGATTACTCAAAAGTTGCTGTGATTTCAAACCATGTTTTGGTAAAGCAGTGCCAGTCAGGTCACTTACTCCGTGCACTGTGGTCTCAACTGCAAAAAGAGAGATTTAGAAGTTTATGAAAATTCCATAATTGCCATTGTGTATCTTTTCGAGGCGGCCATACTAGCTTATACAAAAGATATGCAATATTGTAAACACATATTTCTGGATTGTACAGAAATACCAATAGAGAATATCATTTCTAAGAAAACCTGATACACTGATACTCATTAGCCAATGGATTGTTTAATCACAGTAATATTGACAGCTAGGTTCTCACAGCAATATTGATAGGTTCTGAGGGAATTTGGACCTTGAAAGATAGGCTAAATTGGCAAGAAAGTAAAGCATGTACAGTAGACTTGATGCCATAAACAAGATTTGGTCGAAAAAAGTCCAATACAAGGACTGACCTGAGCTCATACATCTATTAATTTTCACCACATTGAAAGAGCGAGTGGAGCATTGTCATTTTCTGATACCTTATCACTGTTCATTATATGATTTGTGTGACTAGCTTACATTAAAGTCCTCCAAAGAAAGTCATTTTGCAGTTAAAGAGCTATCGAATTCATTAGGTTGCTATTGTAAAGCCAGTACATCATCCTTTGAATAAAAAAAAACAGTTCAACCAATTGTGCCAATGTATATTCCTTCAGAAAATATTTTCCATTGTTTTGCCACCAGTATTACCCATGATGGGTGTGCAATTTCAAAGACTGTATTATTATCTTTTCAATGTCAAAGTAACCTAGTTTTGTTAGTGTCCTCTAGGGCAGATACAGAATCTCTGTTAAAATCTTTGATCTTATCACACATGTTCCATCATAGTCTTTTTTTTTAGTTCAGAATGTTTGGTTAATGTTTGGATTTCTGTGCCTGGATAAGCACACTGATATTGAACAAAGATTTACGTTCAGCCTGGAACAAAGTGTCCCATAAGAACAAAAGGTCATTTTACCGAGAAACTAATGTGTCCCGTGTTTTAATTGTTGTGTACCATCTTAGAGCTGATTCTAGATATGCCTGTGGATTTGTTTTTTGTTTTTTCATAAATTTATTAGTTCCCAAAAGAGAAACTCATCCTATTCATTGGTGATATTCACAGTGTCAAACAAAGCTGGTTTGCTTTCAGTGTAACCGTAGAATATTAAAATAGCATGGTGGCGAACTTCAAGCTTGGAAGTATGACCTCCGCCAATCTTCAGTTTCCTTGCATACTGATCTTGGCCCTTCAATAACCCTATGAACTCTGTCCAGGGTAAAATCTCTTCATAATATCATAGGTCACCAGGGGTCAGGGTACAAGATACATATTTGACCGAATCTGCAGCCTACAGGTCATAGGAAAGATTGTTTGGGTTTAGTATCAGTGTATGTAAGGAGAAGATACAATATTGTTAGAAAATGTTTTAACCCTTTGAGTGCCAAAGTCAATTTTTGCCACTTTATACCGGTAACATGTAACCCAGACTATTTTTTTTCAGATTTTTTCCAAAATTTTGATCGAACACTGTAGTTGATGAAAAGTAATGTCCATTTGGTCCAAAATTGTCGAAAAAATTACAAAAATTTCATTAAAAAATTGGTAAAATTTGCACAAAAGTTTTGGTGTGAAGAGTTACAGCACTCAAAGGGTTAAAAAGAAAAAATAGTGAAAATCAAAAGAATTGTCTTAAACCGAGACATTATACATGGTGAAGAATCCCACGCAACATTGCCATTCAATAATTAGTTTGTGCCGAGAAAATTCATTCACAAAGTCAACAATCATTGTGTTTCCTTGCCAAGATCCATTTTCCTTATTAAAATCCATCCCATTAAGAAATATACGTAGTCATTCTTATGTTGGCTGTATTAACCCAAACACCGTATCTTAAGATATGTAGCTGGCAGTCTGCTTGCTGAGTGCCAGCATACCATTGCTTGTCATGTGGCTTGGGAAGGAAATTTCTTAGACTTAACTAATGGAAAGTTTGTAGAAATTTCTTGTGTTTGAATGTACTGTGATTCCTGTAGGAATTTCATCGTCATGGTAATATCCACGTATTATGGACCATTCCACAAAGTTAAAATGCTGCTGCTAGTAAGCCTACAAACTGAAATAATATTTCATAAGTGTTTAATTCACAAGGTTTATACTGGTATAACAAAACGTTTATTCAGTGCGTGAAATGCAAGATGAATATATTATCCTCAATGAGATTCATTTCCCTTTGCATTCACCCTAATAGTAATTTCCCACAACTCATAATTGTGTTAAATATCTGTGTACTTTGGATATTAATATGCAGACTAAGTGTATGGACTCTTAAGTGCTGTAAGGTACGCTAAAACAGTTACTTATGTGGCAATAAATTTATGGCTTATTTCAAGGCTTTTAAGATTTTTCACTGGCTATAACTTCAGCGATAAATCAGTAACCATGTCAACACTTGAAGAATCTTGCTTTGAAGAGCATCCATAGTAGTAACGTCCATGCCCGCAGGCAGTAATGAACTAAAACCAATTTTTAAAAGGGAAAATGACTAATAATAAATGCTGGGAAAACTAAAGAACACAGGGTTAATTGTGTATTTGGATAAAATTTTAATGTGTGATAAATTACTTTCTTATACTTGCTACAGCCACTCTGAAAATATCTCAAATGCTTTCTTTCCAATGTATGTGCATGAATTTTGCATTCAAAATGTTAAAATTAATTATCAGTCTATGTAAATAGCAACTGGATAAGAACAAAAATTACACTATTTGAGTTACACAGTAAAAATTTTGCATGGATAAACATGTTCAATTAATGTCCTTACAATTTCTAAGTTTCTCAAAAGACTTGAGTAGAATCTGATATTTTAAATTTTTTGATGTGTTATTTGTTTTCATATGTTCCTCCAACATTTGGTAGGATGGTTTTTAGTAGTCATATTGCAAATTTGAAAATAACCATGAAAGTGTTTAGTATTTTGTTCTTGTAAACATTCCTCAGAGTCAAGACTACCGGTACATCTCTGTAACAAACATTTCTGTAAAAACAATACATCAGTCAGGCATTACTTGGGCAGGTTTCAAAGTAAATGTTGTTTCCAATTGTTATTTGACAGAGTAGTAACGCTGATCACAATCGTAGTTTTGTTACTAAAAATAGCAACATGTGAATGAGATTTGCTGTTGTGGACCAAAATTCGGACAAGTTTTTTCTTAGCATATCTATATCTTCATTACCTCTGCACATGGTCATATCCCTTGTCCTGCAATTTCAATGGAGTTTCATGGTTCCTGTGGATTTATTTCCTGAGTCTCATCAAAATTTTCAGGCCAATATTTATTGCTACACGTTAATGATGGAACTCTGACATCATCACAAATCAACCCTATTCTGTAATGCATCTTTGATGAATCATGTTCTTTTAATAGATCAACGCTAATAAGTAAATATCATCACAGTGAAGTCCAAGACTACAATGTGCGTAACTTATGCGCAAATCATCAAACAAATTAAAAAGTACGCACAATATAATTTACACACTTTGGAAATTGAGTCAAATGTACAGAAAATACAGAATTCATCTCTTAGCTATTCAAACCATACACCGAGTTTCTAATGATTGCTGAATAACAGGAAATTGCTGGTCTATATGTTCCTGAAACTTAATTCCCCCACCTGGCAAACTATGTAATGCATAAGACTTATGTAATATTCTAGTCATGTACAAGTAAACTTCCTATTTCTCTCCCACTTTGCAAACTTTCCACGAATTTACTTCAGTCTGCAGACAGGAGGAACTGTCTGATGGAATCATATAGTCTTACAGCATGCAATAAATGCATCTTTGAAAGCTGAACTTGTGATTGGCCCAAAATGCAATTATGTCACATAATATATGATTTCTGTAAGTACTGGTAGGTTGTTTTCACAACATTGACATTGCGACATTGTCTTGAAGGTGAGTTGTATGATTGTGTGTACCTGACATTCATAATAATTTATCCTTGCTATCAGCCACTTTCTAAAAAACTTTAATCAAATAAGGTCTTTCAGTGAGAACTCTGAACTGTAGGCTCAAGGTATGAGTGTGTCATTTGTCATGTCAAATGATAATTTCTCTAATGAGTTTAATAGCCCTATCTAATGAAATGGCCATGAGAGACAAATAATGACACATGATATGCATGAAATATCATCATGAACATCAATCATATCGTCCATACTTTAAATGATGATTCAGTTCACTTCGTCTATATTTATATATAATAATTATATATATATATATATAGAGAGAGAGAGAGAGAGAGAGAGAGAGAGAGAGAGAGAGATGTCCTCCTGTGAAAGCACTTAATATATTGCTTAAGGTGGTTGGAAAGGCTAGAGCATCAGTTATAAATTTCAACAAAACTATTAAAATATAAAAATAGTCAACATTCTCTGTGGAATAAAAAAAACTGGACATTTGGGCACAAAGGCATTGCAGAGTTATAGCCTGTTGAAACTTCTGAAAAACTGACCAAATAAGAAGAAGTTGGGGAGTCCTTAGTGTATTAACTATGGTAGAGGTCCCCTAGCTTTTAATAAAATGTTTGAAAAGGGAAAGTCATTATTTGCTGTTTTTCAGGAAAGTTTGACAAGGCGGTGCTGGCATTCAGAGTGAGTGACTGCTATTGTAAATGCATTTTTAGATTCTTTGAGTGTCAAAGAGGTGTCAAAAGTGAGATTAACCAAAAAAACTGCTCTATGACTTCAAAAGAGGGATGCAAATATGGCTTGTTTTCAACATTTTTGACAGAATAATAGTTTTCCTACATAATTGTATACCAATTTAATCCAACTTTGAAATGAGATATGGACATGGAGTTTTTACAGCCTATTAACAAGGTTAGAGATAAGATTTGTATGGCACAATTTTCCTGTATTTGAAGTACTTTTTGAAAAATCACATTTTGAAATTTGAAAAATTTTTTAATAATTTCTTGATATATAAACCCATGTAAAATCATAAAAACAAATTTTATTTACAAACCCTGCCGTACAAATCTTACAATAAATAGTGTCAACATATTTATAACTAATTTGGTAATATTAATACTGTCCAATTATTATTAAATTCAAATATGTATAAAAAATATGAAAAATTAAATTTTAATATTTACTGGTGTCATATTTCAAAATCATGGCTGCAAATATACAATTTTTATATTTTTTGGAGAAAAATATTAACTAAGGGAGTTATCCTGAAAATTTGAACTAAATATCTTGATTCTAACACTTGAAACTTGACATTGACTCTGAGAAAAGAATTGGTGCAAAAATAGCCTTTCCAACCACCTTAATGTGTGGGTGTATGTGTGTGTGGGTTGGGGGGTGTGTGTGTGTGTAAGGCTCTTATTCTTACGCCCTAATTCTTTAGTTTCAAGCTTCTGTGACAGATGGGATTTATTAAAGCTCAAACTGTCCATTTTTGAAAGAGATGTTGTATCTATATATATTCATGACAATCCCTGTGGAATATGTCAAACACTTGGGCTTAATGACCTGTGTGTCTATGAAATTTCCATGAGATAGTGAACACCAACTTGACTAGAAATCAATTACTGTTCTCTGGTAAAGTGATATGCAGACAGGTTGTTTGCTGTTATGAAATATGATTTCAAATTCCTAAACAGGAAGACATCTTGCAATATTGATGTACGGTTGGGTCCTTTCATTATGAGGGTGTGTCTATATCAACTTTGACAGACTTTTCAGCATTTTCAAGGACAGTTGCGATGTAGAATACTGTCCACTCAGCCATAACAATTTAAAGCTTCCTCAAAAAATCGAGCCAAGAATTATACTTCACGAGTTTAATTACTGTCAGAGATCACAATACATCTTGAAGTGATCCAAAACCGTTTCAACTCTCAGATGTCAAAATATTCCATCATGGATTGGAAAATGACAATCTAATTTTATTAATGGTCCTTAGCTGATAACAAAAATATTGATTTCCTGGAAGCGCTTGCCCTTGAGAATTAGAAAAAATTCCATGGAAACAAGGATGGTTGTGAATTTTTTGTTGAAAAAGGATGTGTTCCACCTGACCAATACGGAGTAAATATGCTTGTTTAAACTTTACTATGATAATGGTTGGACTTGGATTGTACGGAAGAAAGTTTGAATCAGTGTTGACTCTGTCAAATATGCTGCAAAATTAATCTGAGAAATCTAGAATATGTCCGGAATTATTATGAACCCAAAGGACCCTCCAGCAAGGATTCCATGATTTGTCAATTTTACATGTTTCCAGAAATAATAAATGTCTACTTTATCATCTTGTGTGATTAATCCCATGTTATCTTAATAAGCAGAAGAGCAATTTAAGGCATGACTTTTTATCTTTGTCATAGTGATAAAAGCTGAGATTGTTTCATAATTCATGTCGAGATATGAAAGTCAGCCTACAGTTTTATCAGTTTGTTTGCATAAGAGGAAGTGAGAGTTGACAGAGATTATGTCATGGTCATGATTTTTATATGGACTCTCGTAATAAGTACTGTTTGGGTACGATGCCAATGTTGGTAACACTGTATGTCCTAGATTTTCATGAATCACCCATAAAATCTGTGGAAAAGATCTTAGCTGTAATCCTTTGATAGTACATACTGCACTATCTCCATGGAAATAAGACAATCCTGATGAGTTATAACATCAATATGAAGGCATTTTTTACATGTCTATAGTTTTCAACATTTTCTTCACATATCAGGAACATTATTGTCATTGATAAGTATAGTTGGGTAAGTGGTGGAGTATACAGTAAAGGTGTTCCAGCTCCTTCATGAATGTGAAAATTCGTTCTTATAGCTGGTAAAAATCAGTGTTTGGTACACACTGGATTTGTACACTATACATGCATTTTATTTGTCACATTTATATGATTTCTATATTCTTCATGTCTCTCATCTTCTCTTTTTTAATGACCTAATTACAACATTGTAAGCAAAATGAGACGCTGTCCAATATGCATAATGTACAATAACTAAGTGAGTGTCCCTTATCAACTTTAAAGTTCCATGGCGTACATCGATTTTTTCATGTACAGAGCCATAACTCAGACATGTTTCAACCGATTTTATTCAAAGTTGGTACAAGGACATTGACTGATGTCATAGATATGCACGTCAATTTGTTTTGTGATACAATCCAATATGGCCGCCAGGCGGCCATTTTATTACAGTTTTTTCATGTACAGAGCCATAACTCAGACATGTTTCAACCAATTTTATTCAAAAATGGTACAAGGACATTGACCAATGTCATAGATATGCACGTCAATTTGTTTTGTGATACGGCCCAATATGGCCGCCAGGCGGCCATTTTATTTGCTCACGTGTTCACACACGTGAGCATATGGTTTAGCCATGTCTGTCTGTGTGTGTGTGTGTGTGTGTGTGTGTGTGTGTCCGTGTGTCTGTATCCCCATTATCTCAAAAACGGCTGAACGTATTTCAGTCAAATTTGGTAGACATCTTCAGAATTCAAATGGCTAGAACTGAAAAGGTTTTGGTGGGCGTAGCTTGCATATTAATGAAGTTATCACAGTTTTAATTTTTCTGATACATGGTAGTCTATGGGAAGCATGATGACCATGGTTTCTGGACATCTCGACCCCTAACCAACTCGACCCCAGTCAACTCGACCAGCTACCAACCTAACCCTGGTTAGACCTTATAGCCTTGCTCCTTCATGCCAAATATCAAAGTCACAGGTCTTGCCAATTTTGAGAAGAAGATTTTTAAAGTATTATTTTTCTGATTTTTCTATGACCTTTGACCTCCCCTATACCTATGCAGCTAAGCTATGGCAATGGCTTATTCTGGCCTATGTTAAAGTCCAAGACAGCCAGCGTCTATTGGACAATGGCCAGTAGGGGACCAAATTGCTCTCCACAATTTTGGGGATTCCACTTGACCTTTGACCTTGGCATCTTCCTGCAACTCATTTATTATGTGCATTTCTAATTCTGAGCTAGCCAATAGAGCTAGAGGTCTGATTTTTTGAATATAGGTATAACTTAGCAATACAATTTTTTTGACAAAATGTCATGTGACCTTGATGACCTTTGACCTCAAATATACATATATGGCCATAACTAAGTAACCCCAAGTGCTACACCCTTCATATTTGGTATGATGGGAGACCTTATGACATCACATCCTGTACCTCATTAATTATGCACATATCTAATTCTGAGCCAGCCAATAGAGCTAGAGGTCTGATTTTTGGTATATAGGTATAACTTAGCAATACAATTTTTTTGACAAAATGTCATGTGACCTTGATGACCTTTGACCTCAAATATACATATATGGCCATAACTAAGTAACCCCAAGTGCTACAACCCTTCATATTTGGTATGATGGGAGACCTTATGACATCACATCCTGTACCTCATTAATTATGCGCATATCTAATTCTGAGCCAGCCAATAGAGCTAGAGGTCTGATTTTCGGTATATAGGGATAACTTAGCAATACATTTTTTTTGACAAAATGTCATGTGACCTTGATGACCTTTGACCTCAAATATACATATATGGCCATAACTAAGTAACCACAAGTGCTACACCCTTCATATTTGGTATGATGGGAGACCTTATGACATCACATCCTGTACCTCATTAATTATGCACATATCTAATTCTGAGCCAGCCAATAGAGCTAGAGGTCTGATTTTTGGTATATAGGGATAACTTAGCAATACAATTTTTTTGACAAAATGTCATGTGACCCTGATGACCTTTGACCTCAAATATACATATATGGCCATAACTAAGTAACCCCAAGTGCTACACCCTTCACATTTGGTATGATGGGAGACCTTATGACATCACATCCTGTACCTAAATAATTATGCGCATATCTAATTCTGAGCCAGCCAATAGAGCTAGAGGTCTGATTTTCGGTATATAGGGATAACTTAGCAATACAATTTAACTTGATTTTAGTCATTGAAACTTGCTATATACATCAAAGATACTGTGATATAACATTATTGAAAGTCAAAAGACATTTTTACTTCAGCCAATTCCTAATTTGCATATTAAATGAATTTTCATACTTAGGGATATTCATCTGAATTGACTTGATCAAAATTGATGTAACTTGCTATGTACATTTCAGACACTGTAATACAATATTATTGAAAGTCATTAAGCATTTTCTCTTCAGCCAATTCCTAATTTGCATGTTTAATGAACTTTCCTAATTAGAGGTATATATCTGAATTGACTTGACCAAAGTTGACAAAACTTGCTACATATATTGCAGATACCATAATACAACATTATCGACAATCATTAAGCATTTTTACTTAAGTCAATTCCAAATTTACATATTTAATGAACTTTGCTTATTAGGGATATATACTGGGATTTACTTGATCAAAGTTGGCAAAACATGACAACATTGATGATTATACTTGGTTAAAACAATATCGAAAGTCATTTCACATTTTCATGTCAGCTAATTTACAATTTGCATATCTAATGAGCTTTCACAGCTCGGCATATATGGCTTGAAGGACTTGGCCAACGGTAATTACACTTGCTATATAAAATGGTGATACAATGACAGCAGTCAAAGAACTTTAATATTTTTATTTCAGCTAATTACATATTTGTATACTTCATGACCTTTGAGAATTAATTGGCGGTGATTATTGTTCATTATGTTGATCATAATACTTTCAATGAAGTTGCAAACATGTGGCAAAGGTTCAAATTACACATAACTGTATGAAACACGTGAGCATTTTCAGTTCATATCTGGTTACAATTTTTTCATATACAGAGCCATAACTCAGCAGGTCATGTTTTAACCGATTTTATTCAAAGTTGGTACAAGGACATTGATCAATGTCATAGATATGGACGTCAATTTGTTTTGTGATACGATCCAATATGGCTTCTCTGTGGCCATTTTATTAAAATTTTTTCATATACAGAGCCATAACTCAGACATGTTTCAACCAATTTTATTCAAAGTTGGTACAAGGACATTGACCTATGTCATACATATGTACATCGATTTGTTATGGGATACGATCCATACATATGTATGTCAATTTGTTTCATGATATGATCCAATATGGCTGCATGGCAGCCATTTTGTCACAATTTTTTCGTGTCCTTAGCCAAAACTTGGGCATGTCTCAACTAATTTTATTCACCGATTTTATTCATTGTACAAGGACATTGACTTATGTCATACATATGCACATTGATTTGTTTTATGATACAATCCAATATGGCCGCCGTGTGGCCATTTTTTTTCCGATTTTTTCATGTCCGGAACCATAACTCAGACATGTATCAAGCAAATTTATTCAAAGTTGGTACAAGGACATTGACTTATTTATACATATGTATGTCGATTGGTTTCACGAGATGGTCCAATATGGCCACATGGTAGCAATTTTGTTATGGTTGTTTCATGTCGAGAGCCATAACTCTGGCAAGTCTCAACTGATCTTATTCAAAGTTGGTACATGTAACTGACTTACCTCATTCATATACATGTTGATTTTTTAAACAGTAAGATCAAATATCGCTGCATGGCGGTGATTTTGTTACAATTTTCAAATGTACAGAGCCATAACTCAGACATATTTTCACCAGTATCATTCAAAGTTGGTACAAGGACATTGACCTATTTCATACATGTGCTCGTCAATTTGTTTCACGTCATGTAGCAGTAACATGTCAATTGTAGGCTGATATGTCAAGAAATACGTACTGCATCAAATTCATGAAACTTTATACAGATGTTAACTGATGTTAAGCTCACATTGCTTTAACATTGAAAAAGACATTTATCAGTGTCATTTTAATTAATTTGTAATTGCATAAGTAATGAACTTTCCTAGTTAGGGTGATATGGCCACAAATTAATACAACGTCAAATGTGATGAAACTTGGTACAGATGTTGATCTCAGAGTGTTGTAAATACTGCATCAAACTTTATGAAATATGGTACCAGTGATAATCTGTCAAGTGTTAGAATTGTATGCAAAAATGTTTTGCAACATCCTGTTGATTAATTTCTAGTTGACTCATTTTCTGAACTTTAGGATGGTGGCCTACATTGGTTTTATGTTTTCATCACCATGGAACTCATTCTTGGCCATTGAGCGCCATCTGTATCAAAGTATTTTTATCACAGACCCAATTAATGAAGAGGACTCTATCCTCTCTGAGGACCTATAATCAAAGTACCCATTAACAAGTGGGGACTGTGTCATCAACGATGACTTGTTCAATATAAAATAGGTTTGAAATCAAGTGCAACTCATATAAAAGTGCTTAACGAAGTGTGACCCCAGAACATTTGTCAAATATTGGTGATGAACGCATAACTTGGACCGCCACAAATATGAAGCAGATGAACTTAGTCGACCAAATACATTACAAAAGATTGAAATAACAAAATTTGCAAAGACAATATGGCTAAATACGGAAATCCATAACATCTCTCTGAAAACTGGATGTTATTTTTTATTTGTAAGTAAAATAAAAAAAAAGATACTGCTAGTGGGGCTTCTATGTCAAAACTCATTTGACCACAAGTACCCTTTTTCAAGCGATAACATGAGTTTTTAAATGTTAAGGTGATGCTGCGTATGATATATATCAAATAGCGATGTGGAAAAGAGATATTAATGAACCTTCATATGCAGAGCAAGGCTTGTAATTGTAATTTTAGCCTGGAGATGAATTTAAAATGGATATGACATTTGAAGATATACTGTCTCGTTGATAACAGAGCATATAATGAGTCAATTACAGGGCTGAGTTATTGTCTACAATGTATTATACGGTTTTTTATCAAATTAGTCAATTTATTTATTGTTGTTAAAGGTATCCCTGAGGACAGGATTTCGTGATATTAATGGTGCACTGTACCAGTTTATTCTAACTTCAACAAACATGTACATGTAGTATACACATCAATGTAAGGTTTTGTATTACAATATTTCCCATTGCAACTCACCTGACACTCGTTGGCTTTTCATCTTCAATTTTTTTTAGTTCTGAAACAGTAAAAACCGCTTTGTAAAGTCTTGCAGGATGGCAACATTTTCACACTTGCTGTTGTACGTGTGACAGTGACTTTGAACTACACGGCACAGTGAATTAAAATTCGACTTGATTTCAGCCAGTAATAGATCCTCAGAAACAATCACTGCACACAACACATTCTGTCATTAGACTGATAACTATGGACATTGCTTGTGCCATTTATTTTTCTCATGTCCAGGAGCTTCAGACCTACTTTGAGAGGCCCAGACATTACAGAACCTGTCTGTTAGAATCTTAAATGCTCTAGGCTCATGCTTGTATCACTTAATTGTCTATGATACTATGCATGATAAGCACTCCAAGCTAGTCACAATATTACTTCAGCTATGCATGTAACATTTATCAAAGTTTTCCAAACAAAAGCCTCTTGAACTGTCTGGCTGCATAATGATAAGCATAAAAATGGGGAAGTGTTATAGAGGTTACCCACAATTCCCTCTGATTCGTTCTATCACAGCACAGCTTACCTTTCTTAAAACTCTTCTTAATTTTAGTGTCAGGTTGAAGCATAAAAAATACCTTATAACGCGGGGACAGTAGAGTAGAGTAAAAGCATCAAAATGGCAACTTATACAGCCAGAAAAATCCAGTTTCACTGTTACTACAAATGATATGTTAAGGAAGCACGTAATAACAGGTTGAGAACCCTCAGTAGAACAGTTAACATGTAAATTTCTTTTTTCATGTCCATTTGAAAAAATCAATACACTTTGGTTTGCAATACAATTAGCAGATGTCACTAGTTGCCCTATTTTCCTGTTAACTATTCTGTGTGACTGCATGGCCATGCAATAGTTTGAGATTTTCAGAAAATTATAATCTCCTCTCCTTATCAAGCATGATTTTACTAACAATTCAAACTGGGAAATTAGAAAAACCATTGTTTTTAATTATGTTTTTAGAATAATCTGACAAGATTTGAAATTTCTGTGTGAATGGGAGACACCCCCAGCTTTATTCAGAAATCTGTAAGTAGAAATCAGAGTGAATTATGGGATATCTCTGAGATTCTGGAGTACTGCAATAGAAGAATGAAAATTACACTGTTGTTTTTGCCAATAGATGAACATGGTGGTACTCAAGATTTTGAAAGAAACAATCTGATCACATCAAAACAAGAAAGTATCATCACTGATTGTCAGAAACGAGATTCAGCTTTGAGAGGAAAAATGTTGACGTTGATGAAACAGTACATTGTGATAAGAGAAATTGAAATGGGAAAAAGGTGAGAATTAAAGTGCTTGACAGATGGCGGTAGACTGTAGGTCCTCATTGTTTCAACAAGTATAGGTGTAATTTGACACTTGTTGTGTTCAGGTTTACCTGCATCATGTTTTCCTCATTGACAAAGTGATGAAGGCTAAATTTGAACACTGTAAAAATCAGCATGTATCATTCATAGGTTAATGACACTGTGGAGGCAACGTTGATTGAGTTTTTTGTCACTCTTGTGACGGAAATTCTCAACTTCAAAATAAAGTTTACACTGAGAAGAGATATACAGATGAATTCTTTGAGATTTACCAGGCTGAAGAAAAATTGCTGAGAGTTGTATCTGCTTGATACATTTCAGTATCAGGTTGATATTGTTTTTCTGAGGATTAAACAGCCTCAATTGATATACTTTTATGAGGTTTATTTATGATAAGGTATATAAAACTATAAATTTAATTTTGAAATGCATTGGCCCATACGGAGAAATCAGTGATTTTTTACGTCCAACTACATCATACAGTGAAGGTATTGTGCAAGACAGTGTACGAGCACACCGATCCTGGTATTTTGTGAATAACCTTATTATGAACCTTTTATCAAATTTTACGAGAAAATTTGAAAGCACAGCATTTTCAAAATGACCTGTCATACACTGTGTTGCGTGGTTGCATGCCGTACTAACTAGGAATGTTTTCAGCATATCTGTTAAATGCAACAAGAAGGAAATTAAATGCATGAATTAGTGCAGCACATGAGAACACATTGTAATTCAGCGTAATTTATTTCACATAAATTCAAAGATGTTGGACTGGCCATTACCCAATGCATGACAGAGTGGTGGTCAGATGTGTATTTTGTTTTGAAAAAAGATGAATCTTGTCTTGTTTTCTCAGTGTTTACATAAAACTGTTGTGAGGTCAATTGTGTCAGTGATCGTCTGTCTCTGTCTGTCCGTTTGTGGAGCTCATAACTAAAAATCTACTCACTGGGCAAATATAACCAGATTCAGCATGCTATTGTTTTGATGACTATCTAGAATGCAAAGGAGTCTTGTAGGTGTAACTTACATATCTGACATAAACTTACATGATTATAAATTTTTACATATTTCAAAAATTTCACTTGATGATGGCGTTATTGCTGTGATACTTAGTGCGTATGCTTCTAGAGATGCTAATAGATACAGTAGATTCAAATTGTAATAGAATTTAGAAATCTTTATTCTCCAGAATTTCTCTTCCCATTTTTTGTCAAAATTCCTCTTTTCAGAAAGTTCTAAGTTCATGAGGATAATCTACCTTGGATAAATAATATTCAACTGATAGTGGTTGAATTTTAATTGGTAAATTTTGGAAGAGTTTCCGATTTTCAGTCGAAACATGTTTATCAGACCCCTTGAGCAAACTTTGACTATACAGGTTGCTAGGTGTGACTACATTATGATTTATGCAAATAAGGATCTACTATCAATTTTTAGGGCTAATACACATACATTGCTTTTGGTCAAAAGATGTTCTTCTCTGAAATTGTTTTTCTGAAAGCTCTGAAATGTAATTTTGGCTTTCTTGTGATGGCTTTCTTCTGATTTGTTCAAATGATGATGATTTGTATATTTAAAGTTTTCGTGCTTTAATTTCCAATACAACTCCCGTTTGGTTATCTCCATGCTCAGATTTGATTCCACAGATACTTTTAAAGTTTTCCATCAGAAATGTCAAATTTATGGTAAGTTTGTACCATCTGACTGTTTTACTAGCCAATATTATTTATAGAAAGTGTCCTCGTGAAACCTGACATTGAATTTTCTCAGAGTAATCAGAAAGAAAATTTACTTTCTTAATCACCAATTTCATCATAACGTAGATTTTATTTCTATTATCGTCCACGTTGCTGTAAAGAAATCATTTCAGACAATAATAATGATCATTCAAACTGAAGTGTTTTCAAAAAAACTATTACAGGAAGATATCAACCATGTAATATCTGAGAAATATAGATATCTGTCAGATCAGAATCCAAGAATACGTTGTTGTAGTAATTTTGAAACATCAGAGAACATGTCGTAAAAAACATCAGTAGCACTCAAGAAAGATTATCAAAGACATGTTGTTTGTTACTTTATGAGGCTATATTTCTTATCTAAGCTGTGCAAAAGAACATGGGAAAGCAAAGAAGCGCAGGGTAAGTCGGGTAATGTACATAACAGTATTTGTGAAAGGAATACAAACACAGGTTTCTAATGATCTTCCGTAATGTCATTTCAAACTGTAATTCTGTCTTCAGATGACCAGAATGGACTGATGCTGTGATTAGTGGTGACTGGAATTGAAAAACTCTAGTGCTCTTCCAAGTGGTTCCAGTGCGTGGCAAATGATAAAATGAATATTGTTGATAAAACTGACCCATTGCAAAATTTCAGTCGGAATTTTTGTGATTTCTCTTTCAGTAGACATGTAGGATGTTTATCAAAATACTCATTTTCTTAACCTCTGCTATTATCAAAACAGTTTTATCATAATCATAGATCTTTCTAAAAAATACATTTTAGAATTGACAGTGGTATCAAAACTGTTGTAGCTATAAACCCTATTAATTAATGTTTTGCTATTGTATCATATGATTAGACCAAAACAATAAATAGTGCTGTTCCGATAATATGGTTTTCAAAAGTAGGGTAGGCAGGGATATTTTTTTTCCAAAATATTTTTATTTTTTTAACACTCGTTTTTAGGGGTTCAGGGTGATCAAACACTGGCCACATCATTTCCAGAAAAACCTATCATAGCATATAAAGGTCCATGAAAACATGAAAGACATCCTCATTCAAGCAAAAATCAAACGCGAGGTAATGAACGCATGATTTTGCAGGTTTTTTCTTCCTTTTGTTACTTCCACCTTTACGTAGCTCTAAAAAGTCTATGGTTGGTGGGTAGAAAATAGGGGAGGTTGGGTTATCAGAACGGCACAATTTTTTTTGCCTTGGTATAGGTGGATTTTTATTAATTTCAATGTAGCATGTATTTTAGAAAACATATGAAGTGCTGTTCTGTTGGTCGGCCGAGCTGGGAACTTTTGCTTTCATGTAATGCTGAAATGAAAGAATATCCCTATAATTAAATTATCATTCCCAATTATGAAAGGATCTGTAAAATGTGAAAACTATAGATACTACATTCTGAGTGTCATATCTCATTTCAAACCTCACATAAGCTACTGCAAATGACAAGAGTTGCATGAACGCCGACTCATTTTTAGCTCCCATAGCCATATGTATATATGGCAATGGAAGCTATTCTTATAGGCTAGGGAAATGTCTGTATGTATGTATGTCTGTATGTCTGTATGTCTGTGTGTCTGTATGTCTGTATGTCTGTATGTCTGTATGTCTGTCCGTCAACATCAAAAACTCCAAAACCGCTGTACATTTCATCTTGATATTTGGTGTGTACATGGATGATGGGCTGTAGATGAGATTTTGTTCAAATGAAGTTGTCATTGCCAAAAATATGCAAATTAAGTGAAAAAATGTAAAAACAGTCAAAATTGAAAAAACTCAATAACCACTGAGCAGATTACATGAAAAATTAGCATGTAAGTACTTGGGCTGACATGAATGATTGTGCACATCTTGGTCAGTATCTTGGACTTGCTATTTTTCATGAATTTTTTTTTAATTTTCTCCCATTTTTGGTAAAAAACTCTCCTTCTCTGAAACCACAAGTCCGATTGATTTGAAACTTGGTATGGAAGTGCATAGGAGTGACCTTTCCCAAATTTGGGCAAATCGTGGTGAAATTTGCATATTTTTAGTTTACACGTCCATAGACTCTCATGTATAAGGCAGATCTCCATAGACTCCCATGTATAAGGCCACAAAAAATAAAAATTTAGTTTCTCATTGTATTCATATTGCAAAAAGGATGCAGTGACACAATTTTTAGTCCCCACGGATGAAGTCCAGTGGGCTTATAGATTGGGTCATGTCCGTCTGTTCGTCCATCTGTGAGTCCATCCGTTCACGCAGATATCTCGGATATTTTGACAAAATGTCATGTGACCTTGATGACCTTTGATCTCAAATATACATATTTGTCCATAACTCAGTAACCACAAGTGCTACCACCCTTCATATATGGTATGATGGGACAGCTTGTGACGCCACATATTGTACCTCATTAATTATGCACATATCTAATTTTGAGCGAGCCGATAGAGCTAGAGGTCTGATTTTTGGTATATAGGGATAACTTAGCAAAACAATTTTTTGGACAAAATGTCACGTGACCTTGGTGACCTTTGACCTCAAATATACATATTTGTCCATAAATCAGTAACCACAAGTGCTACAGCCTTCATGTATGGTATGATGGGACACCTTATGATGCCACATATTGTACCTCATTAATTATGCGCATATCTAATTTGAGCGATCCAATAGAGCTAGAGGTCTGATTTTTGGTATATAGGGATAACTTAGCAATACAATTTTTTTGACAAAATGTCACGTGACCTCGGTGACCTTTGACCTCAAATACATATTTGTCCATAACTCAGTAACCACAAGTGCTACAGCCTTCATGTATGGTATGATGGGACACCTTATGACGCCACATATTGTTCCTCATTAATTATGTGCATATCTAATTTTGAGCGAGCCAATAGAGCTAGAGGTCTGATTTTTGGTATGTAGGGATAACTTAGCAATACAATTTTTTTGACAAAATGTCACGTGACCTCGGTGACCTTTGACCTCAAATATACATATTTGTCCATAACTCAGTAACCACAAGTGCTACAGCCTTCATGTATGGTATGATGGGACACCTTATGACGCCACATATTGTACCTCATTAATTATGCGCATATCTAATTTTGAGCGAGCCAATAGAGCTAGAGGTCTGATTTTTGGTATATAGGGATAACTTAGCAATACAATTTTTTTGACAAAATGTGACGTGACCTCGGTGACCTTTGACCTCAAATATACATATTTGTCCATAACTCAGTAACCACAAGTGCTACAGCCTTCATGTATGGTATGATGGGACACCTTATGACGCCACATATTGTACCTCATTAATTATGCACATATCTAATTTTGAGCGAGCCAATAGAGCTAGAGGTCTGATTTTTGGTATGTAGGGATAACTTAGCAATACAATTTTTTTGACAAATGTCACGTGACCTCGGTGACCTTTGACCTCAAATATACATATTTGTCCATAACTCAGTAACACTAGTGCTACAGCCTTCATGTATGGTATGATGGGACACCTTATGATGCCACATATTGTACCTCATTAATTATGCGCATATCTAATTTTGAGCGAGCCAATAGAGCTAGAGGTCTGATTTTTGGTATATAGGGATAAGGCCAAAGTAAGTAAATTCTTTGTTTTGCGTCCACTCAAAATCCTAAAAGGTACGCGGGTAAGCGGCTAAAAAAACACACACAAAATTTAACACAAAATTTGTTTGCCTTTATTGGACAATTTTTCTCAAACCACATGAATACTCCTGTCATAGTGTGACACACTGTGTGATCACTGTATGCATTTTCATAACAAATGGATCAAAATAAACAGCCATTCTTTGACGTTTGCTTTTCTCTTATTAGTTTTAGATTTCTTTCTTGTGCACTCAAAGTGTCCACATGTCAATACCATTGCACAGCAACTTGACAGCCTCATCAAATTACTTAAATCTGGACAGTTTGAGGAATGGGTACACTATAACAGTATACAGTAGCGATCTTTTGTCCTCAAGTTCTTGTACGTTTTTTTCAAGTTTCCTGTAATGTCTGTGCTCTGATGTAATGTCATAGTTTTGCTGAAAGGTGTCTGTTTTGAAAGAAAACACCAAACAAAAATGGTAACTTGTAGCCTCTGCATTCAATTTTAGAAAGATGGGGCATCAGAGAGAAGAAGAAATTGGTGATATAATTGACAAAAGTATTCCCTGTAGGTTCCTCGGGACCATCCGTAAAACCAGCACCTTTCCTTTCCATCAAATCATTAGGGGAAGGCTGCATTAACTTGCATGGTACCTGAAACCCGAGTTCTTGCCTGACCAACTCGGGTGACAAACAGAAGACTTTTAATCCCCAAGGTGTGAATTTTCAATTGTTATGTTTATCTAATCCGGCTAGTCCCATTGTAGTGCCATTGTACGAAAGGCAGGTCTGTGAAATTGATCCTCTAGGGAAGTCGGGTATTCCCAAGTTAATGGAGGATTCCCGTAATGTAAAAGAAAACATTTCGCAATTGTCAGTCTCCACACAGACTCATCAGACCCAAATTTAGGTGGAAGCTTCACATCTATATTCCTTCCTTGCACTTTCAAAGTACCACATCTCAGATTGATTGAAAAGATGAAGTATCATGGCATAAATGGAAATATTCTACAGTGGGTCAAAGCATGATTGACAAATACAGAACAGCGAGTAGTCATAAATGGAGCATCATCTGAATGGAGAATACGTCACAAGTGGTGTCCCAAAGGGTTCAGTTCTTGGACCAGTACTCTTTCTAATCTACATCAATCATACTGGCGGTGAAATTAGTTCTGAACTCAAAAATTTACTGACAATACAAAGACATATCATCCCTTGCGAAATTGTAGTGATCCTTAAATTCTACAAGCTGATTTGGACAAGCTACAAAAAATGAGTGAACACTGGCGGACGCATATTGGCTACAACAACCCCTTCAATAAATACTCAATGAACAATATTTCACTGGGACGTACAACTGAAGAAAATGACTTGGGCGATCTACTTCATTCTACCTTAAAACCTTCAAGCAAATGTGATAAGTTTGCAAAAAAGCAAACAGAATGTTGATCTCATCAAACGATCATTGTCGATAAAATAAAAAAAATGTCATTCTTCGTCTTTACAAGCAACTTGAGAGCCCACAGCTTGAACATGCAGTACAAGCTTGGTCACCATGGCTACAAAAGGACATAAAAATCTTAGCACGGCAACTAATACCTAAACTCCAACACTACAATTATCAAAATAGACTTAAAAAGCTTGGTTTAATAACACTTGAACAAAAAAGAATTCCCGGCGACACGATTCAACTCTAGAATTAGTTTTCAAAGGCCATGACCACTGTAACCTCACACTTGAGTTAGCAGCCGACTCGAGAACTTGAGGACACTGTCCCAAACTTCGTAAACTAACCGTTCGACTTAACACAACACTGACACAAGAAAGTACTTTTTTCAGCAAGAGTTGTGGACATCTGGAATAAATAACCAGCCGATGTCATTAATGCAGAAGTGTGACCTCCTTCAAGAGCAGCTACGACCGACCGCCTACTACAAGTTTGAACTTTCACAAAGGGATTCTAATATACTTTCCCATACCCAAACTGAACAAAAAAGTACGTAAAGGCCTTTCGTTTACACGACTGATCACTGGTTTATTTTTTGTTTCAAGTTAAAATGGACAAATTAACCAAATTATTGGCAAACCTAAAAAACCAATTACCAGGGATAGGCTCAACACTTTCCGATTTTTCAGTCTGCCATACTCTCTAAGTCGTGGTACCCAAGTCCAATCGCGTTAATCGGCCGACTGAATCTCTCTCTGTTCAAGTCCCGATTGCTCACAGTGACCATGCCTTCAAGTTGCCGTGCAAAGGTTTCCTGTTTTTTAACTTCGATTTTTTCCCTGCTTTCATCCATTTTTTATCGTGACGACAAAGCCACAACAGGCAAAGCAACAACAAACAGGGAGAACGTGAGGCCCCGGCGCGCGTGAGGCTGAGAGTATCGACATGGGTAAATGTGTAGAGAGTACTGTTTTACGTCACCGCATGGTCCATTAGTGAAATCTGACTGCCGTAAAGGAGCTTTTCATCGCAAAGTTAAAAGCCACAACTTGTTTTTGCGACAAAATAGCGCCACCAACGGCGAAATTTAGAAAGGAAAGTGTGTTTTTTTTCGAAAAATCTCCAAAAACCTAGGCGCGCGCGGACGCAAAACAAAGAATTTAATTACTTTGGCCTAACTTAGCAATACAATTTTTTTGACAAAATGTCACGTGACCTCGGTGACCTTTGACCTCAAATATACATATTTGTCCATAACTCAGTAACCACAAGTGCTACAGCCTTCATGTATGGTATGATGGGACACCTTATGACGCCACATATTGTACCTCATTAATTATGTGCATATCTAATTTGAGCGATCCAATAGAGCTAGAGGTCTGATTTTTGGTATGTAGGGATAACTTAGCAATACAATTTTTTTGACAAATGTCACGTGACCTCGGTGACCTTTGACCTCAAATATACATATTTGTCCATAACTCAGTAACCACAAGTGCTACAGCCTTCATGTATGGTATGATGGGACACCTTATGACGCCACATATTGTACCTCATTAATTATGCACATATCTAATTTTGAGCGAGCCAATAGAGCTAGAGGTCTGATTTTTGGTATGTAGGGATAACTTAGCAAAACAATTTTTTTGACAAAATGTCACGTGACCTCAGTGACCTTTGACCTCAAATATACATATTTTTCCATAACTCAGTAACCACAAGTGCTACACCCTTCATGTTTGGTATGATTGGACACCTTATGACGCCACATACTGTACCTCAATAATTATGCCTATATCTCATTCTGAGCGAGCCAATAGAGCTGGATGTCTGATTTTTGGTATATAGGGATAACTATAGGAGAGAAATTTTTTGACCAAATGTCATGTGACCTCGATGACCTTTTCCCTAAAATATATGTTTATGTCAATAAATAAGTAACCACAAGTGCTATGTCCTTTGTATTTAGTAGGATGGGAGACCTTATGACAACACACGCTTTACCTCATTAATTATGTACACATCTAATTCTGGGCAAGCGAATAGAGCTAGAGATCTGATTTTTTGGCATATAGGGATTAATTAGCAATATATAATTTTTTTTTTCAAAATGTCATGTGACCTCGATGACCTTTGACTTGATTATACATATATATGCATATTTCAGTAACCACAAGTTCTATACCCTCCAATTTTGATAGGATATTAGACCTTAAGATGTCACATCTTGTACCTCATTTATAATGCGCATATGTATTTCTTGGCTGGCCAATACTGCTAGAGGTCTGATCTTTTTTCCCGATTTAGAACCATAACTTAGACATGCCTCATGTGTTTCAAATTGGGAACAACAACATAGACCTATGTGCCCATAGATCTCAACATATACACCCCAGTGATACTTCTTAATGACCACATTTTCCTGCCCCATCAAGACTAATACTCCTATTACAAGTGGGGACTATGTCATTGTAAATGACTTGTTGAGTTAATGGTTGTATCACAGTATTGGATATATCTAATTCTGTATTTTTTCCATTTTATATTCTGAATAATTACATTAAACATATTTCACTGTCTCCAGTACATTTCATTTAAGTATTTTCAC
This sequence comes from Ptychodera flava, assembly GCF_041260155.1. Classification (NCBI taxonomy): domain Eukaryota; kingdom Metazoa; phylum Hemichordata; class Enteropneusta; family Ptychoderidae; genus Ptychodera; species Ptychodera flava. The sequence goes on from NC_091940.1 coordinate 36,500,364, forward strand.
TTCAATGCACTTTATCCCTTTCACACATGTTCAAATATCTGACCAGAGAACAAACACTAAATAGTCCAGGATGGGAGCTACAGTGTCATTGACGCTATTTTTTCATACAGTAATTGAAAGTGTTACTATGAATTCCATTTTTTCATTCCATCATTATTCAAATAAGGCTTACTCAGAATCATATCATTGCATCATCGTAATTTTCCTCTCGGTGGCTCACATGTACTTGCTAGATTTAATTTGACAGATTTTGTCTCATCAGACATGTGCATATTCCTGTACATACAGTGAACAGACCACTTCACAGACAGACAGACACTCATACATACAACATCTATGGATGGCACTGATTCTCCAAGATATTTGCTGACACCTAGGTGCTAAAAATGTGAATTGTAATCTCCTCTGTGAAACACAAGGAAACTGGTGAGAAAGAATGAAAATACAGAATATTGTCATTGAGCTAAATATCTATCATAAAGGCTCTCTTTCCTATTAATAATTTACAGATGATGATCTCAAGTTGGCTCGTCACATATGATAACGGGTAATTTGCAAATCGAAAAAGTAATTAGATTTATCAAGGATTGTGATTAGCAACCAGGCATGCTCATTGAAAATTCAAACTGTGTAATTTGATTTTAATTGCAATTACAGATTTACCGTCTATCTCGTCAAAGTCTCCAGTCAAAGATTATCACTTTTATCCGCTGTGATCCAGAAGATGAAAAATGTTTCCTTCGTGCAACAGTCATGTCAGAATGCATGTATGAATTGAAGGGGTTGAACTTTGTCAGATGTACAGAGCACACACAGAATGGTGAAGCAGACATCATGTGATATGCAGAGGATGAGAAATCTATGTGGTCTGGTCATGGCCCTCCTTGTATTGCAGGGGTTATGAAACAAGGAAAATGAACACTCTGGTGAAAATCAATATAAGCTATGCTGAGTGTCCATGGATGGTTTCCAAGCAATCAGGAATGACAGGAAATTTAGGTTTTAGGGTTAAAACAATTAAATCATAACTGTGAGCAACCGGGCAGGGCAGTGTTATCATGATTTATGTCCTAAAAGTATATTCTGTCTGTAGGATGAAAATAAAAGCTGCTCTTTTCTAAGCGTGAAAGAATTTAAATGTCATGTTTAATTTAATGACTTTTTTTGCTTCATTTGATATTTTCTTTTGCATATTTATGATTGTGAATAAACAATTTGAAAATATTGTGAGAATGTAAAATATAGGTGCTACTTAGAGTTCTCACCACCAATGCAATGTGGTGGTGAGAATGGGAATGTTATATGTAAACGATAAGCCCTGGACGTCTAGGCTACAAATGCAGCAATTTTGATTTCCCGATGGTTCTGTGTTGACCCCTTGACAACAATAGATACTGTATTGCTGTGGGATGTCTTACCATGTCTAGTCAGCTTTAAAGGAAGTTTCGACATTTGACAAATTAAAGTCTCAATTGTGTGAGGCTGATGAGAGCCTAAATAGTTTGGACATCTAAGAAGTGGAATAACATTACCTCTGTTTGACATTATTTTGGTTATTTTTTCACAAACAAATATGCTGGCACTGTTGTTTTCCCTGGTAAATCATGATGAATGAACTGTTTTCAATGTCAATGTAGATCCTGCATACAGTCCTTGAGTATACCATTGTGTTTCAACAATGTAAATGCTGGTTTATGCCTGAGGTAGAATAATTGCTAATTGAGCTAGATTAGTCCGACAGTACAGAAAATATGTTTATCTTGATCGTGCAATTTTTTTCTCTTAAAATAAGTGCTGGGTGTTATCTTTCAGATTATAAAAAAGCAATGAGACAGAACACTTTTTTATATCAAGTGACTTGCTTTTTTACACTTTCCCCATTTCTTCTCAAGCTGTGTGAATTTTAGCTTACTACCAAAAAAAATTGTAAAATTTAAAAAACTTTTACTACTGTGACAAACATAAATATGTCAATGCCACCGTTAATATTGTCATTATCTACTCGCCCAAAATGTGCTTTCCACATTTTTGTCAATTATTGCAGTACTGTAGTGTTTCTAGAAAAGAATATAATCTCAAATCACGATACTGTTGGAAACGTGCATTTTTGCAATACTCAACACATTGTTTGTTTGGCTCATATGCTTTGGCTAATAGTTTACACAGAAGATTTAGAGAGATTTAAAGGGAAATAGAGAACGGATTATGTTCTTGTGAAAATCACTGAGAAGGAAGTTGAATCAATGAAATGCTATGGTGCAGAAAACATTCTTTGATACCAGAAAGAAAACCAATAATGTACATTCTATGTTTACTTATCTAATTAGTTACTGGCGGATTGATGGGCAATCTCAAAAAAAGGAAGCTTTTAATTTTACTTCATTATTGAGATGAGAAGTAAGGTAAACATTTGACACCAGAACCAGGATTTACCAGCATTGCTATGTAATATGTCATCAAACATAATCCCTTGAACATTTTGTCACAAAAAATGTCCTAGCAAATTGAACTTAAACAGTATCACAGCATGTATGTAAATTCAGTGACCAAATAGACAGCAAATCAGATATTCATGTATAACTCACCCTTTAGGCAAGTTATGCGATCGTTGCATAAAGGAACGCCCCCATCTTTCATTGAGAACAATCCAATACCTATTCTCACTGGGGATTAATCATGTGTGTGTATAGTAACTGTAAAATCCACCCCTCACACCACTGGAGCTCCTCCTCCCTCAAGGTTGAAATGGTTGATTCCAGTCAGAATAACCAATGAGGATTAAAGTTACTATATAGGTCTGTCTAACTTGAAAGTGGAAGTATTTGTTTTTGTAGTGGACTATGAGACGCACGCAGTGTTCTGCTAAAGCTTTCAAATTCTGTCATGGATATCTGGTGAGTGGCAAATATTCTCATCACGTTTTCAGAACTGTGCCAAAGTAAGTGCAGACGACGTGCTAGTTATCAAAAAGAATCAGGTACATATCTGTCATATCTGGGGTCAGGCTACAAAGTCAGTGCAGCTGGGTTTGCAATGCAATTTGTCTTGTGCCAGTTGCAGAGGCTGTTAACCCACACTGATACTTTGAATCTACCCTATAGATAGACTTGTGAAACTCAATTGAAACCATTGACTGCAGACAAGGAAACTTACAGGCTGTAAAGCTGGGTAAGATGTCTATTGATAAGATTGTGTCACAGTCTATATGAGTGTTGGTCAGCCACATTGTCTGAACTCACTGCGTGCACTCAGTCTCTTTTTCCGGGTCATCAGAAGATCCTGTTTGAAGTTTTCCTGTCTGTTTTGTCTTCTTTTAACAAGGGAACTACACCTAGTGTGTGTCTTGTTATCGATATGATTGCCGCTAAGTAAGGCTTGGAAAAGGGGGTTTGTCTATTGGACGATGTTTTATTGTTGTTTTGATGGCACAAGAAAGTACGCACTCAATCAGCATAGCCGTTGTTGATGCTACGTTTCTTTTCAGACCTTGATTATCTTGTCCATAGTCATCACTGTATCCTCTGCCAAAGAAAAGTCAGTGGAAAGCTTGTACTCAAAATAATTTTTTATAAATTTATCTGCATTTTATTTATGAGTATGTACGCAGCACAACTAAGAGTAAATGTTATTTGCAACTAAGAACACGATTAAACTTGCTGTGGTTTTACAGATTCACAAACAGTTTGATCAATGGTCTAATTCTGACCCTGCTTGAGGCTTGCTGAAACTTTCCTATCGCATAGATAAATATCCAGCAACTTGTCCACGACGCTAATAAATCCCTGGATATCATAACATTAATACACTGTGATTTATTGATGTATCAGATATAAATTTTGTGTGTTTTGAGCCATAATGATTAAAAATAGACTTAGATTTGCTCATCGTTTGTGAGAGTATAGATTGCACGTTGGCTTCTTCCTACATGCAGTAGTGTTGAGGTTATGCACTGGTTACCGTAAAAAATGTCAAGTATGATTTTACTGTGTGTAAGAAGATAGGGCGCTCTGCAGTGGAATTGGCAAATATCGCCGGCAACTATGCAAAGAATGAACACAGAAGGTTTCATCAATCAACTAGCTGGCCTGAAACTACTAGCCTTTCGTACTTTCTCTTAATTCTGGAAGTCTTTTTCGTGTTCAGAGTTTCTCTGCATGCTTCAGGCAGGTGTTCTTTCAATAAAAGTTGTTAGGAAATGCGAAATAAATACATCGCTTGTAATTATAAAATGAAGAAATATTTGGCAAGAATGTCAATGTGCTGAAAATACTTTATCCTGTTATCAAATTGCTTAGCCTGTAAGATCAAAAGATGTCTGCGATATGGCACACCTTAAGTTACATTGAAGGATTAATTGGTAGTAACCTCAGATGAAATTTCCAGAATTTTTGTTGTGTTCATGACACTGTTTCTTGTCCTCCCAAAATTATTCAAATATGTCCCCTGTACAAATCATCAAACACAGCCTGTATGTGTGTTACATCTAGCGTTTTTGTCCCAACTAAGATTCACTTTCAATGAGAGCACTGCATATTGTCGCACGCATTGTGTTTAGAAGGCTGATACTGCGTGTTCAACACGCTTTTGAAGAAAGAATACAGAAAGTATCTTTGCCCTATAATAAAATAGTGACAATATCACAAGCTAAGCTGTTGTCCTGTCAAATATAGTAGTGCCACAGTTTCATGTTTTAGAGGCATTTGTATCCACTATCATGTAAAGAACATTTTCAACAAGGATGCTTTAGCATGTAGAGAGACCAAACACATAGACTACATGTAATCATAAGTGAGTGTCCCTGCATTTAGGAAAATTGTCAATTAACCTATTGTCATTTAAAAATCTTTTCACCATAGACTGAACACCCAGTAAATCTGTCTTTATACAGACTAAAAATAAAGCAGATATAAAGATGGAATGCAGATATTATTAATTAACTCTTTTTGAACATACCACCAGGATTGTAATGTGAAGTGGAAACATCTATTTTCCTGTTGTTAGACCACCAATTCTAGGCAAAGATCTACAGATGGTCCGGAAATTTCTGCCAAAAGGAGTTTACTGAGCACTTATAGCTCTAAGTATATCAATTTTCAATGTCTGCTGTCGCAATTATAATACACACATTTTATTCAACTCTGTATGTGCAAGTTGCAGAAATTCTTATCTGCAAAGAATGCACACTACATGCTTGTATCCAGTAATTATCAGAACTAATTTTCAAACTATACTGTTGCCGGCTTTGGTTCAAGGTGAACTTGAAATGTCACAGCATAGCCATTTTTTTTGCAGGCCAAGTTGAGATGTTTTTAGTTCACTTCCAATCACGTCTGTTTGCTGTTTTCCGGTTGAACTGTTGCTGACAGTTGATGGTTATCAGTATACAGCTCAGACTTGGCCTTACTGTCCCTGGTTTCAGGGCTGCAACGAGGTTTGTGTTACCACAATGCCAGTCCTTGTACGACCTCCCACTGTGTTAAAGAGGCTGTACAAAACCCAGACATAAACACAGCATTGACTGTACTGAGTTAAGGCTGCCTGAGCAGCTTTACCTTTACTGTAAATTACTTTATTGCCAACGTGATATCATAGCACCTGAAAAATGATTGACTTGCACTTGCTGCCGTAGGATCTATCATACATGTTTGTTCAGATGTCATGATGTCATACCTTGAAAGTTAACTGTAGATTTTAATTTTTGCACTGACATTTATCTTGTAACCAGGTTTTCTTCCTTTCACAAGTCTCACTTTATCTTTATTCCATCTGTTTCAAATTGTGTTGTTCCTTATTGCTTTTGAAAAATATCATTGATTCACTGAACATTTAGCATGCTGTATCAAACTTGACTTCACAAACCAGGCTGAACAGACCATAGATTTTCAGACAAAGATGTTTGCTGATGTTTTTTGTTACCTTGATTATTGAGTAAACTTTTCCTGCATAAATTTAGATTTTAGTCTCACTTTTGTGTGGAAGGAATTATTTCCAATCTGCAGACTTTGTAAGTGATTTGATCCACAAGGAATATGTGTAGTAACATAGTGGACAGATGTATTTCACACTGTGTGGAAAGCAAGTTGCCACCTTGCCATTTCAAGTTTTTGTGTCTCTGGTTTGAAGAAATTTGTTGTGTTACTTATCTCATCAAGTATCATCACTGCAACCCTTAAAACTATGCGTACTGATAATGATAATTAAGAGATGATGTTTGCAATAATTAGTGATGAAATCCTCTTAATAAAACTGTAAAAACAAACACTGATATCTAGCATAGATCTGATTAGGAAAAATAATTAACATTTTAGTTGAAACATTAGTAAGGGTTTTTTCGTACTGATTTTTTGTTGATTTGTACTTTCTTTTGAAAAAATTATGATGACCTTGACAGCATTCTTAAAGGTCATTTAAGGGTGGAGCCTAATCATTGGTCTTTTCAGAGCTGAAAGGCATCACCGCCTGGCTTGACTTTAGTCAACTTCATCTGGGAAAAATTATCCCACAAGGGCATTATGTTGATTGAGAAGGGCATCATAACAAGCAATCCATGTGATTTTTGTGACTGTAAATTTTCTGTTGTAAATTTTTTTGTTGATTTTTTTCCAAGTGATTCTTAAAGTAATTAACATACAGCTATGCATTAGGCATTTATTTGATATCACTCAGATACTGATGATGTCTGATGTAACATTAGCAATGATTTGTTGGCTTTTATCAACAAGGAGTTCAGTTTGTTTTGATAATGATTGCCAACATTGCTAAAGACAGAATATGGCAGATGGTTACGATTTATACCACACTATTGATACGTAATATCTGCTTCTGTGTAGGTGATAAAGTGTTGATTTCTTATTAATTGAGAGTTGTCTGAGAAATCTGTATCTTGCCAAAATGCTAAAAGTTTCGCGTTCATACTGTCTCAACAAATTTTTCTGTAAAGACTATCTTCATAATATCATGGCAGACTTGATTTTAGAGAAAGAATTGAGAGAATGGTACCATAATTTGCCAACTAGACAGTAAACCAAGAGAAAAGATTCAAATTTTGTTGTAATGTGTCAAGTTGAAACTTTTAAGTTGTGGAGCTGTAAAAGATTGAACAGTCAGTCAACAAGGTAATGAGTTTTGTCAAATTTTCGATGTAATTGCATTTTTTTTTGCAACTAGTTGTCGCCATTAATCTTATTAAGCAAACCATCTCTCTGATGGATGGCACATTTAATGACATGGTTATCGGTTTGACTCCGCGGACAATTTGTCAAATGAGAACTTTTAAGTTTACAGTGTGTGTATCAAGGCTGGATGTTGCAGTATGTCGATGCAGACACAAATCAATGGAAAGTCTTGAATGCTACAAAGTTCAAACAGTGCCAGATTTTTAACAGTCTTTCATACATCGTATCTCAAGTAACATGGAAAAGCTTACTAGTTTTGACACTGCACAGCTGTTTTGAATATTTTGGAATGTTTTCATGTGCTATCATGATATCAGGTTTACTTCTGCAAATGAATTCACAGCACAAAAATTACCAGGCAGGGTGCAGTATTGTCACAATTCTTGGAATTTGGATTTGAAATATCGTGGCAATGAGACGACAATTCTAGATAAAACCAGATACAAGAAATATGAAAGTTTGACAGACAATATCCAGTGATTCATATGAGACTGCTGCTGTCACTGTAAAATGACGGTGCAAACTTTCCGTAAAGACACATATCTTTGCATTTACAATGTGTCACTTGATTGTTGAAATGAAAATGTCACAGTATCACATCAATTTTAATTGCCATTTTTTATGACAGTTATATGGGATATAAAATTTACTTGTAAATGAGATCAATATTGACATTTTGGAAACTTATCAATGTATAAATATTTAAACTTTAAAAGATAATTTGTCATAAAGTATGATAAATGTAGCTGTGAAAAATGTTAAATTGTTAACAAAAGTATCTCAAGTTTTAAATTTTACTGCCTTTGAAAAAATTACAGCCTAAAACTTTATCAAATTAGTAAAAAATTATAAAGGGGTAACTATACAAATTGTGTTACATTTTTCATTTTTTACACTGTCAAACTGAACTTACACAACAAAGAAACTAACTTTGAGATTTCTCAAAATGTTTGTATAAAACTTCCCCAAGTTCAGTTCTGCTTTATGGCATGCTGGTCAGTGTTTATAACACTTTTACACATGCTGTAATTCTCTGTGGCTCTTAAAGTTCATACAGCTGTTTCGTTTCCATTAATTCCATGTCAGGTTTTACTGACTTCATCCATGCATGCAGTGAATCCGTTTGCTTTTAGTCTTTTTTCCTAATCTTGTCCATACATTTTTCATGAAACTTCCACTTTGTTAGCGGTGGAAGGGTATCTTGCATTTCATCAAATCAACTCTAAAAATGTCTGGGTAGTAAATATCAAATCAAGCATGAAATTAAAAAAAAACACTTTTCGAGTTAACTTTTTTGATCTGTAGGTTGATGGAGTCACTGAGTGTATAAAAGGGTACATGCAAATATTTCTGGATTGTAGTTCCTCTATCTAGCTGAAGTCTCAGGTTGATATTTATGCACTAGAAAGATAGTTATAGTGAAGTTTGATAAACCAATGTGTGCTCAATATGTGCTGTTTGTGTTCTTTAACCTCTTTTCAATTAAATTTTTGACATTTTTCTGTATATCCAGGTATGGTATGATTATCATAATGGCATCTAGTTTAAACGTCAAACACCCAAGAACTCGTACAACAAATGAAATACGTTTCGGGTAAAAAGTTCAATGAAATTTTTTGGAGTGCCCATCAAAGGCTTTTCCAGGTACAGTTATGAAGAACTAAATGATTTGTTTTGATAAAATTTGTCGCTACTCACCAGTGGTCTCAATCTTTTCATCAGTGTTTATATGTACAAGTCCAACCATTCTGTTGAAAACAATAGCATTGGATCTAATCATGGTGATGCAAGGGTTTGAAAAGTTTTGTCAAACCAAGATATTGAATCGTGTGATTTCCTGAGCAAGCTTGAAAAATTCGAGACAGTTTTCCTACTGGAGTAATATGATAGTACAGTGGTTTTTCAAAGGAAGTGTTGCATCGGAACAAATGATTAGCAATAATATGACCTTCTGTATTCCTTCTGATTTCCAGAGTCATAATAATAGTTTTGTCAGTACTGTCCGCATAATTTTTGTTCCTGGACTGCATTTTATCGATAGTGCATCGATTAGAAGTGATGAGTAAGAAAAGAAGGCAAACGTTTCCCCCTGACATGATGTACAAATTTGACTTAGCCTGAGTATTTTGAGCAAATTTTATCATTGCATTGATGTGCGTAGGTAAAAGGTATGCAGCTGATGGTTTGTAGATATTGAAGAAAAATTCACATGGTGATATTTCAGATCTCTGGCCTAGAGCAAAAGCAGCTATTACCTGAATAGCGTTTTATCTTGAAATCTGGAATTTTTCAAAATGGAATATTATCAAAAGAAGAAATCTGGCAGTGACATGTGAATGGTTCAGAGCATGATGTGTGTAGGCATGTGTAAAGTGAATGCAGTGTGGAATTATTATCTCTATGGTTCTGTAAGAATACTTGGAGAGACGTCATCCCCGAGGTGTAAGCTAAGTCAGGAGAAAAGCCTGTAGATAAGCCAAGGCTTAACCACTGGATTATGACAGCACTTTTCTGAAGAAACTAAGCCAGCTGCCTGAAGGGAAGTCATAGTCAGCTTGTCTGTGTTTTGTGTGGAGTCAAACCAAACACATGTTGTGTAGACAAGTGGTTTTTTCGCTCAACTCAGGTCCAAGCAAAGTTGATGGTAGTAATAGATTGATTATAACATGCAGCTGAAGGCCAAAAACTAATGATTTGTCTGAAGTAATTCAATGAGTTTGTGGTTTGCATTTCAAATTCGTGTATAATCATGACTGTCTTTGGAAGGTTGTGGAGTCAAGTTACTTTCTGCAATTTCTGTGTTCCTGCAAATTTGAACTGTTGTATCTCGCAGATAACATGGCAATGAAATGTTCAGTTTTTGACATGGGGTAGTATTAGAGTACTGGTGAAATTGCAAGTCAACCACAGATAAATAACAAAGTGCTTCTGGACAGGCGTAATGCAAACAGCTCACCCATATATTCAGATATTTATATTCTATCAGGCTTCATAGCTTGGCGGAAATTTATGAGCTTTGCTGTATTAAAGGCCACGATGATGGTAGCCATTATGTTGAAACATTTTCCAGTTGAACCTCATCTATTTCCGTGCCCCATTCCATGGGAACTGCACATATATTATCGTACCACATTCCAGAGTGAGTGCATATGCCTCTATGCCACACTTCATGGCCAGTGCACCACTACTCCATGTCAGTAGTCAACAGTGACAATGTCCATCACTGACATGATGATGGCTTGTACCAAATGTGGCGTATCCCATGTCATTGGGCCAGAGTCTCAGAAATCTTTCCAAACTTTCATCCTACATCAAATTACAGAATCAAAGATGACACTTTGCTTTATTCAGAAAGCCACAAGTGAAATGGTAATTAAATAATATTTTGGGGAGTATGTTTTGACAGAGAGTGACTACGCACAGTCAGAATCAAGCACAAATTAAAATTACATTATTTTTTGCAAATGATTATATATCCACTTTCTTAATGTTTTACAGTTTCAAACTTTACTGTTCTCAATAGGTAGGAGAAAAAAGATTTTTAAAAAATTTTGCTTACGTTTCATATCATCCAGCATAAAAAAGCAGCGCTGTATTATATTGACATGCAAAATATACATTTTAACAGAATATCTCAAGGTCCTATGCAGTGCTTGGAACTTTGTGTTTAATATTTTATAAATAGTCATGTTTTCATTTTAAACATTGTATGAAGCAGCAACAAGCTCAAGCTGTTAAGATAATTGAATAAATTAATCATATCTGTCCCAGTAAATTGACAGTATCATGAATAATATTCCTACAAAATGCCTTGACGCATACCATAGACATCACGTTATGATTTTCAATTTCTGTAATGGAGCACCTCTAGTCTGTGCTTACACCGAACCAATGTTGCTTGGTACCAAAATCTGTGAATGATATTTAAAGTCTGTGATTTACAAGATTATTGCAATATATGCCAGTCAGTGTGTCAAAATGTTTTACTTTTAAACAAATTTGTTATGTTATATTATTATAGCCTTGTCATTTCCAGCGAACTTTGTGACATCATACCTTCAGATTAGTACTGATAATATATCTGATTATATAAGAATTGTGGCCCCGCAAATGTTTTCTACATCTACAAATTCACTGACATCACCAAAACTGTAAAGTAATAGCAATAATGTACCCCCCTCTGGCCCATAATGGAGTCACCCAGACTTTGCACTCCATAATGTACATGGCTTTGCCTGGTACATTATGTCATGCAAAGTCTGGGTGAGTCCATTATGGGCCAGAGAGGGGTACATTATTGCTGATATAGCACAATTATTTTAATGTTGCATGTATACCGGAAAAGTAAATCATACATATTTTAAGTTTATGCTGCGAACCTTCAAATGTCTGATCTATCTTATGTTCAAACATAATAATTAAAAAGTATTTCTGTTGCACAAGTAGATGAACAATAATATTCAATCAAATCATTTTTCACACATTGCATGAAGATTTTCCTTATGAAGACTTGCCCATGTGGAAATCTGTCAATTGACAATATTCATACCTTTTGTTTCACAGAATCTGATAATTTATAGATTGCCTACAATCAGTGTTCCTGCTAATCAAAAAGAAAGTGCTTTATACAGTATCTGTTCAGGGCAAACTTCCCAAATTGACCCACAGACTTGAATTCAAACATATCATCGACAAGACATACTACCTTCCATTGACAATAATATTTTATTGTCTACCGTAGAATATATTTGATTCTCAACAGTACTCTCATCTTGTTTACAGTGCCTACAATGTTTATACCATTCTTGGCCATTTAACCTTTTGTCCTTGCTGTGAACCCATTACTGTCCTGCTATTCTCAAATATCTGTCATTTATATGTAAAATAGTAAACCTAACACCATTATGAATATAATTCAATATATAAGTTAAGTATATCAACAACCTGTAATGCTTACTGATTTAAATATAAGTAAAGGTGTGGTGGTATACTAATTTGCATATGAATAAGATGTGTATCATAAATACTTGTTTGCATGCAAACACACACAAAGCAATCTTTTGCAAATTTCACCTTTATGTATATAATATTCAGAAGTTTATAAACATCACTACGCCTACAGTCTCATGATGTTTACAAGCTTCTGCTTACAAGCTCTGAAAGTATGAGGTTTCCATTGTAGGCCTATTCCAACTCGTGGTATTTCCTATGCTTAATGATCTAGCCTCCCACAGATTTAGATGTAGAATTACTGGCCAGACACCACAAGTTCACTGAAACAGTTTTCCACAGACATTGAAGTAGGAAGCATCTTAAAAAGACAGTTTAAACTGTTGCTCATACTAAATTACTCATAGAAATTTTCAACCATGCATTTTCATAAGATAGGCTACTTATTGGTTATAAAAATCACGTGTTATTAAGGGATCCATAGGTGGCGTCACGGTCCCTCCTGGTGGCGTATTGAACTGGATGAGCTGCAAGCATGTCCAACATGCTGCAAACAGCATATTAAGCCCATAAATGATAGCATTCATCAGATAATCCTATTGTTACACGTCTTACATCTCCGAACATGAAATACCAACTGAATGCCTAAATTTGCATGCATGTAGGACAATCGTACAAAGTATACCCTAGCCTATTGTAACTCCATTATAATTCAAGCATATTGATGAGGGCAGCAATACAAAGTATGGGTTAAAGAAGCACATTACTTCAAATGCAGTATTCGAAATTCAAAATGTATTCTAGTAAAAATCCAAAAATTCATCATTAGTTGAAATAAAAATTGCAAATTGGTAGTTGCCTCTTAAAAAATTTCAAAATAGCTGACATCGTTCTTGTTACATATATGTAGCCATATGATATAAATTTATTTTAAATTTTGAGGATATTTATAGGGTAAAGAATTAGTGAAAAGTTAGAGTCTGTGCAAGTGCGAGACCATAAGGATTTGATAAATTTGAGTTGGAAACTCTATATCTGACCAAGGTACATTTTGCCCTCACAATAACCTTTTGGAGACTAACATACAAAATGCCAAACACTGACAACACTTTCTGTTAATAGCTTGCAAGACGAGTACAAGGGTAGGTTAGTCTATCATAACATTCATTCTCTCACACTATGTGTCAAGCAGTTTAAATAAAGGGTATTGTAATATTAATAGTTCTAAGTTAGTTGGTTTATGTTGACCATATGCATAGAACTGTCAACTCAAATACGATTACATTTCCATCAAAACACTGATACGTAACTGAATGTACTTGACTGAGGTATAATGCAGTAAGTTATGCAATAACAACAATTCTCATCAAAATTGAACCAAAGCACTGATGAGAACTAATGTTTATTACTTTTTGGTCAATATTTCCTAATTACATTGTATCAGAAAAGTCTGCATGCTGTTAATCACTAGGGTTATGAAGATTTTGTAGTGTATACTGTATACTGCCACTAGGGGAGTCTTGGGAATGAAATCTACACTCAACACTCATGTTTATTAAAGTGTCTACCCATTGCACTAAATCTTAATTAAGTGTATGATGCCGAATAATTGCAATGATAATTCAATGCATGCAGATTATTCTCAGTCCCATGTGGATTTAATTGCCATTGTCATCGACACTCTAATCTGTTATTGGATATGAAAGCTGTGTATTTTACTCTGAAATTGGAAATACAAATAATGTTCAGAGATCTGAGAGCAAGATGTTTTTAAGGTGCATGTTAAAAAATATTTGATCTCTGTCTTAAAAGATTATTGCTGACATGTGGTAAAAATTAATGAAGCATGAAATGTCTATTACAATTTGTCCCATAATAATAATCGTACATCATCTTCATTTGTTCATTCCTTGTTTTTCAGAAATTCTACATTGACAGCATCCACTTTTTTGTACTTCATAACCTTTGACCCTACTTCATTACCTTTGACCCCATTTGCCTGTCAAAATAACCAGGGAAACTGAAAGTGGCAGGCACAGAAAGTTGTTTGTTTCTGTTTTCTGGTAAAATCAGAAAGAATAGTATTCATCAATTATGGAAGGCCATCATCTGATCCTGTCAGCTAGGCTATGTGTATATCAATTTTTCCTCTACTCTAGGACTTCACAAGACATCCTTCTCTCCTCTGTTATTGTATTCTGAAACCTCACGAGACACAGCCAGAATCAGTCAGAGCCAATTAGCAAATCCACCTCATTGGGTTTGATTTCCGGGACTCTCTCAGTGAAATCTTTCCTTGTCAAAATGTTGATGTGAAACACAGAACACTGTGATTGTGTGTATCACGGCGACCAAACAGAGTGCTGATTTCCCTTGTGACAAAGCGTCAGTATGCGGTAGAAGTTCTTGGTGATCAGACCTAGAAAGCAAGTTGTTATATCATGTTTGAAAGTGTCTCATGTTGTCTGAACTAACAGAAATCTGACTCACTATGCATGTAAATTTGACAAAGTGTCTAGTCAGTGCATATATCCAGGTAGTTGACAATCTAATGCTGAAACATAATCTGATTAATCACACTCAGATTTCACATATTGCTCCATTTAGAATACTGCACATTTGCTCAAAGGGAGAGTATCAAGGGAAATGGTTTCTTTTAATACAATCATATGAATTCAATTCAAGCTTCTGTTCATATTTTGATAAATCACTGGTGATATTTGCACAAGCACACCATGCCATGATATGTGACTTCGCAGTAGATAAGTGCATGGGGAATGTCTAATTTTGGTATCTGCATGATAATTAATGTCAATTCAGAAAGCTTCTCAGTGTTGCTGCAGTATTGTTTTGTGTGTAATACTTGGCATATGACCAGAACCTTATTTTTTGTAAACTTTATGTGCTTTGATGGAGAAATAAAGACCAAAGAAGTCTTTTCTTGTTGCTCTCAGGTAGATGAGTACCAAATCAATGTTATAGATAATGTAAAGCTTCTTGGACGCTACTCTCTCCTCTCTTCCTCTCTTAAATTACAGTCCATCAAGTTTCAATATCCCAAGAGTGCCATACTCATACACCACAATATCCACTGTGAAGTCTTCCGATTTGCATAGACTTCTCAACATTTACAGTTTAAGTCTTTCACTTTCGAGGCGCATACTACCTGAATTTGTCGGCTATATGTCCCGGTTACTTCAAGGGATTTTGTCAACGAGTTGAATGAGCCCTTAACATCAGTTTAAATTTTAATCATTACCCATACTACCTAATACTAGTGCTATCACTAAATTCCAATCTCTCTTTCTTTACTCTTCCCTTGTCTTCTTTTTTTCTAGCCACTTCTGGTCAGGTTTATCACCTATTTCTTAGAAAACATATTTCTAACTCAAGCTATATGAATTCTCCCAACTTATACAAACGTCAAATTGTGAAATTATATGCCAAAAGTCTTTGTTGACTTGTCTTTGGATAATTGACAAAAATTTGTTCATGAATGTACATGATGACAATTTTGTTGATTAATGCATCACTGCAGTTGCTAGAAATTCAGATTTAATTGATACATCAAATATGTATAACATGCAGGCATCATTTCCTGTATGTTAAAAATTCTTTTCAAACTTGGAGGTTCCACATTAGTATGGCTGTTCATTTCATTCTTTCCAGTGTATTAGATTGGTATTGGATTTTATCATAATGGTACTTACAGGATTGATATCTTGGTTTGACATTTGTGCTGCAAATCATTTTCAGAGTACACCATCACATTAAAACCCCTTTATACTTGCCATGGCACACATGGCTTCAAATACTATTAAGAAAATTATAAATCTCCAGAAACATTATATTTTGCTTCCATAGACCTTGGACTAAAGAGTGGAGGGGGGGCTGTGTTATATATTTGCTGCAGGTGAAAGAAAAGACAGTGACTAATGTACCAAGCCATCTGTCTCAGACTAGACAGTGTGTGATCTGCCATCTCCAATTGCAATTACACCCAGCAATTGGAGTTGCTGTTTTATTAGTATTGTATACCTCCACCCATCATCAATGTTCTTTAGCAGAGTGTCGTGTTTCTGAACAGTCATCACATCGTCATTCCGATTTGTTCCAATTTCCTACAGTTTAGACTCAATCGTACATTACCTGCCAATAACCTTCTTTCCACTGATGTCCTGCCCTGTACATCAGAGTCAACCATCTTTATCATTTTAATAAAAACAGAATAAATTAAAACAAAGAATACCAGCTGATGGGTATCAGAGTTTGAAGTATATGACAATGATAGGAAGTATGCATTCTCCGTGTGATGGGTTTCTAAATTTGCACTCCGTGAACAAGGAATGGTGATTTAACATTCTGAAACAAACATTTCTGCAGGTGAAAAGGAGAAATTACTTCAGAAAATCGTACATAGTAGAAGCTCCCTGAGGTTCATAGTGTTGAACTGCTTGGATACTTTGCTATTACTATATGGTATCAGGATTTGTATGCAAGGAACAATAGACCAGGCTATGAGCATAGCTGGAAAGTGCTGACAAAATGCTGTACTTGAAAGCTTCCACAGCTTTGCAGTAGCACAACTGTGAGGTCTATTACCGGGCTTGTTTGAAGCATTTGTCAGTAAATTTAGTGAGTGAATGTGTAAGAACATTTGTTACTCACTACAGAGGACATTCAATTGACTATGGGCTATAAAAATCACCAGAATTAACGTGTAAAGTACTGAGTAAGTCGATTCTCTCCATCAAATCTCCGCGGGATTCATTGCACCCTTTGCCTTGCTAATGAGCAATCCTATCCTCATGGGTGCATGGCAATGACGCAGTGTTCACTGCAAGGAGACTCGGACAATATCTGAAGGTAAATGTTAACTTTAATTCAATTATGTCAATAGTACAATAAAATCTCGTTATCACTTCCTTTGGTCATTACACTGTCTCCGGTTTGCCAGGGATCAAATGTTTGAATCCTCTGGACATATTCCCCATCCAATAAAATGCAGAGAAAGGATATTCTGGATCAGGCAAAAATCAAGAGCACAGGTTGTCCAATTGCTGTGATGAGCTTCATGGGTGTTACAGCAGATGGTGAAATTTGTTGTACAGTGAAAATGAACCATCAAAATTTCACCCTATACAACAGAACACAAGCTCAACCCATTTTACTTCCATGTTCAGCCTAATCTATCAAAATGATAGGGAGTAAAATGGGATCTGCAGGGATGAAAATCCTTGATTATGGTATCATAGACTCCTTAGAGAAATTTGGGACATATTCCTAAATGTAGTACATCTGCTCTTCCATGTATGTGCCTATGTAATTCATACTTTGCATACGGTTATCATTTTCCATTTAAAATTGTTTATATATAAACAATTTGCAATTAATCGTTTTTCTGTAGAATTTAAACTGGTTCATATATAAACAATTTGCTTTCTGTGAAATCCCATCAGGAGTATGCCTCTTCAAGATTATCTCTGTTTTTGATGAGGAACCCATTCAAAATGAACAAACTTTCCTTGATTGACCTTACTTTCACTAGTTGTATCAATATCTGTGCATTTGAAAAAACTGAAACTTACCTTCCTTAAGAAGACAGTTCCTGTTGTCTTAGGAGATCCTATCCATCATTGATAAAAACCGACATTATCGTCGTTTGTAAAATTGTTCAGTGTGGGTCCACTATTCTACAGTTTTGCATTATTGACAGTATTTTATAAAACCGTCATTCATTTTCATTTCGAGGG
Organism: Ptychodera flava; assembly: GCF_041260155.1. Classification (NCBI taxonomy): domain Eukaryota; kingdom Metazoa; phylum Hemichordata; class Enteropneusta; family Ptychoderidae; genus Ptychodera; species Ptychodera flava. The sequence continues at coordinate 36,518,242 of NC_091940.1, forward strand.
CTAGGGAAATGTGCACCTCAGGGCAAAATTCTCTTGGTAGGACAAATATGTCGAGTGGTAACACATTTCAAAGATGTTCCAAAAGAGTAAGAAAAGGTGCCACTTTAAAGTAACCATCTATTGTAAATGAGATCAAACATAGCAGTACAGGAGTAGCAATCTGTGAAATGCTGTAGAAAAACACAACCAGCTGCTCAAACTTATTTCCTTTTAGAGGAGTAATATTAATTAAATGAGATTAATCTAGTGTAAATTGCAATTTCCTCATGTCCCAACCACCATTTCCTGTGGTTTTCTTTGCTTTCATTGAAAAACTTTGGCAAAGATCACCATTCATCACTTTTTTGATAAAATTCAGAGTGAATACTTCAATTGCATTTATTCTCTGTTGTAAAATTCTTTTAAAAAGTCAAACAGAATAGCCAGCTTGAGGTCTCAAGAGTGTGTTTTTAATGTTTGTTGCTAATTTTGGAATTTGCCCCCAAGGCTGACATAAAATCAGGATTACAAAAGAAGGTACGGTAGTGTTCTTCCGTATAAGGTGCGGGAAATGGATTGACTAGCTGACATATTTTGAAGTGGATCTCATGATGAAGGTAAACAAGCCGTTCATAAATTGAAATATCAGGATCTGTCTGTTGAATCCTTAAGTTAACCTTTTAAATTGAAGAAAGTTCCGATTGCTTATACTGTCGTGTTATCAGAAAGCACAAGGCCACACCCAGTTGAAATTCTACTCAGGTATGCTGCAGTTTCCTGTTATAGCAGAAAGCAAGTCAAGTATGACTGGAGCCCTTCCTCTACAGATCATCAAGTTTCTAATGTTTTCAGACCCATCTTTAAAACATGTGGACAGAGGAGACATACATTTTTACTTCGGAATCGACATCAAGAAAAATTTCAATTCACTTCGCAGAAAATGTAGATCGGGCAAACCTATCCCAAAGTTTGTTTCAAGTTTGTTTCATATTGTCAAGCCAGATGGATCTTACAGGTAAATTTTAACCATTGTAGTATCCATGTCTACAAGATAGATATGATTCTTAGCAGAAAATGTTTTATTGTACAAAGCTTGTATTAAATTTGTATAGTTTTCATAGATAAATCTTTCATATATGCTATGAAAGATATATTAAAATTACTGTTTTTTAGCTCACATTTGGTTATACCAATGTGAGTTTATCGTATAAGCTGAAGTCGATGGCGTCTGTATGTATGTGTGTATGTATGTATGTATGTATGTATGTATGTACGTACAGTATGTCCGTCAACATCAAAAACACGCAAACCGCTGCACATTTCAGCTTGGTATTTGGTATGTGGATGCATCCTGGGCTATAGATAGGATTTTGTTCAAATGAAGTCTGCATTGCTAAAATTATGCAAATGAGCTTACAAAATGTGAAAATGGTCAAGAATTAATATCTCGAGAACCGCGGTTTTGATTGCTTTGAAAATTTGTGTGCAAGTACCTTAGGTAAACCTTATACAGTTTTATGAATATTGTGAAGATATCCTTAATGTTGTATTTTTACTGAATTTTTTGGTGATTTTTCTCATTTTCAGTAAAAATTATTCTTCTCTGAAACCGCCAGCCCAATTGCTCCCAAATTTGGGTTGGATCTTTGCGAGGGTGTTACGCTTCTAATTTGTTGAAATTATGACAAATTTGGGAAAATTACTATTTTGGAGCAATTTTGTCATTTTTGGTCAAAAAATCTTAAACAGTATTTTCTTTTTAAAACCCCTGGACAGAGAGCTTTTGTATTTGGTACACAGACGTACAGAGATGACAATAGTCAGATATGTGGAAATTGTCCTGAAATATACAAATTTGTATTTTTAAGACAATATTGTCATTTTTGGTCAAGAAAACTTAATCTCAAAATTACTTGTTTGATAGCTTTGTAATTTGGTATAAAGTCCCGGGGATGTTATTAGATACATTTTCTGCTCAAAGTGTCGGGAAACCCCCAAAGTTGTATATTTTAGGTAATTTTCTCAGTTTGTGACCTTAAATGACCTACACCAACCCAGGATATGTTGTGAGACAGTTTTGAAGGCTGTGAACATAATTTTGTCATATTTGGTATCAATTTGCAGGAAAATTTGATCCAGAAAACAAAGCTTAGGTGAATTTTTTCATCGCGGACCAATTTTTGCAACTTTCTATGTAAGACATACAAGAACTGATGAGAAATTTGGATCCGGGATAATTCCAGATGTTGTAATCACCATCCACAGTGAAAGGCATTTCACCATCGGTAACTAACTTAAGTGCTGTTTACATTAGAATGATAACACTCATGGCATTAATTAAAAAATTCCCAAGGTTGTAAATATATTTCCTGTCATCTGGCATTATGTAATACCAAGGGATGGAACATTTGATATTCAGGAGGGGGTAGGATCTAGAAGATTGATGAGGTAGCATTACTTTTTTACCGGATCCCTTGTACATCTTTTTACCCACTCCCACCTTTTCTTCTTATCAAACCTTCTCTGTCTATTTTTTGTTGATGACATTTGTATTTAGGATCTGCTTGTCCCATTGCTATAGAAGTTGATATGCATGTTCCTAAAGATGACCTCCAGTACCTAAGTCGGAGACCTTATTTGCTTTTGTCATTCTTGTTTTTCCTGATTTAAATATTTCTCGAATGGACCAATTCAAACCGAATGTGAGCACACTGTCCTTGACGGTATTTTTAAAGAAAAGGATCTTCATTATCAATTTTCTATGATCACAGAGTAAATGATATTGATCCAGTTGTCATGGAAGTGTCTCCACGTAATGCTGCACTGTTTATATATCAAATTTACATATTCGTAACCTTAATTTACTGTACATAAAGATGTGTAAGGAAATATTAAAGGGGTCACTGACATTAGATGGGATAGAACAATTGTATGAAAGTACTGATGAATTCAGAATCTGTGATTTGCACTGATAAGCTGGATTCACCTATTTTACTTATTTATCAGTTTTTACGATGTACAACCCAGACATGGGTCCCAAATTTTGCAAATTTTGTAAATACAGTGCAAGATTCCAGTCGGCTGTTTTCACCAACTTCTGATTTTGGTTTGCTGCCTCTTAACGATGCATAGGCAAGTCTGGATCCTAAACAATTTATTCTTTCACATACAACTTCAATTGAGGTTCAGGTGTGAATATGATTAATCTCAGTTATCCAATGATAAAATGTTGCAGCAGTATGATTTCCAATCAGAAACATAGGGACATATTTACAAGTCAAATATATCCTCAATATTAAAAATAATACACATGAGGCTGTTCCTTGACTTGTTGTATTGAGATGAATTACAACTGATATGTACTGACAATAGAAAAGTTTTAAAACAGAAAGGTGGCAGCAAAATTTGTGACCCAATTGTTTCACACCAAAACACTGGAATTTAAGAGACATCTGTGTATACGAAACTTCCTTGTTACTGGGTAATAACATTTTATATTGTGTACAAGCTCTCATGTGTGACTTCAAGCAGCAGGAAAGCTTTTCAACACATTTATGGCCTTTGCTTGTCCTTTGCAACACAAATACTTATGTCTCTGTTTATAGCCCAAAACTGACATTTTGTTTGTTCCTGCATGGTTCTCTTGAACTTTTCCCCAGTTCTGTTCACCAAAATAACTATCAGTACTAAACCACAGTGAAGATTTCAATTTCCTGCCATGCCAGTCAAGCCTTCAACATTTCAACCAGTTTTGAGTACCATTTCCAGAAACCCCTTTATGTTCCAACAGACATGTATCGTTCACACGTCTTTCACAACTTTTGTTCCTCGTCATATGAATGTTAATCTTTACGTCAGAGGAATTCACAGTTTATTTCCTTTGACGTTTAAATTCATATACTGACAAGATTACTCCCATGAACTGGTGACAGACTCTGCTGGTGATGTGTACCTTTGCGTTACCATGAACATAATACACATAATATTGAAAGGTAGTTCTCAAACTACCAGGATTTGTGTCAAGTACATCGTATAGAGGTATTTTCTGAGACACATAGCGTCATGGACAATACCGTAGCATAAGATGTATGAGGACATTAACAATGGTATTTTGTGAATAACTTTTTTATGTACACCTTTTTAGCTTACATATGTTCACACACTTGAGCAAATGTTGCAGCGATGTCTGCCTGTCATACATTGCGATATCTCATGAATGGCGTATCAGATCAGAATTAAATCTGGAGCTTAGATTAACTTTCCAAGTAGCAAGAACTGATTAGTTTTTGGAGAGTGGCTTGTATATTTTATGCTTGTTTGCATAATTAATTATTGTAGGAAAAAACCAATATACATTGATAATGGCAGCACACAATTCGATGAGAATTGCTACAACTGTTGATCAATTTAGGATCTATCAGTGGTGAAAAAAATTAAGAGATGAGATGTATGTTAATTTCCAATTTGCATATTTAATTAATTTAAATTTCCTAATTATTGACATATATCTGAATTGACTCGATCAAAGTTGACACATATACATTTTCAAAGTAATTTAGCATTTTTACAATGGCTACTTAGTAATTTGCATATTTAACAAACCTTCCTAATTAGGGATGTATAATTGTCTGGATTGACTTCATCAAAGTTGATGAAACTTGCTATGTACATTGAAGATACTATGATATAACAACAATGAAAGTGGTTCAGCATTTAAGGTCAGTTAATTACTAATTAGCATATTAAAGAACTTTCTTAATTAGGAATGTATATCTGAATTGACTAGGTCAAAGTTGATAAAACTTGCTATGTACATTGAAGCTACTGTAATATAATAATAATAATAATAATAATAATAATAATGGTTTATTTTTCACCCTATGGTGACCTATTGGTCAGATTGACGGGGATTACATGACTTGAAAAAAAAATTAAAAAAGTGAATAAATAACAAAGGCGAAAAGTTTACTAAAATCATACATAAAAAGCAAAAGTAATCTTTAAAAGCAAGTCAAAAAACAAACAACAATATAAAAATGACCAAGGACAACAATACAAAATAAAACTGGTCAAGTGAAATGAATAGGTACAGGGAGACAACATAAAACTGATAACATAATGAAATTCTCAACTTAAAAGACGGACACTGTAAACAACTGGGCTGATTTCCTTACGTTTGGTTCTGCATCTAAATGTCACTCTATGATTAAAACGGGTGTCATATATGTGGTGCGTTACATCAGGAAGTAAAAAGTGCAGTTTGCTATCAGGGTTAAAAATACTAGACGCAAATTTCTTGCAAATGAGCAGGCGTCTTGCTTCAAGCGTTTCCATATTCATCAATTTGAGGGCTTCTCTGTAGGGTGAGATAACGTTATTGCAAGTCACTTAGCATTTTTATTTCAGGTAATCACTTATTTGTATTTTGAAAGAAGTTTTCTTAATAAGGGATACATATCTAAATGGACCTGATAAAATTTGATGAAGCATGCTATGTACATTGAAGACACTATGAAAACAACTTTTAAAGTGCATTCTACATATGTATATGCAGTCTTTAAAAGCTAAACATTCCGTGTTTAACATACTTAGAGGAACAAGAGCTTGCAAAAGGCATACAAAACAAAAATGCAGAACAATTCATCAAAAGTTACAGCTATACCGGCCCTTTAATTGATATCTTCAATCACGGTGAAGTTACCATGGTTCAATCTGGCAGTAACTCTCACCCTAAGTTTGACATCAAAATCTAAAATCGTGGAGGAAAACTCATGCGATGAATTGTTTCTTGGAGATACTGAAGTTTTAATACAGTCATGAAGTTTAGAGTTCAGTCTTTGGTAAATGATATTTGTGTGAATAATATTAAAAATTACTCAGAGAAGCACAATTACATTGCCAAAATTTTGATTTTTCTACAAGATTTTGATTAAACAAACTTGTTTCAAAATTATTTTTTATACTCCAAAACTAATGAGACCATTTCAGAATTACAACACAGCACAAACAGACTAAATATTCGGTGAAAGACCTCATGAAATTTCACAACCCAGACAAGACACTCTATGATCACTTCACAAGATTATTTTTGGTCAGGCATTTGAAGTCATCTCTGTGATATCATTTTGTCGGTATTCTATTTCAGTCCGTCTATAAATAACTTTTTGTCTTCATCCCATAAATCTTTGTGAAACTGTCAGGCATCTTGCCAACTCAGCCTGTATTATTATCAAATGCCCTGGTTATTATCCGGAGCGGAGATATTTTAGTCGTCATATATAAGATTGCGTCAGATTTATTATCAGACAGAAATGCAGTTTGCTTGTGGTGTGTACAGTTTGTAATGTCAAGTGATTGAACTTCCACAAGTAGCTCTGTACTGCTTCTGTATTAAATTATTGAATTGATTATGTCACAAATAATTTAAATATGTCACGAGTTACAAGTACTGTCCCTAATTGCTAATTTCAGGGAATGTTTCAATAATAGGATTGATCTTCATGATTTATCAGAAAAAGCAACCACGCTGTCGCCAAACATGACAGCTTAGAAGTAATCCCAACGCAAAATGTTAAAAATATGAATTTTATGATTTCCCAAGGCAATCAATAATTTAGCATACTGACAGAAATATGATCCAAAGACTATGCAATCAAGTGAGGGGAAAATATTTAATTAACAAACCCTTCATATTTCTGTTCAGTTTTAATTCAAGAATCCATTGGAGTTTAATTGGGGATGCTAAGCTTTTATGAGCTGTTTGAAATATTGAGATTCATGAACAGTTAACGGTGTTGGAGAGATTGATATCACATCCCGTATGTGCTTCTCTAAATTATACTTAAAATTTCCAACATTGCAAATTCAGATTCTTGGTAGCCCTTGGGATATTGTAACATTTTAGGTACAATGTATCGATCTGATTAATTTCCATTGAAATGATGCATGTAATTTTGTTCGATCTGATTAATTTCCATTGAAATGATGCACGTAATTTTGTTCAAATGAATGAGGCACATGAGGATAAATGATAGATCTCAAAACAATACCATTGCAGAATTGAGTGAAAGATTATGATGTTGAAAAAAGTTGCTTCGAAATTGTGAGAAAGTGAGTGTAACTGAGAAGCACATAAAACACTGAACTTTTTGCATTCAAAAAAGTTTAAACTTCAAAGTCATGTCATATTATTATGACATTATTATTATCATTTTACATATAGAAACTCTGGGAGCTATTTATATCAATTTAAGACTCATGTACGTACTGGTATGTTTATGTACCGTATGTATGTATATATGTATGTAGGTGTATATCTGTAAGTCTGTTTGTATGTATATGTATGAAATGTACTGTATATGTGTGTATACATACACATCTGTACTGCAGAACCCCTTAATGCACTGCTGTTTTAGTATTTGGTGCATCGATTCATCATGGATTGGAGATGTGATATGGCTTCAGTAAACACATGAGCAACATAGCTGTGGAATTGAGCAGAAAATTTGAAATGATCCAAATTCAAAATCTCCCTGACAGGGAGTTCCTTATTAAAATTATTGATAGTATGGTTTGAAGATAACTTAATTTGTAGACCACTTCATCTTATTCTTCCATCCTTTCTATTTTTCTTTTATTTTTTGTGAACTTTTTACAACATTTGTAGTTTCTTCTCTTGGAATGCACACACCAGTTGGTCGCGAACCTGATCTGAGTTGCTAAACACCAATGAACCTTCATTGGTGTTTAGCAACTCAGATTTATTCAACTTACAGTCAAACTAGCAACGTTTGTCCTTTTAATTTGAGGGCAGTTTTTCTAATTTTTTGCTACAACATTATCACAGGAACTGATTTCTTGCTTTGAAATCTTGTGTACATACTGTAAAACACTTTGAATTAGCTGCATGCTTTTTAGCAATTTTGGATTTGCATTGCAATCAGCAGATTGTTAATTTAGCTGAAAACACAACTTAACCATAGTTAATATAGGCAAAAGTTTAAATTAGGGCATCTTAAATTAGCGAATTTAAACACTTAGCTAAATTAGCTAAAAAAAGAATGCTAGCTAAAAAACAAATGCACTATATCCACTCTGTGAGTGTGCCTATACCCAAATAATTCCAGGAGATTCAATTGAAGTTTTGAAGAGTAGCATTCTGCAATGTCTTTCATAGTGAAGCAACTTGATCCATACCTTAGCTTTGTGTAGATGGATCGTACATTGGCACTACATAAATACTTGATTAGATACAGTAAAAAAGTGCCAAATGGCTAAGTTGATATCAGTAGTCATTTTATGTCTTTATCTTGGGAAATCAGAAAGCTTATAGGAAAGCAGGCCAGACAATTTATTTCCACTTTGAGTTTCAAAAGCAAATAAAATGCATTTGATAAAATTCATGGCATGCTGGTTTGTGGAGCGACTGTGATGCAATTCCCGCAAAACTATTCAGTCGGTATGAAATATTGAAAGAAGAAGTCTGTAGAATGAAATCTAAAAGCTCTTAAATTTCTCACTTTTTCATTAAACAGTGAAAGTGTTGCTGGGGACATTGATAACTAATTCATGGTGGTTACAGAGCAAGGCAATCCCCATTGTATACATTCATTGCTTGTGGCAGTTGTGACAAGTGTTGCATACAGTGTTCAGCAGCATAGATTCAGTCTCTCCACTGTATATTCTTCAAGATGTCCTGCACAAGATGCAGTGAAAATTTAGTCTGAAATTATTCCTATGCAGCGTGCACATAAAGCTTGAAGACTTAATGTGAAATACAGATAACTACTACCTGTTTTTTTTCAAGGAAAGTATGACGTGCATGAATTATCTGAACTAGATTCAGACTTACGGATCGTGGTGCCAGCATAATTTCAGCTGAATACTTAAATTAACGAGCAAAACCTATTCATTTTTTTCTCCAAAGTTCATTGTCCACTGTCGATATTACTGCCTGTACAGCAATTTATTGACATCTTGACAGGAATCCACAATAAATTAACCTCCGCTGAGTGCATTACTTTGAGGACACTCCAAGGTCATGCCCTAACTGAGTTTTTAGTTTCAATTATCAAGCCATTGAATGGCAGACAACAACAGAGGTTAGCTAGGTCATATACACCACCTAACATGTTCAATATGCATCAAATTTTGCAACTAATGAAGCATATCAGACCCCTTAATGCCTTGTTAATTAGCAGTGGACCAAAAGAAACTTCTGGTGATTGCCAATCAGAGCAGTATGATTATTTCAAATTTGATACATAATTATACAAGACTTCTGGTCAATGAATATCCTGCATGACTAACGACTCATATTTGCAAACTTCAAACAGTCCCAACAATTACACTTTGCATAAGTGAATACGCTTATTCAGAAAATCAAATACTGCATGAATTTTAATGGTTGAAAAATATTGTTAAATTTGATGAATGTAATTTACATGTTAGAACCTGGATTCTTCTCGAAAATTTATCATACTGGTATATTATACATGGATGAAGGTTGTTCAATATTTGTAAGATCAAAACATGATATCAACTATTTATGGATAAGCAGTTCTGAGCGTCCTCTTCATCCAAAACCTCAGAGAAATCTGTGCAATATGTCAGATAAAGTAGGTCGGTTGATTTAGTCCACCAAGTGTCAATAAATCACAGATACATCTCCCTAGAGTTGGAACTTATTTTGGATCGAGCTCTATAATAAATGGAAAGTCAATACACTCTGTAGTCTGTGGGACATCCATGCGTCCATAAAGTCGTGCTATTTGTAGCTGAATTGATAGCCTACCAATTCAAGCTGTGAGGGGTTAACCCTAGCTTATCATGATCATCATATCCAACCCAAGCTGTGAGGGGTGACACCCCTAGCCTGTCATGTCCTCATTCCAGTATCAAAACTCTTGTAACTCTATCAGTTCCTTAGTTGGGAGGCATTCTAAATGATTTCATCTTTTCATTTCACAGATTTCAGGATAATTTTTTGACCGCCTTTCACCGTTGAACATTACTTCATTGCAAACATCTGCTGGAGAGAGTTTTTGAAATTGGAAATGCTGACAAGATATGAACTCTGGATGAGACAGTTTTAGTCTTGGTAAGTCTTTGTGATTTGTTTGTGAAATTTGTTGGATAAGGTGATCTGACCTTCAATTAAACGTGATCTTAGAAATACAGACTAACTTGTTGTAATGAAATAATAATAAAAAGCATTGCTGACCTCCACATACCCTGCAAAGAAAAACCAAAATGTATCAATTCAGCCATAATTATCCTTTAAATTGAAAACATTGCCTGAGTCATAATGTGGCATCCCAATGGCATATAGACTTACCATTATTGAAATTAAATTCACTGATTTTATAAAGAGTATTATATAGAGTATCATTACATAATCTTCATTGTATAAAATTTTCAAAATATTGTCCCAATATTTGTACTGTGTTCTGTAGTTATTCTTCTCTGCTTGTCACAAAAAAAATCAGGGCATAGTTAAGTTTTGAAGATTTACTCGTCTCTGGCTTACATCCATGTATTCATTAAATCTATTATAATAGTGATAATATCAATGATGTTATTTCTGCCGTGCATCAGCATTCAGACTATTGACATTCCCAGGTGACTTAATTCCCTGCCTTACTGACATGGTCAGTGTCCAGACTTAGGCAAGTGCTGTACAGGTATCTCATCTGTCTCATGCTTTCGCTATGTTTCTCTAGCCCCATTTATACGTTAATATTTGGAGGATTTGGTTCTGATTGCAGGGAGACCATGATAAATTATGCAAATTTGAATTATGCAAATTAAGTTTTTTCAAAATATTAGCACGTTTTAAGGGTTATGGTTTGGATAAAATAGTAAATAAAGAGACTAATCCCAGTCTTTTGCTCTTCTCCAGCTGGTACATGTTTAACGTATTAGAAGTCCACACAGACCATTCCTACTTCACTTGTATTAAAGTTCAAATATCGTTTTGTAGTCTGGAGGCAAACTCTATAGTTGATAGTCTTCCTGCTGTAGCAAATCTTTCTGCAGATTGGAAACTGGTTTTTGCCATTTGACTGTGGCTGGGCAGATTCTGAGACAGCAGGTTAAATCAACAATGTGATGATACATCATAGGCAGCAATCATGCTGTGGAATGCCTTGATCTGTCAAAGCTTTGTGAATATCTGTATCTCAAGATCTCATTGTAGAGGGGGACATGACATGCATTTGTGATTACTTTAAGGGGAATTTTATTTAGGTAGGGGAATTGGTGCAAATTCACACTTTTGAGTTAGGGGCAGTGGATAATTAAAACACGCGCACGGTAAACGCAACTTCTGTGTTTGGGGGGAGGGGGGTTTGGCTGTATTTTGATTACCGTGCGTAAATATCGCACTACAAGTTTTCCTATCGCAACATCTCACTATACGTTTTTCCGTATCACAAAATATTGCGCCACATTGTTTGGCGTGTACAAGGCCAGGACGGCATCGGCCGCTACACCAGCATTCTTTTGACATACATGTGAATCAGTGCACGAGTAAAATATCGTAATAATCATTTTGGATGCACTGTTTCAATCATTCTATTGGTTGTGTCATTGTTGAGTTGGCACTGAACAGAGATTAATTTTAGAGGGGGTACGTGGGGCACATACAGAATGAGGCTTGGTTGGATTTTCGCACTTCCAAACTTTCGTTTAGGGGAGAGGGAGGGGGGTTGAGGACAAACGCACTTAGTTTCGTTTACCGTGCGCATGTTTTAATTAGTCCCCACGGACACCGTCCGGGGGGACTTATAGGTTTGGTCATGTCCGTGCGTCCGTGCGTGCGTCCGTGTGTCAGTGCGTCCGTGCGTCCGTCCGTTCACGCAGATATCTCAAAGATGCCTGAAGCGATTTCATTCAAACTTGGTACAAGGATTACTTCATATGTCATACAGATGCACGTCGATTTGTTTTGTGATACAATCCAATATGGCTGCCAGGCGGCCATTTTATTACGATTTTTTCATGTACAGAGCCATTACTCAGGCATGTTTCAATCGATTTTATTCAAACTTGGTACAAGGACATTGACCAATGACATAGATATGCACATTGATTTGTTTTGTGATACAATCCAATATGGCTGCCATACGGCCATTTTGTTTCGATTTTTTTCATGTACACAGCCATAACTCAGGCATATCTCAACCGATTTTATTCAAAGTTGGTACAAGGACATTGACCTATGTCAGACATATGTACTTCAATTTGTTTTGTGATACAATCCAATATGGCTGCCAGGCGGCCATTTTATTACGATTTTTTCATGTACAGAGCCATTACTCAGGCATGTTTCAATCGATTTTATTCAAACTTGGTACAAGGACATTGACCAATGACATATATATGCACATTGATTTGTTTTGTGATACAATCCAATATGGCTGCCATACGGCCATTTTGTTTCGATTTTTTTCATGTACACAGCCATAACTCAGGCATATCTCAACCGATTTTATTCAAAGTTGGTACAAGGACATTGACCTATGTCAGACATATGTACTTCAATTTGTTTTGTGATACAATCCAATATGGCTGCCAGGCGGCCATTTTATTACGATTTTTTCATGTACAGAGCCATAACTCAGGCATATCTCAACCGATTTGATTCTAAATTGGTACAAGGACATTGACCTGTGTCATACATATGCACATTGATTTGTTTTGTGATACGATCCAATATGGCTGCAGATGGCCATTTTATTACGATTTTTTCATGTACAGAGCCATAACTCATGCATGTTTTCAACTGATTTTATTCAAACTTGGTACAAGGACATTGACCAATGTCATAGCTATGCACATTGATTTGTTTTGTGATACAATCCAATATGGCTGCCGTACGGCCATTTTGTTTCGATTTTTTTCATGTACACAGCCATAACTCAGGCATATCTCAACCAATTTTATTCAAACTTGGTACAAGGACATTGACCTATGTCAGACATATGCACTTTAATTTGTTTTGTGATACAATCCAATATGGCTGCCAGGCGGCCATTTTATTACGATTTTTTCATGTACAGCGCCATAACTCAGGCATGTTTCAACTAATTTTATTCAAACTTGGTACAAGGACATTGACCAATGTCATAGCTATACACATCAATTTGTTTTGTGATACAATCCAATATGGCTGCTGTGTGGCCATTTGTTATGATTTTTTCATGTACAAAGCCATAACACAAGCATATCTCAACCGATTTGATTCAAAGTTGATACAAGGACATTGACCTGTGTCACACATATGCACATTGATTTGTTTTGTGATACGATCCAATATGGCCGCCATGTGGCCATTTTATTATGATTTTTTCATGTCCTGAACTACAACTCAGACATGTATCAAGCGAATTTATTCAAAAGTATTTTTATCACAGACCTAATGGAGAGGACTCTATCCTCTCTTAGGACCTGTAATCAAAGTACCCATTAACAAGTGGGGACTGTGTCATCAACGATGACTTGTTATCCATGGCCCTTACATTGGTATGAATTCAGTGCTGTTACCCATAACATATAGCTGAAGGAACAGGCAACTTGCTTGTGCAAACTAAATATACCAACTTACAAAAATGAAACACAGGCTAAAACAACATAAGAAACGTAAAAAGTGTAATCACGGTCCCCATGGTCTAATCAATAGCATTATTGCAGTACCGAACATGTTATTAGTTGTAATAATGGATCAAAAGTATCTGAAAGGTATTATGACACTGTGTTTTCCAATCATAATAGAAATTCATACAAAAGTGACAAAGGCCTCTAATAATACACACCCTTGTGACATCAGGAGCTGATTATAAGTATACAGACTTATGAAATAGAAATCAGGATTGATTTGCTAGTAACACTCATTTTTTATGATAGCCTTTTCAAAAGTCAATATTGATTTTTGTAATTGCATGTAATTCAATCACCCACAAGATAATTTACCTATTTAAACAAAGCTTTAGAAATATGAGAAGACAATATCGACATCTGTATTTGTCAGAGTGATTAGATTTCAAGACCAAAGTGGCACAACTTTTCTATTCATAATGACAATTAAATTGATATGTGCAGTCATCTGTACAATCATAAGGTATTTTTCGTTTTCCTTTTTCACATTTATCAGAAATCTTTAAGACATTTTTTTGACATTAATAACATCACTCACTAAGTTGTGTGCACCCAGACTTTATCAAATTGATGCAGTTGTTTTAGAATTGTGGATCAACACAGAACCACAAATACAGATAAAATTAAGATATAAGTAACTAGTAGACGTCACAATTTATAAAATGTGCATTATATTTGTCCTGTGCAACATAGCAGTTATTATATTTGTTTTCTCCCAAATTGTTTACTAATGTGTTATTTTAACTCCTACCTGCTGCTATCAGCAATGCACTGCAGAGCTAATTATCAAACAGCTGGTTGTTTGTTGATAGTGTCTTTCCTCTACCATATCTCTCAATGTTCTGGAAATTTTAACTCCTTCCAAAGTGCTGCTTAAGTTGCTTTCTTATTTTGTTCTCAAATCTTGAGTGACATCGCATAGACGAGTCCTAATGTTTGGCTGATAGCTTCAAATTTATTTTTTGTGTACCTTGACATGATATCTCTATTTATATCGTGATAAAATCCCACTACATTATTGGCATATTTTGACATCGTATGTCAAATATTTTGCTTTTATACAAAATGGACAACATAATCTTGATTATCAATAGTAGTTTCCTTTGACTAATTTCATTTACATCAACATTATAACTTTGAAGTAATTGTTGGCTTACTTACCAATTATCTAAAACAATTGGTCTACTTGTCTTCAGATTTGATTTCAGCCGCTTTAAACTGATTCAGATGTACTCATATTGTTATGAATTACATTCAATAATTTCATCAGGTCAATATTTAAATCATTCAAAACAATACCAGACACAATAAAATCTGTTTCTTTATTAGTCCCCAGGGACGAAATCCCGGACGACTTATAGATTGGGTCATGTCCGTCCGTCCGTCCGTCCGTTCACGCAGATATATCTCAGACGTGCCTTGGTCAATTTCTTTCAAACTTTGCAAAAGGATAGTACCCTACCCCATACAGATGCACGTCGATTTGTTTCACAATGTGATCAAATTTGGCTCTGTTAGAGGATTTTTTAGTTTACACCTCCATAGACTCCCATGTATTTCGCAGTTCTCCATAGACTTCCATGTATAAGTCAGTTCTCCATAGACTCCCATGTATAAGGCCATTGAAGAAAAATAAAAATTTAGTTTCTCATCGTATTCATATTGCAAAAAGGATGCAGTGACACAGGTTTTAGTCCCCACGGATGAAGTCCAGGGGGCTTATAGATTGGTCATGTCCGTCCGTTCGTCCATCCGTGGGTCCATCCGTTCACGCAGATATCTCAGACATTTTGACAAAATGTCACGTGACCTCAGTGACCTTTGACGTCAAATATACATATATGTCCATAACTCAGTAACCACAAGTGCTACACCCTTCATATATGGTATGATTGGACACCTTATGACACCACATATTGTACCTCATTAATTATGTGCATATCTAATTTTGAGCGAGCCAATAGAGCTAGAGGTCTGATTTTTTGGTATATAGGGATAACTTTATAATAGCAATACTTTCTTTTGACAAAATGTCATGTGACCTCAATGACCTTTGACCTCAAATATACATACTTGTCCATAACTCAGTAAACCACAAGTGCTACACCCTTCATATATGGCATGATGGGACACCTTATGACGCCACATATTATACCTCATTAATTATGCACATATCTAATTCTGAGCAAGCTAATAGAGCTGGATGTCTGATTTTTAGCTCACATTTGGTTTTACCAATGTGAGTTTATCGTATAGGCTGAAGTCGATGGCGTCTGTATGTATGTGTGTATGTATGTATGTATGTATGTATGTATGTATGTATGTATGTACGTACAGTATGTCCGTCAACATCAAAAACACGCAAACCGCTGCACGTTTCAGCTTGGTATTTGGTGTGTGGATGCATCCTGGGCTATAGATGGGATTTTGTTCAAATGAAGTCTGCATTACCACAATTATGCAAATGAGCTTACAAAATGTGAAAATGGTTAAGAATTAATAACTCAAGAACCGCTTTTTTGATTGCTTTGAAAATTTGTGTGCAAGTACCTTAGCTTAACCTTATACAGTTTTATGAATATTGTGAAGATATCCTTAATTTTGCATTTTTGCTGAATTTTTTGGTGATTTTTCTCATTTTCAGTAAAAATTCTTCTTCTCTGAAACTGCCGGCCCAATCGCTCTCAAATTTGGGTTGTCTCTTTGCAAGGGTGTTACTCTTCTAATTTGTTGAAATTATGACAAAATTGGGAAAATTACTATTTTTGTGCAATTTTGTCATTTTTGGTCAAAAAATCTTAGACACTATTTTCTTTTTAAAACCCCTGGACAGACAGCTTTCATATTTCGTACACAGACGTACAGAGATGACAATAGTTAGATATGTGGAAATTGTCCTGAAATATAAAAAATTGTTTTTTTAAGACAATATTGTCATTTTTGGTCAAGAAAACTTTATCTCAACATTACTTGTTTGATAGCTTTGTAATTTGGTATAAAGTCCCTTGTTTGATAGCTTTGTAATTTGGTATAAAGTCCCGAAAGATGTTATTAGATGAATTTTCAGCTCAAAGTGTTGGGAAACCCCAAAATTTGTATATTTTAGGTACTTTTCTCAGTTTGTGACCTTAAATGACCTATACTAACCCAGGATATGTTGTGAGACAATTTTGAAGGCTGTGAACATAATTTTGTCATATTTGATACCAATTTGTAGGAAAATTTGATCCAGAAAACAAAGCTAAGGTGATTTTTTAGCTCACATTTGGTTTTACCAATGTGAGTTTATCGTATAGGCTGAAGTCGATGGCGTCTGTATGTATGTGTGTATGTATGTATGTATGTATGTATGTATGTAAGTACAGTATGTCCGTCAACATCAAAAACACGCAAACCGCTGCACGTTTCAGCTTGGTATTTGGTGTGTGGATGCATCCTGGGCTATAGATGGGATTTTGTTCAAATGAAGTCTGCATTGCCAAAATAATGCAAATGAGCTTACAAAATGTGAAAATGGTAAAGAATTAATAACTCAAGAACCGCTTTTTTGATTGCTTTGAAAATTTGTGTGCAAGTACTTTAGGTTAACCTTATACAGTTTTATGAATATTGTGAAGATATCCTTAATTTTGTATTTTTGCTGAATTTTTTTGTGATTTTTCTCATTTTCAGTAAAAATTCTTCGTTCTCTGAAACCGCCGGCCCAATCGCTCTCAAATTTGGGTCGTCTCTTTGCAAGGGTGTTACTCTTCTAATTTGTTGAAATTATGACAAAATTGGGAAAATTACTATTTTTGTGCAATTTTGTCGTTTTTGGTCAAAAAATCGTAGACAGTGTTTCCTTTTTAAAACCCCTGGACAGACAGCTTTCATATTTCGTACACAGACGTACAGAGATGACAATAGTTAGATATGTGGAAATTGTCCTGAAATATAAAAAATTGTATTTTTAAGACAATATTGTCATTTTTGGTCAAGAAAACTTTATCTCAACATTACTTGTTTGATAGCTTTGTAATTTGGTATTAAGCCTGGAGGGATGTTATTAGATAAATTTTCTGCTCAAAGTGTTGGGAAACCCCAAAATTTGTATATTTTAGGTACTTTTCTCAGTTTGTGACCTTAAATGACCTATACTAACCCAGGATATGTTGTGAGACAATTTTGAAGGCTGTGAACATAATTTTGTCATATTTGATACCAATTTGTAGGAAAATTTGATCCAGAAAACAAAGCTGAGGTGATTTTTTTCATTTTGGACCAATTTTTGCAACTTTTCTATGTAAGACATACAAAAACTGATGAGAAATTTGGATCCAGGATAATTCCAGATGTTGTAATCACCACCCACAGTGGATGGCATTTCACTGTCTGTAACTAACTTAAGTGCTGTTTACATTAGAATGATAACACTCATGGCATTAATTAAAAATCTTCAAGGTTGTAAATGTACTTCCTGTCATTTGGTCTTATGTAATACCAAGGGGTGGAACATTTGATATGCAGGAGGGGGTAGGGTTTAGAAGATCAATGATGTAGCATTACTTTTTTACCAGATCCCTTGTGCATTTTTTGCCCACTCCCACCTTTTCTTTTTTTATCAAGCCTTCTCTGTTTTTTGTTGTTGACATTTGCTTATGTATTTAGGATCTGCTTCTCCCATTGCTATAGAAGTTGATATGCATGTTCCTAAAGATGACCTCCAGTACCTAAGTTGGAGACCTTATTTGCTTTTGTCATTCTTGTTTTTCTGGTTTAAATATTTCTCGAATGGACCAATTCAAACCGAATGTGAGCACATAGTGTCCTTGACGGTATTTTTGGTATATAGGGATAACTATAGGAGAGAAATTATTTGACCAAATGTCATGTGACCTCGATGACCTTTTACCTAAAATATATGTTTATGTCAATAATAAGTAATCACAAGTGCTATGTCCTTTATATTTAGTAGGATGGGAGACCTTATGACAACACACGCTTTACCTCATTAATTATGCACATTAATCTAATTCTGGGAAAGCGAATAGAGCTAGAGGTCTGATTTTTGGCATGTAGGGATTAATTAGCAATGCAATTTTTTTTTTCAAAATGTCACGTGACCTCGATGACCTTTGACCTTGATCATACATATATATGCATAACTCAGTAGTCACAAGTTCTATACCCTTTAATTTTGATAGGATATTAGACCTTAAGATGTCACATCTTGTACCTCATTTATTATGCGCATATGTATTTCTTGGCTGGCCAATACAGCTAGAGGTCTGATCTTTTTTCCCGATTTAGAACCATAACGTAGACATGCCTCATGTGTTTCAAATTGGGAACAACGACATAGACCTATGTGCCCATAGATCTCAACATATACACTCCAGTGACTTCTTAATGACCACATTTCTCTGCCCCATCAAGACTAATAGTCCTATTACAAGTGGGGACTATGTCATCGTTAATGACTTGTTAAGTTATATAAAATATAAGCCAGCATGCAGAGCTGGTTTGGCATAAGTAGTTTAAAATAACTTGCAACAGCCTCAATGATCCTTTGAAACAGCTGCAGTGATATCGTATATGGGCTGTGTAAATTTAATACTAAAGTGTATAAAATTACCATAAAAGATTATTAACAGTTTTCTTATGTGACACATTGTTGCATGAGGTATTTGTAATTTCTCACATTGGCTTGGAATGAAAGATGTAAACTGATGAATGGAGAGTACAAGTTATCTGAACAAAAGCTTGTCTGACACAAACCAAGTGGATATGCCATATTTGCAAAATATGCATATTTTATCTTTTTGCCATTTATAAGAACTGGCCATCTGTCTTAAGTTTTTCTTTCTTCAAGCTCAGAACTCTGGTGCCAAAAGATCTTACTGTACTACAACACAAACTCAGGAACAAATAGTTCAGCTGCGTTTTGCTTCTATGCAAAAAAAGGGTGGATAAAAAAAGTAAAAAGGTGGTATGTGGTTTGATATCACGTCTTTGCTGTTATGAATGTTGTATTGCCTTTTAGAGCAGTATATTAAAGTGATGTCAAGAAGTCACACAAGCAAATTTCCTCTCACAATCCTGAGTTTTAATCTTTGTTCAGTGTGGCAGAGATTTATTGAGTATTGAAGTATTCGCCGTATAAAGTGATTTGAATTTGCTTTCAGATGTGTATTTAGGCTCACTGTTGAGTTACACAAATAATGAATAAATCTGATATTGATATTGCATAAGGTGTACGGAATTTCATTCCCTTAAGTAAAGCCAAAACCCCTTTCTCTCTCTCTTTCAAAGAGCTATACATTTCCAGATTGTTTTACATGCACATGAAAGTGTGCAGCTTTTTAAAATGAAAAATAGTCTTAATTTTATCAGATAAAGGGTATTCTTTAAAGTAAAATGGTTACATTGTGTATGTGCACATTATGCAAATATTTGGTTAAATGCAATATTGTGCCTTGAAAATGATAACTATTGTGACAGACACATCTGTAGCCAGACGCTATCACTTCACTGCCACAGTCATCTGCCTGTGTAAAATAAAATGATGATCTTTTTGGAACAAATTGATATCACTGAGACATCAGCAAAAGTCGTTTTAGTCATAAAGTACCATGATAGGTTTGTTATCCCAAATCATATTCAATATTAAATATTACGGATCGTTTTGTTTTGATGATATAAATGCCCACAAATGCCAACTTGGGTCAGTACACCCCTTGTGTGCATGCATCGATTGATGCATTTTGCACATGTGTGTTGTCATTGTCAGTTGGATGTAGTTATCTCACCACAGTGATATTGCCATGGTACCCGACATTGGCTAGATATTGTTGTTTTATTAATGAAATATTAGTAATTATGTGACTGCATTGATTTCACCTGAGGCTAAGGGCATAATGACCACGCAAACGTTTCTCCTATTATTTGAAAGACACCCAAAAGCTATCGCCTGAAGAATACGGTCAATATTTATCAAGTCCTTTGGGAAGGTGTTTATCAATGTTTATTGTCCCAGTAATATCGCACAGTTGCTGGTCAATTGTGTCTGTTAATTACCAAGGAGATGATACATGTATCTTTGTATAAAGCTTGAAAGCTTTAAAGTAGCCATACTGATTTAGATTGTATTGAATCGGCAGGTTGCTGTTAAGCCAGAGGTGGTAACTGCCACAATATTGATCACATGCCTTCCTTTAACAGGTAAAATTCACAAAAAGTCTAACTGTAGGCTTCGGCTAATGTAGGCTTAGCCAATTTTTCTGTGTTGTAAGAGATGACTTCATTCTTTCAATAATAAAAACACATTTCTCCTGCCCACAAAAGAAAACATGCTCAATACCTTACAGGGTCACAGTATATTAACTGATTTTTGCAATATTCATTTCCTGAAATGCGCCGTCTCAACATCGTACCAAATGTTACTTATTGTATTTCTGAATTACACTATGATTTTTTCATGTCATCTGCACTATTATGTTCCCCCCTTGGACGGTACCTACTCTCAGATATCTTGCAGAAATGGTTGGTGTACGTGTTTTTCATAATATCACTGCATGATTTCAGTTAAGATCTTAAAAGTTTTATGTGTTTCCTGCATGAATTTCTATACCACAACAGAATGCTACCTTTGGCGTATCTTTAACTGAGGAGGAAGGATTGACAATCTATCTACTGATTCTCTGCTGTTTTTTCACAGTAATGAGTGGAGGTTTGTAATTGTGAAGCATATAATTGGTGGGCAAATTTTTTAAAAGAATGAACAATCAATCATACGTTACTTATATTTGTATCATTCACTCATATTCAACAATTTACCAACAGTTTTTCTGCACAGTACTTACTGTACGATGAAAAATAATTTTCAAATTCTTGGACAGGTGCTATACCTTGGACAAATATGAAATTGTATTTAATATTTCACTTTGATGTTCCCTATAGCTATATGACACTTGTTCATACATTTCCCTTTGTGCCAAGTGTTTTGAAATGGTTACATCAAGTGAGAAGATGTTAGTTAGTTCATCACAGTATACTCAATCACCTCAAACCTCGGCAAGTATTGACCTGCTCAAAGTCATATAAACTGGCAATATCAGCATGGTTGATTATTGACTGAGATGTCAGCAGTAATATTGATGTCTATAAAGGCCGTAAGTTACTGTCTCTGGCTCGTTGAAGTTTAATAGATTACTTTCATGTGTGGCTCTTAATGTTACTTTACTTTTAGAATCATGTTTTTTCAAGGTGATAGATCAGTCAATGCCCCTCTGTTGCTATAGTTGCCGTTTCTGTCTAGACATCCAAATGCTGGCTGATCAGTGTTCTTGCACTACCTAGTAAACACCTATTGCCTGGTCATGAGGGCTATAGCGCCCGTCTATTACCCCGAGGGGCTGTGTGTTACCAGAAACACATTGCTTTTCCCAGAGGCCGTAGGCCGAGGGGTATAGCGATGTGTTTCTGGTAACACACGGCCACGAGAGGTAATAGACGGGCGCTATAGCCCGATTAAAGACCAGATTACAGGTGTTTAAAACACACCACACGCTCATGTTATATTATGTTATAATCTTTAATGTGTTTTGATATTTTGCAACGCAACAATACATTATGACAAGTTTACTTGGCGATATTTCCACAGAGGTTACAGTAGAACATGGTACCACTTTCTTCCAAACACCATTCTAAGCATCCTTGGTTGCACTTGAATCTTTTTCGTCGACTAGCTGTTCAAGTTCCTACGCTATTGGAATGAAAATTTTTATATCTGTTTCACAGAGAGCAGCTAATCGCTCATCCCGGGCGCATATCATGAGTCACCGCCATTGTTTCAAAGCTGCAGACGACACTAAGGTCACGTGACCGGGCACTTTTCCAAATTTGGTCAAAACTCTTTCCTTAGGGAAACAGTCTTTCAAAAATTACCCTCTGACGTCACTTTTGTCGATTCCGTGGGGACAAAACGTATCTATTTTCTCGTCACATGACATATTCCGGCGAATCGCGACACAAAATGAGCATGTTGCATATTATAATAATAGATATATACCAGTAGTTGTTTTTATGATCCGCATGTTACTTTCAACTTGAACATTCATCCAAAGTTTGCTTTTCACAATATAAGTACAAATAAGAAAAGTTGAATGCTGGTATGCTCATTGTGAAAAAAGGGTAAAGGCAAAGCCTTTTTAATGAAAACTTTGTTTCTAAACAGGAAATGAAGTAAAACTGAATGAGTATTTAAATGTAAGTAGTGATATAACGTTGAAATTGTGTCATAAGATAAGTGTAGTGATTTAAGATATCATACAGCACAAGTCCTTTTTGAAAAAGAAGATCTATCAAACAATTACTGAACAATGTTTCACATGGATATTTTAATTCTCCAGTAGCTGAAATGTAAGTATAATGTGTCAAAGCTCATATTGCCCATATTGAAATTCAGATGGAGCAACATTATCTCTGGTCATTAGAAACATTGGCAACTACAGTATTGATAGTAGTTAATATTGGAATCACCCTGCCAGTGTCATCTTTGTGTTAAAAATACATTTAACTTCTGTGTATGAATATCTAATTAGATCTTTAAATTCTTTGACATGGATTGATTGTCATGCACAGTGTTTACATGGTGGCTGTTAATTGGAGTCAAAGGCTACGTTCAGAAAAATTCATAATGCTGCCTGAGTCATGCAGCGTTGGCATTGACTAGCTGCATACTCAATGCCAATAGAAGCCATCAGTATCAGGCCTAAATTTTCAATTATTTATACATTTCTCACGTTTTCATTGGTTTCACCCATTAAATTTACCATGACCGGACCAATTACGTGTAATAATAGATTTAAAGAGGGTCATACCAATTAGGTCATTAGTCTTAGATCTGTTCAAAGTTTGATTCTGATAATAGTTTCTAATTCAAGGCAATGGATGCATCTCCACTGTGCACTTGATCTCATTTGTACACACCTGACTCACTTCCAGACATCAATGATAAGTTGATGATGCTGAGACAGACTGAATGTTTCCAGTTTGTGACAAAGATTGGAACTAACCAATTGCTTGAAGATCAAAAAATCTCATACATAGATTGGTACTTTGTCTTTTGACTCAAGAGTGATCAGAGACTGGCAACTTTAGGGATGAACCATTTGATATGGGGGAGTTGACCCAATAGTGTGCAGACTGTAAACTGTAACTCATTCACAGTCAGACATTTTAACACCCCTATGGTTGTAAAATGGGTGGATGGATCTTCACAAGGTTCATGTTGGGGTGAAGATATTCATGTACATCATGTATGAGGTTGACCTAATGGTATAAAGCTGATGGCTTTTATCATGATTCATTGAGTGCCAAGAGGAGATGTTCAGTAGGTAGGAAATGGTCCACATATTGAGCATGATAACTGTCTAGTGTGAGCCATAGTGCACCTTTGTTGCCATTAGTAAGGGATGGATCATTTGATATTCTAGGGGAGGTATAGGAGGTTGATGAGATGGTATTACTTTAACCTGATCTACTGGATATTATTTTTTTTATGTTCTGAATTTTGGCAAATCTTTTTTTGCACTCCTTTAAGGTAGAACGCACCTCGGGGACAGAAATTCAGGCCTTCAAATTTTATCAATTTTCTTCTGACCTACCACTTGTGGGGGCTCATTTTGAAGCTCTTGGCGAAAGAAAAGTTTTCACTGTCTTAGTTTTTCGAAAATCGAAAATTTTATTTTTTCTCATAGAGTTAACACAGGGATGGCGGCCATTTTGGATTTCAAATATCGAGAAATCACAAGTTATTTGTCTCTCTAGTACCAAAGTTTGCACGGTGACCCCTGATTTTTATTCTTGCTTTGGTAAGAGAATGGTTAAAAGTTTCACTGAGGAAAGTTTGAGCAAAAGTTTAAGTCTTTCACTTTCGAGGTGCATATTACCTTAAGGAATTACTTGTTTCACAGCCAATGTATAAACTCTTTACTACATGAAAAAGGTTTTGCATTGGGTGCTTTAAATAAAATTCTTTACTTGATGTCCGTGTGCTGATAGGTTTTCTGATAAACTTAACAAAGCAAAGACAATGTTAATACTATTACAAATAAAAATATTTTTTTTGAAAAGAAACCGACTGAAACTGTGAGCTTGTTAATACACTTGTGTTTTTTGTCTGTGTGTGTTTTTTTCCCTGCTGGCTGGTAGGTTTTTCAAAAATCCAAGGACGGCAAACAAAGAATCTTCTACAAATGGCCATAGATATAAATAGGGACAGAAAATGTGTACATTATGTACAGTATTTACAATGTTTACACATGGTACTTGTAATGTAGCTCTCACCACAACTTGTCCTAAGAAGCACTGAAAATCTAATCCACCCTAAAAATTGCACCCAAAGGGCTAGCTGAAAAATGAAAAAATTCTTTCCAGAAAGTACCTTCTGGTGGGTTTGTTTTCTTTCGTTTTTGTTAAGCTATCTCTAGCTGATGTCTTTCTGTTGATGATGTCCACTGGGAACCTTTTTTCAATAGTTTCCAGTCCCCCTGCCCTCCCCCAGGATATCTTATCTTCATGTTTGTATGTATGTATGGATAAATACATCATTGTCTATTTAAGAATTCAAGACAGTTTGTCTTTCCACTCACCTTAAAGTGCTTTTTTAGAAGTCAAATTAAGAAATTACTATGTGAGGAGTTTGTTGGACAGGATTAAATATCTTGCGTGATGGACAGGATGAACTCTGTATTCTACCACACAAAGTTTTGATAGCAGTCCCTCCTTTCTCAGAGGACCTTCTGTTTTGCCAAATGTACTGTGTATTTGAGATTGTATTGACAGCAACAGATGTTAGTTAAGTTTGTTTAATTAATCAGCCTTTTCATGTTGATCTCCCAAATACATTCAAGATTACAAGTTGTTTCAGTGGACAGGATGCTGTAACGTTTGCAATGAGGACAAAGCTATATCAAGAACAGACTTTACATACCAGGTATATCAACATATGTTACACTAATTTGCTTTAATCATATTTTTAGCTTTGTTGTCAGCAACGCAGAGCTTATCAATTAGATCGTTGTGTGTTGTCATCCACTGTCCCATCGTTAAGTGTCTGTCTACCAGCATCCATCAACTTTTTTACATTCAAAGCTTTTCCTTCAAAATTACCATTCTTATTCCTTTAATATATGGTGTACAGGTTCCAAGGGACAACCTTTATCAGATTTTTTCAAATTGTGATGAAATATGCATATTTGTATTTTTAAGGCTAATTTTGCTATTTTGGGGCAAAATCTTATTAATGGCTGTTCTGGCAGCTTTTATTTGGTATGTAGGTCCCTAGAGATAACCTTATTTAGATTTGTTCAAATGATAAAATATGCAAATTTGTATTTTTAAGGCAATCTTCTTCAAAACTGCCTGTCAAACAGCTTTGATATGTAAGATATAGGTCCCTAAGGATAACATATTTCAGATTTCACATCGAGAAAAAATTATTCAAATTTGTTTTAGGGGACTCACCAAGCAGAAAAAATGTAAAAAACAGAAAAGTTGTCAAAAAATGTTTTCACCAGGTCGCAGTTCTTGAAATGAAGGGAAGGTGAAGTGACAATCTGACAACTCATCCATGCATTCATCCAGAACAAATAATATCCAAAAATAACCAAACAAAATGAACATCATTGTACTTTAAGACCTTTGAGATCTAATTATCTCTTTTACACTGCTTAAAAATGTGTCATTTATGTTTTCAGTTATTTATCCCTTTCAATGCAGCAAGTGTTGAACCTGAATTTCAACAACTGACACAATGAAATTATTTGACTTTGCAAAGCTCTAGAAATAACACATATTGAAAGCAAATACTCTGAATGTATTTTTCACCATCAAATGTCAAGACACCAAGGCTTGAACCTAACAAAGTGCAATAGCCCCTTGTGTGGTCTTCTCATGTTTTGCTTCACTGCAGAAATATGTGAGACTGGGGCAAGTGTTGCTCATAATTTCAACTATGAATGGCTTATTGCTATTTGCGTCCCTTTAATAACAGATTATGAAATAATAAGTTTGATATTCGTGGCAAAAGAGTAACACCCCACTTTATGGTTGTAGCTTGGAAGCAGACTGGGGGTCACTACACTACACTAAGATTTTCTGTTTCTGTGGAGAAATCTATTCAGAATCTGTCAATGAGCTTAAACTGTTACTCAGTTCCTTTCTTTATGTACTTTCATTTTCAAAACCAATAAATTCATTTATTAAGCTTCAATCTGGCTTGTGATAAGATTAGGAACTAATCCAGCTGTCGGACATGTTTTCAGAGATTGCAGTGTTTGTGTGTGTGTGTAGAATTCTAAGTAATCTTTGGAATTATAATTGTCCAGAAATGTCACTTAGCCAAATATTGCCAGCAGTGCTGTGATATATCATGATGATTAAACTGCGTACACTTGATTTGAATTGATGCAGCAGATAAATATGCATTCATGCCAAACTAAAACCCTTGTGCTAAAAGCATACACAGATGAATTGGCCGCACTGAATTCCTAAGGAGATGAAATCTGCAAGAGTAAAGTGCATAATTGTCTATAGCTTGAAGTGACAGTATGATTTTCAATCAATTCTCAGGAAATATTCTCATGCATGTGCAAAATATGTAGCTGTGGAAAATGCTCAAATCTGAAATATGTTTGTCACACAGAAAGGATTTCATTTTTTCTCAAAACAGTTTGTAATTAAAAGTTTCATATTATAATAAAATATCAAAAATGGCTTCTTACAGTAACTGTTGTAAAACCCCACTTCAAAGTGAGCAATTCTGCGAAGTTTGTATTCTGTATGTTGAGCTGTGTATGACATGAGTGTGGACTCTCCCAAAAAAGTAATATCCAGATGAAAGAGGATGTAGGTCAGACTTGACAAGAGATGGCTAGAAATGTCAAAGGGCAAAGGTCAGACTTGATCAGACCTTGTTCGAAAAGTCTCTCAAGGTGCTTGTATTCAATAGCCTTTACTTGGCTTCTGTCTATGATTTGAGGGAAATTTATTAGTCGGGTATTGCAAAAGGTGACAAGAGAGAACATTAAAACGATTAATTCCAGGCTTAGCCTAGTTTCTTACTTGCACACCAGTTAAATTTAGTTCAATTATTTGTCATATTGGTACATTCGAGGTCAATAATTTAATCAAATTTGTGTGAAAATATAATATTAACAGTGGAATAAAAAACATTCACCCTAGGCTTTTGTAATGTAGTTTCTTGTAAACCTTGAAAAGTTGTCTTGTCTCATTTATTTGGTCTTTTTAGGCAGGGTCTTTTGAAATGTTACGGCTGTAAAGGTTTTATAAAACACCTTATGGAATGAAATCGGTAAGATATCATAAATTTATCGCCATTTATGTAAATTTTTAATTCTGCTGGCAGAAACAGGGAGCTTATCATATAGGCTGATTGTCTGTCATTGTCCATCTGTCTGTCATCTATTAATATTTGGCTTCTCGTCTGTTGGTCAGATTGTTTTGAAGTTAGGCATGCACATTCCTGTGTTGACCTTACATAGGTTTCTTCATATTGTCTTGAATTTAATAACATCTTGTGCTGCGATCATCACATGTTCTTCGCTCATCTGATAAATGTCTTCTGCACACACCTAGATGGAATCTGACTACCTATGGTCACCGTTCCTTCTCTGCAGCAGCTCCTGTCCTTAGAAACTCTTTACCCCTGTACATAAAAACCTCTCCTAATGTCAACATTTTCAAAAGACGCTAAAAAACTTACATCTTCCAGAGACATTTTCATTGTAACTGTAAGTGCCACTGAGCATTGTTTAACTTTGGACATTTGGCACTATAGAAATTTTCTAGCCAGGATAGAGTTATGGCCGCATCTTGTCACCAAGTGTCATGATATACATAATGACGTCATCTGTTTGCCAGTAGAACTTGCAAAGTAATTAATGTATGTGTACCAACAAAGAATGAAGTGGAAATCAAGGTGTAAGAAGGACACCTGCGTAATGTAAATTATCGTACATTGAATTGAATAGAAACAAGATCCAGTTGAGTTTGATTGAAAGAAATACTACGCCTCTAGGTAAAGTCTGTAACCATTTCATAATGAAATCACCATATACATGAAGTTGAGTGATGGCGAGCATTTTGTAGCATCGCATGATTGCTATCGATCTCAATTTATTCTCTCAGTTCACTTTCTGTCTCACCTTTTCAAAAAACACAAGGAAAATCAGTAACATGCTTAGGTTATACACTGGATTTCAATAGGAATTTCAACCAATGTCACCAGATTCACTGTTGCCACAACAGTCAGAATGAAGAAAAGTTTTCAGAATCCTATGCAGGTTTGTTTACAAATAAAATGTTTACTGAGAACAATGCACCTAGCAACCAGAATGAAAGTAGTTCATAAATGTACAAGTTGCCCATATTTGGACAAAGTGTACCAGGGCATGATGGGGCAACTTATTGAACAAATAACTTCTCCTTATAGCATTACACCAGAACGTGGCTCAAGGTATATGATCAGCATCTATTCCAACCTTTTCTTAGTTTGATACATCTAAACAAAATGTTTGCATCTTTTCCAAAATGATCCCTTCGGGTTGTGTTTATGCAGATACTGAACATTACAATGTATTTTTGCTATCATGCAAACATAATTACTTCATATATTTACACAGTATATGCCTGTAATGGAAACGTGATGCATCCATGGATACTTTTCCTGGTCACTGTGATGGATATGGAGAAGGTAGATATAAGATCTTGCAGGTAAAATTCACCGATAGGGGAAACTTGTCCATAATCCTGATCACACCAAGAGTAACAAACAACCTTTTGCAGTTTTATGAGATCAAGTATTTGCTGTGACTGGAGTTCAAGCTCCAAAGAGGTGTCTATATTACAAAATGCATCACTAAAATGTCCTATGAATCAGTCATCTTTTCATTTTGTATATGTAATTGATTTCTTACTGTAGCAAATTGGAACATTATGTAAAATTAAGCAACAAGTAAAGTTACAGTGAACATTACATAGGATGCCTGCAAAAAAATGACCAAATGTCAGGACAGATTACGATGTATGATTTTGGACCATATGAATTATAATACAATACTCAGTACCTATGGCTATATCTGTGGCCTTGTTCTTGTCCTACAGTACGTTTTTGACTCCAGTAATCTTCCATCGTTAATGTAATGTGGAAAAGATTACGGATATATTTTATATCAAAAACATTAGGGTGATGTTGATAGCATGATACAACATGGCATTTTAATAGCCTTTTTCATACACCACAAAACAGCACTCACAATGCATCCCATTAATACTTGTAAAGTGATTTAATAGCAACCCCTTCATGGCTGTAAATAGATTCTAAGTGTTGAAAATATTTCATTGCTTCTCAGGGCCATATGCAGTATTCAAAATGCCAAAGTGCATAGATATTTTGAGTATATTATTCATCCAAACTGTGCCTCTGTAGAAAGTTGATGCTCACAGAATTCACACAGTGGACTTCAAACCTTCAGGACTAGTTCCAGGCTACTGGAGTCTGATGGCACACAGGTAGTCTTGATTCATTTATTATTCACACAGTTTTTAATCCTGCAAATACTATCTCTTTGAAGAATAAAGAAACGCTCAAAGAAATGAACAGTGAAGTTCTGAAGCGTATCTCTGCAACATGAATGATTTAAATAGCTGAATATTTCAAATGATGGGAATGGTCAGCAATGGTTATCTGAATAAAACTTGACAAAATGGGAATGTTGAGCAGATGCTTCCGCAGGAGTATAGACTCAAAACCTTTTAATTTCACTAAATGTGCTATATTTGAATATTTAAATTGTCAGGTTTTTCAAATTTTCACATTGTTAGCATGCTGCCCATGCTTGCAAGCCTCAAAGAAATTAAGCTTTCTTTGTTTTCGCACTTGAGTAGGTGATAAGATAATGGTGGAATATGTCTCCATGGTAATTTTACAAAACAATGCAATGTTAGATGGTTTTTCATACAACACTGTCAGTTTCCGATACAGCCTTCTTTGTTTGTTTATTTTCCTTTATAAGTCTGTGCTGTGCAACTTTTTTCACTTCATGCAATTTTAATTTGATATCTCATCTCATCTTGTATGATTTGCAGTCACGAAACATGTATAACAATCGTGATGTGACTTTTTATCACAGAGATTATGATGTCAATGTCTTAATGTGGTTTTACGACTTATCCGGACACCAAACTTGCTAATTACCCAGCAACTTGGCTGATGATATTGAGACTTTGATCAGTAATTACCAAAGCACTTCGGTAATTCACCTCAAACTTGATACTTGATCTGGCTGCAGTAACTCCATGGGTGGCAAAGTGTAAACGCAGACACAGACATCCTACAGTGCATACAGTGGTAGCATAAACCAATTTGAGACATGAGTTTGCTCTCGAAGTGTTCAACAGTGTACCCATACAAAAAATTGCTGAACAAAGTGACGAAAATGGCACAGGACAAATATAGCCCTGCGTACGATGCTGTGTGTTCCGCTACAGCTAATCGCCCCGCTCACCACAGCCCTGCAAAGACCCGTACGTAAGGTCGGTGACTTCAAATCCATTTTGGGACTTGACGTAAAAAGCCAAGTTACTGCCGATACAGCCAACACACAGCATCGTACGCAAGGCTAGCGAGAGAGTTGCCGACATCGACGGTTATTTACGAGAAGTGAATAAAAGACTGACATTTTTGGAAGCGATCGAGGAGCTGAGGTAGGCAGGGATACAACTTGGGCCCAAGAACGCTGAATTTCGGCAATAATTTGGCTTTTTCAAAATGGATTTGAAGTCACCGACCCTACGTACGGGTCTGTGCAGGGCTGTGGTGAGCGAGGCGATTAGCTGTAGCGGAACAAACAGCATCGTACGCAGGGCTAAGGACAAATACAACTTGCAATGCAGTAACCTGCCCAGTGCACCAAAAATATTTCGGTAACTTCAATGGACATCATGAACAGTCCTACTTAAATACAATTCGTGCTGATTTAGTCACAATTATTGAACACCACTCAAACTTTCAATCACTTTCCTAAATCGACTTACACCTGAAGAAATCGTAAAGGAAGCTAGAAAACAGAAAAGATTTTCAATCTCTCTGTCTCCATGCACTGGCATTCCTCGATCACATTTATGCTGATAGACAACCAGTTGTCGTTCGCTCCTGAAATTTTCGGAAATTTTGACGGTTTTCTTGGGTTCGCTGATAATATAATGGAAATAACAGACTCCGCTCTGACCATTAACGTTTATTTGTGGGCGCGGGCTCAAGGAAAGCCAAATTAACGGGCTCGGCAAGCCTCGCCCATTAATTTTTGGCTTTCCTCTCGCCCTTGCCCACAAATAAACGTTAATGGTCAGCGCGTCGCCCGTTATTTCTATAATAGTCAAGGCTTCCTGGCCTTTGACTTTAATAACCTGGAAATGTCCACTTATGAATTCACATCTTTGTTTGGTAAATGTTTGTACAGTTTTGATAACCATATCACTAGACTCTTTCAATTTCAGCGAAATATCAGAAATACAGAAGAAGCTTAGTTGTGAACTTTGACATATATAGAACATATTTTTGAAAAATCAGGTTGCCATGCAAATTGGTGCAGGCATTTACCTTCAGAATTAAAGTGTGTTAATAAACTCAACTACTACTTACACCCACTTGACAGGTTGCCTGGGTTGTGTCTTTGTTCAAATAGTACTTCAGCAATTTTAAAATCTTCAGTAGTAGGGATGAGGTATTTTCCCACTGTCACTGATCTCTGATATGTCCTGCAGGAACCACAGTTGTGCAAACGTTGACATCACCATTTAGTTTTAGCTGCACGGCCAAGATAAAAAGTAATCTTGAACTATTATGATTATGATTATCAATAATTTGTTTAATGCTGGAAAATGAGTCCTGCTCCCTCTAATCCGATCTTCCTACGTTTCTGTCTGTCCCTTTACATTTGCTTCACTTGGCTAGATGAACTCTGAATTACACTCTCTCAATGAACTTTGACTTTTCAACAGTCACCTCGTACCTATTTAAAGTGCCTCCCATCTTCCCCTTCCCATCATTCCTGCCTCAAGTGTTCACTATATCATGCACATTGGAGTGTAGGTATTTGGTATTTTGAAGTAAAGTTGGACATGAACGGGATAAGGACACGCATGATGTTGAAAGG
The DNA here is from genome assembly GCF_041260155.1 of Ptychodera flava. Taxonomy (NCBI): domain Eukaryota; kingdom Metazoa; phylum Hemichordata; class Enteropneusta; family Ptychoderidae; genus Ptychodera; species Ptychodera flava. The sequence continues at coordinate 36,551,097 of NC_091940.1, forward strand.
GATGGATTTTGTATGAAGTTGACAATCATTAAATGGATCCTGTGGTACTTTCTGATGTGAAATCTATTGTGATTACTAAGGTTCTGATAGCTCTGTCTGTAATTTAGACATTCATTAATTGTTGTTCGCCAAACTCATTTGTTCAAAGACTGTTGAAAGTCAAGAAAAGAAAAATCGTATTTTGCAGATTGGTGTCATTACATAGTGAACACTTTGAAGCACTTTATATAAGTTTGACCGCATTCATCTACCATCTGGGAACTGGACAGTTTACAGTTAGTAAACTATATATATCACTTTGCTTGAACCACACTTGATATTGTTTGCACTAGTGACTAGGTATTAGTTTCACCAGTGACAAACACATCTCTCACATTACAAGATGTTTTACATTTCTGTAAATGATAGTGTTTGGGATGTGCACCATACACAGTGCAGTACCAACACATATACACATCACATAACATAAATAGTTTCTCGTAGAAACTGACACTGCTCTTCAAGAAACAAAGGCTTCTTTACCTTGTGATGGCACTGTTTGATTTGAAATGAAATGATTAAGATGATTTCTTTTTATCATCACAATTTACTTATTTATGTGATAGTCTACAGTAAGTAGAGTACCATTCTTGGCAATAAGTACACTTGAGAGAATGCCTGATGGTTGGTATTTGCCCCTGCCCAGATGGCTAACCTTAAATGTCATGATTTAGTGTTTCTGAGTACTGCAACAAACAAGTCAACAGTTTCGGGCTCCAACATCATCTAATATGATACAGTTCAACTTTTTGAAGTCAAGTTAGCGATGCATTTGTTGCTTTGATTAAATTTGTGTGCGATGTGTATTAGTGAGTAAGTATGGGTAAGTGCTTCATGAACTCTACAGTGTTTGGAGCGGTCACGATCAGAAAATTGTAACAACTCAGCTCGGTTATTGAACCACTCACTTTTGAAGGGTGGGGATAGCCTAGTGGTTTTAGCTGCAATGTCGTCTCTATATGACTGGGTGCCATATGTTTTGAATTTCGAATCTGATCAGGAATTTTACTGGATTTTCATAAAGTTGTCCAGACATCAAAGGGACAATGCACTAAATTAAATGTGAATAGCACTTGCATGCAGAAATGCTATTAGGTAAAACTGTGCCACAAATAATCAATTCTATTTTTATGTAGGTAAATTGCACAATTTAAACCAAATAGACACAAAAAACAGGTCATTGAATACTGCACATACACACTAGTGTCATTGTGCTTCAATATTGTTGCCCAATTCATAATACTTACAAATAAATGTATGTCTGTGAAAGACACAGGCAGAGTGAATTCAGCAAATTATTCATATATTCAAATAGCTACAGAGATGTCACTGAACTTTCTGATCAGTTTCAAATTGTTTCTCGATGGCAGCCTTCTTTGATCATCATGCGCAATCCAGATATGGATAAAAATATCATATAGATAACGGCGAGTCCTTTTCAGAATGTACTCATTTAATCAGATTAATTGAAACGATGAAATGTCATGTGATTATTGTTGTGATTCACTGAAGTGTGAAATGACTGTTATGTTATACGCTTTGTCAGCACTCAAGTAATGTCACAAAACCCCAATCAATAGCAGATAAATACATCAACTTGTCAAGCCGCCCACAGAATAAAACCTGTTTGCAAGTATAATGTATCATTTTATAGTTCATTTCTATGTAAATTACAAGAAATCTTGTATCCAAATAGGATTATGAAAGTCTTCACTGCAATATTGTGGTTGAATTTCTAAAAGGATGTTTTTCTATGGAATTGTGACTTGCTTCAAAGTACTATCAAATGATGCAGTGCTGAGCCAATGTCAGGCAGAGTATCATTTCTTTGTACTGCATCAAGTGTAAACATCTAGTTCCAAAAAAATTGTTTTAAATGACATTTTATGGAATTATGTATTGATTTTTCTCAATTTTTGTCATGAGTTTTACTACACTGTACCCAGTCATAAAGAAATGTGTCAAAATTCATGAAATAAGTGTAGCTTGTTAGTTAATTTGCGTATTTGAAATCATAGATTGAAATAACCTTGAATCAATCAAGTATTACTTGAAAGTCAGTGTACTGTACAGAAACTTATTGTTCATTTCCATCAAAAAGGAAACAAACTGTTTACATAATAGCAAAATGATGGTTACAAAGATTCGAATATTTTACATCTCAGATAATTTGTCGTGGAACTCTTGCATTCTGCATCCCTATAATGATTTGTATGTAATTGGTAGGACAAAAATGCAATCAAGTTAATAAAAATCAAACATGCAAGGTCACAGTACAATCTTCAAAAGCATTATTTAATGTTCATCTATTAGATGATTTGATGATTATTACCATAACTAAACATTCCCTGAAAATTAAAAAAGCCATCAATGTTGCTGAAAGTCCATCTAGAAGTGACCATAGTTCAGAAAACAATGCAAGCCCTGCCATACTGCAGTCATTCAACCAGTAGAATATCTATCAAATTTATCCACATGTTCTCCCACATTTCTTAATCCAGAATATTACTGTTGATGTAATTATATTAGTGTACTCCCTACTGTTGTTTCAATCTTGAAAACCATCATCAACGACTCGATTACAAATATTGGAAGGGAATATACCATAGTATCTTTAAAAGTTGTGAATTATATAATTAGTTTGCTGTGGCTTCATGTGTTTAAATTTTACCACTATGTTACTAGACATGTCAGACCTTGCGGTTTCTTACGAGCATTGTAGATTTTATGTTCTGAAGTCTAAATTGTAGATTCCAAGGAAAACATTACTATGATGGAATGCAGGTGCAAGAAAGTCTTGACAGTGTTCTCACTAACAGTGATACAGTCATATTGTTCTCGGTGACAAAGATGAATGCGTGCAGGAAATTAGGGTGTTAAGGATAAACCTCTGTACATTCTTTGAAGCAGGTGGACCTGTATTTCAGCTTATGAATCAATCAACAAATTAACAGATGAAAAGACATCCTGATAGAGACAGATGAAAATAAAACTTAATGGCCAATACACCCATGCATGCATTATCTCCAAAAGTGCCAGGAAAAATGATTCATTATTTGATCATGAAACGATTATTTATTCATTACCAAATGATAAGCGTAAGTGGCAAACAAGATTACGCCAAGGCCGTTGTATTTCTGGGTCTTGTCAAGAGAAAGATCAAGAATTCTGCCAGATTGGTTTTCCTGTGACATTTGAGAATTTTTTTTGTCTCTCATTCATTCTGGAATAACATTATTTTCAAAATTATATGGCTTCATCTTTGAAAAGACTTTTCTCTTCTCTTTTCATTTCAGATTGGACTGAAAGTTTAGATCCTGATACATTGCAAAACCTATTTTTGTACCTGTTTCAATTCTGGCTCAGGCTTGCCCATCACAACAATGTCTATGTTTGATTATGGCACCAACTCACAAAATGGCAATGACCTCACTCTTGACTCGGTGGAAATCGAAGAAATATTCCAGGACCGGGACAGAACTGCTAACCAATCTAAATGGTCGCTGCCAAATCTCAAAGAGCAGTTTCATAAAATGGAAATAGAAGCATTATACAGAAGATACAGAGTACAGCAACGTCATTCGTTACTGATAACCCTTCTAATTATTGGCCTTTGTACAGGCCTCAGTCTAATCACACTCATGTTGGTCCACTACAAGGTGAGTTGCCATCCATTTGAAATAACCTTATTCTGTTTTATACAGCATGATATGCATTGTAAATAAATTGTAATGTGTTTTTCTTTTAAGCATTACAAATTATGTAAGCAGTGCTTTTGGTCAAAATTATAGAGACATGCATTCTTATAAAGAAATAGTTGTACAAGACAAAAAGTAGTAATTATTTAGTGCTTCAAAATTAAGATTTATATCCAAACTATTACATAGGCACTGAAAGAATGATTTATGAAATCAAATCAAAATTGAACTTGTTGGAGACTGTTGGAACTTGAAGTTCATCAATTACTCATTCCCAATGAAATTTGACCTTGCAATTTTGAAAGGTAACCTTTTAGGACAGATTATATTTGGATAGGATTATATTGTGAGTCATAAATAACTTCCTGTAGTGACAGTTTCTGTCATGTATGTGATGATGAGAACTGTGAAATGGTTGTAGTGATTAATGAATGACCCATTTCCAATTAATCTATAATTAGTCAATAACTGTCGTGACCTAAAAGTAATAATTATTAGATATTGATAGTACTTTTGTTCAACATACAATAATGAACAAATGTTACATTGTTAGCTTGATTGCATGTCAGTTATTTGGAGGTTGCCTTAAGGGCCAGGAATCCTGCAAATAAAAAATGAAATGATTAAAACCTGTTTATAGAAGATGCGATGAATTACACCATCGTTTTATGAGTCTGTTAACCATGGCAACAACAACTACGATTATTGTAATTGTCAGTTGAATTTATGGTAAACCATACCATAGATCGTAAAACTGAAACCCTACCGTCAATTGAATTCATGGTAACCCACAGACAGTAAAGAGGAACCGCTATTTTTCTATGATAAACTTACCATTTATTTGTTGTTATTTCAATTACTGTAATCCATGTCTTTTTTAGCTAAATTTAAGATGCTACGAATTTAAACTTTTCCCTATATCTGCTGTGGTTATGAATTCTTTTTTTGGTTTGGATGTCTTTTTTTATGGATTAGAAACATGCTGATTGCAAAGAAAATCCAAAAATGTTAAAAAAGTATGCAGTTTATTCATAGTGTTTCACAGAATTACATTTGTTGGAGTTAGTAATTGCAATAAGAAATTCCCACCTAGTATTCCAACAATTGTAATTTGTTGCAGTTTTTCCAATAGGAAGGACAAAACCTTGCTCAAAGGAATACTTTTTGTATGGCTCAAGTTCAATATTGAAGCAGGCTACATGTATAAAATCATGAACTTGTGAACCCATTAATTTACACAAGTTTTGTAATCATGAACTTATGAACGCATTAATTTTACACATCATGACCTTGTAGGGGCTTTGATTTGAATGGATGAAAATTGTCACGAATGCTGGCATTAATGTGACTTTTACTTTAATGCAAATAAGGTGATGTTGTAAACTTTTTGTGTAAAACTCGCCATTCTTTTTTAAGGACGGAATCAAATTAATAGCAGTTTTGATTATGATGTCTTTGCTCAATGACTAGGTGTTGTATGTTGTGAGTTTGAATCTGGTCAAAAATTTACTAAATTTTGCATGTTGGCAAAGAAAAGTCTATGAAATAAGAGTTTACATTTCGGCAATCAGTATGAAGGACTGAAATTCCTGCAAGAGTATAGTATACAGGCTTCTGTACAGGCTTCACAAAGAAAAATTACTAAATTTATGTGAGTAGAATCCCTAATTGGTTTGGAAAGAAGTATAGTGCCCTGACCCAGGTCATTGGTTCATGATCCTGCCCAGCAAGTGTAATCTAACTTTATGCGTGTCAACCATTTTCATCTGGATGCCGGTAACACCTGCCAATGTAACTCTACATTACATGGTTAACATTTTCTATTTGAATGGTTGTTAAGAAGCTCATAAAACTTATGCTGAAACACTGTTGGGTTTTGAGCTTATTGTCAGAGAACAAAAGAATGAAATCTTGCTTTAATTCGATTAAAGAATTATCATTGACTATTAATGGTTTAGCAGGGATAATTACAGCAATCTATGATGTTCTGTAAATGTTGATTGTCATTCATTCTTTTAGAATTTGATTTTCAAAATTCCAACTTGTAAGTGTTGTCATAATTCATCATAATACATAATGACAACTGTCAGATATAATATTGAAATCCACCTGAATCCAACAGGTGATTGTACAAACACTGTGGATCAGAACTTCTCGTCCATTGCAAATGCCAGAATGAAATTAAGCAACAATTACTGCCGCAGATTGGTACAGAGGAGATTTAGGTACAATGCACAACATGTTGTTGTACATTGAGCCACCCGGCAGAGTGCTCTATGGAGCAAATTGTAGTCAAATTGGATGTATACCTGTTTTTGAGGAGATTGTTAGTATTATAGTTTATCAGTATATGTGTTTCTGGCATTTTAAAGTGGTTTCCCCTGTAGTTTGAGCACCTGCAAAGGAGATTGTAAACTCTAAGCTGAGTGAACATCATTGAACAAAATTCAGAACCCAGAACTGAGCTTGATAAAGGATAGGAATAAATCACCTGTGGGGGCTATGACAATTGAAGTCCAGCAGACAATGAAACATTGACAACTTTAGTATTGGGAAAGGGCATGCCAAACATTCCACTAGGCGAGGACTTAAAGCAAAATTGCAAATTAATGTTTACGCTGCTTTGAATTTACTTCCATGTTAATGTAATTTGTTCTAAAACCTGAATTTTCCCTGTCATCAAAGCGTGTTTTGGTGTACTCTTTCTATGCTAAGCTAGTACAAAGGCCCTAATTACTTGGCATATTACTATTTTAACTTAGCCAGCAAGCAAAGCTCTTGTCCTCTCGGAATAAGCTACTGATGTACTTGACAGATTAAATTCATGATTATAGTTTTAGTTGTTTAAAATTTGTTTCAGACCTGTTATATAAAGGTATGTAGAAAAATTACAGCAGTGACATAACACATTTTTTTGCTCACATTTGGTATATGCATATATATATATATATATATACCAAAGTGAGCTTACATGGTAGGTCTGTAGCATCTGTATATATGTATGTATGTTGGTATCTGCAGATGTTTGTCCATCCATATCATAAACTCCAAAACCGCAGCACCTACCATTTTAGTATTTGGTATACAAGTGTACCTAGGGGTGGAGATGTGAATTTGTTCAACTGAACATGTCAGTGTCAACAATATGCAAATGAGGTAAAAAAGGGAAAATCCTGCTTATTGCTTAAACTCTGTAACCACGAACCAGATTTGGTTGAAACTTGGGGTGCAGGTTCTTTATGGTGACTTTAGTTTGCTTTGTTCAAATTGTGGTGAAATTTTGATAGTTGTATTTTTGGAGAAATTTTTCCCTTTTTCTTGTCATCTCTGAAAGTGCTGGTCCTATTGCCTTGAAACTTTGTATGCATGATTCCAGGATTAGCCTCTGTCAGATTTGTTCAAATTGTGGTGAAATTTTTGTAATTGTATTTTTGGGGCAATTTTTCCCAATTTTAATCAAAAAATTATTTTCTCCCAAAGTTCTAATTGGATTGCTTTGAAAGTTGATAGTGTTAATCCTAGGCTTGTCTTTTGTCGGATTTGTTAAAATTGTGGTAAAATTTTCATATTTGTATTTTTAGCAATTTTTTCCATTTTTGGTCAGAAAATCACTTTCTCTGAAATCGCTATTCCGATTGCTTCGAAACTTGATATACATGTTCCAAGGGGTAAACTTAGTTTATAAGTATACTCTCTCTGGCCTGCCACATCGAACCGAATGTGAGCCAAGTGTTATTGACTCTATGTTTCTAACAAGTTTTGAATTGGTGGATGTGTTGCCTATGGGAATTCTTGAATGTCACTCAGATATAGTGCATCTCAGCACCGTATCCCTGATGATTTCCAAATGCTTACAGATAATAAACTATGATTGCCATGTAGGTGCTGTCATGAGTAAAAACATCAAGATAGCATTTCTGTTATCAAAAGCATGCATTATTGCCTGACAGTGGAACTCCTACGTTTGGCATTCTTTCCAACTTCTGTCACACAGACATCTCTTTACTTGATATTTAAATCTATTGATAACTGTTCATTTGGTAGTGCAAGTCAATACTGGTTGTTATCTCATGCATGGTTACTTTATTTTCAAATGAAAGTTTCATGAGATAGTAAATTGTCATGTGTGTTTAGAACTGCATGGAAAAAGTGCGTGAGGCATGAAATCTCGTTCAGTTAAAGCTACAAGGAATAGATGCCTAAAAAATTATCAGAACTAAATCGCTGATAAACGATAACCACATTGTGAACACCTGTCCAAGATTTGTGTCTATGGGACGCTGTGCAGAATTGGTGTAAAACTGTTCTCATCTCATTCAACAGCGATGGCAGTATTTTCCATTTGTATGAGTCAGATATGCCAATTCAGACATGATTACCATGGACTTAACAGTGAGGGGGAAATTTTCCCAGCTTATAGGGATTTCACAAGCTTGGATAGTAATGGTTTTTGTTTCAGCAATGAAATAAACATGACATTAGAGTGCAAATTGCAGGATTTCCATGACATGTTTTAAAATTGATTAGTTCTACCATTTTTAGATCAAAGATGGTGCATTATTAATCACAGTCATTATGAATTCATAACACAAGATGTCAAAAGCATCAAGAAATAGGAACTGCGATGTCGTTTTCCTACATTTACAAAAATAAAACATCCTGTTATTGTTCATGCTACATAATGCATGTCGTGTGAGACTGAACAGCTTGTTCCATTTATAGTCTGTGGTTGTGAAATACTTATTGGTCAGTTTGTTGAAAATTTGTTACATTTGAGCAAATGAGCTAAATAAATGTGAAAAACAAACATGCATATAGCCAAATATCATTTGGCAATCAATTCTTATCCAAGTTATATTTAATGAGTGTCGATTATTATTATCGTCATTATTGTTATCCTTATTATCCCATATGAAATAGAAATGTACAGTGGTGTACAGCCTTAAAAACTAAGAGATCAATAAAGATAAAATACTTTTGCAATTACAAAGATTTGCTGTACTTAATGAATGTAAAATTCCAAATAACAAATGCATCATTTGTTGAACGACAGCAGAACAGTAAAGGAGGGACCATTTGATATTCTAGGGGGGCTTGCATTGATTTGTTTTCTCCTCGCTTCACTCTGAATTATTTTTTTCAATTGTGAGCAAAGTCTTGCAACTTTCTTTTTCACCTCTTCACTCAATTGAATCTTTTTTGTGTGTGTCAGATGTGTGTCTGTTATCTGCTTCTTTTTTTAAAAGGCAAACCTCTTTGAAATTTTTTTTAAATCTTCCAGAAACCCCTCCACCCCCCCCCCCTAATCTACTCAGGTCCACTCCTAAAGGCACTAGTTATGTACACTATTGTAATAATAAATTTGCACTGGTAACTGTAGCTTCTACTGTAGAAAACTGGTTGAGAATTCTCACTGCTGAGGACACAAAGTACGGTATTTATTTATTATTTATTTATTTATTTATTTATTCAGATCCAACAGGCGAAAGGCCCACTTATAGGTCTGACAATAAGAGCAAGGATAAAAATCTGACACAAACATACACGTATACGAACCTATTACACACAAACATTATCTGTACAAAATGTCTTTGATGGCCCGACGAAAGGCAGACCTAGTAGTAAAAATGTCAACAGTATTATATTTACATACTAAATTGTTATAAGCAGACATGGATCTTGGGAAAAAGGAATACTTCCTAACGTTTAGCCGAGATCTCGCGGGTTTTAAAGACTCAGAGTGACGGGGTGTCCTCATTGGAAAGTTGTAATTAACCTGTTCTACAAGATAGGGTGAGTCGACCTCGGAATGAACGCACTTGTGTAAAAAGTTAAGATCAGCGGCCTTGCGACGAGAGAATAGCTGGGAGAGGTGAAAATATTTACATGTCTGTTCATATTGTTCTGATACATAGGGAATGTTTTGTTTAAAACAGAGAAATTTAATAAATTTCAACTGAACAGTTTCAAGTCTTTCAACGAGATATTTTTGGTTCGGAGACCAAACAGTGGACGCATATTCAAGATTTGATCGAACTAAGGAAATGTACAAAGTCCGCAAAGCCTGTATATTGGTGAAAGATTTACGGGTGCGCTTAAGAAAACCTAGCATTTTGTAAGATTTACTGATAATGGAGTTAATATGAGTTTTAAAGTTTAAATCGGATGTCAGGGTTATACCTAAATCTTTAACTGAAGACACCCGTTGTAGCATAGAGCCGTTCAGTGAATAATCAGCGACTATTTTGTTTCTTTTGTTGGTGAATGATATAATACAGCATTTAGAAACATTAAGATTCAGTTTCCATTTTGCACACCAATTCGATATATTGTTCAAATCTTGCTGAAGAAATATACAGTCATCAGCTGAGTCCAGACATTTGAACAATTTTGTATCGTCTGCATAAATAGACAAGGTTGAATGGGAAATAACAGTAGACACATCGTTTACATAAAGAATAAAAAGAAGAGGGCCAATTAAAGAGCCCTGGGGAACACCAGAAAGAACTGGCTTCCAGGAAGACTGTTTACCGTTTAAAACTACTCTTTGAGATCTACCTGAGAGATAGGATTTCAGCCACATTAGCAATGAACCTGAAAATCCATAATATTTCGTTTTATGAGTTAAAAGTTCGTGAGACACAGAGTCAAAGGCCTTACTGAGATCCAGATAAATGGAATCGACTTGTTGCTTAGAGTCAAAAGCTTTGGACAAATGGTCAACATATGAAATGAGGTTAGAAACGGTGTCTCTGTTCTTAATGAAACCGTGTTGCTCAGAGATGAGAGTACTCTTGACATGCTCAAAAAGTTTTGTATATACAGATTTTTCAAAAATCTTGCTTATTAGTGACAGCAGGGATATCGGTCGATAGTTCGTAACATCATGACAATCTCCTTTCTTAAAAACTGGCATGACATTGGCTGTTTTAAAATGAGATGGAAAAACACCAGATGATAAAGATATGTTAAAAATCATGGTCAGTGGTATAGCAAGTTCTTCGGCACAATTTCGTAAAAAGATGCCGGAAATGTTATCCGGCCCACAGGCTTTGTGTATATTAATATCTTTAAGGTGGTTTTGTACTGTGTCAACCGTAACAGACAGGTTAGACAGTGCGTCTTGTGTTAAATAGTTCAGTTCCGGAGGGTTTTCGGATTCTGGCGTTGTAAAGACGCTGTAAAAGAATTCGTTGAACATTTCTAGTATTTCAATCTGATCACTTGTTTCTTTGTCACAATATTTCATGTGATTCGGGATAGATGTAGAAGAACTCAATAATCACTATTAGGTCCAGTGGCAGGTACCATTCTGATTTATTGCCCGGTTTTAGACAAATTAAATGAAACCATCGTGAAAATGAATTAATGGTCATGACCATTAATTTGTTTTCGCGATGGTTTCATGTATCGTGTCTAAAACTGGGGTCGAATACATGCATGGTCACCCATTCATTATCTTTCAACATGTCAAACATTATAAGTAGTATCTCGTAGCAAACAAAATTCATGAAAAATGGCCGACTTTGTAGTTTGTGCAAATTTCCAAAAATGAAATCTAGTTGAAGAACTCTATTTCTGTGATAGTTTAGCTTTTAATGAATTCCACAATTCTTGCCTCTCGTACAACAATGTAGATCTCATTGCCAAAAGCATCATTTGGTGTTGGTGGTAATTGGGAGTTCACTCTGATGGGCAGCAGCTGTTTGCTGTCATAATGCATTGTCTGTGTCACCAGTGGGTCAAGGTAGCCAGTGTAGGGTCATTTGGTAAACAGGAACTTCATCTACAGAGTAAAATAATACTTAAGGACATGACAAGAACCACTTTAAGAAACTGCATTATGTTTACAAGTAAACTCACTTGACAAGGCACTGTCAAAACCAGTCACTTGTTCATAAAAATACATCATAAAACCAAGTCATAAAGCTGTTTATACCTGGCTTCCACAAGTGTAGCACCCTCTGCATTGGTAATGCAAATGTTATAGCTGTACAGATAACAACAGGTACAGCAATCAGTGAGAAGCAGTGTGTTTTATGTGTGCTTACAGTTGGGCATAGGGCAGTGCATGAATTGGGGGCACTTATCACCCCTTCAGCCTTAGCAATGTACTTTTAGGCTATCAAAATACATGTACAGTGCATGCATAATAACAAACTGGCTTGGGTCAGATGGTTGAGTGTTCGGTGCTCAATAGCACACGATGAGATTGCTATACAATAAATGGCAGTACATACGATAGCTTCAGAGTTTTCTCATAATGGAACTTTGACATTTTATTAGTATATACTCATTACCTCAACACAAAAGCTAAAAACATTTTTTATTTGCTAGCTCACAGAATATAACATAAATCTCTATTGCCATAGAAAGCTAACATTTGCTTGTTGATACAACTTTTTGATTGGTGACTTGAGGAGACAGTTTTGAATCCAAACTTTTGTGTGCCAGTCTCATGAAATACCAGTTTCATTTGATGATTTAAATAATAGATTGGATAGATTTTCATGAAATTGATCAATTTAAATGTGTCAGTACATGTCAGATAGCCTGTTCAGTCCTGGCATACCGGTATGTCCAGTAGAAATATACCGTAGATTGGAATCAATAGCTTTATTGAATTTATTTTTGGCTATGCCATCGTATAGTATATGAATTATTTTTTATCCTGTACACATACAGACTACCAGCTTAATTTAGTGTATGGAAAGTGGTGGACATTGAAAAATGCAAGAATAAAGATTGCTGTCACTTGGTGCTTGAAAAACAAACTTATCTCTACTAGTGATGATGATTAAAATTCTATTCTTACGCTTTGTCATTGGAAAGAAGGAATTTGAGGAACCAAGTAGTTTCCAGTCGTGTATTTAGTGAAGATCAACTGATATGCTATATGCCTTTGTACGGAGAGGTTATTTAGTACACACTCTAGACAGCTCTCTGACTTGCTATATGGCATACTGATGTGTGAAGGTTGTAGTACAGAAGAGTAAGATTTCACATGCCAGTGTGTACCATAATAAATGACATATCCTAAACGACAGAGTTGCGTATTTCCTCAATATATTCAACTAAAGGCTATCGTGTTTTGGCACCATATAGCCTCCTTTGAATATTTAGTACTACATTGCTGCTTCTGGGCAGTGAGTTTGATCAGAGTAGAGAGTAGAGTGACAATCTATATCATGTAATATGATCAATTCACTCAATTTGTGAGCCAAGATTAGCCTTACATGATTGAGTTTACCGTTCGTGCCCTGTCATATTGCTGTGTTATTTTGTAGAGCCACAACTAAACAGTGTACCTATATTACATATCGAAGTATGACTTTATGTCCTGCAACTACAGGAGTTTTGATGGCGAAGTGTATAAGTGATTCTCAGGCAAGTTAGGTATTTTCAACTTTAAAAAATGGTGATAGATAATCATAGTGTTGGGTTTATGTTACTGATGTACTATAGGATATTTGTCAAAAAAGAAAGCTTTCGGGATAAGCTTCATTAGCTTTCAATGTTTGTGTTAATAAGGTTGATAGTTTGCTTGGCTTCATAGTATTGTATTTACGATTATGATGTTCTTGATAGCTGTTTTTTTGTCTCTATGGTAACCTCTTCTTTAGAAGCAATTCCTGTGAAGTTCATTGCCAATGATTTACAATTACAGTGTATCCTAAGGCTAAAAGTAAAGATGTAATTTTGAAAATGACCTGTGCACTTGACTGAAAGCGTAACAGCGCCATGAATTTTGTGTTGAATGAAGCAGAATATTTCTATCACACAGGAAAATTGAACAATAACGGTAATAAATGAACATTGCCATGGTAATGTAATGAGTTGATAATTTTACCAGTTGGAGGTCTAAAATACATATATGCGGTCAATTCAACTATGATAGTAATGCACTCTAAACCCGAAAGATCTTGCAATTGCAGTCCATTATGGTATGATTTTCCAACTCTTAAGTGTAGTCCTCATGAAGTCCTGTGGAAAGTGGCATGAGAATGACGTACCAATTGAAGTATCAAATGAATTTTCACTTTCTTCACAAGTGCCATGAATTTGCCATTTCAAATTTTGATGCAGAAATATCAGTGAAATCAGCATGAGACAACTATTAAGTGTCCTGAAAGATTTTTGTTGTACGGAACTTTTTATTCCTCAATCGCTATGACATGCGTATGGCTCTAGGATCAGGGTTAGCAATTGTCTCAACTTGGGCCATGACAGCTTTAAAAGCAATTTTGATAAATTTTTAAAGAGGTAATGCAAAAGCCAACGAGGATCTGTCAAACTCAGTAAATTTTAACTGTGACAAAAGATTAATCAGAGATTCTGCCCCAGTAAATTTACAAGACCAATATTTCTAGTAGATGTTACCAAGAATCATTCATTATTCATTGTTTTTCCTAGGAAACATGCTACTTTTCAAAATATTACCCTTTTTTGTGTTTGTTTTGGAGTAATATGGATAAATACTCTTACAGTATTGTAATGGATCAATGATCAGTTCCAGTAAATAGACAGGTCAATTTTCTGTTTTGTGAATGACAATAAAATTATGTTAAATGATGTTATAAATGTATCAATGTGTCATTTTGCAGGTTTTGTGATTGGAACTATTATTATGCAAATGAAGCATTTTTATCAAGGAAATCATGCATTGTTTGAAAACTACACTATCAACAAAACATAGGACTATAGGGTTCTTCACAGAATTGTTTGTACCAACTCAACACTACCAGTCATTGCCTGAATATGCAGAAGCTGAAAAAACTAATGTATGAAGTATCTTAATTATCATGGATGCACATCATCTAGATTCAGAATTTTTACTAGGATTTAATTTGCATGCATGACCAATCATAGGGATTTTACTGCCATATCCCTCAAAGCATTGTGTTGTAATTGGAGTATTTTAATAGCTATTGATGGGGAATTTTATGTGTCATATCATGTGTTATAGATTTATTGTGATTTTTTTATAGATGTGTGTTTACCCTGTCCATTGGATATAATGTTACTTTACATTATAATTCTATTATAATTTTACTTGGTGGTAATTATGAGATTATAATTCTGGTCTGGCTCTAAATTGTTATTCACTTTCAGAGTAAGACGTTTTAAAACTCAGAAGTAGCTATGCATTGGCAATTCTTCTTTTGGCAGGTATATAGGCCCAGGATATACAGGATGTCTATATAGCTTTAATTCATTAGGGTTAATTTATGGCAGAATTGTCTCCATCTCAAGCTGTAATACATTATGAAGGAAACGGTAAAATAGTAATTGATGTTGTTCAGTCATGCAAAGGATAAAGTGATAAGGTTTTAAGAATCACCATGGCAGCCAAACTCGATGGCTTGTGTCAATTACATTTTGTATCAACAATTCGAAAATAAATGACTGATTGGAAGAGTTGAGACAGAAATAATTTACAAAAAAATATGAAACAATAATATCATAAAATTTATGTTTTGATAAGCACCTAAAAGGATCAAATTAGAATTGAGTCATTTTCATCCGGTGTTTCCTGAGAATTATCTCAACATGGTGTCAGCTGGCTTGATTTTGTTTGTCCAGAAGATAGAGAATTAATGAATGAACCAGTTTGGCTGTAGATTGTTTTTATGGAAATCACCATGTTAGGAAATTGTAAAGCATAAATAAGGCTGACAATCAAAATTGACAAACATAGTCTAGGCAAGGCTTTAAGATTAACTTAGAAAATAAACTGTATTATGTTATGTTGAAGATTAGCTAAATACCCTTGTGCTACTTTTGAAATTAAATAACCTTAATTGCAATTAGCCAGTCTGGGACCTTCAGCAGGATAATTTTGAAGCTACAAGGTTTCTTTGATGACATTAATGTCAGTTTTAATGTAAATCAACCAATGAAATTGACAGGCAAGATCCGTGACTCATAAAAGATAAGCTTAAATGGCGCCACAACTTGTTACCATATTCATGATTGGTTTCTCAGTTTATCTACAATTAATCAGAAGACCGCAGAATTGACCTCAGTGATTTTAAGGTGACGTAACTTTTGTGTGGATTATTTCAGAATGTTAATGTGGGTTAAACTTTCACTAGATCAACCACTGTTCCAAATGCCTTGGTCCCTATGTATATTTATAAATGGACCCCTTGCAGAAGGGAAACCAAAGACTGTGAGATGAAAAAATGTTGTGTACTCATAAAATGATGTGGAGAGAAGTCTCATTCATTAGCGCCAATACAGAAGAAACAAAATAGATTTTGAATTTCTATAGTAACTAGTTTTGAGCTCGCAAGTTTTTCCAGGTGTTGCATGAATGGATCTGGACAGGTTCAGACATGTTCAGTTGCATACATACAGTAACTTTTTGCTGTAAGTTGTAGTAACTGATTGTTAAAGTGCTGGAGACATTGTATACTGACTGTACCTCATACCCTTCATGATGTAGAGAGTAGCAAATAGATGAATATTTGTTTACATACTGAAAGTGCAAACCTGTACATTAGGTTAAAAATTTGCAACAATATTTCCTCAATATTTCTTAAAGCGCAGTGGTCGTCGCGCTGCGCGTGCGTGATTTTTTTGTTGATAAACATACATTTTTGTAAACATAAGTCTTCTCAACTTCAATAGGAGTGAGATGGGAGCAGTCCCCCACTTTGTTAAGGCCTTTGTAAGACTCAACATCATGCAATAGTAAAATATTAAGATCGGAAACGAACTTCAGTGGTGTATTTCTATCTATAAACTCGTGTAGAGCTACGAACATTGGGACACTACACTCAGCACATTATGTCGCTGAGTTTACTGCACGCAGACACAGTGAACAAAAAGCTTTGATCGCGCGCGATCATGTTGGTTGTACACAATGCTATGTACAGTACAGTGAAAATACATAACTAAAATGATCAACATTGCCTATATATGTAGACCAGCAACAAGCACAATGCCTAACACAAAAACTACACTCAAGACCATGATCGGCAAGCCAGAGCAGGACACGGGAGATGTTGTTGGGAGACGGTCACCGCGTTGACGTACACGGATATAGAGAATCCGGTCCCACAACGTACTGGCCCGCGACGACTTGGCCCACAACCAACTGTTGATCACCATGTCTTACTTCTCCTAGTATTACGTGGTAAGAAATAGTAAAATGACAGGAAACAATAGACAAAACGAGCGGGTTTTCGCGGCATTTGGCAGGAAAATTGCACGGCTACACCGTGCATAGACGTATCGAGAGATCCTGTGCCCTGGTCCTGTGCATGGTCATGGTAGTGATCCAACCGCTAGCTGGTGTAGGCCTACCGGAGATGGGCAAACTTCGTTGTTGTACCTCCTGATTGCCGGGTAGGTCTGAATCCTCTTTCAAGTGAGATAACCCCCACATAACAAGAAGACCTATGAAAGGTCCTTCGCTTGACTTGATACCCGTACTCGGAATTCTCGTTTGCACCCCCAAATGGGGTAAACTTTGTAGTTGAGTTGGATTCTCCACAGCCGAGTGTAGCGCGCCATATACCCAGTTTGACACGGACGTTCGTACAGACCACGGAACGGAACAGATGCAGAGATGCTTCTTGCTGCAGCGGGCATTGCTCTGCGAGCTGTAGATTTCTGTAGTTTGGGTTGTTGTCTTTGTACTCCCGTCGGGCCTCTTGAAATGAAAGCTCTCGTCCTTGCTAGCGATGTCGAAAACTAGAGCCCGGTCGTTGATAGTCTGTTGGCGTATACATGCGTACATGCGTACGTCTAGCTCTATAGCTCGAGCGATAACAGTAGCCGAGCCCCATTCAACTGATTCAAGAAAATCATGAGCAAATGTGATCTCAATCCAGCGTGCAATTATTGTTCAATATTCAGCAGATATTTAACTTAGATTAATTGACCTTTTATCGCGTGTTACATTTGGTTAGTTGGTATGCTTGGTATGACAGATCAGCCGCCATTTTAACAAGCGGCAATATCACAAACATTATAATCAACCCGTAACATGTGCGGCGTTCTTGGATTTGTTTACAACAGAGGGGGACCCCCTCAGGAGGATGCGCAACGCGACGACCACTGCGCTTTAAGGGAATTCTTCAATTGCCTTCAAGGGAATGTCTTTATAACCTTTAACAGATAATCAAACCTTTGACAATGATGAGTGATTGTCTTTATTAAAGATGAGAGAGATGAGATTAGCCACAATGGTTTATATCCTGAAGTGAGTCCCAATTGTGCATGAGTGAACTTGATCCCATGGTACATGAGTGAACTTGATCCCAATGGTACACGAGTGAACTTGATCCCATGGTACATGAGTGAACTTGATCCCATGGTACATGAGTGAACTTGATCCCATGGTACACGAGTGAACTTGATCCCATGGTACATGTACATGAGTGAACTTGATCCCATGGTACATGAGTGAACTTGATCCCATGGTACATGTACATGAGTGAACTTGATCCCAATGGTACATGAGTGAACTTGATCCCATGGTACATGTACATGAGTGAACTTGATCCCATGGTACATGAGTGAACTTGATCCCATGGTACATGTACATGAGTGAACTTGATCCCACACATGTTTGCATGGCAAACGTGTACAAATTTCTGTTCAGAAGGTTGTATTGCAGAAGTGTAAATGGTGAACAGGGAGGAAAGATGAGCAAAAATCAAAGTTAGAAGAGGTCTCACATTTATAAAAGGCAAAAGAAGAGGAAAGTTTTTTCATGTGCTATTAGAAACTGTTAAAGTATAATGTAATTTCATCCATTGGTAGGACAAAATTTATGGTGTGTAACTGATATATTAAATTTAAGGGATGTTTAAAGAGAGAAAATAATGTCCCCACTGCACAGTTTTAGAGTGATATTTTTATAAATGCTGACTTAGGTATATTAGATATACCGGTACTCTATCATTTGCATATGTATGACTTGCCGTTGTATTTTAAAGCAATGCTATAAGATATATGCAGGTTATACTGTTCAGTTTGTAGAGTTTCACTCTTAATCCTTTTAGAAACATGCATTTTGACATTTACAAAGATGTAAGTGCAGGTATATAAACAGCAAACGTCCATTGTGTACTGTAGTTGTACTGCAATAATTGATTTTGTCAAATGTGATCTCTTTAGACTTATCAACTGATTATCACCTGTAAAGCATAAAGTATTATGAATGACAAATCCAGTTATGGTCCTTCTGCTTTGTAATGTCACCTAGAGATTGTTTTGACATGAAGTTAATGATTAATTTACAGAAAAACAATGAAGATTTCTTAATAATACAAAACAAGTAAATATCTTTACAGCATAGGTAAAACTACTCATGTTTACCAACTTTCACATATTTATTTTCATATGCTAAATGTTGAGCATAGATTAAATTTGCCATTAAATTTTATTGCAAACTTTAATAAAATAACTTACACACTTTAGGTAACAAAAGGATTTCTTGAACACATGCATAAAATTATGGAGTACTTCTCAGTATCCTAGTATGGTTCATAAAGAGGATGATACAGCCAACATGTCTGCTTCATGCTCTCCAATACTACATCTGAAAATGTTTATCAACACACTGAATAAACAGAAATCTAATGGCTATGTTTGGCATTTCTGTTCTGCAATGCATTTGCTGGAAAACTACACCTGGCTAAACATCACTTCTCAGGGGACCATCAAGAACTTGAGATTTTGTCAACCAGACAGAGCTAACACAACAGAAGTTTACATTTGTCAGTATTGTTGAGTACTTTTCTTTCGGTTGCAATAAAATTTAATGGCAAATTTAATCTATGCTCAACATTTAGCATATGAAAATAAATATGATTAACGACAGCATTCCCGGCTTTGACTTATTACAGTGATTCATATCCTGTATCGTTTCATACAATATTTAGACAATTTTGGGACCAATCCTGAAGGGTGTAGCATGCTAGCAGGGTACGCTTACCCATTCCGGACACCTGGTACCACCACTAACTATCAGTGGTTCAGGATGGTCCTACTTAAATTTGTAAATCACAATTGTCCCATGGACCTGGTAATGTATTACCTTGAATGGAAATGATTATCGGACTAGTTTAATGTCATATTTTCTCAACCATATGAAATTTAACATGATCATACATGCTTATAAATTAATCAAAGGAGGTTCTGGCACAGTATATCTGTATGTGCCTATGACCATGTTATAGTATAAGTACAAGATATGGTTCAGATGGGATCTGGAACAGAGAGTGAGCTATGAGGTTGTCAAGCTATTTATTGATAGTCCTGGCAACAAAAGTCAGGAACTCAGTTGAGATGGATGTACAGATTGTGTTCCATGCATGTTATGTATCCATCCATTAGCACAGTTTACAGCTGGCCAGGAGTCAGCATTCTGTTAACATGAGAAGAACAAGAAAGTTTACCGTATGCCAAACATGCACACATGTATTGCGTGTTTTGAAATATAAACTTATGCAGCTGCCAGGCAGAGATTTTGGTTTGTGTTTCTGTCATGTCCAGAGCCATAACACATACTATTGTAAAAACTGGTTGCCTTGGGCACAATATTAAGAAATAGTCCATAAATACAATTTTGATGTTTTGTATATTGATAACGTATTATGTCATGAAGTGCTCCTAAATCTGAATATCAACTGAACTTTGAATGTAATTTAATATTTTGTCTCTACTCTCAGCTTGGCCATTAACCTGTGGTTAACATAAACAGTTATGAATTTTCTCCTGTAAATTGCACCAGTAGAAGAAAATTGCACTTTGCATCCCTACATGTGTTCGAAAACAAACCAGTGCAATTTTCCTTAGTGCAGGACTGCATCCTTGTCTTCAATTTCTTAAACAGTTTTCACTCATCAGCATCTTTCCAATATTGGACTTCATCCTTCCTAATATCTGCTGTTCCATCTCTAATGGCTAGTACAGAGCATCCTCATCTGTTCTCATATTTTTATATCCTATTATATATATTTTACAACTTTAATACAGCCGCAGTCAATAACAAAAATTGTCTATTTCTTCTAATGACAAAACCGTGTTTTATTTTGTGTTTCAGGACTTTTCCCGAGAGTTGCCACTGACCTTGACAATCATCTCATCATCGGTGATATTCCTGTGTCTCTTAGTACTGCTCTACTTCGATTACATCATTAAGAACTTCATGAAACCAATATCAATCATCGTCTGGCTTGTCCTCCTGGCAACAGTGTATCTACTCATCGGGTTTCGGGCTGTTCACAGGCCGCCGGAATATGTCGGTTTTATTGTTTTCATCATCCTAATCACTTACACGCTACTGCCACTGTCTTTGAGAGATGCATGCATTGTTGCCGTGGTAACATGTGTCCCCCATGTTATTATTGTTTCTGTCCTTTCCGTCGGTGCATTCAAGGACAATGCCTTACAAGTAAGTTTTATACACACACACACACACACACAGACACACACACAGACACACACACACACACACACCAAGTAGTGATTAGTATTGTTACATGAGGCAGTGGAAAATTACATTCAGTGATGAAGAAATAAATTGCCTGCCTTTATACATGTATTCATTTCATTAACTAGGAGTAATGGTCAGTTTGATTCTGCCAGAATCACCTGGACAGGATCATGAAAAGAAAGGGTGCTTTTTTAAAATAACATTTTAAATAACAGCTACATGCAAATAGACATATCAGGGTGATTTGTGGCTGAATAAGTTTTCTCAGGGAATTAATTGTTATGTTCACATGTGTAATACTTTCAAACTTATGCTTCCATAGAACACAAAAATCTATTCAGAATTCAATTTATTGACACTCCGCTCTGAGACTAACCTATATCAGGCTGAATATCTAAGTATACATTTATCGTCTAACCCTCTAGCATTAACCGGTCAAATTACAAATTTCTGCACACAGCTCTTGTCAATTTTTGATGGGAATCTTACATGCCTAAAGCAGTTAGTTTTCTAAGAGGTGACTGGAACTTCTTGCTGGTAGGAGTTCACAGGCAGGTAGATGTCTCATTGATTTTTGCACAGTTTGTAAGTCAGATCAAACCTGTTCAGATCACAGCAAACAATCAGACTTTTCAATGGATAATTCACAAAGATACTGCGGTTTGATTCTCATGAAAGACTGTAGTTCACAACATCAAAGGAAAGTACTCACCAGTGAAAAATTAAATTATACCTTCTACATGTATGAGGAAAGCAAAGGATAAATTCTGAATATCATTGGTTACGTTTCAAGGAAAACCATACGGCACTTTTTACCTGTTTCAAAGTTCTCACAGTATTGCCCAAGTCTTCAAAAATACCAGAACATATAATGTTAATTCCAAGTTAAGAGGAGTTGATGAGACAGAGTGACAGTGCAATTATGTCACATTTTCAGGATGTTGTAAAAGTCAGAAATCAAGTTGTTGCTCAATGAAGCTGCAAATGTTGTGTTCTATTCTGTTCCACTCTCTCTCCTCTGTCAGTCATAATAGATTATACAAATACCAGTGTTACCTCTGCATGTTCATTGAAAGGGACATTTTTTGCCCCATTCATCAAAATTTGGGGCAGACTTGAAATTTTAGGGGGCAGTCACTTTTGATGTTGATTTTGCCTTAAGTTCCTAGGAAACACTTCCCTAATATCATTATGATTGTCACCCAGTTCAGTTGCGTCGTCTATGTAGCATGCAGCACCCTTACTAAGATCGACAACATGATGTTTGTCAGCTTGTGATGTGCTCGGCTGCTCTCCATCTTCTGTCGATTTGTCACCCACCGGTTTCCCCGCCTTAGAATTTGACGTATTTGTTCCCTTGGACACGATTCGGTCCAAATTTGGAGGTTTAAATCCATGAAAATATGCACCGATCCCATGCACCGATCAAACGACTTTGTTGCATTACACGTGCCTACACAATGCAAAAGCTGGAATTTTTCCACATTCCATCATATTGATACACACAGTTTGCTACACTGTGCGCTTTGGTCACCCTAATATACCAGTATGTGGACGTCTTTGCTTGCTGTGTTTTGTGCGCAATTTCCGCGCTGTCAGTATTTTTTAAGGGCAGACAGTGGCTCGAAATGTGCAATTTGCGCAATCGCGCAGTTGAAAGGAAACCCTGAAATATATATCATAATTGTGCTAAATTTGAACCAAGTTCTCAACTGTGTGTTGATAATTTGTCAGCAGTACAGTGAAATTTAGAATCACCAACTTCTCTAATCTAGGAAACTGATCTGCTCGCCAAATTTTGATTTTAGTCACATATTGCAATTTGGCAAGTGGGCAGCTGCAACATTACCCTTCATGTCTGGTGTTTCTACCTCTCTCCATTTGATGAACCAGTTTAGGAATTTAACTCTGCACTGGTCTTCTGTGCAGCTTATTCTGTTCTGGTTGGCACCGCTGACAAAGCAATTTGTAAATGACATGAAGCATGCACGTAAAGAGACTTTGTCTGTACTAAATTGCCAAAATTGCTATAATAGTTCTGTATTTTTACCAATCAATGTTAAAAAATTGAAAAAGGCCTTAATATCAGGGCAAACAGGATGATTGGATATTTCAGTGCATGTTTAAACTAGAACAGGATTTCCAAGACCAAAGAGTTGTAGGAATAGGTGGTGTACCTATTGGTAGTAAATGCAAAGGACTAAAGACATTCAACACCGGTGTTTCAGGTCACATATTAATACTCTGAAATATAAAATGAAATGTGAATAAATAAATCAACAGCTTAGAAAAATGAAGGAATTAAAACTGCTTGATGTGTTGTTCATTGTGTTTTATAATCCAACAGAACAGCTTGTCAGAAGGTTTTAGGTAAAAAATTATAGCAATAGAAGTACACTCATTGAGAAGTTGAGAAAGACTGACTTGGTTAACCCTTTGAGTGCTGCAATTGCTCCCACCAAAACTTTAGTGCAACATTTTATTAAATTTTATGAATTGCTCTGTAATTATTTTGATAATTTTGGACCAAATGGAAATCACATTTCCTTGCCTACAATTCTTTATCAAAATTTTGGCAAAAAATTGAAAAAAATTTGACTGGGGTATATTCTGTATTGACTTTGGCACTCAAAGGGTTAATTAACCTATGATTCACTTTTGTGAGGTGATTTCCAAGAACTATCAACATGTTGTGTAGATATTTAAATGTTACAATATGCACAGGTTGCACTCTCTGTTCTCATTGTAATGAAACCCAGAGATTTAAAGAATCAAAGATATTCTGAAATTCTTAATTGGATGGTTGAGATATTTTAGCAATAATCTAGACCAGTAGAGTAAAAGTACTTAAAGTCAATCTTATCCTCTCTCCTTATAGTCAACTTCATTAATGAAATAAAAATGCAATTAGTTATTCATTTAAGCTTGTCTGTTGGGTATATGCAGAATAGTTGTAGTTACACGTCATCAAAGTACATGTTGGGTTAACATCATCTTGTTGAATGCAGTTTTATACACAACAGGAAATATTTTACTGGAGTTCACGCCTTTCATCAATACTGGACTGGTTGAAATGTTCATGAGTGTATGGCTGCAAGCTGTGTTCAAATCAGCAGTTCATTGTTGAGTCTAAGCTTTCCATAATTATCGCCAATTGAACCTCCATCATGCTTTCACAATCCTAATTAGAAAGCTTTTTGAAAATGAGTGAAAGTACAGGTAGTTTTAGGCCAACATGTATAACGTTACAGTGCAATGTCCTGTCAGACTTATCAAATGCATCTCAGAAACATTAAAATTCAGAACAATCATCTTTTGCAGTCGTATTTTTTAACTAATGTGATGACTACTATGTATTTGAACTTTGCTCTCATATAAATTTACTACAATGACATAATTTCTGGTTTACAATAAAATTATTATCACCAAAACATTTATATATCTTTCTGTGAGCTGGCCCTAAAAACTATTTTATGATATTCACTAGTGACAATTAAATACAGTCAGCAGAATATGATAAAAAGAATTTCTCTGATGAAAGAAAAAAAGAAATAGATCAATAATTAAGTTTGTGGTACACAAGACATTTGTGCTTTTAGAAAATGTTAATTGTCAAAGTGATTAAGGTTAAATACTGTATACAGAGGTGGTAAAAGAATTCATTGAAAGCAAAAATTGGTCATAATAGGCATTATCACAGTTAAATAATGGATTGATTTACCTTTTCAGCCTAGGGAATAATAGGAATTAATTAACACCTAATTCCTATTAATCTTTGATTCCATTTAATTTGTATATTTTCTTGGTTTTACCCAATCTTCCAATAAAGTTTAGTCACTTACTTCTTGTATCATTTATTGGGTTTAAATTTGACAAAACATCTTGATATTTACTCATATTATCATTTAACAAACACATTCAGATACCATGTGAAACTTGTTACAATCAGCTATAAAAATGTTATTATATACCAGAACATTCAACACAGATGTCACCAAAGTCGTTATTGATATCTTAAAATCTGATACATCAGTCATATTTCTGCATCCCTCTGCATCCCTATAATCTTGTTTTTCCCTATACCCACTGTTCCCATAGAAACCAACAGGTTTGTACCAAAACCTGGTGACAAAAGGGTTAACTTCAGTAGAATGCACCTCGGAGACAGATATTCAGACTTTAAAGCTTTTACCATACTTTTGCCGTCTACCGCATTGGGGGGGGGGGGGAGGGGGTAGGGGGGGGCGGCTCATTTTGAAGGGCTTGAAGTAAAATTTATTTTTCCCTGTAAAGTTAACACAGGGATGGCAGTCATATTGAATTTCAACATCAGTAAATGTTAGATAATTTGTTTCTCTATTAACAAAATTTGCGCAACACCCCCCTGATATTTATTCTTGATTTGGTAAAGAGTATGGTTACAGAGTTCGCGTTTACGCAAAAATCGTGCGTATTTACGCATTGAAATTGACTCTCTACGCATTTTTTACATTGTTAAGCGTTTTCTGTACGCAAAGGATAACACCGAAAGCACTCCAAACGACTGAGCTTAAGCGACAACCAGACGAAATTTGTTGCAACACATTTCTGTCAATCACTCATTTTGTGTGGAAAGTTTCGGATTCTCTGGGCGTTGTCTGAAAAATTGGCATCGTAGTTCACACGTTATCACGTTAGGCACGTTATCATGTCAGCTGTGCCTATGAATTACGTTGCTAATTTTCAGGTGAGCGATAGTTTCTGAAACTTATGACACAAAGTGAGTGATTGACAGAAATATTGCGACAAATTATATAAATGTCAACCGTGCACGATCATCACGTCTCGCTGTTTCCAAATTTTGATCAAGCACACATGCAGCATGGCGTCGAAGCAGACAAATCTGTTTTCTTTCAACTTTGCTCTACGAGTCCTTGAAAAAAATGATTCATCGGTAGAGCTCGTCAGAATCCAGATAAATTTTGAACACTGCAGAAGTGTCTGGATAAGCTGCCATAACTCTAACTTTTGGGTTGCCCGATGTGTTTTGACGGTCGCATGTATACCGTTCGCTGTTACGTTTCAACATTTTCAAGTTGTTTGTTAAACTGTTTTTATTAAAATAATGTTATATCGCACAATCCAAATGTGTAGTGTAGGTTTATTCAACGGCACATTGTATTTTGCAGTCAGTTTTTTCATCAATCGAGTGCAGAAGTGAAATTACGCACTCAAATCCAGCCATTACGCAATTTTAGCAGACTAATGCGTATGCCGTACGCGAGGAGAAAAAAGTCACCGCGAACACTGGGTTAAAAATTTCCTTAAGGAAGGTTTTAGGAAAAGTCTTTCAATTTCGAACCACATACTACCTTAACCCTTTTACCACCATGGTTTGAACTATTCCAATTGTTTTCTATGGTAAAGTTGGACCTGTAGACAGGGAACTGGGGGTGAAAGGGTTAGGGAGAGACATTTTAAATCAACGTTTAACTTTCACGTATTTAGAAAATGAAATATGAATACATTCTTTAATCATTTTCATACTGCAGCTTTGTTAGCTTCATTTCTGTATACAAAAATTAATATCAGGTAAAATGTTGCAAAAGGTATTTTCTTACATGTTTACAATGCAAATGAGTGACTGCATTGCTTGAGCCAGCCAATTATTCTACTCTGCAATGAAAAGGATGCACTGTGTTATACAAACTCAGTTCACCCCAAAATATCACGTGATGGTAGTGCAAAGAAAGCCGAGGGTATGAACATGTATTGAAATAGTTTTGTTGTACCATAAATTGTCATCAAATTTTTGGTTTAACCTGTTGCCACACATGGCTTCACTTTGGGTGAAAATAACTTGCTAAGAAGGATCGTAAGAGTGGTACATAAACATGCCTGCATCATATATTTCCTTTTGGGTACAAAATACAATATTTTTATTTCAAGAGCTGAATTTTCTGACATTGTCAACAAAATTGAGCAGAGTCTTTTGAAATTTTGCCAAGGTCAAAATGTCACACTCTCTCCAAGTAAAAATTTGTAATGGACTGAGGGTAAAATTTGTGAAACAGAAAAATTGGACTGCACAAGCGATAACCTCATAAAAGTTAGTATTAACATGAGTACCCTAATATTTTAATAGAAATAGCAATTATTTCATGTCGTACAGTAACTATGATTTCATTTTGAGGATTTTTTAACTATCAGTGGTTCAGGATGGTCCTACTTAACTTTGTAAATCACACATGTCCCATGGACCTGGTAATGTACCGGTATTACCTTGAATGAAAATGATTATTTGACCAGTTTAATGTCATATTAGAAGCCACAGGAAAGGAAATTGAACTTCATATCAGATTTGCAAGGGATCCAAATTTTACATAGGTGTGGTTCATTCAGTCCATCTGTTCATATTTGGTTGCTGTTTGTGATACATGCAATTCCGAGTATCAATTTTCTGAGAACAAACTGACTGACGTCATGAAGACATTAGCTGAAATAGTGTGTTCTTTCTAATAACAAATTGCAATCATATGAATTGAAATTGAACACCATAAATTAAACAATGCCATTGAAAATTAAAGTGCTCTTTGGTCTGTTTGCGTTTCATATTTTGTTGGTTAGGGTACTTAGTTTATCCAGGCGTCTGTAATAACATTCCGAGATTTGATACGTTAATAGTAAATGCAAACATAAAATATTGACATGATATCCTAAATTATATATCAGGTGTGCAATGCCTGAACTTTGTCAAAATTTGGAAATTGAAATGTCAACACAGGAATTAAAACAACAGCGAAGATAAAAAAATCATGACATTGATGGTGTGATGATAAATGGAAGAATTGAAGGCTTTGTTGTCTGTACTGAGTCCATCCCTGATAAGGTTTTATAAAACCATGAAATACAACCAGCGCTGACAACATTTCTGTGATGTATGACATTGGATTAACGTATTAATGTTGTTCAGAGCTGCATACACTACTGTAATGGAGAAACAGCATAAAGAGTTCATTACGTGACATATAACTTTAATTATACAACTTTATACAACTTTATACAAATTTATAAAACTTTAATTGGTGTCATTGATTTTGAAAACCAAAATCTCACAGTTGTACATATCTAGAACACATCATCAGAATTTCAAAATATACTCACACGCGTGTCTTCCTATATAAATGCAATGTATCAAAAAGGCCTCTGTGTTTCAAGTTGACAACTTACAGCTGTATTAGTTCAACTGCATAATGTCACAATGAATCATATTTATTAATTGTTGCAAAATAATAAGCTGATCATTAGTTTCTGTCTGTAAAGAAGACATTTTGTCTCCAAAGTCTACTTATATATTGTTGATTTGTCCTGAAAATCATGTATCCATGTCACTGATTTCAGATAGCTGGCAATGTGATGGTGTTCCTGTGTGTCAACCTAGCTGGACTTTATCACAAGTACATGACGGACATCGCTCACCGCAGAACTTTCCTTGACACCAGGGCGTCCATTGAATCGAGAATCAAGTTAGAACACCAGCAAGCTCAGCAGGTAAGATTGATGAGATGCAGAAATCCCCTTCCCAGCATTCACCTCTTTCTTTATCGGTCAGATCTTCCTATACAAGATTTTGTGAGTCAGATTTCAACATTCAGCTTCAGTGAGTTCATCATTAATAATTGCATTTAATTCTTTTTGAAAATAATTTTTATGAGAAAACCTTTCAACTTGAAACTGCAGCCACGACAGGTAATTGAAAATAACATCTGCATTTTTCATTGTGAAAATATCTTTCATTAATCAAAAATCTATGTAAAAAGTAATGAGGATATAATTTTTTTTTATTTCTTCAGAGTAAATGTTCATTTTGTATTCTGATTGCTGTAGCCGCAATTCAATATAATCTGAACACCTCATCAAGGATTGTCAGGAAGATTTCTGTCTTACCATTATGATCACAAACAGACATTATTGATTTTCTAATGTATTCCTTGGCTTATATTGATCCTCCTGATGTAGAAAGCCTCTTTTGTTGAACCAGTTTCTGAGTTAGAAATCATCAGTGTACGTGAATAATGAGTTGACGAGGGTGAAAGTCAGCGATGGAATCCCAGGATGATGTACAGTTGATGCAATGTGCAAAGTAGTGGTCATGCAGTAAATTCATGTGAACGTGACTTCATGTAGTGTTTTTAAAATACATACCATTGGTCTCAAGTTCAAATTATTAGATTCCAAGTATATATGTAAGCACATGTTTTTTATCACTATCATGGCAGAATAGCATAATCGGCAACCAAAATGCTTTCCTTTCATGTGAAGCAGTGTTTTATGAAAGAAAATGATACAATGATATATAGTGTGGCAGAAGACTTTGAAACACAGCTTTTGATTACCATAGGTACACTTGAGAGCCTTGTAACTGACAAACTGACAATTACAACATGATCAATATTGCTTCAGAGATGGTAGGAGACTCTCTGGTTGACCTGGCAACAGAGAGATGCAGAGGTAATCGATTAAAGAGCCCTGCATGCCTCTCTAAAGAGTGCTATATTCAGTTTTGCCCGGGAACAATGAATTACTTCTCAGTATCCAATATCCAGCAAAATGTATCAAAATGCAGTGAATTAACTTCTCAGTTGCTGCTTTGCAATACTCTCCTCTCTCAACTCTTTGGAAAGGCTCAGTATGTTGTCATAGAAACAGTTCCACTTATTTATGAAATGTCATTGTTTTATCTTTCAAAATACAAGATGGCAACAGTTTCATTTGTTGCAGTGATTGATATCCATTCAAACGAGATAGGAACATATTCCACATGTATCTTTCCAACTGATCATGTAGTCTTACATGACTTGTTTCCATCAATCTTTCCATCTTTCTGTCATTCCATCTATACATCCAATGCAATTGAGGAACAGTATTCCATGTGCATATCAACAAACACTCTAAACCCTGGAAGATTTTGAGTATTTGCTTTTGACAATTAGAAATCCATGTCTGTGCGTCATCACTGTTTGTGTGTCAGATACTCATACAGAAACAAGGCAAGTTTGATGTAGATGATAGATTCTGTTGTGTCAATATTTGAACATGAATGTATCATATTGATTAAATAGCTTCAGTGATGTGACATATTTCATGCATCCGATGATCATATTCATGAACGTAAGGTTCTTTGTGTCCAAATATTCACAGTGTGGTATTTCAGTGTTGCATTGAAATGAGAACTGAAAATATTACCACCATAATCATGAATCGAAACTTTATATTTATACATTGTATTAATTTCAAACGCGCCATTGATTATGCAAACAGGAGAGTATACTTTGTGAATCCGTTTCCTTCCTGGTGACTTCCGGTTCTAGTGAATTTTTTTTTTATCAAAATGCACATCATTCAGGAATTGTGTAGCATAAATGTTGTTGAGTGATTCACACGTAATATGATTTAAACAGGTATATCAATCACTTTTACAGAAACATTCTTTACATCAGATGTGTTATCAGTCGTTTGCTTCAGTTGACAGTATTTAGAATGGTGATATTTATTGAGTATTGTCATTGTAATATTGCTTTGCATCAACACCAATAGATGGACTAATCATTTATCCATGCCTTTATCACTCGATAAAATTTAACGTAAAGTAAGCCATGACATTTTACGGTAAATGTTCACATTAAATATCACCAGCTTTGGAGTGTTCCCACACTACATTTAAAACCTGCAAGTAAACAAAATATAGAACCAAAATGGCTGCCTCTCTCCTCCTATAATGTGATATTGCTGATGTGAAAATTTGAAGGTCTTTAAGGAACAAGGATAGTTAGGGTTGCAAAACACAGGAATAATAAGTTTAATCTTTTAATGTTATCCCATGGTAGTTCCGTTAGAGTTCTTGTCATTTTTTTTGGACAAGCCCTAGCAAACTTTCTACTGTTTGCACAGTACCATGCATGTACCTGCAAATGTGTATAGTGCGTGCATGATGTTACGGTGTAACGTCACGTGTGCGACCCATATTGACATGGCAAGTCTCGGTGTAAACAAACAAAATGGCTGCCACTCTCCGCTCTGCACGTTATCCGGCATGATCGACATTCAGAGGATTTTGTAGGAGAGTTGGAGAGGGATAACAATTGTGACACCATATCGGACCACAAATGGTTATCCTCATATACAACTTTCTGTTATCTTTACTGATCAACAGTGTTCTGTGAGATGTGGAGGAATTGGCACACATGGTTAATTCATTGCAAAGGTCATATAGTTTATGAATGAAACTTGTGTACATAAATATATCCATATTTAAGCACATGGTGAAATAAAAGTTTAGCCTGTAAAAATAACGATTTTCCTATCATTTGTAAAATTCTGGGCATCAGTATATGTTTTATCGGTTATTACCCAACATTGTCTGTTCCTTATGTCATATCAGCATTTGTGTCATTTGTGCAGCATCAGACACTAGACAACGTCAACTTTCTCACATAGCAAATATGACATGAATGCTGGTACAACTCAGGAACAGACAATATTTGGTAATGGTGTCGGTCTTCTCTGTTGCAAGTATCCTGTATTGTCACATGCATTCCTGATTGGGTTTTTCTTGATGGGCAAATAAATAATTTTTCTCAATTTTCTGGTAGCTTAGCTGACATAATACATTTCCCAATAGAGGTATCTTTAGAAATCACCAATTTCATACAAAAATGAACAGGATCTCTGTATCCATAGAAACAGGATGGATGTAATGATCTGTGACTGGTTATAAATGTGACTTCCGTTTGATTTTTCACAGGAGAAGTTGCTGCTTTCTGTGTTGCCAGCTCATTTAGCCGTGGAAATGAGGAATGAAATGATCCAGAGAATCCGGGATGATCCTCAGCAGTATCATGGATTACATCGCAATAGTATTAGCACAACTCATTTTCATAATCTCTATGTCAAACGACACATGAATGTAAGGTATGTTCCAAAATACTCGCTCCAAGTTTGTGGGCATGTAAATAACAGAACAGAATAAATCAAAGGAATAAACTTCAGCAGACTGTCACATTAGTGGCAGGCCATAGCGTAAATCCTGGGGTGAACACGATGGCCAAGCTGGTAACTGCTGCTTGGAGAAGCCAAGTGACAGGGGGCCAGTCTAGTTCCAAATCAGATATGCTATGACATATTTTACACGCACTGATAATACAAAACAAAAGTTAGTGCTCAGTCAGCTGATTGAGGGCAGTCTAACTCACATTTGGATCAGTGAATAGACTAGAAATGCCATATCTATGTCCAGTTAGTAGGAATAGAAGAGACCATGGATTGAATTATTCTTCATCGTCGTTTATTAAAATTTTTGGAATGATTTTACAAATTGCAGCATTTTCTCATATTGTTAAAAAGTAAAAGAAGAGGACTACAGTGTTTGTAGCTTCTGATTATCACAACACCAGTCATATTAGATTTCAACTTGATATCTGAAAAATTTCCCGTTCATTGAATGACATGCAAGTTTTCTTATTGATTTAAAATTTACATGTAAAAAGAATAGTTTCAGATTCGCAAACGACAAAAAGATGGCAAATAATGTTGTGATACATGTACAATAATTCATGGTTATATGTAAACGTATACAAATAAAATTGTGATTTGAAAATTTGAAGACCCTTTCATTCTGCAGGAGATAGTGAAATAAAATACACTTTCTCAACTTGAATCCATTGTTAGAAAATGCAATCCCCATTTTTGTTCAGGTTTGACCATTTCAAGTGTGAACAACGTAGTTTTAAAATAGCCACATAATTTTGCCCAGCTACCTTCTTGCATTCCAACTCTCTCAAATGTACTCAGCGTTCACAAAAATCTCTTACTTCAATTTAAAGACAGTACATTTCTGTTCATGTTTATATTTCTGTTCTCTTTGTATTATTTTCCCATAGAGGTTAGCATTAATGATAGCACATGTTTTTTTATTGTCAGTATTCTATATGCAGATATCGTTGGCTTTACAGCACTGGCCAGTGAATGCTCTGCCCCTGAACTTGTCAAGACTCTCAATGAATTATTTGGAAGATTTGATAAACTAGCTGAGGTGGGTAAAATGTTATGGAAAATATCACAAAAAGTACTTACCAGTTAAAATAAAAATTCATGGAATCCGTTTTTTGCAATATCCTTCATAAGTTCTTTGGTTGAACGTCCTATATTTTAAAGCCTTGATTTATTTTTCATAATAAAAAGCTGTAATTAATCAACAATCTGAACTAATATTTTTCTAATTTGTATTTCTTCCATAGGAAAATAATTGCATGAGGATAAAGATCCTTGGTGACTGCTACTACTGTGTGTCAGGGCTTCCCATCTCTAGACCAACACATGCAGTCAATTGTATTGAGATGGGATTAGCCATGTGTGATGCCATCAGGTATGTAATTTTGAATCTGGACAACTTTCTGCGTTGAGATGTATTTCTGTGTAAGGTTAATTCTTTGATCCTAACTTGTATGTCCCTGTGTAGAGGTCCAAATTCACCATAGAAAACATGCAATGAGGACAAACCATGGTGGCAACCATCAAGGGTTTGACCGTCTTTACGCTGTTCTCTCACAGTTCCTTGTAAACATGTATACAGTCATAATTGATAATGAAAGGGTGAAAATTTCATCTGGTTTTCTTCTACCATCTATCGAACAGATGGCTCACATTTCAACTCTTAACAAGTGTGAACATTCAGTCCTTTCATAAAAAAAGGCAGGATTCAAATGTAAAGATGAAATCAGACAACTGGGGTCATGTCATTTCTATTGAAAACTGACTTTCATTTCCATACTGTGTGTATAGCATGTGCTCTGATATCAGCAGTCGATTGAAGCGTTCAGTTGATAGATATTTCTGAATGGTGGGAAAATCTGGGAAATTATTGTTCAAAACAACTCATTTTTCATACCAACCAATTTTTCAGAACTGTACGGGAGGCTACAGGGGTAGATGTCAACATGCGTGTTGGTGTACATACTGGAAATGTTCTGTGTGGTGTACTTGGTCTCAGGAAATGGCAGTATGATGTCTGGTCACATGATGTCACTTTAGCCAATCACATGGAGCAGGGTGGTGTTCCAGGGTAAGACTTACTCTATGAATCATCAAAAGTATATGTTACACACACAATTTGGTTTTTGACAATTTTAATTGAGAGTTTGCAGAATATTAAAAATTCACTATTTTGTCTTTAAAATAGATTTATCTTTTCTTCTAGAAAATAACATTCCTTTGGTAAACTTCTCTGATTTATGAGCTTTCGAAACTTACATGTGTTACCACAGTGCTGAGTGACATTAGCTATGAACATGTAACTTGTTGCTGGAAAGTGACTGCTGCCCTCTAGTGTCAAGATTGACATTGATGTGGATGTATGAAATCATGTAGGCTTTGTAGTCAGTGAGAGCATAGACGGTAGAGGGGGGAAGACCCCCGTATTTCAGCCGTATTTCACAAAAAGAAGCAACTGAGAGTTCATACATGACGGCAACTGAAATATTCAATATATTCTTATTGTTTTTACCTTTTTAAAAACAAAACACAAAGACATAACAAGAAGAACTAAAGAAATACTACACAAGAGTGACATTGAAAACAAAAGTATGACCGTTTTGAGAAACATAACATTTTGTAAACTGTAGAAAAGGGACATTTTCACATTATTTGCACTAGCCAAACACACTTTAACAGATAGGCACGTATTTTACAATACAATAATTTGGAATTTCAATTACAAACTACCAGGTAGATTTATAGATAAGCTTGCTGTCATATTGTGTTGAAAAACTGAACTAAACCAGTTGCCTCTACACTGTCGTCTATTTTCAAAATGTATTTTTATTTCTGGAAAATTTGAATGTACTATATTACGGCTCCATTGACTTCAAGTTGATGCTCTTCCCTTCCATCCAAGAGATGTCCTGTTGAAGATTAATTTTAATATGGTTATATCTATGAATACAATATTCTGACTTTCTCACTTGTCTTCTATGCCTGTCATATGCATAATGTCAAAAGGTATTGAGTAAGCGCCATATGGCCAGGTGTTTCTGATCTTTGGCGAGACAGCACTGACTGGATATATCTGGGTTTCAGATTTCTGTCGATATCAAAATTATGGAAGAAATCGTGCAAAATATAGGCAAAAACCCTTAATTTTAAAGATCTGGGATAACGTATGTGTCATTGAACATCGGTTTGCAAGAACAAATGTTGACTTTAAACCCTAGAAAGAATTTTTTTTCTCAGGTACTCAACTGTCTATTACTGTTATTACGTTCTCAATTATTAATACACTCCTCGGGCATAGTATTCCAGTGGAAAGTGTTTAAGTTCACATGTCCTATTTCAGACAAATATAACCTTGTAAGTCTTCAACTATGGTAGTATGAAGGTAGTGAAAAATCATATGTTTTTCAATGTCAACATTTTTGGGGGAAAATGGATGTGAAATGAGTGTTTAAAGCCTGTCTCATCACTACATAGACACAGATATGACTCAGTTAATGTTGGTCCCAGGATAACATTTTCTGGTGTTTCTCTTTGACAGCAATGCTTCAAAAGTTGTTGCTGATGGTGTATAACATGGATGATAGTACTGAGGATTTTAGATATAAAGCATTAACCTGTATTCTCTTTGAGATTTTTTGTTGTATATCATCCAATGGCCTAAACTTGCTGGACTGTTGGATACATTTTGATATTTTGATTGGTTTCTTTACAATTTCTCATTGGTAAACCAATAACAGCATAGTCTTATGTGCTTTAGAGAATCTGGTTGTTATATGCAAAGGAAAAAATAACATTTTTTAGCACTGTTAAAAGGACACTCATAGAAACGTTCAGTGTTGAAAATTTATCGAACTCAGTTATCTGTTTATCGAGAATATGAAATGTGAATTATGTATGTCTTTTGAAACGATAAATCATAAATATTTAAAATCAATCAAGCTGGACAATATTTGGCATCCATACAGCATACATCTGTAAGTTGGATGAAAAGCAAAGGAAAAAAGCCTTGCATGCATGAAGGTGTATAATCATACATCTCTACTTAGTCCCATGATTTCCATAGTAACTTGATAATTTCTGTAGACTGCCATAACTTAACACCTCAGGGAATATACCTCTTTTGTTTTGAATTAAACACATCATGCAGAGACCATGCGTGTTCACTCAACATAATAACAATACTTAGTTTCCCGGTAGGGACAAAGTGTGTTAACTCGTTGTCAGCGTCAGATAGTTTTTGATTTGCAGTAAATTCTCGTTGAACTTTGTCTATCGCAAATATTCACATAACACTTAGCTGTTCAACTTCTTTGCAGGATGGCATTCTCTCTTTAGACAAAAATGGAATCAAACAGTTTTAAAGCTAGCTTTAAAAGACAAGATTACAGCATATATTGATGTTTATGCCTGATGTTAAAATACTAAATCAAATCAACATCAGGGTTTAATACTATCCTTCTACAGAGAGAGAGAGAGAGAGAGAGAGAGAGAGAGAGAGAGAGAGAGAGAGAGAGAACGTAGGGTGAAGTTGGTGGACATCTTCTACATACTTTTTTCATTTTTCAGACGTGTCCATATAACCGCAGCAACCTTGAATGAATTAGGTGGCAAATATGAAGTTGAGCCTGGCCATGGTGGTAAAAGAGATGATTTTCTGAATGATATCAATGAAGAAACCTACCTGGTAATACCTCCTCAACAGGTAAGTCTTGATGGTTTAGATTGACAACCATTATACATGCATCCTCTGCACATCAAACTCATATCTTCAGTCATAATTATCACCTACGTAAAGATTTTTTGACAAAATCTATCTCAATACTCAGAAGCAGTCCCAGTCCTTTTATACCGTAGATAATATCACCTTGTTGTACTTCTTTGGATGTTGTTTAAGAGTTAATGTGGTAGAAATCTAAAATAGATGTAAATTTCTTTCATATCCATCTATCATCAGAGACAATAAGATGAACTCTTGAATTATATTTTTTGCATAAGAGTAAAACAAGAGTCTGCTCTTTCACATAAGCATGAATGCAACTTAATAAACTGATATATGAAACTGACTGGAGAGCCAAATACTGTTGCCTGAACACATGGGTTTATGTGCTCGAGAGCAATTGACAATTTGCCCAACGCCATTTATTCAGTCAATAATATTTTTATTACGTGCCTCTTTACAGTTAATGCTATATGACATTTAGTTACATGCAGGCTGTTCTCAAACAATTTTACCATCAAACATATTTTAACGCAAGTCAAAATAGCATTGCGTGCATGAATATTTTACATCTAGTGTTAAGCTTTTACCTTGTTGAAAACGTCGAAGGGCTTCATTGGACCGAGTAACTATGGAAACCAGTCTGTACATTGTTCAAATGGCCCGCTAACTCCCCAGATGTTCCTATTCAAATCAATGCACTGATTTGCACTCACATCGAGGCATGTAATACTTTTATTGATTCTTGTAAGATGGAATTTGCACCTTTCAGATTTGTGTTTTAGGAAGTTGTTGAGCAAATCCTTACGGATGGCATACCAGAAATTAAACCTAAGATCAGCCTGGGAGATCATTCTCTGTGCCATTGTGAATAAGAAATAGAAAATACTAGTTTATTCACATGATTTGCAGTGTACTTGTCTGGCTGTTCATATGTCTGGAAACTCCCAAACATATTGAAAT
This sequence comes from Ptychodera flava, assembly GCF_041260155.1. Lineage (NCBI taxonomy): Eukaryota > Metazoa > Hemichordata > Enteropneusta > Ptychoderidae > Ptychodera > Ptychodera flava. The sequence goes on from NC_091940.1 coordinate 36,588,997, forward strand.
GCCGGATTTCATATCCTGCCATCCCAATTTCTTTACCAATAGATAAAGTAGCTCTGCGTGAAATCTGGACAACCCTGTGAGACTGTGAAGTGGACATCAACCAAAAAGATATTAAACTCCTCAGTGTTGACAGCTGTCAAACCATTACTTTTCATCATCGACTGTCTGCATCTAAACAAAATTTGATTAGGGGTCTTGTTATGACAAAATACTACAAATAATTTCCAAAGGTCTCCAGGTACACTGAAACATCTTAATAGTGCTTTATCCACAGCTTAGTTCTGAAATTATTGCAGGGACTCATAGCAAGGTTGACAGAATTAATATACAGTATGAAAGTATCTCAAAGTGTACTGACACCTCAATAATTCCTACATTGCTGTAGTCTACCAGTTCACAGTACATTGCTCATATTGAGTATGCTCTGAATTGTTGAACAACTGTCAAACAACTTAACTTTCCTTCCATTTCCAATTTCTAGTTTACTGAGTGCACAGTATTTCACAGTTTCACTTTGATGCAATACTGTCACCAATTGACAGGTTTTCAACATGATGACCAAAGGTCATCATGTTATTGTGATGGGTTAAGTTGGTGTCGGACAATGAAAATTTTCCATAAACGACAAAAAGTCAAAAACCGCTGAATAGATCGCGTTGATATTTGGTACAGATATTCAGATTGTGTTGGGGTTCTGATTCCTAAAAATGGAGTAAAAAGGTGTAGTGGTTAGATAGTTTTGGGAAATTGCTAACCCCTAATTGATTTTTAGGGGTCTTTCATATATGTAGTTTTGGAAGGTACACTAAACCTGCATTTTGGACTGTTTTATGAGTTGTGGAACAGAAACGTGGTTTTGATGAATGTTAGAAATATACAAGATGGCTGATTCAAAGTATCAGAGATTTCCACGTTCTTTGGGCAACAAAAGCAATAAAAAAAACTTATTTCATATTTTAGATTCTCACATTTGAGACGACCCTAGGCATTTGTAAAGTAAACATCCTTGAGTCAATATACAGACTTTGACATTCACATTCCAGAGATCAAGTATCCACGACTTCACATGTTGCAGTCTTTACTCGTAGACAATGAAGTTACAAGTTTTAGGTTAGTTATCAAGCTAGCACCAGCATCTGTCCTGAGCATTTGTCCGTGTTTTCTCATAGGAAATTACAGGGAACAAAAAAATATTTGAGAAGTTTCTCTCCTTTAAATAGAAGTTGTATTACAATTTAAACCTGCCATGAATGGATTGCTCTCAAATGATCTGAAACACAGTTATTGCCCATTAGCAACAAATCTATAGCAAGATTTATGTAAAGTTCATGAACTTACACAAGGTATTAGACAAAAAGATGACCATGACTTTGCTGGCCTACTAGATCATCTTGCCCCCTTAAATTGACTAATATTTATAGACCTTTTTGTAATAAGGGTGGCCGGCAAGATCTGGGCTTTACATTTCCAACACCATGGTATGGATCAATTCCTGTGATGGCCTTTTAACCTTTAAGCAGTAATTCAGTTTATTCCTATCTTAGCTTCCATTACTACTTTCAACATTTATTTCATTCAGATTTCTTTAGCTTAGTGTATAATTTTGTAATCTTAATTACTGTCAACTTAGCTTTACTACACTTATTCTAACCTCATTATTCTTACACTACTGTTATACCTTATAACCCCAAAATTTTTCAAGAGATGCATACATGATTGTCACTCAACAAACCATTTACAAATATGTCTTCTGCTTTTTTCTCCATATACATATACATGTCCCTCTTCTCATAAAAATGGGCTTAAAATCGCAATTTGAAAAACAGTCTTTCAGCTATATGTTGCATATTGACTTTGTGGTCTGTCTAATTCACAGTGAGTAAGGTTGTTGATAAATGCAGATAATACTAGGCAGTTATAATGTCCAAGCGCCATTGGCGGTATTTTTTGTTTGTCCCATGTTATTTTTAGCCAAATAGTAAAACAGTACTGAGGAAGCTTTAAAGGGACAAAGTCGGCCATTTTTCTTGAATTTTGTTCGATACGAGATACTTCTTATATTGTTGGACATGTTGAAAGATACTGAATAAATGGGTGACCATGCATATATTCGACCCCGGCTTTAGACAAATTAAATGAAACCATCGTGAAAATGAATTTAATGGTCATGACCATTAATTCATTTGCGCGATGGTTTCATTATTTGTTTGTAAAACCAGGGTTGAATATATGCATGGTCACCCATTTGTTCAGTATCTTTCAACATGTCCAACAATATAAGACGTATCTCGTATCGAACAAAACTCAAGAAATATAGCCGAATTTGTCCCTTTAACTGTTGGTTTAAATCTAATTCATAGCTGCTGTACCATAAATCATCAAGTTTCAAATTGTTGATAAAATTTACCAGTGGCAAAGTGTGATCATCTGATTTTGTTTCTTTAAGCTTACGCAGATGTTGCTCAGTTGGCAGTTTCTATTACTCTTTTGTATGAACACAAGAATGAAACGAATGGCAGGAGTTCAAAGCTAGAATTCTTTACACAAATAATTGCATGCCCAATGAAACACAATCAAAATTCTCCAGTGTGTGCACATGTAAACGTGAATCAAGATGAAAGCAATTAGTGAGATAAACTTATCTCTGTAGCTAGAGTCATGGTTAATGAGACGTTAGGCAATTACACACTTCTAACGTGACAAAGTCAGTGTCAGATACTTTACATATCAATACCATCTACTCAAATGATACATATTGTTAGAATGAAGATACAAATTGGCAGGATATGATTGACTGCTAATGACTTCTAGTTGTCATTCTGTGACATTGTGACTTTGTTTACAACAAAATATCTCATTACTGAACATTTGAACATCTCCTTCATTTAATAATGACTGAGTTACTTTTGAATAAGTCCTTGCAATTTTAAAGTAATCACACAAACATATTCATGCCTTGCTTCTGTTCCACATCCAACAAATTGGCCTTTCCAATATATCAAGTTTGCAGCTGCCACAGTTGATTCTGAGGGTTGTAGACACAACAATGTTCAAGGACTTTTCAACTCAAATTGCTAACTATCTAGTTTGTTAAACTTGACAGTCCAAGGGTGTCATCTTGTTCCAAAGGGCCTACAGTCCTAGCCTGTACATAAAAGAACCCTGTAGATTGAAAAGGCTAGACTTTAAATCAAATCTTATTTCAAAGCAATAGACTATAAACGCTCTGTACTTGCCATCACTATGATTTTAATCCGTGTATTTTTTAATTATTAGATGTGGTTGTCTAGATTCAGAATGTAAAGGTTGCTATTAACCTTTGTCATGCTGCACTGAGTGGACTATCTTTAAATAGAAAAAACAATGCCTTTGATATTGACATGTATACTGTAGACATGTTGTTGATACATTGAGAAGTTTTAACTTAAAAATGGAAATCTTCACGTTGTCAAATAAATTTCAATTTCTGAAGTTTAATTTACTTTTCATTTAATATTGACAGTCACCAACCAACTCCTCACCGTCGCCAGGTGGCACAAGGACGTCCGGAATAAAACGGCGGAAATCAACAGCTCGGAGAGTTGCCAGATATCTGGAGACATGGGGAGCTGATAAACCCTTTGCTAATCTAACTGACGTCGGCATAGCAAGCAAAGGAGTTGGATCTGTAAGTCACAGCTGTTACCAGGGCAACACGACAACCCCCACACATGCTGTTTCAATGTCTACTCCAATTTTTAGCACATCGGGTGTGAAAGCACCCTACATTATTAAGTTACCATGGAAACAATTTAACAGGAGTCCCCTCTTATCTGCATTCTAAAGATACAACACACGATTGAAGAAGGTCTAAAGCTCCATTTGAAGTAAAGTCTTCTAAAAGTATCCGGTCTATTATAGTTTCTCACGATGGTAGGACAAAGGTCAACAGTGACTCTATTATTTAGCTTGTGAAGGATGGCTCTCTCAAGTTGCCCCTAACTCCACAATCCAAGTGATCATGGATGATATTTTTCAAGTTTTGAGAAGGCACTACTGTAGCAAAGATCGTGGGAGATATTTATCATGATAGCGTCTGGCTGACAGAATGCAAAAAAAAACATACGTATATTTCTCTCAGGTTTAGATTAAGAATATTTTAAGAAGATTTTTCAGACAATTAAATTTTGATGTTGGTTGTGTGTTTTGTATAAAGTTGAATGAATTGTCAAGCCAAGGGAGATACATCCATTAATTCACAAAAAATTTAAGTACTTTTTCAATAGCAGGGTCAAATTATAATGGTTTTCATGGTAACTTTGATTTATATTAAAGGCAAACACAGTATTGGATTTGTTGAATAAATGTGGTATGTCAGCATGTGACAAAAGGAGTTGTTTTGTAGACAATCATATTCAAGTCGAGGCCTTGTCAACATAAAGCAATTCATGTAAAACACAAATATAAGATTGATGTTGACAAATCTCAGTACTGGGTATTTCAGCATGCTCAGGGAAGTAGTTAAGAAACTATAGCTGAAACATGCAACAAAAATCTGAAAAAAATCACCAAAAAAAACAGTTATCAGGTATTTTGCATAAAACTACCATGTTTTATGTGACATGAAATAAGCAATTACTTTTGCAAAAATTCTAAATGCAAATAATTAGAATTGATAGAAAATAAAATTTACAAATATAGTATAATATCATGTACCGGTACAGTGATAAATCTGCAACTTTTTTTCTTTCATAACTCCTAGGGTTTATATGCGATGCAAGTTAATATGCTGGCAATGACCAATGTAGATCACCAGGCCAAGTAAGTAGTTTCATCCTTCTAACTTACATTTTCTCAAATTATCAAATAAGTATAACGCAGTATTCAAAACGGTTATGTGCTTCCAAGCATTGTTGGGAAGGGGTGTTAACATTGTTGTTGTTGTTCAACTTCCCTGCACAGTACAGAGGTCTTGCATTATCAGTTGTACCACTGCTGCATGTTCCACATATTGTATACACATGGGGAAAACATTTCATTGCGTTTAGGAGACGGTTTCTATGTTGAATTATCATACAAAGATTCACTTTAACTAATATGATATGGTACGTTATGATTAATGTACATGAAAACCATACAGAATATATACATCTGTGTGTTTAAATCCTCAATTACCGTTCAAAACCTGTCAAAACCTTGTCAGGGACCAATCAGCAATGATGCTATGTTTAAGCTCAAAGTTGCCAGCGCCCCTGAACTTTCATCCATGGAACATGGTTTTCGGTCAATATGAAATGAGTTTTGTTTGGCATTCATATGTTTTAATTATCCACATTCCATCTGAAAGCCTTTTAAATATCTATTCAGATCAAGTCCACAAGCTGAAAGAAAATGTTGAATTGTCTTAGAAAATTGTTGGATAATAATAGTTCTCTTTTTCACATTTCAACCCTGACATTTTAAAATGATTGTCAGCATGCCTGTGACAAAACCAACCGTTTCCTTCCTTTCGGTTAATAGAATCAAACTGTAGGCAGGTTCAAATACAACGTAGCTGTTACATTTGTTAAATTGCTTTGATATTCTCTTATACAAAGATGATTCTATTAGCATGTAATTGAGACATACACCTCTCTGTTTCTTGAGTACGGGTAACATGGAGTTCAAACATATTGTGTATTACTTCCTACGCCTGACACAGTCAAGGACTGTCCTGCTGTTTTCCATTGCTTTGGAAACGTGACTTGGATAAAATTTAGTTCTTCAGTGGTAAACAGTTCCTTACCATGTACTGTTTATCCAAACTGTTGGTATTGCAGTTTTGCTCAGTCTACTCACTAGTACCAACTTGGACTTGAAAGATTATAAAACCAAAAGGTGAAACGTGGGAGAGTTATTAAGGTTTTAAAGAGTATTGTAATTTTTAAAGCTTTTTAGAAACTTTATGTTCTTCCATAATTCAGACAAAACTTGTTGTTGAGTTGTCGGCATTCTATTTTTAGAAGATTAGCCAGCTTATTACCCACTGAAATGGCCAGTTATTAAAATTGAAATTATACAATTGAGAATTCATTATAAGATAATTACATTCTTTAATCTTTGATTTTCATTTATAGTGCTTTGAATCAACAAAGACTGATAAAGTTACGCTTTCAGGACTGAGCATACTTACATTTATTTAACCTGTTCACCCCCAATCCCCTGTAAACAGGTCCACACTCACCATTGATAACAATGGGTTTGGACCAAACCATGGTGGTGAAAGGCTTAAAACATTAGACAAGTGACTGATTCCATTACCCTTAAAATGCTTTCAGCATATGAACATTTTTTTTTCAAAGGGAGTAATAATATAAGTAATAACAGTCATTAGGCTGTAAAAAGCTTTCCACTATCTTTTTCCAGTGATAACAACAAGTTGTAACCAGTAAAAGCATAAATCTATAAATCTGCTACTGTATTTAGATCAGTCAAATTATCATCCATCTTACACCTCATGAACTAGAAAAATAGGGCCTGATGAATTGATACAATTTCTCAATAAAAATTTAGAGAATGAAAATGGTGAATCTTGTCTGAGGAATCAATTGTTGTATTTCACATTTAATTGCACTGTTCGAGTAATTAAAGTTATAGCCATCCATCAATCTGGATGTCCCAATAGATGAACAACACAAATAAAACACTTTTTGAGACGCATTTTTCTGTCAAAATTTTTGTGTAAATTGAAAATGACAAGATTTTTCCATGATTTTCCTAATGTATTTTAGTTTACCAAATGTTTAAGCATAATGAAATGGCATGATTACTATGGCAACAGCGCTTTGTCATGCTACATTGTAGGAATATGCTTTGTACTTTTGATGTGACAATGCAGTAATTGATGAATTATTTTTCTGAGTACATTTTAATTCTGAATTTTTGCTTATTTTCATTTATGTTTATTCCACTGCTGATTGTTTGTAGTTTTCATACCGACATCCCGTGAGTACATGACTATACTTGGTCCTTAACCAAGCACTACTTCAAAACATCTATTAGCTGTAAACATAATATACAAATCGCTTTTTCTCTCTAAAGCTCAAATGTAACCTAGTTATCAAACAAGAGCTGCCTTGTCATCTGCCAAAATAATTATGCTCTGGCAATCTTTTAACTTCATTTACTGTTCTGCGTTCACCACATCTTTAGACGTCATAGTTTACACGTTATCTCAAAACCGTATCTCTTATCCAAGAAGTACCAAGTACATGTAATGTTCTTTAAAGGTCACTTTCTTCTGCAATTATAAGGGTAGCCTACGGGGTAAAAGGTCAACTTAAGACTGAACATCTATGCATATTTCTTTTCTTTACTGTTAAACCCAATTACTTACTACCATTTTCTAGTCTTTGAACAATCCATCGTAAATACTACATTTCAGAAAAAATGCTTACCTCATTTTTCAGCTGTGATATATTCAAATCTCATTGTTACTTGTCTGTCATAAGATTATAATTGTGTGCTCTGTGAAGTCATAATTAAGTGTTTTCAAGGAATTTAGTTTTTAATTTGTGAAATGTTTTGAGAAATATAAATTAAAATGTGTATGCTTCTGCCTGATGCCATATAGGTAAGCGGCTTTAATGAAATACATGTATAATAGACTGCTTCAGCCATGTCATGTTATGTTACTGCAGTAAGTAATCATGCATCTTTTAGAAGACAGGAACAGCTTGCAGAAGGTATAGATATTTCCGTTCGGCAAAATTGTTTCTTTTTGGAGTAAAACTGCAGTGAAAATATCAGCTTTCCAATTATGTCATTGTTATACTCTTTTCACAAATCTTACGTTACAGAGTTGCCTATAGAAATCAGGTTATGGAACGGCAGATTAATGAGAGGTTACTACAAGCTATTGAGGGTAAAGCTGCTGAGAAGTAAGTGAAACTTTTTATGGAAATTGTCTAAATTTTACATTTATCCAGTCATCTAAGCATGTTATTACTGTAAAACACTTTGGATTACCTACATGCCTTTTTTGAAAAAGTAAAATTTGAATTGGTCCAGGATTATTAATTATAAAGCCAAAAAGACAATTGGCCATTGTTGATGTATGGAAATATGTGAATCAGTTGCATTCCAAATTTAAGAGATCCTTGACTCCAGCTGAATCAGCTAAAAAGGTCTGTTAGCTAAACAGATCATTTTACTAGCGATCCTGTCCAACAACACCCTGCCCACATCACAACTATCTTTCAGCTTTAGGTAGTATGTGCTTTAGAAGTAAAAGACTTAAACTTTTGCTCAAACTTATCCTCAAGGAATATTTCAACCATACTCCTTCAAAATTAAGAATAAAAATCGGGGGTCACGATGCAAATTTTGGTACTAGAGAAACAATTTACGCAAGATTTACGGATATTTGAAATTCAAAAATGGCAGCCACCCCTGTGTTAATTATTTGGAGAAAAACAAAATTTCGAATTACAAATAACTGAGCAGGTGAAGTTTTCTTACACCCAGAGCTTTAAAATGAACCCCCACAAATGATATATCAGAAAAAAATTATAAAAGTTTGAGAATGTGAATATCTGTCTCCGAAGCGCATTCTACCTTAAAGTTGATACGGCATTCCAATCTATTTTAAAAGACTGGCAGCAAAGAATACCATCCAACAGACATCTGCTTTACTCTGTAGATTCCATGAAAAAACAATTCAGTCACTTTGCATCTGTCAAATAAAGCTTGTCAGGGAACAGCAAGAAATAAAAGTATGTTGTGTTAGATTTTAGCATTGTCTAAAACAGTAACTTAGTTACTGACTTATTGATTACTTTCAGTGATTAATTTCACATTGTTTATAGCCTGGCGCTTACGATTCTCATCGAACTCCAATCAAACACACTGTACAATAAATCTGTAGAACAAAGTATGCAGTTGGGGAGCAACAAGAACAAAAGAGTTTGATGTTGGATTTTTGTATGTGCAGAGAGATTAACTCTGTCATTTAATTCATAAATAACATCAAGTCATTAATTTCATAAATGGAACAGATTTGAGTTAAATTGTTGCTCAGTGCTTACTCATTGGATTACATTACATTGAAGTAATTTCCTGAACTTAAATTGGCATAGAGTGCACACCTATGGACCAACAAGGAATAGATGCGTGTATAACTGATGTAATTGATATGTTGGATTTTCAGATTTGAGCTCTATCAATTCATATATTAATTGCATTCTAGATAATGCAAAACATATCAAATCACCAGAGGGAACTTCCAAAGAAACACATTACAGTTTTCTTGTAAAATATTATACAGCTGCTAAATTACATGTAATTAGTGATGAGCATTCATCTTCCATTTTGATCATGGACTGACCACATTTGTGGGGGGGGGGAGTTTGGGATGTGTGGGGGTGTTTTCTATTGTTTTCACAAAGCATCAATCTTAAAGTGACTTTGTCTTTTTGATACATGTTTTCAGACTTCTTAATTTGATACTCACAATCAATGCTGTATCCTGAAGTAATGGGCTGATTGAAATTTAGAAAAAAGAGAGCTTCTGGGCATGACTCTCAGAATCTGATATTTCACAACAATTTCTGATATTTAGTGGACACACTCAGAATGTTTGTAACTGTTCTGATCAATAACACTCTACAGAGTTTATGAGAGGAAAGTTGTCTCCACTTGCCTTAGCATTCCATATTCTTACTTTGTTTAATTGACAACTAGCTTTGATTTTAGATTGATGATGAAGAAATTTGACCTTTAAAACCTAAAAAATTCACTGTGCCATCAAAATACAAAATGCTCAGAAAAAGCATTTTTCAATAATTTTGCCAAATTCTGTGCATCATTTCAAGAGAAAATATTGACCATTGATAACAAAATAAGGTATTTAAATAAGTTAAAACAAGACAATGTAACTTGAATTTACATTACTTCAATAAACCAACAATAAACAATTTACAATATCTTTCCCTCACCATGCCTTCTAATTGGAAATCTTTTCTATAATTTTTTTCCTTTGCATCTTGCAGACAATGGTTGAAATCTGAAGATATCATGAGAGGAACATTGTTATTTTTAGATGAAAACCGGGAAACACAGGTACTACATTAATTGATGTGGTGACCTTCGTTTGATTTACCTGCCTTTGAGTAATGTGCTCATAATCTAAAGTCTGTAGTGCCTCAGCTAGGAACACAGTGTTACTAGGAAACTTGGAACACAACAGCACAGCAATGTTCATATGCCAGGGGTAACCCGCGTTAAAAAATTTGGAAACCAGTGTGATATTAAGCAGCCTATTTCCCCATCAAATGCTCAATTTCCTAAAACAATAATAGCTTATCTACCATTAGAGTATGACATTAAGGGCAAATTAAAACTGTAATGTCGGCTTATTTGAGATGTACTTTTATTTTGCCGCCTGAATTTTACTCTTTGATGCTATCAATTAAGAGCCTATCGAATGGATCATTTTCCATTGCTGTCCAGTGTCCAATATCAGTAAAACTTCATTCAGATTGTCTTCCAAAAAACCCACTTTCCAATCTCTTCTATAGTTGGTATATATATTTCTAGAGAATCTCCTTCATCAGGAATAATCTAAAATTTGTATATTTATATTTTTCCACTTTTCCTCTCCAAATATATAAATATCTTCATTTTGTAGAGCCACAATCCAAAAGATTGAATTTTGGTCAGTAAGATTCCTTGAAACCATGCAACTCAGCTTCATGCACATAAATGATTGTGAACTTTCCACATTTGCATTTTTGAGTAGTTTTTCCTCATTTTTGGTCAAAAATCTCCTGTGACTGTGCATGTCATATCAATGTGCATTATGGTTCATTGATCCCTCGCATAAACCGATTCAGATTTGTCCAGATGAAAATCTTATGAGAAATTGTTTAATTTAATTTTCTTAATCTGGTCAGACCTATTCTTTTGAGAAATTTCTTGTCTGACAGATCACAATTGTCCGTTTGGATGACCTTTATCCAATTAGTTGAGTATGTAATGCAAAATGGTTGTTTCCGTTTTCTTTATAATTGATTTTCATGTGTTAAATACTAACTCAGTTTCTCTCTAGTGGCAATGCTTTATCATTACTGACTTCAGACAAGACAGAACACAAGAATGAAGATAGTAATGCAAAACTTTTACGCTGCTTTCTGTGCAAAAATCTCAGCAGAGTTGTATAGACCACAAGGCTGCTTGTTTTTGTTATTTTGAAATCAAAATGTTCTTCAAAACGTAAATGCTCAAGCACTTCCCTTGCACAGAAATCTAACTTGTGTGAAAATTATTCCTCAATAAATTTTCATCAGTATGAGCTTCTGCACATTTTATTGCATATTTTTTTCTTTTTTTTACAGTATGGAAAATTGAAGGATTCCTTTTTCAAGTCGTACCTTGGGTGTGCCTTTGTAATTTTTATATGTATTGCACTGATCCAACTGACTGTCCTACCGAAGACTACAATGCTACTGATCAGCTGGCCAGTAGCTTGTTTCATTCTAGTCTTTATTTTATTCATCGCCATAGCAAAGCATATTTTTGTAAGTATACCTTTGAATTCTCCTCTTTTCAAGGCAAATTTTTATATGCATTTGCATAGTGTTATGTTGGCTTGTGCCATCATAACCGTGTCATTAATGTGAATTGTGTTTTTTCATAACGCAGAGTGTTTATTAAAGATTTGATTTGCATAGTGTTGAATATATGAGAATGAAAGAGTATCCTTTGCATGGTACAGTTGCCTTCAATAGACAGCGGAAAATTAAAAGTGATCTTTTTACGCTCTTGAAACTGAATACTTGAAGTTTAAATTTGATGGAAAAGTTCAATTGTTGCACATGACAGATTTTGATATAAATTGTCATTTCGTGATCAGCTAAACCTTGTAAAGACTATTAGCAGGATATAATGATTATATTACCAGATAATGAGGGCATGATTAGTAAAAAGACTTATTCTTTGAGAGTGTTCAGCTGACAGGATCAAGGATAATGACTATCCAACTCTGCTAATAACAATTTTCAAAGAAGGTCAACGTAGTCTACCAAGACTGCTGTATTTGCAAGACACAAAGTTTGTCGTGAGAGTCTTTGCTGAAGAAATTTGTTCCACTTGAAAAAATTTCATGAATTATTGCATTGATCAGATTCGGAAGCATCTGACTGAAGTTCTATTATCATGAAGAGTATTTGAGGTATTAAAGTATGTATAATTTTGTCAAGTTTAAAAAACTACATATTACTTTTTTCTGGAAATCCAAATTTAGGTCTGATATTGAATGTAAAATAAATAGGTATCAAAATGAACAAATGAAGAAATAAATCTGCAGAGCGTGTAAGACCCAGTGTTAGATTTGTGATGTTTACCCTGATGAGATGATATTATGGACAGTCAATGAAGGCATATTGTAATTGCTGAGGTATTGCTCAAAGCATGTGCACTTTTCCTTTCCAGGATTTTTTAAAGTACAGCAGGAAGAAACCCTTCTGAAAAGCTTTAACTTGTGTCAATATTTTAGTTCAGGAGAAATGTGTTTTATCATGACATGTAAGTGTTTGAAGTCAGTTATGGAAATGAATAAGAATGACTGAACAGTTTTCACACCCTGTTAAAAGTCTATTTAACCATACATAATGGAATGCATGGTTAGAGGCGATCTCTCTCCAAGTCAGTCAGTGATTCCAATATTGTGCGTTGTTTCATAGACCCTTTAAGGTCTGAGGTTACAGTCGACAAAAATTCCTGAAATTCACAGTGGAACTACATCGGCAACTTTGCCACTATTTTAGCCTTGGGGTCAAAATTCGGTCATTGCAAATGCTCACACATACCTGCAGACAGATAACCAGGCTTTAATGCTATATGAGATATAATATGTATGTTTTATACTTTACGGGTTAATTAAGAGGAGATAAATTCATTTTGAAAAATAGTGGCACTGAAAATGCATAATGACCAGAAACAAATAATTATCGATTTTTAATGAATATACATGGCATACCAATCATGAAATGAAATTAAGGTCAGGTCACTTTCTTCAAATGCAAAAAACCTTTATGGTCAATTTTTGACCTTTTATTATTACTAACTAATGTTTGTCAACAGAAGGATGTTAATTACTGAATGATTTAATGCATACCCTCCTACAAATACAAATATACCATGTACAATAGATCTAACCTCTCTGAAATTCACTGATTGGATTCAACCAAAGCATGGTGGTGAGGGGTTGTCACTTTGGAATATCAAAGATTTATCAAAAATGAACTGTGAATGACTCTGATTTGACAGCTTAGAAAGCAACACTGATTACTGAAAAAATGAATTCAATTCACACTTAGAGTTTTTATTTCATTAAGTTGGATAGATAGAGGTGAAACAAAGACCTTTACTATTTACTTTAACGCTGTTGAGCTGATCACTTTCCGAAGTGTTTGCTTTTTGCAGTTGCAAATTCTATTTTGTCCCTGGTATCTCTTCTTTACAGAGCAAGATCTGTAACTCTCATTAGTTGTATTTTAGAAAACATTTGCATTCTCTTCTTCCAAGTAAACTTTGTTTAATTACAAAGTGATTTAGTCTTGCAAACACAGTCTGTGTACAATATGCGATGTTATTGTTATAAAATGAATTGTCACAACCCACCTGAAAATTAATTCATTCGTCAATAATGATATTAGACAAATACACACTTAGAGGTTGAGTTACAAGCTGAACTCCAGGTGCTGTATATCAATGAGATTTGGGGGGAGGGAGGAGGGGGGGACAAACCTTGGTTTGCAAACATAACAAACTTACTGTTCTAAAAAATTTAAAACAGAAAAGCTTCAACACTGTCAGTGATTTATTATATCAGTATTTCACAACATCAGTATTACAGTACAGTACCATGACCAAGTGTGATTTACCGGTACTTAGATTTCAGACTTACCTCATATTATGCCTATTTTTGTTTATTTATTCATTTTAGTGTTACTGCAAACAAACTCCAGGGTGGCTTATAGATTCATTCAACATTGTACTAAGGAAGCGATGGCTTCGAAGATTATTTGCTAGCATTACTTTGCTTGTCATATACGTCATCGCAATCATAAATATCGTAAGTAACATATCGGTGGAACTATGATTTTGTGGAAAGTGGCATTTCATTTTAAATACTAAAGTAAGAGACTCGTTGAGAATTTCAGCTTGGGAGGAAAAGTTCAGATAACTCTTGTGTGGGTTGTATTTCTGCTAAAAGGGGTCCTTGAGGGCATTTTTGACACATAGTTATTCATCGTGAAACCATACTGATTTTAGTATCAAGTAACATGATGTTCTGTGCCCACCTTTATTATGCAGAGATAGGTGGCATCATTTGTTGCCAAGGCATTTGTAAAACCTGATATTCCTTGAAACAGTGAGGAGACGTTCACGTTCCTACTTTGCTGTGTATATCTATTCATCACACATGACAAGAGATAATAGAATACAGCACCCACAGTGACTCTTTCAATATTACTTTCACTAACGCAGAATGCCAGAATAAAATAAGGTTATAAATCTTATATCTGATTGGAATATTAACTGACCAGAACCTAAAGGCAGGCTAATGAGTGGGAGTAGTAACAAACACACGCAGAGAATTTTGGATACTTTGTTTATTGAAACCAGCATGTTATCATTATTCTCTTCCTGTACAAAGGATACACTCAGATTTTCATGTTTGATCCGAGAATGATTTCTAGCTAAAAAGTACAGTAGGAATATTTTCAGATATTCATATCATATTTATGAAGTTACAGTTTTAGCCCAAGGTACATCACTGTAGAAATGTTTTCATATTGCCATATCATGTTTTAACTTTATGATATATTTGTTATCATAATAATACATAAAAGTGTAAAACAAATAGCTTCAAATCTGACATTTGACTAGTCTAAATGCCGATAAAGCAGTTTCAGTGCAAGACACTGCATCTTTCAATATGCGTTCTGATTTAACAATTCGGTGATATCTCTCTTTGACTTCAATATAGATTGATTGTGAGGTGAAGCCATTACCTAAACTACTGCCCTCAATTCAGCCACAAAACACCACCATAGAAACCAATGAAAATCAAACGGTAGATACAGAGCCTCAATATCATTCAACCTGCCCATATCCTTCGGTGAGTTTTTCTTTCTTTAAGGTATTATTTTAATGATTCAGTCGGTGTTGTATAGCTGAGCAAAGTAAAAGTGAAAGTTGTGGATACTATAATGTTATCAATACTGTGTGTAAGATGATTGTTAAAAACACTGTTTTCATTACTGTGCTGTCATTTACATTATTTCAAATTGTTTACTTTGTTCTTTGTTAGATATAATTCATATGATATTATGATTAACAAAATAAATGATCACTTGCCAGGGTTAGCACTAAAACAATTGTGAATTCCAATATTTTGATGATTCAATTATTTTTCTTACATATATACAAGGAATCATGTGGCGTGTGTGTATTTGCAAAACATGTACAAGCAGTATGAGTGAAAACTCTACAAGCCAGTGACCTAAGCGTATTTCAGCCTCAGGTGAATGCCACATGACCATGAAACAAAATTAATCAACAATGATACAGATACCAACAGCTTCTTCACAAGTAGTATGTGTTACATTTTTCACCGATGAACTTTGGTAGATGGTATTCAGTGTTGATTCATGATTTTTGCCTCTGCAACGCAAATCTTGACAACTATTTTCTTCTCACAGTATCTCATGTTGAGTTGTGTACTAGCTTTGATGTCAACCATGGTCTTTCTACGCGTCACCTATTGGTTCAAAGGTTTACTGATGTTAGGTGCTACGATAGCGTATTTAGTCGTGATCAACTACACTCACGCCAGGATATTTGACTTTTACGATCACACCATGATGCTTCAAACAAAGTAAGTTATTAACAAAGTAAGAGTTTAAAGGAATACTCATGCTCCATAAATTGGTGCAACCTGATGGCAGATCGGTACTTCATATCACAGAACAGGGCAGACAAAAACATGCTTCGGGTATGATGGTAGTGGGCAGGCGAGTTTGTTATCTAGTTCCTCATTAGCAACATGCTTCAGTGCCCTCTGAAATACCACTCTTTTTGCTTCGATTCTGCAAATGCTGAATAGTTATGACCATAAATTTGTAAGATTTATATCATTTTCTGATCATTATAACCACAGTGTATGAATTCAATTTGTTTGGAGCTACCCGCAAATTTTTATATTTATAAAAACGTCATAACACAGTTTTGATAATTTTTAGTCCACTCTGTGGCTGATTACCTGGATTACCTACATACCAGTACATCATCCTAATTGGCATGAAATCAACAATACTAGGAAAATTTCACTCTAATGATATCAAGTCATGCGGTATTGATCAACAGGTTGATTGTATTCCAATGCAACAGACACACATCTGCCTCACAAAAAATGAAGAAAATGTTGAATTTTCCCCCTAACCCCAATCTCTAGTATGAGCCTTGCACATTCATTTACCGTTACATTAGTTTCTTACAAGCTACTTATTATCTATCCTCAGGCAGGACTACATGTACATGTCACATCAGTACAGACTTGCTTATATTCTGTTGATATTCATATGTGGTTGAAATATTACAAAATTCAAGAGAGTTCAGAAAGTGAAAGTCTTCTACAGACAAACAGAAAGTACTGAGCATTTCATTCAGTCACCTTTAATGCCTCATTCAAAACTTAAAGCCATGCCTCAGTGAGGGAATACATGGGTGCAGAGGTTGCCAAGCTGCCATGGTAACAGACTAATGAGCCACACCAGTCATGTATTTCCTGAACATTGTAATACAGAAAGTAAAGACCCTGACAATTTGTAGACAAACACTTTCAATGAGGCTGTAATGTTGTCCTCGAGGCAATGACATTTTAATTCCTTGAACCATGTGTGTGTTTTCAAGGCTTAGGCAAATACATCATCATTTGAAAAACACCAACTTTAAACCTGCTGTGAACACCTTCAAGTCATATTTAGTCTTGGATTGTCATGAATGTTTGAATTTGTCACGTGATTTGAAAATTCTTCCCATTAAGGTGGTTGGAAAGGCTAGAGCGTCAGTTATAAATTTCAACAAAACTATTAAAATATAAAAGTAGTCAACATTCTCTGTGGAATAAAAAAAACTAGACATTTGGGCACAAAGGCATTGCAGAATTATAGCCTGTTAAAACTTCTGAAAAACTGACCAAATAAGAAGAAGTTGGGGAGTCCTTAGTGTATTAACTATGGTAGAGGTCCCCTAGCTTTTAATAAAATGTTTGAAAAGGGAAAGTCATTATTTGCTGTTTTTCAGGAAAGTTTGACAAGGCAGTGCTGGCATTCAGAGTGAGTGACTGCTATTGTAAATGCATTTCTAGATTCTTTGAGAGTCAAAGAGGTGTCAAAAGTGAGATTAACCAAAAAAATTGCTCTATGACGTCAAAAGAGGGGTGCAAATATGGCTTGTTTTCAACATTTTTGACAGAATAACAGTTTTCCTACATAAATTGTATACCAATTTAATCCAACTTTGAAATGAGATATGGACATGGAATTTTTACAGCCTATTAACAAGGTTACAGATAAGATTTGTACGGCACAATTTTCCTGTATTTGAAGTACTTTTTGAAAAATCACATTTTGAAATTTGAAAGAATTTTTAATAATTTTTTGATATATAAACCCATGTAAAATCATAAAAACAAATTTTATTTACAAATCCTGCGTACAAATCTTACAATAAATAGTGTCAACATATTTATAACTAATTTGGTAATATTAATACTATCCAATTATTATAAAATTCAAATATGTAAAAAAAATATGAAAAATTAAATTTTTATATTTACTGGTGTCATATTTCAAAATCATGGCTGCAAATATACAATTTTTATATTCTTTGGAGAAAATATTAACTAAGGGAGATATCCTGAAAATTTGAACTAAATATCTTGATTCTAACACTTGAAACTTGACATTAACTCTGAGAAAAGAATTGGTGCAAAAATAGCCTTTCCAACCACCTTAACTCAGCAGGCTGCATCAGTTACGACTTTAAAGTATACGAACGTTGCATGAGAGATAGTCATAATGAAATACATGTATACAACAGTGAAATATCTGCCTTCATGCTGACTTTCACAATTGAATACAAGTCTATACAGACCGTAGTGCAAACAGCTCCTTTCTAGGAATCTGTGCTCTGATTAAGATTAAAGACCAACTACAGAGTCCAGCAGTAAAGGTGTTGTTTATCTGCTGAGATCAATTAGCTATCATCATTTTCAAAAATAAAAGATTATCTTTTTATTTCTTATACAGAAGGAAAATAGTTTACAAATGATGACATTCCATCGGCTGCAGGCACTGTCTTTACCTTCATTCTGATTCAGTGTAATGTTTACAAATAACATCATTAAAATGAAAAATTTTATGTTGATCTGTAAGTTTGGATCACAAACAAAGAAATTACACATGCAATAGTTATGACTATAACTTCAAAGCAACTGCAAATATGTTACAATTAACATTAGAAAAGGCACATTGATTGCTCAGACTACAAGCTACGTGAACCACCACAAATGCAACAAACAGAGATTGACACTGTATGCATCACTAGTAAACTGGACATAAAGACCGCTGGACTTGACACTGATCCTCAGATTACAGGAGGCACCATTGGGCAGTGGTTGGGGTATAGGACTCACCATCGGAGGACGATGACTTTGAGATCTAGTAATTCCAGAGTAACAGACTCACTTTTGTAGGATAGTGGGTTCAAAATTCTGGCATGATATTGGGCAAGACATTTACCTCTCATCATTGCTTCACTAGTTCGTAGTGGGTACCTCACCCTGTCATTGGGTTTTGTCTCTTAGACGAAGGGTTGAAGATGCAAGAAAAAGCCAAATGAGTTTTTTCATTCTCAGAAATAACTGTTATTACCAGTAGAAATGGATAAAAATCTAAAAAAGACAAAAAACTTCAGTTTGCTAGACTTGTTGAATCTGTATTACAACAATGAAACTTTGCAGTCATGTGTGCCAGTACAGACCCAGAACAATGTTGAGAATTCATGAGATACACACTCACAACTTGTTTTTTCTTTTTATTTATTCATGTACATGTAGGTATGATGACTACTTGGTTACAAGATGGGGAGCTACTGTGTATTTGGTCACTATCTTTGTTACACTGTTGATACTTGATAGACAGGTAAGCCAACAAATAATTCACAAAACCTAAAAAAGAAAATTATGTTCCTACTCAAGTTCAAACAAACAAACCCTTAACTTTTTCCCACTGACAAATGAATCCAGTTTGATGTGGGAAGAAATTAACAAAATCATAAATTGTTTCAACCGCATCATGCCATATAAATGGCAACTTCCACTTCAGCAAGTGTGAACTCAGAAAAGTGTGGATCAGCTCTATGGAAAACTATCAGATGATCAAAATAATAATGCTTACATGTACTATCAGTAAAAAATTGAAAGATAATATCACCCCTGGCTTTTTATAAAATCTATTTGAAGTGACATGTGACAGGAAATACGCATTTATCAACCAAATTAGGATGAGCCAGTCCTTTTGACTACAAAATGCTAAACCAATTAAGTGAGTGAGTCTCCATTTTCACAGTGTAATGCAGCTCTCATATAAATGTCTGCACACTATTTCACAGTGTAATATACCGGTAGCTGTAGCTGTCATATAATGGCTGTACACTGTTAATGTCATGTAAGGTTATTCAACAGAAATAATGTATACGAAGCAGAGGTAGAAGGTATGACTATAATGATTTGAGTTTTGTGGAAACCTGTGGAGTCATGTACAGTAAAAGAATGTGTTTAGATCCCATGGCTGGTTTTTTTTTTTCAAAACTTGCGTATAATTCTATAAGCTTTAGAAGGTTTACATGATCAAGCTTCTATCCTACCATGACATCACAATTAAAGGACGTTTATCCCAATTAAATTGTCATTCATAGGCTTCAGGAATAATGTATTTTTATTTGAAAAGTTCAATGCTTTGTCCTTCTTTTCCATTTTTGCTATCACATTGTAGTCATCAGAGATATAAAAGGAAAGCTGAAAAACAAAACGTAATGAAAGGGAAGTGATTTGTAACACATACCCAGGTGTGAATAAAATCAGCCATGCATCGTAACTTTCCACATGGATGGACATTTTTATCAATCTCTGTGATCAAAATTCTTGTATATCAAGCTTAGTCACAAACTGTTTGAATGCCATTTGCACATCAGTGGCCACTTCACTCTCTGTCCAATCGATAAATTTTGAAGTTTTAAAATTCATGTGTTGTTGACGAAAAGCCACAGATTATTCTGACCTATTCTAGAGTAAATTATTTCAAAAAATAATTTTAGTTTTAATATATTAGTTATGATTTTAATGATATGATACACTCTGTCATTTCTTTTGCTTACTGTTTGTATTTCATTTTTGGAAAATGATTCAGTAATTTTTCTTTTGGATGTAATTGGATGTTCAAGTATCTATGTGAAATAATTCTATTTTGGGTGAAGAAGTAGTGTGACTGTATCACACCTGTGCGTAAAATCAGACAGAGATTTTACTGCATTAGTGCACGATTAGACCGTCAAATGTGCAGTTAGGTATCACAACTTTACAAATCACGACATATACTTCTAAATTGACATTGAAGTGACAAAGTTTGCATAGCATGCTCAGCACCTGCAGATTGATGAATTGAACAGGAAACATTGGAGTTCCTTACTGTCCGTCTTGAGATTAATCAGAGTAACATACTTTTTGAACAGGAAAGTTAGAGATTGATGATGGGTTTGTTTTCAAGGTTCCAGAGTTACACATCCCAGTTCACGTCTTTGTGAAAAAAGAATGTCTTTGTTTTACTTCATGTAAATTTGCAGGAAATGCCATTTCCCATCTTTGTTAGCAGCCTTATGAAAGTAAGACTGTAAATACATATTGAATTTATTGTTCTGAAATTTGCTAATTGCTAGGATTACAGGTAATTCTGTTTGAACTATTACTGTATAAGTCATTGGGTGATCTACCTTTCTTTGGAATAATTAAATTGATCAGTTTGGTAGAAAGTTACCCTTTCTGAGTATATCTTCAGTTACAAACACCAGGTGTACGTATTGTTGTGAAAGGCATCCTGTCAGATCTATTCCATTACTGCATATAGTTACTATGTCCATGTTTATGTCATCATGTGTACATGTTCTCAGTTGTATGCATACACATGTATGTATATGTATATACTATTTTTTAAGCTGCATTGAAAATAATGTAGACTCATTATACTTAAACCGACACTAAAGGATAGCGTATTGACCAAACTGACATGATAGTCCAAATTAGACAAATATGAAAATGTGAAATGGTTAAACCAAAAAATGATTGAATCACTAAAAATTGTGTTCGTTCGATTAGCTTTGTAATTCCATCACATATGTACCATGTATATTTATATTTGATCTAATTACCCGTAATATCTCACATATTTTGTACTCCAGTCTGCAAATAATGTTGAACATATCCATGATGTTTTGCATGAAAATGAAAAAGTTATAACATCAAAGGAATGGTGTTTTCTTATTTGACATAAAAGAGTATGGCTGTACTGAAATCAGTGTGTAATTTTATGTCATTGATTCCTCTACAGATGGAATATACTGCTCGATTAGACTTTCTGTGGCAGTCTAAGTTTGGTGTGGAAAGAGAAGAAGTGGAAACAATGGAATCTTTGAATAAAGTTCTGCTTGAAAACGTCCTGCCTAAACATGTTGCCGAACACTTCCTGAGATGCGGGATGAAATCTGATGTGAGTTTATACCCATCATACCCTGCACTCTAGCCACAATGCTATTGGCTGAGATTGATTTCTTATCGTTTACTTCACTACAGAGAGGCATATCAAAAGACTTCAAGAATTTTTGCTTTGTTATGCCTATGGATTGTAGCAGCCATTCTGCTCAGAAAAAATAATTGTAACTGTAGGTAAAAGAGATTTTGGTGCAAAGCCATTGGATATCTGAAATATTTAAATATATGCAATGTGAAGTCATCAATGTGAGTCTTACAAAAGCGACTTCATTTTTTGTGCATGATTTTCTTTTTTTCAAGCAATTCATGGAACACTGTTTTAGCTTCTTAAATAATGTCTTTTATGTCCCTGTGTATAGGAACTTTATCACCAACGTTACAGTCTTGTTGCTGTCATGTTTGCCTCCATACCAAATTACAAGGAATTCTACACAGAAACAGATGTCAATCGGGAAGGTCTGGAGTGTTTGCGACTCTTAAATGAAATCATTGCAGATTTTGATGAGGTGGGTGGTTGAGTAATGATTTTGCCCTACAAGTATGCCCAGCAAAATGATGTATATATATTGCCATTGACAGTGTTGTTTGAACACCGGTGAAGAGAGTCTGCAATAGTACTTCTTTCTTGTGGCTATTTAGGGTAAAATGTAAATAACTGCCTATGCTGTATTCATATTTATGACTCAAAAGCTATTGTTGAGAGCGTTTTAAAGAGCTCACCAAGAATTAACACAATGAAAAGTGATCATATAAAAGCTATTTAAGTTTCTTAATTTTATTTTGCTGTCACGTGACAGGACATGGTAATGCATTGTCTCTCCTGGCAAAACCAGTTTGATCTATTCATGCAATGGTGAATTAGAACTTGGCTTAAAACCTGTGCCTTCAAAGCTGGTAATTTAATAATATGAGATTACACTGTACTCAATATCTGTCATAAATTTGAAATATTAGAATAAAAAATTCTGTCATGTATGAGTGTTCTAGCTCAAGGTCATCCAGCTCAAAGTTGTATGGAGCATCAGCAAGCCTGCACGCCACTGAACATCTCTGTCTATTGTAGTGGAGCAATATGCCAGCATGCACGTCTTCTTTATTCTTCAAAACCAAAAAAAATATTTCTCACACATAGATATGTCATGAACTACACTTTGGTTTCTTAAACTGACATTTTAGCTCTAAGAAATTTTACATTCTATTCGGTTGGGAACAGGGTAGTGTTCGTGTTTGTCTTTGTAGATGTGGGACCACAGGTTAATTTTCTGCCATTAGTGCTTTTTAATGAAACAAAAGAGAAATTATCATGATGTTAACAGTTGTAATACACTTAGATGAGGATAAACTGACATTTTAAAAACTCTTCCAATATTGCCATGTTATAATAATGGAAAGACCTGTAATAGTACCGGTGTAGTGCTCACAAACTAAAACGTTTTCATCTTTACAATTACAGTATACTTCATTAGTAACTGGATGCTGTTAAGGAGACAGAGAATTATTGACATAGTATCAACTAGCACCCTGTGTGTATATGGAAGCGCATGTAGTATCAATGTGTCTGTCAAACTGTCTGTCTCAAGAATCACTGATAAGATAAAAAATGTAATGGTATGATCCACAACTGATGCTCAGAAATGATTGTTGTTCTGTATATGACAGGCCTGTACAATAATACATCAAATAAAAGAAGAAAACTGATCATGAAGACATCAAAACACTAATGAGGAAAGTCTGTACTCTAAGCAAAGCTTAATGTTAGAGACAAATGAATGTTTGGCAGGGGAGACAAGTAAACATGTCAATTATTTGTTTGACAGTTAGATTTATGACTGCGAGACCAATGTATAATATCACTATGACTTGAATTTCAAGGAAAATACTACTTCGCTCACTGCTGTCATCTTTAATTCCCTGTAGCAGCCTATGTGCACATTATAATTTACAACCAGTGTAGATTAATAAGAGTCTACATTGATATTTTGATATTTGATTATTTATATTTTGATAAGTAGTACATTTTCCTGATTTTCAGCTGGAGGTTTGTTTATTGTACTGAATTGTCAAAAATATCCCAATTCATTACCCAGTATGCAATGCGGTGGTGTCCAGACATGATTAGTGGTATAGCATAGCTTGAGACACAGTCCCTCCACAAGATATCACACTCATGGCTATATTTGTCTTCACATATTGGTCGAGTTTTCATAAAAAAGACATCACCAGTCTTGAAATAAGTTATCGAAGTTTGGCTTTTACTCAGAGAACCAGAAAGCAATAAAGTTTTTGCACCACTCTGTTAATAACTGTGACTATTCAAACCGCAAGCTGTCAAAATGCCAAGTTACACTGCTAGTGTAACTATGCATAGACTCTTAAAAAGGAGTATTAGCACAACCAGACTGTCAACCTATGTTTTCCTAAAACCTGTATTTTCATGAAACTTTCTGTGATTTTCTTTGCTGAAAGCAGCACACTTATCAGTTGAAATTATGAATATAGTTATTCTTTACTGTGTGGTTTCACCTGGACTGTCAAATATATTGCACAAAGTCACCTTGAAAAATGTCTCACAGGTTACACAGTACCAGTAACCAATGGAAACTGTAAGTTTTGTTCACAGCAATGAATCAAATGTCTCATTCATCAACAATGTTGTAAAGTTTCAAAAGAAATTCTTAAAGTAGTGATTTATTTATTATTTTTGAAAATTACACAATGGATGCAATCCTGAATTGACATTTGTTTTATTCGTAGCCAACAACACTTAATTTGAACCACCAAAATGTATGGAATTTAACAAAAATGCATATTAACACTAGAGTGCTTTCTCAGACAGGCAGGCATTGTACTGATTTTGATTTACTGTGTTATTTTCTGTGCATGATCTTCCTTTTTCATTAGCTCTCACATAAATATTACTAGATTTTGTCACAAAGACCATTTTCTGGATATTAAAATGCCACACTGAGCAGATGGTACATGTGAAAGAAGGATTATAGCTCTTGTTACTGCCTATTTTCAAATGCTCCAGGGCAAATACTACATCTTCATAAAAAAGTTGAGGAATTCAAGCATGACCCATGATTAATTGCAAATGGTTTCATTGAGTATTTTCCCCAAATATCAATGGAAACAGAAACTGGGATTACATCTCAACATAACAAAGATCGATGTGTCCATGACAGATTGTATTCTTTCTCCTGATAGTTTTCCAAGCACCCAGCTGTTTAATTGCAGCCCAGCCACTTGCCCTTTCATTTCACAGCCCTGGAGATTTTTTTTTTGGCTCTCCAGCTCCCCATACTTGGCTGGAGGCATGCAAATGAGACTTGACATATTAGACCATAATATTCCTAGAGCAATGCATCGCCCAGGATGAAAGGAACCCAAATGCACATGACTATCAACTCCATGGTGATTAATGAGAACCCATTCACAGAGACACACAGTCGACACAAATTTACTGTAATTGTGCCTATGATATCAGTATGATTATCTTTATTGATTGTCAGCAATTTTCTGCTGTCCATCCCACTTACTCAGAAACATTCATCATAGTTATCGCCAGGTACTAATGTGAGCTGTTTTGTTATTTCTAAATCTTTTGTCAACAGCAGTGGCATTCTGCTATAGATATTGATGTTATGTGTCAGTGCACTAATGGAAAATAAGAAACACAAAAACATTTTGTTTACCATTTCCAGAACATAACAACATATCAAGCATAATGTGGTGTACTTATATAAACATCAGGAATAAAACAAAAAAATTCATGACATTCATTTATTGCACATTGTGGAGAATTTCAGGTACAACTAGGTTTTAAATTTATCATTAAATAAATTAAATGACTTTTGGAGGTCAGCAAATGCAGTGATATTTTTTCTCTTCGTTCAGTTTTTCAATTTAAATAAATATGTTTCTTTACTTTACGAGCATCAAAATTGATTCCTTGTACTGTACAGGTGCCATAGATCCCTCGGTTTGAAGAATGCAAAAGATCATTCTTTCAAACACTTCAGTAACACCAGTAGAAAACTCCCCCACTCTTTGATTTTAAACCACGCCAACCCCTTGGCATTTCAAGTCATTCAGATTGACCTTTACTGCAGATCCTTGATTGACTGCACAAAGTTCAAATATCTTGTAACTTCTTGACTCCTGCCTGTCATTCCTCCTGTGTACAGTTGTTGTCCAAACCCAAGTATAGCTGTGTTGAGAAAATTAAGACAATTGGTAGCACGTACATGGCGGCCGCTGGCCTTCATCAAAGCCAAGAACAGACCGATGCTGATGATGACAAACCTCTGGAAACATTGGAAAGAATTGATGAAGAGGAAGAAATAGTAAAAGACAAGGTTTGTTGGTTTTTATTAAATAATCATAATTACTGAAGGAAGAATATGTTAGATATAGATTGAAACATCTGAAGAGAGTGGCGTAATGGATGTAGTGCAGGACATTTTTGACAGGAATTTTGATCACCATAGTTTTGTAGACAAATTACACAACAATCGTACATGTCAAATGATCCTGTCCATATTGTAAGGGAAGTCTAATTTTATTTTATCATTTGCAGTTGCACATTAATGGTGAGTTCAATTTAAGTCCAGCACTTCACTGAACCAGCGCAATATTAATTGTAGCCAGGAGTTATGATAGCCAGTTTCACTGTTTGCCTCTAGTGACATCATGACATGACACAACTGAAATAAAAGTGATTAAGATAAATGTTTAACAAAGGCTAGCAAAGGAAAGAACAGGCATGTACATATAGGCTCCATGGGAACGATATGAATTTGATGTAATGGCTTTAAAAACAGACATTTGTTGTCAAGCTCATTATGTAGGTTGAATAAATGATTTGTAAATTCAACAATTGGATACAATTATTTTATTTTGAGCAAGTGTGAAGTTAAACAGATCAAGGACAAATTTCAGTGTAATTTTACAACAGGCTAAGTTTATCATACTGTATAATTATGAAAAGATTGAAATATGGCATGATGAAATAGTATATGTGTTTGAACTGCCGTACCATGTTTATTTAATAGGCTGAGAAGCTTTGTTTTTGTTGACCTGATTTTTTTTGTCTTCTGTAATCAATATTAACACAGGCCATACAGCTACAGTATGTTTTTACAAACCAAATACTGGTTATTTCATTCCATTGGGAACAGACCAAAAAAGCATGATCGATTTTACGCAGTACAAAAATGACTGAAAACTTGTCTAAAGTCAAAGTCACTGGGGTTTAAATGTCACATTTATACTCCAACTTATTTATTTCTAAATCTCTTCATAGGATGATCGTCATTCCAAACAAGCGCTCTATTATGTTGGAGTTCTGACAGAGTTTGCCATGGCAATGATGACAAAATTGGAACATATCAATAAGCATTCATTTAATGATTTCAAATTACGAATAGGTAAGGAAGGTTTTGCTGACTTTCTCTGATGCCCTATTGTCAACGTTTAAGTAGCCATATCTGTGTAGAGCTAAATTCTTTCTGTTTGGATGGTGTCTGACATTTCAATGAAAGAAGTCATACAGAAATGGATGATTATCCATACTGTGATCAATGGCTCTGATGAATATAACAGGCAGGTTCCAGTTGACACGTACGTGTTGAATGGACCAGATGAAAAGGCTGAATTTTATGATTAATTTGCACTTTTTATGTTATGAAGTCAGTAAACCACCACATCACCAGTGTGAAGCTGAAAATATATGCATGTTCTTTGCTTCACCTTCAAAATACAGGTAGCTTATGGTACCTTTACAGTTGGTGCAAATATTCATAGAGGTGTCCTTATTTCCATTTTATCAAATATGAATAAAATTTGCATGTGTAAATGTATCCTTATTTTCCCAACTATTTTTCCAAATATTTTGAAGAAGCTTGTCCAATAGCTATTAAAATTTAGTATGCATACATCCGGAGGTAAAGTATTTAGTTATAGTCAAATGGACATGAAAATTTCATATTTTAATTTGTTCACTTGTTCAAAATTTATGTTTTGGAATTAAATGAGCCCCTGGTCAGTTGTTTCAAAGTTAATATGTGAAACAATGCTCTAGTTACACTTTGGGTTATGCACTTGTAAAGTATCTAATTAGTTACAAAAGATTGAGACATGATGTAGTAATTACTTGAATGTAGGAGTGTACAAAAGCTGAACAACCTAAATTACCCTGTTTAACCCTTTGAGCGCTGTAATTTTTTTCCCGCCAAAATTTAAGTGCAACATTTAACCAATTTTTATAAATTTTTCTGTGCTTTTATTATAATTTTGGGCCAAGGCATCACATTTCATTGGCTACAGATTTTTTCTCAAAATTTTGGCAAAAATCTGAGAAAAATTGACTTCAGTTTATTTCATAAAGAAGACAAAAATAAACTTTGGCGCTCATGGGTTAACATCACATTGTTAACAATGCTAGTCTAAGAGTGTTTTAGACATGTCTCGCATGCTGAATTGGTAATAAATTCATCACACACTGTCTTTGTCTATCAACTTGTTGAGCTGTGAGAAATTTAATTTTTCATGGTTTCTATACAGCCTCAACAGTGCACATCATGGCAATCTATTTTTCCCTGCCATCTCTGAAAATCTTTAAGTAGCAACTGATGCCATCTAGTCATTGTATCTGTTTCCAACTTCTGAGAGTTGAATCAAATGTTAGCATGAACCTTTGCATGATCGAGTTTGATCACTTAACCTTTCACCCCAATTCTGATAAATGTTGACTCACCATTGATAGTAGAGTTGTGGCCAAACCATGGTGGTAAAAGGGTTAAAAAGTCATTTTGCACATCAATGACTCTTTCAGGAATCAATCATGGATCAGTTGTAGCTGGCGTAATAGGAGCTAGGAAACCACAATATGATATCTGGGGAAACACAGTGAATGTTGCTAGTCGTATGGACACAACTGGTATGATAGGACGTATTCAGGTAACACCATTTTAACAGTACTTTAGCCTTCTTGTAACTTCAACAAATATACCTGCGGTCAAAACTTCATTTTCCTGTGCTGTTTGAAGCAGTGAGATGATAATGAATGACTTGAATCAGGATCCTTTGCTTGTGTCCAAATATTAAAGGGAGCCAACATCTAACTGTGTCTGTATATGTGCATTTCTGTTGGTTCAATATTGCAAGAATCACTGAAATTTGATGTGTGATGCACTACAGTACAGAGAGGCATTTGGGATGTATATTGTGTTGTGTTTGATGCCTATGGTTTGTATGGTTTTCACATTATCAAAACCCAAATTTATTTTCCAATTTACCCAAGGCACAGTGGGGCCATTTTACCACTCTCTCATTTGTACATCAATCTATCTGCCGATCAGTCTGTCTGTCTATCTCTCCATATGGGAGCCTATTCAGTGCACCGTAGATTTCCATTACATCGTCATTCTCTTCAAAGAAATGCTTCATACAAGCAGAGAATGAGCATGCAAAGAGACTATTATCAACTACATTTCATACATGTCTCTTACATTCAAAAATAATGTAAGGAGAGTCTAAACATTGAAAGTGAGCACAGTGAAATTTTATAGAGTAACACAGATATCATCTTTACTCTAAAGAAATGATGAAACACCCAATGAGTCTATGCACATGTTATAAATAAAAAAATAAAAATGAAAAATTAGAAACATCACTTTTTACATCATTGTTTATGAGGCACAGCTCTGTCACATTTGTCTCTTAAACAGGTTACAGAAGAAACAAGTAAAGTTCTATGTCAGCTAGGGTTCACCTGTGAGATTAGAGGATATGTGACTGTTAAGGGTAAAGGCAAACTGAAAACATATCTTGTGAAACGTCTAGACAAATCATTATCTCAGACAGCAATCCATTGAAAGGAAGAAGATGGCATTCTGTCCTGTTCTTGTGCTTATGTCGTCAAAGCATCAAATGTGTATCCAGATTGTCAGCCTGGTTGGCAAGCAACACATAGCTCAGCACCATTGATGGAACAGAACACTTGGATGAACTCAGCTTGTCACAAACGTCCAACAAACACTCTCATCCTGTCATTAAATTAACAACTTTGCAAGACGGCATATCTTTTGATAATTCATAAGTCAAAATATCAGTGTGAGAAGCTGGTAATAAAGAACAAACTGCACAGCTACTTTGAAGATTTTAAATATGACATCATCTGACTCAAGAAATCTTGGACAAATACAGCATAATGATTTACAAACTGTGTGCAAACAAAGACTGCTACTAGGTAATCACCTTAAATCCATGGAAATAGCTTTAAAATAGGATGGACAATGATTTTATCAGGAGCATCATGTGAACATCAATCATAATGCCATTTTATCAATCAGCTTGATAAAACCAGGTGTCAGCTTGACAGTTAAAATGGCAGATCCTCTTTTCTAAGGATGAGTTGCTTGTTTACTAACTTTTTATATGAAAAAACCCATCAACACAGATGACTAGCTTGCCAATAAACAATCTGCGGAGGAATTATCCTCCAATTAGAATAGCTGAAATCAGTTCTTTTGGTGTGAAACAGCTATCTCTTGATAAAGCCATATGCATACATTGCTGTACACAAAAATAATACGTGTGAGGGTCAGTACAACAAAGAGAGAGGCTACCTTTACAAGGTAAACAAATGGTTCTGTAAACTATACAATCACCTTCCCACATGGTTAAACATTGTATATGTGAAGCAGTGTTGATGGATCACAAGTCAGTACTTTCATGTATGGTAAAACTGCTCGCTATGAAAATAAATGCAAGTAATTTAGTTTCCTCTGTGCCTGACAACCCTAAGCTCTCGGCCCAGACTTTAAGAGTCAAAAGGCAAACCATAACATATTCATGGTATTACTCCTCTTGGCCATGACTTTAAGGGTCAAGAGATAAACCCTAATATATTCATGGCATGACCAGTGTTCCCTCAAAGGTTTTGAGTGCCTGAACAACTTGTGCTTTGGTGTACCAAGGGTATGATGGCCATCTTGGCACATGCAGCTATGTTGCATCTTCTCTATATATGCTAATTTATTGACTTACGTAAATCCAGTCACATAATCACAACATACCCTGAACGCGTACATGTGCCATGTGGTGGTAGTAACTGCACCACCAACAAGCACTAAAACTCAAAGGCAAAAGTTAAATCGGCACTGACATCTCACCTTATTCCCCCAGTTTTGATGTTCAGAAACATTACCATGACAAATATCCCTCCAAGTGACTGAAACTAAAGTTGCGCAAAACATGAAATTCCACTGCGAGAGCAGTCAGAGACACTGCACAACTAGCTAGCAAAGAAGCCTATTAATGATTACTGGGCAGGATTTCTCTTGACCCTGACTGTGAGGGTCAATAGGTAAACCCTCACATATACATGGCATGACTGCACTTGACTCTGACTTTAAGGGTCAATAGGTAAACCCTCACATATTCATGGTATGACTGCACTTGACCCTGACTGTGAGGGTCAAAAGGTAAACCCTCACATATTTATGGCATGACTGCACTTGACCATGACTGTGAGGGTCAATAGGTAAACCCTCACATATACATGGCATGACTGCACTTGACCCTGACTTTAAGGGTCAATAGGTAAACCCTCACATATTCATGGCATGACTGCACTTGACCCTGACTGTGAGGGTCAAAAGGTAAACCCTCACATATACATGGCATGACTGCACTTGACCCTGACTGTGAGGGTCAAAAGGTAAACCCTCACATATTTATGGCATGACTGCACTTGACCATGACTGTGAGGGTCAATAGGTAAACCCTCACATATACATGGCATGACTGCACTTGACCCTGACTTTAAGGGTCAATAGGTAAACCCTCACATATTCATGGCATGACTGTACTTGACCCTGACTGTGAGGGTCAAAAGGTAAACCCTCACATACTCATGGCATGACTTCTCTTTGCCCGGCCTTAGGGTCAAAAGGCAATCCTATATATGCAAATTCACTGCCACACCGGTACCAAGTACTTAACACTACACCTTAAGTATAAGGAATGTATTACTACATATAATTTGTGGGTTATTCAAGTATGTTTCGAAACCTGAAAGTTTGGTGGTGTTCAACACATTTCATATTTACATATCTCTTTATTTTTGTTTTCTATGCAACCTTTGTCGTTTGTACATGAACTTTAATGTTACCATTTTAACCAATCTGAAAAGGGGAAGTAATTCTTTTAAGGCAAAGTAGCTAAGTTTACATGAGAGTTACTTTGAAAATTCAATATTTTATTTACTGTTACAGGAATAATTAATGATGATACAATAACATTTGAAGTTTTGTGGTGTTTTTTAAAGTCGTTATTTATTATAACATCATCTTCACCTTAGTTCTGAAGGGTGCCTGAAAGCATTATCAATTACACTGCAATATTTGTATTACACTTTGAATCTAATTTTCCAAGTTTAAAATCTATGCCCATTTCTTCTGGTCACTGACTCAGTCAATTTTATGCATACTACAGTAATGGACACAAATGTAAAGAATTGTATTAAATGTGGACATTTTATCTTTTTAAAAATAAAAATGTCACTTTTACAACTACTTGTGTGAGTGTTTATGTGCAGTTGCCTGCCATTCCATCCTGCAAGATGAAATCTCAGTTACTATGAAGGGTATGGCCTGAAGGAATTTGAGAATTTCTTCTGGTGAGAAAGATGTAAGAGGAGAAAAATGTGATCGCAAGCCCTGGCTGGGACAGTAGGCTATGTGGGGGAGACCACAAGGGGATCTCCCTGTCGTATGATAATTTAAAATATAATAATAAATGATACATGAATACTTCGTACGCTACATTCATATGCACTTCTTTCATGCTTTCGATATGCTTTCTGTATGATGAATTATGTTTCTTCAGGGTGACAAAGTGATTTTGAAAGTTGCTGCAACAATAATCAGAGATGTATATATTGTAAAATTTAAGCTTACTGAACATTGGCCAAGCTACAGAAGCCAAATTTGCAAATCATATCAATGTGACTATAACAACAACAAAAAAGTAAATGCGTACTAGACAATATTAACAACCAGATTACTAAGTTCCCTGTGCCTTGGGTGCTTGTTGAAGTAACCGGTCCCAAAATCAATAACTTTAGTTTGACAGGATTGTGTGGAATTACTAGTCAGCTGAAATAATATTAGTCATATTCTAATCACAGTGAAATAGTATTTAGTTTGAAACATATAAGATAAATAAATTGGAATAGTTCTCTGAAAGAGTCCTCACTTTAGAGAGGAATTAATCAATAGAAAGGAGATCACTTGATCAAGAGTCTAACAATTGCTTTTCTTAATACTTTATGTAAATATTTTCGTATATTTTGCTGACTGAGATTATGGGGGCCTGATGGAATCGTCAAAAGGTGTGAAATAGCCCAAATGAAAGGAAAATGCAAAAACCAGGCACAATAGAGTTTATTAAATCTGACTTAAGGTAGAATATGCCTTTGGGACAGATATTCAGACACAATTTTTTCACTAGTTTTCTTTACAAATTGTTTTGGCTCATTTTTAAGCTCTTGGATTAAAAAAATTACCACATAGTTTTTTAGTTCTAATTTTTAGCATTTGACTCAATTCTTATATCCATTTGCCCATATTTTACTACAATAGTAAAGTATAATATTCATATTTTATTTATTTACATTTAGGGACTGGTCAGTTTCTTCAGCCTGGGGGGGGCCGGTGGATTCATAGGGGGGTCACCCTGTATTTGACTTTGGTGATAGGGGGGGTCACCATGTTTTTGAAATGCCCAATAGGGGGGGTCAGTGTGTTTTTGAATTTTGACACAGGCTCATCATTGCCTAAAATGCTAGTGTCAGCCACAAAATTCATCATTCAGTTGTATTTTTCGGCGCGCCCTTCGGGCGCGTAACTTTAATAATCAGTCATATTTTTCAGCACGCCCAACTTTAACATATCATGCATACATACATCAGAGATATCTGTATGTTCAATATTTTTCAGCGTGCTCTTCAAGCTCATTACTTTAATATATCATACATCTTTCAGCATGCCCTTCAGGTGCATGACTTTAATATACAAGGCATATATATCAGAGATATCAGGATGTTTCATATTTTTTGGCACACCCTTCGGGCGCCATACTTTCAGAGATATCTTGATGTTTGCTAAGTGAAAGTGTACAATTATGAAATCTGCATTTCATATGAAAAGGATGACAAATTCCTGATACTTTTCTGTTCTCTCTGTGAGAATTCAGTATGAGAAAGCAACATGCACAAATATTTCACAATATATATTTGATACAGTGACTTATTTTAGAGATAGAAAAATGACAAGATATCTTTCCTTCTCATTGATGCAATTATTTTCCTTTGTTTCATAGGTTTTATGTAGAAAGATGCTTTTTTATGAACAAAATAACAGTTAAAAAAGGCAGTTTTTAGCGACGAAGTTACGTAACTGAGGAAGCTTATAGGGTTGGGAGAAGCAAAGTTGACGTCACTTCCGTCAACAACTTCCGTAAAACTATTTTGTCACACCACGTGATCAGTGTTATCTAACGACTACAGCATACCACTCACGCTGCACAATCACTATCAGCGAAAATAGTATCGTGTTGGATTGACATTATAATTGAACTTAGAGCGTACGTGTGAGTGTATTGGCTTACATGAAAATGCGATGCATTTACATTAAAACGTCCATGCTCGATCAAATTGTTTTTGTTCTGTCGGTGTAAATTACGAGATTGGTGGATGTGGATGGACATCTGGCGTGCGTTTGGTCTTTGTCTGACATGCATGTCGTTTCGATCTTCTTTTTACTGTGCAGGGGAGAATGAATTACGTTCCTCATGGGTTTCAAATATGTAATAAAACAAATACGAAGTTTTGAGTGGATTTACGATTTCGTTTGCAAAATTACGAGCGAAAATTTCAGCTTCCCATATCATCGGCGCGACCGTGCAAGAAACCTCAGTCTCCTACTACCTCCATGATCACATGTTGTACTAGCTGTGGAAACGCAGCTATCTGTTGGCGGGGTTGCGTGCGTCTTTATGTGGGTCAAAGGTCAACTTTATTCACTTCTCGTAAATAACCGTCGATGTCGGCAACTCTCTCGCTCGCCCTGCGTACGATGCTGTGTGCTAGACTGGCATTTTTTGAAGCGATCGAGTAGCTGAGGTAGGCTGGGATACGACTTGGGCCCTAGAACGCTGAATTTCGGCAGTAATTTAGCTTTTTACGTCAAGTCCCCAAATGGATTTGAAGTCACCAACCCGGTTTCTAGACGTTTCGGCACAAAGTCGTTTCGGCCCAAGACGTTTCGGCCTCCCGATTTCAGGCCCCAAGTCGTTTCGGCACCGCGACCCAAGACGTTTCGGCACTGCTCAGGGCTATCTGAGGGAACTAATGCTGGAGCGTAATGTTGCAAATCAAAGAACTAAAAAAGTAAGTGTCAAATAACATTCATGTACATCATGCTTCACTTCGTGAGAACATAGTAAGAGACCGTAAGAAAAAAACTTCATATCGTTTTTAAATCTGTGACACAAGTTTATCGATAGCAATAGCCGCCGACACGGCAAATGTTTGAAAGCGGTGCCAAAACAGCACGGCAAATGTCACACAAATGCACAGAAAAGTACTGGTCAGAACGCAAAGGTCACGCTTACGAATATGACTGGTCAGTCAATTACTAAATAGTTTGAAAACAAATCGAAACAGGGATGCCGAAACGTCTTG
This sequence comes from Ptychodera flava, assembly GCF_041260155.1. Lineage (NCBI taxonomy): Eukaryota > Metazoa > Hemichordata > Enteropneusta > Ptychoderidae > Ptychodera > Ptychodera flava. The sequence continues at coordinate 36,624,597 of NC_091940.1, forward strand.
GGTTGCGGTGCCGAAATGACTTTGGGCCGGAAATTGCGAGGCCGAAACGACTTGGGCCGAAACGACTTGGTGCCGAAACGACCAGTTACCACCAACCCTACGTACGGGTCTTTGCAGGGCTGTGGTGAGCGGGGCGATTAGGGACGATTCAGAATTTACTTCCAGGGGGGGGGTGGAGGATTTTCAGGGGGGGCCACCCATTTTTCCCAAGAAAATTTAGGGGGGCCAGACAAAAATACCACAATCTTTTAGGGGGGGCCAAGGAAAAAAAACATCAATTCAACATTTGCCCAGAATTTCTGATCTCTACAAAAGAGCATCGTAGACGCTACCAGGGTGACAGATAAACTCAACATGTTTAGTTAAACTCCTTTAGCTGCCAAATTCGGTAATATTCACAGTGGTTTGTTTTATGCATCTACTGCAGTATCTTGTTCTCCTCCCTGAAGCGTTATGAAATGTCGAGTATTTAGCGTGTCAATACAAACCATACAGTGAACAGTCAGGGTTATTTTTGTTGAAAAGAGATCTCAGATCAAGTCCAGACTAGAATTCATTTATCAACAATAACAATGATCATCTATGTTCACACTGGTATGTTGCTAAATACATTATTGGGTGTTCTATGTAGTGATAGAATAACAAACAAATGCTGATACACAGAGATGAACATTGAACAAATGCTAAAAATTACAGCAAATGTCTTTTTAAGGTTGGGTTTACCTTGTAGCTTGTAAAGCAGTTGAAAGTTGCATGATAAAGAAGTGTTAATTTATGCAAATGTATGCAAATCACCTGATTTCTTGGCTTCTTTTGCCTCCCAATTTCAAAATTTCCAACGAATTTAACTCCACTCCGGCTAGGTCAAATTTTCTGAAATTTCACATTATGTTTTTTAAATGCTATATAACACAACAACTATCAATTGGTTTTGTTTGGCAATAAAACTCTTACATTTTTAATAAGAGGCATTTTAATTTTGCTGATCATGATTTTAATCAATTATTAGAGTGTCAGTCTTTAAACCCCTACAATTTTAAAATGAAGATGGATAATGCCAAGTAAAATAGTTGTTTTTTTCTACATGAATACTATCCTTTCAAGTGAAATATTACATTTCAGAAAAACTGTCTAGTTTTCGACTTAAATAAAGTTTTATCATTAATACAAAAATTGAGGTTTTTTACCCCAAATATACACCCACTTCATCCTTTGAGTAAACTACTGCTACTGCTACTCTTCTTTTCTGCTCCTTTTTTCTATGTTTCATTCTCATCAATTTTACCCTTTCTAAATTTTTTAAATGTTCTACATAACTTTTTACAGTGCTTACATCTACTATAAACTTTTTTGAAAATAAATTTATGGCCGTCTCATCTTCAAGGTGCTTTTCAACGAATAGGTTTTAATGTTGAAAATAAAAATATTATGTATTACTGTAAAAAATATATGGTGCAAAATTTACAAAAGGGTTGATTTTCCAATAATCCTGTATGTGCATCCAGAAGATCATGTGGCACTGCACAAATGCTATGGTGTCGGATTGTTGAAATATTGTGTACACAAGAAATTTGCTGTAGTCCAAGAAGTGATCTCAGTGTGTATGAGGCTAGGAGAAATGTGGATAGGCTTACACAATGTGTATTGATGCTAATACTTTTGTGTCCCATTCATTCTAATATGTATAATCAAAGATTTCACAGTGGCGGCTGGCAGAAAAGGCAAAAAAACAAATTAACATGTATTGTTTCGTGTCATCTGAAAACATGCGCATCATGACTATTTTAAAATTAAAGTTTGTTAAAAAAATTTGGAATATGAATGCTCTGTCAATTTTGAAAAATACTGCTGACAAAATGTGAATTTTGACTTACACAGGGTTATCTGCATTTTAATATGAACATAGGATTGTGAATGGAATGAGCAGAATAACATGTGAATTCATGTTTTGGATAAGGTGTTTTGTTCAAGAAATGTTCTAAAATATTCCTCAGCATTGTTGCTTTCAGTGGCAACACTTGGTTTTATGACAACCAAATTAGAAAAAAAGAGAAAATTAAAAACAAGTTGGCTTTCACCAATTTTAATTCCTAATGTTTAAAACTTTCACCGTGAGTCTGCAAATATTCAGCATCATCAAATGAAAATGTATGCTGAACGTGTGCATGTATATGTACATCTCACTTTCCAGAAATATCTGGATATCTGCAAATGAGATGTACCATTAAACTTCAAGATATATATCACTTTGCCAATTATCTGCTCCTCTGATTTTCTGTTCACCATTTCTAACTGACATCTTTGCTTGTCTTTGTGTGCATCATATGTATCAGTGAGACATAACGAAAAAAGTATTCATATTTAGTAATTAACTTTTCTTCAGAAATTTACAACCAGATATGTTTATTGCTACCCTTTCCAAAGTGTGCCACTTGCAGTCCCTGCAAATCATTCTTTTTATAGTCATATAACCCTGAAATGATTTGTTATATCATCGATTAAATGTCCACTACAGTTCCTGCAACTTGTTAGACTGGATATGTCTGGATATGTCTATAATGTATAAGCATGCATGTATATATTAGGGGGGGGCCATGGAAAAAAAACCAGGAAAGATGAGGGGGGCCATAGATTTTTTCTATAATTTACTAGGGGGGGCCATGGAAAAAAATCACCGAGAAAATAGAAAATCCTCCACCCTCCCCCTGGAAGTAAATTCTGAATCGTCCCTTAGCTGTAGCGGAACACACAGCATCGTACGCAGGGCTAATGTTGTACCACACGAACATGAACAGATGAAAGGCCTCTGAAACACTCAGTGTGTAAGCGTGTGGAAATTTTCGTGGTGTTTTTTCTCATTTAATTTGGCAAATTATCAGCAAAAAACTCAATAATTCAAGGTAACCCTTTCTTCTCAATCGCTTCCTGGAGTTTCAAAGTCATACCAACGAAAATGAGTGAAAAATTTTGGTGCAAAAATCGTGAATCGGCAAGAGTAGAGACTGAGAGTATTCATACAGAAATAGCCCATGATTCGAGCTTGGTTTTCGTGTTTTTCGTTTGAATTTTGGCCAAATAGTCGCTTTTTAGCGGAAATTTTTAAAGCATATAAAAACATTAAAATGACTTTTCATTAACAAAAAAACGAAATAAAAAAATTAGAAATTCAATTATTTATCTACAAAATAAAAATATTTTTGGCAAGTGAATCATGCAGCTAAAAAGTGATCAATCAATGTTTTGGACGAGTACGTAGTGCATAGTGTGAGCGATTTTCGTGGGGATTCCCCGACCGTTGGTTCATTGCTTTGGCGCTCGAATACGCACTACGCAGTCAGTTGCCATCGAAAGGAATTTGTTTATAACTGACAATTTAATTAATATCCAATCAATTTTGAAATTTACTCAAAACTTTTTAGACTGAATTTGTAAATTTACCAAGAATTTTCGGAAGCTAGAGGGGAAACAGACATAACAGTGTGATGGGCGGACCAGAAAGTCCATGGAAAATCACGCAGGTTGTTCTTACATGAACATTGCTGTTTGGTGTGTTGATTTGTAACACGTACACTATGCTAACATGTTTCAACACCCAAGGAAACATTTGCAACTTTATAGTCAATGCGACATATTAATAAAATTATTTTAATTTTGTATCGGAATATCACAAAACAATGTTGTGATCATCGCAGTCCAGCTGTTATGAGTAAGCATGTGTACTTGGCTGGACCGATCAAGTTTCTGCAAAAAATCATTTCACTGTCATTGACAAGCTAAAGTGACGTCTTTAATAAATGTGTCCAGTCAATATCCAAAGAAAATCAAGGCCATCAATGACACGAAGAAAGTTTGTCAGTCCCCACGGACGAAGTCTGGGGGGACTTATAGATTGGGTCATGTCCGTCTGTCCGTGCGTGCGTGCGTACGTCCGTCCGTCCGTTCACGCAGACATCAGACTGAGACATGCCCTGGTCAATTTCTTTCAAACTTTGCACAAGGATAGTACCCTACCCCATACAGATGCACGTCGAATTGTTTCACAATGCGATCAAATTTGGCCGTGTTAGACTTGGAGGACTTTTTAGTTTACACCTCCATGGACTCCTATGTATAAGGCAGTTCTCCGTAGACTCCCAGGTATAAGGCCAAGAAAAATAAAAATTTAGTTTCTCATCGTATTCTAGTGCAAAAAGGATGCGGTGACACAGTTTTTAGTCCCCACGGATGAAGTCCAGGGGGCTTATAGATTGGGTCATGGTGTCCTGGTCATTGTGTCCGTTCGTCCATCCGTTCGTCCATCCTTTCACACAGATATCTCAGACATTTTGACAAAATGGCATGTGACATTGGTGACCTTTGACCTCAAATATACGTATTTGTCCATAACTCAGTAACCACAAGTGCTACACCCTTCATATATGGTATGTTGGGATGACACCACATATTATACCTCTTTAATTATGCACATATCTAATTTTGAGCGAGCCAATAGAGCTAGAGGTCTGATTTTTGGTATATAGGGATAACTTAGCAATACAATTTTTTTTGACAACATGTCACATGACCTCAATGACATTTGACCTCAAATATACATATTTGTCCATAACTCAGTAACCACAAGTGCCACACCCTTCATATCTGGTATGATGGGAGACCTTATGACGCCACATACTGTACCTCATTAATTAAGTGCATATCTAATTCTGAGCAAGCCAATAGAGGTGGATGTTTGATTTTTCGTATATAGGGATAACTATAGGATAGAAATTTTTTGACAAAATGTCATGTGAACTTGATTTTTTACCTAAAATATACGTTTCTGTCAATAAATAAGTCCCACAAGTGCTATGTCCTTTATATTTAGTAGGATGGGAGACCTTATGACAACACACGCTTTACCTCATTTATTATGCACATATCTAATTCTGGGCAAGCGAATAGAGGTAGAGGTCTGATTTTTGGCATATAGGGATTTATTAGCAATAAATTTTTTATTTCAAAATGTCACGTGACCTCAATGACCTTTGACCTTGATTATACATATATATATGCATATCTCAGTAACCACAAGTTCTATACCCTTCAATTTTGATAGGATATTAGACCTTAAGATGTCACATCTTGTACCTCATTTATTATGCGCATATGTATTTCTTGGCTGGCCAATACAGCTACAGGTCTGATCTTTTTTCCCAATTTAGAACAATAACTTAGACATGCCTCATGTGTTTCAAATTGGGAACAATGACATAGACCTATGTGCCCATAGATCTCAACATATCAATCCAGTGATACTTCTTAATGACCACATTTCCCTGCCCCATCAAGACTAATACTCCTATTACTATGTCATTGTCAATGACTTGTTTAGAATTATATTTTCGTTTTAAACTACAGTTCTTTGATGCACTGTGGTCGTCTGGCAATCCATCATCACGGCAGATGTAGTGCATCCAATACACAGTCCACGCTGTCCAATCATGCGTGCATGTTTTCCTGTTATAATTCAATAGGGTCAGAATTTTGTAGCAAGGAACATACAAAATCTTGCAGATAAATCAATTTGGATGATCTATGTACATCTATGCAAATTCCAAGTTTGGTGGACATGTGAAAATTTTGTTTTTTGCCTTCATGTACAAGATGGCATGTTTACCAAGCTGGACGCTCACTGCTAAAAAACTAATAGGTTTTATTACAGTTTCACATTTCAACCCTTTCTTTGCATCTTTCTCAGCAACATTCCCCAAACCTCTCTCCTTGCATCCCTACTGCTAAATGCTCTGAGGAGCACAGTGTCATCATTGACGCTATTTTTGTCATTATTAGCTGTGCTTTTATGGTTTCAATGTTACACAAGAAAAGGTCCTCTCAGACACTGCACACATCAGATTTGGCTAAAAAAGCTCTCTATGGCTCCTCAGTAGATTTAATTGGATGGTTGGCAAGTCTTAACACCCATCAAAGTTTTTGATTCACTGCTTTTTCCTCTTTGATATTAATGATTGACATCCATTTCTGTACAACAGTTCAGGACATCTGGTTAAGCAGAGAAAGTGTGAAATACATTCACAGCTCATTCAAAATACAGCTCATTCAAAATGTACTGTATTTAAACTTTAAGATTGACACTTTGAAATTCCTATCTTACAACTGACATGTCAACAATTTCACTAAACATAGAATGACTATTTAAAATATAAATATATGTAAAATGTCAAATATAATATATATATATATATATATATATATATATATATATATATATATATATATATATATATATATATATATATATATATATATATATATATAATTTATGTCCATCTTTTGTTTTACCTTTGTCGCGCCCGGGGGGGGGGGTCACCCTGTTTTAGAAATTTGGAATAGGGGGGGTCACCCTGTTTTCAAAATTTGGAATAGGGGCGGTCAGCCACTTTTTGACGTTGGCAAAAAATAATCCACCGGCCCCCCCCCCCCCAGGCCGAAGAAACTGACCAGTCCCTTACTGTGGCTTACAGTAATAGAAATACACCTCGGGTAATTCAATTTGTTTTCCAATCTTCCCCTCAGATGCTAACATGAATCACAGTCCCGCCATCGCCGAGGTAGGCACTGTCATGAATCCAAAACTAAGTTTTTACAGTAAGGTGGGTATTTCGCGATCGTGCCAAAGTGCTGCATGGAAAATTTTTAGGGCCAGATGTGATCATGATGGACTGCATGTAACAGTAATTTCTTATCATAATAAAGTTTTCTTCATTTAGGGATGCCCCTTGCTCTTCCTATTTGTAGAATTCACTCCCTAAATTGTTGGCCAACACAGACTGTGCAGTACATCTCCGTTTTCGCTCCATATAGAGTTTTAGTATGACTTTTACTGTTCACAATACCGGTAATTTTTGGGTTACATCCAGTAGGCTCTGAGGATGTCTGCCTTGAGCTCCGAGGAAATGTGTCTCAGAGCCCCCTCTGAAGCCTCTGAAATTTGGGCTCAGAGCCCCAGGGCTCTCAGAAATCAACTCTACCATGTTTTGCGATCTCAACACGATGGTAGACACACACTAGTGAGAAATGTTTGAAATGATGGCAAATACCAAGAAATGATAGTCTGTGCATATGAATCCAGCATTTATATTAATGATATTCCAAAATCTGATAAATTTGTAATAGTTTTTTTCAAGACAGGACAAAAAGAGCATTTGTAACTCTTCAGGGAAGAACCATTTGATTTCTCATGGGATAGGATTATTGGGAAATAGACAAAAGTTGTTCCTTTAATAGCTCGAGAACAAACTTTTTCCAACAACCAGTATAATTATTTATTTATTTATTTATTTATTTATTTATGATATAAGTATAGAAACCCATCGCACACGCGTGTTTTGCTACATTAACAAACCCTGGAAACCATATATATTTCAGGTTTCTGTTGCACATATTAATATATACACGATTAGTATTTTGTAAAGGGTTTACACACTGAGAACTATATTGGAATTTATCATGCTACTGCAGGATACTTTCTTCTGCTTTCTTGTTCTATTGTGACGGTTTGGACGAAAAGGCTCTGGAGTGCAGCATTGCCAAAATTAGTTTGCTCCTCGTAGACTGTTTTACCAGTTATTCTGTATACATAGAATTGAACTGACAGAAACATATAGTGTAAAAAGCCATACGTATGTGGAACAATGTAAGTTATGATTGTAGATGCAATTGTGAACCGGTTTCGTGTTGGTTTTAATAGTTATTAACTCCGCCTTACAATTGCCAACTTTGAAGAAAATTGTATCATACAGAAAAGAATAACTTCATGTAATACTGAACAAAGAAAAACGCTGTGACAGTGACTGAATTGAAATGATGCTGCTGTACCTACGTCTGCATCCCGAGTTCGGAGTTGTTCTATTGTCACGGCGGCAGGGATATCATCATGCGAAGAATCACCTATTGGAGCACGGTTTAATCTACTTGGTATGAACTACGTCATCAGCAAGGCATACCTGTTCTGACCACGGACAACAGTGATCTCGACTGCAAGTAACATATCGTATTCTGGCAAAATAGCGCCGATTAAAACTTTTACTTTTCTTCTGTGCAAACTTTCATAGTAAGATAAAGTAACAAGCAGCACAATTTGCAAGACAGTTACACATGTAATAAGGGAAAGCGAGGCCCTATCACTGTATCAGTGTACGTGGTTTATTTTGCTTCCCTCAGCAGTTGTTAGGAAATATATTTCTCTGGGGATCTTCCACATAGCCGAGAGACAAATTTCTACAAAAACGAACATGTGATCTTTTCAGCAATCACACACGAAATTGTTTTGCTTCAAGGCTTAATGAGTTCATGTTACGACGTTAGTGAGAACAAATTTGGGGAGGCTGACATTATCATTCACCATGCCATATACTAAACGTAAGTCACGAATTACCAAGATAGTGCTATCAAGCTAGGGATAGTTTGAACAAGTCTCAGACTCTGGTGTTGCGAGATAGTTTTTCAAAGAGCTGCTTTTTGTGAGAGAAGTTTCGACATGAATCGGTCTACCCGTTCCACATAAATTAATAATTCAATATGTCCTGCGAAATCGTTTGTGCTCGATTTCCAAACAAAGCGATGTAAACAATCACATAAATTACTTAAAGTGCAAAGTAAATAATATCGACACGATTGGAACTAACTTGGGATAATTGTTAAGCAGCAAATTTACGCTCATCTACTTTCCTTTCTTTGTAATTAACTTTTTTTATAAGCAATTTGCACTAATGTAACTGTAAGCTGTAGGCACAGTCCATAGAGGGACTGTGCCGAAGGGCACCTAACACTATATATAAATTTGAACAATTGATAGATCCAATTATCCCAAATTAGTTCCAATCGTGTTTCTCTGTCACTTACGTTTCATGAATCTTGCTATCTTAAAAGGACAGTGCCCAATGCTATCCCGCCGGCAGAGCGATTTGGAGTTCAATTACAGTCAAGTAAAGAAACATAGACTTGTTCCATCGTGACTCTGAGTTTCACCGTCGCTGTCGCATGATTATGAGACAACAGGTGTTTCTGTTGTCAGTGCATGAAGTAATTCACACAGGTGACATGGAAAGGGTATGTTGAAGTTTATTTTTATTGAGGTATGTAGGTGAAGTTAATGAACAGAGTAGAAGTTGTTCTCTTGGCAACATGACGCCTGTCCTCTTGTTAAGTAAGCTGTTTCTGTCGGCGTTGATTATGTCGAGTTTTTCTATGGGCTCGGGTTTCATGGCTTAGTTTTGTTCTGTGTATGGTGTTGCTTTGGAGACAATGGATCAGTTGATGTTGAACTCATTACCCGTTTGTTTTTAGTCATAAATACGTGTATGTTTGGACAACACCAAACTATCAGTCTGACGACAGTGTAACAATGTGAAACTGGGTAATAACAAGTTCATGTTTACGCCGTGTAAAGTTACACAAGTTTCCATACCGACCTCCGGTTCCAATTTGATCTTTTTCAGTTAATATACTCTTCGCCCATGGCCATGAATAAATCAGAATGGTTAGCGGGCACTTTTTGACTCTAGGCTTATATTTTCCCTGTCTTTAAGGGCAATTTTAAACCCACCACTGCAATTTTCGAAAGGAAAAGTTTGAAAAGTAGTGATCAGAAGGCATAAAAAATGAATACTCTTTTTCTCAAAATACTCGTTCATGTGGACAATTCCCCCGTCGTAATTGCATGTCATATTTGGGGGACGAACTTATAATCGATTTAGAATACTGTGATGCGCTGGAAGAGGAAAGAATCGGATAGCAGGGAGCATGGTTATCGCAACGTAATTGTCAAAGTGTAGTGTGATATACCGAAGATAGCCACATTGAAGACAATCCTTCACAATCTATTCCGGGGTTGTCCTTTATGACAGGCTCAATTTCTGAGGAAGTCTCTTCGACTCCGTGGTTGCGAGTAGTGAGCTCCTAGCCTCTGGATGTTCCGCTACACCCTTTACATGCAGGTAGGGAGCGTTCAGATACTAAGGCAGGGGGTGGGCTTGCAAATCAAAATGCATCGGGTCCACCTGATATTGGAAAATTGCAACAATGGTCATGTTTTTGAGGAAAGGGTTTAGTTTATTTTCAAAACTTTCAAAATCATCGAAAGACTTTGTTTTAGTGTACAAAAATATTTCTGGAAATTGAGGTGATCGACAATTATTTTCGTTCCCGGAAGTCAGTTGACTATAACTCTATACTGATAGTCATAACACAAGTGCTATCCATCTTATTACCATGTTGCTTTGCTGCGTTCGTAAGGCGTCTCATGCCGTACACTGTTCAAGCAGAATTGAAATGATGGGTTCAAAGCTCAAAGTAGACTATGGCATGAGGTAAACACGTTACTAGGTTGGCTCAGTGTCGGCCAACTATGTATACTTGCGTGTAGTACATGCATGAATCGATAATTCTAATAATTTCATTAAGAGCAATGTTCTTGATGCTTTAAGTAAACTCATTACATACGAAAAGATGTTTTTTGAAACTTTCAATGGAAGAGGTTCTACTGCACGTGAGAAAATGCACAGCTTTTGCGAAAATTGGCACCGTTACAATGCAAAGTTTTGCGTTAAAATTAGCCTCACTTGAAATTAGCATAAAATTCGGAATACATGGTTGGAATCTGAAGATTATGTCGATACAATAATCGATAAAAATTGCAGCAGCACAGGTGATGGAGAAATTGTTGTACCTTTTGAGACTCCGTGAACTGTATGCTAGATCGGAAAGAAGAGCAGGGTCTTGCTAAGGCTCTTTTCTACGGGTGCTATTGTCAACACATACTGTGTTTATTTACTGGTTGCGATTATTGCCATCGTTGAATACTGAATTTACTGTCAGATATGCAGATATACAGGGCTATTTGAGTGTGATAACTGGCCAAACACCGCTCGTATCACCATATTAAACTGTAAAATAGCAACAAAAAGTATCGACAAAGAAACCAAAATTACTCTCGCAACGTTGCAAGCAAAGGACTCGTTAAAGTTTTACCATCTTCTGGGGTCATCGATTTATTTTAGATCAGGCAGGATCATTAATTTTGACTGAGGCGCAATAATTTGAATTTGCTGGCCAACTCCGGTCTACACGAATGATTGAGTGTTCCTTAGCTCACTTACTATCTTTCTCATCAGTAATGCATTGTTGTTAAGGTACAGCCTAAATACAGTTTTCAAAATACTTTCAGGCAACCAAGATCTTTGTAATCAATTCTGCGTTCATGAGAAACTCTTCAGACATTTGTAAAAACACATCAAAATTTTACTGGTCGGTACGGTTTAATCTCATCTCAGAATCACCTGTCTTGGGTTTTAACGTTAAAATATTTGATGTTGAATTTAAAATCAGGTCTTTGGTGAGCATAAGTATGCTACATAACATCCTGCGGGTTCATAGTGTGATTCAGATTGTAGCGAAGAAGAGTTTGAATGTCTAAAGCCATACCTATAGTTCCATATCGGATGGTATTCTTTCCGATCTCTTATCAATCCTTGAATTCACATACCGTCTGCCGCATTAAAGTAGAACTTGATGTGCTCTATGACTCTCAAACGTTTATGATACATTTTTGATCTGCTACTCTTGTTGATTAAATACAAAGTTTTCACCCGGCGGGCTTATTTTTTAAAACCAAAATCTAATTATTCTCCTTACTAATAACACAAGAATTGCGGCCATTTTGAATTTCAAGTTTCAGTAGACATTCGATAAATTGTTTCTCTGGTACCAAATTTTGCATGGTGACCCCTGATTTTTATTGTTGATTTGGCAAGGGGATGGTTTAAAGTTTCCTTACGGAAAGTTCGTGCAAAAGATTTAAGTCGTTTGCTTTCGAGACGCAAACTACTGTAAAGTTCAGACAGGAAGAAGATAGCTGTTATCGCACTAGCTAGCATTGTTATTTTGCCACTGACTTCTTTTCTTTATTTTCCATGTGTCGTGTATTTCGCTCATACCCTTCCGTTTATCATTGCCATGTCTGGCATTTCAAAGACCTGCACCATTCTCGTTCTGGAAGAAAGATATTTCTGGAAACGCGGTTTGCCAACACAACGGCAACGCGGCCTTCGATTCTTGTTTGTAAATTATCTGATGTAACGCGATATAATTATTGATTCATACGTCACATGAATAGGTAATATTCTATGATGAAGGCTCTTTTTCGTCGTAAATCTCTCATTGAGTGGTGAAAAATGGAACTATAGATTCGTGCGTCATGTAAATAGATATAATACCACGGGAAGTCTCGTGAGAATTTTCTTCACCTTTTTGTCTTGTCTTCCGTACTTCAATGTTCAATTGGGAAATGCCACATCATGCCACTTCACACGCTGATGCAAGACTTGAAAATAATGCTCAATTTTCCAAGAATAAGTAAGTGTTCATGTGTAGGAAAATAAAGCGATGAGCGAAAATGTGAGGTACATATGTCAGAGAGAAACAATTGAATGCGACGCTAACATTGAATGCTGACACACATATTTCGGAGAGAAACAATTAAATGCAAAAACATATGTCGGAGGAAAAAATTGACTGTGACGCAGACATTGAATGCGAACACCTATGTCGGAGAGAAACAATCGAATGCGACGCTAACATTGAATGCTGACACATAAGTCGGAGAGAAATTCTAAGTCGGGGAGAAATTACTACACACGAAGAACACGTAGTTTTGGGCCACAGTCAAAATTAATTAAAAAATCTTCTACTCATCACTTAACTTGAAAAGGATCAATTTTGTCAAAAGCAGGGCAATCGTCTGTCATATTTCAACGAGATATTCAGCCTTTGTGTTTGAATCCCACTCAATTATATCCTCTCTCTAATCTCTAACAATAATTTCTTTGAAAATCACCGATCTGATACTCGAAAGTTGAACTCCTGTTGGATCTGTAACCAGGGCAACGAGACATTATAAACCAACTGTAGCATTTATGAAAGAGAGAGACTTGCTAATCAGAATTTATCACGGAAGACCGGGCACTCTTTACCAGCCAAACATTTCGAATTTTACTCTAGACCGACGGGCATTCTTACATAGGAAACACGACAACTCCTTTTACGTTCATCAGACATGACTCAAGCATTACTGTGAGTCGAGTTCTATATGCAAACTATTAAGTTGAAAAGTTCAAATCATTGAATCCATCTTATGAAACGTTTGAGCTTACTGATTTCTAGAATTTCATTTTACCGTGTCATGGAGATTGAGTTTCCTAAACCTAAGTCTTATATAAAATATTGCGTGACTTTGTTTTTAGAAAACCATGTGCGACTACCCATGGTTGCTTACTATATTACATTTCATACATATATGTGTCTGACAAATTTATGTAGTAAGAGATTTTTATCGTTATTTTGCCCGCTGTGGTAATTATTTTAATATTTCTGTATTGTTAAACAACAGACCTTCCTTATAATGTATTTTCCTCTTTGGCGGAGAGCATTTGCTAAGGATAATTGAATTGCCTCACAGGTCTACTTTGAAAATCGAAATACCGCCTTAGAAGAAATCTTAAATGGTAATGAATAATGTTATACAGTTTTGCATGGGATGCAAATGTGTTATTTGTGTTTTTAGATGCCGCAATTACTATTACTGAATTCTGGAATTATTTTGTCGATATTCAAGACTGGTTCGGACGGGGAAGATTTGCATATTTTCGGCATGAGACATGCAAGCTAACTGAGTGATAGGACTGTAAGCTTATAAGACAACAGTTTTCAAATTATACGCTTATCCAACTACTTGAATATACACGCTTGATAAATAATGAAGTGTCCCCGATCATGGCGCAAAAATACATTTTGTGGATATTGATGTTATGGCAAAAGTAGAAGAGAGGCGTTCAAACGTAGAGAACGCGTTTGCAGCTGGATTATTCACTTCATCACGTTCGACAGTGAGCCCATGGCTGAATAAAGAACAAAAACACTTGTACAAATCGATGGAAATTTGCGGAATTTTCCACGGGGTGTGTAATTCTTTGACTTTGAAATTGAACTAAGAGTTTCTGTTCAAATGTTTCATGGACATAGCAGAGTTTGCGCGTAATATTGCTTGACGTAATATCGCTTTGTTGTTGTTGTTGTTTTTGTTGTTGTTGGAGAGGCCAGTCACAGGTTGACGAATCTTAAACACGCTTACAGAGAAGCCTGCAAAACAAATCTCTTCGCGCCGTTTAGAGATTAATGTTAGAAAGTGATTAACTGTTTTATCTTCACATTCTTGAGCTCTTCCCTTCATAGCACATCGACGTTGTTTTGTGTATGTTCTTATTTCTGCATTGTTACACTGTCTCACAACGAAATAATTTCACGGCGACTGTACCTCTGTACTTGAAACAACTTGTATAATTACTGAGAATCTGGCTTGAGTAAAGTAGAAGGAATTGTCGCATATTACAAATATTTTATTAAAGCATGCATGGAGTGAAAGAAAAATCACGGAGTCGTAATGAGAGTAGAACGAACTGGTTTGTCTAAACCTCTCTTAATTTCGCTTTTATCTCTGTTTATACTCGTGAGTATTTGTTCTATCATTAACGTCACCTATGTGAAGCAAGATGAAGAAAAGATTTGCCGAACGATTGTTGGCACTTTACAGTCACTGTGTTTACAAATGTCATGACCATTACCATTTGCTGGATGATATGTGACAGATAGCCCTGTTTATCTAAGTAGGTGGGGTTTCGGTAGCACACTGAGATCAACTGTAGTTGAATTAACATGAGCTTTCGAAGATAACAGTCTCCTTCATCAGATCATGCACGTACCATGATCAGATCACATAAATTAAACAAAAAGCACTCTAGAATGTGTTACATGCGTGTAGTTCGATTATTGCAGGCATCTCGCAACATTACTGCATGTAACCGGTGTTGTCACATTGTTGTGTACTAGTTTACGTGACTTGACAGTTTGCTGTTCTAAAAGTGGCAAACCCGCAGATTATCATTGAAGCCATGTTTTCACGAAAGAAGAACGATAGCAAAAGACAGTTTGATCGGAAACGGATAGCTTACCAGCTCTCCTGCTTTACAATTTGCACAAAGACGTTGACGTCATTATAATATGTGTATCTTGCACAGTACGACAATAATTGTGATAGAAGGAGAAGTTTTTATTGTATGTGAGGTTTATTTTGCACAATGTGAGCAACATATGTAAGATTGATGATACATACTTTAAGGTTACTCTGACCCATGGATGTATATTAGTGAGAGTGTGTCTCCATATACGGGACAGGCACTCTTTATATTTTCCCAAATGACGTCATTTTTACAATATCTCCGCGGGCTTTATCTCTGACTAGGGATAAACCCGTTAATAACTTGTCAACATGTGAATATACTTTTAAAAATTGTATACGACTAACGGCAAGATACGAAAATTCAAATGTATTACACTGGCATTCCTGTTTTGTCCACAGCTCTGGTGTTATTTTACCGTTGGTTGTCTCTAGAGACAGCTAATCTATTGAAATATATTTAATCCAACTTAATATTTTTCACCAAATCTATTCCTAATCTACAGAAAACGATGAATCATACTCCAATGCGCGAAGATCGCTACCCGCTGGCTTTGACAAAATTGGATTCTTCGCTATTCGATGGCTTTGACAAACTCCGTGATTCATGATTGAGAACACGATGACACGTTCGTTTCCAGTCTCGATGTCGATGAATCGTCAAAATCTCTACAAGCCTGTGGACCATAAACACACTATTTCACCATGTTCGTCAAACAAAGGAGGCACCGGGAAAAATCAAATGTTTAGTGCCATCAATGAAAAGAAGCAAAAAAATGAGATTTTCCTGGACGGGTTGAAACAAAAGAAAAAAATTCAGCAAATTCACAAAACAAACAAAAAACGAAACAAAAGCCAGCCGATAAAGGGAATTCATTTAAGGGACATTAGCTGTAACTTTTGGTGATCTTTTCACTATTTTTGTTTTTCAAAGTCCACTACAGTTTTTTTTCTACTCCCCAAAGCATGTTGAGATAAACAGTAATCATCTCGTCAATTTAGTCTGTATATTAGTCAGACTGCAAAGCTATAGTTGAAAAATTAATTCAGGTTCGGACACTAATTCAAACGTAAACAATATTGGTAACAGCGTATTAAAACTATTATACGTACGCTGTCTTGATCAACTAAATCATTTGTGTTTCAACATTCTTTAGGGAGAAAAACAAGAGATTATAGTCGACATAGAAAACACGATAGAAAAAAAAATCATAAAATTGGAGGTACTTCCCTTTTCATGGCAAGCCCATGTGGAGGCATTATTGTGTTCAATTTTTAAGTATTATTAAAATCATTTGTATACCTTTCGCAAAAACATATTCTTCAATACGAATGAGCTCGTCGCTCTTTGAATCTCCAAAAAGATGTTGCATATGATTAAAATATAATATTTTGGAAGACTTGCAAAACAAATGTTCCGTTGAAGATTATCAGATATCATTTCATGACAGCGATGCATGATGGGAAACCTGATATCTTATTTAAGAATGCCACTGCGATGCCACCGGCGTCAGTCATAGTTTTATCACGCAGCAGTGTTAACCATCAGAATAGTTGGCTGACTTTTTGACCACACCGCCATAAGTATGATGAAATGTTAGAATGAAGACTTGAGGAAATTCGCTCTCGTTTTTTTTAATTTTTTCTGGCTTTGTGATGCCTTTCCCCTGGTACGAGAAAATGAAGGTGTCTTCTTGTCAAAGAGGCGCCAGTTGTACGCGATGAGCCTACAGATGACAAACGGTGGCCTAGTTGACTACTGACGCTAGTGTGATCGGTGTAAACAACTATACGACACTATTTTGACTCACACAGTTGGCAGATCGATGAATTCGATCCGTTAGTCGAGAAATCAGCCGGGAAATCCCTACCAAGCCACCCTGGGGTTAAAATTGTATGAGATAGAGTTGGAAGGAAGGACATGAGAGAAGAGATGGCACCTCGAAATAAGGTACACGCCATGAACACTCTAGGATGCAGTAGAGACGATAATCTCATCACTAGCAGAACAACAATGACAAGTTCATTGTCTAGTAGATCGCCAGAAAAACAACGTTTTTACCATCTTCTGCGCAATTCCGAAAGTAGTCGTGTGTTACAGATGATGAAAATGATGCTGATAATGGCAGTTCCTATAGCTGCGTTAATTGTACAGTCATCGATTTCAGTTGCAGATACAGTCTCCATGAAGGCAGTTGCGTTAGAATTAAAGGAAATCGTCCATATGGACAACATCATAGGCGAGGCTGTCAGTAATCTACAGAAAGAGCGTGGACTATCAGCGATGTATCTTAGCTCGAACGAGTCGGCAGATTTCGTCCTGGTTCAACTCAAGAAACTTTACCGGGAAACAGATAACACCGTAACAGCGATATCGCCGTGGCCCGCCGAGGGATTCCCTCTGCATGGCAGTGAAGTCTTACCTGATGTTGCCCTTCAAACGAACAAACAGCTCGCAGGTATTCTGCAAAATCACAGAGAAGCCGTGCAGTCAAACCATACTCGTGTATCAGTAGAGTACAACATTAAGTATTACACGGACATTAACAAGGCTTTAATGGAAAAATCTTCAAGTAAGTTGGTACAAGTTCAGGATGGACGTTTGTGGCCATTGTTGGTAGCAAAAGCCTCTTTGTTGAAGACTTCAGATTTCTTTGGTATCGTCAGGGCTTTAGGTGCTAGTTATTATGCTGGTTGTTCGCTGAGCACCGATAAGCAGGTATGGCTTGTTGAAGTTGAATCACGTGGTGAACTCATGCTCGAAGAAGCATTTAGATTTGACAGTTTCCTTGTAGAAAATTATAACGCTCTCTTTGCCGAACAATACCCTCTCAACGAAACTCTCAGAGGAATGAAACAAGAAATTTTCACAAATGAAGACCCGTGCGTCAAATATGGTGCTGATTCATCTCTTCTTATGGCCGATTATTGGTTCTACAATGTCACCAAATACATCGATATCCTGTCGGCGATGAGGAATAACGTTTCAGAACTAATTTCACAAGAACTAGGAAGGGTTGTCACGGTGGCACAGACAGAACTCATCACTTATATCATACTCTCGATATTTGTGACTGTACTGAGCTTGTCTCTGGGAACATACTATACTATTAATATTTATAAGATGATATCAAGTTTGACCAACTATGGAAAGAAAATATCTGACCAGACAAGGCAGTTAAGCCAAGAGAAAAAGAAGAGCGAAGCATTGCTTTATCAAATGATGCCGAAGTCTGTTGCTGAGCAGTTGAAGTTTAAGAAATCCGTAGAGGCTGAACTATTCGAAGACGTTACCATCTACTTCAGTGATATTGTTGGTTTCACCAAGTTATCGGCAACTAGCACCCCTATGCAAGTAGTAAATTTCCTGAATGAACTTTACAGGTGAGTAAAACTTCAAGGATAAGTCACTTGAGTAGTCCATTTACACTGGGCTATTGGACAGCACCGTGTCAGCATTGTGTCTGCGCCCCCCCCCCCAATATATTAAAGTGAGGTTGTCGTCGGAACTGCGCCTGTGCGACTTGCCTGTTCACAAACAATGTATCTAGATGAATCACATCAGAATACGTGCACATTAAATTTTACGATTTACCTTATGACAAACATGTTTTTTACTTTCATTTATCGCCAACGCACCTTGGATACAGTGCAGTGTTTGCATTGGTCGTTTGGGTCCCATATGACCTTCGAGTGCAGTCACGACGACCACCCTCGGTGTGGGCCAGTCGTAATTTGCATACTGCTGCGTCGATAGCAACATTTCTTATTATAAACGTTCGCTACACGAAGTAGCCACGCCACTCCACTGTGCCGTCTCGACAACCACTAATTAGATCGGCTTTAAGTAAAAGCGAATCTGTGGAACGCCAGGGCGTTGCCACCACTTTCAATATTATGTCTGTGGCCGAAAGCTATTGACGAAAGTTAAAGAAGATGAATCGACTTATAGATTTATGATTAAACATGATAGTATGAATATTCTCTACGGTAACAAAGGATTAAAAGCTAACGTAAAAGTTGTTGGGGATTTGACATCTGATTCAGTGAATTGCTAGAACTCAATCAACATTTCTATATCCCGAGGCGTATTTATAGGCTGTTGGCTATCGTTTTAGAACCTATTTTTCACTTTGCGAAATACTCAGTATGTTTTCCCGGAACGGACGGGACAATATATCGTAAATAGCTTCTCGACATACTATTTGGCATAGTGGTATTGCAGCAAAAATATGAATGGACATAATTTTAAAATTATTACTATCATGGCTGAAACATTGGACGTTCCTTGTCATGTTTTCAGAAACTAAATGAATGCACCTCGTACAGTTTTGAACATTGGTTCGTATGAGTAGACGCAGACCCAAGGATATGGTAAAGAATGCTATTCTTCTATAAAATAACGACGTTGTTTCTTTATGTATTTTCAGAGACAGATTTAAAGACATCCTGTCCACTAGACTATTATCCCTGATCGGTAGCGTAGCATACATTTCTAATCTTATATAATCATAGATCCAAATAAGCATCCATTTTTACCTTCTCGTGTCTATTTATAGACAGAGAAGCATCCATTTTTACCTTCTCGTGTCTATTTATAGACAGAGAAGGTATTAGAGTTGAAAACCAGTATGCTGCTGTCAAGACTTCCGTCTGTCAAGACTTCCGTCTGTCAAGATCCGTTGACGTCATGCCATCGTGATGGGTCATATCATAAACTGGTGGGGGTGTTCATGGCTCAGGTTGAGGTGTGGGAGAACGATTTTGAGCTATGACAAAAATCAAAAGGGACTTAGCGGCATAGCCCCAGTGTTAAGCCTTTCTCCAAGGTTTCTTAGTTGACTACAATCTATTACAAACTACTGAGCTGACGTTAGGGGTACTCACTTTGTGTTTGCTCACTCTGTGAGCGCTAGTGTTTGGTACTGAGTTGCGTGGATATCCCCTCATGGCCTCACGTGATCTGGGCCTGTTGCATAATCTGCAGAGATGATCATATGCCTCCGAGTCTGAAAACTGTCATTGTGTAGGCAGATCGTCCATGTAGCTGACACGAACACGAAGTGTCTGTTACCGGCTACCAAAAACTATGAAAAATAGTAAAGAGCGAGCTACAAAATCACTATCAGTTTTAAGTTGAAGGTAGAATAAGTCTGTGCCTTTGTATAAAATACTATAAAAATCGTAGAAAGTGAGCAACCAGCTGAAATTTAGTCGAGGAGACCTTTACCGCATACATTTGCATCTCATTGTCGGCTACATGGACTGTGTGCCATTGTGTAAGCCTGTCGGCATTTTCCTTGCATTTTTTCTCATTTAATTTTGCAAAATATCGGCGAGTACCTCAATATTTCAAGATAACTCTTTCTTCCCAATCGTTTCCTGGAGTTTCAGAGTCATATGAACGAAAATGAGAGAAAGTTTTAGACAGGAAAATCGGACGTCGGCCATAGTCCGTGGGCTGGAGGGGCCCACCGTGCACCCCCCCCCCCCATAAACCTACTACATGGGTATTTTTTTGTTCTTTGGGATCTGCTGAACTAGAAAAAGATGTTAACATTGGATATTTTGGGATGCACTACCTGTCTGCACTGGTTTTCGATTTGTATGTACCGCAAAAAATGGCGAAAAATGGGTAGGGGTAGGGGGTACTATATCCTCCCCTAAATCGAGTAAACTAGCATGAAATAGCACAAACCTTACATTTTTGGAAAGCTCAGATACTGCTCTTTCTGAGGACTACCAACGCGATGAGTGGAGTGAACGCTATACAGCGGAGTTTCACCCGGAATCCGGCAGAAACTAACTCACTACTGCGCAGACTCAAACGTGATGCATTCAATCGCTGGGAAAACCTGGCGTGAGCTGCCAAATTCCGGATAGGTTTGTACGAAATAGGAGAGACACAAGAGAAACTATTACAAATGATTTTATTTTTTTAAAATTCACCGACTTGAACCAAGTCTACTTCAGATGATACGCTGTCTCTCATGAAATATATTACAAACACTATGTTTCCCCCAGCAGCTGCAGGTAAAGACATAGACAACAATGTTTTATGCAAGGTTTAGTTTTGTTCTTGCTATACTGCACTTTCCGAAGTGTGTTGTTGTGCAATGAAGTTATTAAAGTGATTAATGTTTTAACTCACATTGATCGGAAGGTCCCGGCCTCGCTGCGCTGACGGTAGAAACTCTCGCCCCTAGGCGAAATTTCCTCTTCTACGTGACTCAAAGTGACTTTGGTAAAACTGCCAGGGCCGCCACTCGTGGATCGCAAAATTTAACAATGGCACAAGCTACTTGTTCATAGAGACCGCTTCATAGCTGTACAACGCAGACAAGAATAACACGAAAACCTTCAATAAATACGAATGTTTCACTCGTACAGTTCAACATCATCGCACTAGTACACGTTTATGACATGAAGAGCGAGGGCCATCATAGAATCCAGTAGCTACACAGAGAAAGCTGTATGGGATATGGGATAGGCCTATGAGTATGTAGTGCTTCCAAGTCACGATATCCCAATCATAGCTATAGTGTTCTTGTACGTGTTCTCTCAACGACATCAGTAGCGACGCAACAAAAGATAACAACAAAAACAACAACAAACTTAACAAAAAGTAAGTTTTTTTCACCACAATAAAATGGTTTCCGGGTTTCCTGAGCTCAGATTAAATAGATTGAAGTGCGCGATATGATCATCGGTGATGGATATGTTATGCAAAAGTACTCCGAAAAAAGGCCCTACGACCAACGTCTGAACGTTTTCATATTTCAATTCACTTGAACATCTTTCAAGAATTATTTTCTGAAGAATATTTCAGCCAACTTTTGAATGTCCATTGCAGCAAAATTCAACAAGCTTCGAAAAATAAGAATCAACATAATTGCTACTCTAGTCGTTAGCGGAAGTCTCTCGGTTTTGTCGTATTTGCATTTACGTTCCAATGTCAACAAAATCATGCAAAGGCAGCTAAAGTACACAAAAAACAAATAAAGTGATGCTTATAGAAACTAAGGAATAGGCAGACCAACAAACAAATACGTAAATAAACCAATAAATAAGTAGGTTATAGACTAAGTCGTGGTTGTATTGTCAGAGCGGTGCATGGGATGCAGGGTTTTCGATCGAGGTCCATTTTTTTAAACTTTTAGGTCATCTTTCATATCAGGTAAAGTTTTGAAAGAACTACTTCCTCGGCTTGTGAATCTTTCAAGCCCATGGAGCCAACATAAAATACTTCATAGACTATTCCAATATGTCAAAGTCCGATGTCAAGAAAAGTTTATTTTGGTCATTTTACATCTCAAATCCTGTCACATGTTTAAATATTGATATAGGGATATGTAACTTTTCTTGTATGTAAGGGCCAATAGACTTATGTATACTTCATGAAGTCATTCCTGATGTATGAGTATCGTAACATTATTCTTTTGAAGTAGGAATGCGCCCCGACAGATATTCAGACTACCAAACTCTTGCAATTCTTTTCTGATCTACCTCTTCTTGGGGCTCATTTCCGTCTTAGTTTTTCAGAAATCGAAAATTTTTATTTTTCCCCGTAGAGTTAACATAGGGATGGCGGCCATTTTGAATTTCCAATATTGGTAAATGTCAGGTAATTTGTCTCTCGAGTACCAAACTTTGCACGGTGACGTCTGATTTTTATTTGTTATTTGGTAAGAGAATGGTTGAAAGTTTCATTGAGGAAAGTTGGAGCATATATGTCTATCACTTTCGAGGCGCATACTTCCTTAATTGACGCATATGTTTTTGATGAAGGAGGCATCAGGATCATATACTGAGGGAAAAATAGTGTTCATCAAATAACTTCGCTAATACTGTTTACATTTTGTATGATGTAAAGTTCAATAATGTATGATTAATCGTTTGTTACGAAAGAAGTAAATTTGCACGCACATACGTAACTTATCCTGAAGGTGGGCAATTTGTGGGAAATAATTTCATTCGATTCAGAAAATTAAAATCTCATACAACTGTTGATGTTGCGCTAGAATGCTGATAAAAGGAGAAAGTCACAAATTGAAAGTAATCATGGACTAGGATGACACAATTTTAAACTCCATAAATCCATTTTAAACTCCTTTTAAATGGTTAAAAACTTTCAAGCCCACTTATTAAGTTCCTCCTCTTCTGTTGTTTGTGAACAAAGCGCTAAGCGAAGGCGAGACTAGCAGCGCTACACCATAAAATTAAGGCCAAAGGAGCTCAACGTGTTTTTTTTTTATTTTGTGTATCCCATGAACAAAATTATCATTAGAAGGAAAGAAGCATCGGCGAGTTTATCTGATTTTTCTATACAAAGAATTGCCGTACTTGTGATGGAAATTTGCGTGCACATACATATACAATGAAGGCAAAGTTTGCCGGAGGAACTAGGTCAACTGTACATGTATTTCCCATTTGAGTAGTTCAACGTTGTTGAAAGCCAAACAAGTCCAAGAATTTTCGTATTATCCGCATCCCCTGCTTTGGAGTTACCGTCTCACATGATATCAGCCGTAGAAGTTCGACTTCTGTATTATTTTATGGAAAAATGCTATCTCTAAAAGCTCATTGGATCAGTACCGGTTCCCTGCGCCACCTCATTACAGCTTTTCAAGTCAAATAAACGGCGTTCGTTCCATTACGTTCGCATGATATGCACCAGGTATCTCTTGAAGTTGAAGTCATTACCATCACTTCAGAAAGTAAGTTCAGAGTCATCTTAACCCTTTGAGCGCCAAAGTCAATTTTTGTCACCTTTAGAAAATATACTCCAGTCAATTTTTTTCTGATTTTTGTCAAAATTTTGATAACAAACTGTAGCCAATGAAATGTGATGTCCAATTGGTCCAAAATTATCAAAAAATTTCAGAAAAATTCATAAAAAATTGGCAAAATGTGGCAGTAAAATTTTGGTGGGAAAAATTACAGCACTCAAAGGGTTAATCTTACCACGGTCACTCTATCACTCGTGGTCTTACAGACTGATTTGAAAATCTACCCTTCTAAAACAGATTTAATAAGTTCTCATTTTTTGTCAAAGATCATTTTCGTATCTTACAAAATGTCATCTCTTATCACCATTGCTCAAGAAATACAGTCAATGTGGAGACTGTCTTCAAGACGTAGGCACATATAATGTCCCTTCTTATTTTATCGGCACATGTTCCCTTTTTTAACCTCAGGATTTCACATTTTGAAGCAACTCGAGATTGCTTTAATAACGCAGTCTCAATTTTGCTTATTCCTTGTAAAATCGGTGTTGGACACGAACTTCCGTTCCATGAAATGGTGTGATTAACTGTAATCACAGGCGATGAGTGACTACGCCGTTTTTACCATGGCAACCGCTCATGACATCATGAATCACCCTCCTAGTCAGCAGCGTTGGAGGGTAAACGAAGACCCAACACGACACCCCTAGACCAACGATCACGCATTTTTTTAGATTTCAAAGGGGTAAGAGTTTATTCAACTTTTGACGGGAATTTCGGTTCATGTACTACCATCATGGCAAAAGTTGTTTGTTCAGCGAACTTAATTTCCGTTTTGAAGATGGCATGCAACGAACCCTGAAGAACCAAAAAACGTATTCAAATTGTGAAATTTCTTTCCGTTTCTTTCTGTACGTATCTATGCAGGTTTTCGCCAAAGATTAGGATGACCAGCGGTCTAAAACTAATTATTGACGTTGCTTGACGCCAACTTTGCCTTACTGCACAAAGCAAACCTCACCGCTCTGTCCTTAGGGGTTTCATACACCGCTAATTATGGCGCATGAATAGAGGAAAAGATCCACTTTCCCCCTTCCTTCGTTAACCTTAAGCAAATGTAAGTAATCAAGAATTGTGACGGTTCCGATACTCAACACACGGATAGATTTAACTCCACTGTAACTTGCAAGGAAACTAGTTTACCGTTGTGTCGGAGGTACATCATAAGCGCAGTCGTGAAGAGGTTTGGATACGGTGAGCCTGCCAAATGCTGGGATGCTCAATCGAAAATATCGCGTATGCTCACCGATATAACACAAGTGAGTTTGTATCATTTTGACTTTGTAAAGTGATCGTTACCTAAACAAGCTAATAAAATAATAACAAATCAGAATGGATCAAAAAATTTTAAAATGAAAAGCTCAATTAAAAATCTTTTGATTCTACCAAGTTACATTTACCGAAAACTAATGAAAACATAGTAGTTTAATCCCTTGCATATTTTATGGCAAAATTACATTTATTTTACATATTTAATAATGTATTACAATATTAGGAGTATGTCATGCATTGTGTAATTTAACAACTATTGATCTCAGCTGGTTATATTTGTTGACAATATTTAATGTATTACATATAACACGATTGTACGGTGGCCCCTACACGCCACGGAACTCTATTACTTTTGAATATAAACTCTAATTTTTCTTGACAATATCTTTAATATTTGTAAGAGATTTTATTTCTCCACTGCAAACTTTTAATTTTGGACGGGCAACTTTATCTTAACATTATCTTAACTTAAACTTCTCGGAAGTATTTTTAGTTTTAACCATAAACAAAATATGTTTCTCAAAAGTATTTTTTATTTTGTAAAACAAAAGTAAAATTTTTTCAAGATAACAAACTCCCCTACACGTCATGGAAATTTATTACTTTTGAACATAAACTCATATTTCTTGACAATATATTTAATATTTGTAAGAAATTTTATTTCTCCACAGCAAACTTTTATTTCTGAACGGGGAAACTTTATTTTTGGGGTAAACTGTTTTTAAAAACTTTTAACAAAAAAAACTTTAACTTTTAAAAAATAACTTTAACTTTGAACAAAATATTTGTTTCTCAAAAGCATTTTTATTCGAAAAGAAGTAAAAATTGTTCACAGCAAGAGTTTAAGATTTTTGCTAAGCGCGAACTGAGTTACTTAAATGACATAACCTTATGTCTTTAGAGCAGAAAACTTAAATTCTTAAAGAAAAGTTTTATTTTTCAAGAGTAAAATTAATTTCTTTATGGAAAAAGATTTTCTCAGAGCAGCAAATTGAAATACAGTGAATAAACTTTTTTCCTCAATGGAGAGAAATTATTTTCTGAAGACAACAAAACTAATTCTTTCAAGATATATTTTCTACATATGAGTGTGGTTTAAGAATTTGGTAAAACTGAACTGAGAAAGAACGAAAAAGGAAGGATGAAAAAGTCAAACTTACTTTTCTTCAGAGCAATTTATTTCTGAGAGGAGAAATATTTCATGTGAGGGCGCAATTACCTATAATGCATAGCAAACTCTTTCCAGCGAGAGTAAACATATTTTGGGGAAGAGTAAAACATTTTTCCGACGAGCAAAACTTTATTTTAACGGCGGCGGAAGTTAAAGTATCCCACCATGCAACACCCAAGTTTGATGACCCAGAGTCTCCGAGACAACCATGACTGACTTCATCGGCGATACAGGCATGCTAGCCCGGCCCTAGCTGCAGTACAGTACCTCGAGGTTTTACCTGGGTATTTGGGTCGGATGGTTTGCCGTACTGTACTGCAGCCAGCCCGGTCCTACCCTGCCTGCATACGATGCTGTGTGTTGGGGCCGTATAACGCCGGGAACACACAGCATCGTACGCAGGGCTATGGGCACGGGCACACAAACGAGTCAGTTCAACAGTTGCCACTTGTCTGAGTCCCCGAAGAACGGTTTTGTGTTTGAGTGATTCGTCCTGACTGCAGACGTTGTGCGACGGGATGGACCGCATTGGGTTCCTTCATTAGCTCTGCATGGGCTGTGTTACCGGCGTTATACGGCCTCCCACCACATAAAGCCGGTAACACACAGCCCTGCCATGCAGAGCTATTCCTTCATCAGTTGCTGTGTTGTTAATGTTATGTTGTGTGATAGTCACCTTTCTATAAGCCAGATTCGTAATTGATAGAGTCTTCGACTGAAACTGAACCTGGCCGCCAGATTTGACCACAGTCGAGCGTGGTTCAATACTGTAGTTGTGGGTCCACAGCTGTGGTGTTTTCGGACGGGATATGCCTCTTACGGGCTGGTTGACTTTCACGTTTTTGACCCCGCAAACCACACGTGAAAGTCCGACCAGTCCGCGACTGTGGTAAATCTGGCGGGCTCGGTTCAGTTTCAGTTTCTATAAATTACGAATCTGGCTTCTACTCTTAGAAAAGATGAATATCACACACATTGGCTGTGTGTTACCGGAGTTATGTAGTGGGAGACTGTATAGCGCCGGTATCACACAGCCTAGCTGTGGGTCCATAGCTGTGGTGTTTTCAGACGGGATTCCTGCCTTTTACGGGTGGTTTTGACTTTTACGATTTTAACCCCGCGGGGTTAAAATCGTAAAATCGCCCTGCCATGCATAGCCCTGCGTACAGGTCTGTGTGTTCCCGGCATAACGCCGGGAACACACAGACCTGTACGCAGGGCTATGCCATGCAGAGTTAATGAAGAACCCCAGTGCGGTCCCGTCGCACACCGTCTGCCGTCAGGACGAATCACTCAAACATAAAACTGTTCTTCGGGGACTCAGACAATGGCAAACGACCCGCATGCCCGTGTACGATGTTGTGAGTTCCCGGCGTTATACGGCCCCACCACACAGCATCGTACGCAGGCAGGGTAGGGCCGGGCTGGCGTGCCCGTATCGCCGATGAAGTCAGTCATGGTTGTCTCGGAGAGCAGATCGTCCATGTAGCCGACACGAACACGAACTGTCTGATACCGGCTACCAACTCGGAGACTCTGGGTCATCAAACTTGGGTGTTGCATGGTGGGATACTTTAACTTCCGCCGCCGTTAAAATAGTTTTGCTCGTCGGAAAAATGTTTTACTCTTCCCCAAAATATGTTTACTCTCGCTAGAAAGAGTTTGCTATGCATTATAGGTAATTGCGCCCTCACATAAAAATATTTCTCCTCTCAGAAATAAATTTCGCTCTGAAGAAAAGTAAGTTTGACTTTTTCATCCCTTTTTCGTTCTTCTCAGTTCAGTTTTACCAAATTCTTAAACCACACTCATATGTAGAAAATATACCTTGAAGGAATTAGTTTTGTTGTCTTCAGAAAATAATTTCTCTCCATTGAGAAAAAAGTTTTATTCACTATATTTCAATTTGCTGCTCTGAGAAAATCTTTTTTCCATAAAGAATTAATTTTACTCTTGAAAAATAAAACTTTTCTTTAAGAATTTAAGTTTTCTGCTCTAAAAACATAAGGTTATGTCATTTAAGTAACTCAGTTTGCGCTCAGCAAAAATCTTAAACTCTTGCTGTGAACAATTTTACTTCTTTTCGAAATAAAAAACGTTTTGAGAAACAAATATTTTGTTCAAAGTTAAAGTTATTTTTTCAAAGTTAAAGTGTTTTTGTTAAAAGTTTTTAAAAACAGTTTACCCCAAAAATAAAGTTTCCCCGTTCAGAAATAAAAGTTTGCTGTGGAGAAATAAAATTTCTTACAAATATTAAATATATTGCCAAGAAATATGAGTTTATGTTCAAAAGTAATAATTTCCATGACGTGTAGGGGAGTCTGTTATCTTGAAAAAAAATTACGTTTGTTTTACAAAATAAAAAATACTTTTTAGAAACATATTTTATTTATTGTTAAAACTAAAACTACTTTCGAGAAGTTAAAGTTAAGATAATGTTAAGATAAAGTTTCCCGTACAAAATTAAAAGTTTGCGGTGGAGAAATAAAATCTCTTACAAATATTAAAGATATTGTCAAGAAAAATTACAGTTTATATTCAAAAGTAGTAGAGTTCCGGGCGTGTAGGGGCCACCGTACGATTGGAACTAACTTGGGATAATTGGATGGTGAAGTAATGCCGATTTAATCTACAAATGTAATCTCATCTGCTTTTCTTTTTATAATTTGTATTATTGCAACATTCAACTATCTTGCACCCAACACTTTTGAGAAATTTAAAAAAAATTAATATAAAAATCCAATTATCCCAAATTAGTTCCAATCGTGTTATATTCTCTTGCACAGTTTTATTACCAAAATCATGACACATTCCAGAATTTGAAGACGCCCTTTTTTCTGTATACTCAAACCTAAAGCCATCGAAAATTTATACATACGTTCATAACAGCTTTATGCAAGATAAATATCGTTAATGATTGTCTTTTACTGCGATCTGAATTGATCATTTTACTGTGAAACGAATTGATTGGCCTCGCCCGTGCATATCAAGTCACATAAGTGTCGGTGACTCACTTTCTAGAAACACGTATAGTCAATCGCTTCATAAAAAAGTTGTCGTTTAATATCACTGAAGCTCAAAAAATCGTACAGGAATGTTGCTTCACAGTTCAAAGAATCAAAACTTGATTCAGACCCGTAACTCTTGTCAAAGCGCCTTGAGCCTTTTCTTTTTGAACCAAAAGTTGAATCTCGATAAATATAGGGCCCGGCAGTAACCCAGTCGGACCCATAGGTTTGTAAAGGTTCCAGAGACTTCCCAGTTTACCAAATCCATAAAGCGAAAATCAATGTTCAGACCTGGGGATCTTTTCTAGAGACTGTAACTGGATTAGAGTACTTGTTAGTGTTCCAAGTATGGTTATACTGGTACGTCACAACAGAGACGCTGCTGCAAGTGAGACATCGACAGAAAAAGTAAGCTTATAGGTTCTTGTGAAAAGTTAAGTCACACTTTATTCACCTGGGAACATTCACTATGATCGCGGGTCAATGCTCTTACAGCACTGACTGGTTTGTCATACTCTTGCTTTGGCAGTCATTCGCACAGCCGAAGGCAAAACAATTATCGATGAACACGCTTTCAACGATGGAGAATTTTTCTAACTTTCAGACATGTATATCTCATATTTTTCTGAAGTCCGCGCACTCAAACGGCAAGGACGTGTTGTCCGTTAATTTTGAATTCACAATATTGCACGCATGTATAACAAACTAAAACGATTTTACTGGACTGATGTAGGCGGAAACGCCGGTACGGCTACGCCTTAGTCTGCTCATGTCTATACTGGATTGATTTCTATCGGACATTTAACATGCGATCCTGTCGATAAAAGTTTGCAGAAAGAGGCGAGCACGATCTGGTCATCGATGTTCTATCAATTTAATGTTTACAGCGTAATTATAAAGCTCTTGCATTTACAAAGTCTGCGGAAAGTATTATCAATTGTTCTCACATAGGAATTATTCTATTTCAGGGAACTTCCAGTGACTTCTTGAAAGTATTTTATAGTCGAAATTAAAAAATATTGTGTTGGAAAACGACCGTTTACTTTTTCAAGAGTGATTATTTGATCAAATCTGTTAGAGAGTTGCTCGCTTTCCTGTTTGCAAACTTACCCATATTTCTTGTGTCCTTGTACCCTTTCTTTTAAGGGAGCAATATGTCATTTACAAATCGTATATGACTTTCAATATCGAGAGCGGATGTTTCTTAACAAATATGATTTTACTTTAACGCGTGAACAAACGTAGGTATCGCATCAGCGGTTGCTATAAATACAGTTATCTTTGAAAAGATGATTCAAAAGTGTCTTCCTATTCTTGAAATACCCTATGGTCATACCAAAATACAAATTCAAGGCACCTCTTTCTTTAGATCTACGTTAAAGTTTGCAGGTGTCACTAAGCCGCAATTTGCAGCGATAACACGATAAGGATACGCGTACCGGTTGTTGAGGCAGTTCGACAGTCCGCTTATAGCATGGTAAAACCATTCGAATGATACTTCACGGATTTAATGGCTCCGTTTTTTTTGTTGTGGCTATACGATTGTCGAATTTGTCTGTCTACGCCCCGAACTGATTTGGAAATCGTACGAAATTCACCATTTCAATCTTTGTAAAAAATTAAAATTCGCGATACAGGCAAATTCCAAGGTAAAGGATAAACGTTAGCGACCAAATATCTTAAAAATTCATATTTCGCTATCAAGTTGGCTAAAACTGGTGAAGCATAACATGTCCCATATTTTGCATTTTACAAGAAATGAGAACGTTTGAAGGCCCCTGAAACATAAATACATAAATATTCTTACGGGCTAGAGTTGCTATAACAGACCAAGTGGGGGAAAACACGTCTTGTTTTGGCTCAATACCACTTTTTACGGAGTTAGCAGATGGAGGTGTCACTGTCTGAAAAAAGTTAAATTTACATGGCAGCGATGTTGTTGAACCTAATATATCTTGACTAAAAGGTAAGACCCGGGAAAAGGAGCTTTATCATCTGATTATAGAGATTTTGTCAGCTCGTCACGCTTGATAACGGCTGGAATTGCAATATCCCTGTGGACATGCTGTAGCTGACATGCCTAGCGTTTGAATTGAAAAGAGCGCTTGGTCAATGAGGCCTGGGTTGGCCGACAAGATCCAGGGAAGTTCATCTGAAATGGGAAAGCTACACAAGAGAGAGGGGGGCTGCTATGCATTTTTTTCGCACAGAGCAGAGGACATGGAGGAAGAAGAGGTCACTTGATGTTCAAAAATGCCTTCACAGTCAAAAGATTTTGGATCAAGAGTACTATTACCGCCCATTATCATTTCATGATATTGTTTTTGAGTTGTTGGCTTGTTGGTAAATAGGCGAAAGGTAACAAGTGTACAAAATGTACCTATTACGTGATAATAGCAAAGTTGATGTCAAAATGGATGACCTCTGTAACAGTACAAATATATTACAGTAATATATATATATATATATATATATATATATATATATATATATATATATATATATATATATATATAGTGTGTGTGTGTGTCTGTGTGTGTTGTGTATGCGTGTGTGTGTGAAATTACAGTGCTCTATTCCTAATATATATATAGACATATATATATATATATATATATATATATATATATATATATATATATATAGTGTGTGTGTGTGTGTGTGTGTATGTATGTGTGTGTGTGTGTGTGTGCGTGCGTGAAATTACAGTGCTCTATTCCTAAAGAGCAGAGCGTTAAAAAAAATCTTCGTCTGATGATTGCAGGATGCATGAAACTTATAACAAATATTATTACTTTGTACTGTAAGTAATTTGCGTTATAAGGCTGCGTTCACAAATATAACGATGGGGGAGCTGGAAGAATAGCGATTGAAATCTTTTTTTTCAGATCCCTCCTCAATACCCTCAAAAACATTTCAAGTCCACCGTCTATATGATTAAAAATTTTCAAGTCCCCTCAATTATCGTCTAACCATGTATTTATCAGGAATGCACGCAAAGTAAAAAATAAAGGTGTATCGCGCAGATCTGCTCGCTGATACTCGACACTCCC
This sequence comes from Ptychodera flava, assembly GCF_041260155.1. Taxonomy (NCBI): domain Eukaryota; kingdom Metazoa; phylum Hemichordata; class Enteropneusta; family Ptychoderidae; genus Ptychodera; species Ptychodera flava. The sequence goes on from NC_091940.1 coordinate 36,656,954, forward strand.
TGTTATCAGCAGTTGTAGAGCCAAAGTCCCAAGGCAAGCTCTTAAATTGATTCATTTTTAAAGGCATCAGTGGACTTTTTGGATTTATCAGTCTAAGCCGACTTGAATTTATCAAACTCTGGCCAGGTCAACGGCATTTGTTGACGAGCACACAAAATGACGATCATGACAGATGCAAATTCTGAATGCAAATTCTGAATTCCTGGGTACGTTTTGCCAAATTGTAAAACAAACTGATTTCAGTGACCTACAAGACATATATGACTCAGATGCTGCTCAAAATTGACAATACTGGAAGGTTAAATATTCAATTAAATAATTTTAATCTCTGAAATTTTGGGTGTAATAATGGCAAATTTGGTAAAAAATAAGTCGTACATTGGTCGTACATTTTTTTCATTTAAATTAGAGTCTTTACTGTTCAAAGTTTTACTTTTGTGTTCTTTTACGATGAGAATGTGAAAATTTAGAAAAATCGAGTATGGTGACCCCATCTTTTTTGTCTAATATTTGATTATTCTCATATGCAAGAATTCAAAAATTCCTGATACTTTCAAGTCTCCTAGTCTTACATATCATGTGTTGCTCTGATTTTATGTACATGTATATTTCACTGTCATGGGCGTCATTTGATCCAAATTTTTCTTCGACTAAATAGCTAAATAAGATTCAGAGCTATCTCTGTTACTGCCGGTATGCAGTGACAGTGACACTGCAGTAGCAGGGCAGCTGTATTAACTTTGATAATTTTGACAATGTTTTTGTTCAGTTTATACAACTGCAATCTTGTTCTACTCCCTACAGAATGTTTAACTTTCCAGTATTCAGCTTGCCAACACAGCCTGTATATGTGTACCGTGCATTTGTATCATTGACAATTAAAATGACTTTCAGGCTGTACTCTAATTCAATTATCACCCTATACATATTCATGTATATAGGCTTTGTCGACGAACTGAATATTGTGTGTTTCAGTATGCTGGGGAGACAGCAAGAAACTGTATTTATATATATTGCATAGAAACATTGAACAAATTATCAACCGTTGCAGCTTCTGCCCCGTAACTAGATCCATGTTTTTTAAAAATTCATACTTGTTTAGATTTTTTCGAGATAAAAGTAATAAGATGTGACAACGCTGTTCTAGATTTTGTTTAATTATTACTAACATTAGAATAATTGGATGACATTTAAATGTTATTGTTTATTGAATTACCTACCATGGGGAATCGGAAAATGTAAGGAAGTCAAAACATTTTCGAATTCCCCCCTGAATTCCTCCAGGCCCCCTCCCCGCTGTTTTGTTAACGCAGCCTTATGGAGAGAGAGAGAGAGAGAGAGAGAGAGAGAGAGAGAGAGAGAGAGAGAGAGAGAGAGAGAGACAGACAGACAGACAGACAGACAGACAGACAGATAGACAGACAGGTTTAGCCTGAGAGAGATTTCCACAGGATATGCGATGTCATTGTTAATATTCATAAATCAGACAAGGCATTGCGCGTGTTATACGTTTGAGAATCTCACCAAATATATTCTGTTTATGTTCAGTAAATTTGATGAATGTATCGACCTGTACGACGTTTACAAAGTGGAAACTATTGGAGATGCTTACATGGTCGTGTCAGGATTACCAGATAAAACTGATTTACATGCATGGGAGATTGGATCGATGTCACTCGATCTTTTAGAAGAAGCCACCAATTTTAGAATTCCACATTTACCGGACGAAAGACTTCAGCTACGCATCGGTGTACACACAGGTTAGTTATATACACGTATTTCGCACACCTTCTACCGACTTCTAATGGACAAAAGTCGTTCTTACAGTGGCTTAAAGTGTCAATCAAACATGAAACACCTCACAACAACGTTTTAACAATGCCGTCAATGTTTTGTGGGTTGTCATTCACAATCTTGCTGCAAGGTTGATCGTCAATTTTGAACTTCATAGGAGGTTTGAAGTTTGGTCGACGAGCAGCCACAGCATTATATTTTCTATTATAGATGCGAGAATGAATATTGCTTTCATGATTTGTACTGTATTTTCGTGTGCTGAAGTCTGAAGGTCTATTTTGTCTACAATACTATCAAAGTATTTATCCTCGTAGGTTGAATTCACATCTAATTTGAAATTGACATAATAGTCCAAAGGGAGCGACTTTGTCTACTAATATTTGAAGTTTTCTAGGAAAATTGATGTCACTTTTTACGTCATACTTCAACACTACATCTCTGAGTTTGCCAAATTCACATCGAAGTTCCGATCACCATAGCTACAATGACTTATTGATCAGCACACAACACTGTCAACGTTAAGTTTATGCACATCCTAGTCGGAAGCGGCTTCCCCTTCTTTCGATGGATTAAGCCTGGAAGGATGAGGGATACATATTCGGGGAAAAAACCCTCAATCTTGATATGAATAATAAAAACTGATCTAACTCAAAAACTTAATACATCTTTATCAAATTTTATATCTCATTTGAAACTAAAGTATAAGTGCGTTTTGCAGTATCAATTCTCATTCTTGAATGGCAGGGGGGTGAAAGACTGACACTCAAAAAGTGATTAAAGTCATGAGAAGCATAGTAGAAATAACACTTATTCAAAATGTAAAATCTTATGCCAAACAAAATTGTTCTTTTGTTGTATAGTATCCACAATATATATATATATATATATATATATATATATATATATATATATATATATATATATATATATATATATTTATATATATATATTGTGCAATATCTGACGATTGCAGGATGTGTAGACTTAAATGCAGATATTTTTACTTTTTACATGAAATAGTCATTTGTTTCACTCGTTCGTTTGTTCGTTCATTCATTCATTCATTTCATTTCATTCAATTTATTCAAACAAATACCGAAACCCTATACAAGAGTCGAGCTTCTTATGAAAACCTATGGTTGTTCTATACGTTCCCCCACAAGCTTGGCATGTATGAAAATTACTGTCATACGAGAACCAAGGTTTAAAATTCAGTACAAACAATGTTTTCTAACTTGGACAAGCACAGCGCTTTATGATACTATCACGGAGTTCATAGTGCTAGCGGTATATTCCAAAGACGAGGATGAGCCTAATCGGCAGTATTGGAAAGACATATCTTGTTTTCAGTACCTTGTGGCTGAACCTAATGATGTCACCTTTCGAAATACATAACATGTGTACCGTCTATCTTCATTATGATTTCGTGATCACACCGTGCCTTCATCATGATTCATTCAAATCTAAAGCTTTCACCGAGGGCACTTTCATATTTCACTGATGTCGCCGCATTAACAAACTCTTTACATCGCGCCATTATTCCAATTTTGGTTTAACATTTTCTTGGCGAGTGGACCGATAACAAACAAAAAAGTATAAGTATCACTCTTCCCCAGCGAAAGTTTAACTATAGGTGCCGTCGGGCGTAAAGCTTAAATGATAAAGTGGATCTTTGCAACTGTGAAGAAGGCAGTGTGTTTTCAACGGTGTAATACAAGTCGCACTCTGAGTTTTTTTCAAATATTTGAAAATAATTGATTTCATACAGTATGCACAGGGCTAAATCTTTTTGAAAAGTGATTTGAAATGTTTTAATGCATGATTTTATTCAATCAGCACTATATTAATCAGCATTAAATCGAGCCAGGCGAATGAAAGTCGTTTGCGAAGGTAGTTTGCAAAGACCCATTTTTCAAAAATACTACTCACTCGCGTCTACTCACGTAAATCATATCTCAAGGGACTTAGTCACTGTATTTAGACACTTTTTTGCCGATTTTGTATCATTTCAGAGTCAAACGATATCATAAACCAGCACTGCAAAACGTTATTCCATTTATGTGAATCAGAGACCGGTATTGAGAAACAGTGGTCGGTTTTGTATCACTTCAGAGTCATGTGATGTCATAGACCAACATTGTTAAACAGTGTTCGTAGTTTACAGAAACCCTAACTTCACCTACGTATACCCCCGCATAATTTACGAAAAAATAATGAATGCAAAGTCGACTCACGTAATACCAGAACTACATCTGCTCTATCGTCAAAGCCACGAACCTTGGTTTAAATGGACTTTCCTGACACTCGTCAAATTCATATCGATATGGCATCAGTCCATGGTGGTTGAAGGAGGTTCCTTTTTGTTCTCACAAAAACCAACATAAACTACTGAAGCGGTAAAGCTGTGCTTTATTGCTCAGCACTGTCACGTTGATATCGTTCGACCATGAAATTGTTTACTGGATGGTGACGAATGTTGTTTAGGACAGGCACGTTCTGTGCCATGTACCTCTTCACACCACGCGACTGTAGCGATGTTTGCATTCACACTAATGATGCATTTGTAGCCTTGGGTTTGACTTTGATTCGAATCAAGAGTACCAGTACTGCATTCAGCATCGATGCCTTTTGTTCAAATATCTATCCCCGAGGTGCATTATTTGGTTGTTGGTTGTTGGCGGTCGTTGACAGTTGATCGTCTGTATGTCACATTTCGGGAATTCGAACAGAAGTTTAATCTTATCGTCAATAAAATATTAACTACTGGAAAAAAACCAGATTTTTAGGTATCGAACATTTCCAGTCCTTCGTTGCAATATGAAAGTTTGAGAGTAAAAAATAAGAAATGAGAAATAATATTAATGATACTGAAATGGAAATATGAGACAAAGAGCGAGATCCTTTACGAAATACAACAATTTTGATTCTACATATAATATATATATATATATATATATATATATATATATATATATATATATATATATATATATATATATATATATATATATATGTATATATATATGGCAGATTTTGTGGCATCATTTTCGAAGAAACTGGATGAAAGTATTTAATCCATCACGCGTCTGTTCGCAAAATGTTTATCTGTCAGCGTTTTGCTTTAGTCGTTCCGTACAGAGATGTATCACGTGACACCAAGACAGGCAAGCATTTTTTTCACCTTTCATCGTATGCAGAAGAAGATTCAGCACTGTCTTGATTCAATGAAGCAAGGTTCTTGGGGGTTATTGTTCTGCCTGACAAGGATTCGTGCCAGTTAAGCAAAATTTGATATCGGCATACGCATTATTTTCCACAAAAATGTATCTTCAGTGAAAACGTTTTTGTCTTTGGGCTAATCTGGTGGCGCCGGGCAACCTACATAAAATAACAGCTATCCGGTCTGACAGGCTGTGTCATTCTTTAAATTTCAACTGCTGTATGACGAAAATTCGGTACCTTTGTACTGGACCGCAATAGTGGCCTCAGGTTTCCATGCGAGGGAAATAGGATGCATTGAACGCGATGATATCAAGTAATGCGACACTTGTAATTCTTCCAGTAATTGCTTTGTCTTTTGGTATCCTCTATCATCATTAATTTTAAGACACCATGCACATCTTAATCATCCAAGGTCCTATCCTCCTTGTCTCCATCAGCACGAATTCATTGCAGCATCAGCACCAATTCTTTGCAGACGACATTTGCAGGTTTCGGCGGGACTAGAAGAGGTTTTGCTAAATTGATCATGAAAAAGCCATACACATGCTCGAGTTGAAAATATTGCTCTTCCGATAGGGTGACAAAGAATGTGTCTTGTGTATTTCATCGGCACTGTTTGTGCAAAAAGGACTCTTTAAAAATAACACTACAGTTTGTTTGCATTATTGGTGGCGGTAAAGGTGAAACGCGCCGTCTATATATACGTACATTCTACAATATGTAGCCGTAGATGTTCCATATTAGTGCCTTTAAATTTGCCGCCTTGCGTACATACAAACAAACGTAATTAGGCTTACACTCAGTACGACAGTTTTCGGACAGGGCAGTGATTTTCGTCCAAAGCCGTTTCATAAATGACGAGCAGTCCAAAATCTTACTACCATACCTTTTGAAACTTTATTGCGTTTATCCTCAAACTGTTAACACGACAGAAGTGGTATTAAGGGGGTTAAACTTGCCAAATTTTTGACCCCATGTTGAGTGTGTAGTAATCGGACTGCTATTGCAGTAATCAGACGTCGTATTTGGAATATGATTAGGGGCTAAAAATTTATAATTTGAAACTTCAAAACCCCGATTTTCAATTTCGATGTGTATGTATGTATATATGTATGTATGTATGTATGTATGTATGTATGTATGTATGTATGTATGTATGTATGTATGTATGTATGTATGTATGTATGTATGTATGTATGTATGTATGTATGTATGTATGTATGTATGTATGTATGTATGTATGTATGTATGTATGTATGTATGTATGTATGTATGTATGTACGTACGTACGTATACGTACGTGTATACGTACGTGCATGCATGCATGCATACATACATGCATGCATGCATGCATGAATGCATGTATTGATATGCATTGCTCCATGTATCCCTGTTTGGATGGATAAGAGCCTGTGTCCATATATAGAAGTGTGCGTACCGTATATATAAATGTTTATAAACCAAATCAGACTCTTTAATGCTGCCAGTCGATTTTAATCGAGTAGCTCCATAGTATTGCTATAAGACGTGATATAAAACATCCTGTATTACGTTATGTAACAGACAGTACTGCGTCTATGTTTTAAATTGCATGTAGCTAATTGCCTGAGAAAGGATACTCCCGACTCTGTGGCTGGGTTTTAATTTATTGTAACCATTATTAAATTGCTTGAATATGCTTATAGGGATGGTATATTTCCATTTCGAGTTTCAGTCAGTTAATGTACTCAGTATTTAGCCAGCCAATCAATTTATAACTGTGATTTTATTAACCAGTTTCATAAGTACCAGACAAGGATACTCACCGATATGAAAAAGTCATACAGTCATATGCGTTTGCCAACGCTTCTTTCTTCTTGAATGTTTTGACAGGATCGTGTGTAGCAGGGGTCGTTGGTCTCAAAATGCCTCGCTATTGCCTTTTTGGCGATACAGTCAACACAGCGTCCAGAATGGAGTCAACAGGCCAAGGTAAAACCTACAACTTCAGATCCTTTTTTCTTTGTAGTCAATCTAGAGTACAAGAAAATTATTATACTTGTCACAAATGTATTATGTCAAGTTAATTTTCTTATCTTTTGGTCCCTACACCTCGAAAGTGTAAGACTTAAACTTTTGCTCAAACTTTCCTCAAGGAGTCTTTCAAACATCATGTTCTTTCAAAATCAAGAATAAAAATCGGGGTCACCATGCAAATTTTGGTACTGGAAAAACGATTTGTGGAAAATTTACCGATATTTGTAATTCAAAATGGCCGCCACCCCTGTGTTAACTCTATGGAGAAAAATAGATTTTTCGATTTTGGAAAAACGAAGGCGGTGAAAATTTTTCTTACGCCAAGAGCTTTAAAATGAGCCATCACAAATGGCATATCAGAAAGAATTGTAACATTTTTAGAGTGAATATCTGTCGCCGAGGCGCGTTCTACCTTGAAGGGACATAGCCGCCGAAGATGAACATCAGTTTTTACTACTTTATGCCTTTTGAGGAGAGAGTAATATTGTCTGTTATTATAAAATTATTATAAAATATACAGAAAGAGAGGTCGAGAAGCCGTAGCTATGCCCTTACTGGCCTATATATAGATTGCGAGGTTCCGCAGACGATGAAATATTATCCATGGATAATAAATCGTTATCCCCGAATTTGCATATCAAAGCTACAAGTATTAATGTACTTTGCATAAATAAATAAATATCAATATGTCACACTGAGACCGTTGGAAGATTTAATACTGTTAGACATTATACAGAAGATCCGGTAAAACGACCGTTATAATACTTGCTTTCGTCAATCAGCTCATAACGCTGTTCTGAACCTCGTTTCTACCGTCGCAGTCCCCCGTCCCTGAGTTTCGCATAAGCCACCCTTGCTGTAATGACAATAACAAGATTTTATTTGACACAAGTCGTTGCACATGTAATTCAGGTCTTGTTAGGTTTACGACATTGTTTCGGCATATATGTGAATAAGAGAACGCTACAAAAAACTACCGTACTGTTCTTGTCAACAAACATTTATCACACATAGTGTATTCAAGTACAGACAAATATAGAAACAGACTAGCAACGCGGCATGCCTTTTGTTCCATGGTCGTCTCGGTAGACTATTTCCTTTTCATATTAAAATGAGCTTCAAAGGTGTTAAACTTTTTGGAGACTTTGTTTGTGGTTGATAATTGCACGAGATTATGCGAAAAATACGACGAGATGGCATCGTGCTGCCAGTCGCGTAGTAACCATAGTTACTTTGTGAGCTCTCCGGGCAGAAACACTGCTTCACGCAAATCAAAACATAACACGCCCGCAGTTTCATAAACATGTCCTTCCTTGACAAACGTGTAAAAGACGGTATGACTGCCCGTAAACCACCGAGTAAAACCAGACAGTATCGATAAAAGACTTTCAAATTTGGTTCAAACACACTCATTATATATTCATAAAAAATGAGAGGAATTTTTAAAACGGTAAAACTCACTTTCCAGAAGCTCAAAACACTCCCGTTTTCGCCAGCACGCCAATTCCGCTCAGCACCACACGACAACAACAACACAAACTTGCCAAACATACTTTCGCTTAACAATTGGCGAAAATCCGAAAATTACCGAAGGATGCATGGTCGGCACTCTTCGGAAAAGCGAGGCGAGAGCTACCTGAGGCGAGGCGAACATGGATGGGTTACGTAGCCGCTTTACGCCTTGAACAATTCCCGCTGCTAGTCTGTTTCTATATTTGTCTGTGATTCAAGCCAATAGGTTTTTACACTCAAGCATCTGAGGAAAATATGAAATTAACTTCTGAGTTTTCGCTGTTAATGATGATATTTGAATCTTTAAAGCTAAGCCTATACCTTTCACATTTCAAACATCTGACCTTTTTTATGTATGAGGCATAAACAAAGAAGTAAACCATTTATTGGAGAAAAATGGCAAAATTACTGTCATTTAGTGTCTCTCCCCCTTGTATATGAATAAAATGTAAAAGATTTGTTCTATCTGCAATCACTTATTTTCCAATGACAGCGATGTAAGTCATGTCAGTTCGGATGGGTAAAGCTCTCTCAAATGACAAGTCAAACCGCCTTTTACGAGACTTTTAGACTTTTTAAACATCGTCATTCGCCGACTGCAGAATCGAAAGATTCATCGCGTGTTATTGACAGAGAATGTATTGCGGCAGAATGGAGCTTCCTCTTTGTACGGACACGTTGTGCATTGTATAAACGCTGCAAATGATGGATTTTTTATCACTCGGCATTTCTTGATCACATCGTTATGAAAACAGAGCGAAATTGCCTTCCGAGAAAAAACTATCATGATCAGACTTGCCAAGGAGATGAAAACCTAGTTTCTCTGTCATAAAATAAGTAATGACGTGTTGCTTCCTCAATTTCGCCTCCTGCGAATGGTATACATTGTTTTGTTTGGGAAGCAAATCTTACATAAATCGACTATGGGTTAAAACTTTGTTTAGCGAATTTAACGACAAGAACAACCATCATGACAAGAATCCAGAATAGTCCGGGAAATTCGTTTCGTTGATCATTCACTTCCGTTTTAGCATTGCAGATACACATCAGTAAAGATAGCAAGGAGGCAATGGAGAAATACCCAATATTTGAAATAATACCACGTGGTCGTATACGGGTCAAGGTAAGTTTGGTATGCAGTATACAGTCGCCTGTTTTCTCAAATTCCGCTCTGCGCCTTGCCTGTGCGCGCCATAGTAAACACCCATTGCCTGGTCTTTATTCGGGCTATAGCGCCCGTCTATTACCCCGAGGGGCCGTGTGTTACCAGAAACACATCGCTATTCCCCGAGGCCGTAGGCCGAGGGGTATAGCGATGTGTTTCTGGTAACACACGGCCACGAGGGGTAATAGACGAGCGCTATAGCCCGAATAAAGACCAGGCTATAGGTGTTTTATAACACACCACATGCTCATGTTGTATTGTTATATAGTTTTAAATGTGTTTTGATATTTTGCACTGCAACAATCCATTGTGACAAGTTTACTAGGCGATGTTTCCACAGCGGTTTCAGTTGTACGTACCTAGCGACATCCTCAGTTGCACTTTAATCTTTTCCGTCGATGAGCTGTGCAAGTTCCTGGGTTGTTGGAATGTTGGAAAATGTTGGAAAATCTGTTTCAGAGAATGTGTCGTCACCTATACCGGACGGACATCACGTTCTAGTCACCCGCCATTGTTGAAAAGCTGCAGACGACACTACGGTCACGTGACGGGCACTTTTCCGAATTTGGTCAGAACTATTTCCCCAGGGAAATAGCTTTTCAAAAAATGCCCTCTGACGTCACTTTTGTCGATCCGGTGGGGACTAGACGTATCTACTTTCTCGTCACGTGACGTATTCTGGCGAATCGCGACACGGAATGAGCATGTGGCGTGTTATAAATGTGTTTCTGTTAACACACGGCCCCTCGGGGTAATAGACGGGCGCTATAGCCCTCATGACCAGGCAATAGGTGTTTAATATGCAGCCATAAGAACAAGATTATGCGTATATACCCACGTCTATGGCGCGCCTAGAGCGGAATTTTAGAGAACAGGCGACTGTGTGCGGTATATCTCATGAATGTTGAGATGTCTCTCGATCTATCTGTTTGTCTGTCTTTGTCAGTCTATCTGTCCGTCTCTCTGTCGGTCAACATCTCCGTCTGTCTTGCTGTTTATATAACTGTCTCACTCTCGGTTTTTGTCTCTGTCTCTCTCTAGCGGTAATAATGCAAAGTATTGCCACTTCTGCACTGTTTGGTTCATTGAAAGTCGTGTCGTTACGTATGGAAAAAACAAACAATCACTGTAACACTAATAAGCCAACCAGGTATTACATTGACCTCGAAATTATACGTCATCTATGAATACGTAATTTCACTGGTCCTGAGGACTCACCATGAAATATGATAGTTTAAACTTTATCGACGAATTTTTTTATCCCTAAGTTTATATCGGCCAAACGCCTGTGGCCAATATTCAAAGTCTATGCAGCGATACATATTTTTGGATTGTCGCACCTGCTCATGTCAGGATACACTGCAACTCGGAATAAAATAAACAAATACAGAGATATCAATCATGATGATGATGATATAGTTTTTGAAAAAACCTAAGATGTTCTACCATTTTGCGACACAAACAATTGTTAGAGCTTCTTCTAAAAATGTGAATACATGCGCGAATGGATCAAAAGGTAAGTGAATTTGTTGTGGTAAATTTGATACCTAATAGTAAAACACATCTTCCTTTATGTCTCTGCAAAACCTTCAATTTCGTTTTTTTGTACGGTGAAAAAAGAATTTCATCACGTATATTAAACCAAGAATTACATAAAGACATCACTGGATTCGATTATGTTTACGACAATCGCACCGAGAACAAGGTGAGTATCGCCGTAAACGGACTACGAAGCATTGAAACAGTGTCTTGACATGAGGTGTACGCGGAAAGAGATTATAGTGTTTTTGTTAATTTTTCAAATCATATGATGTCTATCGGCGATTTATTCATGATGAGATCGATATCACAATGACAACAACATATTGACGTTTGCGCTGAACATAGTAAAGTAAAGGTTATCCACAGCATATTTTTATACACAACACATTTAGGTTTGCGCCACGACAGACGTTTTACACACAATATATATATGTAGGTTTGAATATATTATTTAGTCCCAACATACTAACGTTTCATACACAACATATTATCGTTTGCGCTTGATATATTAAAGGTTATCGTTTGCACGCAACATGTTACAATTGAAGAGCCAAAGTTAGTGTCGGCGTTCCACAGAGTGTGTTATGATATATCTAGGCCTATAGGTTGCGTGTTTGTGAGTAGATTGGGATCAAAAGGCAGATGTGAAGAGGCGCGATTAAAGTACATTTACCCCAATTTTCTCTTTGAACAACCCATTGTGTCACCCGTCTCTTTTTGGCCTTTCGTGTGATAGATCACACAAAAGTCATATCATTCGAGCTTGTATCTTTCAAAGTAAAGAGAGCAGACATAATTCACGTGTGAATAACGGTGCTTTTATGTTTCATTATTTTCTCCCGGTCTCAGATGGGTTTGTAAAATAATGGTGTAGGATTATCCCTTGCTAAGTTAAATTTGACACTTGGATGAAGGTCTTGACAGTACACGGTTTACTTATTTTTAGTTATTGAGTTCTCTTCGCCAGAAAAAGTGAGGATGTCGCAAACAGGGTTAGGGTATCTGCAAACGTGTTTTATCATCAAAACCATTTTACGGCTTACCGTCTCTCTTCGGGGAATAGCTAACAAGAGGATATAGATAAAGAGTAGTGGGCCAAAGTCTTCAAAGATAACGCCATTTATTTTCTATACATGGACGTTTCATATTCAGCGGTGTTGTACCTTCTCCCCCGTGTTTGTGTTCGTACAGACACCTCCTATACAATGTGTACAATGGTTATTTACATACAATGGAAATGCGTCATTTCATCCCCTGTACATGTAATGTGGATATCGGGCGTGATCATATAATCTTTTCACACTGCTACGCCTATATCATTTTCATTTTACGGCCTTGTTTACGTGTTCGAGATATATGGTCACAAGACGACAGGTAACAAGTGTAGGTAGGCCTATCACGCAATCGTAGCAAAGTTGACGTCAAGATGAATCACCTTGGTAACAACCAAGATAACAGAATGATGCAGATCGATTAGGGTAGAAAGAATTGACATGTAATCCAGCTCCTTGATGAAAATATAAATTTCGCGTCACATCTCTTTTCCCTTAAGGTAGAACGCGCCTCGGGGACAGATATTTGGACTCTCAAATATCTACAATTTTTTTATGATCTATCACTTGTGGAGATAATTTTTAAGCTCTTCCAATTGGAGAAATGAAACTTTCACCGCCTTAGTTTTTCGAAAATCCGAAATTTAATTATATCTCCATAGAGTTAACAAAGGGATGCCGACCATTTTGAATTTCAAATATCGCAAAATGTTGAACAATTTGTTTCCGAATCGCTAGTTCCAAACTTTGCACAGTGATCCCGATTTTTATTGGTGATTTGATAAGAGAATGGTTGAAATTTTTATTTAGGAAAGTTTGAGCAAAAGTTTAAGTCTTTCACTTTCGAGAGGCATGCTTAAGTAACAAACTCTGTCTCGACTGGTGACCAAGATAACCGTGACGATATTTGAATGTCCAAATCATAGTGTAATAATGGAATTGCAACGCACACATATGTAGGTATTCATATTAGACTTTGTCCATGCTGTGAAAATATATTAGTCCAAGAAGACGTAATTCACTTTCTGGTGTTTTGTCCAAGCTATATAATACTTCAAAGGGATTTACTGTACGGCTACATAAATCATGACCCGATTTGAAAACAAAATCATATGAATACTGACATTGCATTGAAACTGTCCGTCTTTATTTATTGAGCCATGTTGATGGGAGAGGAGGATTTAAAAGCACAGCACTACTCATTCCTCTTTTGTTAACACATACATTTGCCGTACTTTCTGAAGTTAGATGGTTGCCCATTACTTGGTTAAACTAATTCACCCAGTAGGAGCAAAAAATTTAGTCGCAAAAAGAAAGTATCGAATGTAATGAAATAAAAGAATACATATTAGAGATGTGTCTCTATTTACCGCTGCACACCGACACGCTTGCTACATGATGTACTGAAGATCGTGCCTTCTTCCGGTGTCGTCGGCAAACACATTGTACTTGTATACCATCAAAGCTGAAGTAAAGAATAAACCGGGCATAAACGAGTCTCTCGTGAAACAAAACGTTGATTATCATATTTTCTTTGCTTCATGGCAGGGAAAAGGCGACATGGAAACCTACTGGTTACAGAGGAGTATAGAGGTCGCGTCGTCAACAGAGATACATCATGTGGAATGGGCAACATAACACAACGATAGTTATGGAGATGGTAATGTTGTAGATGGTTTTGATAACAACGACGACGACGTGTTCTTCTTGAAAAGTGGAAAAGTAAAAGAAAGGTTTACCTATCAAGAAATAATCGCACAAATTGTAACCAAAAAACAATGCGACTTTACATGTACTGATGATAAATTTGGTAATTGTAAAGTACAAAATACTTGAACTGTGATTACTGAATGAGAGAAATGTAACGAAAATAATAAAAATCTATATAGTTTTGTACACTTTTTCAACTTTTAAAGGGTTTCAAAACGTTACACACTTCAATCATAACTGCAGCAATAAATTTTAGGCTATTAGATTATGCCCGGCCAATCATGACGTACTTTCTCAGTAATCGCTGCTTCGATGTTTTGAGCGTTCATAAATCAACTATTTATTATAAGCATTTTCTAGCATTCATAAAATAACACGGATTGCTATCGGCATCGTGGTTGGTTGTAAGTTTCCCGATACAAATTAATGATTTATTTTTAATATTGCACCTTCTCAATATCTTACTTAAGCTTACTCACCGGGCGACGTTTCAGGGAATTTTCTGAAGAAAGCCTGTATATCGTCAACAGATGGTATCCGCTTCTTCTTACTCTTTCTTGAAGACACTGTAGGACATGATTACGAGGCATTAGGAGTTATTGAAACAGATATGAAGGGGGGATTAACTGAATGAAGGTAAACCCCAATACCATCAACGCATCTGTTGTTCATTTGGTTGAGTATTGAACAGTATTCAATAAATTGCACGAACATCTGTCCACGATGCGTTGTTAGTGGAAAGATGGCTAAATAAACTGTGTTAGCGGTTATCGGCTTTCATGATGTTTTGTTTGTTTCGTTTGTAAACAGTTTCTGACTAGAACTTACGCTATTTATTGCCATACATTATATGTGTATTTTTCAATTTTCTAACCATGTTCAGTCATTTGCTCTGTATTAAGCTTATCTGTTTGGTGAATGAGGGAATGTAATTTAACGTTATTATCATCAACCCTGACGGAGGCCATTTAGAGTAAGAGGCAGCCTTGCTGGAGGAGTGTAGTATTATTAGGTAGCAAGGAATCTGTCAATGTCCTTTAAAACAAATAATTTTGAATCCAGAAAGTCTATGGATATCAGTAGTGTTCAATAGCCGCAAAGTCTAAAAATGTGTGTTTCCTGTTACCTTAATTACCCTAGCTCAAAACCAAACCCCTGTTTTTTCCTTTCAAAAGGAAGATCCCGCAAGGATTGATTTGAAGTGAAAACCAAGCTTTAATTCCATGATGTTCCACAATCCAACATGATTAATGCCACTTGCTGTACCTCATGTAGTCAGGTGGCTTAACAAAAATATCGTTACACGGATGACAAAAGTGCCAAATTTGCTACAGGTGTTCGCATATATGTGTAGATCAATATTAGCTATTGCTCCAAAAATTTTGGCCACCGAAAAGGCTCGATGACGTCATAAATTCAAAATGGCCGCCATTACAAAGCTTAAAAATGGTAAAATACGTCTAATTCAGGCAGTTTTCAATATTTTTTGAATGAACCGACACAAACATCCCAAATTACAAATACAACATAAAATTGATGCAAATCAATTATTATGATGACGTCATAAAGCCAAAATGGCTGACCAAATTCAAAATATCCTCCATATTATCGTCTGATAATGTTCAAATACATTAAGCCTGTTTCCAGCATTTTATCCCCTGTACTGAAATTAACACCCCAAATTATAGACAAAACATATAATTGATACAAATTCATTATTGTGATGACGTCATAAAAGCAAAATGGCGACCGAAAATTACAAAATGACCTATTATGAAGTTCACTGTGCTTAGTAAAATAGCCAATTTACGTGACAAAATAATACTTTAAAGGTAATCTACAATTTGTCTTGATAATCCATAAGCTCAAAATAAATGATAAATGTACTAAAACTTAGCCAATAAGCCCAACACAAATTACAAACTATTATAAAATTATTTATTTTTAACAATGACCTCTGTCTGAAAAACTGAACCAATATAAAGGAAATAAAGTTATCTTTACCCATAGGTTCTACCTTTGACAGTGTTACGTTATAGTGAGTAGATCAATAGTGATGTGATTTCATGATAACGAAAAACATGGCGAGAAACCGGTAAATAAATCATGCCTTGACCCTTGTCATGTGACCTTGGTCCCTGAAAAAAGGTTTTATGTTTGTGATTTTGGTCTAGACTTTTGCTTTCTTTGTTTCAGAAGCCTTTTTCGTTTGAATTTTCTTGGATTTTTATGTTTCGATGACATGTGTGGTGACATAGTTTTGTGCTACAGTTACTGTAGTTCTCTTTTTGGAGGATGTGCCGGCCTGAAAAAGATCGTTCGGTCAGGGTTTTATGAACAAAAAGAAGATTATTTTTTGCTTTTTGAATCTAGCTTAGCTTACTTTTTTGCAGCCTTCGTGAATTTTATGAAAAGCGTCTTTGCCTTTCGTTGTTCACTTACCAGACTGGTTAGGAATTCAAAGATGAAGGAAACTGCAAAAAACGTGACCAGACGAGTTTTGCTATTTGGAAACCCAAAACATAAAAACATAAAAAACCACCAGGAAAAACATAAGCAGAAATGGAAGGTTAAACAAAGATAAGAACTCAGAAAGATTCTCAGATTCATCAACAATCTTGCAAATCAAACCTTATTCAAAGCATTAAGTAAAGGCTTGAAATTTATTTCCACTCCGGAGTGTCTAGAAAAATTGTCGTATGAGATATCAACAAATTTTTTGGCATCATAACATTATGCGATATCATGAGAAACAATCAATCAATCAATCAATCAATCAGACATCTGTTCTAAGATAAGTACATGTTCAACACTAGTAACCGCCGAAAACCCAAAAATTGTAAAACTGTCTCGAAGCAACTTAGATCGATAGAGGAAATTCCATTCGCAACCCACTTGAGAAAGAATATGACTCTGGCAGAAAAGACTGCCATAGACAATCTGTCTAAAAACAAACAAATCTTAATGAAACCCATCAATAGCAATTATGAATAAGATAAATGACATTAAAGAAAGTTATAGACAGCTGCGAATTGAAAAATGTTCACTAATACACTTGGCGACATTGACTATACAGTGGATATTGTATACGAAATCATTTATCTGCGACAAGAAGATCATTGACGAGGTGATTTACAGTTTCCCCATTTCCATAAGTAGAATAATTTGTACACCACGATGGTATCTCCTGCCAAAAATACACAAAACCAAAGCAGAAGAAACAATCATCACCCTACGTCTCAATAGAAATGGCTGCTCAAGCCCAATAAAACAAATGTCGGAATTTCTAGACCTTGTCATAAAACCAATCGTCCAAAACGACTTATAAATGCCAGGGACACAAAAACTTTATTCTCTAGTTAGAACCAATTAAAAAAACAAGCAAACTCTATTCTGGTAACATAAGACGTGGTATCAATGTAGAAAAACATGCTAAAAATGAAGCCATAAATGCAGCGATCGTAGCGTTGGACTCTGAAACAGTACTGCCAACTGGTATGATACAAAAACCCACCATCAATGTACATGAAAGCCTTAACTGTCGATTATTCTGAAACGCAACATATTTTAATTCACTTAGAAAAATACAAACGAATCTATGGATGCAGTATGGGCTCACCAGAAATAGCTGATATCATATACCATGAAACGGAGAAAGTTATATTAAATCCCAAATCCGGTCAAATATTCGTATGGAAATTTAAAAGATGACATGTTCATGGTTCATTAAACGCTGGCCATGGTTTTCCAGAAAACCTATAATAACGTATGAAAGGAAGAAAAACATACAATATATCCTCCTTCAAGCGAAATTTAAACACAAGGAGAGTACAAATGAACGGTCTGAGCAACAATTCACGCAAAATTCTGACCAAAACATAATGATTTTAGCATCTCTCTTTGATGAACAATGGCTACCATTAAAATGAGCATGTGGGAATACAAAACCATTCAAGTGACTGAAGAAGGGACCCACTTTGGCCCGAAACGCCGCTAAGAGGAATAACCAACATAAAACCTTATTTCCGGGACCAAGGTCACATTACGAGGGTCAAAGCACTATCGATTCACTGGTTTCTCACCATTTTCCCTTATCACCAAACCACATTGATCTACCCACTATACCGTATCACAAGCAAAGGTAGAACCAGTGTGTGAAGTTGCCTTCATTTCCTTTATATCGATTTTTCAAACACAAACCATTTTTAGTAATCAATAATCTCATAAGAGTTTGTTAATTGTGTTGAACTTATTGGCTAAGTTTTGATACATTTATCTTTTATTTTAAGTTTATGGCATATTAATACAAACTGTACATTACTTTTATACTATCATTTTGTCACGTAAATGGGTTATTGTACCAAGCATAGTAAACTTCATAATCGTCCATTTTGTAACTTTCGGTTGCCATTTTGGTTTTATGACGTCATCTTAATAATTAATTTGCATCAATTATCTGTTTTGTCTGTAATTTGGGGTGTTCATTTCAGTTCAGGTGATAAAATGCTGAAAACAGGCTTCATTAATAGTGTTCTAACATTTTTAGACAATTTTATGGCGGACATTTTGAATTTGGTCGGCCACTATGGCTTTATGACGTCATCATAAGAATTAATTTGCATTAATTCAATGTTTTATTTATGATTGAGAATGTTTGAGTCAGTTTATTTACAAGAATAGTGAAAACTGGCTGAATAAACTGTATTTTACCATTTTTAAGCGTTATAATGGCGGCCATTTTTAATTTATGACGTCATCGAGCCTTTCCGTTGGCCCAAATTTTTGGAGCAATAGCTAATTTTGATCTACACACATATGTGAACCTCTGTAGCAAATTTGGCACTTTTGTCATCCGTGTAACGATCTTGCTGTTTTTTGTTGCTAAGCCACCTGACTAATGTGTATTCTCCGTAATATATGAAGAATACAATCACAATCTTGGGAAAAACTGCCAGTGTTTACAGAATGGGAGCCTCGACATGGGTTAAGGATGTAGGAGGACTAATGGACAATTAATAAAGGCAGGGCAATGGCTATTATGATTTGAATTCCCCAAACACAATAAAGATAACTGCACGCCGTTAAGATTTTAAACAATCTGATTAAAATCAGATGTAGAGTACGGCGACGTCTTCTTATGCGTACGCGGTAGTGAGAGGCGACAGCGAGAGAATACCGCGTACGCATAAGAAGACATCGCCGTACTCTACATCTGATTTTAATCAGATTGGATTTTAAACTGCTGACTGACTTTGGGCAATAGACACTTGGAGACAAATCTGAACGGTGATTGTACAACACTGTATAGAAACGGGGTTTGTAAGGCCAAATCCTGGCACAGAGTTTGTGAAATTGCCATGAAAATCGATATAGATCAAAGCTTTCACCCCTCCTCGTAAGGGGCGACGTCAAAAGATCGATGTATGAAAAAAAACTTAATTGCTTAAGTTTGGGGGTGGGGGGTTTTGGCCACATTAATTTCTGTGCAGTCAAAAATGATTTAATGTCTTTTTGGCAAATTTTACGATTTCAAGGCTGCTTTTTGTACGCTTAAACCGATTCAGTCACCAGTATTTTTGTTGCTCTATAATGGTTGTCAATTTTTATTTAATTCAATGGTACATTGGTACTTCGTTTGAAAGAATTAGTACTGGGTATGAGTCCGCAATGTTTTTCAATTTTAGGTCAGTTAAGTTAGAAGGGGGGTGGGGGGTGGGGGGGGGTCTGAGGCCAAACTTGAGCAATTAAGTTAGGGATATTACATTGAATTTTTGATGTTGCCCCTAACGTAATGACTTTTATTTGTATAGGTGTTGAGAATTTTCTACACTTTTCTGTCACGGTCATCTTTTGTCTAATTTGCCTCAATTCGACGTCTGATATAACGCGTAACGTGGCCCAAAGTACACATGACAGCCTGAGCGTTCAGGCAAAGCCGTCTGCCGCGTGTTAGATTTAAAAACATATATCTAAGCGCAACTCAATGGAGAAATATGATCGAGTAGAATCCCTCCAGTCAATCGTAGACAGAGATCTTCAAATGGATAGGGCAAGATTATAGCAAAGGCAGGGTAGTATCGTAATACGTAAATAGTTGTGTCTCGAGTCTCGGATATGATTTTAGTCTGTGATTTACTTCAGGGGAAGGCCATTTCGTCTTATTTCTCCATGGGGTGCGTTTTCATTCAAAATGCGACATGCTATCGAATACCGTGGAAGAGTAAGACTCCACGTGTAACGTGATCACTAAATTCTTGGCAAATTTTACTCTTTCCTATATCAAACGAGCACAAATTTTCAGCAAAATTTTCATTTCAGAAGGCGTACAGACTGTATGGCGCAGTATTAGAAATACATAGAATGATCCGTGGGAAAGGTTCACGACACTTACTCAAAGTGCATCAAAAAGTAGGTTTGACAGAAATTCAACAAGCGCGTTGACAACTTTAGTAATGCCGTATAGCAGATAAATTTGTCACCATTTCGCGTTGCAACCTGAACCGACTTGATCACATGTCAGAGCTAGGCAACGGTTTCGCTCGAATCTGACTGAGGTTAGAAAACCTCAGAGTAACAACGGAACAAATAATATTAAGTATGTCGATACTGAGACATGACTATCCAAAAATTGAAGCTGTGTGTAAACAGTGGTCTGAAATCAGTAGCTTTCGTATGTTTAACAAAATTAAACAAAAAGTTGTCTTTTCTGGAGTTCCTTTATTCTAATGACAAACTGAAAGGGTGCAATAAAAGAGTATATATCTGCGAATCGAGTTTTTGATATTGGAACATAGATAGGCAGCATTGGGGAAATTTGTCACATTTTGGTGAAAATTAGAAAGTGAATAAAACAATCCTACCTAGCGATGCACCTACCCCATTTTGAAGAGCATACTGCAGGAAACACACATTTGAGGGCGGGGAGGAGGCGTTGAAATTGAGAAAAGTAAAAGTCGATCAAATCATCCTCTTCCGCATGGGTTGACATCTTTGAAGTTCAGATGGGTACGTACTGTACCAGATATCGATGTATATCATTACGATTATTGCAGGTGAAGTGTAGAGAGTATATGAGTATCTTTTAAAGTACAACAAGCTCCAGGGAATAGAGCATTGTTGAAAAATATTTGAATTTCAGTCTCTCTGATGTTTGTTACTTTAGTATTATATGATGTCAATCAATATTCAAGGGAAGACGACGAAATTATATAATATACCTGAGCAATAATGGAAATGTATGAAAAGTTGTCAGCAACAGAAATATGATATTATGAATCGATCACTAATGAACATAATTTGATACATCGACTGCCAACCATGAAAGTCGTCTATCTTAATTGCAAACTTACTTTATCTGTACCAATAATTGGCGTGATATTTGAATTCGTGTCAATGACGCAAAGGTTTATATTTGAGGGTTTCATGTCAGAGCTATGGCACTTTTACATTTATGATAACAACATCGATTTCTAAAAACCTTGATTTCGCAGTGCAATCTAATGTGATACATTGAAATTCGTCCTGTTCTGCTGACGGGATGCCGATGAAAAGAAAAATATTCTTTTACCAAAACTCATTAGGAAACCTGAAAATTGGTGTTTATTATCTCTGTAGCATTTCATAGCCCTTTTGGGCGATATCTTATACAATTACAAATGTCAGAGTGTTCTTTTCAACAGTTTCAGTGAAAAGTCCCGCCAAGAGGTCAAGTCGTCAAATCAGAAACTATTACGTGTAGAAATGGAACAGCTCTAATTTGATACTTTGTGTCCGAATATCTAAATTGTCAACTTACACTTTAATGCGATG
Organism: Ptychodera flava; assembly: GCF_041260155.1. Classification (NCBI taxonomy): domain Eukaryota; kingdom Metazoa; phylum Hemichordata; class Enteropneusta; family Ptychoderidae; genus Ptychodera; species Ptychodera flava. The sequence goes on from NC_091940.1 coordinate 36,678,776, forward strand.
TGAATGTGACATCAATGTGCCAATCATTGAATCATTTACACGACATACACGAGTTTCACTTAAAACGTCATTTCAGTTGATTTGGAAGTACCGCAAAAGTTTCTATGGCGAAAGTCCGAAGACGATATTATCCTCGTATAAATTTCTATCATAATATATCTGTGTTCGTAGAATTTTATTACAAGTCTCAATAAAGAAATCATTGGCGAATGTGAACAAGATGATTTATATTTAAAATGCACCGTGCAAATCAAAACATCTGGAGATCATTTTTTACTTTCTTCGATGTTATATTTGTGTACCTCAAGTAAGGAAAATAGCTCTATTTCAAATATGTTATTTAATAATAAAAACTCGCAATTCTAAGACAATGTGTGTGTCTCATTGTTACTTTGTCCCACTTCCCCTGGCTCCTTTATGGAGTTTTAATACACTTGAGTAATTCTTTCCATGCAATTTCAACGATTCGTGGACGTTCGATAAGTTTCGCTTGCGGTAGATAAAGCATGTAATTCACAATCTGACGTCATGCTCCTCAAGGGATAAGCATGGTCTTCTCCTATGTTGGTATTTAAAATGAAAAAAGACTACCGGAGAAAACAGAAAGAACGGGTAAACAAACGCGTTTATATGCCGTGATCATCCCTAGCCTAGGGTGAATCGTCCAATTTTTGATACGTGTACGTTTTGTCATCGTTCATAGCGTTTCATGATCGATCAGTGATAAGTATGAAAAGCTATGGGCCATAATAAATAAACTATGCAACCGTTTGAATTTGGCTGGTAGGAATAGCAGCATATCGGATTGACGTTGTTTCAAGTAATTGAAAATACGATCTCTCTACATCTGAAAAAATCAATTATTAAAAAATTCTTGTTGTCGGTAAAACCAGTGTATTGTATGCAGTCAAGTCACGTACCATCAGGCCTGTGGATCCCATGTGCTGACTTAGTATACAGAGAACGCTAATTGGTAAAAAAAATCGGCTAAGAAGAAACAAGAATTTACAGAGCAATGAAACTTTAGTTCGAAAAACATGACTTCAAGAGCTATTATAGGTAATATGGCATTTAATATTGCTGAAAAGACTCCGGTGTTTATCCCTGTTATAACTCTAGAAATTAATATATTCCCACTGGGCTAGTGACGCTGCGTTATAGACTGCATAGGTAACTTTATTAAATTAGATTATGAAAATACATGAAGATATTAAAACGAACAATCCCTGTTGGTCATGTTACACTAGATTCGGTTTTGAAGAAAAATTTCATATGCAACCCAAATGGCGTCCAACAGAGAGAAATTTAAAAGCTTGGTGTATTTCTGTGAATTTTCCTTTCGTTTTCTTCAAATTATTTGGTAGGGGCAGTTTTGCCCCTCTAATGCCATTCTAATGTCACCTAGGATGTTTCTCCAGTTGCCAGTGTTTAAAATGGCGACAGTATTGTCGCCAACTTCGCCAACAGCCTCGCCTGTTCGATTTTTACAACAATGCGCAAGTGCAACCGCGGACTAAAACTGCGCAATACTTAAGCAATAAAGCACACCAAGCGATGATATACCACGAGATTTTGACCAGTTCACGACATATATGCTCGAGCGATAGCGAGTGCATATATGAAGTGAACTGGTCAAAATCGACTGGTATACTATCGCTGGGTGTGATTTATTGCTATTATATCATAACAGTATATTGAAATTCTGGCGTGGAACGTCATAATACTGGGAATTTTCCTCAAGCTGAGAGCTAGTGCGCATGCCAGCCGTGGTATATCGCCAATATACCACGGTTCTTTTCGTGTCTCGACCAATCAGATCTCTGTATTTGCACCATCAATATACTGGGTATGATATAATACTTCTCATCGACCGCTATTTTGCTCATACACTGAAGGTAAAACACGTGAAATCAACTGCAATGTAATCATCCATCGTGTTGGTACGGAATTAAGTTTAAGGTGATAATTTTGCGATTATTCATAACAAACCTTAACAACCTTAAACAAGTCAACGTCAAGAGGAAAATTGTTACGTACACTTCTCTAAAAATTTGGAACATCCAAGGAGGAACTCTAGGCACCCTTGCCCGGCAGCTCTGGGCAACCTTGTGTTGACATGCTTTTAGAAGAAGACAGAAATTCGATTTAAAAACCCTGACAAATTGATTAGAACAATACAACACTGAACGGTGAAAGAATAGGTGAATAAACGCATCGTAGAGGTTATTGAATTAAGAGTGTGTCTATCGTTGCACCGCCTGTATCATGTCGATACCTGTCAAACGCGATTACGTTGCGTCACGTAATGTATACTCGGAGGCACGAACTGTGATGCACATGCAGTTTAATCGCCATTATTTAAGGTTTTATTAGGTTCAAAATATAGTGTCACGCACAAATTTTTCATCAAAATTACCCTTGCGCCTTTACGAATAAATGTACAAAATGACTGTGGTACGACGTCACATATGTTGAAATCATCAAATACTTTCCTTCAGAAATTCAAAGCAACTGTTTCTATGGAAACGTATTGTTTGGAAATGTTGTCTCGTCTGGCATTTTCCTGACAAGCTTACATCGCGAAATCAAGAAATCGTGAGTATCAGATGGCGCGTGACACTATTCTATGAAATAGCAGAGTTACACTGGCCTACATGATAGTGTAATGATGTGTGATGTACACATTTATGGAATTTGCAACAGTGTTGCAATATGAAAGGTGTGTCAGATGTGTAGAGTCGGTCGGCAAAGTCATTGTCCTAACAAAGAAAAGATGGTTTTCTTTGTGTGGGCAGGGTTCCATCTGGATTGCATACTTCACACAAACTGACTGTGCATTTGGGAGATCGTCACCCGGGGATCGTCAATATAGACGGATATTGCTCTTGAATGACGCCTCCATTCTTGTCTAAGCGTAGTAAACTACTCGGGGAAATCTTTGCCAGGAAATGAAAGTTCTTCATCATTTAGCAACTGTGAAGACTTGCATAAAAAATTGTAGAAGCGATCTAGACTATCAGCATGATATGATTCCCCCTTCAAACAATCATTAATGACAATGAAACAGCTATTTCCAAATCAAAAAATATTCGCCAATTTAATTTTTAAGATCTAAATAACCATGCAAAATTCACACGGTAGCTAATATGGATGAAGAGGAAACGCTTTATTCGTTATCGGAGCACGACAAGAAGTTGACAATTTCGATTTAGAGGCCTGCTTCACCTTTAACATTTCTGTGGGCGGAAATTAAACAAGATGTCACCAAGCCTATTTGAAACATTCTACTGTGAAGATATCAAGAATTAATTTCAGCCAATTTTGATGGGGCAACTTATTTGTGGACCAATATTGAGGGTCTGCCTCCTTTTGGTGTGTTTTCTGGTGTATTTTCGTCTATGCGTGTCAAGCTGCGTGTTATCAAACTGGAAGAAATATAATAGTGAACGACAGTGAGACAATGTTCATTGCCATTTTAATTTTTTTTCAATCAGGATCTACACCTCTATAAGTATAGAAGATTACATTACAGAAAATTTCAAACAATTTTGCAGATAGCAAGTTTCATCAATAATACAGAGTTACAATGCGTCGCAAATACCAACGTTATGCTCCATGCACTTACTATACATAGGCAGTGTCATCCTCAATGCATCGTGTGTCCACTATCTTGATGGACATTTGGAGTCCTCTACACTCTCACGGGTCAGGGACTTCTTCCATGTACTCGTTATATACCAAACATATGATGTGTAGATAGGCAAGGGCTACTGAACTCTAAAACTATATGAAGGCAGTGTATAGGCAAGGGGCATCGTCTATACACTTAGATGGACCAGCCAGGCTCGGCATGATGTCAATAAACGTTTACTGTGTTCTTGACAACAGAACATAAGATATCCTGATAGGCCGGGTTTATTCTCTGAACATTCACTTTATATAGGCCATTGAGACCCCCCCCCACACACACACACTCACTGTAGATAGACCAGGTCATTTTATGAACCGCCTTTCCCCTCCCTGCCGACGGTAACACCCTCATGGGGTGCGCGATCTTTGGGTCACATCAATTCAGTTATCGCCATTTTCTCTTTCTTTATAGCAAAGGCCAACTGTACTCGACAATAAGAAGAAACTTAAATTTATTATTTATACATATACACACGGAAGAGCATATACTAAATAACTCAGTTTATAATACAGATTAGATGCCTATCACTTTACATATTATTGCTGATGCGTTGTCACTAAAATGTCCAAATTTCCGGCATTACATTATCTGTTGAGATGACAATGAAGTAAACTGATGTGTACATGAATTCGACATTGCTAGACTTTTAGTAGTTATCTGAGCGTAAGCCATGGCATATTGATTAATGGATGTAATAACCTTACAGGGTAATGCCATCAGTTTATCTATTGAAAACACAGAAGAGAGGAGAAGACATGTGTCATTTTACTGCCGCTATGTAGATGCGAAATAAAAATGTAAACTATAAAGTATCTTTAGTTTCTTAATCAGTTTGCTTTCCTTTGAAGAAAAAAGTGAATGAACACGGGCGATAACGGAGTTGATGTGACGTCGACGATATCTATGCATGTGTTACCACTGGCAGGGAGGGTATGAATGCTACTAGTCCGTTAAGTCAAATTATATCTTCAAATCAAAGTCTGCATGGTAGCCCCGGCAAGAGACTGTCTTGACGCGACTGTGACGCACCTGGCCATCACCAAGTTCATTTGAGTGCTCCTCTGTATATAATCAAAGCATAAAACAGCAAAACTCTATCTGCAGTTTCGTTCAACTTAAACCAACTACGACAAAACACCAAAGCAGACTGTATCTCGCATTGTCAATGGGTCACCCCTGGTCAGCAAACTTACGACTGCGCCAAACGTAGGCTATATATTGCTTCGCATAACGAAAGATGGCCCTGACGTAAGTCCAATTATTTCAAAGGCAAGGGCAATCTACACTTTTTATCACATATCGTCTATAGTATGGTTATAACTATCTTCTTTGGTAAACAGAGCACTCCTCGTGACGGTGAACTAATCTCCACAAAGGTTTCATGGATAGTGGAAAAAGTGTAGACTGGCTGAAAAAAACAAAACAACAAAACAAACAATTGTCTGCAATTTAGATTACCTCGTGTCAATTAGGGTCATCAAATTCCCAAGTTCACCAGAGTAAATGAGTTTTATGCATGTCATGCTTTGCTGTTTTTGGTCGCGATTAATACAGAGAAAATGTTGAAGAGATGCCCGATTGTTCCATAGCTAAATGTTCTCTAGAAATAATGTAATACTCTAAGTATTTTATTGGATTGTAGTTTGCCTAAATAAGTTTGCCTTGCTTATATATAACTAGATCTACAATTCAAGTTTATTCATTTGAATTAAAAGGGGCAAAACAAGAAAATTCGGCCTTTTGGGAACTTTGTGCGTTCTAGCGGATTTTTTTTTTAGCTTGGGTGCCAAAGAACGCCCTCACACGGCCGAGCGAATACTCGGCTTCTTTGGGAGGGACAATATTTTCTGGAACTTAAACTCCTCAACTATCTATTGCGGAACACTTCGAGGCGAGGCGGTCTCTCTCCTCGGACTCAATATCGATGGAAGCAGGCCATGTTTTTTCCAACTTGAAAATGTTTGACCTTTGAGCTTAAACTAGGCCAAAAGGTCTGTGAATGCACTTCTTCTACTTACCTTTTTTACTATATCGTCGTCAATAAAAAGTGTTTTTAGCTTAGAAAAGTCGCTATTTGTGATATAAATTTAAATTGCTGCTTTAAATTGCGACTATCGAGGTCATATTTCCTTTCGTCGACGGGAAGGGGTTTAGGGGACGGTCGGATAGCCCTAAGGTTTTCACAGGGTAGGTAACAACAAAACATACAATTGGCTGCAATTAGGATTGACCTCGGGTCACTCAGGGTCATCAACTTTCCAAGTTCACCAGAGTAGAAGAGTTTGATGCATGTCACACTTTGCTGTTTTTTGGTCGCGATTAATTTAGAGAAATTGTTGAGCTCTTGCACGCTTGTTTTATACTAAATGTTTTCTAGAAACACTGTAATATTCCAAGTATTTTTGTTTGATTAAAGTTTGCCTAAGTTTGGAGGCTTGTCATCCAAATTTGACCTACTAGACGCTGTCTGATGAAAAAGGTCAATTATATGCATAAAAATAACTAGACCTCCAATGCAAATTTATTCATTTGAATTTCAAGGACAAAAACAGGAAAATTCGTCCTATTTGGGAACTTTGTGCGCTCCGGCGGATTTTTTAAAAGTTTAGGGTGCCAATTTAGAACGCCTTCCCACGGCCGAGTTCTCGACGCAGCTTCTTTGAGAGGAACGACATTTTCTGAAACTAACTCGACAATACATTGCGGAAGACTTTGAGGCGAGGCGGTCTCTGTCCTCAGATTCAATGTTGGAAGTAAGTAAGCCATGATATTTCCAACTTGAAAATGTTTGAGTTTGAGTTTGACCCAGGCCAACAGGCTTTAGGTCTCTGTCTGCACTAGTTTTCTTTCTCACTATCGTCGTCAATGCCAAGTTATTTGTGAAATAAATGACAATCAAGCTACTGCCATAAACTGCGAATTTCGAGGTCATATTGCCTTTCGTCGGCGCTAGGGGCTTTAGGGAAAGGGGGTCAGAAAGCCCGAAGCTTTTCACAAGGTTGCGCACCACAGGACTTAAGACATTTACCCATTTATATTACCAATTATTATGGATTTCTGATCAAAATATTACAAGTACTCTTACGAAACCAAATGAGTCCAAAAAGGTTGATGACCTTAAGTCACCCATGGTCATGAAACTAACGAATGTGTCAAACGTATATTGTTTCACCTTGCAAAATGCGGACCCGAAATAATTTCAATTATTTCTAAGGTTGGGAAACAAATCAATTATCTTTCATGTACGAAAAATTTGATACAAATCAGAAACCTGCATAAATTATAGAAAGGGTTATCTACACTTTTCTTCGCATATCGTCTATAGTATCACTATCTTCTTTGGTAAAGAGAGCACTCCGCTTGACGGTAAACTATCTCCACAAAGGTTTCATGGTTAGTGGGAAAAGTTTAAACAGGCTACAAAGACGAAACAACAATACAAACAATTGTCTGCAATTTGATTGACCTCGGGTCACTCAGTGTCATCAACGTCTCAAGTTTGCCGGAGTAAAAGAGTTTTATGCATGCCATGCTTTGCTGTTTTTTGGTTGCGATTTATTTAGTGAAAATGTTAAGCCGATGCCCGATTATTTCACGGCTTAACTTTTTCCAGAAATAATGTAATACCCAATTTGAAAGCTTTTTACTGTATTAAACTTTGTATAGGGTGTAGGGGGCCTTTCGTCCAAAATTGACCTACTAGACGGCTGTCTGACGAAACAGGTCAATTATATGCTTAAATATATAGACTTAATCTGCATTCAAAGTTTATTTATTTGAATTTCAAGGGAAAAACCGGGAAATTCTGCCAATTTTGGAACTTTGTGCGCTCTAGTGGATTTTTTTAGTGGGGTACTCAGCTTCTGTGAGAGGGAGGATATTTTCTAGAACTAACTCCTCAACTACCTATTGCGGAAGACTTTAAGCCGAGGCGGTCTCTCACCTCGGACTCAATATCGATGGAAGCAGGCCATGTTTTTTCCAACTTGAAAATGTTTGACCTTTGAGCTTAAACTGGGCCAAAAATGGCGCCTGTTGGTCTGTGGCACCACGATTTTCCTTTCAAACTATTGTTATCAAGGAAAAGTTTTTTTCAGCTAACAAAGGTGATTTTTGATATAAATAACACTAAAGCTGCTATCTTAAATCGCGAATATCGAGGTCATATTGCCTTTCGTCGGCGGCGGCGGGTACTTTAAGGGAGGGTCGGATAGACCGAAGGTTTTCACAAGGTTGGGTACCACACGACTTAAGACATTTACCCATATATATTACCAATTATTAGGGATTTATGATTAAAATATCACTAGTAGTCTTACGAAACCAAATGAGTTAGAAAATACCTTAAGTCACCCCGGCTCATCAGATTTACGACTGCTTCAAACCTGCACGGTATCACATAGCAAAAGGTGAATCTGACATCATTCAAATTACTTCAAAGGTTGAGAAATACGTCAATTACCTTTTCATTTACGAAAAACATGATCAGAAGCCTGCATAAATTATAGCAAGATTCATCTATGGCATATCGTCCAAAGTATGCTTATAACTATTTTCTTGGGTAAACAAAGCACACCGTGTGATGGTTGGACTAATCTCCACAAAGGTTATATGGGTAGTGGAAAAGGTTTAGGCAGGCTACGAAAATAAAACAACAAAATCTATTGTCTGCGATTTGGATTGACCTCGGGTCACCCAGGGTCATCAAATTCTCATGTTCAGTGAGTAAAACTTTTTGAATATGTTGCAATTACTTTTTTTTTCTCTTTTAAGGAAGTACATCTTCAATTCAAGCAAATGCCAAGTGTTATTCTTGCAGACAGAACCAATGTTATCAATGATATTATGGAAAGATGAAGTGTAACCCTTACTTAAACCATTTTGCAATATAAAAGTGGTATTTTAACGAAAAGAACAAACAATTATGAAGTATACACAAATCCAAATGCTAATGGAATTTACGAATCTGTTTCCCTCCAAACTGTCATCGCTTTATTTTCTACCTTGAATCTCATCGAACAAACACGTTGTATTTAAACTTCCATCGTTGCTGTGTTACTCATCAGCATATTACACGTCGTCCTCTCATTCCAGCAACGAAGATCGAAAGGTGTCTTCCTTCAATTGTTTTCAGCGCATTTTACGAAAGAAATGAAACGATTTTCAAACTATTAATCTATTTAGGAGATAAAACAGAACGATGGCAACTGATGGTATCATTTTGCCTACAATGCAAATGGAGAGGTGACTGCAAGTGGTCTTGTTATAGTAGATTTACTTTCCTTTGATGTTGTGATCTATGAAAAGAAAAACGTCCATTATTAATGCACTGTGCACTACACTGACACATTTGAAAGTGTCCGTTCAAGGTGTTAATTAATTCGGTGTTAGGTATGCAGTGTGTAAGTGTCTTAGCTAAATTTGGCACTAATTGGCCATGCAGATTTATGCAAAGGTCCAATGTTAATGTTGAACGCTGCACAAGAAAATTTAGAACAAAACTTCCCGGTTCTACATAACCACGAATATTTTCTATGCGTTCTTTGTTCTTTCTGTCTACTTTCAATGCGTAGACATAAGTTACATATCGCGAGAGACAATTTCTTCAGCGTTTTCATCGTCGGTTTAGACCATGTTGCTACAGAAACTGAAGATAGAGGTTAGCTGTTCACATGGTGATTTAATACAGATGAGTTACTTGTTTGAAGATGTGCGATAGTCAGGCGTATCCCAGGCGCGTCCTGACAGGTCTCGTGCTGGGGCTACCAGGCTTTGACCTGGAGATGGGGTTTGGCATTAGACTAGGAGCAGCCTTTCCCCTCCCTGCCGGCGGTAACACCCTCATGGGGTGCGAGATCATCGGTATCATATCAATTCCGTACTCGCCATTTTCCTTTTCTTTATAGGGAAAATAAGGAGATATATTCATTTTTAAACGTCTATAACGCATTAATTTGTATATTTTTCTGAACGTCCTAAAATAATTTATACATTTTTTCTGTTAAACGTCTATAACGCACTTAATTTGTAGACTTCTATGGCCAAAAAAGACCTAACATAAGTTATAATTATTTATACATATACATACACTGGAGCCTATATACATATCTAAAAGAACATCAATTTATAATACAGGTTAGATGCCTTTCACTTTACATATTATTGCTGATGCGTTGTCACTAATGTCCAAACTTCCGGCATTACATTATCTGTTGAGATGAAACAATAAAGAAGAGAAGATTAGATATGTTATTTTACTGCCGCTATGGGCAGAAACATTCTACAAACTGCTATGTAGATGTTTAAGAACCTAATATATTATATATCTTTAGTTTCTTCTTCTTTTATTATTTATCAGTTTGCCTTTCCTTTGAAGAAAAAAAGTGTTTGACCACGGGCGATAACGGTATTCATGTGACATGGAAGATATCGCTTCCTATGAGGGTGCAAGTCCCTCCACACACTGCTGTTGAGGGTGATACCACCGCCAGACAAGGGTCGAATCCTATCTTCATTGCAAAGTCTGGTAGCCCCGGTACAAGACTATCAGTACGCGCCTGTAACACGCCTGACTATCACCAAGTTCATCAAGAGCTCCTCAGTATTTAATCACAGTAAACACAGCAAAACTCTACCTGCAGTTTCGTTTAAGTTAGGAACTGGTGAGTTCTTCGGCCTGGGGGGGGGGGAGGGGGGATTATTTATTGCCGACGTCAAAAGTGGCTGACCCTCCCCCTTTCAAACTTTTGAAAACAGGGTGACCCCCCTGCGCGGAAACAAAGGTAAAACGAATGGTGGAATAAAAATTGATTAATTCGGTATATATATATATATATATTAGAAACTGTAGGAATTCAGGTGATCCCCAGTGGAGCGCGGAGTGGGGTGAAGATAGGAGAAACTTGGGTTGACACACACTACCACACCTGGTTGTTAGCTTCCAAACGTATTTATTATACCTCAAACACAACATTTCGCTCTAAATTTCGAGCTTCTTCAGGTGTTTTCTCGAGGTTGTGAGTACGGTCAAAACTGTCTGGACCTACGCCGAGAGCTGGAAATTGGCGCTCCAGCTCTCGGCGTAGGTCCAGACAGTTTTGACCGTACTCACAACCTCGAGAAAACACCTGAAGAAGCTCGAAATTTAGAGCGAAACGTTGTGTTTGAGGTATAATAAATACGTTTGGAAGCTAACAAACAGGTGTGGTAGTGAGTGTCAACCCAAGTTTCTTCTATATATATATATATATATATATATATATATTATATATATATATATATATATATATATATATTAAACATTGAGTCATTCTGTGTTTTAATGAAATTGTTGTCATCTCAGTTGTAAGATAGGAACTTGAAAGTGTCAATTCCAAAGTTTGAATACGGTATTTTGAATGAGTTGATATTCGAACTCTCTTTATGCATAACCAGATGTCAAGAACTGTCGTAAGAAAAATATAATTGTGAACTATGAGTGCTTGCTGCTTTATAATACTGAATTCCCATAGAGGAAACCGATAAGTATCAGGAACTTGTCATGCTTTTCATATGAACTGCAGGTTTCATAATGATTAGTACACTTTATAAAACAAACTTTCAATTCACAGAAATCACGATATTGCTGACATATATATGTGATATATTAATTTACTACGCCCGAAGGGCGAGCCGAAAATATTTAACATCCAGATATCTCTGATATATATATCTGATAAATGAAAGTCATGCAGCTGAAGGGTATGCTGAAAAATCTGTTGAATATTTTAAAGAAATGCGCCCCAAAGGGCGCGCCGAAAAATTTTAGACATACAGATATATCTCAGATATTTACATGTCTGATATATTAAAGTTTTACACCAGGACGCTGCTCTGAAAAATATGTCTTATTATAATTAAAGTTACGCGCCCCAAGGGCGCTCCGAAAAATGCAACTGAATGATGAAATTTGTGGCTGCCACAATGCATTTTATGCAAGTATGAGCCCGTGTCGAAAATGAAAAACACACTGACCCTTCCGTTGGGCATTTCAAAAACATGGTGACCTGTCTGTCTGTCTGTCTCTCTCTCTATCTGTCTGTTGGTCCGATATCTCAAAAACGGCTGATCAGATCAGAATCAAATCTGGTAAGTAGATCAAGTTAGCAAGTGGCAAGAAGTGATTAGTTTTTGGTGGTTGTGGCTTGCATACTTTTTGCTCATTTGCATAATTAATGATTTAGAAAAACGGATATACATTAAAAATGACTGCACACAATTTGACGAGATTGGCTACAAATGTTGATCACACCAAGATATATCAGGAGTGGGAACTATTAAGGGGTGACATGAAAGATAGTTGCTAGTTTGCATATTTAATGAACTTTCCTAATTAGGGATATATATCTGATTTGACTTGATCAAAATTGACCAAACTTGGTATGTATATTGAAGATACTATGATTTAACATTCTTGAAAGTCATCAAGCATTTAACTTCACCCAATTCCTAATTTGCATATTTAATGAACTTTGCTAATAAGGGATATATATTTGAATTGACCGGACTAAAATTGATGAAACTTGCTACATGTATTGGAGCTACTATGATACAACATTCTTGAAAGCCGTTAAGCATTTTTACTGCAGCCAATTTTTTGCATATTTAATGAACTTTCCTAATTAGGGATAAATATCGGAATTAGCTTGATTATAGTTGTTGAAACTTGCTATATACATCAAAGATACTTTCATATAACATTATTGAAAGTCGAAAGACATTTTTACTTCAGCCAATTCCTAATTTGCATGAATTTTCATAATTAGGGATATATATCTGAACTGACTTGATCAAAATTGATGAAACTTGCTATGTATATTAATGACACTATAATACAATATTACTGAAAGTCATTAAGCATTTTCTCTTCAGCCAATTCGTAATTTGCATATTAAATGAACTTTCCTAATTAGGGATATATATCTGAATTGACTCCACCAAAGTTGACAAAACTTGCTACATATATTGAAGATACTATGATACAACATTATTGAAAGTCATTAAGCATTTTTATTTCAGGCAATTCCTAATTTACATATTTAATGAACTTTGCTAATTAGGGATATGTATGTGAATTGACTGGACCAAAGTTGATGAACCTTGCTATATTCATTAAAGATGCTATGATACAACATTATTGAGAGTCATTAAGCATTTTTTTCTTCAGCCAATTCCTAATTTGCGTAGTTAATGATCTTTTCTAATTACGGATATATACTGGGATTTACTTGATCAAAGTTGGCAAAACATGCTATGTACATTGATGATTATACCAGGTTAAAACAATATCGAAAGTCATTTTCATGTCAGCTACTTTATAATTTGCATATCTAATGAGCTTTCACAGTTCGGCATATATGGCTTTAAGGACTTGGCCAAAGGTAATTACACTTGCTATATAAAGTGGTGATACAATGACAGAAGTCAAAGAACTTTAATATTTTTATTTCAGCTAATTACATATTTCTATACTTCTTGAACTTTTAGAATTAATCGACGGTGAATATTGTTCATTATACTGATCATATTACTTTCAATGAAGTTGAAAACATGTGGCAAAGGTTCAAATTTACATATAATGCAATATATAATGAAACGTGAGCATGTTCAGTTCATATCTGGTTACTCTCTATGCTTTAACATGACGGTGATTCTTGTATGTTAGACGACTACTATTTGCAGCAATCTCTGAGGCGAGGCGGTCTCTCTCCTCAGACTCATATCGATGGAAGCAAGTCATGATTTTTCCAACTTGAACATGTTTGACCTTTCAAAGGTCAAACATGTTCAAGTTGGAAAAATTATGACAAGTTGACATTAAACTAAACTAGGCAAACAGGGCGGCTATTTGTCTCTGGCAGCACCACTTTTATTTCGCGTTATCTTCGTCGATGCCAAGTCTTTTGAATGTTAGAAAGGTTTCTATTTTTGATATAAATGTAAATAAATTGCGAACATCGAGGTCACATCGCCTGGCGGTGTTGGCGGTAGGGGGTTTAAAGGAAAGGTTGGGAACCCCGAAGGTTTTCACAGGGTTGTGTACCACACGAGTTACAGACATTTTCCCATTTATATTACCAATTATTAGGGATTTCTGATTAAGATATTACAATATGAAACTGAATGAGTTCAAAACAGGTTGATGACGGTAAGTCAGCCCACAGGGAGCTCTTTCTCCTTGTTTATTTGTGTCTGTGTTTGTTTGAGTGTAAGTGATTTTTGTTTGTTTATTTGTTATTTTTAATAAAATAACAGCGAAAAGCTGTTTTGTTTATATTTGTCAATAACGAGCAGTTTATTTATTTATTTATTAATATATTTATTTGTTTGTTTGTTTATATGTATTCCCGATGGTTAGGGTTAGGGTTAGGCTTAAGTTAGGGTTAGGGTTAAGGTCGACAAATAAACAAGGAGAAAAAGCTCCCTGTGTTACGACCGCCCCAAATCGGTGATTCGCTGAGCGAAGGCGGGCCCGACGTAATTTCAATAATTTCAAAGGCTTGGAGAAAAGTCATTATGTTTCCATTCACGCTAATTGTAATAAAATCAGAGGGCTGCATAAATTATACTATTGTTAATCTACACTTTTTGACATATCCTCTAAAGAATGCTTATAACTATCTTTTCGGTAAACAAAGCACTCTGCTTGGCAGTGAACTAATTTCCACAAATGTTTCAAGGATAGTGGAAGAAGTTTAGTTGGACAGGCTACGAAAACAAGACAACGAAAGAAACAATTGCATGCAATTTGGATTGACCTAAGATCACCCAGGCTAATCAACATCTCAAGTTCAACGGAGTAAAAAAGTTTTATGCAAGTCATGCTTTGCTGTTTTATGGTTCCGAATAATATACAGAAAATTTAGCCGATGCCCTATTATGTCATAGCTTAACGTCTTCTAGAAGGAATAATCAATTTTTTATAGGATTAAAACTTGCTCAGGTGTAGAGGCTTTTCATCTAAAATGTGACTCACTGGTCGTCTGTCTGATGAAAAAGGTCGACTATATGCTTGAATATGTCCTAAATCTGCAATGCAAGTTTATTCATTTTAATTCCAAGGGCAAAATGCGGCCAACTTGGGAAATTTATACGCTCCGGCGGATTTTGTTATTAGGGGTGTCAAAGAACGCCCTCACACGACCGAGTACTCGACTCAGCTTCTTCAAGTTTTGAGAGGGACTACATTTTCTGGCGCTAACTCCTCAACAATACATTAAGGGAAACTATGGGGCGACGCGGTCTCTCTCCTTAGACTCAACGTCGATGGAAGCAGGTCATGATTTTTCCAACTTGAACTTGTTTGACCTTTGAGCTTGATGATCTTAAGTCACTCAGGGTCATCAAGGCTTACGACTGCACCAAAGAATTTAATACTCAAATTTTTTTATCGGAGTAAAGTTTGCCTAGATGTGGAGGTTTTTCATCCAAACAATTGAACTACAAGACTGCTGTCTCACATAAAAGCTCAATTTCATACTTACATTTAAGCTAACTCCACATTTGACTTTCAAGGGAAAAATGGGGGAAAATTCAGAAAATTTAGGAACCTTGTGAGCTCCGGCAGACTTGTTTTTAGTTGAGGGTACCCAAAAACGCCCTCTCACGGCCAAGTACTCGACTCAGCTTCTTTGAGAGGGGCGATATTTTCTGGCGCTAACTCCTCAATTATCCATTGCGGAAAACTTTGAGGCGAGGCGGTCGCTCTCCTCGAGCTAAGACTCAATATCGACGAAAGGGGGACATGAGTTTTCCAACTTGAAAGTGTTTGACCTCAGAGAATTAACTCTGAATTCTCATAGAGAGAACAGAAAAGTATCAGGAATTTGTCATGCTTTTCATATGAAATGCAGATTTCATAACGGTACACTTTCACTTAGCAAACATCAAGATATCTCTGGCATATATCTCTGATTTATTATAGTATGGTGCCAAAGGGCGCAGAGAAAAAAATGAAACATCCTGATATCTCTGATATATATGTCTTGTATATTTAAGTCATGCACAGGAAGGGTGTGCTGAAAAATGTTTGATATATTAAGTAATGCGCTCGAAGAGCATGCTGAAAAATATTGAACATACAGATATCGCTGATATATGTATGCCTGATATGTTAAAGTTGAGCGTGCTGAAAAATATGTCTGATTATTAAAGTTACGCGCCCGAAGGGCGCGCCGAAAAATGCAATTGAATGATGAAATTTGAGGCTGACACGATGCGTTTTAGGCAATGATGAGCCTGTGTCGAAATTCAAAAACACACTGACCCCCCTCCCTATTGGGCATTACAAAAACATGGTAACCCCCCCTATCACCAAAGTCCAAAACAGGGTGAACCCCCCCTATCAATCCACCGCCCCCCTAGGCCGAAGAAACTGACCAGTCCCTTATGACCGCGCCAAACGTATATTGTTTCGTAGAGCGAAAGGCGCGCCCGACGCGGTTTCAATTATTTCAAAGGTTGGGAGACAAGTCGATTATCCTTTCGTTTTACTTAGTAAAAAAATTGAAACAAATCAGAACCCTGCAAGTTCTTTTGCATATCGTCTATTAATACGATTGAAACTAATTTGGGATAATTGGATTGTGAAGTAAGGTCGTTTTAACCTGCAAATGTAAGCTCATCTGATTTTCTTTTTAAGTTACACACTTGTTTTTGTAAGTAATTTGTAATATTGCAACGTTCAGCTATATGACATCTAACACTTTCGAGAAACTAAAAAAATATGAAGATCAAATTATCCCAAATTGGTTCCAATCGTGTTTTTTGTACGCTTATTGAGACCTTTCAGCTCATTTCGACGTTCTCCGCGATCGTAGCGTTGAGCTATTTACTCGGCGCCTAAAAGTGAGTAATTCGACCTAAGGGGAACACCATTTGATTTCTGGGGGGGGGGGGTATGGAGGATTTTGAGAAAAAAAAATTGTCGCCAGGCGAGGTAGAAGAAAAAAAAATTGATCCTGTCATGGCCTGAGAAAAAAAAATTGTCATAACAGACAGAAGTGAAAAAAAAATTTGTCACAATGCACCAGAAATTAGCAAAATTTGGAAACCCTATTCTCATGTATTCTTTGCCGGCGCGCCGCCATAGGCGGCGCAAATGTTTTTACCACAAGCAATTCTTATGTTTTTTCCCCAGCACTTATGATATAAGCATGCACTACATAGGTCTACTTTACACCTCAGTGCACTTAATGTTTTCCTTCACTTTTCTGACCCAAGAAATCATATTTCAGGATTTCTATTGCAATATCTCTATGGTATAAGCACTATCTAAAGGGGACTTTTTGACTTCTGTAAATTGTGAAAATTTTAAAGCACAAGACAGGAGTCAATAAACTAGTGGTAAAATCAATATATTATTCTCTCAATATAAATATATTAGGAAGATGTACAAGTTGACGATGAAAAATTGAGGAACAACAAATATAATGAAATACAAGGGAGGGGGTCACTAAAAAAATTGAAAACTTCAGGGGGGCGTTACTCAAAATGTGGAGAGGAAGAAGGGGGCGGGGTTACTCAATTTTTTTTGGCAAAATAAATTGAAACACATCTCAGATTGCACCATTACACACATCCATTTCTCAAAATTTTCAATGCGAGAGGGGGGCACCCCCTCTCGTGCTCTCCCCCCCCCCTTGGCTTTTCTAACAGTTTTACTGGTAAAAGAAAAATTTAAAATACCTATCGGATTGCACAACACTGCACTGTGGCGCTCATCAATTTCTCAAAATTTTCACAGGATCTAGGACAAAACTGAACTGTTGTGAATTCATCCTTTATTATAACAGAAACATGTTTTCATTTACCTCAGTTCAATGACCATTTTGACAGTTAAACATACCATACTCATGCTTTTCATTAGAAGCTGGCAGCTGGAGAAATGACACAAGAAGGTCACAGATTTTCCGTTCCTGTATATTTATTTATCTTCAGTCTCTGGCAAACAGAACTGTTTTTTACAAATTGTATTGTCATTGTTTGGTTGTTGAATATTGTGACACAAACACTGATCATGCATAAAATGTAAAAAAATATTGCAGTGTTCAATGTCATTTTCAAACAGTTTTACCGAGTGCAAAATAACCTGAAACTCCTCTCAGATTGCACAATTAAACACATCAATTTCCCAAAATTTCCAATACGAGAGGGGAAACCCCCTCTCGTGCTCTCCCCCTTGGGGTGTTCTAACAGTTTCACTTAGTAAAAAAATTAAAAAACACCTCTCAGATTTCACCAGACTGCACCATTGCACACATCAATATCTTAAAAATTTCCATGCAAAATAGGGGAAAGCCCCTGTGACACTTTCCCCCTAAGCCTCTCGCGTGTTCTCCCCTGTACTTTCAAATTCTGCCCAGTCAGATATCCTAGTGAAAACCCTGTCATAATACCCATCCAAATTAAACAATATACTATATGGTTAGATACTGCGTGAGCTTTTATATCTTTATTTTATTGTGACTTGCAATTTCATTTTGATGGGTTCACCTTTTTTGAACCATCATGAGATAACTGATGATAGTCTAGCAGAGTACATCAGGATTTCAAAGGTCTTTACTGTTGCTGTATGTAAATTTTACAAATACATGTATTTAACTTTTCTAAGTGGGGGAGATCAGTCAAAATTTCAGAGTTAGAGAGGGGAGTTACTCAAATTCATCATGGTTGACGGGGGTGGGGGGGGGTCACTCGAAATTTCTGTGTTTCAGGCCGTAAATAATGACGGCTCCCTTATATACAACGCATCACAAACTTGATGACAAAGAAAAAAAAAATTTGCACTGCTACTCCATTTGAAAAAAAAATTGATGCAGCTCTGACAGTAGAAAAAAAAATTGCTGTCACTGTGACAGGAAAAAAAATTTGCTCCCGTACCCATTTCCTCCATACCCCCCCAAAATTCAAATGGTTCTCCCCTAAGTGTAAGATTTGATTAATAAAATGTTAATCGGAGCAATATACGTTGAGAAAATCAGATAAAAAGTGCGCCCTCAGGTTGCCAGTTAACTAAGTTTCTTTACTGTCTATGCTTAACATGGGGATGGTTCTTGTATGTTAGACGACCACTATTTGCAACAATCTCTGAGGCGAGGCTATGTCTCTCCTCAGACTCACTGTCGATGAAAAGGAGTCATGATTTTTCCAACTTGAACATGTTTGACCTTTGACATTAAACTAGGCAAACAGGTTTGTTGTCGGTCTCTGGCAGCGCTACCTTTTCGCACTCTAATCGTTGCCGATGGCAAGTAATTTTCAACTCAGAAAAGGTCTGTGATAAAAATGACAATGAAGCTGCTACCTTAAATTGCGAATATCAAGATCATATTGCCTTTCGTCCGAGGGAAGGTGTTTGGGGAAGGGTCGCAAAGCCCGGAGTTTTTCACAGGGTTGGGTACCACACGACTTAAAGACATTAACCTATTTATATTATCAATTATTAGGGATTTCTGATCAAAGATTACTATTAGTCCTACGAAACCAAATGAGTTCAAAGAGTTGAAGACCGTAAGTCACCCCGGGTCATCAGATTTACGACTGCTTCAAACCTGCACGGTATGACATAGCAAAAGGTGGATCTGACATCATTCCAATTATTTCAAAGGTTGGGAAACACGTAAATTGCCTTTTCATTTACGAAAAATTTGATAAAGATCCGAAGCCTGCATAAATTATAGGAAGGGTCATCTACACTTTTTGGCATATCGTCCATGGTATGCTTATAACTATTTTCTTGGGTAAACAAAGCACACCGTGTGACGGTGTCCTAATCTCCACAGAGGTTTTATGGATAGTGGAAAAGGTTTAGACAGGCTACGAAAATAAAACAACAAAATCTATTGTCTGCAATTTGGATTGACCTCGGGTCACCCAGGGTCATCAACCTCTCAAGTTCAGTGAGTAAAACTTTTTGAATATGTTGCAATTACTTTTTTTCTCTTTTAAGGAAGTACATCTTCAACTCAAGCAAAAATGTCAAGTGATGTCTTGTAGATAGAACCAATGTTATCAAGGATATTATGGAAAGATGAAGTGTAACCCTTACTTAAACCATTTGCAATATAAAAGTGGTATTTTAACGAAAAGAAAAAAACAGTTATGCAGTATACACCAATCCAAATGCTAATGGAATTTACGAATCTGTTTCCTGCCAAACTGTCATGGCTTTAAATTCTGCCTTCATTTTCATCGACAAACACGCTGTATTTAAACTTCCATCGTTGATATGTGTTACTCATCACCATATTACACGTCGTCCTCTCATTCCAGCAACGAAAGTCGACAAGCGTCTTCCTTCATTTGTGTTCAGCGCATTTCACGAAAGAAATAAAACGCTTTTGAAATTATTAATCTATTTAGTAGCTAAAACAACACTATGGCCGCTGATGGTATTATTTTGCCCTACGATGCAAATGGAGAGGTGACTGCACGTGGTCTTGTTATAGAAGATTTACTTTCCTTTGATGTCGTGATCTGTGAAAAGAAAAAACGTCCATTATTAGTTCACTGTGCACTACACTGACACATTTGAAAGTGTCCGTTCAAGGTGTTAATTAATTCGGTGTTAGGTATGCAGTGTGTAAGTGTCTTGGCTAAATTTGGGACTAATTGTCCATGCAGATTTATGCAAAGGTCCAATGTTAATGTTGAACGCTGCAAAAAAATTAGACCAAAACTTCTTGATTCTACGTGACCACGAATATTTTCTATGCGTTCTGCGTTCTTCCTGTCTACTTTCAATTCGTAGACACAAGTTACATATAACGAGAGACAATTTAATCAGCGTACTATCGTCGGTTTAGGCCCTGATGCTAAAGAAACTGAAGATAAAGTTTAGCTGTTCACATGGCGCTTTTAATACAGATGAATTGCATCACGATAAGTTGTGCGATAGTCAGGCGTATCCCAGGCACGTCCTGACAGGTCTGGTGCTGGGGCTACCAGGCTTTGACCTGGAGATGGGGTTTGGCATTAGACTAGGAGCAGCCTTTCCCCTCCCTGCCGGCGGTAACACCCTCATGGGGTGCGAGATCTTCGGAGAACATCAATTCCGTTACCGCCATTTTCTTTTTCTTTATAGGAAAAGGCAAACTCTATACTAAGAATATATATTTATTTTGAAAGGTCTATGACGCACTTAATTTGTAGTTTTCCGGACATAAAGGATCTAACATAAAGGATATAAAATAATGTATACATTTTTTCTTTAAAACATCTATAACGCAATTAATTTGTAGATTTCTTATAATGGTCAAAAAAGATCTAAAATAATTTATAATTATTTATACATATACATATACGGAAGAGTATATACATATCTAAAATGACTTAGTTTATAAATACAGGTTAGATGCCTATCACTTTACATGTTATTGCTGATGCGTTGTCACTAAAATGTCCAAACCTTCCGGCACTACATTATCTGTTGAGATGACAATGAATGAAGTAAACTGGTGTGTACATGAATCCGTCATTGCTAGACTTTTACTAGTTATCTGAGCGTAAGCCATGGCATATTGATTAATCGATGTAATAACCTTACAGGGTAATACCATCAGTTTATCTATTAAAAATAAAGAAGAGAAGACTAGACACCTGTTATTTTACTGCCGCTATGGGCAGAAAAATTCTACAAACTGCTATGTAGATGTTTAAAAACGAAAAATATTGCATACCTTTAGTTTCTTCTTCCTTTCTTATTTCAAATCATTTTGCTTTACCTTTGAAGAAAAAAGTGTTTGACCACGGGCAATAACAGAATTCATGAGACATGGAAGATATTGCACCCATATGAGGGTGATACCACCAACAGAGAAGGGTATGACGGCTTCTAGCCCGTAATGTCAAATCCTATCTTCAGGGCAAAGTTTGGTAGCCCCGGTACAAGACTGTCAGTATGCGCCCGTGATACGCCTGACTATCGCCAAGTTCATTCCAGAGCTCCTCTGTATTTAATCACAGCAAACACAGCAAAACTCTACCTGCAGTTTAGTTCAAGTTAAATCACCTACTACATAACACCAAAACAGACTGCATCTCGCGATATAAATGGGTCAGCCCTGGTCATCAAACTTACGAATGCGCCAAATGTATATATTGCTTCGCACAGGGAAAGGTGGGCCTGACGCAATTCCAATTATTTCAAAGGTTGGGAGGCAAGTCGATTATTTTTTGATGAACGAAATTATTTATACAAATCAGAGCCCTTTATAAGTTATAGCAAGGGTCATCTACACTTTTTTGCATATCGTCCATTGTATGCTTTTATACAAGCTCGCACCGTGCTTTTCCGGTATTGAATGTATCCGTCTCAAATTACATCTGTCCTATCAAAGATTACATAATTTTACGCTGATTTTGAATATATCTAACATATCTACCTTGTCAACCACTTGGTTTGTAATTTGCTTTTATCTCCAAAATTTTCGCTCCATGACTAAATCTATGGATATTCGAAATTCTATTTTCACGAACATAAGACGGTAAATCTTCTGTTTACTTCAAGAGCTTCGAAGTGATCTTATACCATTATAGGTCGGAAAAGAATTGTTAATATGTGGAGAGTCTGTCTACGAGGCGCATGCTACCTCACATTACATATTCCTAGCCGAGTCAGAAATACACTCCCCAATTTTCATGCGCAACAAAGAGTGACCCTCCCCTTCGTGTCACAGTCCACATCAATAATATTTAAACCCTTTCTCTTGCGACCATCTCATATTTAACTTTGAAATTGACCTCACATAAAAATTGACCAATCAAACTTTTTCAGACTAACTTTGTAGACCGTATGGGCAGGTTGCTATGTTACAAATATAAAGGTCTTAAAGCTATGTAAATTTTGAGAAGATATTTTCATTATTATTTTTCAATTTTTTCTACGTTTTTTGACCTGCCCAAACCTCTGCAGCTAAGCTATGGTTATATCTTATCATATACAAGAGTACGAGCGGGCTGGTGTCTATTGAACAATAGCCGTATGTGACAAAATGCACACTTAAATTTCAGGGTTGCCACTGACCTTTGACCCTCATATCAACCTGTACCTCATTAATTATGCACATATAACATTATAGGCTAGCCAATAGAACAAGAGGTCTGACTTTGCTGACAGGGATTATTATGTGAGTAAAGTTTTCGCGTCAAAGTGTCGCGTGACCTGGATGATCTTTGACCTCGATTTCTCAAATATGCCTATAAATCAGTGACACACAGGGAGGAGGGTCACTGTTTATTGCGCATTAAAATTGGGCAGGGTCGCTTTTATCTTGCAAACACTTTAGAAGGGTCACTGATTTGCGCGCAGCGACATTTTTTAAAAACACCGGCCCTCCCTCCCTGTAATTTCTGTCCAGTCCCTTACTACAATAACCTGGGCCCCTACACTTCGAATTTATAAATACACATATCGCAGGTCACCACTTTACGCATACATAAAGGCGCCTTGTAAACACTTATGGTGATTTATCCGTGTATAGATGAATCGATAAAGTAAATTGGTAGCTCAAACTGCAGAACGTGAATGGTGAAATTTGGCACGTGACCCGTAGCTTTGGAATTAGGCTTTGGTGCACGCAGGATTATTTGTAACACCACAGGGAACAGATGAAAGGACCCTGGGGTGGGGAGGAGGGTTTTTTTGTGCAACGGTTTACCTTATTTGATTTTATTAATTTTGACTGTGATATTTCAAATAAAGAGTTCAACTCCACACCGTCTGACTGCTTTATATATTACCGACGCGACAAGTCCTTATCTCCTCTCCAACTTCTGTATACACCACTGTAATTGCTCCGAAAACATTGCCAACTTTCTAATCCGCTGTCCGTATCAGCGGATTAAGTGATTGAGTCAACACCACAGCCGTCACACACGCAGTAAATCCTTATTTTAATGCGTGTGGGACGGCTGTGGTGTTGACTCAATCACTTAATCCGCTGATACGGACAGCGGATTAGCAAGTTGGCAATGTTTCCGGAGCAATTACAGTGGTGTATACACAAGTTGGAGAGGAGATAAGGACTTGTCGGTAATATATAAAGCTGTCAGACGGTGTGGAGTTGAAATCTTTATTTGAAATATCACAGTCAAAATCAATAAAATTACTTGTAGCAATAAAGAAAACAGTCAGACGGTGTGGAGTTGAACTCTTTATTTGAAATATCACAGTCAAAATTAATAAAATCAAATAAGGTAAACCTTTGCATAAAAAAACCTCCCTCCCCACCCCAGGGGACTGATTTCTTTCCCCTATGGTTTTGTTTGTAAGATTGAAGTTAATCGTGCTTTTTATATCTCATTCATCAAAGTTCCATTGTACAATACAATCTTATTCTACGACTTGTGCTGGTATAAACGTTCCCCTTTCGCCATTTGATAGACCAAATGAAATGCGCAAAGGTTTTGAAAAGTTTAAGCGTATGGCTGCAAAAAAATGTTGCTTTTGGCTCGCATAGTTTTCATAAGTCATTAAAATAGGTCAGAACCGTTTTTTTTTGTTTTCCATGGACACTCCTAATTTGAGGTATTGGAACAATATATCGAACTCCATCACCTCGTGGTGGAGGGACTTTGATGGAACTAAACATGGCAAAGGAACGCTAACCGTTCATGGTTCCCTGATTTAAGCAAACATTTTAAGATTCAGATCCCAGTTATCTGACATCAAAGTTGTGATGATCACAGGTCGTTACATGTAATTGTTACTATGCCTGAATGGGAATTTTCACCACCCAGTGATTTCAATTTCCATAATTAAACATTCGTACCCTTCCGTGTTAGGCTCGAAAATGTCGTCATATTGGGCTATTTATTCTCGAAAGATGCGATGCCCTAGTGCTTGAAGTATCAGTCCATTCAAAATTAGGCCCTAACTAGTATTTGTATTAATGTAAAATCTTTGCAAAGTTCAGTGTTCAACAGGTCTGTATGCGTATAAACTCTTGTTCAGCAGAGGTAAATTAAATTTGCACGTCCATGGCTAATAAAATATGAATAAAAATGTGCGTGTAATGTTTTTATTACTCAGACATTCAACAATGTTATGAGCGTCTAAACCTTCGAATTAAATTCAAATATGACGCGCAGCAGTAGAAATCGTTATCCGTATATCTCTCTAGTTGCAGCAGGCCTGGCCAGGTTTGTAAAACTGGCTCTCCCCATTCCCCAGTCACAACCCCTGTAATTACTGATGCATAGAATAGAATAGAATAGAATAGAATAGAATAGAATAGAATAGAATAGAATATACTTTATTGTCCTTTAGCGGAATTTTTTCATCCCTTGTGAAAAGCAATCCTAGAGTCATGGGACTAACAAGCTATTCAATGGGAAGTGGTGTAAACGAAGAATAACTGGTACGGAATATGAGAGAAACCATTGATCATAATGCATATAAACGTAAAGTCAGTAATCATGATAATCTGATGGTGTGGCTCTCACAGTCTAGATCAATTCTAACGATAGCCTTTGATGCTTTTGTTTTCCGCATTTGTTTTGCTGTTTGTGTTAATATTTTTGTTAATTTTACCTTTATTTTTATTGAGCAAATTGTATTTGTGTGCCACATCACTCATTTCTGACCGAAGTGGATTCGATCGACGTCCGGGCCTGACTAAAATACGATTGAAATTATTAATCTCTTGAGAACGATGGAATAAAACGATCGTCACAAATGATCCTGCCGAGTCAGTAAAAAGTGGAAAAGCCCCGTTTGTGAGCAACAAGTAGGTGGGTTTTTAGAGTTGACGTAACTTCCAAACATGCAAAGTTAGTGAAAGTGCTTATTAGGGTTATGGCAGGATAACAGGAAAAAGGGAAAATGATTAAATACCCTCAAACAAGTTGACACACTTACCGTACTATGTAGAGTGTCAACAAAGTTTCTGCACAGTAATAAAATGCACTATTATTTTTAAATATGAATTCTAGTCCGGACCAGAACTCACTCATTAACAACATCAATGCAGTTTACACATGTACAGGATTAGTTGACAAGTTAAATACTATGCATCTCCACGTGGTTTGGGGAGTAGAATAAAAATCTGTAGTTCACATCAAGAACAAAAATAGTGAAAGAATCATCAAAAGCTACAGCTACCAGCCCTTTAAAGGGAAGTGGTCGTCGGAACTGCGCATGTGCAATTTTCTTGTTTACAAACAATGTATTTCATGCACTATATATAGATGCATCATGTCAAAATATCTGCAACATTTAAAATTTTACAATGTACATTAAGACAAACATGTTTTAACTTTCATCAATTGCCAACGTAGCTTGGATACAGTGTTTATATTGGTCGTAGGGGTCCCTAGCGACCTTGAGCGCCATTCCGACGACCACCGCCCTGTAAGTTACATGTGCCATTATTTACCACTACATTCACCACCAAATATCCAAAACAATCAACAACTATTCAAGTTATCTTACCATAATTCTCATTTCAATATTTTAAACAGATCAACTTGTTCTTAAAGTGCCATTCAAGAAATAGTGATATCAGTCTTGGCTATCACAACAAAAATTCATGTAAATGTTTGGTCTACCGCGTCATGTTGCAGTCTAAGTTATCTTGCAGCTGTTTACAATTTTGCCAATCCCTACATGAGTGAACATTTGTGATCGCTACACAAAAACACTGACCATTGACATCACATGCAAACCCATGGACCGAATTCATATCACATACAATTTGTACTGGTCATGCTGGGTGAGGCCATGCTGAAGATTTTGTCAAGCTGAATACACAAAATTTGTGAAGTGAATGGCTTGATAGTAATGCTTATATGGAAATATTTCACACCTATCTACACCCTGGTTAGGTAGGGTCTTCTCCAATCAGACATCTTACTCCTGAGAACATTCATACAATACAAAACAGGAGGCACCATGGGTAGTGATTTAGGGTACTGGTGTCACTATCAAAGGATAGTGAGTTCAAGATTGAGTAAGTCTAGAGTAACAGACTCACTGTCGGAGGATGGTGAGTTCAAGACTATTATTGTGTTGTGCCCCTGAGCAAGGCACTTTACTCCTCATTGTTCCATTTGATCTCATCCTGTAATTGGGCTATGCCTCTTGGATGATGGATTGAATAAAAAAAATACCTTGTGCTGTGATGTCCATTTTGTTTCCTCCAATGTAGATCAGACAACAAAGAGAATCTACAGGTAGTTTTTCTCATGTGATCAATAACTGTCATGACATAGAAATATGATGATGAAAACAATACGACTGCCATCTATTTTTCAGAATTTTTATTATTTCATCTGAGAGCAAAGCTTTTACATGTTCTTAGGTTTATACAAGATATCCACGTTGCTACAATTGTCAGCTCTTTTACGACAGCTTAGATAAATGGTCTCTTTCCTGTTTGTTTATTTGTTGTTACATAGTAATGAATATGACCACATTTTTACAGACAGAGTTCTTGATCAAAGGTCATGCGAATTGATACACTATTGTTTATGGCCAGACCTCAACCTGTTTGTGTTCCTTGAAGACTGCCACCTGCATATACAGATAAGTTAATTTGAAAGATGAACAAATTCAGGGTTTACATTTTAACATCATGACTTGTCTACAATTGACAAAACGTGATACCAAACTTCTTTATGCAGAGCAAACAGTATTTGTACAAGATGGTTGATAGTTGCTAGTTAAAGGCACAATACCTGGAACTGTGTTTGCATTTTCATTATTTTTTCAATAAAACATGTTCATTTTCCTCTTCTTACGAAAGTGTGTTGACAGTGTTAGCCTATCCAACACAACTTACTGGGTACAATACGCTATGTCATTGTTGACAAATGAATTCTAGTCGGGACAAATGATCTGCTTTTGATAACATGGACATTGACAGACTGCTCTTATTCCACTATATATCTATTACTACTTGTAAAAAACAATTAAGTATTGTAAACATAAAGCAAAAAGTGCTGGGTGTTGACTTTTATTAGTATCTTCTTTACTGGGGGAGTAGTTTTTGACAGAATATGTCTGCGGTGTTGATTTTGTCATTGGGAAAGAGTTTTGATATATATTTGTCATCTGAAAAAATTCAATATAAATTTCTTAAAAACAATATTTTTATATGTGGGATTGTTTTTAAATATGGATAGATTTCACATGATTACATATCTAATATCAGTTTTTCTTCTCATTTTAATTGGCTGACATACTCAGTAAAATTGGTAGATACTGTGCTACATTTAATGTAAATTTAAAATTTGAATAAATTAAAAACAATAGTACAATCCACATTGTCTCAACTGTTTTTCAAACTACAAAATCAAATATATACGAGATTTATTCTACTGAGTTTGACTATGCAACCCAGTAATGTTTACATTGAAATATGGGATTGAATTGTTTAAATGGAGTAAGGACATATTATTTCTGAGCATGATGAAAATCATGGGGTAATATAGATATGTGTTCAGCATCTCATAAGAAATACACCGTAATTAGATTGGAAAAAACACTTGTGAATACTAAACACTACATGTACATCTCTCTCTTTGTAACATATGTAAAAAAGTAACAATATATGAAAATTAATATCCTCAAGATAATAATTTATAAATTCTGTATTATATTGATGTATGTTCTGCAGCATAACTAACTACACTATTGAAAGTTTGGTCATATTTCCGTAGCCTCTTTCATTTCATTAGAGGCACATGTTAATGTATAAAAAAAAGAGTGCCAGTAACATTGGTTCTTATTTATATTCAGATTTCAAAGCTATCAATTCAACAATGCCACTCCGATAATAACCCTCTCGCTGCCATGGTTTGGGCCAGTCTCATTGTTCGGAATGGCAACATTGGACCTCTTTACAGGAAAATGAGGGGGTAAGGGTTGAACCTGATTTGTTAACGGTCAGACACTGCTAAGTAATTTGGTCTAAGAGACTGAAAAGACTATAAGTTCTCGATGTTCATTTTGTTTATAGTTAAGTTAATATGTGCTCTTCTGTGAAAATGCTAGCATTGGTCCAGAAACACAACTGTTTGTCCATTGAATTGCTTTCAGTAGAGCCTGACAGAAAAAATATCGCTACCATGAATACTGACAGTGTATGTTTGATACATCTTTACAATGGGTTTACAATAGGAATGGAATTATACTATGAACAATTAGACCCTTGGGTCAGAAAGTGTGCCTTTAAGATCTGATCAGTTTTTTCATCCAGTTAGGAAACTCTTGAACTGAGACAAATTTACACAACAATCAATGAAGGTCTTCACATTTTGCCTCTAAATAAAAATATACAGCACTGCAAATGAGCAAGGAGAGTGTGGACATATTACTCATCTGGACAAGAGAATTTTCAAAGCTGACATCTACGAGATGTTTATCAGATCATTAGCCTGTAAAGTCAAGTAGCAAACAAAGACACGTAAATGACAAAAACACTCTCCTACTTAAAAAAACATGCTATTAAAAATTACAAAAAAAAGTTCATGATACATAATTAACGAGTATAAAAGTGTCAAAGGCTTGGTATAAAATATTGCTTCAATGTTGGAACATTTCAGCTAACGCTCGCTGGTTAAGATGCATCTTAAATTACATGTACACATTCAAAATGAAGAAAGAGATGATATAATACAATGCATTGTATATATCCGATTTCAAATTATCTGAAAATTGATTGGAATGGTATCTGAACGACGTATTTTTTTTTGTAATGGAATGCTTAGAAAACAGCTATTGTACATATTTCAATTCATAACAAAAGGATACAAAAATCATACTTAACAATTCAAAACTGATATAAAGTTGAGCGTTCGCTATTTCCTTTTATATTTGTTGTTTCTTAATGGTAAGCTTTCAGTCTATTGAAAATATCACTAATCAGTAAAATCTACAGAAAATTATAGACGCATTACTTAAATTCTGTTGATAATTAAAAACCAGTTTCAAGAATGGTAAATTTACGTATGCTTTGCACCTTCACATACACATAGAAAGAAGTTTTTAAATTATTTAAAAGCTTTATTGCATTTCTATCAGATGAGCGAGGTCTTGCACAGAAAAGGCATCTACACAAACATACAGAGTCTCACTGTCTTAGTGTCCAACTTCTCGGCCAGGTTCGGAACACGACAAAGTTTGACTCTGTCTGCACTGCCGGCATTGTAAACACGATACAAGTGAAACTGGCTCTGCATCTTCTCAGCAAAAGCGAGTTCCTGAGATGAAATTTCAAAGTACTGTTTCCCTTTGGTTCTGGTGCTTTTCACTTCAATGTAAATGCTGTACTCCTTGATTTCTACCTCTCCATTCTCCTCAATGCCATCTTCTGTACTACGAACTTTTATTTCAATATCGTAGGGTTGACCGGACTCTTCTTGCTCGTTTACCCAAATGACTTCAACATCAGTATCATCAGAGTCCATGGTTTCTTTCTGATGGAGCAGGAAATTATAGACAAGAGCTTCACCCCATTTCCCAACCACAGTCAGGTCATCCGAGTCCTCCAAGATAGCATCTGTTGGAAGTTGTTTCATCAACGCATCTCCAGTGCCAAGCTCTTCCAAAGCATCATCTAAATCCTGTGTCTTCCATGTCGGTTGAGTGAAATTAAAATATTTCCTTGTAAAACCCTTCTTTTTAGGTTTCCCTTCAAATTCTGTATCTCCGCTTGGTCCACTGTTGTCTTTGATTTGGTCAACTTCCATGTTCTCTTTGCCAAGGTTAACATCTTGTTTGTCTGCTTGTCCAATCGACTCATCTCTGCTAGACTCACGTTTTGCCTGTCGTTGATGATGTTGCTGATCACCTGGCAAAAGCTCTTCACGTCCTGATGTCTCATTCTGCGGAAGACTGTCAGTTGGTCGGCCATGTTGTTTGTCTTCTGACTCACCTTTCACAAGATCTGATGAAGGTGTGTATTCCCTTGATTTCTGTCTTTCTGCAGGTGGAGCATCTATTTCAATAAAAATATTTAAAAATGTTTAAGTATTAATACAATGGACTAGTGTTCAACTTTGGAATCAAACTTCATGTTGACTTTTTTCCCAATTCTGTAATTTCAGTGGATTATATTTTCCTAACATTTTAGGCATAATTGTCACCTTAAACCAATTAATCATCTCAGACCTGATAATGATCTATTGGCCAAGTGTCCAGTATAATGTTGTTTAACACATGTTTCTGATCAAAACAACTCACAATATACTCCAAATACACATTTAAAACAAACAAGCAAAATATTTGTGTAACTTTGACAGATTGAAAAATAGGGCCAATGGCACTTGATCACAACTGGCACATTGTGAAACTACTCTATCTCTGGGTACACCTGTACATGAAATACTGAATGGGTAGGTGCTGCGGGTTTGGAGTTTGTCAGTAAATGCACACAGAAAACAAAGTCCCGAAGTAGCGAATTCCAGCCATTTTCAAACCACACTGTTTGTCAGTGGGGTAAGCAATATTCGCAAAAATCACATTTCCAGGCTAATAGACTATGTTTTACGAAATCACACGTCCTTATTACAAAATAAAACGATCTTTGTCTTTAAATCAATGCGCCAGTAAACAGGTCCAGCAGCTAGTTATGTCATCAAGTCTGTAATGTTAAGGGTCATAACAAATGTGAGAAATCTAAAACATTAAATATGTTGTTTTTTATCAATTTTATTACCAAAAGCGCATGAAAATCTCTGATACTTTGAATCAGCCATCCTGCATATTTGTAACATTCATCAAAACCTCATTTCTGTTCCACAACTCATTAAATAGTCCACAATGCAGGATTGGTGTACATTCCAAAACTACATATATGAAAGACCCCTAAAATCAATTAGTTAAAGGGGGGTTAGAAATTTCCCAAAACTATCTAACCGCTGCTCTGTTTGGCTCCATTTTTCGGAATCGGAACCTTGGAATTAGTCTGAATATCTCTACCAAATGTCAATGCAGTCTGTTCAGCAGTTTTTGACTTTTTGTCGTTTACGGAAAATGGACACTGTCCACCACCGGTTGAAGCTAACCCTATATCACAACTTCCAGATGTGATAATGACCTATGGTCATTATGTTAAAAAATACCGCCAACGGCGCTTGGACATAATGACCGCCTAGTATTATCGGCATTTATTAACAACCACACTCACTGTGAATTAGACAGACCACGAAGTCAATGAGCAACATATAGCTGAAAGACTATTTTTCACATTGCGATTTTAAGCTCATTTTTATGAGAAAAGAGACATGTATGTATATGTATATGGAGAAAAAGCAGAAGACATATTTGTAAATTGTTTGTTAAGTGACAATCATATATGCATCTCTTGAAATTTTGTGGTTATAAGGTATAACAGTAGTGTAAGAATAATGAGGTATGAATAAGTTAGTAAAGCTAAGTTGACAGTAATTAAGATTACAAAATTATACACTAAGCTGGTGAAATCTGATTGAAATAAATGTTGAAAAGTAGCAAAGTCATGGTCATCTTTTGTCTTATACCTTGTGTAAGTTCATGAACTTTACATAAATCTTGCTATAGATTTGTTGCTAATGGGCAATAACTGTGTTTCAGATCATTTGAGAGCAATCTATCCATGACAGGTTTAAATTGTAATATACTTCTATTTAAAGGAGAGAAACTTCTCAAATAATGTTTTTCCCTGTAATTTGCTGTGAGAACACATGGACAGATGCTCAGGACTCTATGCTGGTGCTACCTTGATAACTAACCTACAACTTGTAACGTCATTGTCTAACCTGTTCACCCCAATTTCCTGTAGACAGGTCCACACTCACCATTGATAACAATGGGTTTGGGCCATACCATTGTAGTGAAAGACTGTAACATGTAAGGTTGTGGATACTTAATCTCTGGAATGTCAAAGTCTGTATATTGACTCAAGGATGTTTACTTAACAAATGCCTAGGGACATCTCAAAAGTGAGAATCTAAACTATGAAATACGTTTTTTTTAATGCTTTTGATGCCTAAAAGACCATAGAAATCTCTTATACTTCGAATCAGCCATCCTGCATATTTCTAACATTCATCAAAACCTAATTTCTGTTCAACAACTCATAAAACAGTCCACAATGCAGGATTGGTGTACATTCCAAAATACATATATGAAAGACCCCTAAAATCAATTAGATAAAAAGGGGGGTTAGAAATTTCCCAAAACTATCTAACCGGCACTCCGTTTGGCTCCATTTTTCGGAATTGGAACCTTGGAACCAGTCTATGTATCGGTATCAAATATCAACGCAGTCTGTTCAGCAGTTTTTGACTTTTTGTCGTTTACGGAAATGGACGACATCAAACACCGGTTGAAACCACCTCTATATCACAACTTCCAGTTGTGATAAAAAAAAGACTATTATTAAAGGGAGTATGTTTGGACTCACAATTTTACAGTTACTGTACTTTTCTGGTCTACTGCTCAGTTTAAAGGTCTTGGAGTAAGAAAATTTTCACCCGCTTAGTTTTTTGATCATCAAAAATGTTACTTTTCCCACAGAGTTAACATTAGGATTGCGGCCATTTTGAATTTCAAATATTGGTTAAATGTTCAGTAATTTGTTACTCTAGTATCAAACTTTGCACACTAACCCAAGATTTTTATTCTTTATTTGGTAAGAGGATGGTTGAAAGTTTCATAGTGGAAAATTTGAGCTATAGTTGAAGCCTTAACCCCTTGACTACCTATGGCGCCGGATATATCCGGCGCCATATTGAATTACCATATACCTTGAGTGCCGGAAATATCCGGCACAGTTAAATAGGCGTATTTGCTTCGTTTTTGTCGCTAAAAATCCCGTAATTTCGGCGTCGGCACGCAGCGCGCCTAAGACTGATGTATTCCGATCTGGCCAGAATGTGATTGCGCCCCCGTACGTCCGAGTATGGCCAAAATCCGGAAGCAAATGTCGTGACCCACTACCTCGACCCTGAAAGGTCATGCTGATCTCAGAAGCTTCGCGCTGATTGTTTACAGTTTCAGAAGTACGGACGATCGTGAAGATGTTTATGGTTGTTTTTTTTAATGAAATGAAATGTTTATTTATTGAAAACAAATGATTTATATGTAAATATGTTCTATTAACAGCAATATTCGCGAATGAAACTAGAGGAAATACAATTTTTTACTATACGCCAGTGAAATTTTATAGCAGCCATATTATCAATATGACTGGTCACATGACTGGTCATGTGTTTGGTCATGTGATATTTTGTTCCCTAAAATGTATTTTTAAATATTGTGAATTATTTTTGGATAAATCATAACCATTTTAGATGCATGTTTCTGCAAGGAAGACATAAAGCAGGTGTTTACAAGTATAAACTGTGTTGATTTTCAAATTAAGAATCATGTCAGATTCTGATTTTTGTGGTCATTTACTCTGCCTTTTGTGAGAAAAATCTCAAATAGGTACATGATAACATCTATAAATAAAGTAAAGGGTAGTTATTATTACATATATGTAAAGACAATACCATGAAAATTGCAACTGTATTCAAATTTGCGTCATTTTATGGATTCAAAACACGTCCTGATGCTTTAAATATTCATATTCTTTGCCAACTCTGGTCACATGATGTGTCATGTGATCAGTCACGTGACCTGGAAATACAAAACTTATGTATAAAAAGGTGGGAAATTTCGTGCTGATTCAGAAAATATATGGTTTATTAGTACGAACTTAATTTTTACTCTAAGCAGTGTTCACGCAATGACCACACCTAAGATTTTATCAATATTTCCATAAGGGCCCTGGTATATAGGAATACATTGGCCTTGGTAGTCAAGGGGTTAATGTTGACTAAACAGATGACATGTCAAATGAAAGGGAACTGGGGAAGTAAAACAAACCTTGGAATAAGTCATTTGATCATCATAACGCACATAACAATTATTGGCTTGTAAGTTTCTGATTATTTATGATTGTATTCCATGATATTTCACATGACAACAACAAACAACCTTTGTGTGCATGACATGCCTGGAGGTACCATGAAGGACACCTAGTGGTCCACAAATGGTTAAAACACACAAAAATTCAAGTGTATAGCTTCACAATGCATGGTAAAACATACAGACAGTATCCCAAATCAGTAGAGGTACTCCAAAGCATCAACTCACCGTGACTGTCATGTCGGTTGTCTTGGTCTTCTCTGACGCCATGCCTACTGCCTTGTGAATTCACCATTCTGATGTTAGACTCTGGTTCGGAAGTGCGGTCCTCTAATGGTGCTGGTGGCGGCCACATCTTGATGCTGGCTTCAGCAGCTTCATCAACACGTGATTTTCCTCCTGGTAAGCGATATGAAAAATATAGATGTAATCCTCCCATATAAAGTTGGTCAGTTCACATGTCAGAAAAATTAAATCACAGCACAGTTTATGCTAGTGTCTTTTTACATTATAATTACATGGGGATGCAAATTTTGAATTTGCAATGACCCCATTTGCCTAACAATAAATGTTCCTTGACAAAGTCAGTTAATAAATCACATTCTCTACCTTTGTTTGATGTACCATATCCCCCGGCTTTAGGAGGCCAACATGGCAATACTGGGGTACCATCCTCATTCAAACCAGTGACAGAAACTTTGTCTTCATCTGTTTCAGTCTCACTAGCAACTGGATCATCTACAGAATGACATGGGAAGTCACAGTTTACTGTACACAACAGTAATTCAGTAACTTATTGTTACAAATTACTGAAGTGTTGGTTTGGGAGGTTTATATTATTTTGAAAATTTGAGAAATTGGACTTGTTATCTGCAAAACTACAAAGAGAAGACATCATTAAAAAGAATTATGATACCATGTCACATACTTCAACAATGTGAGACACATTCATTGGTCAATTTGGGTCATGTGACCATTAATACTTGATATACAGGACATTTTCAAGCCCCTGAACATGTGTAATCATAAAAAAAGATATACACAAATATTTGCCAAACATGAATTAAAGCATAAACTTGGATTCATTTAATCTCCTGCATGAAAGGTATGAAATACATCTGACCTAATTTTCATCACTTGGATTCATTACATTTTTGTAATGTACAAAATTTACATTAAAATAAACAGCAGTGCTTTACTGTGTTCAGTGACTCTTTGCTGAAGTGAAGAGAATGCTTTCACTATTGTATGAACTTCATGATATGATCTTGACCGTGTGCTAAATTTTTGTGTTTAATGTTTAACAGCCCTGAGAGGTGCTTGCCCTGACAATATCTAGATGTTTCATTGGCTTATTAATGTGAAGTGAAATGTGCTAATGAAGTGAAAACCCAAGTGAATAAATTTGAGTATGACTAAATATCATTCTCACACACAGTAAACAAACACGTCTGTTGCTGTTTTATACTCTGTACATTTACTTGTACAGGTTCCACAAGGTAAACTCTTAATCTTCCACAAAAAAAATGTGGATTTTTCTTTGATTTGTTGGTATTTTTATGAGAATAAAGGGTTCTGTACTGACCATTAATCTTTAATATTGGACTTGGGCAAGAGGAAAACGAAATTAAAGTGCTCGACTCGGCCTCGCCTACAAATTTTGGATTTCCTCTCCCCTTTTCCATTTATAAACGTTATGATCAGAACGTCGCCCTCTATACCCATATTAGCAGTACCTTTGGTTTGCTCTGGTTGCACTAACACTGGTGGCGGAGTAGGAGGAGGAGGAGGAGGTGGAGGTGGTGGAGGGGTTGGAGGTCTTGCTTCTCTGACTTCCCATTTTTCCTCATCTTCAGCCAAGTCCTCGAAATCCTGGCTCTCTAAGAATTCTTCCCTGCTCTCTCCTGTCTGACCGTCAAGGAATGGCATCAAGATCCTCAGGAAATTCTTCATTTGCTGCTGGCAATCTAGGTTGCCTTCACTGAACATCTTGCAGATTTGATCCCTGATCAAAGGGTATGACCTGATGGACTCCACATAGCTCTTCTCGATGTAAAACTGACGTTGTTCCACCAAACTGCAGACAACATCCTCGACAACAAACACGGCTTCATCTGTCTTCATCCTGTAGATGGCCTGAAGCTTACCGACCTGACCAAACTGCATGATCTGCAACAGACTGGCCATTTTGCGCTCTGTCAACTTGCAATACACTTCCTCCTCATATTTGTTGTAAACAAACAACTGCAGATATGGCACAATGTCATGGAAGAAATTCTGCAAAGGCGGACACGGCTTGAAAGATTCAGTGATGAATTCTTGGTCGATGCATTTGCTGAGGTGTGGCACTTCACAAGCTTCAAGGAATGTCTGCAGGTGACGTTCATCATACTTCTTGGTTTCTGGAAACAAAAACACTATTTAAATGACCAAAGTGACCAATACAAGCCAAGAATACAAAATTCCAGAAACATTAAAAGACTATTGATGTCAATGTTTTCCTTGCAACTGCACCATACCGGTGAATTTCAATTCAACCCCATCATCTTCAAAAATGTTCATGTAGCTGAACCTGCCTACTCAAGAAATGGGGAAAATGAAATACCTTGTCCTTGGTGGATAATATAATGAACAGTTTGCATTTCAGTGAGCTCAATTTATTTCAGACCTACCTCTTTTTTGTCTTGATTGCTTGTTTCTGTGCGAAACATGAACACTGACTTTGGATTCTCCAAGATCCAGTAAATTAACTTGCTGTTTGTCTTGAAAGAGTTTTTCAATGTGTTTATCATCAGGAATGAAGACTCCGTCATTTAAGCTGACCCAACGATTGGATTTGGTGGGAAACACTCTCTCCTTCTCTATCATCCCTCGCAGATGTTTGCTGTAGATGGGTGAGATGTATGTTACATCTGGTTGTTGGAAATTCTTTTCCAGACATTTTTCACCAAGAACAGCAAACAGATGGTAGATATCTTGAGTCTTTTCATAGTCAGGTAACACTGTTATATCGACCACATGTAACAGAAGCGCGATATAATCAGTCATTTTTGGTTGATGGTCAACTTTGATAGCTTGTCCACAGAAGAAACCTTCCAAATCTTGATAGATAGGTAGAAGTTGGGGTCGCTGGGGTACACTGATACTGGACGATAGTGCACTAGCAGCATATTTCACAAACAGACCTGAGGAGTCATGCCAGTACACATCTGATTTGTGATAGAATTGTCCAACTGGAACCTCTGGAACAAAGATGGCTGGATAGCTCTCAAAGAACTTCTGTATTGTTGATGGTGCTCCTTCCCTTTCTAGGTATTTGTAGACATTTGAGATGTGTGCGAGACTGGTCTGAAACTGAGAACCTTTCTTGGTTGACTCTGCTTCTTCAACTGTTGACTGACCTGTACACCAGTGTAGGAGATTGTCCAGTATAACTTGCGCATTGATATGACCAGCTGTCTTGATCTGCAGATGTTGTACCATGGATGTATTGGATATACCATAGACAAGATAGTAGACATGATCAGCCAGGAGGGAATACACTACATCTGAATGTAGGTATATATCTCTACCAGTGAGGTAAACAGGAATTTCTTGCTGTCCGTTCGGATGATGATGGACAGCTGGTAACCATGGCAATGTGGCCGCATAGATACCAAAAGATGATTGAGTATTAGTGAGCGCAACACCTTCCTTGTTGCATACACTAGCATTGGTGTATTTGGAGTAACTACTGTCCCAGTCTTCCTCCAAGATTTTCATCAATACCTGACTCTGTGACAGTTTCTGTCTTTCTGTGATATTCTCAGTGGTGACAAGACCATGGAACTCATCACAAACCCAGTCTTCAATCCGATAGTTACCATCCTCAGGTCTGGGCCAGAATTTGTAAACGTGTGACCAGGGAGAATGGATCTGTAAATGCAACATTTGCATATAAATCAAATTACCTGATGATCTGGTTTCTAGAATGTCCAGTTATAAATTATGTAGTATTCATCACCTGGTGATAGTTTATCAAAAATATTTTTTTTGTGGTCACACAAGCTGATTGTTAAACTGGCATTACCATCAGTGGTCAGAAAGTCTCAGACTGATAAAAGTCAGCAGTTTTCAGGATATTATTATGACAATGTAATTCAAGTCTTGGAAAGATTTTAATGCTAACCATTGACTGTTAGTGTGCTTTATGGTAAAATTTCACTTTCTCTTTCTCATCAACTTTGCTGATGTTAAATTTATCAAAACAGTTTGTCTCCATGACTCTATTAGAAACACATGATCGCAATGGATAGTATAACGTTATCCCCTTTAGACTGTGGCATCTTACTTTTGATGTACCACTCAACAAGTGCTTGCAAATGCCTTATTAGTCCCCACGGACACCGTCCGGGGGGACTTATAGGTTTGGTCATGTCCCTCCGTCCGTGCGTCCGTTCACGCAGATATCTCAGAGATGCCTGGAGTGATTTCATTCAAACTTGGTACAAGGATTACTTCATATGTCATACATATGCACGTCGATTTGTTTTATGATATGATCCAATATGGATGCCAGGTGGCCATTTTGTTACGATTTTTTCATGTACGGAGCCATAACTCAGGCACATTTCAACCAATTTTATTCAAAGTTGGTACAAGGACATTGACCTATATCATACATATGCATGTCAATTTGTTTCACGATATGATCCAATATGGCGGCATGGCGGCCATTTTGTTTCAATTTTTTCATGTACGAAGCCATAAATCATGCACGTCTCAACCGATTTTATTCAAAGTTTGTACAAAGACATTGACCTATGTCATGCATATCCACATCGATTTGTTTTGTGATACAATCCAATATGGCTGCATGGCGGCCATTTTGTTACGATTTTTTCATGTACAGAGCCATAACTCAGGCACATCTTAACTGATTTTATTCAAAGTTGGTACAAGGACATTGACCTATATCATACATTGCACTTCAATTTGTTTCACGATATAATCCAATATCGCCGCATGGTGGCCATTTTGTTACAATTTTTTCATGTACATAGCCATAACTCAGGCAAGTCTCAACCGATTTTATTAAAAGTTTGCACAAGGACATTGACCTATGTCATGCATATGCATGTCAATCTGTTTCACGATGTGATCCAATATGGCCGCATGGCGGCCATTTTGTTACAATTTTTTCATGTCCTTAGCCATAACTCAGGCAGGTCTAAACAAATTGTACTGCATCAAACTTTACCGGTGATAATCTGTCAGTATTACGATAGGATGCAAAAATGTTTGGCAGCATCCTGTTGATTAAGTACTAATTGATTCATTTTAATGACCTTTTGTAATTAGTTTGGCGGCTTACATTGGTTTCATGTTTTCACCACCATGGAACTCATTTTTGACCATTAAGCCCCATCTGTATCGCAGTATTTTTCATCACAGACCTAATTAATGAAGAAGACTTTTCCTCTCAAAGGACTTGTAATTAAGTACAAGTGGGGACTGTGTCATTATCAATGACTTGTTACTTTTAGTTCTGAATATTTGATTCATAAAATCAATTTTTTAAATCTATCTTGCAAAAAGCTGCTACTTACAATTTCACTCTCTGGAATGGTGATCATCTCTTTCTTTATAGCTAGGGAGTGAAGAACCCCTAGCTTACTGAAAAACTTCTCCCAGCTGTTAACATGTGGCTGTTCTCTGCTATGTTGCAAATAACAGCTGTCAAGTAGGATCCATTGAAAACCTGCAATACATGAAAATTGCAATTGGACAAGAAAGTTTAATTGGCTGAGTTAAGACTGATCAAAGCATCCAGCACTTTATTTCTTTCTCAGTTCGAGACAGGACGAAGCTAAACATTGTTTTTCAGAAACTATACTTTGACAATACCTTTAAACATAAACAGTGTACTGTCTATGCTTTAAACTTTGGTTTGCAGTGTCAATGGATAACTTCATTTATAAAGTAATGCTACAATTAGCATATGTATATTTTTAGAGCAACTTTTCGCATTTTTGGCCAAAACTCCTCTGCTTGTCCAATGGCTTTCAAATGTAGTATTTCAGATATACATCAGCACAAATCAATTTTCTGAAGAAGTATATCTAGCATAGCAGAATTATGGATGTAAATGAACTCAAGTGTAACAGACTCACACATGACATGATGCTGATAAAGTTGCACTAAACAGTCATCATCAAAGGTTTAAAATTATACAGTGGTGGTCAGTAAATGTTTTACCACATCTACACAAGACATTTAATCTGATTTACAAATTTCACATTTACCTGGCAGTTGTCCCTGCAGATCAACTTTGTTGCCATAATCTGTGGTAAAGTGAGTTGGTTGAGTGGCAGGGTTGACCAAACCATGGTTGGTGACAACTTTCACTATTTCCTTCAGTTCTTCCAAATTACAAACTGATGACATTTTCTCTGACTCTTCCTTGATGTAAATCAAATACTCCATCAGTAAAGTGTGACTTTTCTCCTGGAAAGAAGACCAAACACATTGCCATGGTAACATGGTAGTGCCTTTCAGATCTGCTAGAAATTTGGATTTATATTTACAATAGTTGCTTCTTGTACATTAAGAGGGAACTGCTCAGTGTCACGACTGCTATCTTTGAAGATCAGTTACTCTTAAAACATTTAGTGATTCAGATATAACAATTATACATTTCAGATAAACAAAACATCACAACACCAATTGGAGTATACATGAATTTTTTGGGACAAACAGCCACTCTTACAATTTCTCAACATTTCAATTCAAAATGGCCACCAATCTCATGTTGATTCCCCACAAATGAGAATATAAACTGTATGAGCAATAAGTCACTGGGATTTAATTTCATTATTGTCACTAATAGATTCAAAATGAAATCTATATGTTTCACTGACTGATAAGCCCATGAAATGAAATCACTGTGAAAATAAATAAAAATAGATTTTCTTGTTTTACTGGCAAATCAATTAATTTAATCAAAGTGAAAATCTCTCCAACTATGAAATTTAATCGTTGTGAAACTTTATGGATTTGCAATTGTTCATTTTCTTGAACACAGTCACAGGGAAAAATCATACAGTCTTTGTACTTTCAAGATGATCACATACACATGTACCTTACATTGTAAAGGATGACAAGGCAATAAGAGAAATACATTTTTATAAAAACTTTTCCAGTGGGTTTCCCTACACAAAACTCTGAAGATTTGATAACATGGGAAACCACTATGCCATGAATGTCAATATTGGATACCAGAAGAAGGCCTTTCGGACAGGATACATGGCTAAAATCTCAAGAAGCTTGGTGGTACTCTGGTTGGTAAAAGACCCTATTATGGATTACAACACCTACCTTCCATTGATCAGATTTGAAGACCGGTATGATGTGATTTTTAATGACTTCTCTTGGTTTCATTTCACAAACTCCGAGTGACATCAACACACTATGTACTTGAGAGTTGCATACTTCATCAAGACATGACAGCAACTCATACGGAACTAAATTCAGATCTTTCTCCAGTGCCATCAGCCTACCTGTAACAAAAAAGTGACAGAATAATGATTGGAGAAGCCACTTCTGATTACTGAGATTGAAGTGGTCTCAAGTAATAGAACATAGAATATTACCACTATCACGTTTGTCAAAATGAGCTTCTATGTGTACCTTGGCCTGAGTAATCCCTGAAGCATGCTTTTTAAATCCACTGTTATCCTGATGAGTGACCGTGCCTATTTTTTTCAAATTTTTGCACCATTTTCATGTTATCCATGAATCTCCTTTAGGTAAATAACCATTTGTTTAGTTGAGGGGCGTATACTTGATACATGGGACAGTTTGAGTTGAATGCATTTTTGTATGAGTTCTAATCCTTTGATCGTCCTTGCTCATCTCTAGGAATGCACCTTTGTAAAAGTAAAAATGAGTGATATGATCGTTTATATCAAATAACCCAATCAAGTCATGGTGAAATTTTCAAAGCTTTGAAACACTTCATTTTGATGATCTTTGTCAATAGTCATAGAGCTGTGAAAATTATCCTAATTCTGGTTTCTCGGCTGAGTTTTATTGAAGCATGAAACCTCAGCCATGAAAAGACGTTTATTGTACAATAATTTACTTACTTTGTGCCATCTTCTTCTTGTTCTTTGGAACAGCTCCAAGGTCTGCCTGCCTGTTTGCTGTGAGTGGGAAAAACACGCTGCATCTGTCAAGGGCTACAACTTGGCCATTAGACAGTGGAATTATGGGAATGGTTTGTACTTCCTGGATGACATCATCTTCCTGGATACTGTAGTCACTCTCCATGAGTCGGTGCAAACAAGCCAGCCACTTAGCAACAAATGATATTGACAGGGTTTCTCCTGAAACTGCACAAAGTACATTGTAATTTAGTCAATTTGAATGACATCTTAGGAGGCATCATTCACATCAGTTCAGCCAATTATTACAACTGTCACTCTCTTCGTCAAGTGACTTAGATGAACTGTACAGTCAGTAAGTGTTACAGTTAGTACATCTTTATTTCATTAATTTCAGTTTTTTTAGTAAAATTTCAAAATTACCTCAATGTGACTCTCTAAAAAGTAACAAAATTGTTAAATGTTTCATCAACAAATAATCCCATTTGAA
This sequence comes from Ptychodera flava, assembly GCF_041260155.1. Classification (NCBI taxonomy): domain Eukaryota; kingdom Metazoa; phylum Hemichordata; class Enteropneusta; family Ptychoderidae; genus Ptychodera; species Ptychodera flava. The sequence goes on from NC_091940.1 coordinate 36,722,035, forward strand.
ATACATCAAAGGCTCAGTACAAGCTCAAAACTGATTAGTAAAAGCATTGATGCTGTTAACACTTTTTTTGAAATGCCTGATCTTGTCTTAGAAACTGTTGTTGCATACAAAACTGTCACAAAACTTGCAAGACCAGGTCAAATTCCAGTTTTTACAAACAACTATATTGAGACCGTCACAGAAGATTCCTCATAAAGAATTATGGACCTTGGTACCAAGTACTGCACATGCATGTTATAGCACCCTCTGTGTTGAAAAAGTTAAGTAATTTGAAGCTGAGATAAAAATTACTGATTGTACATGAACAGTACCTTGCGCACTTGCTGAGACAGCCTTCCCAATTTCAATGAGGTTTTTGACAGAGAGAGTCTGTACACCAAGCATGTTGATCAAAGGCAAACTGATTGACGACACAATATGTGGATGGAGATAACTTCGGTTCAGATGATTGTGCAGCAAGTCTGGACTGATGACCTCTCTCAGCAGGGGATCCCTGGTGACTGCAAGTTCCGAGGGCAACTTCCAATCAAAGGAGCCTGAAAAATGGGAATGGAAAATCACAAAGTAGAAACATAAGCCAATTGAACTTTCCCAAATCAGATGCTTTCTGAAGTGTGATTGGTGGTAACTTTGTCCTATAGCGCAAGTGTGAATATTATAAGCTCTTGAATTCACTGGTCCATCAGACTAAAGAGATGGCAAATGAACTTGTCTGAGCACAACATTTGGTGTCCAAACACATTGGATCATTGGATTCGCTCATCCCCTGATGGATACATAACAGGTACAGTGTACGTGCCTGAGAGCTAACGCTTTTAAAGGGGAAGTTCACCGAGGCTGATTTTTACATATGTGCTAGCTTTTGGGTCGCTTATTCTGAAAAAGCCACTTTTGCCGTTCATAACTTACATGATTTTTAAAAATACAGCAAAAATAGTGCCAGAAGTTGCAGTGTAGGGCTTTATCAACCTAATGTATTTTGAATCATGGGAAAAAAGTGCCAAGCTTGGTACTTTCATTATGTGATATGGCAGGGACTATCTTCTCCTGTTACTTGCGTTCATGCCAGCTTGTGCGTATTTGCATAACATAAACAATAGGTATGCAAATATGCGCAGCCTGGTGTGAATGTGAATGACAATGCTTTACCCATTAAATTTGATTCAAAATACATTATGTTGATGAAGCCCTAAAATGCAACTTCCAGCATTATTTTTGGCCGTTTTTGTAAAAAATCGCAGGAGTTATAAATGGCGAAAATGGCTTTTCCAGAATAAGCAACCCCAATTAAAGCTAGCATATATGTAACAAGTCATCGTTGATGACACAGTCCCCACTTGTTAATTGGTACTTTGATTACAGGTCCTCAGAGAGGATAGAGTCCTCTTCATTAGGTCTGTGATAAAAATACTTTTGAATAAATTCGCTTCATACATGTCTGAGTTGTAGTTCAAGACATGAAAATGGTAATAAAATTGCCACACGGCGGCAATATTGGATTGTATCACAAAACAAATCAATGTGCATATGTATGACATAGGTCAATGTCCTTGTACCAACTTTGATTAAAATCGGTTGAGATATGCCTGAGTTATGGCTTTGTACATGAAAAAATCATAACAAAATGGCCGCACAGCAGCCACATTGGATCGTATCACAAAACAAATTCAGGTGCATATGTATGACATTGGTCAATGTCCTTGTACCAACTTTGAATAAATTCGCTTGATACATGTCTGAGTTATGGTTCTGGACATGAAAAAACATAATAAAATGGCCACACAGCGGCCATATTGGATCGTATCACAAAACAAATCAATGTGCATAACTATGACATTGGTCAATGTCCTTGTACCAACTTTGAATAAAATCTGTTGAAACATGCCTGAGTAATGACTTTGTACATGAAAAAATCATAATAAAATGGCCGCCTGGCGACCATATTGGATTGTATCACAAAATAAGTTGACATGCATATGTATGACATAGGTCAATGTCCTTGTACCAAGTTTGAATAAAATCGGTTGAGATATGCCTGAGTTATGGCTCTGTACATGAAAAAATCGTAACAAAATGGCCGCACGGCGGCCATATTGGATCATATCACAAAAAAAATTGACAAGCATATCTATGACATTGGTCAATGTCTTTGTACCATCTTTGAATAAAATCAGTTCAAACATGCCTGAGTTATGGCTCTGTACATGAAAAAATCGTAATAAAATGGCTGCCTGGCAGCCATATTGGATCGTATCACAAAACAAATCGATGTGCATCTGTATGACATATGAAGTTATCGATGTACCAAGTTTGAATGAAATCGCTCCAGGCATCTCTGAGATATCTGCGTGAACGGACGGACGGACGGACGGACGCACACACGCACGCACGCACGGACATGACCAAACCTATAAGTCCCCCCGGACGGTGTCCGTGGGGACTAAAAATCAGCTTTGGTAAACTTTCCCTTTAAAGTCATAGGTGTATGAGGTTGTATGTTGGAAATTTATTCTTTGATTGTGATCAAAGGTTGAAAGCTATTGGTGGTGACCATGGCACTTACCATCGGAGGATTTGACATCAGTTGGTAGACACGGCGACGCTTTTAACTGTTGTAGAATTTGCTTGGCAACTGGTTTGAAGAAACCAAGGATTTCTCCTTCCATCGGAACGTATTGTAGAAAACTACACACCGCATTCAATTCAGACAGATCTGGATGATCCTTAAATTGCAAAATAAAAAATTTTACATGATGTTGAAAAGGATGAAGATATGCTGAAGACAAACTAAGTAAAAATGTCAAGACTATTCATGCTTGTTTGACTTTTACCACGGTTACAACAGGAACGTTTAAAATTTGATATTCTGCCCAGGTTAAATTTTGATGAAGTTCAGTCCAAAAACGACTCAGTAGAGATGTATTTAATGAAAAAAGTGATGTTTCATTTCAACTTTCCAGTAATGTATTGTCCCACACTTGATGGATTTTCTCCCATACATAAAACACAACATAACCAGTTTGCATATCACATATGCAGTGAGATACACACTTTAGAAGAAACATTTTTCATTTATTCTAAACTCTATGGAGTTTACAAGACACTTGTCGTGTTAAAATTCTGTTGCTAATATTACTATTCTTTTATTTCTCATTTTTCATTACATTTACAAACTGCAATTACTGTACCTTGAATGCTTGCAAGGCTTGGATAAACAAAACAGGAAGTTCTCCTCTGAGCCACTGGTTCCAGGCACTGTCATTGTCGACATCTTCACGAGATGACGGCACATCAAAGTCACCTGTAAAAAAATCAAAACTAACTCAATTGCAATAAAATGCTAATTCATGTATATATTCTTTTCTGAAGTATTAATGGAACCACTTAAATATTTTCCAAATTAATAATTTTCTTGTCATACTCTACCGTCAATTTTGCTGTCGTTTAAAATGTTCTTATTTTCAAAAGTAAGTTACAGTTATTGTCTCTACTTGTCCTTTTTCACAACTTTGGAACAGGCCACTTTATTAAAACACTCTTGACCTAACGTATAGACACCATATAAAAGTGTTTTACAAAGGGGTACCTATCACCATCTTACCACTACAGACCAATAGATGGCGCTTTTTTGGACACCCTGTTAGAACATACTAAAATTCATGCATAAAATATTGTCCCAGTTGTGTTACTCACAGGCCATTAACATTTCCCACTCAATGTGATGGTATGTTTGAGCTATTGAAATCAATGTTACCATGATTTTTCTCGGTGAAAATGTCAGATAATCCAATTCATGCCACAATCAAGGGGTTCATGTCCAAAAGAAAGACAAAATGCAAATAGTATATATGTACTTTTCTTTTGCTCTGACTTCATCACATTTTTACTCTCAGTGAAGCTATTTGTGGTAGCTGGCCAAATTAAACTGTGACATAAATCTTTGCAAATGTACCAGAAAACACCTGTCAAAACACAATACTTAGAATCAACTTTTGTGACATGATATATTGCTATCAGTACACTAGTATGCCAAGAGTTGTGTGGGACTGGCATCTTGCACACACTCAACTGGTATCATTTGCCTTTTCATATACAAAAAATGTTAATTAGTTTGATTTGTCTTCCAAAAAGTATGTTGTAAGATATTTGTCCAGAATATGCATGATACAACAGCTATAACATCATAAACGACCCCTTCCTACCTTGGATGACAAAGCGGAATCCATAACTACGGAGAGGAAGGAAAGCAAATACTTTCTGTTTGGAAGGCTCTGACTGGGCATACAGTGTCCCTCCATCCACACTGGTTGGTTGCAATAAAAATGCCAAGGCAAGTTCTGTAGATTCTACATTCTCTTTGATCATCTGTGGAGAAAAGAAATATCAATTTATAAGTAAACTCAGATGTTGACCTGACTCCTCAAGTTATAATATTCCGATGTAAGAAACTTGACCTGATATGATTATTGATTCTCTATCTGTCAGATTATTGCATAAAGTGATATTTAAGACATACTTTTTAGATTATCATTATGTAAAATTTTGATAGAAAACACATATACATGCATCATGAAGCTTTTGTTGACATTCGGTTTTTTATCAAAAATTGGTCTGACAGAACTGAATGCACAAAACTACATTCATTGCAACCTTCTGACCATCTTCACAACTTTAGCTGTCAAATTTTAGACTTCTTCAAACCTACAATTTTTTACGTAGATAGTCATAGTGTACATTCACTTCAGACACTGATACATTCTTTACACCCATGCGTAATGGACATGGTCACTCAAAATCTTAACTAACTTTGTATAAAGTCAGTCTTCATGAAGATGTGAAAAGTCCCATGTTTCAGTCTCAGCTAAAATCTTAACTGTGCACAATGGAAGAGCAAAAGTTGTTAATCAAGTATAATAATACCTGGAAGGCAAAATATTTGTGGTCAAACTTGAACCAAAACAAACCTTGGTGGCATTGAGTTGTTTCTTCACAACAAGCCATCTGTCAAGTCCATCACCATGTTGGATTTCGATAACACTGTGATCACCATCTGTTCTCTTCATGCATCGAGTCTCACTGCTCACCTAAAAAATACAGAGAAATTGATATTACCAAGGAAGTCAAGGTAAGCTCTTCAATAGATATCAAAGTAGACTGGAAAACAACAAATTAGATCAACCACAATGACGATTCTAGAAAAATTCTGCTATGAAAGGTATTATGAGCCTCTAAATTAAAACAATTAAAACCTTTGCTCAGACTTTCCTGAAAACTTTCAACATCCTCTTCCAAAATTAGGAAATGAAATTTATGGGTCACCATGCAAATTATGCTAAGTTAAATTTCCTGATGTGCGATGTTCAAAATTGCTGCTATCCCTGTGTTAACTCAATGGGAAAAAATAAATTTTCGGTTTTTCTAAGTGACTAAGCCGGTGAAAACTTTATTTACTCCATAAGCTTCAAAATGAGCTCGATGAAGTGGTACAACAAAACTTAATTGTAAATTTGAGAGTCTAAATGTCTGTCCCCAGGTGCACTCTATCTTAAAAGATGACCAGAAAAGTAAAACATGCTGTTTAAACAATAAACTGACTATCAGAGGTATATAGAAGTACAGTAACATTCAGTAATGGGTAAATATTTGTGAAATAGTTTGATTTCTAGGCAGTGAGTTCTACCTTATCTTCAATGGTGATACTTTTCAATCGATGTAAGAACAACAACAAGGATGGATGGATGTCATGGAAACGGTTGCCAAGGGATCTGGAATGTTGTATTTCTGTTTTTAATGGCAGCACTATCTTAGTCCTCCAACTGAAATGAAGAGCAACATGGGAAACGTGTCAGAATATTGATAGGATTCTATTGATGTGTTCAGCAGTGTAAATTTGTTTTCTTTCCACACAATTTAGAACAATTTTACAAGCTTTGGCGGTAACAACATCAAAGTTACCTGTATAAGATGGAGTTCATTTGTGAAACCAAAGTATTGCAAAATTTCAGATCGCAGAGTATTATACTGATAGAAGATTAAGTGTGTATTCTTATATATGTATATTTATAAAAATTGGTGATTTAGCTCAAAGTTTTCTGTCCTTGGGAGAACTTACCTGAGTTGTTGAGACTAAGTCTTACAAAAAGTATCATATTTCATAAATCAATCAACCTTTATGCTATCATAGTTTGGGCAAATCTCTCGATTTTGATTACTATGATTCAAGCTATTTACAGGGGCAACAGAACTAAGCCTTTCCCCCCATTTCCTTCTTTTGATGTCTACCTTTAATATTGGAAAGAATAGAATGGGACCAAACCATTTTAGTGACAGGGGTTACATGGCTCTTGAATTCCAGAATATCAATCCTTTCCGACCTGACTGTCATTATATATGTACCACTGCAATATTTCCATATTACTTTCTTTGTAAGATATTATGTCATCAAAAATGTGTTGCATTGTTTCAGACCAGCTTAGTTAGCTGAAGAAACTGATTTCTTGAGAAATACTTGGACTGTGAGCAAACTCACCTGTCAGAATCCACAGGACATGTACTTTGCGGATCATCATCATCACCAATCCAGTGTGGAAGGATGTATCCCACAGGTCCACTCTTTGCATCAAAACACATGTGATAACCATTTGAATGGATGGATGGCTTGTCAGTAACTCTGAATACTGACTTAAATCCAATGCCTTTCTGACCTGTTGGTGAGAATCATACGGATAGTGTGAAAATGGTTGCACATAACGGTCGATTATGTTAAAGTGAATATATTGTTTGATACTGTTCATACTGTCTTTAAGTGAAACCATCTGTCTTTCCAGCATCCTTTCAGTTGAACTCCGTCACTCAGGATGTGTGAACATGTATACTAGTCTACATCTGGCTACTTATGACTTCATAGAGAGTGATTCATCTCTAAGTACGCATGTGTGCCTTTCTGTTTACTATTTCTTGTGTCTACAGCTCCTAAAGGTCTGGCAGACTCACCAATGTATCCATATTTATGTTTTCCCTTTGTGCTCTTTCCAACATCACACAGAGCCCGGATGTCTCTCTCTCGGAATCCACTCTCGTTATTCAACACAGTCACACAGTCTTTCTCTACGATGAACTTCAATGCGGGACTGGTGTCATCATCATAGCTGTTATCATCAGCATTCTGCACCAACTCTAAAACAAAGTGAGTGTCTTTGCTGTACAGTTCAGTAGACAACCTCTCAAGACCTCGTCCAGTACGATTCTGCAACCTCTCCATCAGATTAGCAGCTTCTTCAGTTAACTGAATACCAACACCAAATTCATACTGTCTGATTTCATCAATAACTCTGTGACATTCTATTTCTCTCAGCTCTTCTTCTGTCAGTTGCATTTCCTGTTCTTCATCCTCTCTATCATCACCTTCCTCATTTTTTCCTTCATCCTTGTCTTCCATTTCACCTTCGACCTTGTCAGTATCACTTTGTCCTTTGATCTTATCCACAACTTCGATACTGCTTTCATGCACATCCATAACTCCATCATCAGAATTCGTCTTAGATTCATCAGTTGGAACATCTGCATCACCAACGATGACTTGCTCATAAATATCTGGAGAGAAAAAAATCAAGCAGAAATGGGATTCAGGAGTGCATAGTGTGATTAGTTTCAAGATTAACACAAATCAAGTCAAGCACATCAGCAATAAGGTAAAAAGATCAGTAAAATACAATAATTGGTTATGTATTCCACAATATTTAATTGCATTTTTCAATTTTTAATTTTAAATTCACATTATGACTTAGTGAACATTTGCTCACTATGCAACAATGGATATTGAAATAATATCCTTTAGATTACTGCCACTTCATCCAAACTTCAAAAGTCAAATTTTCACAAAGTTACTTCTAAATAATGTACATTGTATATGTCCTCTTCACATACAATTGGTTTAGATTCAGTCTGAATTTTTCTATAACTATTTATCTGACTCTGATAACGTTGAATACTTACTATTTCCGACAGATTCTGAACCTGATTCTGTTTTGAATAAATCTTCAATATCAGAAGACTCTGTATCTGAACTTTCATTGTCTGTGTCACTGTCCATGTCACTCTCTCTGTCACTACTTATGTCAGCATCAGAGTCTGCCTGTATATCACCATGTACCATAGGGTCATAGTAAGAATCCATCCCAGTATCTCGTTCCGCTGTCTCTTTAGCACCAGCTTGTTGTGGTCCCTGAAATCATCAACATAAAATGACAAATTATCGACACTGTTCTTTGATGATCCACTTCCTTCTTATCTCTAATCATATTGGTCACATTATCTCAGCAGTATGCCTCTCATTCAAACTGAAAAACCATTGACTCAAGAAACTTCTCTCTGACAAATGAACAATTTATATATTTCATTATGCTTGTAATAGGGCTGATGGGAAAAAATGTCCAGAAAATTTCTTAATTGACATAAAAAATTGTGAGTTAGAGCCACAGTCTGCATCAGCTAATGTAGAATATCTTTGGACATGTTGTCTTAAAAGCAATAATCAAACTCAAAATGGAAATGAACGTGAACTTTGAAATGGTAATTTAATCGGACATGAGATTACTAGTTTTACAGGCAGGGTAGCAGTCTTGCATTGCATAAAAACAGGATAAAATCCCATCTATTTGACATTTAATATAGTTATACATATTTGAAAAAGATAACAAAAATTATGAATCAACCTTTATCTCTAGCACCATTGTGGTTGGCTCAAACCCATTGTTATCAGTGATGATTGAGGATCTGTTTACAGGCACTTTGAGGGTGAACGGGTAAAGTTCAGAAAAGAAAAGACCGATTGGCAATGACATGTAAAAACAGTACATTTACTTTTTTCATCAAATATTTTGATTCAAGAATTTACCTCATGGACATTATTTGCATCCTCTGGTGTCATCATAGCAACAGGTGGCTGTACCACAGTTCTCTCATTGAAGGATATCACCCATTCATTGATTCCAAGTAGTAACCCCAACTCCTGCAATCTGCTCTTCTCTGCACTGTTTTTACAGTACTTTGCAAGTAATGTCTTGGATTTGGTGGCACCCACAGCTCTACCAAGTGGTTCAACAATCACCTGCAATATATTAAAAGAAGTTTTTAAAACTATGATACTGTTGTTTTTCTTCTCCTATGCAATTCATCTAAATTCAACATTTGAAAACCAATCATTATGAGAGAAATGCCTTATAAAGAGAGAGCATTTTATAGTAAAAATCATGTTTTTTAAAATCTTACAATACTTTCCTGTACTACAGCTTGTGTTAAATCACTTCATGGCAAAACAGAGAACAGGTAATATAGTGTGTTCAAAAGGATAACAGAACAGTGCCCTCAGTGTTAAAAATTGTTAAGCTCTTAAAGGGGCAAAGTCGCCCATTTTTTCATGAATTTTGTTTGATATAAGATACCACTTATATTGTTTGACATGTTGAAAGATACTGAATGAATGGGTGACCATGCATATATTCGACCCCCGTTTTAGACAAATTACATGAAACCATGGCGAAAATGAATTAATGGTCATGACCATTCATTCATTTTTGCGATGGTTTCATTTAATTTGTCTAAAATGGGGATCAAATATATGCATGGTCACCCATTCATTCAGTATCTTTCAACATGTCAAACAATATAAGTAGTATCTTGTATCAAACAAAATTCATGAAAAAATGGGCGACTTTGTCCCTTTAATAGGAGAGTTTGAATGATAACTCCCATGATCATGACTTACATTTATTAGACTTAAGAGTGCATTGGAAATAAAATGCTTTCTTCCCTGTCCTATCTCAAAAGATCTATGGAATATGATAAAGCAATAGATAACACCTACCTGGTTTGCTATAGCAACACAGATTTGAGTTGGTATGTACATCAACAGAGTCATTACAAAGTCTAGCACAGTACTGTAGTTATTTAACTCATAGTCATCTTCATAATATGGTTGTGGTGCCCCTGGCGCTGATCCACCGACACATAGCTTAGCAAACGCAGACTCCATCATGTTGGCTAGCAGAGCCAATGGTGAATTCTTAAAGCCTCCATATTGGATCACTATGGAGACCAGGTGACCTGCTGTTGGACGGGCATCACCTTTCCCAGCATGCTCTGCAAACATGGCTGGTGAGGTGGTAGTTGTTAACTTCAGTAACACCCCTGGCTTTGGTTCGAGCACACAAACATCAAATGGAAATTGAACTCCTGTGATGCAGAGATAAGAGTAGAATGAACATATAACAAAAAATATATAAACTAAAATAAAATTTAGGTTCAATACAGATAAGATGGGGTAAGAACTTAATTTTAGAACTTTCTCTATTCCTCTAAATGTAATACAAGGTACATTAATGTGACAAAGTCTATCAGTTGGAAACTTTTGTGAGGAAAATAAGTTGTCTATTTAATGTAATACAAGGTACATTAATGTGACAAAGTCTATCAGTTGGAAACTTTTGTGAGGAAAATAAGTTGTCCATTTCCATTTGTGGCTGGAGACACGGAAATCTTCTGATATCTTCTGATATAATGATGGAATTTGACTTGAGTTAATCTCTCTACCCACTGTAAAATGTTCTAAAATTTCTGTCAAAAAAAACTACATCCCTGGCCTATATATCTGAACAAGGTGATAAATATTTTTTTGGTAAAAATTGTAACTCTTGTGATTCTGCTGCCATGATTTACAAGCTTGGTCACTGCATCAATGAATGATTCAGCTATGGATTGTTCATTATTAAATATATATAAACACAAAGATAGTGAACAGCACACAGCCGAGTATAATTATGTGCTAGAGAATGCACTTGCCAAATTTGAAAAGGTTTTCTCTTAGCTTCATACCCACCAGTTATGCACCCACCAACCGTACTCCAACACTTTCATGACCAATCCTTCTTATGAGAAGTGATAGCGTCTCAAACATAAACTAGGAAGTGAGGAGTGACTTCATAGTACTAGTATATGAAGTAGGATGGACTAGTTAAATTTCATGACAGGGTAGACAGCTAGCAGAGAGCATTAGCCTAATGTATTGCCCTAACAGGTGAGTATAAAACTAGGAAAAAATCTTTTCAAGTTGGAAAAGTGTGATCATAGCGATTGAGCCTAGAGCATATAGCGAACCCCTTTGACAATTTATATGTACCTGTCACACAGTCAGATATCATACTAGCCCACTGATAATTTACCTGTCACACAGTCAGGTATCATACTAGCCCACTGATAATTTACCTGTCACACAGTCAGATATCATACTACCCCATTGATAATTTACCTGTCATATACTTATTAGCAATAAAGGTATACCACGAGATTTTGACCAGTTCACAACATATATGCACGAGCGATAGCGAGTGCATATATGGAGTGAACTGGTCAAAATCTCATGGTATACCGTCGCTGGGTGTGATTTATTGCTATCATATCATAAAAAGTATATTGAAATTCTGGCGTTGAACGTCAAAAATGGATTTTTGCTCAAGCTGAAAGCTCGCGTGTATGCCAGCCGTGGTATATCGCCAATATTCCACGGTTCTTTTCTCGTCTCGACCAATCAGATCGCTGTATTTGCACCATCAATATACTGGTATGATATAATATCAGATATCACACTAGGCCACGATAATTCACCTGTCACACTGTCAGATATCGTAATAGCCCACTGATAATTTACCTGTCATACTGTCAGATATCATAGTGCCAGAATTCCTCTCAATGAATTGCTTGATGTCTCCATGTTCTGGTTCAAAGACAAGAGACCAATGCGACCAGGCAGCTAAATCTTCCAATAACGGAGCATTCATCAAACATGCCATGGCTTTGCCTCTCTGCTGTGAACCTAATATACCAACCGTTCGCTGTTCACCAGATGCGATAATTTCTGTAATCCTGTTGAGACATACAAAATTCATGATAGTTTCACAGTTAATTTTGCATGGTCTGAATTTGTCGTGTGAAGTGATATGGCGAACATAATGATGTTTATATGGATGAGTAGTTTTGGACACTTGTTTCTATGCCAGGTGATTTACCGTTATTTGGTACACCATGACTGAATGCTTACAGCCTCTCTACAAGAGAGATAGACTGACAGATTATTACAAAGCACAACAAAGGAAGAGATGCCAGGATAAGTTCCTGAAATTCATTCTGATTACAGCAGAAAAAACAGCATCCTAGATTCAGTAGCTTCACAAATAAAAATTTGTAAATAAATCTGGTAGTTTCCAAATCAGGCAAATAGAAACTTGTTTTAAGAAGATGATAGTTTCTTATAGATGCATTTCAAAGTATTTAGTTTTCCATCTTGAACAGTTTAACGCTCCAACAGCCAGTCAATATGCATTTGAGACAAGCAGCTTTCACAAATGGCAAATTAGAATCATAGATTTCAGAACACTGTGCAATTGTACAATATAATGAAAGGAATTGGTTGTGCATACACACAATAAACTACGGTATTTGAACCAGCAGATTGGTACATGTATTATCCTTTAAACAAATATATCATAGCCATGCCACCGACAACACTGGGGACAACCTGAAAAACTACAATAGATACATTCATATATATATATATATATATATATAATATATATATATATATATATATATATATATATATATATATATATATATATATATATATATATATATATATATATATATATATATATATATATATATATATATATATATATATATATATATTTCATAAAAACAAATAGTGCAAAGAAAGCAACCTAAAGATTTGGACTCTGCACTTATTACTTGACAATTATTTCTTCAGTTCCCAGCCCATCAGTCTTACCTGTTACTTGTACAGAATGCTGTTTCATAGATCACTTTACTGTACAGAGTGCTGGTGGACAGATCACTGGTGTTTCTCTGTTGTTTCTTCACCGTGTTGATGAGTTGTAATAGTGAACCATGGCCAAGTTCTCTGACAGTACTCAACTTGTAATGACTGCTCAGGCTGCTCTCAATCAGATCACCCTGATGAAAGAAAGGAAGCGTATTGGATTGAACATTGAATCTCAAAGTCAAATACATACCTTGGTGGTAAATTCCTGTAGACATGCCATTCATGTATTCCAAAGGATGTTCATAACGTTTCAAAAACAGGCAATAAATTGCGATTGATTGGCAGCTAGGAAAGGGACAGAGCTCATAGACTGCCACATTTCATTGAATGGATGAGACTGCTTTTGATAGGGAATAGCCAGGAAAAGTTGGTGAATTTTCAGTCAGTTTGTCCAGTGTCTGGATAACAATTAGACTAGGTCTGTCATATGAGGGTGCCCTAACACTTGCTCTCTACTTTATGAAGTGAGAGTGGTAGCATCATACAACAGTCTTTCCAGTTCAGATAAAATGTATTGGTAGTTACCTTATCTAAAGCACCACACTGCTGTATGAATTCCAAGATATCTTGTCTGTTGGGTCTGTAGATAGATCCAGAGACAGTAGAACCACTGCTTCCTATTCCAAGCTGGCTTCCTCCATACTCTTCCAGCATCTGATGTAATCAACATTGACAAGTTGGTGTAAGACAACAGCAAGTGATGGAAATTAAAGCATCAGTTTCCATGATTTCAAATATCATGGAGATTTCCAACTTATGTTACATACGTTATTGTAATTCAGAATTCATCTACTGTACCTGGTTGCAATATATCATCAATGTATTACATGACAATACTATGTGTATTTCTGTACTACAAATTCATGCTGAGCTAATCACTCATTGCTGCCATCTGACGCTTGAAGTGACAACATAATGTGTTCATTTATGCAATGTGTATTAATGAATATTGTTTATGTATGCAAATCTTATGATGATTCACTCATAATTGCAGAATATTCCTATACCACAGATTGTATAATAAACATTTCCTACAGCTATATAAGAATAATTCCATACAACTGTATTGGAAACATTTATAAGCAATTAATAAATATAATCACCAGATAATTATAATTTCATGCATATAAATTTACTTGGATTTTCCCAGATTACCAGTCCCACAGATCACAAACCACTGAATAGATTTGCTAATCAGCATACATACCTGTGGGTGATTGTTGATGTACTCCAAGAATGTTCCGTGGCCCATTGCCAGAAATGATTCAAATTTGAAATGATCGGCAAGCTTCTTTTCAATTCTTGAGAGAATGCTGAGGTTCAGATTTCCCTGACACCTCTCAAGGTATTTCACAAGTTGTTGAAGCAGTGCAGCTGTGTGAGAAAGTATCTAAAATGTTATGGTATTATTAAAGGATCAAAATCATGGTATTGGATCTTGGAACACAAACTGGAAAACAGGTAACCAACTCAAATAAATTTAGTGTTATCATTTTCACAGTTACACAGATCATCATTTATCCTAAGTCATATCATAGATAATATGATACCAGTACGTACAAAGATTATTATTTCATTATCATCATTTTCACAATAATCAAATTTGCTCAAAGTCACTCAACTCATGAAAATGATGACATTCATGTATGGATACATTATTGAAATTTAGGCACTTCCACTGAGTAAATCTAAGTTACCAGTTTTGTTTTATTTACGAAGGCACCAGAAAAAAAGTTTACTTAAACTTTTCACCTGCAGTTGGTGGAATTTGTTGCTGGGTGTCGACATCATTGACATTTTCAGCAGCTGAGGCATCATGGGATTCCATGTCATGTGATGTCTGTCCACCTATCATAAAGCCTTCTGGTGGCTCCAATCTGCCGGTACAAATCGCCAGCTGGAACATTTGTCTTGCCAGTGGATTCATCAATATGGCATTGATAAATCTTTCCATATGTCGTTCCAGCGGTCGATCAATACTGATTTGTTTAAAAGCCATCAAGACATCCATGATAACATCTGCTGCAGTCATACTCGCATACTTCTTGCGAAGGTCATACCCTGGTGTTGCCATGGCAGCAGTCTGATCTCCAAAAGAATCAAGAAGGGTTGATTTAACTTTCTGTAATTTCGCCTCTATTTCTTCTTCAAGGTCCTGGGCAACCTGGACTCGGATCCTGTCAAATGTCGCTTTCTCATCACGCTGAGCTTTCTTTATCACCTGAGCGGCAAAAATACAAAAACAGTTTTTTAGCCAATCATGGAATAGAGAGAGACGAGTTTTAACACCATTAACTTCATGGAGCTTTCCATCAAACTTGAAAGTGGTTTTCACTTTACTCAAAGCTTTACTGAAAGCTTGCTGTGTCACACGGTGTCTTGACTAGCTTTACTTTCTCTTGAAGGAGTATGTATCTTCAATAGACTTGATTGTACTGGTAATAATGTATGAAACATTACCAGATATTAAAGAGTCATCCATGAAATACTACTGAAGAATGCATGTAAAATAGGTTGAAGGAAAAAGGGTTCTGCTGGCACAGGGATCTAAAAAACCAAAGTATTGTAAAATCAATTAGATTGCGTACACAAAGTAATAATGTATTGTCTGTAGGTTTTTTGAATCTAAAACTTCGATCTGTGATAAACTACCGGTAAGTGTTAACTTACTGAGATTGCTAAGGCAATACTCTGTATTCGAACACCAAGTTGATAGGGTTCATCACAATTGTACTCCACCATCAAGTATTCCATGAACTTGGTCAAGTCAACAGATGTTCGCCAACAATCATACTTTCTCATATATGCACGTAGATGTCGCATTATATCAATGGTGTTGATTGGAGGGATATCTGAATCTGACAGACTTGGAGGCAGTTTAAACATATCATGGACCAGTGGATTCTTTGCAATGGGTCCTAAGTTCAATTCTGTGTATGAGTTTTTAGTCTTTTCAATGTCTGACAGACTCTGGACTAATTCATGTGCTGTTGATATGGAACGCACCATCAGGAAAGCATGTATATATGCCGAGACTTTACACTGGAGTTGATGGAGCTGAAACAGCCGGTCTATTTGCTTTTCATTTCTGTAATTGAGCTCTCTGAGTGATGATACATTGAAATGCTGGAATAGCATTTTGGTAACTTTATCCACTGTGACGTATTCCCCACTTTCAGCGAGCTTTGTGATGATGTCATCACAAACTGTGTTGACATACTCCTTACTAGGTATCCCACCCTTGTAAACATAGCTTTCTGTTGTCTTGAGTGTTGACAACATATTACGAGAACTGTTGACATTGGACCTCGTAACATCACTTGAAGATGTCATCTTTTCAGCATTCTGGTTTCCCACTGCCAAACTACTGCTGACTCTTGTCACTCCCTGAGTTGTAACCTTGGTGCCTTTTGTGATAGAGTTGCTTTGACGTGGCACTGCTGGTGCATCCCTTTTCTTGCTGGTAGAGGATGACTCAACCTTTGAGAAAAGATCAGGCCATTCACCTTCATCCAAGGAACTGGATTTACTTGCCACAGTTTTCTCTGATGACATCACAGATCCACCTGTCGGCTCATTCACTTTCCATATCTGTCTTGATTCAGCCCATGCTGGTTGTGAATTGGATGTAGAATCTCCAGCACCAATTAGAGATGTCTGAGTTGTTGGTTTGGTATTGGTCTGCTGTGGTATTGTGTTTATTGACATGAGTGGTACTGGTTGCACAGATTGGCCTGTCATTGGAAGAGGAGCCCCTCTATTAGGTGCCATGTCAGCTGATGTACCTGATAGTTGCTGCATTGGCTGTTGAGGTGTGGGTAGAAGAGCGCCACCAATGGTGTCTTTCGGAGCATCGGTTGTAGTGACTCCATCTATTGGGTTCATTTGCATGAACTGCTTTTTATTTAAGTCTAATTGTGCAATGGCCCCCAAGAAATATGATTCAGTTTCATGTTTGCGAGCAGCAAATTCCCGCTGATCCATAACACCCTGAGCCAGCAGCTGCTGTCCTCGTTGCATGCGATGCATATACTCAGATTGCAACATCGCTATTTGTGTATCGAACGCTTGCAAGTATTTCTTGACTTCTGAAATATACTGCTCCTTCTCTGCACAGTTTGGTTCATCTGCGATCTGTTGTGCTTGTTCTTGTTGAATACTAGAAGGGGATGAACTTTTTGTTCCACCAATATCAACATCAGAATTGCTAGTTGTCCCTGATGAAGATTTCTTCCCAGTCCTTTTTGGTTGCTGTGTTGTTGGCACTGTTTCTCGTTTTCCTTCATTTTCAGCAACATACTCTTGGCTTAGTTTTGCCTTGAACTTATCAAGCACACGATCTGTAGGTTTTGATTCAAAGATGTCTAGAAACAGGAACAGCAGATCATCTTTGTCAGCAAGTCCACATTTCTTGGTGTTCAAGCTTTTACAAAATTTCACATTATACTTCTTTGGAACATCTTTCCAGCAAATGCTTTTGGGATACTCAGCCCGAAGCAGTTCAACAAACTCTTCTTTCAGTTGCTTCAAACCTTTCTCATCAAGGACAACACCAAAGTCAGAAACGTTGACATCATGATTCTTGTATTTTGCATCTAGATCCATCCATACCTCATCACAATTCCCAGTTGCATGCAGATAAAAAATATCATCAAATTCTTCAAATACAGAGTCCATATTTGTCAAACCATATTGTTTTGGAGCCAGGCCTTTTTTGTACATTCTGCTGTATGCTGTGTGAACATAGCCCTCTGGAATCCCATATTTGTACACTTTCAGAAGATTGATCAATTCAACTTTCAGTTTATCTTTGTTTAAAAATTGAGACTGCTTGTCGCCAGAATTTTTTCTTCCGTCTTCATCATTTGATATTCCACGGAAACTTGGAAACTCTTTGGAATTCATTGTGGCCTGGTTATTTGATGACAAATCATCTTTCACAGTGGCTGTCCCTACCAATTCTGTTCGTATCTTGGGTCTGGTGCCAGTGGGTTTCTGAGATTTTTTGGGTTCCTTTACCTTAGAATCTGATGAGCTGTTACTTTTTGGTTGTTCCTGTGCTAGCTGTGGTGGACTATGACTATCTGACGTCACCTCTTTCTGTTCTTGGCTCGGTACACTGCCTCTGAACTGTTCTTTCAACACTACCCATTTTGAGTTGGACTTGGGTTCACCAGTGTTTTCAATGGTGAAAATATCACTGAAAAGGCTGAACAGCTCATTCATACGTTTAACTCCGAAGTCTTTAGCAATCAGATTTTTATGAAACCTTTGGTTGTATGCTGTACTGAATGATTCATATCTTATTCTACACCCTTCATGTGCTTGTAATAGTTTAATCATCTCTTTCTTTAATTTGGATCGTTTGCTTTCCATATTTTCCTGTGGCAATTCTTTTCTTTCCGGTACCATTCTGGTTTTAGTCACTTTGGCTCCCTTCATTTGATCACTGTCTTTTCCAGCGCCATTTTTGGTTGAGCCAGTTTTACTGTCTCCCGTTCCAGATTTACCACCATCTTTGGTGTTGACTTTACCACCATCCTTGGCATTGACTTTACCACCATCTTTGGCATTGACTTTACCACCATCTTTGGCATTGACTTTACCACCATCTTTGGCGTTGACTTTACCACCATCTTTGGCATTGACTTTACCACCATCTTTGGCGTTGACTTTACCACCATCTTTTGCATTGACTTTACCACCATCTTTTGCATTGACTTTACCACCATCTTTGGCGTTGACTTTACCACTATCTTTTGCATTGACTTTACCATCATCTATTGCGTTGACTTTACCACTATCTTTGGCGTTGACTTTACCACCATCTTTGGCGTTGACTTTACCACCATCTTTGGCGTTGACTTTACCACTATCTTTGGCATTGACTTTACCACCATCTTTGGCGTTGACTTTACCACCATCTATTGCATTGACTTTAATACTACTGCTTCTTTCAATTTCATCTCTAGGATCAGCTTTTCCATTGGCTTCACTTCCATTCTTTACACTGGCCATACTATAATCTTTTGCTGTTGCCCCGCCACCATTTTTCTGAAAAGCTTTGCTTTCATCCTTTGAACCAGTTTTACTTTCACTATTAACAGAGTCTGGATAACCACTGACAGCAACACCAGTTCTGGTACCATTCATTTCAGTTTTACTTTGTTCTTTCTCTTCAGGAGTGCTACCACTATCCTTTTTCCCTTCTTTGGCTTTCACAGATTGGCCGCTTACTGCTGTTTCTCTCTTCCCTTCTTCATCTCCATTGCTCTGCATTTTTCTGTCTTAATTCAAACAAAAAACAAATGTTAATAATACATCATCTAAATATATAATATACAGTACTTAGTAATAAACATACAAACAAATAAAACAGATTTCTATCATGTATGGTATCACACAGTTTGTATGAATTTTCTTTTGAACATAACATCTGTTTTTTAAGTACAAGACAAAATAACATTGTTTACATTGACATCACTCCAGGAGTCAGTACAGCATCATATTAGGTAGAATGTAATAGATATATTGTTAAATTGCAACAGTGATCACTTTATCAACACTCAGAAGGGTGATGGTCCAAGTGACATTAGCTGTTTTTTTTGGCTTACGATGAACAACGAAATAGATACAATGCGAAATCCCGAAATCACGAAATGACAACATTTCCACAACCCCAAGGCTGTGGTGAGTGTATGTTACCAGCGTTACGTTATATGGCCTCCCACCACTTGCAGACTGATATAAAAAAAACCGCTGGTGGCTCCACAGAAATATGGCGGGCAGTTTCCGCCGAAAACAGCCGATTTTGAATCCAAAACTGGCATCGATCTTCGTTTTTGAGCACATCCACCTCGCCTAGGTATACGATGTGCCCAGCCGCACTTGTAAACTTCCGCAAAGCCATACTTTTCTCTATCTATGCGAGGGAAGCATTCGTATCCGCCGCCATTGTTCATCTCATTCAACCCATGAGCACTCGGGCGAAAACCAGCCCTGCCATGCAGAGCTTTGTGGATCAAAGGTCAACCTCGCCACGGCATAGCTATGCACGCTACCCGCCACCAGATAGCTGCGTTTCGACAGCTAGTGTTTGAAGATTAAAAACCTCAAATAAGAGTCAATTCCAAAATGTTATGGCTTTATTTCGAGAGAGATTTGTGAAGCTTCACAACTCGCCTGACTAAACAGGTACTGTAGTGACTGTGGGAGTACGTGTTCATACTGATATTTTCATGGCGGCCCATGATTTCGCCATGTATAACTTTGTAGTTCAACTACCTTACCCACAATTCAATGCGAAGTCCAATTAAGTCAGTATGGCGGATACAGGGCAAGTGTGCGGAATCCCCAGGAAGTGAATATTGCCAAATTTCGGCACATGTAACGTTTCTAGGCCGGCCATACTGGAGCAATAAACATTTGAAGGTATTTGTGATAGTCGAGGATCATTTATTTGACGCCAGATTGTTTCTTTTGTTTCTTTCTGGCTGCTTGTCTGAAATCGGTGTCTGACCTTTCTCTTTTTCCCAAGTAAACGGCGACCTGCGGCCGCCCCATCTCGAACGACTATCCAAGCAACGTTACGATAACCTGTGCTGAAGGTCAAACAGGAAAGAAAATACCAATATTCTGCATAATGCACACATGTGCAAATATACATTTTAAGATGGTGACAATATAATGTGGTACTGACATTGACACAAACAAATTAGTGTATCTTGTATTTCAACAAAACACATGTACTTGGATTATAATCAGACTGAAAGATCCATCCCTTGAGGACGCTCCCTGTGCTCCCCTCCTCTGGAGAGTGCCCTGAGCGACTGCTCTTCCAGTCTAGATTACAATTAGCCTATCTAGAAGGAGACCCTGTTAAGATTCATCCTTTCAATGCCAAATTATGGAGGAAATTGATGAAAGAACAAATCAGCACCAGATTCATGGTATATCCTGATTGTTATCAATAGGGTGTTTAGATCTAAAATTAAAACAGAGGAAATTCTGTCAAAGGATTACAGTGGTCCATGTTGACCCCGCAGTGAACCCTTGCATTGTATAATACATTCTTTAGTAATAGCAGCATGTAGCGTGCTTTTGTGAAAAAACAATAGATATGCAAATCAAAATGGAATATTGCATGAGAATCTCATTTGCAGCATATTTTTTTTGTCAAGATATGCCATATTCATTTTTTATAGGATTGAGAGACAAAAATGTTACATTAATCTTGTAATTCCTATAGCATAACATATATTTCTGATAAATTCAGCAAATATAGACTAAAATAATTGGTACGGACAGTCCAAGACAGGAGTGACTTGAAAATCCACAGCTGCAACAGGAAGTTGACAAAAGAGAACACAGCATTGTGTTACAAATTGACTTGTATATGGAAGTTCATAGTTCATAAAATGTTTTGAAGAATTTTCACATGCTATTTAATTTAAGAATTAACAAAGTTTGTAAATGTTTCTAAATGTAAATATAATTATAAGTATGTTGCATATTGTTCTTCATGTTTAAAATGACTGGCCGATCCTTAATAATGAGATCGTCATGACAATTGAGTTAAACCAGTAAATCTTTTTCTTTCTATTCTTAGAAATGTCGTCACACCCTGGCTAACATAGTTTATTACAATCACTGCAGTGATAATTTCGCCAAGCAGGTTAAGTTATTTCCTTTATAAATTGAATCTGAGTATTTTGGAAACTCTACATTGCAAAACATTTCAAAATTTTCATATTTTTGACAGTGTGTACTAATAGTAAACTTTAATGTGGCATTTTTAATTGGGTGAAAAATTGATCCATTATGTTAATTTTTAAAACCAAGACACTCACATTGGACACAATAACCTGATAAAGGGTAGATTAGGCTCAAAAGACTTGCATTTGACGTACGAATTAATTTTAACAAACATTGCACCACTTTTACACTATTTCCCTATTTCTATCTACTCAAGGGTTGTCTGTCAAATATAAGCTTAAATTCTTGCACAATTGCACATGTACCACATGTATGCTAGTACAATAATTCATTTTATTATTTTATTTTATTTCACTTATCTCCAGTATTTTTGGCCCAAAATGAGTGCAGGATAGAATATTTCAGAAAAAAATATAATCCTACTGAAGTTTACTTTCGTTTTGATCGCTACAATTTCATCATACGCAACAGCTTTAGTGTTTGTACAAGAGCCTTTATATCCAAATTCAATGATCAATATCTGGCGTTCTTTGAAACAATGAAAGCTTACCTCTTTAGCCACTGCCCCGACTACGCTCCGGCTACAGACAGTCTTGACTTTGAAGGTGATCACAAGCTTTGCAAGTGTATTGGCGCTTGAGTATATCACAGCGAGTCTCACTATCTTCACTGTATATCAAACACCAAGGTTCATGAGGATGTCCTCAGCTACTGGGCCACCCTCGGTACTACACTAACTGTGCAACTGACAGCTGATCACGTATGTAGAATGACGTCATACAGTTTCTTCGAATTCACTCGGCATCAGCTGTTCAGAAAGGGCGCCCTTTACAAAAGTGGACCCTTTAACTCTGTAAAATAGTATACACAAAAGCGAAAGCATGCAGGAAAACATCCTAATTTCCATTTAAGCAATTTTATTCGATGTTCAGTACATCATATCATTATGGTAATCATTTCTTTAGTATACTTATAATCAAAATTTGTTTAGATCTGATCGAGCAAAATGTTTCCATGGAATAATAATTACAATGCTAAGGGTTCTTGTTTCACCTTTGACCGTAATTGTTTACATTGGCAGCGCAGCTGTTCCTTTATCTGTTTATATTTGTTGTTGAAGTTGCCGACAAAATTGTATCTTACTTCTGAGAATACGATCTGAAAGTTTGTAGTGAGCGAGTCGACAGTTCTGTGGAAATGTTGCGTCAATTTTGTCATGAGCTGAAACCTGAGGCGGAAGCTTAGCCCCAATCAAGTGACCACAACCAAGTTTGACCATGGGTGGCGTGGTTCAAGGCGTACTGGTGCTGGGATGAATGCATTGAGTAACGTGCAAGTCTATGGTAGTACTAGTAGTAGCGAAGATGATTCCGATGATGGACAGAATACAAGTATTTATGCGGAAAAGAGAAAAATCTCACTGAACAGTCATGATCCTCCTACCAAACGCCGGGCAATGAAATCTGAAAAGTACGTCAGTTGACAGTTCTGCTGTTTGAGGCATAGGGTCATACATATAAAGGCGTTATCAGTCACAGCAAGAGTGTAAAAAATTAATATTTATCATTATGAATACTGTCCATAAAAATTATATACTTCTGTCATTATTTTATATTTTCAAAGAACCCTACTGCACTCGAATCCTGAATGACGATAAATTTCCATGCAAAATTCACGCAGTTGTACTACAGACCCTGTTATAATATATTTATGAATATGAATATTCTTAACAAAAAATAATGATTCTGTCATTATTGTACAGTTACAAAAGTACCCTACAGCACTGAATGATGATCAGTATGTATGCCAAACTCACGCAGTTATAGCACAGACCCTCAGAAATATGGTCAATATAGTTGCAGCAGAATCATTGCACGGTAACTTGATGCGGGCAGTCTCTGTGGATTGAACCCCTGAATTGTACTGGTTGTAGGCCGTTTTGTCAATGATGTCAGCATACTTTATGAATGCTGATGTTCAATACATCCTCACAAATGTCTTTAAAGTGAGACGCGCCAATTTTGAATCTATGCAAATCAGATACATTGCCGGCAGAGTAGGTTTGAAATGGCCTGGACTCTCAATGACGCATCATTTCTCGATGGCCCAGGCTTTACATGTTGCACAGCCAAGGGTCTAAAACCAGGCCAGTTTGATGCCTGACCAATCGACTTTCCCCAGTGCAGTAGAAATTTTGGAAATCAACAAGTAACAAGGAAGAAATAGTGGGTTATTTGAAGGCCTGTGCACTGCTTGGACGGTCAGAGTTGGCCCCCTTCTTATTATTTACTGTTCAGAGAGTCTGCCGAGGCAGTACAGTGACCTTGCATAATGTTACTGTGCAATGCTGCTGCTGCAACTATTATTTGAGGGTCTGTGCTAAAACTGTGTGAATTTGGCATAAATAATTATCATTATTTGGGATTCAAGTGTTGTAAGGTACTTTTGTAAGTATACAATAATGACAGAAATACTAATTTTTTATCAAGAATATTCATACTCGTAACTTTATTAATAACAGGGTCTGTACAACAGCCCGAATGTTGCATGAAAACTGGTCATCATTCAGGATTCCAATGATGTAGGGTACTTTTATAACTTTACAATAATGACAAATATTTAATTTTACAAACTGTATTCATAATCATAAATTTATTAATTTTTTCACACTCTTGCTATTGCTGATAATGCCTTGTGCCCCTGTGTTTGAGGCAGTATCACAGTTCAGCATCAATCAGTAATCAATTAATCAATTATTGATAGCATTTTCCACTGGTGCATACTTTTCTGTCGAAAGTGCAAGGATAATTCTACACGATGTGTGTAACAGAAGTCTGAGGCAAAATAAAACTGAAGAATGCAGCATTTTGATATGTAATCAATTATATCATACCAGTATATTGATGGCGCAAATGCAGCGATTGGCCGAGACGCAAAAAGAACCTTGGTATATCGGTGATATACAATGGCTGGCATACACACGAGCTCTCAGCTTGAATTTCAATACTGTTATGATATAATAGCAATAAATCACACCCAGCGACGGTATACCACAAGATTTTGACCAGTTCACTTCATATATACACTTGCTATTGCTCGTGCATATATATCGTGAACTGGTCAAAATCTTGTGGTATACCGTCGCTGGGTGTGCTTTATCACTTAATTAGTGAATGACAAGCTTTACCAGTGATAACACCATTAATTTCTCATGCAAAATACATATTTGAAGTTCAATTTTAGCCAGGCACTGGATTGATTAACTGTTCGCTGATTTTTGTGTTCTGAAAACATTTTCTCACTTATAAAGAGGATACACCTGTTACCTTACCCACTTCCTTGGCTGCTTGTCAGTTAATGTTTACCACCTGTTTGAAAAATTTGTAAACACTTTCACCAACATTGCACAACCTAGTTTTGATTCAAAACGACTTTTGCATATTGCAAAACCACACTCTTATATTTCACTGACCTTCAAGACATTTCAAAGATTTTTTATGAAAGCCACTCAACATCCGATGAAATAAAACAGGTTCTTTGAACAAGGATACTTTTCACTCCATCTGCATGAGTGCAGAATGATACGTGTACATTTGGTGAAATTTTCCAAAACTTTCAATGAACCATGAAATCTTGTGCATTGAAGGCAATGTAGTGTTGAATTTTTTCACCAGGAAAGTCCTTCAATTTTATCATTTAGATCATCATTATGAATAATGGAAATCATTACATCTGATCAAATTACAGTAAGGATAAGTAATTCTTTTCGGCAATTCTTTATCTAAAAAAACAGTAAACTGAATCATTAATGCTAGTAGTTGATTGTCTGATATATTCTGGCTGTACAATATGCCAATGATTTTATTTTGCTAAACCAGAACTTGTTAAATAACTTATCTTTCTGTAAGATACCGTGAATAAGGTCACCAATTTTTCTAATCTATTACCTATATTCATCTAAATGTATATTTATTTAGTCATCTGGTATTTCAACATGGTCTACAATGCTGAACAATTTAAGATGGTAGTATGTGCCTCAAAAGTGAAAGACTTAAACTTTTGCCTAAACTTTCCTTGAGGAAACTTTAAAGCATTGTCTTTCCAAATCAAGAATAAAAATCAGGAGTCATTGTACAAAGTTTGAAACTAGCGAAACAAATTATCTAACATGTACAAATATTTGAAATTCAAAGTGGCTGCCGTCAATGTATTAACTCTATGGGGAAAAACAAGATTTTCAATTTTCAAAGATGGTGAAAATTTTTCTTACTGCAGGAGCTTTACAATGAGCCCCCACAAATAGTAGACCACAAAAGTATTATAAAAATTAGATTCTGAATATCTGTCCCTTGGGTACATTGTACCTTAAGTAACTTTTCAGATAATGCAAAACTGACAAACCTGATCAACTTATCTTTTGAGCAACATAAAATTTGCGATATCATTCTATATATACTATATTAATGTCAATATGAATTGAGGGTTTATCAACTGAAATTATACATTTGGTTTAATTTGACAATGCTGACCTCATTTATATTATTGACAGACTTAATGGACATTTTTCTAATGACAGCTTGTCGTCTGTGACCTAACAATGTCAGGGTTTTTTGTCCTCGATCCCAAAACTTTTTAGCCTTGGGATACAAAATTACTCAGCTGGCATGTTATCCTCAGAGAATAATTTGTACAGGTTTAAGATGTCGTAAATGACAAGTTAATAAAAAATCATCACATTACATCAAATTAAAACGCCAATCACAATATTATCATAATATTTGTTGAAGGCACCATAATTTTACTGCTTCAGCTGCTTGTGTATACTGGAGTATACACAAGCATTCAAAGATTGATAGAAATCTGACTACATATAGCCAAAGTGACAGGAGTTGTAGTGATTGCCAATAACTTGGACTTGCTGTGATAAAATGACTCCATGTTATCCTTTTCTATCAATTCATTGAAGGTGTCCACCACTTGAACTACCTGCAGACATTCTGAAAATGTTCAGCAGCACTGATGACAAATCAATAGAAGATGGCAGCACACAACATCAAGGAAGAATACGATCTTTCCCTCATGAACAAGGAAACTGGGCAACATTTGTTTACATTCCAGGTGAGACTGTTTTCATATTGCTGTGAAATTTCCATGACAGTTTTATGTTCATTTACTCAACTACAATTTTTAAACTGATGGCCCTGTTTGGCCATGCCAGGATAATCTTTCACAATGTAGTCATGTTCAGGATGAGATCTCATGTAGTGTCAGCAATTTCTTCAGCGTTACAGGGACAATTGCTGTAACTTAAGATAGTATTTTCATTAATTTTATTCCAGAAAACACATTCCTGTCGTTCTCCCAGTAAAATATGTGAAAATAGCAAATATCAGCTTGACCTGCAGAATGAAAATGAATTGTACACAATGTTACTGTTGACGTGTGAATCAGGGCAAGAATTTATTCATCAACAGTAAAAGCAGACTTTACATATATTTACGTGCAAAGTGTATTGACAAGGGTATAGTTTAGGCATTGTGACATGATTTTGGAGTACTGTAGGACAAGAAAGTATATTTTACAAAACTAAGCAAAATGGTAGAAAATACAACAAAAGTTACAGCAACTAGAGGTTTAGCCCTTTCACCACCATGTTTGTCCCAAATCCATTGTTTGCCATGGTAAAGTTGGACCAGTATACAGGGAACTGGGGGTGAAAAGGTTAAAGGGAAACCTAAGTCCAGCGACATTGACCGTTTATCCCTTCCAAAATCACCCTTGAATAAAATGCAGCTCAAATTTGCAACATAATTGCACGCGCTGATGACTACGGCGCGACGAAAAGAGAAGTTGAAGTAGACGACATTTATGAAAATGAGCTCGGAATCCCATGGGCGCGAAAGGGCTCATGGGAGAAGCGCGCGTGACGTCATCGACGATACAGACGATTGTAGCTTGCAGCTGGAGGAGTACCGTGAACAGTTCAGCGCGTTCGTAAGACGACTCTGGAGAGTTCGGACAGCGATATTTCTTACATCGAGTATTACTTTTCCCCGACTGAAATCAAACCATACTAATTTGAACCAAGATATGTAATAATGGGAAAGCATCTCCACACATCGTTCATAATTCCGCGGAGGGAGTCACTGTGCTTGTACAGACCCCGAACTGGATCGGAGACACTGCAGCTGAGTGACTCTGCGATCCTTTAGCGCTACGTTTCTAAAACAGAGTTTTCTTTATCAGTCGCTTAAAATTAATTTTTGGTTCGTGAATGATACGTAAGTCGAGCTTGGCTAGATCTTTAAGGTTGCGAATCTTCGATATATATCGGAAAATATTTATTCGCAATTTGACAAATGTATAGTGTCGCCTTTTTTTCGAAGTTGGTGTCGAACTTAGGAAGTCGGGCTTACTCAGATCTACAAAGTGATGAAATCTCCGATACAATGGATATTTGCCTGCTATTTAAAACAATAGTATCGTCTATCTAGAATGTATTTCATACAAGACCAGCCAAAACTCTCGATGATGTCCGATATGTCCTCTGTTCAAGTCCCGATCGCCAAGTAAAAATGTATTACATGTAAAGAATGTAATTCGTGCAAGGCGCTCCCCAACTCACGGTGATATCCGATCGGCCCTCTCGACGGAGTTCCGATTGTAGTGTATGAAAGTTCGTGTGGAAATTTAATGAAAAAAATCCTTTACATGTAAAAAATGTATTTCGTGCATGAATAATTCTAATAATGTAAAACATATTCTTGACTATCGGCCACGGATGCTATGAACTAAGAGTCGGACAGAGGAGGTCGGGTGGTCAGAACTGTTAGGCACGTGGTGAAATCTCCGATATACATCAGATATTTACCCACATTTTGACAAAGTATCGTCTAGTATCAGAGTTATGATGTCCAAAGTCGCCGATATTTATCGGATAAATATCCGTGATTTCGCAGACCCGGCGTGCCGACACCACACAGTGCACGTAAATCTAGTATCGTCTGGTATCGATATCGATATTAGCCTGGGAGTCCCGGCGCAATTTATATAATATCGGCGATTTCTCAGACCCGGTGTGCCGATCGAGACACATCATTCTCGACCGTGGGCCATCCGGGTACTTGCGGATTCTTACGTCATTTTTGCGTCACCGTGACAGCGCCGTTGGAAGTCCGAATTTTTCAACCACCAAAGAAATATTTAAAGTTTCAATATACATAAATGACATAACTTTTAGTTCTGCTTTTTTCCACACAATTTCTGTATCATTCGCTCTTCTGTATCGTCTGATCTCTCATTCACCTCGCTCGTATGCGTTTCACCTATTGACGTCTCTCCGCGGTCGAGAATAGGCAAGAAGTCATTGCAGTATCTTGTAATATCAATATTACGAAATTGCCTATATTTATTGGGTATATAAGGGCGATTTCGCAGATCCGGGCTGTCGAGATGAGAGACGCTTTGTGTAGTTTCGTCTTTTCGGATTTTAGAGTCCCGAAATCGCCAATATTAACATTTAGGCTATCGGTTAAAACCGGCGATAGTAGGCTGACTCAGCATGTCAAGATACGAACCGCATTGTGTAGTATCGTCTTGTATCGGTATCAGAGTCCCGAAATCACTTATAAACAATCATCCTGAAAGAAGTAGAACATAACTTTGTATCTTTTGAGATTTTAAAACTCGCCCGACTTTCTTTAGCCACTGTCTTCGAAAAGCTGTTCTGTGGGACGACGATAAAAGCTGACTCCGTTTGTTCTTCCTTGAGTGATTTTTGCACTCAACTGAACAACAATTAATCATTTTTATGTTACTGAGCATTAAAGAGTCGTAACGTGCAGAACTGCACTCCTGCAGTCATAGACTCCAATGCTTTGGTAAGCGGTCACTCACGTTCGTGTATCACCGATGACGTCACGCACGCTTCTCCCATGAGCCCTTTCGCGCCCATGGGATTCCGAGCTCATTTCCATAAATGTCGTCTACTTCAACGTCTCTTTTCGTCGCTCCGTAGTCGTCGGCGCGTGCAATTATGTTGCAAATTTGAGCTGCATTTTATTCAAGGGTGATTTTGGAAGGGATAAACGGTCAATGTCGCTGGACTTAGGTTTCCCTTTAAAGTTTTCCAGTGTTTTAAGATAATGAAGACTCACTGATAAAATTGCCAAAAATAATGAAGATATGTTTATAACATTGCCTTTGACATTATTGTGCAGGAGTTTGTTGATGAAAAAATGTCACAGAAAACCATATCTCCGAATTTATACAAAACCTATAAGTATTCCAACGAGACTACAGTACATAGCGCCCTCAACGGCTCATAGCAACAAACTAGCATTCTGAATTTTTTTGAAAGTTAAATTTATTTTACCATCAAACATAGAATGTCAAGTCTGAATAAGTGTAAATATCATAAGCAAACTGATAAAAAGAACAAATAATTAGTCTGAAAAATCAGCAAATTGAGTGTGAAAGATGAAAATAAATATGATTTAAAATGTCCCCATAAGAATAAGTTCAAGGCACATCCGTAACCTCAGTCTCACAAGGCTTGAAAGTTCAGCTATGAAATGTATCCACTTTGTTGAAAATCTTATAAATATAGTACAACATATTCATCCATTGAGACTGATAGCTTTTTCAGTTGCATTATACAGGATTGAGAAGTGAGTTTTATAACCCCATCGAGTACTGAACTTCTGATGTTCCAGACTGTTTCACATCGGAAGTGATTACTGTAGATAATGTCTGATGATACATGTTGTTATTATTGATTCCTGCTAATCATGCTAATCTTGATATCAGTATTGCTGTTGACATTGATTTCTAATGAATTAAGAAATATATTGTTGCAAAATTGTCTTCACGTGTTTGCACTCAAAACCCAGTATGGGCTTTGGTTTTATCTTGACCACAAGTACAACATGTCCCATCACTGAAATTGAAAATTTTTTGCCAAGCTTCCTGTGATTCTGACTAGATTGCAACGTGTCATATACGGCGCCCTCAACGAAGGGTAGTGTTGCATTCTGTTTTATCATTTATATCAAAGCTATTTCTTTTGCAAAAATTCACTTCATCTTGTGAGCTCTAAAATATCAATGATAATCAGTGAAACAGGAATGTATTCCAAACACTCTTTGAATTGTTTATTATACATTATATATTTGCAGTTGACCTTGGTGGCCAGTTCCACAGACTCATTTCGTCACTCCTAGACTGTCTGCCTTCAAATCTGGAAATGCAACCAGTTGATGATTTCCATGTTAGTTTATCAAGGACTGTTGTGATACGGCATCATTGGATCAATGGACTTGTTGAGTCCTTGAGAGAAAACATTGGAGGGTATCACTCATTCCAAATTATGTTTGAAAAGATAGAATTCTACACCAACGATGAACAGACAAGGTAAGTTGATATTATAACAATATTATTAATGGTGATTCAGGTTTGTTACTAAATTCCAAAATGTGTGCACAATATTTACTATCACCACAGAAATAAAATTATTTTTGTACTTTTTCACCCTGTGTGTATTGCTGCTGCTTGCAGTCAGAGCCCTTGATAGGAGATTTTTTATAGTTTTTGTCATGACATTAATAATTCAAAGAACTATTTATATGATTCTTATATACGAACTTTTAAAGTCTGTAAAAATATTTTTGACAAAAATTGAGTTTTGCATATTGATTATGGACACCAGTTGAAATCAGCTCTTTTTGATCACAAACATTTAATCACAACAGGATATCATCGAGTCAAATATTTAGCTTAAAGCATATGATGTAAGTTTAAAACGGATGTTTCTTACATAAGAGTATGACGTTCAAATGATTCAACACAGTGCCTTCAATTTGAATGCTCTACCAATAAAATTGGCCATGTATCTTTATGTGGGAAGCAGAGCTACAATTTAAGTTATTTATCAAAAGGTAATGCTGTGTCTATTTTGGGTATTATTTGAGTAACTTCCTCCTGTGAGAGATTATTGTGTACTGATATCTGGTCATTGTGGCTAGTTATTGCAGGGACCTCATTTCCAAATTTTTAAAATCATGTCTATGAATTAAAGGGAAACCTAAGTCCAGCGACATTGACCGTTTATCCCTTCCAAAATCACCCTTGAATAAAATGCAGCTCAAATTTGCAACATAATTGCACGCGCCGACGACTACGGAGCGACGAAAAGAGACATTGAAGTAGACGACATTTATGGAAATGAGCTCGGAATCCATGGGCGCGAAAGGGCTCATGGGAGGAGCGTGCGTGACGTCATCGGCGATACACGAACGTGTGTGACAGCCTACCAAAGCATTGGAGTCTATGACTGCAGGAGTGCAGTTCTGCACGTTACGACTCTTTAATGCTCAGTAGCATAAAAAATAGTTAACTGTTGTTCAGTTGAGTGCAAAAATCACTCAGGGAAGAACAAACGGAGTCAGCTTTAATATACCGTCTTCCCACAAAACAGCTTTTTCGAAGACAGTGGCTAAAGAAAGTCGGCGAGTTTAAAAATCTGTAAAAGATACAACGTTATGTTCTAATTCTTTCAGGATGATTGTTTTATAAGGGATTTCGGGATTCTGATACCGATACAAGACGATACTACACAATGCGGTTCGTATCTTGACATGCTAAGTCAGCCTACTATCGCCGGTTTTAACCAGATAAATATTAATATTGGCGATTTCGGGACTCTAAACGAAACTACACAAAGCGTCTCTTATCTTGACATCCCGGGTCTGCCACATCTCCGATATATAACCAATAAATATAGGCAATTTCGGGACTTTACCTTGTAATATTGATATTACAAGATATTGGAATGACTTTTTGCCTACTGTGTCTCGGCACGCCGGGTGTGAGAAATCTCCGATATTATATTTACCCGATAAATATCAATTGCACCGGAACTCCTAGGCTAATATCGATACCAGACGATCCTAGATTTACTTGCACTGTGTGGTGTTGGCATGCCGGGTCTACGAAATCACGGATATTTATCCGATAAATATCGGCGACTTAGGACTTTAACTCTGATACTAGACGAAGCTTTGTCAAATCGTGGGTAAATATCCGATGTATATCAGAGATTTCACCAGCTAACAGATCTGACCACCCGAATACCTCTGTCCGACTCTTAGTTCAAAAATAGCATCCATGGCCGGAAGTCAAGAATACTGTATGTTTTACATTATTAGATTTATTAATGCACGAAATAATCACGAAACATTTTTACATGTAAAGCATTTTTTTTCATTAAATGTCCACACGGCACTTCGTCGAGAGGGCCGATCGGATATCATCGGACTCGGGAGGCCCTTGCACAAATTAGGGCCTACATTCTTTACATGTAAACATTTTTACTTGGCGATCGGGACTTGAACAGAGGACATATCGGAAATCATCGGGAGTTTGGGCTGGTCTTGTATGAAACACATTCCTTACAAAAAGCCTTAAGACGATACTATTTTTTTTACATAGCGGGCAAATATTCATTATATCGGCGATTTCATCACTTTGTAGATCTGAGTAAGTCCGACTTCCTAAGTTCGACACCAGCTTCGAAAAACAGACGACACTATAATAGATTTGTCAAATCGCGATAAAATATTTTCTGATACATATCGGAGATTTCGCAACCTTAAAGATCTGGCCAAGCTCGACTTACACGGTAACACATACAATCAGTCAATCATTCCGTATCATTCACGAACCAAAAATTAATTTTAAGCGACTGATACAGAAAACTCTGTTTTAGAAACGTAGCGTTGAAGGATCGCAGGGTCACTCAGTCTCTCCAATCCAGTTCGGGGTCTGTACAAGCACAGTGACTCCCTCCGCTGAATCATACACAAAACGCAAGCAACCAAGATATGAACGATGTTTTGAGATGCTTTCTAATTATTACATATCTTGGACAGGTTCAAATTAGTATGGTTTGATTTCAGTCAGGGAAAAGTAATACTCGATGTCAGAAATATCGCTGTCCGAACTCTCCATAGTCGTCTAAACGCTGAACTGTACACAGTACTCCTCCAGCTGCAAGCTACAATCGTCTGTATCGCCGATGACGTCACGCACGCTTCTCCCATGAGCCCTTTCGCGCCCATGGAATTCCGGGTTCATTTCCATAAATGTCGTCTACTTCAATTTCTCTTTTCGTCGTGCCGTAGTCGTCAGCGCGTGCAATTATGTTGCAAATTTGAGCTGCATTTTACTCAAGGGTGATTTTGGAAGGGATAAACTGTCAAAGTCGCTGGACTTAGGTTCCCTTTAGTTTTGTGCATCTAGTAACAGAAGGTATGTTGGCCAGTATCAAAATTACCATCTTTTTATCAATTCAAAATCATAGCATACTTTCTTAGATATCAAAAATTGACCGTCTTTTTAAAACTTGCCATACAGTCAGTTGTCCCAGAACAGTCACAGTCATTAGCTAAAATGTAATTCTGTAGAATATTTTCACTGAGCATTAGACATTTTGTCAGATGCAGTTGAGAACAATAGTGCTATAATTTCCATACATTATCAAAGCAGTCATGGTAAATCTTTCTACCTACATCACAATATATTGTATCATAAACACTTTGTCATGTCAATGCAGTAAGGTCATAGCTGCAAATTTCAGAATTTAACAGGTGCACCAGAAAAAGTCATTTTTTTAATTCTTGAATCCAATATTTGAATAGAAAACATCTGTATAAATATTGAAAAATGGTTGTACACGAAGGTCTGTCTTTGTTTGAATTCAAGCCAAGCCAATATAACAAGTCATTTCAGATCATTTTCAGAAGAAGAGTGATTTTAACCAAAATGTCAGTGACAGCCTTCTTTCACTGAAGCCGCAACTTCATGATTACAAAAAACACGTCGACAACATAATAGGATAGAATTGATAGTTTTGAAAGTAGCACCTCATCTTACTTGTTTGACAGAGTATGGTTCATGTAACATGTCAGATTTTCTCTGTTTAGGTAGTATGTACTTCAAAAATGAAAGACTTAAAAACTGTTGCCCAAACTTTCCTCAAGGAATCTTTCAGCCATTCTTTTTCAAAATCGTAATAAAAATTAGGGGTTACCTTGCAAAGTTTGGTACTAGAGAAACAAATTACCCAAGATTTACCAATATTTAAAATTCAAAATAACCGCATCCCTGTGGCAAAATAAAATTTTCGATTTTCGAAAAAACTATCACAGTGAAAGGTTTTTCTTGCACCAAGAGCTTCAAAACACTCCCCCAAGTGGTAGATCAGAAAAGAATTGTAAAGTTTAAGAGTCTGAAAATCTGTCCCCGAGGTGCATTCTACCTTAAGTGACATTGAACATAACTTCATCATGGATCATGACAGTCTAGTAGAAATGCATTGAATTAACCCCTGGACTACCTTGAATGTGGGAAATTTCCTGAACCAAAATGAATTACTATGCTCCATCAGATCCTACACATTATCAAGATATTTTTTGTACCTTTTATGGAAGTCAAGAGATTAATCAATTGATTGATTTGTTGGTCAACTGATTGATCGATTGAATGTATCTGTACAGATCTTTTCTAGGACTGAAGACCAATTCCTTGGGATCAGAAAGCTTGCTGAGTTTGACAAGTCAAATTGACTCTTCTTTGGCCGAGTTTAAATTACCACCATTTTACAAAGTAAGTTCATTTCAGTCACTGATTTTCAATCAGAGTTGCAATACAGATGTCAGACATTGATTTTAAAAAAGGAGGAGCATAAAAGATAAAGAACAGTGGGTAATTGTAATATCATTGCCTAATTTGGTGAATGTCAAGGGTAGACTACAAGGGTTACGTCATAGCAATCTTGAAATGAGTCAATTATGCTAATGACATTGACAACCATTTCCTCCTGGGTCTGTTATATTCATTTATCTAAAGCCATTGTTCCTGCATTTTTCACTGTTTCACGATTTGCATATGCCCATTCACAAAATATTACTAATTTGAATTTTTGTAATGATTTAATCATGGTGATGAAGATTACTGCTGCTACATAAAAAAAACAATTTTTGTAAATCATAGTGGTTTCAGCAGATTGCGCAGAACTTATGAATAAATTACCAGCAAGCAGTATGATCATTACAAAGTCTTATAAACCCTAAAATTTGATCATAAAAAAACAATAGCATTGATATTAACTTTTATTATTCTTTACTCTAATAATTATTTTTGTTCTTCAGAATCCTTCCTTTCACATGAGTATTGCATGGTGCCTTGGTGACATACGGTCAAAGGTCAACTGTGATGTTCAGAGGTCATTGCAGGTGAGGATAAACAACTCATTCATATGATAAATAAATACTTTCCATTTTTTATAAGTCAGCAAAGTGAACTTAAGGGGAATGAAATAATACCTCTATTATTCTGTCTCTTTGTATGCAGTTGCAGTTGTAGTTGTACCATGAATTCTAAACCATACAGCAAATATTTCAGTACCTGTAAAGAACGTAAGAGTTGTAGGCTTGCTCAGAATATTGGTGGGCACTTTACAGTAAAGCATGCCTCTTTCTACATCTTAAACTAAACAGTTTCATGATTTTTCTGGTTTTCATCATACTTTAACCCTTTCACCCCCTCAGTTCCCTTTACATACGCCCACACCCACAACTAAAAGAGGATGTGATAGGACGAAACCATGGCAGTGAAGGAGTTAAAATGATCAAAAGTCTTTCTCTTCAGCGGCAATGTGTGTGTAATATTTTCTGCAGACTGGATATCACCTGTATGTGCATAGGTAAATCTGTACAAAACTAAGATGTCAGATTTACTCAGATCTCACCGAGGCGATAGATAGTGCTGGTATGATTCCTCAATCAGAAAATACAGACTATTTTGACACAATTTCATTGACAATTAATTACAAAGTTTTGATATTAAACACTGTGCAGCAAATAATCGAAGTGTTCATTCAACACTGTGAAATTGCAACCCAAATGTGATGATGTATGCAGATAAAGTTTGCATTAATTATGTTACACGCAAGATATCATCAATTGTTCAGGATTTCGCTCTTTCAAATGACCAAAATGAATCGGACAGTTTTGTAATCATTTCCGGTAAACACGTCAACAAGACATTCAGGAAGGAAATTCTGTACAAAAATAATCAATATATGCATCACAGTACATAATACATCCGGCTTTGTCAAACCCAGCCATGTGTATAATTTGTAGATATTTTGAACTACAAAAAGGAAAAAATTCATCACCCTCGATGTTGTTGTTTGTCGTGTTTGCTGCATGTCAGATATTGCAATGATTCTTCTACTGGCCAAAGTATGATGAATTATAAACTGTTAAATACATAGCTAAGCAGAATACTGCATCAATGATGCAACTTTTGGTATGTAAATGAAATTACACAATCAAAATATAAATGTCTTACATGTGCATGTAAGATAAAAATAGGGTTTTGCTGGCTCTACATCCGTCATCAAACAGAGTGAAGTTAAATCTTCAAGGTTACACCAGAGCAAGACTTGTCTCTACATTCAAACGCTTTTTTGGCAGGTATCGCAAGCTGGTAGATAAATACAATATCTCTCTTCGACAAATGATCACTGATGGCATCGGTGACATTGGGCCTTAGTTAGTGACCACTACCTATCTGACTTACAGATTGATATATGGCGGGTGCCACATGTGGGGCAGGATGCGCTTACTATTTTCGAAACACCTGACATCACTTCTTGGTCTTTTGGCCAGAGGTCCATATATCTTTCTTTCATGAATTTGACTTTGTTTGTACCGTCTATTTACTGTCTGTTCTGTGCTGTTTTGTGTCTATGTTTACAACTATTGTCTTACAAATTTTGACCTAGTGTTATTGGATTATGGATTGGTATGATTGCGATTATTCTTCTTGGAGTTTACATCACATTACCGACATCAATGGTAATACACGCCTTGAAAGTGAAAGACTTAAATTTTGCTCAAAGTCTCCTCAAGGAAACTTTCAACCGTTCTCTTTCAAAATCACCAATAAAAAAAGGGATCACCATACATATTACAGTACCAGAGAAACAAATTGCTCTAAATTTACCTGTATTATGAAAGTCAAAAGCCAGCATGCCTGTGTTAAACTCTTTGGAAAAAATTGAATTTTTGCTTTTATACACAAAAATAAGCCAGTGAAAACTTTATTTACTCCGAGAGCTTCAAAATGAGCTAGTGGTAGACCAGGGAAAAAATTGTAATAATGTGAGTCTGAATATCTGTCCCTGAGGCACATTCTACCTCAATGTAAAAATCCATCGCGATTTATATTAATAGTGGTAATGTCAACTGCCAATACACGATTTGTCTCAGATTACGTCATACAAATGGAATTTTACAAAAGAGTTGATGAGAAACAGTTCAGAAAGTTTCCAATTTGGTGATAGTCTGTTTTTCGTTTAAGTGAAGGCATTCATTTAGGAGTACTGTCATAAAAAGTTTGATTATAGAAACACACCCATAGAGATCAGCAACCCATGCAAGGTCACCACAGAGCCTACATAAAAACCCTAGATGATAAACAAACACGTATTAGGGTTGGTATGCCAGACTTTATGAATGTACACTTTGTTAAAAAAAATTGCTTTTTTCTGTGTTTTAGCTCAGAATGTACAGCAATCATGTAAAAGCAATGGAATACATATTGCCTCTCTAAATAGTCTAATACAAACAGGAAGTACCTGTCACCTAAAGTATGTGAGCAGAATGTCTCCAAAGTGGGACTGCGTACTTGGTACTGCTGACAACAAGATTTCGGTGACAATTTGAATCACAGAAACCAAAGTGTCCATTTACTAGACTTGTGACAATGAGTACAATGTTATAAATATCCTAGAGAACTGGTGCATGAGAAAAACAGTGTCAAGGCAGAGCTGTTGTTGTTATTCTACACCCTTGCTGTACTTTCAGTTACGGATCAGTTTCCCCGTCCCAGTAAACAGTTTACACATTTCATACCATTCCACTTCTGTTCTCTGTTGGGTGTGTTTGGTTACCAAAGTGTACTGTTATAACTTCCATGCTGAGTTCTATCAGTTCTTTCCTTGTGAACATGCATATGCACAGTTTCAATAAGCCCTAAATATTCATGTTTTTATTCCATTGTTTGTTGTTATTACTGTTACCCATTTTTTTCTGCTCCCAAGATGATGTTGGACACCTGTATGGGTGTAATGTTTAATAATGTTGTTGCTAACCCAATTTTAGTCTGTACTAGAATTCATTTTTAACAGCAACATCACACACTGTGCTCAATGCATAGTGTTTGCATAGCTCATACATTCTATATCAAACTACTGAAATGAGAGGTATAAGAAAGGGGTAAGCCTAATTCACGTGCCACATGCCGCGTGCCACATGCCAGGTACTCGTGAGTAATTATACGGAGGGAGGGAGGGCCTAATTAAAAAGAGTATTTGACAGAATCTGACACAAGCACACAACGGAATCTAGGCATTGCGTTAGTTTATACATGCCCAGAGTATATTCAGGCAACACCACAATAGCGCTATTCACGGTTACAGGTTTGTTACTAAATATAGCTGTACGTGCGCGACATCGGACACGCAGCTTGAAATGCGGACAAATTATCAATATCAATGTTGCATACATGGCCGTTTTTGCAGCTTGTACTCTCAGTCGTGAATATGCCTTTGAGTATTCATTGTTACACAAGTAGTCGTGTACTAAGATGTGTTTTCATCATTTTTACATGCGCAATTTTCAAAAGTGTAATCTAAAAATGCGGACAAATATTTATTTTTGCATATTAATTAGAGAACAGTCATGTAAACTGTGAACAACCCTATACCCATCTCAACACTACCTTTGTTACACTTAACTCACAAAAGTCAGGGATAGAAATTAATTAGATGGAATAACGTCTTTAGAGTTTGACCAATTTCAAAACTTCTACACACAGACAGGCCGAATTCGTCTTGGAGTCGAGTTGTCGCAAAGCGGAGAAGTTTGCGACCGGCTGTGTTCTCATTGTATTCAAACTTATTGGCATGTAAAGACCGGCACAGTTGTGCATTTTGTTGCAAAACCTTCACGATCTTTGTGACAAACTGATGGTGAATCACAGTGATATCTGGGAAAGGGTGTCAGTCATTGTTTTCATTACCAGAAAGTAAATTGAAGTAATGTGGAACAACAAATGTTAAGGTAATAACACAGCATGTAGGTATAAAAGTTGGCTACAGATGGAGACATATGGGATACGCTATCCGTTCACGTGATCGCTAGGTCAGAAGCAATTCACACTCAAAGTCGATGCCGAAAAGACAAAGTGAAATACTATTGGCTGATAATTTTAGTTTTTCTCTATTTTCCCGCCTTTGGCTACCTTATCTTAAGGTCTACAAAATCAATGTACAGAATTTTGATTGATCAATTTTTAATGTTACAAATTTTCGCGCAGTGAGATTTTGAAAAATACTGGCCCTCTCTCCCTCCCTATAATTTCTCTCGAGTCCCTTTCTGCATATGCACAGAATTCGCTGGTCATTCGCTGGTCCCCAGATCATGCATTTAGAAGGCAGCGCTGTAGCCCGAATGTTGATTTATTCATGAAAATGAATCAATGAATTAAATTGGAGTGAAAATGCATCTACTTCTGGCACGCAGCACGCGGCATGTGGCACGTGAATTAGGCTTACCTATAAGAAAGTGTGCTTTTTTCAAACCAAAAGTAACAAAAACCTAACGATATGTTACAGCTATTGTCACTTATTAAGCATACTCGAAAAATGGATATATCACATTATTTTTCCATTTTCGCCAATGAAAGATTTTCCGTATTAATTTCTGGTGGAAACAAGATGATTTCGTGTTTTGTTTCCTTGTCAGTAATTTTTTGTAGAAATCTTCAGAAGCAGGGACTTCCTGGTAATGATATAAATCATTGTAATTGAATTAAACTTGGCAAAATCACAAGATCTGACCGTTGGACAACCACTTCATAGTACTGATCTCATCCTCTTTTCAGTGAAACTTAGAGACACGTGTCAAACAACTTCCTCAATGAAATGACAATAAATCTTAAAGAGTGTCATGTTCCTGAAGCGGTTTGGAATACAGTTCCTTGTGTGCTCTGAATTGAAGTCTAGACTACATCCAGGGACTTGTAGTCGTAAGGTAGCTAGATACCTTTAAGACACTTTTAGATTTTTATACTCTTCTCAGTTATTGAACTCCCAATCCTCAATAAAGTATATATTTCTGAAAGCCCTGATTGGGAAATCTGGCCGTACACAGAACACAGTCATTATCTGCATAATAGTGCACGTGACAAGCATTTTGCTGAACCTTCCAAAAATAGGTTTTTCTTCCCTTAAGCAAACACAGCCGTACAATTTCCAGTTGAAATTTATGCATTTACAAGCCTTAGCAATACCCTTCAAATCTGTGTCTGCAATTTTGTTCACTGAGTCTCCAATCAAATTATACAGCGCGACAATTACAATTCCTTGAAGAGCACCTTAGTCTAACATTGCATAACAAAAAATAAAGGCATATAAAGGAAATCAAAGACACGGATTTGAAAGATATTACCAAGGCTTGTCAATGCACAAATTTCAACCAGATATTGTGCAGCGTGCTCGCTAAAGGGAGGAAAAACCGATCTTTGGGAGGTTCAGTGAAATGCTTGTCATGTGACTATTATGCAAATAATGACTGTGTACTGTGCACGGTCGGATTTCCCAATATCAGGGCTTTCAGAAAAAATATACTTTTTGGGGGTTTGGGACTTCTATAACTGAGAAAAAAATAAAAATCTGAGAGTATCTATAAGGTATGTCGCTAGCTTAAACCAGTGTTTGACACCATGAATGAAAATCAGAGAGAAATATTGTTTCTTAAAAGATGATAGATACAACAACAAAATTTCGTTCCTTCTTTAAAGCAGTCAATACATAAGTAGTAGGGCAGTAAGCAGGTAAATATTACCAGGGTTTCCAAGTCGAGTGAAGTCATTTTACTGGTGTTCAACAGATAGGGAATCAGCAGATAGGGAAAAGCAGAAAGTTTATAATTACCTGGGTTCCTAAATCATTTACCAATGTTCCCCAAACTTAGCAAAAAGCAAAACACACATGCATGCACACACACATACACATGTATATATATATATATATATATATATTATATATATATATATATATATATATATATATATATATATATATATATATATATATATATATATATATATATATATATATATATTCATTCATTCATTCATTTATTATATATATATATATATTTATATTGTATTTATTGAATTATATTTATTGTATTACTGGTATATTTATATTGTATATATATAGAACAGCAGAAATCACTTCAAGTACAAAGTAATAATATCTATTATGTAAGTTTCATGCATCCTGCAATCTTCAGACAGACTGTAAACCTACTCAGAATGTTTGTTTATCAGCCTAGATTTGTCAGCATTGATAGTGTGTAGCTTTTCTGAAATACAAAGATTACGTCGCTTGCTTTTTTTAGAGTACATGTAATATTTATTTATTTATTTATTTATTTATTTATTTATTTATTTATTTACTTGAATTGAGCCCAATGCCTTTTTTTATGAAAGTATTGTAGTCTGAACTTTTAATATCAGAAGAAAATATCCAAGGGGCGTAGCTTACTCAAACATAGTAAAAAATCTG
The DNA here is from genome assembly GCF_041260155.1 of Ptychodera flava. Lineage (NCBI taxonomy): Eukaryota > Metazoa > Hemichordata > Enteropneusta > Ptychoderidae > Ptychodera > Ptychodera flava. The sequence goes on from NC_091940.1 coordinate 36,764,346, forward strand.
AATTGACTTAAATTGACCCATATTTGAATTTGTAATTTGTCAGCATTTACTGTATGAACTGTTGTCAAGGTGATTTGTGAGACAACAAAAGAAGTTGTTGAATAGGTTTTGCTCATTTTTTTGAAAACACTTCACACAGGCTTTTGTGTACTGTTTGTGATGATTTGCACTTTTCTAAAAGTCTGCCTTGAGACTGTGTCTTTTCTGTCTAAAAGTTTAAACTTTCAAAGTCAGTTCATTAAGTATAAGAGTTTCATGAATCTGTCAAAATAGCAACTCATCATTACAACTCTTTAAAATTTTGAAAAACATCAGAATGCAATTATTTGCAGATTTATTCACTCAGATCTTATCATATCTAACTTTAGATTTTATGATTTCTGTTTTGATACCATTTTGTCCAAGAGGTTTCATTCCAAGAAATGACGCTTTTCCTGTTCTTTATCAATTTTTCAGAAAACGTTTGATGAAGTTGTTTTTGAGGATCCAGCACTCCAGAAAGTGGATGTGAAAGAACTAAGATGCAAAACTGGCAACAAACACTTTTCATTCTGGTTGAGGTGATACATGTCCTTCAACACCCATATAGGTATCTGGGTGGGTTGAAAAAAGTGACAGTCAGTCACCAGGAATGAAGGAAACGCTTCCAGGAAGTAGGTCAAAATAAGACATCCAGGGGGCTGACAAAGCAGGCCAGTCTCAAGGGATTATGGGTAATGCATGGTCATAACTTAAGCAACCCAGCCGTGTGTCAGGTCACTTTAACAGATGTGTAATTGTGCTGATCTTTACTCAGAGTTCAGCTGAGAGTAATGGTTTGATTTTATGACAACTTTTCACTGCATGAAACTCTGAACTTTTGGTTTGTATTCTCTGAGTGTCAAGATATTCACTGGCTATTGTTCTATCTCCATCACTGGAACCACTGCAGGAGACAGTCAATCAGATTTGTACACCAAAATATCCACAGAAAGTCTGACTCAACAAAGCTTCATTACAGCATTGCCTTGTTTAAAGTACAGTTGGTGCGTGCCAAACTGAAACAAAAGTTTTGACCTGTCTTTAGATGCAGTATCGATTCTTCTAATCCTACACATGCACAACAGCATCATATACAGTACAAGGAAGTTTGCAGGCAGTTTTGTACAACAGGAAGTTAAAACATTTTTCGACGTTGCATCCTTCTCATGTGTAAAGAGTTTGACCAAATGACATATCAAATTTGTCTTCCATCCACCAAGAATGAACATCGTCAAATATTTCACTGGAAAGAATTTATTTGACCACAAGGAACTTTAAAAATTGATGACCGTGACATTCAACTCAACTGTAGTGTGTTGTGTGATGATGCTCACAATACAGTGATTGCAATTGACTAGTACAAAGCTATATTCCATAAATTATGAAATATTAATATTTGACCATGATACATTAAGATTTCTGGAATATCTAAATAACTATCATCCACTATAATTTCTGCAACTATCAAGGCAGTGTGTACCCTATCAAAGATAATTCCATGATATTTGAGTCATGGTTTGATAAAAAAAGTTAAAGTATACTCAATGAAAAGAATAGGTCAGGTTGCATGAAGGAAGTTTTACAATATACTCATTGCCATTGAAAGCTATTCTGATCTAGCATGGCATGGCCAAGATAACACATGACAGTTAATCTTATCCACTGTATGCTGTCCGTAATTAACATACCAATATCAAGATAAAACATCACATTTAAAATGACTTGCTGTTTAAGAAAAGGATTAGAAAAGTTAAATACTCAGTAGCATCTGTTTTTGTATCATTTGTGAATTTACTCTTTGTGAAATCTTGAAGAAATTTTGAGCAAAATTATGAGTCAGAATTGATTTGGTTTAGATTTGCAACATGTCCGTAAGACTGAATTTTTGCTTCATTTTATCAAACTCCTTTCCAGACAATGCCAGGAATGTGATAAAATTCTACTCATCAGAAACTCCACCCAATGAACTGTGATAGTGTTGTCCTCTGACAAACACTGGCTGTTTGCTGGAAAGATTTCACTCAAAACTGTATTGACAGAGCTTTTGTCAAATTCACCATCAATTTTGCAAACATCATGGTGAATGTGAAGTAACTCATACAGTATTTTTTTACCTCTGGCCGATCAAATCCAAAATGCAAACTAAAAAATTCTTTGAGGCTTTGTATTTTTTGCACCTGTCAATCTCCATCTAGAGTTGTGTCTCTGAAATGGTTTGCCAGAAAATATGAATGATAATGTTGAAAGCCGGTATGACTCAATTCTACAGAGGATCCTAGGAAGCACATATTTCATTACTTTGAACTCTATATTGTCCAGAACATCTAAGATGCTTTGACACTAGTTTTAATTTCAACTGAGGCTTTGAGTTATTGTCAGTAAATTGCACTTGTTCAAGCAGTGTATCAGTAAATAGATAGACTGGATGAATTGTTTTTGGCACGTTTTTAGCTACTATAGACTATAGTCTATAGAAGCTATTTGGATGGGTATCCGTCCGGCGTCCGGCGTCAGTCTGTATGTATGTATGTATGTATGTATGTATGTATGTATGTCCGTTTGTGAGGCGTCTGTCCACTCAAATATCTTGAGAACCACTGTACTTACTGATTTGATATTTGTTGTGTAGATGTATAATATGATTTTGAGAAACTGTTTTTTTTTAATTTTTTGATATTGTTGAAAATAGGCAAATTAATGCCAAAAAAGGCATTTTTGGTGAAAAATCTCCTTCTTCATAACCGCTGGTCAGACAGCTTTGTTATTTGGTATAAAGGTCCCTAGGGGTAACCCAATTTGGATTTGTTAAAATTGTGATGAAATATGCAGATGTGTATTTTTTTTACATTTTTGGTCAGGCCATCCTGAAATGAGCTATCAAAGATATCCACCTTCTTCATCAATACATGTGTCACAAAAGGTTATTCTTTACATAACACAGCAGAGCTCTGTCAACTGTTGAGTCGCTTGTTTTTTCAAAATCGCTGGTCAAACAGCTTTAATATTTGGTTTACAAGTCCCTAGAATGACCTTAGTGAGATAATTTCATACAGTCAGGAAATACTTAATTATGTATCCATGTCTATAGTAGCTTCAGGGACTTTGGCCCTATGTTTTGATCTGTTAAAACTGTGCAAAGAAGAATAAACTGACTCATTTGTATTTAACAAGAAAGAGTGTATGAAAGTTTGTTGTTTTTTGTTTGAAAAGATGCTCTGCAAAGTATGGTAGTTTTGAAATGCTGTGTACATAAAGTGGCAGTACCATTGAAATCAGACTGATTATATCACCAATTGATGTCATAATCAACAATGATTTGTATATTGCTATAATGAGACAAAGGAATTCAATGACAGTAAAATTTGATAGTAATTTTAGTTAAAAAGAGAGACACACACACATATATCTCCTTAAAGCTTTCAATCAGTGCACATCGGTGTTTGTAACCCAATCAGGTGTGACTGCGTCCATGCAATTTACCACATCACAATAGTGAACTGTAGTGATTTCTTTGTTATTCATTTTGTCAATAGATGCAGCCATATTTTGACAAACGTTCAAGGGCATTTTGTTCAGCTCAAGTTCAGAAAGTGGAATCTTTGTAAGAAGGACAGTAATCAAGGTTAAGACATAATGCAGCAAATTCATCAACCAAGTACAAGTTTGCAAGCAGTGTCCATGTCCTTAGAAAAATATCAGAGAGAGTACATGAACTTGAACATGGTTCCCAGCTTTTTATGCTGTCACTTTTTGTACGGGCCTCATATCATGCAATCAGTCACAGCAAATGTAATCTGCATATCATAGATACAGATTCTCACGGATATCATCAGTTCAAGTACACTAGGTCAGACCAAGACCATCTACATCCTCGTTACAAGACCAAAATGAAAGTCAATGATTCAGCATGTTTCCGAGTCTGAGAATGAAAGACAATTGATATTTTAAAAGATTTAAATCTAGCAAAAAATTCCTTATTCTTGTGATTTCAAAGATGGCTGAAGTATTCCTAGCTAATGTGACCATAATCATATTCCACGCCATAGTACTCTTCGTTACACCCAATCAAATACTACATTAGTGTGACAGATAAATAAAGATGAATACTCAGACAAGACAGTCTACCACTCAGCTGGCCTTACAGAACATTAGAAGATTCACTGACCAGGATTGTGTCTATGACACTGAAACAGATCATAAAAAATGTGACACTGTGTCAACATTTCCTTAATGTGTCAAAAAATCTCAGCAATTCCCTTCATAAATATTATTTTTGAACTTTTAAGTAAAAATAGAATTTTTCTTATCAGTCTAAAAATAAATTGAGATGTTAAAAAAAGTTGCTTGAGAATGACATAAATCTTGATGATGTATAAACTCACGTATCATGGCATAATATTTCACTTGTGTAGTTCAGTACACTTTCACATGTGGAAATAAAATCTTGACAACTTTATCTGAAGAAATGACACCCCTAGCCTTTGGTATAAACAACCTCTTTAAGTTAGTCAGCATTCACCCATGCAGTAAAAATGTATGTAACATCAAACTACAACTTAAAGAAATACAATGCATACACCTTGTGCCAGATGCATAGCTTGACACTTTGGCTGACTTAAATCGGCACAGCCGTGATAATTGAAGCCCTTTCAAATCTGTGCCAGCTAGCTAGGCAGAGCCGGGTCAAAACGTCAAGACAATTGCAACCAGAAATTGGCATGGGATGAGTTTTCTTAGTAGTGACAAAAATGTCATGTGGTCAGTTTCATGTTAGTCCACTAACTTACACAACTTGACACAGATGTAAATGTGAATAGGATGTAAGTATCATATGTCCAGCCAATCGGCCACAAAAATTTCAGAAACATTACAAAGTAGTCGGTAGGGTTGTCCTCAATTGACCTGTCCAAGCTGCAAGCTTTCATCTCCAAGTCATTAACCTGTTGAATGTTCTGGTGGCCACCAACCTCAATGGCGTTGTAAGCCTGTTGCCATGGTAACATACTTCTTAAGCTTTTGTGGTTGACAATTCTTATATCATCATGATTAGTTTCACTTGCACCAATAATGGAAATACGTCAACTTTTAGGCTGATGTAGAGTGTCGGTTATATAAACCAGTGCTTTGCATTCTCCTTAACTTACATTCGAACATAGAACTTGAAGTGTGTCATTCTTAGGAACACATATCACTTCGATTAGGGGAGTTGTTCCCATGATTTCAAATCTATTTCCGTCACTCCTGTAAGTTTCCTGTGAACATACCCCCAATCATAAGGGAAACTGGCCCTGGGGTCGTCATCTGATCCCCCCTACCAAACGCCGGGGTCGACATCGCCAAGCAACGACCGACCTCCAAAACCTAGCTTGACGCTGATGCTCTTGGTAACGATGACGTCACCGCGCGTATCAGGCGATGATGGTGACCATTGGTTGATATGTAGCAAAGTTAACTTTTTATACGTAACCTATCCAAAGAGGATTCCCTACGCTCTGTAATACTTACATTTTCAAATTTAATATGAAGCAATAAAATTTACATCTTTAGTCATAACCTGCCTCCATTGGTCAAAAAAATTGAAGTTCTCGATTTTGTCAGAATCTTGCCTATTAGCTTGGTTGATATCTTTATTTCAGACCGCTGTAATCCATATGTAAACAATTAGATGAGTTCAACGGCAGCCCATCACAGCCAGCGTAAGAGGTGACCTCTTCAGGGAATTCTCCGCCCCTAAAACTCTACTCGGGCTATCACCCCCAGCAAGGGTTGTCAAATTTCAACTTCGTTCACAGTGTTGCCCCAACAGATTCAAAGTTCAGGCTAATACTCTGAAATGTTGAAACAAAGCTAAGTCATTCGACGCTCTGGTTTTTAAAGAGGTGGACACCTTAATTCGGGTCTATGGCTGCAATGGATTTAAAATGCGGATACTTAGATTTCCGAAACCCTTCCAAGGAATTCTGGTACACTGTTCGGGTGAGTTTTATCGATCTAATATTATTTTTAAGATAACAATACAGACACAAGCGTCGATACCTGATTTCCAATGTTTATTTAAAAATATATCGTACAAAATACGAAAGCTTGACTCAGGACTAACACAACTGCCCTGTAGGATTACGGATTAAAATCATTTTACAGGTACATGCGTCGCAGAAATACGTAATTGCTTTGATATCTATTTTGATATTTCTCTGTTTCTCGTACCACTCCGTAATATTGCATGGTAGCCGGACATTTAACTCAATTCTTTGGTTGCCACACTGTCTCTGTACGTCCCGATATCGAGACCGTCTAGTCCCTAACAGAATAGGCGTATCCGCTTATAACAGGAGCCGATAGCTCTATTTATCTCAAGTGATGTTATCATATCTGGCTTAATGATTTATATACGCTTTGTCGGTCACGCTTAAAGTTTAACACGATGCCATCCTTTTAAGCTTTGTTACACTTTGCGTCTACGATCGTGTTTCAAAAAAACAAGTTTTATTTTTATCTTATAACTCTTCTTACATTTTATTTCCTCGTTTTCATTCCCTCTTAAGTTTCGCTTCACTGATCCTGACTGATGGAATATAACAATATATCCCTTCCCTTTCGATTTATTAAATTCACCATTTAACAGATAGGCATACTTTGCCCTGTAAACTCCACTCTGACCGCATTAGATATGTCAGAGCACGTTTGTCTGGTTTGAGTCGTTATATCAGATATGCGATCATTTGCTGACATAAAGAAAACCAGAAAAGACACCAAAGATCACAGGTTGCAGGATACATTGTTGTGAGCATGCGCAATTTTTTTCGATGGCCATTGCTTAAAATACTTTAAGCCTACCTAACACGGTTATACAGTAAAGAGAAAGACACTCAAGTTTTATTTTACCTGCGCTGTTTGTTAAGAATTAATGTGAACATCCAGTTTGAAAAACGTGATGAGGAATATCAAAACAAGTGTAACTTCCACACGTTATTCCCGTCCTTGCTATGACGTGCATCAATGTCACTTTCTTGTGCTTCCTTTACACCAAGGAGAATTATTACACAGATCATGTTTCTCGGAATCACGTTCAACTTCAACTGTTGCTTCTTTCTTCTACAAACCGTATCTCAAAACGTCGGCATTGTGCGTGACAGTTTACAGTGGAAGGAATATATATAATTTTATTTTATTTTATTTGCACGTCTGGTTGTTAAACTTCAAAATCGCACAAAATATAGCATTTTTATAATATTTCACCGTGTCGGATGATGCTTTTACTTGATAATGTAGGGATGGCAAAATAATATAGCATGGCTCGTTTTAGGCAGAATTAACCTAGAATTTATGCGAGACTTATCCTATATCATGGAAGACAGTTCGACACCTCACTTGTCTTAGCGAGAAAACCCCAGAAACATGAGGAAAATCTCTCTCTCTCTCTCCTCTCTCTCTCTCTCTCTCTCTCTCTCTCTCTCTCTCTCTAAGCGATGGTATTTTTATATATCTGTTAGTAATATAAAGGTAAAATAAACGACATGATTTGTAAGCGGCGCAAGACTGTCTCAGCCTTCGTTGCCTTGGCACTGTGGCTGCAGCTTGGCTCAACGAGCTGATGTAGTCCCTCGCTGGCTACGCTAGGGGGACCGTGCTAGCTCGCTGAATAAAAGGCCACACCAGCCATGGTGCGTAGCCAGAGATGGGCTGTGAGTGTGTTGAACTACCCGACATGCACATTCTCCCCTGTGTCTTGTGAAGACGGCTCTGTTCAGATATTTCAGGGCAGGGTACAATTACAGTGTAATAACTTTGATGTTGTGTATGTTTTTATGTTTATTTTTGTAAGCATTTACAACAAATAACAATGCCATCATTAAAAGTCATCTAGACTGATGTAATTGGTAGTTTACCAACTTAATTTTATCGTTTTTGTGTCTTTCTTTAGGCTCTCCTTTTGTACTCCCTTTTTCTATGCGACTTGTTTTGTGACTGTATTTGTGTCTGTAATTGTAGTTTTGTGTTTTGAGATTATTTTTGGAACCTGTAAATGGAACTAGATCCCGTAGGCTTTCCTAATAAATAAATTAATTAATTAATTAATTAATTAATTAATTAATTAATTAATTAATTAATATTCATATTCACCAAAAGCACAAGAGAAACTGTCGTTGATATTATAAAGTATAGATCGGAGCCTGTACTCACCGTGAACTATAATGCACGTATAGTACCTGTTGACATCTGTATTTGTCTATTATGTGCTGAAACCATTATTCGGAAAAAACTCGATTCAACAGTGTCCACGTGTTAAATTGTCCTAAGTTTATCAGTAATTAAAGTGCTTGTAATAGTAATTGTTTTTGTTGTTATTGTTGTTGTTATTTCAGTTGTGGTCACGCAAGTGGGTACAAGTGCGCGCCAACACTGCGTCTGAAGGCCTCTCCGTTCTCTTGGAAGCTTACGAGGATCAGAACGAATACGACAAAATTGTTGTGTGCATTCTCCTAGAGAAAGTCTCAACCGTTCGACGTTCACCGATTAAAAACCGATACGCCCTTGAAATATTCTCTGGTGATCGTCCACTGGTGTATCTGGCAGCGGATAGTGAAACAGTCTGTCACGAATGGATTTCTGTCTTTAAGAAGGCACTTTTACCCAGCATGCCAACAATAAGAACACTACCTGACGTAGGTACAGGTAAGAGAAAAACAAACTGTTCAAATGCGTGTATAAAATCGGAAGCGGTGAAGGATTATACATGTCATGGCGTGTGGCAGGATACACATTGAAAAAACACTGATTTCCTGACTGCGTCTCTCTCCATAATTTCTGGATGACACTGACAGGATCATGTTACAATTTTGGCCATGGGTTCTGTTTATTTATTGGGTGGTCGGGTACATCCTTGCATCCTTCGTGGCAAAAGGCGGGATACGTGCTTACTATATAAGGTCACGTCTGGCTCCATATAAAGAGTAGCATGAAAACACTTTGGCAGACGTGACAGAGCAGTTACTATACACTAGCTGCAAGATGGTTTTCTCACCAGTTACTAAAACTGGTTTCGGTCATTTTATTTCAGTCTTCCATCATGTCTGGGCTTTGCCGATGGGCAGCGCTAACAAACTCAGACTGAATGGAGAGTTCCTCTTGGCCATCACAGGAGAAAACTTCACTCTATACAACGAAACCGGCACACTGTGTTTGCAATGGAAACTCAACCACATCAGGCGATTTGCAGTGTGCAATGACAAAGATATCTCCCCTGCAGACTACGGCAAAATACTCTATGTAAATACTGGCAGGTGAGTAAACAGATATCAAAAGTTTCACTATATCATCCGATATTAGACTTGCCCAAATTCTGTTGGCCTATTAATGTCTTCACTGAAAGAATTGGAGGAATAAACTTCACCAAACTGTGTCGCGTTGATAGTGGTATGATAGCGAGACCAATTTCTGGGCGATCCCGAGACTTCCGCGTACCGGCCCGAGCAACATATAAAATGAGAGCCGACTTCACGAAAGAAGTCTAACGGTTTACACAGAGAAAAGGTTTGAACAACATGATTCTGTTCCTGGTCTTTATTGGAGAGACTGCACCCAAGTAAAGACATGCCAGGCGATAAGTGGGTTAGGCTAGTTCCATACGTTAATTATGAACAATTTTCACGAAAATGCTGAGTTCATACAGAATCTGAGACAATTCTTTTCAACCATTTATCTAATTGTCCAAAGGACTCTGGTGTGCTCAAGTTCAAGTTCCCAGTTTTCTCTGACTCAAGAACTTTGAACGATTCAATGGCTCCTGTGAAATTTCTCATTTTTGCGTCGTTTATTGAGTCAAAACTGACCAACATTATTGCAATAATGTGAATGACACGTCCGTGACAGGATGACCACGACCTTAATGTTTTATTCAGGAGTGTGATGTGAAAAGGTCACTTTAAATGTGAGGAAAAACTACTTTCAGCCATGACCGCTTTGCCCTGGCCTTGTATTTTACGGGCCATGACACGGCCTCGACTTCGTCAACACTCCACGACATCCTCTACGATCTCTTCCGTCGGACGCGTCAGAGATCTGTCCAAGTCAGTCAGGTGGTACGATACTCATTGTTTTTGCTATCGCCGTTTTGCTTCTTCATAAAAAATAGTTACCACATGTACAGTTTCGTTCGCATCTTTTTCGGCATTTCAGAATGAAACTCGATGAGACCATTGTAGACTATACACTATCCTTTGACAAGACACAGTGAATGTAAACGGCCACACCTGTTGGCTTCTCTTGTTAGCACATGCGCAGCACTGGCACTAATGCTGACATATTTCAACTGGGTTCGCACTTTGCATGCAGAATGGATTAAGAGTTTACGTTGAACCATCGTATCGTCATTGTGCAACGCCTTTTCTCTCTGTCTGTATTTCCTTAGCCGAGAAAACTCAAACCTCTAAACCGAGCCGTAAGTTTTGTTTTGTAATTTATCCGCTGTTTTTACGTACATTAACCACGTTGGTCTTCTCATATTCGTTTTATCGAGATTGTATGTATCTTGTAACGTCGCAGCTATTAGTCAGGAATGTTTGCGACATGAAAAGTGCAAAAGGTTTCACTAACTATTAGGTCGTACCACGCTATGTATACATAACAGTGTATGACGAAAGTAATGATAAGTAGGCCACGGAGTTCTGAGAAGTGACGCTTCCCCTTTTGCCTTGTTTTTGAAAATATTGCAAAATACGCCATAATTGCTTCCCGATTGCACCGTTGATCAGTGCTCTGTGATTGGGTCTACGTTGCTTCACTACACGGTGAATTTGCTCGATTGAAACTCATCTTTTACCACAGTAGGTGTTTGTATCTATCCTTTTCATATGCGCTTCCAGTAAGCTCTCGATATCGGAAGATTATTATGGATATGCAGCTGTCTGTAAAAAAAGAGCGGATTTGCTTGCGTTGTATCTATTGTGAAGTGACAAAAAGCCATCGGACATTTTGTCTGGTTGTCCTATCGAAACTCCTTTAGGTCACTTGTATTTGACAGCATAACCTATAAAATAAAGTGATATTTATCTTTTTATTTCAAGCAGTCAATGTGAAGACGGTGAGGGCGAATATTACTTCTATTCCATCCAAGCTAAGGATATCCTGCAGCAGATCCTGGACAAGATTGGCGAAGCCATGGAAAAGATAAAGCTATCCCAGGAGAAGGAAGGGCGCCAAGGGAAGGAACAAGAGATACAAACAGAAGATTCTGCAGACAAAAATGTTGAGGAGCTCGTCACTGAATTGGATGGTGATCGCGCTGATGGATTGGCTGGCAATGGTTCTAAGGAAGAGACATCATTGGACAACGTTTCGGTTAATACGTCCATTTCGTGGACTTCGGAAAGTTCCGTGGGGTCATCAAAAGTGGAGAAAACGTGCGCCGAAACTGTTTTGGCAACCGCTGTGAATAAGAACACAACACCGTCGAAAGAAACGCCCTCAGTAGCAAAGGAAGTGCCAACTGGGAGAGCGAAATCTGAGCATATAGGCATGTCCGAGTCAACTTCGGGGAATGTTCGCACTCCTCCGGACGGAAATGACCAATCAAGTGACAACTATCTAGTGACGTCTCCGCATTCTACTCGGCCATTGGCTAATGGTGATGCCAGAATAGACTTTGAGCCAATGGCAGCATCGCCTCCGAGTTTGTCAGGTACGTTGCTTTACCCTAGTCCTGCTGTGCGACTGAGAGGCAATTCGACCAGCTCCAGCGGGTACTCTTCTGACCCATTAGAAATCAACGGACTTTATGAGTGCAGTAGATCAGACCACGGACATTCCGATGACGCTCACAGCCTAACCAGTGCTTCAAACTCAAATGTGTCGTTTGTCAGCAGATTTTCTGAAAGAGATTCTTTTCAAAGTGACACCTCTGCTTTTTCTTTTTCCAGTGGACCCGAAAGGCTGACAAAAACGAGGCGGAATACCTTCTCTGGCAGTAATGAAAAAAATTATGAAAGAGATCGAGATCAAATCACGGAGAGTAATCGCTCCCATCGAAATCGAGTAATTCAAAGGAGATCAACTCTGTCTTCAATCAACGAACTCTACCGATCACGTGAGGACGACTGCAATCAAGCGCCGTTTTTGAAAGATATCGACAACATTATGCCAAAAAGGAGTTCAGTCGACAGCATCGGAAATTCCTCGCTGGATGAATTTGATGACAATAAGACGAATGACGTAATCAGTGATACATCTGTCGATGAAAGCGCAGACATTCCAGCCCCGTTTGATTTGTTGGACATTTATTTGCTAAGCGCTCGTGCAAAATTGATGAAAGACAGTGAAACTTCGGCTGATCGCGGTGCTGGTCACGTGACTAATCAGGTCCAACCACCAACCTTGCCCAGGAGAACGTCCTCATTGCAGGTAAACTCACCACTATCCGTATCGACCGAAAATAAACAACAGAAAACGAAAGAGAAAGGAAGGCAACGAAGGAGATCTTCCATTTTCACTTCCCTGGCTGAAAATTTATGTCGTCAACAAGTTCTTCGAAGAGAAAAGAAAAGGAGGCCAAGAAATGGAATCAGGCGCGTTCAAATTCGTGTCCCTCTTCGCCAGTATCATCTCCGCAGTCGAACAGACGATCTGGTAAGGAAAATAGTAAATCATCAAAATATAAGATCAACTTGCGTTGGTCAAAGAGTAATAAACAACAGTATAAAAGTTGCCAATCGCTGGACCAGATTGATTTTAACAACACACAGCAATCGTCACAAAGACCTCTCTCTTTCCATGGGTCAAGGTCAACGCAGAGAAAACTTTCCAAAAAGGAAACTGAAATATTGAAAAAGTACTGTTCAAGCCCGTATGTCAATACCAGCCCTGTATCAAGCTTTGTGGAAAAACACTCTACCCATCACCTGCCTGCGGAACAGCCTATTACATACACTTCTGACCAATCAGAACCACGGAAGACAATTGTGAGACAGCATAGAATCGAGTCACTGGACATTACAAACGATATGGACCACGAGCAGCCAACAACTCGAACGTGGAAATCCATGGAATTTCTCTCTGAATCACCGCGGAGGGCGTACGACATCAAACATTTCAACACCGTTGGCCGCGGCCCCAAGAGGACTAATCAAACATATTATTTCAATTCTTATTCTTCGCATATTTATCAAAATTTATCGCGTGAGAATATCGATAAAGGAATGAGCTCGTCATCCATGCATCAGACATCGATGATCGAAGAAATTAATGAAAACAGACCAAAGTTAATGTCATGCACAAGTACAGTGGAAGATGATGTTTTTGATGGTTATATTGATATGAGTAAGGACAAAGACAGTACCGATAGCGATGAATTAGATGATGAGTATTTCACAGACATGAATCGAAAAGAGTGAAAATTGTTTGAAAGATCGCCGTGTTTCGGTCTTTTCTGTGAAACGGGCACTGCATGTATCGAAGTTCAAACAAACCGTGGCGGGGAGGGAAGGTTTGACTAGCTTTTTGTCAAGTAGAAATATCAGAGAGTTCAACTCCTTCTATTATTATCTACCGACTGTTTACACTGTTCCCTGTTGCCTGCATAGGTGAGCATCGTATTGGCTCGGAGTACACACGACATTCCAAATTAATATGGAGTCTTCATTGACAATTGTGAATATTAAATTTTCATGAGACTAAATGGGTTAATGGAAATTATTCCTACCATGTATATTACAGCGTATTAATAAATCATTTATAACATGTAATGTTGAACTTACTTTATATCGTAATATTTTTTCACTGTTTTAAGTTTCGCTCTTCTTCCGGTCATCATTATACTTTGTTGTGAAGTGATCTTCTTGCAACAAATAAACGCTGCACGACATGTAATTCCCCTCGCTCTATCGTTCTTTATGCTGTTTTCTAAAACCATAACCTTGAAATATGAACAAGACGAACAAATACCCCCTGAGGGAAGAACTTTTTGTCTGGTTCCTAAGGTAACTGTAATATTATGTCTCTTTGTTCACCGAGAAGCATCAAGGCGAACAGTTAGACATCACAGCAACATCATGATTTGATTTGTCGTCTGCTAGATTGTTTGAATTTTTTAAGTACATTTCCTTCCACTATTCCTCTTTATTTCTCACTCGGATTTTGCGTTTGAGCTTCTTAGTAGAAAGTTCGTGAATTCTCTAAGTTAACTGACAATCGCAGTGAAGTCAGGTGAAGACGGTACGTGCCTCGAGATTGAAAGATATAATCTTATGCTCAAACGTTTATCAAAGGATCTTGAAGCCATTTCCTTTCGAAATCGAGAATGAAATCAGGGGTTACCGTGAAAAATTTGGTACGAGAGAAATAAATATATTAAATTGCCGATATTTGAAATTGAAAATGGCTGTAATCCCTGTGTTAACGCTATGGTACAGGGAATGACCGCAATCGCTGTGTTAACGATATGGTACAGGGAAAATTCCTTTTCAATTTTCAAAAACATGAGAAGGTGAAAGCGTTTTGTTTCACTCAACGAGTAGTAAACTAGGAAAGTATTAAAATTTGAGAGTCCGATTATCTGTAGCCGAGGCTCATCATTCTCTGGTAAGATTGCTAGGATCGTATCCTCTGTAGGTAATTGCCCAGAGCATGGCGTGTCTCCTGGCTTTTCACGTGAGACCATGTTGTTCGTAGATGTTTCCCTTGTCGTGCTTTGATCCTTGGACATACTGCAGATGCTCATATCATTTTGGGACGTATATTTCTGAATCAATAATGAACGACGATCAAATTATACATCGATGAGAGGTCTTTACGTCCAGCAAAAATGTCCTGAATAATAAATACTATGCGGGTTTGACATACACAGACGATAGTGTGAATTCAATTATTCACCATTCTGTTGGTAATGACACTGCATTAGACCTTACTCAGATGAAAAGGAATCATCAAAATTTCCCTGAAGAGCTTGCAAGACAGAGGGTCACAGCCAGTCATAGAAATTACTAAAATGCGGTAATACATTGACTTTTTGCATTGGACAACAGGTTGCTTGTTAGTGGCGCCCTCACGGGTATCTCGGAGAAAGATTAATTAATCAAACTAGAGCTCCAGTTGATTTGCGGTTTTGATACTGTGGTTGATAATTAGCTCCCTTGAGTCACAAGGTGTGATTCCGTGGATCATTTGTAGTCTGCAAAGGGATTTATAAGAAATTTTGGTCGGAGAGGAACATTACAGTTGATTCTTTGAATCTGAAATTCCTGCTGTTCTTTCCCTTTTGTAAATTCAAAGTAATTTTTGCGAATAGTAGTGTTCTTAAGCTGTCCTCAAATGCATTTTCTTGCGCGTCTTGGAAATTCATGTTTAATTCTGTCATATTTGATAAGATGACCTTAATTTCCTAAATAACTCGCGCAATATATTTTTCCCGTTCTTTTTTGTAGGACCCTCTGAATTCGTTGTGATATGTAAACTGTCAACATTAAAAGTCTGCTTTTATAAGACTCAATAGAGAGTCAAGCAGTCGGTGCATAGAAATGTATGTACATACGCAAAAGGTGTAAATTTGAAATGTATCATTGTTGTCCAACTTGTAGGACAGACCACAAATTGGGTCTATACTATGGATCATTTCAAATGAGTTTGTGACCTTGTGTCAATAAAACAAACAAACAAAACAAAAACCAATGGTGGTGGTGGTGTCGGCGGCGGTGGCGTCAATGATGATAATGATGATGATGATAATAATGATGATGATGATGATGATGATGATAATGATGATGATGATGATGATGATGATGATGATGATGATGATCGACCCGTCAGTTGAAGCAGTAGAAGTGAATAACTGTGTCGTTAATTTCGTAAAAGTATACAATTACTGCAAATTGAAAACAAACATACAAATATCAGGCTGTAACATTCTGAACAATTTACATCCACAACTACACCTATTTGCAAATAGTGTCATTCAATATTCTATGCTGATAATTGAATGATATCTACTGGCCATGAATGTCGAGAATTCAAGTCTAAAGAAGCGTAATCAAATACATAAATATTTTGTTTATCAAGTTTGCTTTCTTTCTGCCTTTCTGATAATGTTGTTGATTACAAAAGAAAAGATACAGTGAGTCGAGAAAACCTCAGCTTTATACTTCAAGTAGTTTTACACTAATCGTTTTTGTTCTGATTGACAAAATACTCCCTTTTCCTTTTCAAGTTGCCGAATTCTCTGCTTGAGTTTCCCGAAATATCATTAGTAACGGTAACGGGCGCCGTAGTTTTCACTTTTACTTGCACTCCCCTGCACACGATTTTGTACACTTCCTACTTCGTCTGGAACTGTCAAAAACGCAAAATGTTTGTCTGTGTGGGTTCTGACACTACGGGGGACTCCTTCACACCTTGCCCGGCTTGCCTTGCGGAAACCGATTCTCATGTGGGCATGACACAGCTTGGTTGACACCGGGTTGAAATAAGTAATACATTACAAATATCATACTTGTTCACATGTTCTCAGTCTCTCAAACGCTCAAACGCATAGTGAGCATTGCATCGGTGAAGACGAAACAACGTGTAGTGTCTTCTCCTTTACCTCCCAGGCACCTTTTAAAACCTGCGGCGCCGTAGTACACCAAGCAGTCAATACAAAGGGAATACGAGGAGATGGAGCTGAAGTGTGGATATTTACATGCTATCTTTCCAGTGGAGGAGAACACAGGAATTGTGAAGGTGAGTTTTGCAGAGAGTGAGAGATGAACTGATTCAGCGTATTGTGTGTTTGTGGCTCGATGTTAGAGAAAAAGTTCGAGCACATCTGATCCTTGACTCTGCGATTTCGGTCGTATAAATTCATGTACATGTTAAATCCATTATGTATAAGAGTTGTAAGTATACATAGCCACAAAGTGATAGATGCTAGTTGAAATGAACTATTAATGCCATTGAAATGTACAATATTAAAAAGCACCAATAATATCGACAAAGAAAAGTGGCATTTTTATTACAAAGTAAAAGTCTCTGCTCATGATACTGTCATTGAAGATACACCGAATATTAAAGTATTTCATACGATATCGTATCTTCATCGTGTTGATTAGCTTTTACCTTTCGTGAATATCTGCATTTGAAGTCAATCAGACTGATAAGTTTGGGTGTTCTGTGGAAGATGCATATAAATTGCAATCAGCAGTTTCCGATTTTTATCGCCTCGCTAAAACCCTGCGCCTCACGCGCGTTTAGCGGATTCTTTTTTTCGTCATCTGTTTCGCAATCTCGGAGATTGTATACCTGCATCTTATTTGCAGGTGTGGCCACGCAAATGGGTGAGCGCGCGTCGAAGCGTGTCAATCGAAGGGCACAAGGTGCTGCTGGAAGTGTGCGACGATCGGTCCGGTCTGCAGAAGAAAGAGCTACTCCTAGAGAATATTACAAAAGTCCGCCGTGTCAACAAGAAGCAGCGTTACGCCTTTGAGATCGACTCTGGTGATCAGCCTCTGATATACTTGGCCACAGACAGCGAAACTTGCAGTCATGAATGGATATCAGCGTTAAAAAGAACTTTGCTACCTAACGTCCCTGTAGTACGGGAACTGCCCGATGTCGGAACGGGTAAGTTTCATATGAAAAATGCCCCTGGAGTCACTTTACTTCATGGCATTGCATATGTGGCATACCGTGCAATATGCGAACGACAACAGATCAATCGTGCCTGTGAAGACCTAAATTTGCCCTATCCACAATGATTTGCCACAAGAATCTGAGGAATAGCAAGAAATATATATGGTTTGAAATTTCTCCAAATGCTGCCAGCTACATAATACTGTTCATTTATTTTTCTTGGAACAAAGATTGATAAATAAACTAGAAAGGTAATTCATTATACGATCGAAATGTTAAGGTCAAGCTTCAAGCTCTCGACAAATATTTTATCCGATGTTGCTCAGCGTGAAGTTCAGCTTTTGGAGCGCCCTCTACAGTTAATGTTACGGTAAATAATCTGAGTCGAGCAGTTTTGAATTTTGTGTAGCAACCTCTTGGTTGGACTGAGCAGGTTTAAAATGTAGTGTATATACTTTTGGGTAAAGAATGGTCTTAAATTTCCCATGAATTGAAAGAGAAATCGAGCAAAGTTATCGTTTACCACTGAAAGATCGGTGTTCGACCATGGGGAGGGGGTCCCCGAGAAAGCTACACTGCACCAAGCCCAGGGTATGCATAGAACGATAAATGACAGACGACTGTACAAAAAGTACTTTGCAAACAAAACCTGCCCCGGTAAGTTAAATCTTAGAAATGATGAAGTAGCAGTGAAGAAAACATGAGTTACGTGAAGACCTGTACACTGCTGAGATGCTCAGAGTCGGCCCCTTTCCTGTTAATTACTGAGACTGCCAAGGCAGTACTGTGACTGTGCATGCATTGCTCTGCAATGCTGTATAGACAGGGTCTGTACTACAACGGCATCATTTTGGCTTAAATGCTTTGGCTGAAATGCTTTCAGGATTCAAGTGTAGTTGGGTAGCCTTGTAGAATACAATAATGATGGAAATATTAAATGTTTATCAACAATATTCATAAATTTATTAATACATTATGAATAATAAGCTTAGTGTCTAATGGCCCCGTGCGCCAGCCATCGCCAAGACCATTCTATCAACTAATTGAGCCATACAAGTCCTCATTACTATATGCAAACAAGCAGTCCTCTGCAGGGAAAATTCATTGCAAATGCTGCACATTTTGATTGACATTCGTACTGTCGCGTGTACCTATCAATGCCATAAAGGTGAATAGCATGTCTATACTTTGAAAAATACGACTGATCTAAAAATGCGCGGTGACACTGGTGTTGACACTGATCAGTCAGACTTTGCTATCAGTGTTTGAAAAATGATCGTATTTGAAACGCGATGTTAAGCCAACTACCTTTTGGCCGCCATGGTTCATCGTTTCAAACTGATCACCACACATCAGTTTCAGTGTTTCAACAATTCCAATTGAAATAAAAACAAGAACAGAAACATGGTGAAATATACCTCAATAGTCGACTTATTAAATATGGTGCATTCAAATGCGTATGTATATTCAACAGTTAACGCCAACCACCACCGCCCGTTCGTTCGTTCGTTCGTTCGTTCATTTGTTCATTCGTTCATTCGTTCATTCAGCCAGCCATGCCAATATCTGCCCAACCATTCATCCAATATATCCATCTATCCTTCCATCAGTCCTTTAATCCATCCATCCTCCATCCACCCCGTCGTCCACTTATCAATCAAAGGAGTCAGCCAGCCAGCCAGCCAGTCCGCCTTACAATCATTTACCCAGCCATTCATCCTTCCACACATTCACCCATTCATCCACCCTTATTTATATCCATTTATCAATACACCTATCCATCCATCCATCCATCAGTTTATCCATCCATCCGTCCATCCACCCTTCATCCGTCCGTCCGTCCATCTATCCATTCGCCCATCCACCCCTGCATATATACATGCATACATACATGCACAAATACATGCATGCATGCATTCATAAACGCATTTGTGAATTAAAAGACATGAAAAGGAATCTAACAACAGACGCTATAAAGTTCTACAATTTCATCCCAAGATATGAATAAAAAATTAGACTGTGTGGAAATCAAGTTCAACAGAAAATACCGGGACATGTTTGAGGTCGGGGGCATGTTTGAGGTCTTAACATTCATACATACACGTCAATCTACACAAAAAGAGGAGCAGTACACTCACCACTGGGAGGGGGCCCTGGTGTCCGGATAGAAGGTGAAATGACCATCGACTGTGCGTTTTGTCTCCGGCAATGACACTTTTAAAAGTCATGTGACCGTATGTGAAATCAGGTGATACCACTGCCCAGGCTCGTTCTGTGATTTTCGTTTCGTTGAGGCGATGTGGGGCGCTACAATCTGCGATCACGAATTGCAATCTATTACAGCAGCGAGAAGTTATCAACAGGTGGTCGCTGAACCAAAGCTGGCGATTTTTTGAAAGAAAACACACAAAGTTCGCCGGTTTTCTTTTTTGTTGAAACGTCACATTTGTAGTTGAGTTGCTAACGCAATTGGAATTTTTCTATAGTTATAGTATACAATACTTTACATGATTTTATGCAATTTTACAGTTTTGACAGATATTCTTTCATTTATTTCACTCAAATACAAAAGAAATTATGAGTATTGGCTGAGCATTAGTTTTCAAGCGACCGATTTTCTATGTGATTGACAAAACTTAGGAAGTCATACATGACGCACGATGTAATAAATCGATCACAAGGCATGCAACGGTAGGCGAGGTGAGAGACTTTAAGAGAGACAATAAAAGATGTCGTCTTGCAGATTAACCTTATTCCTTACTTGTCTGCATTTTGAAAGTTTTTTTATTCTGTTAGATTCACAGGGGTTAATATCGACATTCTGCGATCTGCTCTTTTAAATTAAAATTCAATAATTCCACAAAGATGCTTGTCATATTCTGTGATTTGGCGTGTAGCACTCTGGAAAGTTAAGGTAGTTCATTCGTCGAAAATAAAATACTTTCGTCATGCAAAATTTCAAGTATTTCCTTTCAAAATCAAGAATAAAAATCAGAGGTCACCGTGCAAATTTGGCACCAGAGAAACAAATTACCCAATATTTACCGATATTTGAAATTCAAAATGGCCGCCATCCCTGTGATAACTCTATGGGGGAATAAAATTCCCGATTTTACAATAGTAAGCCGTGAAAACATTAGTTTCTCGATAATCTTCAAAAGTATCTTCCACAAGTGGTTGGCATAGAGAATATTGTAAAGTTTGAGAGAGTCAGAATATGTGTCCTAGAGGTGCATTCTACCTAGGTTATGTTGGTTCTTTCAATTTCAGACTTTCATCGCGTGTGGGCGCTGCCGATGGGAAGTGCCGAGAAGATGAGGCTGAATGGTGAATTCTTGCTTGCCATTACAGCTGATAGCTTTACTCTGTACAACGAGAGTGGTTCACTGTGTCTGCAATGGGACCTAGAGAACATTAAAAGACTTGTGATCATTTGCAAAGTGAAAGACTGCGCCAAAGAAGATTATGGAAAATTATTGTATATTAGAACAGATAGGTACGGTTTATGACAACGGCTTTTTAATTCGAGAAAGTTAGGCCAATTAGAAGGCAAATTTCGATCTGCTAAATATTGTTTGATCTTCCTAATCTCATACTACCACTATTTTACCCAGGTTTCCTTTCCATGGGCAGCTACAGAGCGTTTCTAAGTAATGTTGAATCAGTTTGTTTCCATCGTCGACGTAAATCTACAAAGGAACGTTACCCCTTTTCTGCGGGATGGACAGTAACGGTAGAAAATATCTCTTGGCCTTTGATAGCAAGCGCTCACTCAGTGCGAATTTCAAACTTAAAATAATATTCGGTGAAGAACAAAGTCGACAAAAAGCAGTTGTTTTTAATAAAACGTGGTGATATGGTCTTGATATTCTTCAAAATGGACCATAACTGTTAAATTATGGCAAATGTTTCCGACCAAACGTCAAAGTTCCGGTTTGATATCATACGTACATTTTATTTATAGGCCGAAAACGCAGGGATGTACGCGATCAAAAATTGTAATTTTGAGCATCGCGATATATTTTACAAGATGTGTGAACTTCACTGTGAAGACATAAAAAAGTTTCCGAACCTTGGGCTTTAATCATTTTACTATCTTATTTCAGTTGCTGTGACGACGGAGGTGGCGAATATTATTTCCTTTCGAACCAAACGCCAGGAATTTTGCACCAAGTGATGAGCCGTGCAAGTAGGAATACCAGTGCAAAGGTGAAGGATGCTCTCAGATCTTCAATGAATCCCTCAACCAAGACAAGGCGCGAGTCAGTGGGTTCAAAGTTCAACGGAGTAAGAAATGTCCGAAGTGAACCATCAGTCGAACCAGAGACACTCTCGCCAGGTGAGAGGGCTCATAAAATATTGTCCAAATCGAAACACCTGCTTCTCAAGTCGGCAAACAAAGAAATATCAACATTTGCGGAAAATGGTCTGAGACCGTCGTCAACACTTCCAAAATCGGTGAAGGGAAATAATCGAGGCAAGCTTAGACGAAACAGTTGCATCAGCTACGTCAATATGACAGGAAACAATTCAGAATCGAAACCAGTCAAAGATGATACTTTATCTAGTAAAGAAGGGTTTGGCCGCTTGAGATCAATTTCATTATCGCGCGTTGATATACAATGTGGAAAAAAGGTTTCCAGTGAAGGTGAATCCATTGAAAATAAACTCAAGATGATTAGTCGACCCAAAGAAGGCGAATCACGCGAGGCAAAAGTTGAATCCGGGCCAAGATTAAAGCAGTCGTCAGACAATGCAGCGACATCACGTGGTAGTCACGTGCCGATACACCCTAGAGCAAAAAAGGAACGCAAAGGATCGTTTCAGTTAAATAAATCTGGAACAGTACTATACTCCCCTCAGATTAGACGTCGACATAATTCTGAACCAGTGCAGCACTGTTGGGAAGAGGAGGAAAACTCTGTTGACACTGCGACTAGTGGAGGCGCTGTTTCCGAAGGACAACCGACAGCGCAACATGATGAAGATGAGCATGTGTGCTGTTCAAATGCTGTTTGTCCAATCTGTGGGACAAATATTGAAAGACTCGTCAATACAAGAAACGGAAACAACTCAGTGGTCAACCAGTCCGATGATCAGTTACAGAGAGAGATGGCACCTGAAAAAGAGATATTACCATCTTTCAAGAGAACGGACAGATATACACGGAGATCATCCCTGGCTTCCATCGATGAATTACACAAATGCCCGAAGTATCCAAACGTACGGCGAAAATCGACTGAAGACAGAGAAATCACAGCCTGTCAAGAACATTTGAGCAAACCCTATTCCAGTGAATCCCTGGCATCCATAGGACCCAACCCGGCATTGGACGATAGCAACTTTTGGAGAACTTCCGAACTTCATTTAAACAGCAATTCTGAAGTGTTTTTCCCGAATACATGCGCCCGACCCAGAAGTACGTCTTTTCGTTGCGCGCCAATCGCTACAAGTCAGTCCAGAGGCGATTCTGGATTTAAAAATCGATCTCTGACTGATTCCAGCAGTAAGGGGACCAGCGGAAGATCACCTAATGGCGATATGCAGTGTCAAATTTGTGGAACTAACCTGAATGAGTACACAGGCGACAGTAAATACGGTTTATCAACAGAAACTGTTCGGTACGGTTCCTCCTACAAGTATTTAAGAGATCAGGATATACCATCCCAATGTGGTTTCACGAAATCCTCAGATAACATGGAAAGTGCTCTGATGAAACAAGAACGAGATGCTATTCGTATCAGAAGTGCCAGCCCTCCAGAAGACTCAGATCATTCGTTTAACTTTATACGTTCATCATCTGAATCGCTAAAAATCCACGGACAAAGCAACGGTTCGTCTCAATTCAGCTTTTCAGACTCGGTTTCTGAACGCCTGTCACAAAGAATACGTCATCATCTGGATGACGAACGATGTCATTTCAAATCCGATTATTCAGGTGAAGCGACTAGGACACCCACTGGATCAAGGAGAGGTAGTTTATCCGGTACATCTACACCGAGATCCCAGTCACCCTGTATGGGCACTTCATCAAACGAGAGTGTGTTTTTGCCCGCTACAGACTTCGATCGATATAGGCAAACATCGAGGAGAAGAAATAGCTACGCTGGAGAATATTCCGACAAGGTACAAATCGGGGATTTCGAAAGCATTGCCAGGGCAGAGCGGCGAAGATCGTCTTTGACATCGATAGACGAACTCAGTAACTTTCAAACGGATCGAAGTATAGAAGACGACTTTGCTGGCCGCTTTCACGGTTATTTTGGCGCGTGTGACGGGATATCACCTCAGTGTGTAGCAGCTCATTGCAGTGACGAAGATGATATTCCAATTTTTCGGCCCAGAAATGATCGTTTCCAGGGAGAATCTCGCCGCCAACCAACGGTTTCCCAGGGATCAAATAACGAGGAGCAGTCGCCTCGTTCTGAGTTTGTTACAAAGAGTCCACCAACAACTTGTCGTCCATGGCAACAGATGTCTTGTCGGAGCAGACGGCGGAGATATTCAGCTGGTTGTGGAGACATGTTTAATGTGTGTGATTCCTCTGATGATGATTTTATTATGCCTAAGAGATATGACGAGGGAGATCGCGATGACCGTCAATGGGATCTTTGTCGTGTTAGAAAGACCGGCTCAGACAAAAGTTTGTCTTCAAGAGCGGAAGGCAAACTCACAACATGGACATAATGATAGACTCTGAACATGGACAAGAATAGGGAAGTCATCTGAAGATTTGCAAGTTTTCGTTTTATCTATACGTAGGAATAACAGAGAAAAAGTGAATTTGATAAATAATATCATGGAACATACTTTCAGCAATCTTCATCCTGTTGTCGCACTACTTACGTAGATGCTTCTTTCACTTTTACCTTCAGCTAAACTCTAGACGTATTCTCGAAAACATCACAGACTGTACCCCGATTGACGCTGTTTAAAATTAAACCAAGCTTAGACAATGATGACAATGCGATCATATGACCAGACATAAAGCACATAGTAGGAATTCCGAAGACGACAAAGGAGGGAAGATGGAACCGAAAATGAACCAACCTGGATAATAAACTTAGTCTCCACTCATGAACCTATTGTGATTTACTATCGTTGATGTCGGATTGTTTCTGCTGTGATTATCATAAATGTTGATGTCATTGTTAGTGCAACATTTCTCCAATTTAATCATTCATAAGTAAAAGAAAATCTTTTAGGCCAGAGGGAGCGATACGACTACGTCATGTAGAACATTGTCTCTATACGTATAGACAGAGCAAAAGAGATACAGATGTACAGCTAGACACGAGAAGAGAGCAAAAGATAGAACATGTTTCGTGCACTAAAAAGTACACAGCACCAGCAGAGCTCCAGCGCTAGATTAACTTATCTTCAAACCGTTCATCGGTTAAAATAACACAATTTTATCAAGTAATGTAAGTTGTCATATTATGTTGGTTGTAATAAACTTTACATTTGTTGGTGGTTGATCGATCATTGTTTTTCCCGCAACATTTGCACATCAACTATACCACCGTCACCGTTCCAGCATGTGACTTCCCTATGTCAATGGTACCAAATGAAAAACTAACCGATTTTTTACTCTGAAAGATTAAATGAACAGCTGACTATAACTTTTCATGTTTTTTTCTCTATTTTTGTTTTCACTGTAAACTAGAGTTTCTTGTTCTTCTTCCCAAAGTATGTTCAGATACACAATATGCAGCTTGTAAACTCAGCTTTGTGCAGACTGCACTGGTATTGTTGACAAGTGAATTCTTGTCCGGACTAGAATTCAAATGTAAACAATAACAGTACATTTTGCAAGAATAGATGATGTGTTGACAAACTAAATAGTATAATAAATAGTAGGCTTTTCAATGTGCTATGGCGAAGAGAACAAGAACTTGCTAATGATGTACCACATGTACAAAACAAACAGTTTATACGAGCATTTGTCCCTTTAAGGTAGTATGCGCCTCCAAAGTGAAAGACTTAAACTTTTGCTCAAACTTTCCTCAAGGAATCTTTCAACCATTCTCTTTCAAAATCAAGAATAAAAACCGGGGGTCACCGTGCAAATTTTGGTACTAGAGAAACAAACAACCCAAGATTTACCGATATTAAAAACTAAAAATGGCCGCCATCCCTGTGACGGTGTTAAGTCTATGGAGAAAATACAATTTTCAAATTTCGCAAATCTAAGCCGGTAAAAAGTTTCCTTACACCAAGAGCTCCAAAATGAGCCCCCACAAGTGGTAGATCAGAGAAGAATTGTAAGAGTTTTTGAGTCTGAATATCTGTCCCCGAGGCACATTCTACCCTAAAGCACCACAGCCGTATCAGTGTGACGTATATCAACTATATGTGACCATGTTCATTCCGAACAATCTAATAACTTTTCAGGATTGGTGCGAAATATGTGCCCAGGGGGTGCACTTACACCGAAATAGGGTACCCTGGACAACTAGCACCGGACCCAGGACAACTAGTACTCAAACTACAAAGCAAAACGACAATTTTACCTTACTTAGGTCAGAACTGCAAATTTTCAGGAAAACCATAGTTCAAAAGTGTTTCTTCGGGATCAAAGTTGTTCTAGAGAAAAAAAAATTGAGGCCTGGTCAAAAGTCCGTATGTCATTTCGTTGGTCAAAAGTCTACAAGAGGCAAAAAGGGGGCGGGGTAAAAACCGCAGTACATGTGGGCATACTTAGACTTGGTTCAAGTCTGTGATTTTTGAATGTTTGAGCGGATTAGACGCGATGATTTGTGTTCTGTGTTCATATGAAAAGTGTAGCGAGGTGATCCGGCAATAACTAACTGGCGTCCGATCGCTAGGAAAACCTGACCTGGGCTGCCATATTTCAAATACTAGTAGGTTTGTATGTAATAAAAGAGACACAAGAGAAACTGTTGCATATTGTTTTTTTAATTCACCGACTTGAACCAAGTTTAGGGCATACCTTTCCTGTTGAAGTACCTTACCAGGTTAAAAGTAAATGATGACCGACAACTTTGCAAAATCCGATCGGATTTTATCGACTTTATCGAAAATACTATAAACTTTTAGTCATCAGGTCACGCCTTAGACAGTAGGGTGGGAGATAGTCACGCTAAAAATTTGATATCAGGTCACGCTACATCACAGCGCTCAATACCTTTAGAGAATTGATAATCTCATATTTATGAGAATTTACAATTATTTGTAAATAATTTAACAAATTTTGTTATTAATGATTTATCATTATGAATTTTGTTGATAAAAATATTATGCATTTATCGTTACACTTTCAAAAGTACCCAACTGTCCTACCCGACAACGCCTCATGACCAGATCATGGTGCATTTCTTAAGAAGAGTAGACAGATAGCATTTGATACTGCATTCCCTAGTGGGGGTTATATAGCTACTACCCCCCGACTCCCTCTCCCGGATTTGACGAGACGGGGCCCACGGAGTAGATAATATTTCAGGCTGGACCAAATGAATCACATTTTCAATTTCTGTACCAGCTTTATAAAGTAACAAAATATTAACTGACAATTGCAGTGATCTGTCTAAGCATTTCACTGTCACCTTTATATTACTAAGTCTCGTAGGAACACAAATTCATTTCCATCACCGAGGAAGCAGAAGACATGCATGTGCTTTTCAATTGTCTCTATTTTAAAAAGACAAAAAACCAGCATGACATTACAATATACAATAGAAAGTTTGCAAATAACACGATTGGATCTTCATACTTTTCAAATTTCTCAAAAGTATTAGGTTCCATACAGCTGAATGTTGCAATATTAAAAATTATCCATAAAGACAAGTGTGTAACCTAAAAAGGAAAGCAGATGAGTTTACATTTGCAGGTTAAGCAGATCTTACTTCGCCATCCAATTATCCCAAAAGTAGTTCCAATCGTGTTAAATGTAGCTCAGTTTATGAATCCCGTTTTCATACCGAGCAGCTTCATTGAGATTGCCCATTACCAATGAGTCTACCACAATGCATCAAATATCCTGCAATCGGAATGTCGGCGTGGTTTCTAGTTTGTCACTATCCACCAGTACAGTGGACACAAGGCTTTTTGCCTATCTAACGTCAGCGCTAAAACATAACAGAAGCAGAATTTACGAGATAGCTGCATCCTCCTAGAAGAAATATTTGATGGCTTGGTAAACAGGTTAATTTCTTCATTTATGTAAATATTCATGCAAGTACACGCTATAAGATTAATGGCATTCTAGATTTCACACCACATCGTGTCCCGCATATTTCACACATTTTCAGAATATAAAATTTAATTCATCACCTTCTTTCAGGCAGGGAAACGTCACGTCCTAAGCAGGATGCATTTCGACATATTTTTCATGACAATTTCTCAGGCTTTCTCGCGTTTTCAATGCTTCCCGAGACATATATACAGAAGCGTATTGGTGAGTTCTGAAGGTATACAAATACATGTCTTTGGGAAGACTTCAAGATAAAACCACCATATTGAATGTAGTTTTTTCGACATTTCCCACCATGCTGCTATGTCAACAATGTCTTTAATATCAACATAGATATAGCTTATATTGTGTAATCAGAAAACACAATGATTTTAATAGTAAAAGTACGAGGTTAACGACCTGAGCTTCTTGATGAGCCATGATCGGCATGAGTGTGCAATTCAAATTATTCGAGTTCTTTCAACACAAACAAATATAAAAAAAACAAAACAAAAACAAACTAACCCCCCCCCAAAAAAAACAAAACAAACAAACAAACAAACAAACAAACAAACAAAAAAAACCAAAAAAACGTGAACACTATAAGCTCTCCTTGGAAAAATCGTGGCCTTTTTTCAAGACAATAATGGCTGTTAATGAACTTCAGTATCTTGTCATATCAAATATTTTTACCACTCTACTTAAAGCGAGGCATAAGCAAAGCCCTTCACAAATTGAAAAAGCTAAATAATCAAATGTGTTAGGAATTGGACAGCAATTGTACGGCTGGGGGATAGGTGCGGGTCCCATTGTTCACACAAGCATTTTTGAAGGGTTATGACAGTTTTTGTGCGTGCATTTGGGAGGTCATCATTAACACGATTGGAACTAATTTGCGATAATTGGATCTTCATATTTTCCAAATATGAGGTGCCCTATAGTTTAATGTTGCAATATTAGAAATCAGTTATAAAAACAAGTGTGTAACGTAAAAAGAAAAGCAGATGAGGTTACATTTTTAGATGAAATGATATTACTTCACCATCCAATTATCCAAAATTAGTTCCAATACGTTCATGATTTTTGTGCAACTATTAGAAGGTAAGATTTTGCCAATATAGTCCAAATGATAGCTTCATAATATTCCCTGTCATTCATATATATATATATATATATATATATATATATATATATATATATAATATATATATATATATATATATATATATATATATATATATATATATATGTGTGTGTGTGTGTGTATGTGTGTGTAATTATCCTTCTCTCTCTCTCCACTTTACACGAGCAGGGTGATTTAAAGTGATTAATGCGTAGAAG
Organism: Ptychodera flava; assembly: GCF_041260155.1. Taxonomy (NCBI): domain Eukaryota; kingdom Metazoa; phylum Hemichordata; class Enteropneusta; family Ptychoderidae; genus Ptychodera; species Ptychodera flava. The sequence continues at coordinate 36,793,495 of NC_091940.1, forward strand.
AACTTTGATTTTGGAATTTCACCCAAATACATCAAATCACAATACATGGGAGTCTATGGGGAACACTATTGACAAGAAAGATGATATTGGGATTTCACAGAAACCGTTACTCTACTATCCATGGCAGTGTATGAGGAAAGCTCGCTATATTTGTGCATTTATAAATGTTTGACAATTAATATAAATGTAATTGACTAGAATAATACGGTTACAAGTGCATATGTGTACAAGAAATTTCATTTTGGAATTCCACCAGCATGATTTCACCAATACATAACAGTCTATGAGAAAACTATGCATATATTATCCCGGGATCCCAAAAACAGGACTAGCCATATTTGTGCATTTATAGATGTTTGAAAATTGATATAAATGCATTCCATTGGAATAGGGTGATTGAAAGTGCAGACCTGAAAAAAAATATATTTGATTTTCACCCGAAAATATCATTTAACTTCACATGGTGACCAATGGATACTATTAATAATTTTTTCCCCACAAGACTTGCTATATCTGTGCATTTATATGTATATATTGTTAAACAGTGACATTTAGGCTGTAATAAGTTTCTGGACAAGAAATAATAGTGCTCTCTGTACAATTCCGAGCTAAACTATAAATGAAGGTAAACACTACAGTTATTGTTCCCGTTAATTCTAAATAGCCAATCTTACTGAAGTAGTTGATAGAATTATTTATTGTGAAATGTGATCTCTTTCATTGAATTAATTGTAACCTTGCAACGTGATATTTGAAAAGGTAAAAAATTCCGTCAAGGACAGTGTGCTCATATTCGGTTTGAATTGTCAATTCAAGAAATATTTAAAACAGAAAAACAGGAGTGACAAAAGTAATAAGGTCTGAAACTTTAGGTACTGGAGGTCAACTTTAGGAACACGCATAACGTGCCAATGTTTCAACCGGTCTGTCAATATGTAACAGTTCATGAACAATAACAGGAAATGACTGTGTGTAGGCTGTTTCAGTTACTGCCACAACTCCAACACAAAGAAGGTACACTGCATACAATATACTGTCATGAGATCATGGGTCATTTGCAGGATTTTCCCTTTTTCTGATCCCATTTGCATATTTTTGACACTGACATGTTCATTTGAACAATTCACATCTGAACCCCTGGGTCGACCTGTACACCAAATACTAAGATGGTAGGTGTGGCGGTTTGGGAGCTTTTGCATCGGATGGACATACATCCGTACATCATACATACATAAACCACCGACTCACCATATAAGCTTTTTGGTATTTATAAATATACCAAATATGAGCTAAAAAGCATTATTTAAAAGGTCAGAGGTCAAATAATATGTTAATCAAGATATCATTGATGTGGACGGTGACATGCAGGGGAGGTTCACAGTTTTTGTGCACTCAAATTGGGAGGGTCACTACTTTCTCTGCAAACCCTTTTTAAGGGTCACTAGTTTTTTATGCATGATTTTATAACACTTGCCCTTGGATTTAAAACTAAATTGTCATGAAGTTTGGCAATCTCATTGCCCTTAGATTAGAAACCAAACTGGGCTTGAAGTTTGGTGATAGATAGACACTGTCAAATAATCACAAAATAGTACAACTCTGCAACATATCTTTTCACAGTGATATTTTAATACAAACAAAAAGACAAACTGAACAAAGAAAAATATAATTTCTGTATGTTTCCATTACAGAACATTGCTATCATATAATAATGACTATAATGTAATAAATGTGTTGAGCTTTAGCAACCTAACAGACAGCATTACAAAGAGTTATTTTGGTATGTCACTATACGTACCACTACTATTGGAATGGAGCAAGCAGCTGCTCAAAGACAGTTGGATAAAATGTTGCTACCGCACCCAGCTAAACACTATCATTTGATCTGAATTCTGTTGTGGTAGATGAAACCACTAGGTGATGGATAGAGGGGTGTTACACTGCAGCTAATAGGGTGTATACGGCAGTGCAATGAGGAATAGATATACAGCAACAGATAGTTACACACCTAGCAACAAATAGGCAGTGATTACAATCTCTACAGAAGTTCATAAAAAAACAGTCATTTAAATCTTACGATGGCAAAAAAATCAGAGTATCCACGTTAGGATGTCTTGGATGGTGGGCTGTGTAGAGTATATTACCCATTACTGCGAAGTCCTGGTGGAGTACAGAATTCTGAAGCCTTTAAAAGATCGAATTAATTCGTTGAATTTTTCCTTGTCACTGAGATGGTTTTTATGCATATTTTACATGAAATTCTTTAAGACATATCTGAACTAAATGATAAATAGTGTTTGATCAAAGATTCCTCTTATGCCATTGAAAAAACAAAGCAAAAAAAAAATACTAACCAACTCTCTGCTAAGCTGGTATCATCTTCAGCCATGGCTCAACCACCATAAAATTATTTACGACTGTTTTAAAGTTAATGACTTGCTGTCTGACCTTTTGCCAGTAATGAACACACAAGTTTTATCACTCACGGTATAATTTTTTTTTCATAACGTTTCCAGGGGTAACCTGTCACCTGCAATGAGTACATACCTTTGTATATACTACGCTGTTCCCCCACTACTCTTTATGACCTATCTAAATTTTTGCATCATTTTGAAGGTTCAGATTTTGCTGTTTAGCACCCGGATCATAAAATTAGGAAGAGTGTTGTCTGCATATTGTCCATTCTTCCCTCCAGAAATAATGGTACAATCCAGATTACGGTTAGTCTAACGTAAGGTGGACTGCACCATTCTTTGTTAGGTAGGGATATTCTTTGAAAATGAGTTTTTATGCTTTGCATAAAGGTACGTTAAAACAAATTCCTTTTTAAAAGTCCTCAACAAAAACATTGGGGTCACTGAGTGAATGTTTTATTCTTTATGGCCTGAAATTCATCATGGCTTGAACGATCATCTCGGTAACAAATTTTCAGAAATTATATGCAGGACTTACTGTCTGTATTATTTTCTTCGGCATAATCTACTCCGCTGGACAAGGAGTATGCATATTCAATTATTTAATGTTTATCTTTAAATCAATGATAAAATTATTTGATTATTGACAAGAAAAAAGTTCATTTGCTAAAGAGAACAGAATGGCTTTACATAAACCACATATCTTTTGTTTTAGCAGCAACTTGAAAAAGCTGACATGAAATGTTTACAATGATCTCCTCCATAAAACCAAGGCATGGTCTTGTCTTGGTAAACCTTTTCTTGTACCTGTTTAATAATTTGCATATTGTGGAATGTGATAAATTACATGACAGTGAAATGAGATGTCCATGAAGACTGTCAGTGACTTTGACAAGTTCTCAGGTGAAAATGTATTCTTTAAAATCTATAACATTATTGCTGTATGAAAAATTGATTGTAAATTTCCTATGCTAACAATAAGGATACATGACTGGTAAGGGTGGGTCTTAGAGAACGCTGAGCTTATCTATGTAATGTTAACACTTGGACACATTATGGAAATGAAAAATAAAAACAGTCCTACGCATCCTAATGATCATATTTCAGTTCAAATGATCAAAAACACGCTTTCAGTTTTGTATTTGAAAATGCAGCACTGGCCAGCACGTGTGTTACGGTGCCAGTCGAGTTGTACAACAAATGACATCATTTTCAAGTTGTAAAATACACACCAGTTTCTGTACAATAACTTATATTAACCCAATTGCTCGGCAATGCGCAAGTACAATGGCATAGAAACATTCAATAAACGAAAAAACCTTTGAATACACACTTACTTCCAGATGACTGTATCAAACATGACTGTTTTTAGTATCTATGTTGATTAATAGAGGCTCGTTCAAGATTTCTTGGTGAAGTCGTCTCGATTTAGTTTGAATTTAGTAACTTGTCTTTCTCAACACATAGCCTGCAGTACTACAGTGCCATGAAATGTCCATTGAGTATCTGATCTAGATGTAGGTCTGTCATACCTAGATGTAGTTTTAAATTTCATACAAGCTGAGACTGTCTCTTTGACTGTAAAATCTACTCATCAGGTACAATTGATGTGAACGTAGCAAGTATAGAAGCGTCAATACTTGATCCAGGATCACTATCTTTGGATAGAAAGGTGGCAGCTTTGAAATTTCTATCACAGTCAGAGAGTATCAGAATTCCAAAATAACCTTACTAATAGACATGGAATTTAATAAATACATTATATACTTGGTGTCCTAGTTTAAAGACTGCCCCAATCAGACTACAACAGAAATGGATCCTTAAAGTTCAAACTCTATCATAGAGATATTATCAGAAAAATCTTAAACCTTATCCACATACACTGGAGCTGTTGAAAAATATACCGTAGCGGAAGGCTATAGGAATAATACTTCTTAAATTATTTGATCTTGACAGATGTCATGACACTGTTACCTGGTACACTATTACGGTGGCAACATGTTGTGAAGGTCGTCTACTTGACAGTGAAACAAATTACAAAATTTTATACAGTTTAGTGATAAATTGAATTTCAAAGGAAACTCAGTGGATATTAACACAAATGCATGCAAACTTGCTGATGTCGAAAGACTCTTAAATTCAATATTACAAACATGGCTGATAAAAATACAAACTGGAAACCAACCAAAAACACTATATTAAATCAATGGAATCATTGATTATTGTTAAATACTTTTTACTATATTTCTCTATACTTATGAACTCTCTCCTACCAAACATCCTCTTTCACATGAATTGCATAGAAGTTCATAAAACATTTCCATAAAAATTAAAAATGACATTGATAATACTTAACATAAAACATGTTACAGAGCATGGAATTGCATGGTGATTACATTTTTTTGTTTTTGTTTTTGTTTTTGACTTTGTTTTCATATTTACATGATTAGCTTGAATCTACTCACGTCTACAACATTTCACGCTATTCTTGGTGCTGACCTATCATTGCTACTTGTTGGTCTAAGTTTCACACCTCGTCTGATTTGACTCATTAAACTATTTCCCGTTGGACTAGGGGACCTGGATCCGTCCTCGGTACTATCGTCAGTTGGGGAATTTGTAGGTGTCCCATTAGACTGTTCGGGTGATGGAGGTTGTTCTTGAAACTGGCGTGAAAACTTAGCCTCAAGGCTTGTGATGAGATCTTTACGGCTGAGAGTGGCACTTCCAGACAGGGCACTGGGTTTGGTGTGAGCCATGTCACTACAGCTGCGTCGGTGCGTCAGGTAGTGGGGCATTGGTTGCTGTTTCTGTTGTTGCTGTTGTAGCAGCATTTGCAGTCTCTGTTGCCTGCTTTGCTGTTGCTGCAGTGGGTGTACACCGCTTTGCTGTTGCTGCAGTGGGTGTATACTGCTGGACTGTTGCTGTGGTTGGTGTACATTGGACTGTTGTTGACTTATCATGTGGCTTTGTTGATATAAGCCCAGTCTCTGATAGTTGCTCTGAATTAAACTCCCACTACTGGCAGGCCGTGGCATGTATACTTTGTTAGGCTGTTCATAAATTGGTTGCCCCGCGTTCAGACTTTGAGCGTCATAGTCATTGAAATCATCCTGTGGTATTGGATTAGAAGTTGACCTCCTTACAGGGGGTGGTGGCTTGTTTTTCTGGGAGCTGTTCCGACGTAGGGTACCACCGGGTGTCCCAGGTCTTGAGTTGATGTTATTTGGTATACCTGTCGTCGACGCAGGCCTCTTAGGGGTAACAGTCGGCTGGTAAGAATTACTAAAATCTCCACTACGTGGTATAGTTGAGAATCTCTCGTAGTTCGGGTCACCATCACCATCCATTGAATAATAATCGTAATCTGTGAAAAAACATTGCAAAGATGATTGTAAGTGTGCTAGTTCAAAAATCAAAATGAGTGAAATGGACCATCTGGAATTATGCTATCATGTTATGTATGACAGTTGCGATCACAGTTTTTCCACTGCATTCATTGGATTGCATTATCATGTTATGACACTCGCAATGACAGTTTGTCCGTTGCAGTCATCAAACGCTCTATTTCACTGACTCAAAACTCATTTATTGTCTTGGCAACTAATGACGATGTAATTTACCGATCTGTGGTTGCTCTGTTGTCTAAATTACTTTGTTTTTAATCAAGAATGAATGACAGAGATTTTCATTTGCTCATTGACAAGAATCATTACATACATCTGAAGAGTCTAGAATTGCAGATTTGATACAAAATATTCATGAAATCATGCTCATACACATCATTTATAGGTAACAGTCCTTATAGGTGTCTATAAAATGCCACAGATGATTGGTGAAGACATGATAAATGACTAGATCACAGATTACAAATGATGACCACACCATCTTTTAAAATCTATGTGCAGGACAATGTTAACTATACACCACACTGATTTTGATGACGTTCTATGGAGGCAAAGGAATGTGTACATCTCCTTGAATGCTGTCACCCCTGTTTCAGAGTATGTGAGTCTAATTTCCAATGGGAGAACAATGGGTTAAATGAAAGTAAAATGGAAAGAAGGGTTAAAAAGTCTAGGTACACGCACAGATAAAGAGAATAAAGCAGACTGGCAAGGTTTACTGTGAAACTTGTAAAACGTGAATCGGCAGTCAATTGTAATGTGAGGATGCTGGTCTGTCTGAAGATTTCTATTCATACATGCTCTGATCTAGTTTGTTTTGTTAATGTTCACACTATTGTGTCTGTAAAACAGAGCAGGACTGGACAACAAAGTAAACAGTTTGCATTTGCATAGATACATACATTTGCAATGTTGTTTAAATAATATCATGGTATGTATACAACACTATGATCCATAATTTGAAAGTATTTGATCAAAGTGGTTTGATTTGTAAATTAGCAAGCAATTTATATTACTTTTCTGCAGCACAGTGACAATCAACACTGTGCATTGATCTGTTGTGTGAACGTTATTGGGAAGTAGTATTTGAATGATGCTAATCTAAAAAGTATGTCAGTGTCTTTTGTGAGTTATCTTGGTTGCACTGTCAGATAGAAGTCTGACATAATGGCTGAGTCAAAATGGAAAATCAAAAAATGCTATTTGATGTTTAGGTTGAATGGTGAGTAATATTTTCATGGGCTGTGTCTGAATCTACACTGTCCATCAATCGCAGTGTACTTCCAATTAGAATGACTTGTTTACTAATGGTATGGCTTCAGCACATGTGAGTCAAGTGCTCTACACATGAGATTTGTCGCGTATTCCTGACTGGAAAATCCGGTCTCCATGTGATCTTACACATTTTAAGGTCATTTCAATCATTAAGAACTGTTATTTTGTCACGTGTATGGATTAATCACTGGGGAGGCTGGGTCTGTTTTTTGTTCTCATTATCTGTGGTACGTGTGACAGCTAAACTGATATCTCCAATCACATTCTCACACTTGGCCAGCTCAACATCAAAATCTTGTTTCTGTTCTTTGAAGTAAACTGAATGGTGAAGTAGAACAAAGTAGGGGGAGAGTTTCTTTTGGGTTTTATTTCAAAAGTAAACATGTTATGATTCTCTTTATGTTGATATTAAACTACATTTGAAACTTTATGTGCTTTGATTAGAAAATATTTAAGTGTTCAATACAGGGCAAACAAATCTATTAGTAGAATGAAACCTCTTCAACATCCAAACTGGAAGCTGGCATGAAAGCTGAAGATGAGAAACAAGAATTTATGAGGTCTGGCCTTCAAATGACCATCAACAACCACACGACTCACCACTAGTATTAATGAAATATGCTATAACAGTAAGGTCACTCTTAATTAAAGACAATACAATTTACAAACATCACAAGATGGGAATATTTAATTATCACTGAATCCACACGATTGTCGAACAAGTAAAATAAATGAATAGAGAAACTTAAGACTACAGTGGAATAAGAAATGATGTGATATGAAATATTACAATCTTTCCTGCCCCTCCCTGCATTTCAAATGTATCAATCTCATTGACAAAGCTTGGCGCCCTCTATGAGTGAAATACAGGGGTGGCAAGATGGGAGGTGATATGATGTGTGTATGTCATGGAAGTGCATGAATACTGAGACTGTTCAATTCTATCTTACATTTTACAGTTTGTCTGGGAGTAATCCTACATTAGTGTTTGGATGGAAGTGAAGGAGGGAAGAAAACCATCACCAATGTTGTCAGTTCATGAAGTTTTACTGTGCAGCACAATCACTAATCACCTTCAATACAGCTACAATTCTTTTAATGAGACCCTTTGTTGATTGATGAAACAAAACTCACACCATTTCACGGTCACAGATACAAATACATAATCAAGGGCAATCCTTTGCAAATAAACCTTAACAAGACATTTTATTCCCCTACGGAGTAATACCAACTAAGCTTTCAACCGATGCAGTTGAAAACTGTGTTTTGGCGGAAGTAAAAGATCACATATGGCAAAAGGAATTTCTAATTCTTTGCACACACAGATTTAGTATTGATCCCAATATACTGTAGACTGTCTTGTAACAAATACATCATGATGTAGTTGAGTTTTTGTTCAGAGTATGTGCGATGTATGTAATTTCTGACCACTACTGGTGCATCTCTCTTTTTCACTTTTGTTGAATGACGTAACAAACAAATCTTACCTTGCGATGCAATGGTATCTTCAGAACAGGAAGGAGTTGTAGATTGAGTAGCGTAGCCACTGGAACACGTCTGTAATGAATTCCTACTACTCTGACTCCCCTGGCCTTCCATATCTGATGTACCTAAACCACGGGCCAGAGCTAGAGTCAAATCGGCTGTCACATCATCAGCTCCTTCCTGTAACAGACCAAGAAGAATGTGAGATTGAGAACATGAAAACTCTGTTATGTACACTGAAGTGTTTTGTATACAGGGACAAAAAGCTTTGGGAAGGTACAATGGAATTTGAAATTTGAAATTTGAAATTTCACGTTGAATGAAATGGTGGAATGCAGCAAAATGAAAAGAGTATCTATAAGAAATATTTTAAAATGCATCTACTGAGTGATAATAAATAATTTTTATCACATTTGAAGAAGAATGGACAATTGAAACAATGATTAGGATTACTTAATTCTAATATACATTATTTTATACAGGCTTTAGGATGGAACAATTTTCCATTCTGTAGTGCATAGCAAGTAAACAGTCTATGCACAATTTTGATGGCACAGTGTATCTAACCTGCATTTGTAGCTGTTGGTGGAATCTTCTGGCAGGAACTGAAAGGCTACGATGACGTACACTGCCCGGCTCTCTAGCTTCCTCCCTCCTACTAATCCTCTCCCTCAACTCATGGGGGTTCATGTAGATAGGCTGCGGAACAACTATGGACACAAACAAACAAAGAGGGAAAGAAAGACAGTGTCATTTGATGAAATGTGTACATCCATAATACACTGTCACAAAAAATGGCAAACAATGGAAGAATTCCGTACCCAATCTACAAGAGAGAAATCAATTACTTTAATGATGTGAACTCTATAATAGTGTCATGCTCAAAAGAAATTAGTAGTATTCAATATTGATTCATTTATCAGAATGTGTACTTCGGATTGGTAACCATTATGGAATATTTCTGAAAATATGACGTGGGAGTAACTATGTTACCCATGAATATGAACATGGTCACCATTAGCATTGAGCATGCTCACTGCATGACTATTGCACCATGGGACAGAAAAGGGCAAATGAACATCATCGGATGGATTGAAGTATATACACAGAATGCAAGTCAAAGAGAGAAACCAACACTGACATTACAACTCACTGTGATCAAAGTCAATGGAAGGATGTCATTCAGAATGAGAATCTGATGCTGGGTAGAAGTCAATGAAAGGTCACAATGAGAATCTGATGCCTGGTTAAACTCAGAGAGAGATTCACGCACAAAATGGAGTGGAACACTCAGTATTTGAGAGGATACACCGTACAGGGTGCAATGTGCTTTGTTAATGAGGACGAACTTACTCTGTTGATGAGATGATGAAAAAGTTGGATTGCAAGAGACATTGACAATAACATCACTTGTACTTGACTTTACTGACTCATCAGTGTCACTATCAGCTGTGAAAAACGAGTTCAAAAAAACACAGAATAACAACAGTTTACACATGTACGCACACATATTGAAAATGCTACACAGTACACTACCACCAAAACACTACACCTGTCACAGGTCCACAAGCAAGATTTACATTTCTGAGTATACTGCCAATCTCAGTGAACCCTTGATATGGGCATAACACCTGCTAACCACCACATTAATCAATTGATTAGATGACCTAGGATGAGATGAGGTCAAAGGTTAAAGTGCAATGTTTGTCAGGAACAGTCTAGCCATTAACCTTGCCAGCGTGGGTTTAACCATCACCATATGGCATCTCCTATGATGTTGCACTGCATATAAATAATGGCACTACTGTAATGTCACATAATCAATCTATGGAGTTTGAAGCAGTCCCTAGCCATGGCATGTATATATCACCACAGATTTCACCCCCAGGACAACTCAATAAACGTCACAGGAAAGGAACAGTTGTAGGTATCATTGTAAATCAATGACTGAAACTTGAGAAAGACAAAAAATGAACCCTCTTGAGAACTGGAAAATTTCTCCTTACATTTGAGATACTGTACTACACAGACTGACATGATCATGACAACGCTGTTTATACTTTATAAAACATAAGCATGGTATTTGGTGCATTTGATACATACTAAAACACACACGGAATATTTTTCAGTTTCTTCATGTCTGATCTGGTTTGATCTCTTTTCATATCTAATCTAATTTGATCTCTTTTTGGAACATTTACAGCAAAGAAAAATACTCCATACACTTGTTTGCAGTGATCCTGTACGGAACTTCAGTGAAATATTATCTTGTAAAAGTCTAGTGAAAACATTAGCTCTGTGATGGATGTTCAATGATCGCACTGATGTGTTTCAGAAAGAATTTTTCAAAATAATGACTACCTTGTACAACTGTCAACTCAGTGCATCTATCTGAATAGACACACATAGCAATGAACCTGATCTGCTCTTTCCTGCAGAAATCATTGCATGACAAATTTACAGTTCAACACAGATCACGTCATACAATTACAGTGAGTTATACATTTACAGTTACACATATGTTAGTAGACATGCATTTACATTCAGTGTGAGAATTAATGTCATAGCTTGATACGGATAAGTATGGAAATGAAACGGAATATGAGGTTAAGATTAAAACTTCATCAGTAATACTGTTTTCCTGGTCACTGAAATGTTGCAACAATATTGCATCAGTCACTTAAAGAGCTAGTACCTCTAACGTATGATGATTTTTCATTACTTTTATTTTGTATGTCCATTGCAATTTCTTGTTTTACTCCACCAAGCATGGTGAAACACCTACTATTTAGCTTATCAACATAGTGTCTATATGTGTAAAAATGCACTGTAAATGTTCACACTGGAATTCTAGTTTAGACCAGAATTCATTTGTCATTAATAACTATGCCATCTGTACATGTACAGGTCGAGTTGACAAGCTGAATGCTGTGCATCTCAACATGCTTTGCGGAGTAGAACAAGAAATTAGGGTTGACATTTAAAAACAAAAGAATGAAAAAAACCACTAAAAGTCAGCATCACTGGCCCTTTAATGCTGTGGATAATTAAAATATGTAGATAACACAAAAGTCAAAGTGCCTGGGCACTCAGCTCAATTTCCATTATTGTGAAGAACTTTGCACTCTGTCCGTGTAAACGTTACACTATGAAAACCCTGTATGTCGGCGATACCCAAACACTGTTCAGATTTTGTCTTGAAATGTTTATCATTAAAAAAACTCATCAGTTGTACACCAACTATTTCTACAATTTCTCATGTTTGGAGAAAGTTCAAATTATTATTTTGTCGTCAAATTTTTGCGCTGCCAATATTTCATTCCAGGGAAGGGATTGTTGAGCTCAAATACATTTGGTTTTGTTTGCCTTGAGTGTGTTTTAATTTTCCACTGTCCCTTGGTAGAATGTCCGTCAAATGATACTTGCTGCTTACAGCAATATATAGGTGTCTATTTGACTATTGGGGGCTTCAATACAGAAAACCTAAATTATTCCTATAGAGCCACAAGCTGCCCATGCTGGCCAATTGGTGCTAAAGCTATGTTTCCTGTAAAAAGCTTCCGTACAAAGATTTTGAAGTACAACCTCCTGTTTTTATACATATGGGGAATCTTCAACCAAGGAACAGTGGCAACAGTTGATAAAATTTCTCCCATTTCACAAGACCTTGTTTATATGCTGCAAAAAATATCAGTAGGTTTGGAATAGGTACATGTATATTGGAATAGTGGAAACACCTAGTTTGTCTTGTTGATATGATTATTTTCTGCAACTGTGCTGCACTTAGGCTGTGGTTATATGACAAAATGTGTTTCTATTAATCCAGCACAGTCCACTTTCAACTTGCTTGTCCAAAACTCTCAGTAGCATTTTCAAAATTATGTGTGAACTTCTGGAATATTGTTCTTTTTTTTATAATCGCAAACTAAACTACACAAACCACTTCCTGAGCAACCAAACCCATTCCTGAAGGAATGTTACACGAAACATGCATTTTATTTATTTTAAACTGAACATTCCTGTACTTGATATCTGCATTGATGTAATTTTTGCTAACAGTATGATACTGACATAATTTTTACTTGACAAAAGTATGCATTTACAAGCACTTCTTTAACTGGTTGAGGTTGTCTTGGACACAATGTTGCCATGGTTTGACACAATGATGCAGACGTTTGACACAATGTTGCCAAGGCTTGACACAATGTTGCCCAGCTTTGACACAATGTTACCAAGGTTTGACACAATGTTGCAAAGGACAGTACAACATATTTGTTCATTACATTACTCACTTTGATCAGGATGTGGTTGGTTGAAATCCGGGACATACGGTGAACCATGCTGTGCTTCTTGCACTTTTGGTTTGATAGTGACCAATGGTTTCTCTGGCAATGGTGGTCTATTCAATGGAGCTAATGGTGGTGGCGCAGACTGGGGCTTCTCTGTCTCATGGTTTGTACTCCCCCAGTTAATCCATGTTGGTGGCGGAGCAGGAAACAAAGATGGTGACTCCGGTGGTTTACCAGCCGGATCATCAGACAGTGACGAATCTTGGGAACCACCCTGTCATACAAAAAGTCATGTACGATTCAGAATTAGAAGAAATATGAAAACCATGTGAATATTCATCGTGTTGAGTGTCAATGTAAGGAACCGGTTGAGTTGATAACATTACCAAGGTTACAGGGGATAGTAGATAAGAAGAAAAAGATTTACTTGCTAGATCACTACACATACTGAACATGACACTTCACAAACACTAACCACACATCACACAAGATATTCACTAGAAACATTTAGGAAGAACATTAAACCTTTCATAGCCCAAGTATTGTGGTGTAATTTCTGCCTAAAAATTGTATGTACTTTTTAAAATCGATTTTAATTTTTTTACACATAACTTAAAGACTCAAGCTGTGAAAGGGATAGCAAGTTAGAAATTACAAATAAATTTAGCAGGTAAATATATGCCATGCAATATTGTCTATGTTATTAGCCATCTCTTTTTAATACTTTCATGACTGTTGCAAGCGATATGGCATATTCCTGCTACTGTAACTGTACATAACTTTCAGCTTTTGGGTCCGATTTGATGTAAGATCTTTGTGTCAATACCATGATATTAACGATTAACACAATCTGTTACTGTGATATGTTGTAAATTCTGTCCCAATACTGTTATCGAAGGGTGTTCACAATGCTAAGATGACAGTTAGTACAAACTGTTAGTAAAGCCACTGAGAGAAAGCCAGGTGCAACCTTGGTGAAGCCTGTTTCCTGGGCTGTAGGTGTGGTAGGTCTGAGGAACAACGTGTCTTGTGAAGTAAAGCCAGAATCTTGAGATGATACGCTGGACAGACGCATTGGTGGCGGGGGCGGCTGTGACATTGTACGGTAACGGTAATGATTGCTAGGTGAATGCGAATTCATTGAGCCGCTCGAACGGGAATCTGAACTGCAACTATTGAGGCTATTTAAACTACACATGCTGGATTTACGAGAGCCCACAGAACCACCAGGGGAACTCGGAGGAGTCTGTAAACAAAACAAGATAGAGAGAGACTAGAGACTAGGAAAACAGAAACGATGACACCATGTATGAGTAAAGGACAACAAACATGACAACACATACGGTGATACATAAGACACCACAAGCTGAAAGAGATATCATACATATCTACATAGAGTAAAAGACAAGTTAGTTCACAGAAAATAGAGGCAAGTCCTGATATAGCGTCGTACTGGTGTACACAGGAGATAGCATAGTTTAGACTTCTCAAGTCCAGAAGCTGTAAAACATTTGAGTAAGAATTGAGTGATTCACTGAGGTGCATACCATTAGTGTATGGGATGATGAGTAGATGTGAAATAGATGTAACAGGTGAGAGTGTATTTGTCAGTGAGTGTTTTGATGAAAGCTGGCCGCAATCCATTACTTGATGCAGAGATGGTGAACTTTTTTGCATTGTAAGAAAAGTCTTTATCGCTGATTTATTCCAGTCTTCCATGGTAACTATCATGTGTTATTTACACCATGTAAAAGGACATCCTGGCAGGAAATGACAATTTGGCAGGACATCCTACATAAGTTTCCATACAAACGGTTGTATGTCACGCCCTGTAAGCGCTGTCAAACACAAATATTTTATCATCTATATTTTCTTCACAATGACAGATCAGTCATTGCCTGCTGTACTCAACCTACATTTGCTATGAACTATTTTAGGCCCAGATGTGATATGAAGTACAAACCATTGTAGGAACCTTTGGTAACTTACAAGTGAATGTACAGAGTATTGGTAAACAGCTTTGCATGTGAACACAGACACGCGTGTGGCAAGCCAGTGAAACACATGCTTACAGCAAGTCTTTGCATTCTGAGGAAGATTGCAATGGAGGGTTTATGAAGATTCTATTGCTGTGTCTGCCGTTTTCAACATTATAAAGATGATAAATTGATAAATGATCTGGTGCTTGAATCGATGCTTTTATCATGTTGCTTGCCAAAACCACATGCAGTGAAAGACACATGACGCAGAAAGGTTTGATATGCATTCTCCTGCAAAAACAGACCTGACACACAGCAGTGTTACTTTCATTTCATTCTTACATGCCAATGGCTCATGTCACTGAAAGATACCTGTACCGCCATTGACGATAGCTTTTCATACTTTATATTGGTTATTGACGGTTCACACAGCTAATCACCGTTTTCACTCTAACACTCATACCATATTCTCATTGTACCTGGAAGCTAAACTTTGGTTCTTTGCCTTTACAATCCAATACAACTTGTTCACTGGAGTCCGGTAGCGTCAAAGGATCGCTAACTTGATTGGTGATGTCGTCCATTAGACTTTGTAAATGAGTAATTTCAGTTAACATTGCTATTTCACCTTCCTGTGGGACACAAAATAAATAATAAATTGTATCAGTAATCAGGTATTTGTGTTTCAAAGGCATACAGTATCAGGCTTATACCAGATACTGGTGGTTCAGCAGCATTCATCAATTGATTCTCACTTCAAACAAACATGGAAGTAAATGCAATCATGACAACTATTTTACTTACCACAACTGGTTTGAGAAAATTCACAAACATACAGAATCGACTTCTTTCTTCTATTAAAGCACTCCTGACAGCATTCTTTTCAGTTTCTTCTAGCAGTACATATTTGTCTGTTACATCTTGCATTGCACTATCTAGTCGATTTTGAACATCTGATTTGCCTGTTATGAGAGATCAATTCAATATTACCAATGGTACAGCAATTAAATCATCATTTGACTTAATCAAAATTAATATGAACATTAAGAAACTATGAAGGATTTCAAACAATTCCAAGGCTTATATGTAATTGGTAATACTGAAAGCATTCACAAACTGTGTATTTCTTGAGATTGATGCAACCCCTTCCAGAGTCTCAGGACTAGCATGAGATGACATCTTGTAGAGCCATGTATAAACTCATGCAAGCTACAAGCCTAGAGTTAGCACAGAAACAGCCATGGGTCCAAGCATCACATTTAATAACATGAACATTTGACATGACAAGACACAGACCCATGGAGCCAGCCACTTCCTGGTCAAGTCAAAGCAGTTTTGGACATTACATAGTAACACATAACTAAGTCTTAGAAAGGGCCATCCATCAATTCGCACTAGTTTAAAAGAAGTTTTTTTCTTAAAGGTATACATAAGACACCACAAATTTGAAGACTGAAAGATGACATAGGATGAAGGAAGACGTTTAAAATTATGTGAGGTGTGGTTGAGTATATAATGGAACAAATCTAGCTTTGAAACCATCTGAATATTGATAATCAGTCAAAAGTGAGTACTAAAAAATTTGATGACACAGCAAATTAGTAAACATCAGCTCCACTCTTCTGTTTGAAGATTATGGATATTTGTTGATGTGAGGTTTCAGACAGATAATGAAATGGATGTCTTCACAGCTTCTTTCCTATGAAGGTTAATCTCCCTAACCGTCAACACTAATGCGAATTGTATAATGATGGCAGAAAAAAAACACAGGGAAGTGAAGTCAAGATGGAAGGACAACATACTTAATGTTGTAATGTTGATGTGGACTGGTGATTCAACTTTGCCTGTGAACGGATACGGAAACAGTTTGTATTGCATGGATACAGATAATGTGTGTAGATGTGCCTGCATGTGTGTGTATGTATACATGTGTACACGTGTGTATGTGTATATGCCAGTATGTGCATATTATGTTTTCGTATCTGCACATTAGTGTGTGTGTGTGTGTGTGCCTATGTAGTAGAGGCAGAAACACACAAATTGACAGGTAAACATTTGACCCCCCTTTCCCATATGCTATATTCACAAGCTTGAGGTTCAAAGTGGTTGGCTTGAACTAGGAACTTGATAATGTGACTGAGAAGGGGTCAGCTTGTGTCACCTACACACTACAGAATAAAGTGCCATGGCTTGGAAGAGTGAAGCTGCACAGTACACGTTAGGGTGTGTACATGAAGAGGGCTGAAACACATGGAGCAAAATTACCACAGCATGGAGAGATTAATAGACTGATGCAGTGAAAACAGTGTAAGGATTTCATTGCGAATGCTGTGAAAATGTACGAGATATACACTTCAAAACTGACATGTCTGGTGTCAAAGCAAATTACAGATATCACACTGATCACTGTACTGAAAAAAAAAAGAACTGATCTTACCTTTCCTGGCTTTCTTTTGTAACCTAATCGTATCTGAAGACTTCTTTTTTATTTCTTGTCTAACTTTCTTATATTCTGTAAGGACAATAGCAAAGAGAACCTCACATGAAGGAATAATCTTTGTTCAGAGACTGTTCCACTTTGACTTATATCTTGACAGGCTACGGAAAATTTATTTCAGAAACAGAATGAGGACTCTGACTGCGACGACTAGAAGAAAAGCGATTTCAGGTCAAAGTACTCAATTAACAGCAGGCACATGGATAGAGATATCCATTTACTGCACACCTGGAAGTCAGACAACCTTTGATACAGTGATCATTACTGGCCATCTATTCAGAAAAACTGTCAATTTCTAACAGTGGTGATCCTTCAGTTGTTGCTCACAGTACATTTGAAGTTACGACCATGATTTCTATAAACATTAGCATAGTGAACACTAGAGGGCACTCTTCATCAGCCTTCACAACTTACTTCTGTATGGTTCAATGTATTCAATGATGAAATTTGCAACTTCATCAATGGACATAAATACTACCAAACAGTCACAATTATTTGTGTGAATGCAGCTTGGAGGAAAAACATCAAGTTACTTACATAAAGAATTGAAGGCAAAACCAACTTCTTGCACACTCAAGTTTCCTATGCACACAGACAACCATAGAGACATACACACTAACAGCTTCACACACATTAAACAATCAATGATACTAATGGTAATTTACTATGCCCACACAATCTTTCCTATTACCATACAGCAATTATTTCTAATGTTTGTACCTTTGAAATGCAAACCTGAACTGCACTGGGTATCTAACACTTTACCTTTTGCATGGTCCTTGTCTAACTGATTGACTATTTTCTTCCATTCTTCTACTCTATCTTGTAACGGTACCACTAAACAATCCATAATCGAACTGTAGGCGGAAAAAAAATTATTAATTAAACACCTCCACAAACTAACTCTCAATATAGAAATGAAATTATAAGCCACAAACTATGAAGAGAGAATTTACTTTAAAATTCCAATGGGAATAATAAGAATCAAGATGAATTTTCAACAACAGATGCCAAACTAATGTGTATATTTTAAAGTAAAGTGACATTTCCACTTACCCTATTCAATCATACTTTATCAACACTCTGTTTTGTCTTGTTTTCAAAGACCACATGATTTTTAGTCAAGACGTTTCCAAGCTTTGATAACATACATATTACTGTGAAAACATATCTAACTACAGCGATTAAACTTTGTTTGAAGTTACCTTGTGAAATTTTTAAGTTTATGTTCAATACTTCTATGCCTCATACACATCCTTGTCAAAGCAGAACCTATGTCTCTGGTTGCACCTGCAATATTGAGAAAGAAAGAAAAAAACAATGTAAGTCTGAGTTGAAATAACTTTAATATTCACAGTGTGACGCTTGCTGATGAAGATTAAATTCATACTGGGATGCCAAACATATGCACAATGAAGTGTGGGTTGGGTGGTGCTGCCCTCTAGAGTTGGATGTGGGATATCTCAATAGAACCCCAATGGTCTTTCAACACTGGTGCCAATTTCTCAGGTCAGCACACATGCAAATGAAGCAAGAAATGGAAATTTCAACATCTGCAGAAACCAGATACACCTGTGCACTCTAAATATCACTCACTTAGAACGTACACAACAAAGCCAGCACACATAGAGCGGATATGTCTGAAATAACAGAGCAGTCTTTGTAACACTTGCAATGTGGCAGAGTTGGTATCAGTGAACTTCCATGCCTGATAACTTTCTTGATACAATACAATTGTAAGTGTAAAGTGCAACGCAATTTCAGTCATTTCGTTTGAAGATCATGATAAATTGAAAATGAGAAATTTTTCTGTGTGATAACTTCTTAACTACAAGGTAAAATGCTTGTAAGAGGTCAATAGAAACGTGCCTTGTTTAAAGCTGATACCTGACACTGCATGGAGACTGAATAAGTTAATTACAAATAACCTAGAAACTTGATGACAGTTTAAAAAGTAGAATGGCATTGAAACTTCAATGCATATCATACAAACACCAGCTTGTCAATGTTAGTTTTTTTTTGTTTGAACAAACCAGTAGTCATGTCATTTTACAGGTAATAGCTAGGTCCAAAACATACACACAAACAATTTGATGTGGATCTATAGACTGTTAAATTTTCGGAAATGTCCCTGAACACTGCGTGTGACTTATTGACAGTAAATACAACATCTGTACAGACGATGCTAGGCTGGCTGAAATAGGAACAAGTTGGCTGAGAAATAGGGAGACACAATAAATATATTTGACATGTACAGTGGGGACATACAACTCTCCATTGTGAACCATAAACAAACCTTATAAGAGAGTATAAAACACTATGATTTTAATCTGGGTGGAATGAACACATGATTTGGTGATCATAAATTATGAATTGCTTCAAACAAAGATATATGATAAGTTTATATTCCCGGTGAAAAACTAGTTTTCTGAGGATTAAGGAAAGCTGATATGATTTTTCAACAAGAAAGGGTGTACTGTACTGAGCCCCAGATGTTTCTATTTACATTCTTCAGTCTAAATTTCAATAAATTCTGAGTTATGAATAACATTTTGCAAGTAGTTGAATCCTATACACATACACAATTCTTGTAATTGATAAAAGAAAACATTCTGAGAATGCCAGCAATCCTATTAGTACAATAGATCTTGCTGGAAGCTTTTCACAAATATTTTTTGAGGAAACTTTGGGCACAACAAGGTTGCGTAATTTCCAATTCCATTGTTCCATTATCAAAAGCATAATTCAACATCCGACATGAAAGTGACGCGTGCCCTGTGACAGTGTTAAAGACAATAAAGAATGCTTTTTGAAAATATTCTATTCGCACAATGGAGTTCATTATATGACGATTCATTTTGCAAATGTAAATAAAGTAACTTTCACTTCAAGGTAGAATTGAAATGTTATCCCAGTGATTGAATGGAAAATAGCAATATACTGGACAGTGGTGTGATGTGTTAACATTATTTTTATGAAAGTGATATAACTTTATATTCCTGATAGCACAGCCAGTCTCTAAATATACCGCATGACCTCTTTTTGTGTCAAACACCATCATATACCACATAAACACTCAGTGCAACAGTGGCTTATAAATGTGTACAGTGGGATTAAGACTCAATACAGTATTGATTGTAAGCTGTAAATTATGAAATTTTCAAACAGTTGCTACAATACAGTACCACCAGAATGCTCTATAATCACATAAATTGGGGTCACCCTACACTGCTAGGTCATGACATAGCCAGTCAGCAAATCATTGGCCTTAGACCGTGAATGAATGGAACTATTCATACTGTTTTGGTTCCTCTACTTGCAAATATTATTTACTAAACATCACCTAAACATTTATTTAGCTCTGAATCAGAGGCATTTCATGCAATGAAGAACACCATTGGCTGGTTGCTATTTATCAGACCAAATATATTGCTGCTGTCCAATACCAAAATAAATCGTTTCATTCAAAAAAAAAATATTTCAGGACAGGTGCAATACTGCAGATTGAAAGTGATGGTGTCTAATTCAACACACAGGTGGGGACAAAAGATACATGTAGGACTTCTGAAATCCACTGCTATGCTGTTTCAGTAATAGTTCTACATGTAAAGCTAGACCGGTGTGTGTGTGTGTGTGTGTGTGTGTGTGTGTATGTGTGTGTGTGTGTATGTACTAGACCCATGACCATGAAACAACCAATGAAATGACACACCAACAGCTGTGTTCCAGTGGCCTAATATAAAAATTTAATGTTTATTATAATTCTGAAGACATCTGTTGAAATGAAGTCTCTTTCCTTTGTTATCTATGGAATGACATTATCATCACTCCTTGAAGATGAAGATGCTATCTTGACAATGTGACCAACTGGAGCAAGTCATGACCCTAAAGTATCAAAGATTTCATACTTGGCATAGATGAGTTGAAGATTAGACAGGAATGCAACAAGTTATACATTGTGTCATCCACTTTCATTCCTTCTTGTTTCTTTTTATATCATCCTTTGTAGAAATAGCAGTGCATTGTAATTCAGTTTTCTGTCAATCAACGTCAGTGTGTGTGTGCTTCCTTGCTGATCTCTGTGTACTATGTGCTACCCTGCTGATCTCTGCATCACGGCCCATTAGCTGACTTGGACGCAGGTCAACTTTTCAACATGAGTGTATGTAGCATGGCATAACCCAGTGACTGGGATTTGCCAGTGGAGAGCAAACAATGACTTTTTCACAACTTTCATTTCGTACTTTCAGACACTACGGTAATGTAATACAGTGTAGACTTCATAAGATGACTGAGTTTACCATCATTCATCTTTTGATCAGTGATGTGGAACTCCACCTTTCAGGTTTACAGCTTGTAAATTGCATCCCTATGATATGGACAACATTAAATTCAGTTCAGATCATTGAAGCATGGCTTGCTGAATGCTATTTCTACCTCCACAGATCACAGAACAGTGTAATGGGTCAAGAGACATGCACTGGAAATACACCTTGCTTTCTGTAGGACAATGGCTGGCACTGGAAATACATATTACTTTCTGTAGGACAATGGTTACAGAGGAGATCTTGCAGTTTCTGTGCAAATCAGGGTACAGGTGACAATATCAATTAGTTGCAACAACACTGTGACAACAGTGGCTTTGGAACTTCGTGACCTCAGCTGATCCAAAATAGATCATTTGAGAATGTCAAGGATAACACTCAATCAACATATCACGCAGATAACCTTGAACTTTTTTAGCTTGATTCTGGGTTAAGCGTTGCCACTGGGGATGATAATTTATTGTCGTCTCTCTGGGGACATGACTCTCTCTGACTTTCTTTGTAATGAAAAAAATAACATAAAAATTCACGAGAGTGGTTTGTCTTGAATGGTCCCTGTCAATTTCAGGAGTTGCAAAACAAAACAGAAGAGGATTAATTTCATGTAAACATTATCAATTACACTGTCTTTTTAATATTCTATTTCCCACATGGATTACCAGAATTAGTTGACAGAAATAACATGGCACTGTATGTACACATTTACTCTAGCATATTTCTATAGTTACATCACTTTTGTACTGGCATTTGGATGCATTTTAGGTAAATTGAAATGGCTAAGTCAATGTTTGTCTCTGCAAGCAAGCACGCCACTCGAATTTCTGCAATTTCTCTATGAGTGCAGGGATCCCTTGGCTTGGCTTCATCAAACCAACACCGTCCATACCTGTTTCATGCTAACTTCTTTATTCATTATTCCTTATTGCAGAGGTTCAGACCTGCTATGTATATGTACACTAAAACAATGCAGTACTGTTACAATGATAGGAGATAGAAGTATGGAAATGTAATGTTTCTTGTTGAAATGGCAGTGAAATGCTTATTAAAACACATTTCCTCAATTTCAATGGAACAGAATTTTTTTATTGATAGCAGCAACAGTAAAATTGTCCTTTTCATAAGAAATAATCATTTTTTTAAATCATATAGTCAGAACTTTAAATGGTTTAGTGTGATATGATATTTGGAGGAATAACTGCTTTAATTACGCACTTTTCTGGTGTGCTCTGCACCAATTTGCACTGCTATTTACATGCCATTGTCACATGACAGATTAGTACTCAAACTTTCAGACTGGCGATGTATAAACCGATACATTGCAAAATAAACAGCAATTGTACACTTAATATTGATTTGTCAACAAAAACAACACCATCAATGATGGTGGTGTTCATGTATTTCATGATGGTTTATCAAAATATTCAGGGAGCACAAAGAGAAAGTACAGTCACAATGCACAATACAGAGGAAATCATAACATTCAAAAGTTGTTGCCAACAGATTTTGGTAACAACTTATTGTTTTTTGATGATGATAAGGTGGCTGGTTCTGTATACACAGTGTGAAGGGATGAAATTATTGCACTTTGTGAGTATATCTCAATGAGCCTTTTCATCTGCCTTATCAGACAATTATTATATCAGCTGTATTATGGTTGACAGACTGCATATTGACCTGTCTGTATTTTCTTGGGCTTTTAAAAATGTTGAACAACATCTGGTTGTGTATATACCCATGAAGCAAAAGATGTACAAGGTAAAGAATTTCCAGGTCACTGGGCCGGCTCATCAAGTTTTATTTACATATCAATGGTACAGCGGGGACACAATTCTTGTGTTTAAACATCAGCATGGCTGCAGACAGTAAAGTTAACCAAGCGTAGAAAGAGCTACACTCAGAGATAGCATTGTTCAAGAACAAACCAGCGACAGGAGTTTAAAGTGAAAATAATACCATCAATTTTCATGATAGTCAACGTTTGTAAAATATGACTGCACCTAGTTTCCATACACAACGCTGACTTTAACAATTGCTATAACAGAGGTGGCGTTCACTGACAAGACATGGAAACATAATTTGGGGAGGGGGGGAGAATATTTCTTGGAGGGGAGGAACTGTAATAAGAGCCTTGGTGGTTAATTGGTGGATTGAATGTTTGGCTATTCAGAGCATGCAGACACTATTCAAGGCATACAGCCAGGGTTGTGTGGTTTATTTCTATACAGATAATATAGTACCAATTGAAGTTATGTTGATGTCTTGGTTATCCA
Source organism: Ptychodera flava (assembly GCF_041260155.1). Lineage (NCBI taxonomy): Eukaryota > Metazoa > Hemichordata > Enteropneusta > Ptychoderidae > Ptychodera > Ptychodera flava. The sequence continues at coordinate 36,817,436 of NC_091940.1, forward strand.
CAACAAGTCAATGCAAGTTTTACTGCCAGTGCCACACCTCCAGGTCAACTGTGTCTCACAGTAAATTCATCTTTCCTTCAAGTCCATAAAAAGAGATCTGTACACAAAACTTTTCACTTTTAATTTGAATTACATAGACTTCTGTAAGTTATCCAAAGTGACATTAGAGTCTTGATGGGGTTGGAGGCTCTAGCATTCCTACGTTGACCCTTTAACCATCTGGCCATCTGGAGAGCAAGCCCTGGACTGACCAAAGCTTCACTGCGAGTTCCAAACAATTAATTTCAGGTTATTCCCGGTTATTTCATGCCCTGTAAAACCGTACACAAAGCCACAGCTGAGGTTCAAGACAACTTTGCACATACCAAGACTGCTTAGTCATGCATTTACTTCCATTTTTTTGTCCAGAATTGCTGGAATCCTATCGGCTAGATACGAACACTTGTGCGGTCTTCTCTGAGATTCTGGCGGGGTTGCTATGGTTTCATCAAGATAAATTGCACAGACTGACAAAAGTGACAAAAATTTCATTCACTGTGTAGGCATACTGCTTTCACTGTCATGCATTATGCACTATGCATTGCGTTTAACAGTTTATCAACATAATACTGACAACTGTTATGAAGCTACTAGTTGCCATGGTAACATCGGATAGAAGGGGATGAAAATTTTGAGTATGTCATGTGATCATGACAGGTTTTTATCTGTAGTTGGATCCTCTTTTGAAAGGTATCAATGGAGGCTAATGCCGTCACAAAGTCAGCTATCTATGCTTCATTAGAACAGGAAGTGTAGACTCATTAAAAAGCTAGCTTTAGGGTTTCTACAACATCTACAGGAAATCAGAACACAGGTTGCATTTTTCCAATGCTTCTGGACATCTTCAATAACCTTGGAGAAATGTGGTGTTTTTCCATTCAGATAAACTGGAAACCTCAATTTGCAGTTTATATTGGCAGCTAGGGTCCCCTACAACTACCGAGACAATGTTTTTACAATCACCTACGCAGAACACATTTGGGTGATCCGACCAACCCAGGACAAAGCTATAAGCTATCTATTTTGAATCTTTAACAATTATGAGACTGTCATTACAATAAATGGAGGTCAAGCATTAAATTGGAATTAGAATTTTTATTCCAAATCAAGAAGTAATTTTTCCTTTTGTATTGTTTGAGACCTAACATAGCTTTGGCTAATGATTGAAACTTTGATCATAAACCATTGCTCGTTTGATTTGGTTGGTCTCAACTCAATAAATCATAAAATCGAAAATACTGTGCCACAATAAAATTCACATTAATTGCAACTTAGGTCGGCCATTCCAACGATTAAACTGAGTGAATTCTCATGCCCTGACTGATGTCATGCACAGCTGAGATAAGTACATATACTCAACCAAGGACACACCTAGCAGCTTGAAATATTTTTTGGATGCTTTTCATTGGATACAGTATTACATCCACAACTCAGACTTGCACTGGTGCAATTTGCTACAAACATGGGCACTATAGATTGTTGCCAATAGAAACATTAGGCAATGATATGGTAAACGGATTCACGCAAATAAATACCACTGGTCCATGCAGAATTCTAAGCTCCTCACCATTTTATATTATAAACTTCCTGCTGTTTAGACTGGACACTACTATACAGACATTATCCAAAATCATGATTGTCAAACATTTATTCTCATACACACGGTACTGTCATTTTGTGGTATTTCTCTGCTACAAGGGCCAACAGCTGCTACTATGGAAGTCTTGTGACATGCTGCAGATAAAAACATATGGTTGTCTGCCATGAATTTTATACCCTGAATTTTCATTTCATGGTAAATTCTCTGATACAATAGCCACTGCCTGTCAAATGCTGTAGCAAATACTAGGTGGTTTGAAAATCAAAATGATAAGGAACAATCAGAGCACAGAGACTTGCATGAATGGAAAGAATGCTGTTGCAACTATTTTGGACTGAAGCTATCAAAATTAAAATACCTAACCATATACACTGCAAGCACTGAGACAAACCAATATCAGATTTAAACCCAGCAATGTAATGAAGCAACTACGTCAGCGGCAATTTGTCTTCAGAAGTGGGCCATATAATGCCTAAATAGGAATAATCAAACCTTTTCCTACATTAAGTTAAATTGCAAGAGAACTCATTTGTCAATGTAGAATACACCTAGAATTGACCAATGAGAGAAAGGCTGTGTCAAAATAGATTAGACCACACACTGCTCTTCATATCAAGCTAAATTCAATTAATCTCTGGCTGTGTACAATTTAAATAGGAATACAGTGCACCAAGAGTATCCAGCTGTTTAAAAAGTTTGCCTTTTAGCCAAAACACTGAATATCTATGATGAATTATGCTATCAAAAACAATGTATAGTGTCTAAGGATTTCTAGTGAAACTACTTCTCGTCAGATTGTTCAACATTCATAACACATCTAGAACACCATATATAATCTTTTGATGTATTCTGAATTTTGACATATTACACTATTCCATTACATAGCCTGAAAAACTGTTAGGGGCTCTAGCCTTGGAAGTGATATTTAAATTTTACTGCAGAGAAAGCAAATGGTTATATCCAGGGAAGATTTTCAACAACATTTCTGAATCCTGTAATTCTACCTTATGGATAAAAAATTCTACGTCAGAAAATTGCGGTAACCTTACAACTTCTACTGTGAAAAAGAAAACCCTTGAAATTCTGGGATCCTGTTTCAATTTTATGTTTGTTTTCCTGACAAAATGTTGCGATGTGTTGCACACTGGAATGCAGAGACCATTTGACACGACAGAGATTCATCCAACAGCTTCTAGCTTGTCAGCAAGACCAAAACCATTCTGATGTGGTAGCTGGCTGGCTGGTGGAGGTGTGTAAAAACACAAACACCAATAAGCTACCTACCAATCAAGTGATGCAAAGACACTGAGCACGACAGACTAATGACATGATAAAATGCTGTTAGACATCAACACTTTGGCCCATCACAGAAAATATTGCCCTGAAGCATGGGGACATTGGCCAATCAGAGAAGGTATTGCCCTTATATGCAAGGACAGAAGCTATGACAGAGAATATTGCCCTAATGTGCAAGGACAGTGGCCAATCACAGAAAACAATACTTTATATCATGAAGGCTATGGCCAATCACAGAAAACAAAGCTTTACAGCATGAAGGCTGAGGTCAGTCACTTCCAGGATGTCATGAAGAACATGTTTAGAGTTTACATGCAAATTACATTATGGGATGGCTAGGAGAGACTACCTGCTGTCACCATTGATATAGGTACAATACCTAATTGTCAAAGCGATTACCACAAATTAACTAAGTGGTATTTATTCAGCAATAAATAACAGGAAGTCAACATACATGCTTCAATGACCACACAATGCATAAAAGTTTTTAATTATGGTGATTCCATTCCAAAGTTCACCATATACCGGTACAATGGTTGTGTTGAATAACATTGATAAACTGGTAATCAGCATGTAAATATTCATAATCAAGTACGTTGGAAATTATTGCGCCAGAAGTCTTTGAGACTTGAACCATTTACATAAACTGTCTGGAAAGCTGACAAAGCCATATACAATTGAAATGTCCTTGGCTGTGAATTGGTTAAAGAACATCTGCATGGGACAGATGGATAGACAATCTACGGAAACAGGAAGATAGACACAGTAGCTAATCATGTACTTTCACCTACTGTTGACTTATCTTCAGGAATGGTTCACCATTTCAGACATCAACAAAAAATGCTATTTCAATCCAAAGGAAGCATACCATACATGAAGGTTGCACCCAAAATAGGCAAGCATGAATCAGTCTATGGGAAAAAAACACTGAATGAGGGACAGGCACTGATATTCAATCTAATAATGTGTTCTTTGGCTGTGAATGAGGGTCTTTGTGGGCTCTCACAGTTGGAAATTTGTAATGTGTTCAATGGCATCGTTTTCAACATGCCTTATGCCTTGAAGCTAAAGAGGTAAATTGTATGCACTTGTTTTGAAAACATCTCGAAACGGGAGGAACACACGACATGTAGGTTTCCTTGCATGAGTGACATTTCTGTAGATCTACATTGTACAATACCCTGGATACAGATGTCTATCAGTGAGGAAATGACCATCACTTCCACATGACATTAGAGTCACAATAATTGTGGATTTTACAAGGAATTTCCTATCAATAATTAAATAGTTGTATATTCAACGATATTTTTCACCGGAATTCTAAATTGCTTGAGATGACTGTATAAAGAATGCTTTGACAAAAAACGTTGATACGAAATAACCCAGAGTTCATGAAGAAAAAACTGTAGGTACAACAATGGGAAAACAACTTACATTTGACAATTTTAGATTGCTAAAAGTCAGAGATATAAATTATAAATCATGTTAACAAATCTCGCACATGTTGTTCAGCTAATACTATGTCACCATGACAACAGAGAGACACAACAATGAGCCCTTTTCTCCCTGAAATAATCTCCTAAGGCTACATTTCAGTGCCAGACAGAGTAGAAGCTATTTCACAGTAAACATACCCCTATGTGTCTTTTATGTAAAATGCTGTATCCTTGCATTTGTCTTCTGTTGACAAGTTTTACACTTGGCCACATCTCTTGTGCTCACATCCAGACAAAAGACTCCACATCAATGGTCAATTTTGAGAATACTGCCGGTTGAAAGGATAGCTAGACCAAAACAAGGTCTTTCAACATCCAGTATTCAATGTCGATTGTGACAAACAGACTTATGCTGTGTTTTTTGGACTAGTTTAACAGTTGAGATATCTGCCTATGGCCTGCAAACCCTGTATTTGTGCATGTGATCTGTTTATAATGTTGTTGTTTTGATAAGGCAGGGCAATAATAGATGCAGAAGAGTACAGAGAATCTGAATAAATTCTCTGGCAGAGCTGGTACAATTTTCTGTCTGTACAATTTGGCATTTGAACAACAAAGACTCTATCATTTTCCCCAGCACAAGCTGCAGACATGCATAATTTATTGAGTTTTAGAAAGAACAAGTCTGTTTTGCTTCATCTATTCAAACACATGTGGACCACACTGGCAATACAGAGGTGGTCTGATATGCAATATTCAATTATTTGTGTTTTGCCATTTGTCTTTCTTCTTTATTTCAGTACATGTATTTTGAATTCTCTGTACACTGTAGCTATTTAAGAAAGTAAACCACATTGGACGCCATATATCTTTTACAACTGGCCGGACACATTGTCAGCTTTCAATACAGTGAAACATGCAAAGTAAGTTTGTAAGAGTCAATTTGTAATAATCTCCGTTGGTTCCAAAATTAACACTAAGTACACCATAAAAGCAAATTCTGAATATTTCTTGGTAACACAAGAGACAAGAGAGCAAATACATCTCCAATTTAAGCGGGTTGTGGCAGGATTGTGAGTGGACTCTCACAATGGCTCTTTGACCGTTGTCCTTGCTCAGTGATGGTGGACGCTGCATATAGACAATTATGTCTGGCACCATTTGGTTAGATGGGTACATATACATTCTCAGTATATCATGTATTATGCAGAATGATGCTGTGGGCAAGGACACTCACTTACTCATGTAAACCCATAGCTACACCTGTTACTTTCAAACTGAATAGATTGACATATTTCATGATGGGAGACATCTGTAGATGAACAATTACAACACTTTATTGATGTTCACTCTACCGCGCTGATAGAAAGGAAAATGTGGATCATTATTTCATCTTTGTTTGCTTGCTATTCATTGCCAAGTAAAACAACACTTTTCATGTTGTTTATCAATATGGTCTACCTACCACTTTAGTTTTAGAATCATACCTTGTATTTTCTTCTGGTGCAATGCAATTATCTTTATTGTGAATCATGCACACAATTGTGGTTTTATTGGACTAATAAAGATATAAACAAAGCAGTTCTTCCAAAAATTAATGATAAAAGTGAGCAAAAAGAAAGTGTTTCAATGGCACATCAGTAGAATATTGGGTACCATTCTCCCCATTGTAGTTATCTGCTTCTCTTAGAGGTATTCAGTAATGAAATGTTGAAATATGGTAGAATGGCGAATGGTACTACAGCTTCATTTGGACCAACCATTCTATAGTTTTATCTGAAGTGTATGTAGTGAGGACATAGGAGTATCTTGAGTTGAGTGACTGTAGAATGTTTGTAGTCCTCCAGTGAGTTGGAGTGGTTATATAATTATCAATGCAGACAGAATTGATGTTTAAACTTAAACTAATTTCTGTCATATAATTACCTACCTGTTTGTACTTATAGGACTTCTTCTCTAACTGCTCTCTAACCGCAGATAAGATCTTTAAATCTCGCCTAACACCCCCTGGTCTATGAATAATTACCCACGATACACCAGTTTTAATCTGCAGCATATTGTGAACTCACTAGTACACTGCATGTATCAACCTTTCCTGAAGGTGAAAGCCACCCAGAAAATAGGGGTAATAACTCAAAGATTACCATGAGAAATAATAACCAATGGATATTACACTCACGGCAAATAAGTACACACAAACTGTGGGGAGGAAGGGCGGGAGCAAACAGGTAGGTAATTATATGACAGAAATTAGTTTAAGTTTAAACATCAATTCTGTCACCAATTACCTACCTGTTTGTACTTATAGGACAAACAACAGAATACCACAGACCTTAGGAGGCTGGACAAATTATTTGCCTGAGACTACCTGTTGACTGACCGACAGCGGGCCAAGAGAATATAAACCCTCTAATTCCGAGGCCATGTCACGTAAATAAAAGCTAATGAAGGAATTAGCTGACCGCCAAGTTCCTGCACGAATGACTTCGTCTGCAGGCACTCCAGCTGATAAAGCCCATGATGTTGACAGGGCTCTAACCTCATGAGCAGTCACACTTGAAAGTCGTAAATTAGAAGAAGAACTTTCTGAATATGCCCAGCGTACAGCCGCAACTATCCACTTCGATATGTCGGCAGCTGAGCAATCTGTCTTAGGAGACGGAGGAATAGGTAGAAATAGTCTAGTTCTACCTGCTCGAAAATGCTCTGTCCGTTTTAAGTACCAGCGGAGGGCACGGACTGGGCACAAAACTCTCTCCTGTGGATCAGGGCCTGTGAGTGTGTCAAGTGCCTTGATGATAACAGGCTGTGCTACTGAATCCAGTGCTTGGTTCTTGGCCAAGAAACCTGGTCTAGTGCGCAAAACAGCTTCCGTTTTGCTAATAGCCAGCAAGCCCTCATCCACACCAAAAGCGTGAATTTCACTTCTGCGTCTACCAGACGCTAGGGCTATAAAAACACAGTCTTATACGTTAGAGCCTTAAGGCTAGTAGTATGCAGTGGTTCAAACGGGGCTCCTGCAGAGCCCGCAACACCAGTGACAAACTCCACTGAGGGACCAATTTCTTCTCGCTGGTCTCTCAATCATGAAGTTTCTGATCATAGCGGAGAGAGAACTATTATGACCAAAGTCCTCACCTCCTAAGCCTTTAATGGTAGCTGAAATGGCAGTACGATAAACAGCAATCGTACGGGAGAAAATTCTTTGTCTCTAAAGAGGAAAAGAAAAAACTCAGCTAACTGTTCTACAGAGGCTTTGATTGGAGTAATCTTCCGTTCACCACACCAATCACAGAACTTCCGCCATTTGTCTTCATAGGTTGCCAGAGTACTGGCTCGCTGTGGTCTGGCGATAATGGCGGCAGTTGCCTTAGAAAAGCCTCTCTCAATGAGGGCTTGCTCGACAACTTGAACGCGTGAAGGTGGAACACGCTTGGTTCCGGGTGAGTTAGAAGTGTCCCCTGGGATAGCAGATCTTCTCTTTGAGGCAGTTTCAAAGGGAAATCTATTATCAGATCTAATAGCATCGGAAACCAAGGCCTTTTCGGCCACAATGGGGCTATTAGAGTTATAATTGTCCTCTCCTCTGCTAACTTCTTGAGTACTAGTGGAAGCAGAGGTAGAGGGGGAAACGCGTATGCTGTTATGTTCTCCCAAGACATTGATAGGGCGTCCACTCCTACTGCTCTGTGATCCGGTATCGGCGACACAAAGAGCGGGAGCTTGCGATTTCTGAATGTCGCAAATAGGTCTAACATTGGAGTTCCCCAAATTGCAAATATCTGGTTCACAATGGTCTGAGGTAGTGCCCACTCTGTCGGTTGCACGGAGCGGTTCCGCGATAGGGCATCCGCTATGTGGTTTCGTTTGCCCGGCAGATGCCGGGCTTGGAGACGAACATTGTGGTCTTTGCACCACATCAATAGATTCCACACCAGGAAACAGAGAGTGGGAGATCTCGTCCCCCCCATTTTGTTTATATAGGCAACTACCGTGGAATTGTCTGTATTGACGAGGACACTCTGGTTGGCCACTGAAACTTCGAAGCGCTGAAGAGCTAAGAAAACGGCTTGTAGCTCCAACCAGTTTATGTGCCTCCTGCCCTCGGCCACTGTCCACTGACCTGCTGCATACAGGTCGTCCAGATGCGCACCCCATCCTGTGGTCGACGCATCTGTAAAAAGGAACTTGTCGGGCCTGACAGTTTTCAGCGAAACACCCGCTGTAAATTGTCCGTGTCCTCCCACCATAATAGGTGGTAACGCAGGGCAGGTCTGACAGGGATCGGATATGTTATGGCATGCCGATTTGGCCGCCACATTGACAGGAGGTACAGCTGAATTGGTCGTAAACGAAGTCGAGCCCATGGGACGATGTCTATCATGGACACCATCGTCCCGATTATGCCTAATAATACTCTGGCAGGGACTGACTGCTGTGGGAGAATACCGCGTATTAGAGACAGGAGTCTGTCTATGCGATCTCGAGTCGGTGATACTATGCCTCTGTCTGAGTGCAGTCTCATTCCCACAAAAACCATGTCCTGCGACGGTGTAGGAGACGATTTCTCCACACTTGGTATGAAACCGAGGCGGAGAATAGTGTTCCAGGTTAACAAGAGATGCTCCAAGAGAATTTCCTTGGCCTTGTTGCGAAGCAGCCAGTCGTCTAAGTAAGGGTGTATTTTGACTGACTGTCTGTGTAGGAAAGCAACCACCGCAAGTACTACTCTGGTGAAAACGCGTGGTGCCGTTGCCAACCCGAAGGGTAGGGCCGTGTACTCGTAAACTAGTCCGTTTACTATAAAACGGAAGTACCGGCGAAACTCTTCGTGGATTGCTATATGAAAATATGCATCCTTCAGATCGATCGAAATTAGCCAATCGTCTGGTTCGATAGCAGCTAAGATCGACCGATTTGTCTCCATCCGAAAGGAATCTACCTTTAAGAAACGATTGAGGTATGTGAGGTTTAGGATTGGCCTCCACCCTCCTGTCTTTTTTGGTACCAGAAACAGGTGGTTGTAAACCCTGGCCCCTCCAGGGATGGGTTTACACGTCTTACCACATTTTTGGACACCAACCCCTGAACTGCTTCGGTGAGTTGAGGGGTCTGTGTTGTGTTGAGGGGGCGAAACTTTACTGGAGTACAAGCCAGGGGGGGCGGATGAGTGAACTCTGGCTTGTAACCCTCCTTTACTATATTCAATACCCAATGGTCGTCTGTTATGGCATCCCACTTGGGGCCAAATTGACAGAGCCGCCCCCCCACTGGAATGTCCGGTGATGGTAAGGACGGGAGGGGAGGGAGCCCGTCAGGACTGCTGGCTGGGGTGACCCATTCCCCCAGGGGTAGAAGAGGGAAAAGGTTTCTTAGCCTTACCCCGATTTGATTTGTTAAACGGCCGAGCACGCGATTTCTGTGACTGAGGGCGTGCTTTGGCCCCTGTGGCTCCACCTTTAAATTTGTTAGTGGGTTTCGACACGTTAGTCGTTTTTGCACCACTCACTCTCTGTTTATTCCTTTCGAATAACCAAGCATTATTTTGGCACTCCTGGGTAGCCTGCTTGGCTAGGTCTGGTAAAGTGCCAGCAAACAAATTCTTTGGGGAAAAAGGTGCTAATCGAGCCTTCCCTTTTAACTCATCAGACAATTGAACGGAGTGGCGACTCAAAAATGCATCGCGTTCAATAAGATGTAGGGCCACATGATTTCGGACAGCAAACTCAGAGAGATGATTCACTGAATTAGCGAGCGCCCTAAGAGACTGCTTAGCTTTATCAGGATGTGCAAAGCTTGTAATTCACGCACAGTTAACCCCAAAAGCCAGTCAATATATGATGCTGCACGGATGGTCATATTAACTGTGTCACCCAGCTGGCGAAACATTGGCATATCAATCGAAATGGTCTTAAACGACGACGACTGATTATCCACAGTAGAGGCGTCTTTATCCAAATGTGGGAGTCCCCCGGAAAAAAGAGAGGCATGAGTCTTATAATATTTATTTTTTAAACTAGACCTTGCCCATGGATACTTGCCGATTGGCAAAGGGTTAGAATCTTGCACTTCTCCTGTTACTTCTCTCCTAACTTTTTCTAGGTTTGAAGTGATAACTCGAGAAATGGGTAATGACCTGTGAGCAACCTGCTTCTCTGGGCCATTAGACAGTTCCGAAGCAGTGACTGACTCAATCTGGGCAGGTGCCTGAGGCTTAGGACAGTCACTACCAAAAGCTTCATATACCCAGGAAATGCACTGTGCAAAATTTGATTCCCTAGGTTTAGCTTGTGATTCTGTTATGCTAACCTGGTCCTCTGGCAAATCGGAATCATGTTCCGGTGCCTTAGCTATAGTCTCGCTAAGGACTGATTGCGTTGTAATATTATCCGACTGATAACCCTCCAATTCGACATCCACTGAGGGGGCATGTAGCTGGATTATCTCTGGATTGTGATCTCCCTCCCCCTTTGAAAGTGAATGGACTGGCCCTGCAGGCTCACCCTCACTTTCTACCGGGGAAACATATCTCTTATGAGGGTCCCTTGAGAGCGAATTCTCAGAATTAGCATGGGGACGAGACAAGGAAGGGCGCGGCTGTAATTCGATCGACGCGTTCTTACTGCCAGTGCCGGATGCCGCCAAGTGCTGAGTCATCGTCCGGGCGCCATCTTGTTTTTTCCCCTTCCTCATGTCGCGCGAGAGGGAAAAATCACTAGCGCTACAAGACTCTTGCCCCTGACGCAGAGTGGTACGTGCATCACACGACGCTTCCACTCGGCCAGAATTCTGGGGGCTATGCCGAGAAGGCATTCTCTCAGCAAAATGAGGCCGCGTAGCGGTACCGCCCAATCCAGCATTAATCAGCATCTGCTGTTGAACTGATAGTGACTCCGCTATGGCGTGCAACGCCCCGCTCAAGTCGTGGTCCCGTTCAAAACGCCTAGACGTTGAATATCGGCGTCTGGACCTCGGAAAATCATCATCGGAATCAGAATAGTCAGAATGATATAACTCTGATCGATGATAGTAACGGTCTCTCTCTCTGGTGAACGGAAATCGTGTCTAAAACGCTTGGGTTCGCGTCTAGATCTCCGGTGCTCGACCTTTCGGTCGAAGGTCGGGCGGTCTGGAGAGCTCAATCGAGCCCCATAATCGTCATACCGATAGGGCGATTGATCACGCTCCCTGTAAGTTCTGCAAGGGGAGCGATGACGTCTACCCTCAAAACGCTGAGGCGGAAAATCATTACGACGTAAGCCTCGGCTGGAGCGAGAGATATAAGTTAGGCAGGACTTACGCCGCGAAAGATCTCCGAAGCGACGTTCTAGTCCGAGTTATATCTCTCTACTACCTCCATGGTACTACTGTCGGACATATCGATCGTTCTCCCTGAACCTGAACCACTTACCTTATCCGCCTGACCAATCGTCGAGTCTTCCCAATTCCGGGAAGCCGACTGCCGGTCGGAGGGATCAATATTTTCGTTGGTCAGAGTCATAGGAACTTCACCGTCATCTGAACCAACGATTCTGCGTTCCGAACTTGCTAGCGTAGATGGAGAATTCACCGATCGTTGGCTAGCGAACGCAGTGGGAGAAGAAATATTGTTCCAATCGAATTCAGACCAATTATGACAAATGTCACAAGTATTGGACCGATTACAAGCGCGGCAAAGATGACACTTATCGTGCCGATCGAGGTTCGACATTTCATGTCCGCAAACACCCTCACGTCGGACTTGCGAGCTCATGACGTAAATAATAACGAGGAAAGCTGGCCGACGAAACGAAAAGAAAAAACGAGAATGGCGATTGGGAAAAACGATACGCCTGATAACCCAAAAGGCGGGAAAGGCACCAATCGCCGGAAAGAAGAACAAAGTCTTCAAAGAAGAACAAAGGCGATGTAAAGAACACAAAAAACGGCACAACAATAGTGAAGATACACTTAGCTGTCTAGTGAGTTCCCGAAAAAAACACCGAAAAGCGATCTAGAGTGGATAAAATCCAAGCGGTAGCGAGAGCTTCTTCAATACACGTCCAAGTGTAATGAGCGCAGAGAAAAAACTGGTGTATCGTGGGTAATTATTCATAGACCAAGGGGGTGTTAGGCGAGATTTAAAGATCTTATCTGCGGTTAGAGAGCAGTTAGAGAAGAAGTCCTATAAGTACAAACAGGTAGGTAATTGGTGACAGAATATCAGGTTAGACATCAAATCCCATATCTCATCAGAGTCTGTTAAGCCCTGTGAGATTGCAACTATCAGGCGATTTCCGGTCGTTACTTTGGCGCATTGGCTGATGAAGAGATCCCGATGCACCTCAGCTGTCATTCAGTCTCATCTATCTATTACTGTAAAATCAATTTATCAAGCGTAGTTATGCAGCTGATCAGAGAGCACTGGGCATACTGACTTGGCCTTGGTGTATTGACAAGACATGTTAATCAGTTATTGTGAGGCTAAAGTGTGCAATCTTCAGTACAGATTGTATGCTTTGCTGTCAGCTCAAGTGTGTAGATGTCTGCTTTTCAATGTGGCTACTTCAAAAAACAAGGCTATACTCAAATCATGTTACAATTTCCTAACTCCCTACTTGAAAATTTTGTCTGGAGACATTTATAACTGCCTCATACAGGTACATGTTTACCCTCTCATTGCACAGAAAGTAATACAGGGATATTTTGGTTATGTCACCAAAAGTTTTGAACATGACAGCAATAGTATTAATGTTCTGCATCAAGTGGTCTGCATCAAGTGGTCAACAGGATTTAAAGTTTGGTCTGTGAAATGATATTGTTCAGTAAAATTTGAATATCAAACCATAGTCGCCGGCACACTGCCCTGACTAGAGAGAACTCAACATCTTCATCGACATCCTAATGTTTAACCTGCTCATTCCAAAGCCCCTTTTAACATGTCCATAATCATCATTGATAGCAAAATGGTTTGAATCAAGACATGGTGGTGAAAGGGTTCGCATCAACTACCATGAATTTCATAAAGGTGCATGTAACTATGATTATGACACTTGTACACCATTACATAATCATTTCCTTTGTGAATGAGTCAACCACAATGACACAGAGCATTGCTAACTCATGAAATTAACTGTCCCCTTCAAACTCACAACCAGTACATGAGACAAAACAACCGTACATGTACCTTGGCCAGGGGATGAATTACACCCAAATATATTTTTAACCCTTTTGAAATATTCCTGCTGGTATATGAAGTGACATTCAAAAATAGCTGTAACAAAGATATACATGAATGTTAATTAAGGCTCTCAGAACCACTTATCACACTGATAAATTATGAGCAACCTTAGCTTGATGGAACTTTACCAATGTATAGTTAGACTGTCCTCTTTTCTATTGATTGATATCACTTGATTTTTCATCAGTAAGTACCTTTTCCACTAAAATCTCTTCATTCTATCACAAAGACAATGTTGGTAAGAGTGCGAAGTACCAAGCATTCATGAGGCCTGCATTGTGTAACATGTAACAGGAATGAATGACGTCAGTGGGTCAGATCAACATACAAGAACTTGAATGTGGAAATCATTGATAAGACACCTGCGCAAGCAAACTAAAACAATGCCAAGGGCCCTGCAGAGGTGTGATAGACTTCCTGTGTATAGATGTATTCAGTTGAACTTGACAAAGCAGCCACAGGTTGACTATGTTAGCTTAGGATGACACCTACACACTGTTGGCTGTTTGCTTTGCTAATAGCTCTTCAGATGCAATACATAAATACCAAATATGAACAGAAGGTAACCCCAAGTCATGATCTGAAAGTTAAAGATTTGTTGTCTCACAGTGACGTAAGCACTGAGATTGCGAAAACGTGGCGATACCATAATTGTATCAATCAGTGCAACCTACACTACATGCACATACAAGGAATTGTTGAAAACTAAACAAATCACAATTTGAACTAGACACTTGTTACAAGTACAGGCTAAAAGTTGACGTCATGAAACCATTCATCATTTCAGTTCTGTTCACTGGGATATTTGTTGTGTAAGAACAGCATTGGATTGCTGCCACTTCTGCCGACACAGAAAAGATAAACTATTCTTGAAGCCAGCAAAGTCCTATTCACCAATGCTGTTATCACCACTGGACACTCACTGGAAAGACAACTTTGTCAACAATAGAACGAGTGGTAGAAAGACAATATAATTGATTCCAGTCTTTCTATTTCACATCCCTTTGATGTATTCTACAGGACTATCCTGTGTACAACAATTCCTTTTCATCACAGTGTTTCACAATCCTCTGTGTTGCTTTGGGCTACGGCTGTAAGTGGCTTACAATCACATCCATTCTCTGTACAAAGTCATCGTTTGAAAAGAACCAGTTTCTTGCTTTCATCTGCAGTTTGAAATGTAAATATATACTAATTCATTAGCGGCAGGCCTGGAAATTGCATCAAAAACTGACAATGAAGTACAGAAAGGATTCTCCATCACATGATACCATAACTGACATCGGAAGCAAGGTTTTCATAAAGGGAAGAAAGCAAATAGATGTTACCAAGGCTTGTAATTATTTTACAAGGATTTTTTTAATAGTTACACCCATGAAGGTCTACTGCTTGGCTAGAAGGGGACAAGAAATCAACACTTTCATGTATGTTCCTGACAATTAGCAACAATGAAGTTGAATGTATTTGATGCAAGTAACTTGTGGACAAATAACTGCTATATTTTGATAAGCACTAGATACATGGGTCCTAGGACACAGAAGGGGACATAACCCTCTCACCCCAATATTCCTTATGTAAGCCCGTTTTTATCATTGAAAACAATATGGTTGAACCAAAATTCACAGGTGAAAAGTGTTCATTGTTCTCAGACTCCAATGAATTTCTCTTCTTCTGAAAACAGAAACACCTTGAGCAGTTGCCATGATCCTTAAATAACCACTCAAGGTGACACTGTCCCCTATCATGACTAACACTGAACATGTAACATGCCAATGTCACTGAGGTAACTGATATAGGAGACACTTTATGGACACCAACATAAACCTGATGTGATCAATCTAGAAATAATGAGAAAATAGCACTTACCCACAATGCATTGCTATAATTGGAATACTTTCCCAGTTCTCATAAATCATAAGGCATACATGTAGTTTGTCAGGCAATTAATCAAATATATCTCAAATAAGAAATGCAACGTAAGGCCATTTCTCTCGGAATTTACCATTTCTTAGGTGTATCTTTCCTTAAGGGGAACCTCACAGTAGAAGGAGAAAAATCATTGTAACTTTTCATTATTTAAAGATTCCCTGCCAATGCATGCAATATTTGGCATATCATGACAATTTTTCAGCACAAGCATAATTTTAGAAGGGAAAATTTCAAAATACATAAAACACTTAAGAAGTGTAATTACACCACTTGAACCAAACAGTGACAATATTTACAATTTTTACTTGGAAATTAAAATGTCATTACAAAACATTCCAAGGGTGTCATATAGATAATGGATTTCTCCACTTAAAACATCAACAACAAACGGTTTGATATTTCACTTTTGTTTTATAGGATTTCCATTTTGGCTGTTTGAAGACAGTTCTTTGGTTAAACAAACAGAGATGCAGGAATTCATGGAAATGAACAAAAAATATCATATAACTGAGATTCACAGTACAAAATACTTGGTCCTTTTTTTCAGAAAATATCATGATGTAAATATCTTGATGTACATCTTTCCAAAGCCACTTGAAAATAATTTTGTGTTTGATATAGTCTGCTAAACACTGTATGAAAGATGTAACGCTATGTAGCAGTTGTTTGATGATAAACCTTTCATATCTAGTGAATATCAAAATAATAACCTATCATACAAGATCTCACTATGGTGTGACTAAGAGGACCAAATGGATACTTGATTTTTTCCAGTGCTATTAGTGACTATAAACTAACAATAGAACATCAAATACATAAAATAGAATGGGTCTAATTTGCTGTAAGTACATTAAACTCAGAGGAATATATAGGAGACATAGAGTCATATCATTTCACTTAATTAAGTTGTTCATCTTGTGTGACTATGCCCTTGGGAAACACAATGGTTTGAAGTCTTTGACTCCAAATTGTAAGAATACTGTAACAACTACTCTCAAGAGAACACCACTTTTTCCTCACTTACCAAACGCTTACACCTGCCTTTCACAAGGTTTACACTCTTATCCCATCTATAAGACAAACCAACCCAGCAAGTCAAATGCAACCACATGTAAAAGTAGTGATATATTGCTTTCTGAGAAATATGAAGTCCTCAAGGGGAACCAAATAAAATCAACTGTTTCATGGAGGATATGATTTTCTCATAAATTGAAATACCATCTTTTGCCACAAGCATTTTTTTCACACTCGACTGACGTCAAACAAGCTGAAATGTACGTCATCAACACTGACGGCCCAATGACTGCCAAGAATGAAAGGTGTACAAAATCAACGTAATCGATGAAGAGACTGTGAAATGTATCAAATGGTTCACTTCAGTAAGTCACTCAGATTTTATGAAATAAACACCTTGAACACTGAAACCTTTATTGGACTGATGTATCCGTATTCTTCTTCTTCTTCGGCGTGTTAAAACTGTGACCTGTATTGGACTGGCAGCTGTTCCCTGTTCTCTTTTTTAATCATCAGATTTTGCTACATATACAAGCTATGACGTGCAAACGGTGGAACCTTAAAAATACCCATCACATAGGTTTCATAGATGACATGTTTTCTATTGCTATCTATAGAGGTTAAACGATATCAGTATACTTTCATTACTCAAACAGTGACAAGGTGAAATCGGTTTTTCCTAATCTTCCATGCAACCTTTATTTGACGGCCAAATATCTTTTAATGTAAAACACTAATTTCTTTTTGACAGCATCGCCTGTATAGCCAGATTAAATTACATTGTCTTTTGAGTAAACTTCTATCCTTACCTGATACAGATCTGTCAGTGGATGTAAGATTAAGTTTTATCTGAATTTAATTGTTCTTTTCAAATCCTAACACTATGACCCTTCAACTCATGTCACCAAATAGCGGTCCAATCAGCTCAATGGAAACACAAAGGTTTATCCTTACATACCCTAGGTGGTCAAAGAGCCATACTATCATTGGTCACGACTTTTGTAGAGATTCACCAAGTCAAACAGTGCTTCATCATTCTGAAAGTTTATATAGGTGATACTTTATACAGTAAAAGCAATAGTAATATAAACACAGCATTCAAAATACGCCTGGCTGATGGAATATTACCAACACAGATTCAAAAGCAGTATGGTTAGTCTCTGTACATTAGTCTAATATCTTGAAAGTTTATCAGAACGTGAGTTCCCCATAGATACCATACTATCTGTAATATATGTTAATATAACAGATAACTAGCAACTAATCAATCTATCTACAGAGCAAGACGAAATCCATTTTCTGTTGCACAACATTACTTGGTAGAGTTCTTTGACAGGTAACACAATTTGAGATTCATGTTATTGGTTCATTACGGTTGAAGATGTGTCTGATAAACTTTAAATCTAAATTAAAATGGAAGGGAAACTTTACTACACAAGTAAAGTAGTTGACAAAAGGTGGCACACTTTAATATCCACACGTTACGTTACCCCATAGAAACATTGGTATGAACCAATTACGAGCTATAGCCATGTATGGTGTGTCCACGTCCGCCTGTGTCTATGTCACTGTGCACACACAGCATAGTTGGATTGACCCTTACCAACCCTATGTACAGCAAGTCCACTGGCTAATTTATGGCACCAGCACACTTGATAAGCCATGTGCCACAAGCAGATTTATTGTTATTAGAAGCACGGAATTCACATCAACAACCTACTTTAACAGCTGATTTCAGCCAAAACAGACCATACACATGAACACTTTAAACATTCACCACACCTAGACAACAAAATCTATTCCAAAACTTAAGCATTTCAAATCACAGATCACGCCATGATGCTAAGACAATACTGAATGCAATACAATAGTAGTCTCTGACAATATGAAATGGGTAAACATATCCATTTTGCTGATATTATGATAAAATAAAAACACAAACACCCACAGTATTTATATAAATACCATTATTATTTTCGGTGGTTTTTTACAGTAGCCACTGTAACACTTTGAGTTTATGTTATGATTAATAATCACGATTTTATGCCGTAAAGTCCACTGCTAATATTGCTATAGTCAGCTGATTTTCACTTTCAATGGAGTTTGTCTTCATTTTTTTGTGTAGACCCTCTCTCTCTCTCTCTCTCTCTCTCTCTCTCTCTCTCTCTCTCTCTCTCTCTTTCCCCCCCTCTCTCTGTCTTTCCCTTGCTGTTTTCACCTTTTGACCCCCATTTCCCTACATACAGGTCTACCCATCCTATTCAAAATAATGGAGCAGAACCGAAGTCTCATAGTGAAAGAGTTAAACCATTCCATAGTCTAGACAATGAATGATATGACGATGAAGCTAAGATTCTGTTGATATGACTTTGTGACTGTTAAATTCTCTCATGTACCTGAGTACTGTAAATCAGCCGTGCATGCCATGCAGCCACTACTGGAAAGGCCACTGAGATAAAGCGATTGTTGATGACAGAAACACATCTACTGCAGCCCTTTAACATTATTGCTGATAGTCTCCCTGTGTTAGTCTGACTCTGTTATATATATGGCTGGCGTCGCAGTTCGACCCTTTGACTGGTGTTGCATTCCACCATGCCAGACAGCCTATAGACCTGAATATGTAATTAAATGCATGATGCAGAGAGAGTCACCTTGTCACACAGGTTAATGGACTTAATGAGAGCTTATACCACCAATTGTTTTACCACCAGGATTAGGTTTTGTCCTAACTGTATAAAATAGCACAGATGCATCTAGACAAATACAGAATTCATGATGAAATGGCTAGAAGTTAGGACTTGGCATGCCACATAGCTGATAAATTAGCTGCAACAAAGCATACTGGGATCTGTATTTTATGACCATGCAGACAGACTAACCCAGTTAAACTCTGTATCTATTCATAGCTAGCTAATCATCAGGACGGTAAATGGCAAACCCAAAGGCAAAGACAATAAATTTCCGTTCTATTGTTCGGTTGAAAATTTACAGTTTGGGGTGTGCTCACTGGCAGTAAAAATTGTCGGCTTTGCTTTCTGTATCTGTGAACCTGACAACATTGACTACAAAAGGCAACGTATAAATTTTTACCAGATCTTTATTATGCTTTGGCATTGTTATAGAATAAAATTTAAATAAAAAACCTCACCATCTTGTATTCTGCGACAGTACAATTATGAAACAGTTTCACGTTTATTGAGGAAAGAGCAGTTATGTGTTGGTTTTGGAAGTAATTTTTCACAATGAAGACACCATTTGCACTATCACAAATAACTTTCTGATGATAAATCATCTCATTATAGACAAAATGTCACTTTTCAATCGCTTACTTTTTCATTCAGCACAGACATAATATTGCCATATGTGTTTGAGTGCCCCAGCTGTGTGCACAACACCTCATATTTTGTGCCAAAACCTGACCAGAATTGTAATGAACGGACATCTATAAATACAGAATATATTTATTAAAAGTGAGCCTAGAAAGGCAGAGTTTGTAGGCGTTTTGCGACACACTTGACCAATCATATCATACAGTCAGTAATCACATGAAGTAACCTGTAAAAATCATAGACCCTCGAGAAAAACGAGGGTCTCTGGTAAAATACACCTAGTAAAATGAACAAGTTGTCCATTTTTTGTTGAAAATCTCAGTAAACATGAACAAAACTTCTGTTTGGTTCAGTGAGGCTGATATCTAACAGATTTATTGATTCTTTGAAATAATACTTACATGAAGGAAACTGAATGATTTGATCAGGACTGTCTATGGAGTAATAAATCTGCATTTAGCCACAATACTTTATGTAAATATACTCCATATGCACGTTACCATACTCATTATGACCTGAACCATGACATGCCAATTGAATGAATAAGATAAAATCATGACAAGGTTATCACAGACCTAGAAGAACTACATTTTGAATATACACAGATATAAGTAGTTTAGTTGCATTGTTCAGATGTTTTACAGGTCACCATATTGCTAATCTATGAAAATGTGCTGGACAAGTCCATACATGAAAAAAACCTTGTAATTATATCAAACCAAAACTTCTTACTGTATGTTCAGATTGTAGAGGAAATACACTGATATGATTTTCCAGTTAAAATAATAGTGAATTCTAAAATATGGCAGTTATCTGGATTGCCATTCACTCTAAAAAGTGAAATTTGCTTTGACATGTAGTTTATCCATTTCAATTTACTCTCAGCAGTTTTAACTTACTGTATTATGCTTTCACAACATCACACTACCTATAACCTTAAATTTGAATATGTGGTTGGTTTGGGTTTTTTTTTGGGGGGGGGGGGCAGGAAATATTTTAGGAAATATTTGACAGGTCAGCGAATCACCTATGTTACAAGTCATATCTCTTCCTTCATACAACTATACTTCTCTATTTATCACAGATGTACAAAGTTGTCAGTAAGATAACAGAATAATTTGCTATGAGGTACAGGTGTAGACGAGTTTACTATGTGTGGATTTTAGAGCTACAATTCACAGCTGTTATTCCACCTGAACAACAATGCTGGATTGTTAACACTGCTGAAATAGGCGTACATCCCACAACTCTCTTACAGCATATTCCCAACCCAGGTATGTCAAATACATACATGACAAGTCATCACAGAACATCCGCCTACATATCTTGGTTAGTGTTTATTCTTCTTAGCATTGTTCCTGTGTAGAGTAGGCAGACCACAAAACACACCTTTTCCTCACAACTCACACCTGAGAAGTGCAGGAAAAGGTGAATGATTTGGACACTATGACATACAATCATTGGTTGTGGAGCTTCCCTTGTTTGTCAGCAGTGACGTCTGTGTCATACCTAAGTGGGTTACTTGTGCTGGGAATCTTGGAAAGTCTAATGCAAAATCTGGGGACAAGGTCAGGATGGGGGCTTGATTCAGTAAAACGATCAACTATGTTTTCACAACTATTGTGTCTCTTATCAAACACAACACAGATGCTGATACTATCAGAAAATTCTGGCAACAGTTAGAACTTTGAACAAACTTATTCACAGACTTTGTACACACGCTATCAATCATGTTGGATGGCATTTTTAGACCATTTTTAAACTTTTCAAACATAACATTGTAAATATGAGCTCTTGAGAGACATATAAATTATTGCAGAAGGGGGAGAGACATCTCCCTCTAGCCAACAGCTACTTGAATTGCACTCGCTGCATTCCAAAGTCCAGTTTTTCTAGTTCATGTTTTAATTTACACTGAATGCGTCCCTTGCCCTATGACATTACCCTTCATTTGTTCAATCACTTGTTTAACTGTTGACACGTGATATCATCTAAAAAGTATTAAATCTCCTTGCTGTAAAACCAAGGATGACAGCCCGAGTTTCAATCCTTGGAACAAGGTCAAACACTACCTACAACTGTCATTGCTAGCTCAATTTTCTTTTTAGAAGCAAAGCACCACGGCACAATTTCTCAAGAATTTTTTTGTCCCGATCCTGATTGACTATAGCTTTTGTTCATATTCAGCGTTGATTCAATGACCTTTCTCAAAAGGAATAAAGTGTCATAACAAATGTGTATACAAGACTGTGACTTCAAGGTTCATTGGGTCACCAAGCTATCCAAGACTATATCCCTGCATTGTCCATGGGATTGTAATCCACAGGCAATTCAAGCCTTACAAATTTCACTGCCTCTTTGATACATGTCCCCACCCTTGGAAGACTTTCTTCAGGCATCCAATGACAGGTTTGCAAATTCACTCGATGCAACAAAAAACGTTCACTGTGAACTGATCGCAGTTAAATCGATCAAAACTTGCCCAGAAGTGTGCTTGCACTGAGTAAAATCTTGGTTGAATGGCTGCATGTGAAAGAAAAGCCTATAGACCGCCTGATTTTGACTTCATTATGTAGCTTAACCCCTTTCTTTATTACTGCAGACAGCCTATAAAATCTCATTCCTGTGTAGATCTTTGTGTGTTGTTGAGTTGTTCTGGAGTCTGTATGTGTACATCCTCTGATCGGTATGCTAATTCCTCCCTATTGTGGCACAGACTATTTTTAGTAGATTTCTGCCAACACATTCAATTCAATATCTGGCACAGCAAGCTCTCATCTTTAGCAATAGTATCATGCAGATACTCTGTTCTCTCCTCTGATACTTATTACAACATGTATGTCAGTCCATAGGAAGTTTTTCTGCTTCTTTTAATCAGCACAATTCACATACATGATTTCACTCTGAGAAGCTATCAGTTTTCTATATTTCAATTTGTACACTATCTGTGGTATTCTAGAAGCCCCACAATGAGTATGATGGCCCTTTTCAAACACCTCACAACTGAAGCCCTACAATCAAAAGTGTGACATTCTCTGATTTTTTCTCTCTCCAGACAAGTCTCACAAGCAACCATGGCTTAATATCCAGCTTCATAATCATTCACACAATCAACATGAATAACTTAATCACCATGATTTGCGTCACAGCTTGTAAAAGGAAAATACTTCTTGAGGTTTTTCACCATTTAAACTATCCTGTATCATATCATTAAATTGCACATTACTGTCTCAAAATGGCCTCAGATCCTAAGTCTGCCTCACAGATCAAGCTTGATGATGGTGTGAAATGAAAATAGACTACAGTAGTTGATGCACAAAGGTGAGGATTTGATGACTTTGGCTGGCTACCACCACTCATACTGCCGCATTTAGTCTAGATTAGTAACACTACTAAAAGTAGCCATAACATTTTATTTCCTAAGCAGCTGTCAATGTTCTGGTAAATATCAATATTACATTGTAGTAGCTGATCATTTTATGCTCGATTCACAGTCCCCCATCCTCCACCAACCCAATGCATATGATTATGTAGGTCTGCTTTCTGTCCACGATATCTCTCAAACTATCACAAATCATGTGCCATAAACAAATGACAATATGTATCACTTTCATATTAATTTAGAATAAAAAATCCCTTTTCAGATTAATGTTGGGTATTGAAGAGATACACAACACCATCATGGTACTTGCCAGAAAGTTTGAAATACCAGCTCATAAAAATATTCGACTTCCTACAACACTTGATCAGATAGTTGTGAACTATAAACCCTTTGGGGAAAATACAACTAGTTCCACAGTCCATGCCAGTTTTCCAACAGTCTCCCAAAATGATAGATGCCAAGATTGATTTTATGTGGTATATGGTGTGAAATACTAAATATAATTAACCATATTTTATACAAAAAGCAGGATCATAGCTTAGGAGTGGGTAACGCTCCATTATGTTTACACCACCCCTTCTCTATCTCTTGGGTGATTTTTCTTTAAAACCACCAACAAAAATATTATTCTTGCTATAGCATGATGTCCATACAACTAACATCACAGCTGTGGAAACAGCCATGAAACCATACCGTGTACATCTGGGAACAAATGCCTCACAAATTTCCCAATTCCAATCAAGCATACTTTAAATGCTCTTTTTTCAATCATGTTATCGATAATTATGTGAAACAATGGAAATACTGTAATCTATTATCTGTTCATTAAAATACTGCACAGCAAAACTTCTTTCCCAAATAGATATTATCAGTGTAATACCCCCAGTTCTAGCGTCACGTTCCATGATTTTGATAAGACTTCATATCTGTTTAAATAAAAACTGCTATGTTATTCAGTTCTGTTTGCCTACTTGTAATTTAAATACCATGACAGGAACTGTAGTTGTACTTATGAAACTATATAAAATTTAACATCAGCAACAACAATATTGTCAGCGATTTCCAAATCAAAACCTTTTTGTCCTCCACTCTCTTTACACAGATTGAAAGTCTGCCACAGTCACGTATTTTATATGCATCCCTTGTCTTAAATAATACAAGTGTATAAATCCTGCCTAGGAACAATCAATTATGCAAATGACCTCTTCACTAATCGGACACAGATCTTCATTTACATAATTGATGTTTACTGTCAATGTCACTGCCATCTGAGGCCCTTGTCATCGTCTCATCGTCTGTAATGGTATGTATTGCTCACCTCAGATTGCGATGAACATATCACAAACTTAAACAGAACCAAGGACCTGTTTAAGAACCCACCAAGGACTTTCAACTGAACCAAATACAGATGTTTTCCCAATCCTATATACTGAACTACCCAAGCTGCCCCTCAATGCTCTATTCACATTTGCTGCTGAGTAGGGTAAACATTTAATGTCAAATGTACTTTCCCAGCTTTTTGAGAGTATAGACATCAGGGTGGTCAATGACACGGATTCTGTGAGAGAATTTGCAACGCTGACCAGCATACGCATACAATTTAGGACAATGCCCTCTCTTCCCAATAGCAAACCTACAAACAGGAACAGTCACTATGTACTGGTGAACATGGACTGTGGTCACTGATGGAATGTTGTGCGGGGTGCAAGCAACATTGTTTAAATTGTTAAAATATGTGTTGTGACTGCCTAGCAAAACCAACCTCAATATAACTTTGATTTTGGACATCAAAGTTCCAGTGCCGATATTGTCTCAAACACAAGTAATGACATGAGGTTTTGTACGGAAGAGTGGGTTTCAATATTGTTGGGCGGGTTTTATTCAATGCAGCGAGATAACATCATGAGTTACTAAACTGAGGAAATGATAGACTCATATATTAATCACATGCGGAGGAAAACAAAGAAACAAGTACAC
This sequence comes from Ptychodera flava, assembly GCF_041260155.1. NCBI lineage: Eukaryota > Metazoa > Hemichordata > Enteropneusta > Ptychoderidae > Ptychodera > Ptychodera flava. Next base: position 36,842,661 of record NC_091940.1, read on the forward strand.
AGCGGTCAATATGAACTGTAGGGCAAAGGCCGTGATCAGGATGTTGGTCACACATGGGTGTGTGTAGTTTACCTGGAAAATGGTGCAAATTGATACAACAATGTTTACATTTACTGATAAACATAACTGAAAATCACTGCCACAAAATCTTTTGTTCTGGCTTTGCTTCAGTCATATTTGATGTTGATAAACTGTGGGTAAGTCCACAGCTGTAGGTTTTCCTCACAAAAGAAATATGTACAAAGAAAACCCAAACCTGTCCAACCATATTTTGAAGTCAAGCATAAATCATACATTGGAGGTGAAATGTCTGCACAGCTGTAGAACTACTGTATTACCTATGGATGTATTAAGGCTGGATCTCTGCCAAGAAAACCTTTTGCCCTGGCCAACTACTCAACATTTCCCAGACCACGTGTACTCAGTCCTTGCTGGCTGACCTACAAGTTGATATCCCATAGTCTGCATTTCAAGTATCCGGTTTAACAGAAAATTAGAGCTTTGTTTCACACAGGGTCTGGCCGGAAGTTACGCAACATGGGCAATATTGACTTTCCTTGTATGTTGTACAGCCTAATTGGTTTCTTTGTTCTATCAGTCTTTAAGGCAAAGACACCAATACTTGACATCTGTGTCATACCTATACACCTTACAACCATAATTAAATATTTATGAGTCTGGGACAAACACAAAGTTCTGAAATATTTTAAGCGGGAATCACAAGACCAAAACATCCATAATAGATTATTTTCATCCTCTCTGTAAATTTAAATGTTCATCCCCTATCTACCATTTTTAATGCCATTCACGGAGCTCTGTTTAAACAGTCGATAGTGATCTGCCCTACATATTCCAGTGCTTGCTTTCCTCCCTCCAAATACACCGTCCTTTGTATTGCCTTGAATTGAGAGGGCATTCCAGCTTTCATTTTACACACCTTCCGATGACCTCACCATGAGGCGTCTATTGATGTTGGCCACCCATTTCCGGACCACCTTATGTTCATTACCAACAGGAAGGAAAAAGTCTTAGGGTAGGGTCGCCACTATAGAGCTGTGCATACGTAGCTATCTGGAATCCCGTTTTGACACAGCAATGGTTTTGATGATATGAAGCGAGAAGGAACTGCTATACTATCAATGGGAACCACATAGCTCCAAGTCAGCTCGTTTTATTGAGGTACCATAAGGGGGGTTTCTATTTCAAACACAATTACAGCACACCTACAAAAAAGCCTCTATAATGTTACAACAGGCTAACTGTTTGCACCTCCCTGTCAAAAAGACTTATACTATCTGATCACTGTCACTTGACAGTTTCTTGTAGTTTCATTGTTCTCCAATGTTATATGTGCTCCACATCTACAGTTCAGGGTCCCAAGCTGCCCCGACATGACAAGATAAGTGTACAGTTCTACATTAACAAGTCTGACCCAGACTAACCAGAGATAAGGCCTGCCCTCAAGCATCACATCACAACCTGGTATACATATATATCAGCTTTGCTGGCTGCACTGAGCTGATATGGTCACAGTAAAAGACATCTCTCTGAACACAAATGCTACTTAACAAACAGAGCTCCACACTTAGTAATCAAAGAAGCTGAATCTCTCAAAGTATTTGTTGGTGAAAAGCACTGGAGTTGCAGGCTGGTTTGGGGGATTTAGCAAGATCTATACTCAATACAGAGACGGCTATTTGATATTGCGCTGGCATCGCGTGACCTGAATGCAGATAGCTCACGCAGTCATACCATACACACTATTCTGGGTGTTTTATTTTTCAAGTTGTCACATCAGTGAAAGTGAACAACATACCTCTGGTGTTGGTGGCCATATCAGCAACCTTCTGAAAAGCATCAAGAAATGCCGAGGCTGCAAGGATGGTGGCTCTGAAAGAAAGTAGTTTGCAATTATAATTATTACTTTCCAGTGATGATTATTTACTAAGTTGCCAAAACAGAGAAGCATAAAAATATTAACCTGGAATTCACTTTACTGTGCAACTGGTAAGGTGCATACATTGGGAATTTGATACATAATATGGCCAAAGGGTAAAATTTTCAATACTGTTTTCCAACATAAATATTTTAATATTTCATCATTGACCTACATCCTGACATTATTACATACATGCATTATTTATCTTTGGGGAAGGAATATAAAATGAAATGGGTGTTTTTACATATCTGATAAAAAACCATAAACTTACCTTAGAGTCTGGTTGAGTTTTGCAGCTTTGCTCATGAAGTCCTCCCATACCGGAGTACTTGTCTAAAATCAACAACAAGGTAAATTTGCATTTGAACATGATGCCAAATGGCAATATTTATAAACAGTTGGCACTATCTGCATCGTAACTGTCAGTATGCAAGATTATCTGATAGTCGGATTTCAAATTTTTTTATCAATCACCGAGTTCATGTTCTTTATTTTGGGACACAAACGATATTTCTTTGCTCTTTTGTTATTGATCACTTTATATGTCTGTCACGCTCTTTATAGCCGCTCCAGCAAAATAGGTCAGTGATCAATGGAGTCTTGGGGACCAGTCGACCATTGATGAAAGTTAAGCGGGCATCGTGCTGGCGCTTCCCGAGATGCATGCTACATCGCGAGTTTTTCTTCTTATATTAGAATATTACAATCAAATAATTAATGTATACTGTACAAATGTAAGAACTGTGTTTTAGACGGATCAAGCTGCGAAGTGTACGTGTTGTCACAATCTCTAATAATATACATAAACCGTTTCATTTTGGTATGATTCCTTGCGCGAAAAAGGCCGCTGACGAGTGGGTCAGATCGCGTAGACACTTATGGTCTGTACCCACACCGTAACATATACCGATTTTGGCTTGTGTAATGACACTGTAATTTCTCGGGTTCCTTTATTAAAATCAGTATCGTAAGTTAACTATGTTTTGACTGGTGTCACCCGTGTTTCGCCGATACACACAATATTTCTAATTCTTTTGTACTGTGACACTTCGCTATCGAAATAAAACCGACCGATCCACAACTTGACGTGTTAGTAGCTGGCATATTTAACATGACCTACCTTCATATCATTAATGATAGTCTGGAACAGGCCTCCCAGGTTACTGCAATCACGTTCTATGTTGCTCTCCATTTTGGAAATAAAGCTATATCCGACAAATGAGGGGTTGGTATAACTGGGTTCAGTATAATATACCAAAAATCCAGTTCGCTCTATCGCGCTGCTGAAAATGGCAAAGCCCCGCCGCGCCGGTACCTAAAAGCCGAAACGAGGGAAACAAAACACGACAAAATCTACGTGACTTTCGACAGAATACGGTATATCCCCGATACTACGTACAAACTTGAGTACAATGTGGATCCATTGCTACACGAAGGTTACGAGGAACTCGTTTACAGAACAACGATCACAGGATACCGTTTTGGTCCCGTACATACACGACTTGCCTCACTTGCGCTTAGCCCGTATATCGTAGTGTATACACCACTCGTATTATCAGTCACGTGTCTTTAACTTGGTCACTCATTGGTTGATTGGCTATTCCTGTTATTGACTACCCCACTACCCTCACCCTTACTAAATTAAATCTACTCATTTGTGTAATATTGGGACATTTTGTCTACTTCACCAAATAAATAATTTCACAGTGTATTATATTTTTATCTCATATGAGAAAAAGTGAACTCTACTACCAAAGCATACACAGTTTGTCTCTGAGCTGGCAATGGTTTTCGGTGACCTTCGACTTGGATCAACTTCACACAGGTAAGATTATAGTCTGTCAATTTTTAAGTAGGTCAACATAGAATTATATTTTAAAATACTGATTTTACAAAAGTACTTCCTGAGACTCTTACCATTCAAAAACAAGAAAATTGTTCACACTTTATATTCATCTTGAACATCAACTTCTCAACCATTATCTGACTATATACTTGACCTGCTCCAATTTCCTCAAAGTTGAAAGTTTCATGTCTGTGACTGTCTCATTATATCTTGACAGGGCTGAAAGTCATCTATTAACCAAGAAAACTTGAACATCCAAAATATGCTTTCAAAATAAGCTTTGGGGTTATCATGGCCTTTTTTAAAAAACAGCAATTAAACTCAATTTATATTAAATTAAATTAAAGTCATCTTTATGGCATAATAAAAACCAAGTGCAAGAAAGTAAACACATTCACTTTATTGTATAACAACACACCTTGGAAAGTGCAATATAGCAAGAACAAAACCAAACGTGGCATAAAACGTTGTTGTCAATGTCATTACCTGCAGCTGGTGGGGCAAATATAGTGTTTTTAATATTTTTCATGAAAGACAGCGTATCATCTGAAGTTAAAATGTACAATAACTTATCTCTTTCACTTAAAACTAAAATATTGGATAATACAACTTCATTGAAGAAAAGATAACTTTTCCGTCACTGCTATATTTAGGACACTTCATTAAATAGTGAAATTCATCCTCCACAGAAGACTTACAAAATCTATTTTACACTAACAACTATACACACAATGAGTACATTAATTTTACTGACATGAAAAAAAAAACAAAACTTTTTCATGAAAAGAAGAATGTGAATTGTGTGAAGAGCTTCCAGTTTCCTTGAACTTATGTCCACAGTTTTTGATCAGATCAAAGGATTTATCAGTTAGACTGTTGGGGTAGGTATAAAGAGAGAAGTATTATGGGTTGGCAAGGGTTAGGGAGATATATGCTACAGATAGTAAACCTGAAATATTATTTTAACTCATAATAGGTTGATAGACTAATTCATAATAGGACTAAATGATGTTGATAATAATAATAATAATAATAATAATAATAATAATAATAATAATTTTTTTCAATTTCTTCTGACTCCGTGATCATATACTGACACTAAAATACTAATTACAACACCTTTCTGTTAATAATTGACATTTGAACAGATAATATAGGTAAAATCTTAACTTCCATTCAAGGTTGGTAATTAAATTGTGGCAACCTTGAAAAATGATTTTCATGAATTTAATTTAGTTTTTAACTTTTCAAAGATTTCTTCCTCTTTAACAAAGCAACATAGTTTGCAACTAGATAATAAAAATATAAAATTAAGTTTTGAGAAATGGTTTCATACACCAAAATCCAGATTAGTGGTGTTCTGGAAGATTTTGAGTGGATTTACATGCTAGTCATAATGTCTACAATCACTGGCAATGAATAGACAGCCAAACAACAGTGATGCATCATTGCTTCTTTGTGTCAATTTTTACACACTTGTATCATACAAGATTGACAGTTTTGTTGATTCTTACAATTAAAATTGTGGTCTGATATTACTTTGTAAAAAAAACAATTTGCTGTACCAATGTACCTAGTGATTGCAGATGGTATATAGGGAGATTTTGACTTTCTCACAAAATGTTGTTATCACTTCCAGGTAAGAATGCATCAGAGACATTGATGGAGATGAAATGCCATTAGTTAAATTCAAGACAATGGTTTTTGATTGATCTTGATTTAAAAATTTTTAGATTTTTTTCTGAACATAGCATCTGCTTCTCTGGGCCATTATAGAGCATATGGCAAACCATGCAAGGCACTTGATCTGTATAAGATAGTAAAAAAGAGTGAATTTTAATTTTTTTTATACAACGCAAAAGAGATTCTAAGTGTAATGGTTATGTCCTTGATTCTAAATCTAAACATAATGCAGAAACAACATTTTACCACTCATCCCCCAAAATCTTCTGCAGTCACTAAAAACATCTTTTTAACCAGGGGATTTATGATCCTTGAAAAAACTAAGTATTAAGGAATGACATCAAATGTTGGTAGCAATTTTTCTTATCAGGACAAATTAAATTCCAGTGGCAAACCCTGTTAATTTGATTGAGTAGTTCTGTCTAAGAGTTAATCTTAGTGAATGATGGTCACAGGACAGCTGATCAAAGAACAGATGTGTAAGACTGCCATGATAGTGTGTCTCTTGATATCACTTCAGGAGGTAGTTATATAAACAGTTTTCACTTTAGAAATTTATACACCTCAGCCTGACCTGATCACTCCTGTTGCCATGGTGATGTCCAGGGTAACACTAATTCCAATTTAGGTAATGTATCCCAAGTTGAGACCAATTTGATTGGTGACTAGTAGGCATGTTTATCAAGGGTTGATACTTGCATAATGTAAGCATTCATTGCCAGACTCCCTACTGCTGCTGTGAATTTGTGCAGCCTTGGTAAATCTGTCCCATTCATTGCCCTACAACAGCTGATGGAGTTGCCCTCTGGTTTCCATGACAACACCTCAATAATTATCATCTTCTGAAATGTTTGTCAGAGATTTTCATTATGATGAATATAATGTGATATGTGGTATTCGTGTGCTTTTTACATACAACTTGACATTGAAAAATTCTGACAATTGTACATCTATGTAAATCTCCTAGACTTGCTTGTAGTGCTCCAGCCAAACTGATTCATGGTCATTGTATGCGCTCCTCCCAGGGAGTATGCATATGTCAGTTACACTGGTAGCCTTGGGTTGTGAGAAGAAAACCTATACAGGCCTGGTTCTCACACAGAAACATTAGCGTATGACCATTAAATAATGACTAGACACCAGCTGCCAATACCGTAATGAGTAAATGAGGTATTTGACAAAACACTTATGTGAAGTAAATTAAACTTTATTTGTCTGATAAGAGGAAGGATGGAATCTTGTGTGTCACTGTGGAGATGGAAAGTAGATAATCATTTTCAATTTGTCCTTCTTGGCATCCGACTGATATAAAGTTGAAGTAAAGTGTAATGATGTATTTCTGTTATGTATTTGCCATGGAGACAAGCTTTAATACCAGAGGAATTATGGTGTTGTGCAAATTGACAGGTGAAAGCTACTTTACAAGGTAAAGCCACGGATGAATTAATCCATGACGCGAAATGAATCGGAAAGCTAGAGTGTAAATAGTTTATGTGCAGTAGGTCTATAGGGGCAATCAAAACGCTATAGAAATGGCTTATAGTTTAGTCCTTTACCAAGTTTCAGAGTTGACATTGCGATCTCACCTCAGTGTAGAAAGATTAAAATTGCTATAAACAGATCAGTAGTGCTACAACCATATATTTTGTTTTAAAAGAAAATCACTTAAGTTGTAATATTTCACGATGCAGAATTTGCACTTTTACAGGTTAAATTGTAAATTGCCCCCTGAGCATTTTGAGCAAAATATGAAGAAAAATGCCCTGCGCAGTAGCTCACTCACATAGGAGCCAATGATTTGGTTAAACTTGTTCACTGTAAATGAAATCATGGAGGTGAAGTGTTTAGCTGCTTCAGCTACAGTTTGTTAGTGACACTGTGAAAAGTCCCTCCAGGACTTATGGTGCGTGCAAGGTTTTAGTGAATTTTTGTAATTAAATCACACCTTAAATGACACTCCCAGAATGTGTCATTGCAAAATAAAAGTGTTACTGTTATAATTCTTTTACTAGAACAAAAACAAAAAGATGTGATATTGGTTTTGAATTTCTTGTGTGGTGTTTTCATCTTCTTTTACACTCTAAACATATTGACAAGATCAGTATATCTTCATGACACCATTTTTGAGTATAACCAGCATTGTTCCTGTCCACATATCAGACTCTCTTAAATTTATTTGTCAAGTGTTGATAGTTACTGTATGTTTACAAACCATATACCAAAGTTCAAATGTCAAACTCTTAACTGTGATTCAGCAAAATGTGAAATTTCTCTTAATTCCCCTGCATGTAAAAAAAAAATACTGAAAAATTATGACTACCTAGTATTGAGTTACAAATAATGGGAGATTTGTAATCACAGAATATTTGTCAGTGACAAAAATACCATCACTTTGATAGGACATTCTTTTGGTCAATGGTACCAATTTTGTTGCTATGGAAACAAAATCTACCATACTTTTGTGCTATCATAATGGCTGGTAACCGTATTGAACAATCGATGTAAATTGACATATTCATTTGAAAAATATGAAATGAAAAAAATGAAAATCTACTGGTGCCCGTTATATTTTGGTAATAATTCAGCGAGTGGTCTTCTGTAAAAAAATTCAGAACAATGAATCAGATTCTTGAAATCAACCGATGCAATGTACATTACCCAAGAAACCTTAAGAGTAAAATTTGCATTCATTATTTTTCATCATGGCCAACGAAGCAGATCAGGTTTATTAATATAGAACATTGGCAGCAATCACTGTTCAGGGAGTTCCCCTTCATGGAAATTGCTTCATACTGAATCACTTACGAAAAAGATGAAGTATAAATTAGCCAACCACTGGGAAATCTAAATGTATGATATTATCCATGGTGAATGCAGTATCCTCTTTAATGGAGGATCTTTCTGGATCTATCTGATCAGCAGTATCAGTTTCTTTTCCTTTGATACTGTATGCTTACACGTGAAATATATGAAAAGTTTGTAGGTTTTACTTCCTAAAATCAAACAATGATATGTCTTGCATATTATATCACACTAAATGTTCCATGTGTATGACCTGCAGTGTAGAAATTTGAATTAATTTGTACTTTGCATTTTAAACATGTAAATTTTTAAATGGACAATATTGCCATAATGTAAACAATTCATTTATTGCAGTCAACTTTGCATACATGGGTGAATAAAAGGGATGGAATTAATCACATTTCCTGGATCACTGAACAGTCAAGGCAAAAGTTCTCAAGAAATATTTCATATGTATATCATGAAATTGAAAGCCTTGATTTTGGCAATGCTTTTCACTGATTTGCCTCAAGGCAACATCATTTTCTCTCCCTTGTGATCAACAACAATTGGTTTATTCCTTTCCACAGAATGGTTTGACCTACTTACAGGAACAGGTGGGGATGAAAAGGTTTAATATGAAGGGAGACCATGTCAAAGGTCAGTAGAATAAAATCAGTGCTGCATATGACAACTGATAAACCATAAACTACATGAAGGACAGATATTTCAGCCAATAATGTTTAAAAGTTGAAAATGTTCATTTTGATTGACTGTACAAAGTCAGAAAGTTTCACAAAACACTGCAATATTGTTGACAAAGATCACATTTGCATGTGATTATCCACTGCGTAGTATAATAAATTATTACTTATATCAATATAAATTGCAACATCTGATTTATAACAATGACACTTCTTCTTTTACCATTTTTTCTCACATTTGACCTCCAAATTAAAGAAAGTGTTCATTTTGACCTCAAGGAATTCCTAATTGTCACAGCTGAAGTACCACAAAACATCCTTGAAAATTAAAGTGATTTTCTGTTTCAAATTTATGACACAATGTTTCACTTACTAAAGTAACCAGTCACATGATTCGTCAAATGCTGAACGCTTACAGGACCTTTCTGTGGGCCACAGGGATACGGAGGTAGTATTGCGAATTTCGAGTTTTACAGCTCTTGGCAATGACATTAAACTTTCACACTTTTTATTTTCTATTCCTATGGGGTAGTCATAATTGCATGGTAGCTAAATATACATGCATTTTATACAACCACTTAATTCACAAATTGCAACTCATGCAGTCCAGTTTAGCAATCTATGTAAATATAACAATGTGAGTGACAAAATATTGTATTTCCTCAGTAAATTTGATTTCAGGATGGAAATTACATTAAATTTAATATTTTCATCAAATCAAAATTTGGTGTTTATAGGCAAATAACTGTAGCGTAACAGCAATTCAACCACAGCAAATCAGATAGGACTTTATGTATACTCTGTCAATTTTATGACATCATTATCAAACGGCTTTTGAATCTGTCCTTATATGATGGAAATGACATCATTTCAGCTATTGATTAATTAATGCTTTCAATAACAGATGACGATATGAGTATTTTAATGAACAATGTATACGGACTAGGAATTTTGTGACATGTACTGTCATAATATTTTTGTTTTAATAATTTAATCCTTGTATTCCCTTTTCCTGAACATTATTCAACCAAATTATTGAAAACAAAAGGGATTTATTCAACACATGATGATGAAATGTTAAGCCTTTTAGTTATGCAGTAATTATTTCCTTTCTTCCCATGTGTCACAAGTGTGTTCTTGATTAATTCATAACCTCTGTGTAGTACAGTCAACATCCATTACTGTGATGAACATGTAGAAAAACCTGTAACCGTACAAATAAGAAATGCTGGCTGCAATAAGGAACTCTATGCCTTCCGTTATCTGTTGTTCTCCAACTTCGTAAATTATGCCTGGTGATTGAAAATGTTCTTCACAAGCCTGAGTTTGCCTGTGTTATGACTCAGTTTAGAAAGATTTAAAGTATAAACAGAACCGCTTGGATGGTAAAACCTGAGCTTTGTTGAAGAACTGGTGTCTATTTCTATTTCTGAATGAGGAGAGGCTTATACACACACTTTAGAGTTGTGTATACACAGCTAAGTAAAAACTGAAAGATTTCAACTTGCCTTTTTAAGGGGATTACAAGTAACAAACTAAAATCCTTTCACTCAACATAAATACTGAGGGAGTATTTTGGGATTCTTTGTAAGTAAAAATTGACAATCTTTGGACTTTTCACATTCTTAAATGATACTTTTATTTGTTTGAAACTAAAAACATTTGTGTTTTACTTGATAACGTATCAACTGATTTTTTTGAAATAACACAAAATGATGTTTTCCATAAACACAAAGATCTGATCACAAAATCAAGTAGTATGCTTTGATTGGTGTTTGTTGGTAACAGATCTGGCGAAAGTATAGTTTCTGTTCCGATATCAACAATGCAGCTTTATGGCACAAACTATCAAAATTGAACTTTTTGCACTAATTTACAAGCCAACATCCTGATGATAAATTGTGTGGACTATACTTAGTAACTCTGTCGGAAATATAATGATATATTAAAAAAAGCCATACTCCCTCTCAGTTTTAATATGTTCATAATAGTGATTCTCCAAGTTATTGCTGTATATTCTGCCACCCATTATATGTTTGCTTGAATGGAACAGTCTAAGATCAATTGGTCAGCAACAACCTAACTGAACATACCAAGATAATCTTGCAAATACAACATCATTCTTGATGATACTGGTATTATGGACTAGTATCAAAATCTATGGAAAACAACACTCTTGTAGTTCTGTGAGAGAATATGAAGCATGGAACAAATTTCATAAAATGATACCATATATCTATCATTCAAAGGTGAAAAAATTGCAGTTGTACAGGTCAAACTCCTATTGCAACAACTACATCATACACAGACAGTAGAGGGGATACCCCTCAACTGTCTGTATGGTTCAAATGAGCATTTTCAGTTTCTGTGCATGCGACTTTTATCACTGTTTTAATTACAGTGTCTGACTCGTTTTAACAGATGGTGTACTGATAATACCCTAAAGTGAGGAACTGGGCATTCACCGGTATACCTCATTAGCATGTATGAATATTCATGACTCTAGAAATAGCAGCACAATACAGTAGCTGCACTGAAAAACAAAGAGGTGACAAGTGTTTTGGTTTACACTGATTGAACTTAAACCAACTAATGACGGCCATTGTTTACATAGGAATAGTAAATAGAACTGGTATTATCTACAGTGCATTCATGAAAGCCCACTATTATTGCTCTCTTTGGAATAACAATGTTTATAGTTTGGTATAAGGACAGTCTCTGAACGTTGGTACTAGCTGCTATCATGAATCATATTATAAAAATACCTAAAGGAACAAGATTCCCAAAAACTAAGATATTGAACATGGAACTTAAAGAGCTATGACAATCACAGTTACTACGAAGAAAAAACCTGTTACATATGGATACAGCTTTGCATGACCAAATAGTTGGTTTTTACTAAGTTGCAGGACAGTTTTAAACTGTGTGGAATGGTGTACAGCATCTCCATATCGGTGCCTTATAGCATGGTATGCTGCTGTACTTGAGGAAGCTAGGAAACCACTGGGACTTGGGAAAAGTTTGTTACACCATGCTAGTTTTCTGATGTACATTTAATGTACATACATAATGGTTGACTCTGGTTCCTGTATACTGTCTAGACATCAGAATGACTTTGACACTGGAAGTTAGGAAGGGTTAATGTTTGCATTTGTTGGTGTTCACATCAACAGCCTTTACTGCATCCCTGTGGTCAAGTCGTAACACTATCACTACTGATGGGAAAAAAAGCTTGTCACAGACTTTTGACCTTCCGATCACTGACCGGCTTTGGACACATACAAGGAAGATAGCCTGTCGAAGATCCATGAATCATTTGGCATCCTTCCTAGTGACGTTTTCAAGATATCCCCCATTGACAATTCAGCACAAGTGCATCATTGTCTGCTAGTTGTAATTCTAGGTAAACACATCCCCATGGTGTCATGATGGAGGCACTCTATGGTGTCATGCTAAAGCTGGCTGGAGGACACAGCTGGACTGGCAGAGTCTCTTTAACCCTTTGAACACCAAAGTTGATTTTGTCGCATTTAGAAAAATAATGAAGACAATTTTTTTTTAAAATTCCAGACAATATTTTCTTTACATTTTCCCTAAAATTTTGATCAAAAACTGTAGCCAATATACATCCATTTGGTCCAAAATTATTAAAAAATTACAGAAAAATTCAAAAAAATTGGAAAACTGATGCACAAAAATGTTGGTGGGAAAAATTACAGCACTCAAAGGGTTAAGGGAAAAGATCTGAGTTTTGCACAGTCTGCTGTTGTTCACATAACTCAACAGATATCAAATACTTACTGTTAGATGTTTGCATCACAAAGATGATTTGGAGACTATAGTGCTTTAACTTCTTACTGCTCAATTAAAGTTACACTTGTAATAATCATAGAAAAATAAACATGCTTAAATGATGTATCAAAATATTTGCATTATCCTTTCATAAGTTGTGATGGATTTTTAATTGTAACACTGAAGAGGACAAAGTGTGCTAAAAATGCATGTTGTAGTTTAATGTTTATGTAAATTTACAATTAAAATATCATCATAAAAAAGTGCATTGCTTGAATTCCACTGCAAAATATTTTATACTGGAAAATGTCAGGTTATTATCAGGCCATAATATTTATTACTTACTCGCTTTAAAATTTCCAAGTTGAACAATAAATAAAGCTGAACATGTTATCTATTAGGTGACATGGAGGCAGCTATAGCCAGACTCCAAAAAACCTTATGAAGCAAAATTGTCCCCCCCCCACCAATCTTTAAGGCTATTCCAAGATTTGACAGTTCCCCCTTCTATTGGAAGCACTGATTGATATCTTGTGCCTTAGTACATGTGTATTTCTGTCTTAATACCCACCGTGATGACAGCAACTCAGCTAAGAATGTTCAACATTCGACAAACCAAGAGAAATCTCCAAACAAACTGGTGATGAAGAATTTTCCAGATAGAGAAAATAATTTGTCTTCCTCTAACCAAGTCCCTCCATGATCAAATGATGGGGACCATAGTCCAATGTTAAGATCATTGTTCCTAGGCCTCTGTGTGGCTTTCTCCCTAAGTTATGTGTCCATGACACTCAGTAATATTCATGAATTTGTTTCTCTAAAATTACCACTTTAATATAAAACGAATCAATAGTCCGGCTAGTAGAAATTTCAACCCCTGGACAAATAAAATGATATAAAATGTCATTAAATTGATACAGCAATGAATACAGATTACACTCAGTGTCAGAACTTTCTGATTCTTGATGAAAATTATCATTCATCATAAATTCCGTCGATCTCTATACAAACCTGTTTGGAGACAAAAATGAGTGGTGAGAAGCTTTGTTTATTTCAATGTAGTTATCCGAATCAGATATGGGTCATGACATGATTTGGGAATACAATGGGATGCTGCATTTATAAACTTCACAGAAACAATAGAGATTCATTAACAGTTATAGCTAACAGAGTTTAACTTCCAATACCTGTAATTTGTTTATTTATTTTCCAATGTTAGCTCTCTATTTGAAAAATACATTCTTGTTCTCTCAAACATGAAGAGATTCATGTTCAAATTGGCAACACAGCCCTGTATATGCACAATGTCCAATGTTGTTATTGTTGACAAGTGAATTTTAGTATGGATTAGAATTCATCTATCAACAATAACAAATCACATTGCAAAAAATGCACAGTGTTGGCAAGGCCAGTACTCTGTATTTCAATTTACTTTGAGGAGATCAGTAACACATAAATGGTTTTATTTAGAACAAAAATGATGAAAATTTCACCATCCTACAGCAATTGTCACTTTACAGCAAGTGAATATCTTTTTTGCTACCATGAAACAATTTGTGTGACACTTGAGAGTTCTCTGACAATTCTCACTGACTCTACACCATGTGGAGAATTGTTTTCAAAAATAACATGGAAATAACACAGTCTCTTATTTCTCTATGAATGTCATTGATTAGTTTCCCAAAATTAGGTCACATAGCAAAGAGCAGCAGTACTGTCAAATTTAGATGGTTTGGTTTCTGAATACAAAAATTTTGCAGTGGTCTAATTTCATTCATTCCCACATGGCAAATATTTTATTGCATTCATGCATGAAAAATTGAATACAAAGATTTTTGATAGAGAACTAAACTATTGTTCATGTTTGCTTTATGCAATAGAAGTCATATTAAGCAAACCAAAAAGAATGTTTCTCGTGAGTATAATGTCAGTTATAATGAATTTGAGAAAACATTAAACGTCACCATTTACATTTAACAAATGAGTTCTTAAATAATAAATGTTTGGCGGGAAGCAACATTGCTAAGTCTATTTTAGAAATTGAAATCAATTTGAAAACAATGTTTTTGTCCGTAAAATAGCATAGAGTTTTATCAGTAACAGCATACGAATGGAAGTGACTGCATTTGCAGTCATTTCCTTTCCCAACAATAGTCTTGCCCTTCATCTCATAAATTTGAGAAGTTCATATTTTCAGAAACCACGGATCAGTTTACATTTCCCGATGAGAAATTCAACTGTTCAACCCAACCAAGGTAATGCAATTGTTTTGCTTGGCTGCACAGAAACAGAGCCATTTGTTTCGATACAGGAGAATCCGAGATGACATCATAGATTTTGATAAGCACCCAGCAACAGTTGCTACGGTCCAATACTGTTTTACTTTTTTATCATCTACACTTGTACCCAGAATTTACTAGTGAGCTGAACAGTTGTATAATTCATCATAAGCTGTATCACTTTACATTGTACTTTTTATTAAGGTAGAACTCACCTCGGGGACAGAAATTCGGGCCTTCAATTTTATCAGTTTTCTTCTGACCTACCACTTGTTGGGGCTCATTTTGAAGCTCTCGGCGAAAGAAAAGTTTTTATGGTCTTAGTTTTTCGAAAATCGAAAATTTTATTTTTCCCCATAGAGTTAACACAGGGATGGCGGCCATTTTGGATTTCAAATATCGAGAAATCGCAAGTTATTTGTCTCTCTAGTACCAAAGTTTGCACGGTGACCCCTAATTTTTATTCTTGCTTTTGTAAGAGAATGATTGAAAGTTTCACTGAGGAAAGTTTGAGCAAAAGTTTAAGTCTTTCACTTTCGAGGTGCATATTACCTTAAATCTGATATCAATGTAACTATTTCAATTCTCTAGCACCACTTTTTAGATCATCACATGTGCTAGTTTTTAGCCAGACACCTGACAAAATGAACATTTATGGACTAATTTTGGTCTGCTATTTCCTGAACTCACTACAAACTTGTAAAATTACCTTCCTTCCCTGGCTATCTGTTGATCACGATTTGCTACCTGACATGTATTTGAAAAAACATTGAACACTAAATAAACAATTTTTACGGTCAAAGATTCTGTTACACTTCTTGGCACTAGTTAAATTTTTTATGTCAGAGTCCAATCAAGAGGCAGAAAAGTGTTGCTTTGTATCAAACCCTTTTCAGATGAAACCAGACATCCTGTGTTCTGAGATTTTTAACTTCATATGTGTATTTTCTGAGTCGCTGTATGATTTGATGGATTCGTTATCTGTATAACACATAGCGCTACATCCTGATAGTGTCACATCTTGATGGCAGACTGGCTTGTATTCAACATTAACACTTCAAAATTCTTTAGTTCTTCTTCCTGTCCTTTCTATCAACTGACACAGACCATTGTACATCCAGAGAGCTGAACTACACATTTGGATTGGATATTTACACATACTTAAAGCCCAGTGTTTCAAGCCCTTATCCTCAGCCATCCCGATACATGGTTATCGTGTATAAGCCAATCATAAGTGTTCACTCAAGATGTCACTCAATTCTGAGATGAACAACCACATAATTGGACATAATAAAATTGAGGTGTCTGGTCTTCACAACACCAAGATATCACCAACCTATCTTTCACGGATATTACATACAACCCTGTAGCTTTGATTCTGAAATTATTAATTCGAATACATTTGTTAATACTAGAATGCTATTTCACACACATTGTCACAATTAGTGGTCCTTAGGATTTTATAAAGCTGTTTCCTCATCACAGGCTTCAAGCCATGATCCAATGATATTTTCAAAGCAACCCCTTTAACACACGTGATGGTGATGGATGTTTTATCCATTCCATTCAAAGTATTTGAAGACTGTAATATGTGTGAATACATTGCTTTATTTTGTCTCTGCTTTTGTACTGCCATGACATTTTTCTGTCACAGAAAGAAAAACTGCCTACATGAAGAAGAAGACACTCAAGGTGTACTTGACTTTTAGAGTTCAGAAAGGAGATGTACGGCTGAAAAATGACCAAGACGGTCAATCAGACTACATTCTTGATATGAAGAATACAAAATAAAAATTATACAAAACCATATCATCTTTCACATCATGATTTTTGTTTCTTCGGAAACTAAGAGCAACTGTGACTAGTGATAGACAATGCATGAAACTTTAACTAAGGAGAAAAAATTTGCATTGTAGCAAAACTAGTTAACTTACAATAATGTTCAAAATATATAGAAAAGCTCTACAAGCATCTTGATATGTACACAGCACAGAAAACACTGACGCTGAATAGTTTACATATATAGTCAGTTGATATTTAGAATATATGAAATCGATATTGCAAAGAAAGACACCTTCAGAGATTTCACACCTTAAAAATGACATAATACCTTCAAAACTACTTTTCTCATTATACACAAATCACAATGCGCCCTGACCAAATATTCATCTAAATTTAGCTACAAATCAAGAAAAATTTATTTGTACATTATGATCTTTGAACATTTAGTGTAAATGTATTTGATGAAACCTCAGTATTACGATTAAACTTTTGTCCCTTTACCTGATCATAGTATCAATGTTTGACCTTTTATATATGACAGTGAAAAGATCATCCAAGATCACAGTAAATTGCAGTCAGACTATAGGAAGATAAGGCTAATGAACTGCTCCTATTTAATTTTAGTAAACACAGCAAGTTGGTCCTTGTTGCATTAACAGAAAAATACAACAAAACGAGAGCACCATGAGTATTATGTCACTTGCTACTCACAAAGGCTGTAGATAAAGTCTTTTCATTCGTATACACAAGATTAAACAATTACATATAAATTTATGAAGGACATCCATTGCTGGCAAGTCATTATACATCAGCATTTCAAACTCTTTTCATACTCTAAACATCAGCCCTACTTGCATTGTTATCAAACATGACTTAAGTAGTGAGATTTCAATTTCATTGTAAAGGTTATTTTCACAAACAATTGAGTGGAGAAGGCATGAATGAATGTAAACAGAAACAGATGCACCCATTGGCCAATGAAATACATGTACATCTCCATTAACCAATCAGGAAAAAGATGCTATCTATGCGCCAAGATAATTATCAGCTAAATTGGCATGTTTATAATACTTCACTGATAATGGAAAATGGGAATATTTCACATAGTCTTAAACAAGATTATTATTCAAAAATTCAAAATCTACAAGATAGTTTATTTGAAGGCTCACAAGATCAGAAATCCAGCTTTCTGATTGCATGCACATCTTCCATGTTTCTTGCTCTGGGTCGTTTAGCCTTTGCATGTTCAAGTTGAACTTTCTTAAAATGTTCCAATAATTCCGAAAAATTGACATTCTTTACATGTGGTCTGTCTTCTGGTGAAGTTTTAGGCCTGTCAGGTACAAATATCGATAAATGTGGAAAATATTTAATACTCAGCAAATTGTGAAGCATCATCAAGTTAACACAGTGTCACACACTTCACACGAACACATTCATTATTTACAGAGTCATTAGATATAAATTTTTGAAGCTGTAATATCAAGGAATTTAATGAAAAATGACAAGTCACCTCAACACAAAGGCCACAGCGTTACAGCTAGTGTGACCTTACCTGTCACTATGGAATGTAATGGCTTGTCAAACAGAAACAAAACACTGTTCACCAGAAAAGACTGGAAATTTTCTGGCAATTTCATTGTAAAGGTTATTTTCACAAACAATTGCTCTGGTTATGTATATTTAGCATTGAGAATTTTTTCCCTTTTTTGGACATTTCCAAATCCTCCATATATATATATATATATATATATATAATATATATATATATATATATATATATATATATATATATATAGTATATGTGTTCTTTTTCCCTATGATTTTTTCAAACAACACATCTCAAAAATATTCATTTTCAATGCTGTCATTCCTGTACATGTCAAGGCAGGCACAAACTGACACCAACCAAATGCTATTTATTATCAACACATTTAAAGAGCACTATATTTTATGGGCTGTAATTAGTTCTGTTCCAGACCAATTTAAATGTGAAATTAATACCTCAATCATTCATTAAGTAACGGCTCTTCGTCATGAGATTAATTTCTCAGTAATTATTTTCTGTCTTTGTGCACAAATATTTTTACCTACTTTCTGGGAGGCCATGAACATGCCAATGTCACAGTGTATAAAAGAATATTTTTGAAGTTGACAGCTTGGTCTGAAGGCTGTATTTTGCACAATATAGTGTTTCAAATGAATGTTTTTTTGTCTTACACATCATAAACCTACAAGGAGACCATGTCATTGCTTCAGCCTATTAATTGAAACAATGCCAATTTATGAAATTGTAGAAATATTCAAATTTTTAAAATAATTTTTCACATCACATAGACAAGTGTTGAAAGGCAGCTGGCTTTAAACATATGAAAGTCTGGGAAACATTGAGAGCTGTGAATTTTATCACATCTGAATGTAATATTCAGACGTGTTACCGTCGTTTGGAATGTTAGATTAGCATGCATTTCCAAACCCCATGAGAGTGTTGGATAATTCCAGGGAAGAATCTGGCACAATGCCAGGGAATATTTCTTTGTTCATCAGCATCCTTTTGAATGGCATATTTTTTATGAGGTTCAAATTTATAGTCAACAGAATTAGCATTTGTTGTTAAATTAATCTCCTTTTTCACTGCAATGACACTGGTAAACACTGACAGCATATGGTGAACTGGTGTTAAAATAGGATATTATGTAGTCTGTTGATGAGTGATTCAATGGCTTGATACTGTATGGGACACACAGTATTCTTTAGACTATGAAGAATACTATAAAACTTATGTGCTCATTTCGTTACTTTACTTTTAATGTGAAATCTTTGACAGAAAACATTTACAGAATACTCAAAATCATCTAACACTATCATTATATCAACTGTCAATGCTGTCCCTATTTCGTTGACCTTTTCCATTTGGTGTAAATCTTGAAATTAACATCTTAAGGGAAAAGGATGTGAGTACTGCTAGGATAACCAAGACAATGAATTTTTTGTATCAGGCCATCATTGTCATTTTGACACAAAATGCTGACAGAAGAAGGAAACTTGAATAGATATAAATTTTACAGAAGTTTCAAGAGATTGGTTTTCTTTCTGTTTTTAAGTTTCAATTGAGAATCTCAGCTCTATTTTTGACTGTTTCTTTGTTGTTCAATGCATGTGCTCTGAAACTGAGAAGAAAACATTGAAAGATATGGTGCTCATCAAGGTTTCATTCCTTGTGCAAGTCAATGCTTTTGTAGTATTTGAAGGTCCGATAGTTGTAACTTTTGAAGATTTTTTCATCGTTTTTGTTTCAATGTCAGCTATAGTTTCTTACTTTACTTCCCGAAGCAATATTGCAATACCCAGTATTCAGCTTGTCAACTCAGCCTGTATATGTACAGATGGCATTGTTATTGTTGACAAGTGAATTCTGGTCTGGGCTAGAATTCAAATGTCAACAATAACAGTGTGTTCTACACATACAGATGATTGTTGACAAGTTGAATATCTATGGTTGGTGTTTCATCATGCTGTGGGGAGAACTCTGGTTGAAATCAATAACAAAAATAGTGAAAAAATCATCAAAAGTTAAAGCTACTGTCCCTTTAAACTCAAAAACAAACATTATTCCTTTACAAATATGAGACAAGTGTACAAAAAGTGGTGTTCTTGTCTTACCTATCATCTTTTGGTAGAATCTGATAATTTGGAACACAGTCAAGTCGGTGACGTAGCGTACCAAATGCTGAACTCTGGGGTAGCAACATCAACAAACCATACAAACTTTTCACTAAGTACTGATTATGCTCAACATCAAGAAGCTGCAGCCGTAGGTCTGAAAATCAGTGACAAAAATTATTCAAAAGAAAGAAACAAAAAATACAAAATGGCTGACACAGTGAAACATAACAACTGTGTAAACCCATTGGGATTGACGGATTGTTAATGACCAACGGTGTTATGCATTAATAATTCAAATTAATAAGATTTCTCACTAATTACGATGATTTACTTGTTCATTTTCACAACATCAAAAACTGACCGCGGTATCTGAATCAACACATTAACTATAATTTTATTTATTGCTTGCTTGATTGCAAACAGACTTTGTGTCACATTTTGTGGCCATAAATGTGTTGTATTAATATATGCTGAAGACATTCTGTACCAAAATAACTCAATGACATTCAGCAAATGGGTGGGGGTAGCATGTAAGACAATATTTCAATGGGAAAACACCCATGTGACAGGAATTCCTCCAAGGTTGATGATTTTTCAATGAACTTACATGGAACATAGGAGGATAAATGGCCTGCATCAGGAAATAACAGTTATGAGATCACTGGTGTAATCTTTGTTATAATATTGTTGTGAGAAGCATTGTGGATCACCGTTTAGCTGTAACGTTTTTGAACTATTTTTGTTTTTAATGTCAACTACAGTTTCTTGTCCTACTCAAAGCATGTCAAAATACCCACTACTTGGCTTGTCAACACAGTTTCTCTGCCTGTAAAAATGCATTGTTATTGTTTACATATGAATTACAGTCCGGACTGGAATTCACTTGTCAACAATAGCAATGCAATTTATCATGGACAGGTCAAGTTGACAAACTGAATACTGTGTATCCTGACATACTTTGGGAAGTACAGCAAGAAATTGTAGTTGACATTATCAACCAAAACAATGAAAATAATATCAGAGTTGCAGCTATTGGCCCTTTAAAGTGTCAATATAAAATTTCATATTTTATACAGGTATCATGTTACTAATGTAGTGAATAATTTATTTCAATTTAATCACATCCCATGGCAGTATTTTGCCACTTCAGTACAAGTGTACACTCATGATGAAAATTTTAATTAAAATCGCTGATGTTAGCTTCATTATAACAAAGGTCACTGCTGAAAGCAATACAGGCTGTTCATGGAAATGAGAAAACCACAACTTACATGTAAATATGGGTGATTCTATCAACTGAACCAGTTTGTCAATCTCTGTCAGAAAATCCACAGTGACCTCAAGGTCACCACTGTATCAGTAATGTCAAAGAAAACAACAGTGAAATAACAATAAGTCATGAAAAGTAATGAAAAAATTGGAGAAAACCCAACTAGTGATATTTTATCTTTTAAATCATTCCAAGGTTGTGGTATACAGTTACTGTGTCACTTGATATGCTGTTTCCTTCTAGGGTAACTATTTATAAATCCTATTTTCTATTCTTAAAATTCTTAGCTTTAACAGTTTGGCACTGACATTTCATAGTTTCTATCACAACAACAGGAGATATGAGAAGTCCTATCCTTTTTGGCAACTGGGAGTTCATATAGAAATTTGAAAATATTATAAGGTCTGCAAAAATCGTATGTTGCTCCATTTTAACGCGTCAAAAATATGTTGCATCTAGTAGTAGAATATCTCAGTTTAATTCTACAAGTGATTTTCCATTCTTCATCAAACCCATTTTTGAATTTCTTTTTTTTTAAGGTATTTTACTGAGGTGTATTTAAAATGAAAGCTCAGCTTCAGACGTGGGTAGTGGTTTGAACTTTACAACTTTGAACTGTATATTAATCTTTTCTCAATACTGCCAGGGAAATAAAATCAATCAATAGCATTTTATTGGGCTGGTAACTGGTTTCAAAATTGCACCTTTTGGCAACAATCGTAAATGTGAAAATAACACATCAGCATTTAATACTTGGCACTGCACTGCAGTTAAAGGTTATTGAAAAGGAATAACTGAAACAAGGAATAGAGGTAAACAACCTCTGCACATACATACAGCTTCTTTCTACCACCCACAGCTTTCCATGTTCTTTGTTATTTTTTTTCTATTTATTTAATAAATTAAACACTGAATGCTGATTAGAGGTTTGAAATGGCTCTGTCAATTTGATGATGTAAATATTTATGAGATTCCCATTTCAATCTGTCTTTGTTTTGATACGTGAGTTTGTCTGACATGTTTTTCATTAGCCAAATTAGACACGCTGGGATCTCATCCAACTGGATTTGTTATTTATTGTAACAAACATTTACTCCAAAGCATATCTGACAAAAGTACGTGATGTTTTCCACAGCTCTTGGACAACTGATGCACTAGTATAGAGTTTCAAGGATGGATTCATTTCATGTATATTACAGGGCTAGTTATGATTAAAGAAATATATGAAACCTGTGTTTAGTTGAATGCACCGTTGATTTCCTTGTAGGTAGTTTATTTTCACATAGTTTCAGTGTTGAATGGTTATTTAATACACCTCATATTCAGGATAAATACATGAATTCAATCCATGTGTAACTCCGTTGATTGACTTTTTCTGACTTTGCATTTTCAAACAATTTCCTCATGCTGGGAGTATTTGCTTTGATCATGTGTAAACATGCTACAATTACTGAATGTGAAATGTAACTATGATAGAAATGAAAAAATAACATAAGTATATTTATCACTGGGTGACACTGCAAAGAACATCACAGTTTCTCTCTGTAAATTCCATTTATTCATGTTGATTAATGTTGATATGATTATGACTATGATGAATCATGCATAACATTTCATATTTGTTTCAAATCTCCATGGGAACTTTTCAGTCACACCATCAATCCTGAAAAATCTCACTTCTGACTTTGAACATGGCAGTATACTGTAGAATGTTAGCTGTGCTGTATTTTTGATGTCCCTTCATATGAAAGTCAATGTAACCACACAAAGGGACAGCAGAAATTACACAATTGTGTCAAGTGTATGTACCAAGTTTCTGCTAAACCTTAGCTTTACTAAATGCTACAAAAAAATGTAAGGGCTTGACACCCGAATACCATGGTCATCAAGTTTTCACATTTTTGGTCAGACGACACTTTCACTATTTCACAAATTAAGAGTACAAATTCTGTGAAATCAAAATCTGCTTCAGTAAAAATGCATGTACAAACAGTGGAAAAGAACCACATGGTAATATTTCAGTTTGAAATCGTGACAGATCTGTCATCGTTTTTCCATCATAAATTAGTTTTCCATGGAATCACAGGACCCTCAAACAGAGACAGCATAGATGGCCAGAGTCAGGCGGTAGACATGAAGGAATGTTATGTCAGCTGGGCACAGCCCTCTCTAGTTTCCTCTTTGTTGTGAATCAGCTGAGAGGAGGGCAAAGGTCATACCAAATGCCGCCACTGTACCATTTGGTTCAAACTTGTTAACTGTTTCCAGCTTTTGATGTATTGGCTCACATCTGTCACAAACTGGAATGCATTTCAAAAATGAAAGTTGTCAAATTTTATTCATGCTTCCGAGAAACCTCTTCTATGAAGAATGGGTACTACTTTTAATCTACAAAATAGCAAAACGGTCTAAACTATCATGAACCAGGATATTCAAAATGCTACAATCCACTTTTATGTCCATGTTGATATCTTCAATATCAGATGGTGAATATCCTTATTTAGAAATTTCAAAATGATCATATTGAAGTTTTTGAAACAAAAACTACTATAACTAAGAGGAAAAGAAATGCTTGAAAAAATTTCACTTTTTATGCATATTTTTACATGAAATTGAATTTCATCATATGTGATTCAACAAAAACATTACAGTGAAAAGTTTGTCCCATGCATAAACATTCTGGTTCATAAGCTTGATCTTCAAATTCATGAAACAAACAAAGAGTTATAAAGGATACAATAACTGGAGCAGGTCACAGGCATGCTTGTAATTCTGTGTCAGGAAACATAGCGACACCGTGGCAACCGGATTGTGACACCATGATTTGTACAAACAGCTGAACAGAGCACAACTGTCCTGCAGGAGAAAATGGAGCATCATTAGTTAATATAGGCCAATAGAGGGCGCTGTCTTTCTCGTGAACAAGGTAATGATTACAATATGACATCCTTTCATGGATGAACCGACTTTTGAGACATACTTTATCCTTACCTTAAAGATGATACTTACGACATACTTTTGAGACCTTTTTTTCCAAGATGAATAAGACATTTTGTAACAGATACTTTTTATGCTGACTTATTATCAAACATTTATTGCAAAGAAACATAAAAAGACGGTGAGAGACGCATAAAATTGCCATTAGCCAAACATTATATCATAGACACAAGCGCCATCCCAGTGGGAACCCCCTGATGTATTGATGAGGTATTACATCATGACCAACAAATTAACAACCTCCAACTGTTCAATCACTTCACCTTGTTCCAAGAAATATGTCATTTACTCTCTTAATGGAGTCTTCTTCAAGTTGCTCTTTCTGTGGTCAAACATCGCCATGGTAACAAGTGCAGTAAGATTTCAACTTTCTTGAAGGTTACATTATTCTTCAAACATAACACTCTTCACTTGAGGTATTTTCCTACATATCATTCCATCTGCTTGATAAGACTGTCAGTAATTTTGTGACAGAAGTGAAACTCGTGTCTTTGCCGACATATTAATTTTTTCTTCTTAAAAATTTTTATCACAGAAATCAAGTTGAATTTTTTGTCTATAATGAGTATCAAATCCCACATTCCGTAGCTACTTTTTTTCAGGAAAGGAGTGATTAATCGGACAAATTTTGTCTATCATGTGAGATCATACAATAGTGTATCTATCTGTGAGTAAACATCAATCATCTAGGCACCACTGACAAATGTCATAAAGAATGCGTACCAATAAAGAACTAAAAGTTACTGAGAACTCTTGCTCAGCAAAATGATATACCTATGCACATCAATTGCATCTTGACTGCCATCTAGGTTTTGAGAGATGCTGTTGAAAATATCGGTGAGCAATATTGCCTTTAAAATTATCAGAACACACTCTAATCACCGAACTATTGTTTTGGATTAAATTTCAGAACAGTGGAAATCATCCACGAATTAAAAGTATACTCTTGATGATGGGTTGTAAGACAATTTTTGAACCACATCTGAGAAGCTGGTTGAGACAGATTGCTAATAAATGTAGACAACATCGTACACATACAGAGTGTATATGTGGGTGCCCTTCAAATTGTTTCTGACATGGAATATAAGATGCAAAAGTCTAATGGTAAAATCAGAAAAGAAAAATACTCTACATTTGTTGAAGACATGCGAAGGTGAGTGATACATTCAGTAAATGTGTCATGTAATCAAACCCTTTGATAATGAACAGTGCATAAACAAATAAAAAAATTTCAGGATTTACATTCCATTACCAGGCAAATAAAAATTTATGGGTTTCTCATCAAAGTCTCTTACAAAATGATGCAGCAATAAAAAATTTATTTCTCTTTCATAGCTCACGGGATTCAAATTCTGACATGAAAACAACTAAATTTTTCAAATTTGGCAGTAATCAAGAGATGTGGCAAGATGACAGCAATACGTTCACTGTTCAGAATTGTACAATGCGTATATGTGTGGTCATACAGACAATAAAACCCCCTTAATGTCTGCTGTGCCTGTCCATACTGTCAATTTTTTTTTTAATTTTGCAGTTGAATGCCTAGAGGAAAGGTTGATGCAAAAGCCAAAATCAAAATGCAGTTGGGTGAGAAACTAATAATTTTCTTTGTCTAGTTTGATGTCTGTCTACTTTCCTTGACGAAACACTATTGTGAAAAAATTCGGCTGTTTCACTATAAACATAACATACAGAAGGAGTAAGCAAATCAAATACCAACATTCAGGACCACCGATTTCTTTGCTCAGGGCGATGAATTACTATCCAACAGACCTGAGAATACTTATGGAATCTCATCATAAAGAATGTATATAGGTCTACGGAGCATTTGACATGTCTTTTGCCATGGTCACTCCAAAAACAAAGCCATGGTTTTACTCAATCATATCCCTCTGCTTCAGTTTAATATTTTTAGACAGGCAAATCAGTCACAAGAGGGCGCTCTTTACTATCTCCTACTTACCTCTGTTTTCAGATCTTTGAGTTGCATTCTGAGGTCAAACAATTCAGTCGAAGTCAGGAGTATACTATTCAGAGTCTGAACCATATTTGAAGCAAACTTTAATTCTTCTTCATGGATCAGAATTTCAGACAATGATTTGTAGATATCTTCTGAATTCAGTAATAAGGACAGTTGCCTGTCGATAAAAACAAACAAATTATTCATGTGAATGTGGGAGGAATATTTTCACTAATACTTTCCCACAAGATAAGTATATCCTTGTGGAGAAACTTTAGATCCCCTAGATTTGTTTACAATTGTGTCCTTTACACAACTTTGTCAAATATACATCTGAGTCATTTTTTTCGTGAGGTAAATGATGCACCTTGTTTTCAGATAAATTTGAAAAACATGAAAAATTTGGTCACTTGTTATTGTTTTTTTTTCTTTTTTTTTGTAGCCCACAATGCAAAACACCAAAAGGGTTTATGAAAGGGAATTGGAAGGTGACAAGTTCTGACACTGACAAGTGCTGATTTTATTTTATGTCTGGGTAAAAAGACAGTCATACCAAATTACCAGTATTCAACTACACTGATGATGAGCTAGCAGATTGTCAAATCTGGAGTCTATACTTCATCAAAAGACAGCTATGTTCCGGTACATACAAATTGAACATCAGTGTACACTACTGAAAACTTACCTTATAATAAATGACCCTCTATCTTCCAATAACTGTTTATCAGTACTGAACAGTTTCATCAAATTCACCATAAACTTTGTAAAGTATAAATTCATGCCTGGTGCCGGTGTCGATGACTGCCTTGCTAATTCCTTCATTCCAGAATATTCCTTACCCTGGCCGGCTGAGGATGAGGCTATCTCTGCTAACACTTCTAGATCCAGAAGAACAACCTGAGTAGGAATGGCAGAATTCAATTTTGCAGAAGTGAGGGCGCCCTCTACGTAAGAAATAGGTCAAAGCAGTCTAATGCCACTAATAAGACACTATAGCTATTCTAGAATGTTCCTTTCTTCATAAGTTCAGATCATTTGATGGAAACATGCATCAATTTGCGTAATTCGTTTAAGACCAGAGCATTGCCTATTATTATCCATCTACAAAAATGCAGTCTTCCAGCCTGTCATACCTCTCCATAACTATTCAGAAGTGAAGTTCATCGGTTTGTCTGTCGAGAGTTTGATGACTTACTGAATGTGACAGTTGCTAAAACTGTGATCCTCTAGAGTTTTACTATCATAACAGAACAGTTCAGGGAATTTACAAAGATGATAGATCATATGACAGGGGTACAATATGTAAATTGGAAAATACTAGTACTTGTATTTCTTCATAAAATTAAGGCCTTACTTCATCTGAAGGGTCTGACAGAGTTTTCAACAACACTGGAAATAACTCTTCTACATGGTGGAAGATCTGAAATCAAACAAAATAGCATCACTGACACTGTGCTATCACTTGATAACAATGGATTTACATGCATGGAATATGATGTTGACATATTTAATGAATTAACAATCCTTATCTCATTCCGTAATACACTAAGTCAACATGTTTGAAGCAAAACTGGTTCAGATTTTAACAAAATATTTTGGAACAAATTTTGGTCTCAAGTGAACCATGCCTCTATATAATGCCTCGAATTAGGTAGGTTTATAAAAAAATTCTGAAAAATTTACATATGCAGAAATCTTACTCCAGATGTTGATGAAAGTAAAAATTTTTGAATAGCTCTGCATCAGTAGCAGTGAAGCTACAGAAATTTGTACACTATTTATGACATGTGATGGAAAATGCTGTTTGCTTTGTGTAGTAGTGTATCTTAGAAATTCTGTTGTCTCACAGTTAGCTGTCTCCATCCAACACAACACATGGTGATGTTATCATAAAGAAATATTGTTTGTCTGAATCTGAGGATTGATCAAGGACAAGTCCATGCTGTGAATCTGTCTTCACTTTTAGTCTATGATTCATTTCATCCCAGACAAAGGACGTCATTTCATTATTCGGAAATTAAATATGCAAGCTGGTACAGACAGATCTTATAAAGTAGTGGATTGGGGATTTATTTACCTTATTAGGAGTTTTAATATGGAGGTGATAGATCCATTTCAGTACAGATATTCGTGTCTGCATTGAGTTGTGAAGTAAATGTCTGGTCAAGACGTCAATCATTGGAGCTAACTCTAACATCACATGGTGATGTCTGGAAATAAAAACACAGGCAGACATGCATGGATGGTTGGGGATATGGTGGTGTGATGGTTGATGAATGGAATGTCTTATTCAAAGACACATTACATTATCCAGTGGTAGCTGAGAAATCAATGGCAAAATCAGAATTCCATTGTTTTTCTCCTAAGCTATTACCACTGCCATATTGAATTTCACTAAAAGCGCACTCAATTTCTCATGATTTTGCACATTGAAATATCTTACACAAGCTGTATATGATTTCAAGAGTATCTTTTCACTGCATGTCACACATGAATTCTGTAGATATTTGAACTTGAATTTCTCATTTTTTGAAGATGTCATGGGGAAAAAGACACATTTCATAAAGTTCAACTTCATTAAAGTATTGTAAACATTTCCACAGAAATGTAGAAAAAAGTCAATACATTGTCCATATGTATGGAATAACATAGTGTATGATGTACCTCAGGGCATAATGCAAAGCATATATCTACAGAAAATAGTATTGCTAGACACTCAAGTAACTTACGCTGAATTTGCTTTGTCTGTTTGTTGGGTAACTGTTTCCTTGTCATCTCTATCATCGTCTGGAGTTATCAATCTCATCAAGCTTTGATTGACACCATTAGCTACTTCTCTAATATCTGCACAGAGGTCAAGGGTCAAATCAAACGCACCTGGTAGAGGATTTAAATTTTATTAGCTGTGGCTTTCGATGCAGTTTTTGGTACATTTGTCTTGTCTGTGAGATACAATATCATGTTGAATTACAGATACTGATCAACAATGCAGTGTGCATGTACATATATGTAACGTCCATTGTCATTGTTCATGACTAAATTTTACTTCTAGACTAGAATTCATTCGTCAACAATAATATTGCTTATTGCACACAATGCAATGTGCTTGTAAGATTAAAACTTTGTTTTTGAACAGAACAAATATCATGAAAATATTATCAAGGGATATAGCTATTATCCAAAGAAAATGGAGTGATACTCAAAATATTTAAATTCTACTACATTACGTCTTTGAAGGCTGAACTACCATTGCCGTATTAAACTTTGTGGTGTACGAACATCCTTACAATTTCATCTTTAGTTTTATCCTTGCATTTTCGACAATGGCCATTGTTGTACAAGTAACAGAACTATCAGATGAATGATTTTATCATTTCACTGCTGAACTTTACCATGCCCTCATCGTTTTCAGTGAACTGTCTGACCTATGTACAGCAATAGGAGTAAAAGTTCAATGTTACAAGGTGAGGAACTATAAGACTGGCTTCAGGTACTGGGTATTTCGGACAATCTAGAAGCACCTTTACAAGCTCAACCAAACAACATTGCTATTTTATTTGTTGTACATCAAAATCATTATCACGAACATAAACAAGAGTTGTGGACAAAACTTTGGTAGAGCGGCCAATGTCTAGCCATGAATGCTGGTTTGTGAAATGCAGTTTCCATAAAGGATATTTTTTCTGTTGTCTTCATAAGCAACACAGGGCAGTATAGCTGTCAGTAATCCTGAAGCAAAGGGCAGCATTGTTCTTCCGGCAATTGTAAGGAATTCTTTTAACCATGTGATGGCAGTAAACTGTATCAACTCATCTGTTGAATGCAAAGAAAATCTATGATTATCATTGTCATTTTTGATAGATGAAAGTTTGATTTAAATGCCATGTATTTCTGTGCTTGATTAAGCTTGAGATATCACTGACACAAACTGGGAAAACTTTGCAGGAAAATTTTGCTTGGCAAAAGGAAACTAAATCATTGCAATAAAGGAAAGAAACAAGCAAACACAAACACCGCAAAGCAGATTGTCTCCAGTGCTCATTGATGAGCTATCACAACCACGCGAGCAGTAACAAAAGGACAGTTTATATCAATTACAGTGCCCTCTATCATATGCATGAACAGTGGTTTGCCTATTTTTGAACTCTAACAGTAAGCTCTTTGTAAGACATGAAGAAAGCATCTTTTGACATTCTGTAGTCTTACCTTGGGATTGAGAGTGAGTGTTTAAAATGTTGACCATGTCAGCAAAATTCACATTATTTGGAGATTTTTGATTTCATGAAGGAATTGGTCCAGCGCAGCTTCACACCTAAATCAGAAAAATACATACAGTGATCATACCGGATTTAATCTCTTTTAACTGTGAGTTATTTTGGTACAAGTTAAGTTCATGAATTTCTGATATTTCTTAGCAGATGGTGGAATGCTTGAAGGCAAATAAAGATACCTTCCAGCAGCATTCCTAGTTTTTTTGCAAAAACAGTAAAACAGACAAAGTACATGGATACCACAGACAGCAATTCAGCCCACAAATGCCAGTGCTATTGCATTAGCAAGGTGGAGCTAAAAACTAATCAGTACTTTGCATGTGATGGTTTACTGCATGTTTCTCATCTCTGTTGGTTTTTGGAGAAATGGTGATACTACATGGCAGACAGGAGAGTAAACATGCCATGTAAATAACAGTAATCAAAATGCACTTTGTTGTTTTCCTATGTCACAGAAAATGTACAAATATTTGCTTAAGTCTTTTTTGATGCCTGAGAGAACATATTGAAAAGATACATTGTTGCCTAGACTGCAAAATCACGCCATAGAAGGAATTTGTATAAAATTTTCTATAAGAGCCTGAGGTGTTTCTACTTAAATTTTCAGATTTGGACTAATAACTGCCAGGCTGCAAGAAATGCTTGTGGCATTGATTTCATGGTTACTTACATTTTTCTAATTTCTTTGCTTTGATCTCCCAAGATGTAGAACATACCATCAAGTATCTCTGGCAGGAAGACCAACATATCAATGTGTGGTACTGAATCTAACACTGTTACCTAAGTGAGAGGACAATGCCAGATACAATGGTGTGCATTAGTTATTACAACAAAATCTAATATCAACCATTTCATCCTATTTCTATCATCAATCAGCATCAATAAACCAAGATTACTTTTCTGATTTCAGACTCTGAATAAATATTCCTTCTTCTACTTGATTTCGATTGTCAAATGTTAATTTACACAAGCAGAAAAAAAATGGCTAGTGCACTGTTTCAATTTAAAACAGTGTGTATGCGTCAGACCCCTGGGCAAACACTCAAACATGACAAAGTTCAGTATCTTTTTACATAATCGGCAATATGACATAAAGAAAAACGAAGACTGTGTTTTGTACACTGGGTCAAATCACATAAACTTGGTATTAGTGAACACCATGATTAGTGAGTCTCTACTAAAACCATTCCAACAATCTATTTCTTGTCGGAATCAGATTAACTGATGCTATCAACCAATCAAAACCTTATGCTTGCCTGCTGGGCAACACTGCCATTACATTGATTTCAAAACGTAAAGATCTTATTGAAAATATTCCTTTTATCATATGCTGCTATAAACAGCTTGAATCTTTACCCTTGGTAAAAATTCCAATCAGAAAACTGATTGAAGGAAACAAACTCAAGAACGACCTGCAGACACTTTGTACAATGCTGTAAATGATCTGGTGGGGTTAAAGTTCAAAACTGACTTACCCATGAGACAACGAACTGCCTGGCAAATGAATTAGTGGTGTAGATTCTT
Organism: Ptychodera flava; assembly: GCF_041260155.1. Lineage (NCBI taxonomy): Eukaryota > Metazoa > Hemichordata > Enteropneusta > Ptychoderidae > Ptychodera > Ptychodera flava. The sequence goes on from NC_091940.1 coordinate 36,875,155, forward strand.
TCACGTACCAGTGGCATGAATGAAACCATATCAAAGGATGATGATTCCGCCACAATGTCCTGCATTGATTGAAGAATAATTTATTACAGTCAATCACAATTGTCACAGACACTAATGACTTGAAGAAGGTAAGAGAACCGTTGAAATGGTTGTCTTGTAAATGACGATGTGAAAATCATACCTCAGATAATTCTTACACACAGATGAAAATATTAGACAATTTTCATACTGCATGACTTCACAGATGCTTACAATGCTGTACGAGATTCAAATGGTGATGACAAACATCATATTTGTTCTTTTTAACAATTAGGCCAAAGTAATTAAATTCTTTGTTTTGTAACCACACATGCATAGATTTCATGAAAAAATCCCCGTGTACTTGAAAAGGACTTTACCATATGCTTTTCTACGTACAAATCTTTTGAAACGCCCCATGTTTGCAGGATGTCACATTGCAGAGTATGTTACAAAGGTGAAAAAGAAGTTTCTGCTTTTATTCTTTGTTTGTTGTACAACTTGGATACTTTGTTGTTGTTTTGAAAGTGTTCAGTTTTGTACTTTGTCCATTTTTTTGAATTTACCATAACTTGCGCTCTCTGCTAGTGTGAGTTGAGTATAATACCGTAAACATTGATTGATTGATTGATTGATTATCACCTGAGTGAAGATAAAACTTAAGTCTGTAAAATTTTCTGTATTTTGTAACCACTTGACAGCTTACCTTTCAAAACTTTGTCAAAGAATTTAATCACTCAGGCCTTACAAAAAATATCAAGAGAAAACTGCTAAGAAATTTAAATTGTGATTGTAATTTCTGTTGTTATCCACGGTTTCTAAAGAGGTTCTTCAAACATGATTACTTTAGTTGCTATTATATTCTCAATTTTCTTGTGAGATGTATTTTAAACCAACCTTGTTGGTAAATGTTGTATGGATATACATGAAATTATTATTACTAGAAACACTATCACTATTATTATCATGCCTATACGAGTCATAAATTTTGTGTCTATTTTCTACGTGTCATTGTGTAATTCCCACAGGGAAAAACAAGCCACGTGATCAAGTAACCATTAATTTAGAATCAAAAGCCCCTGCAGGAAAGAGCTGTTCATCAGAAAAATTGCGATGGGATAATTACAGTGCAGCCTGCTCAAAGATCATTTTGCGATTGCTTGATTTTGCAGATTTTATAACACGGCACCATGGAAGGAACATCCGGTTGGCTGGGTTGACTGACACTCAGGGCAAATGCAATCACTACAAGAAACATGGAAATATCCTGCTTAGCTTTATCATTGCAATATCCTACATTACTTCTAGCTACGGATAATGCGTGGGTGTATTCCTTAAGATACATATAACAGTGAGTGTCTGTTTTTTGCTGGCAAAGATCTGTTCTCATTGCTAAGGAGGAAATCAATTATTTAAGGTAATACGTGCCTCAAAATGGAAGCTAAACTTTTGCCAAAACTTTCCTCACAGAAGCTTCAAACCATTCTCTTTTGTGATCAAATAAAAAATCAGGAGTCACGATGCACAGCTTGGAATTAGAGAAACAAATTAATTACCTAAAATTGCTTATAGTTGAAATTCAAAATAGCACTTTACCCTGTGAGGGAAACAAACACAAGCACTGAAAGACGTCAAAGTCAGTCCTCACAAGCGACAGACCAGAAAAGTATTGTAAACATTTCAGTGTCCTAAAAACTGTCCTCAAAGCCCACTCTACCGTAAGGAAGCACAGCTTTTGAAATGGTGCATACTTTGTTATCCAAAATGTTAAATCCAGGATTCAAATGGACCATAGTACAAATAAAACCACATGCACAACGCAATAGAAATACCTGTATTTTCATGCCCATTTGTACATGGGTGTTTCTGTATCACTATCACCTGATCTCTTGGGTGAAAGCAGTCTGTAGAATACCATGTCATTTTTATTCAGGAGTGGACCCAATTTACAATTCTTTGATTTCAACACAGACAATGGAGAGTCTTTTGCTCCACTGTCTAGGATTTCAATTAATTCTTAAATCCACTGAACTGTTTTGTTTTCAGTTAATAAGACACATTCCTTGATATGGTACACCTCTTATGTTATATATGAACGTATATCATTCACATTTTGCAAACTTTTATTTCCCATTGCCTTTTACATGTGAATCAGTTGAAACAGTTTCATTTCCATTTAAATATCATCAAGGATATGCCTCCTTAACCCCATTCACGGCATTCCTCTTCAATGAGTCCCTTCAACTTTACAGAATTGGATAAAATTTACATGGAAAACTGCTGTTTTGAAAATAAATGAAGGGGGATGAATTTGTTAAAGGGCCAGTAACTGTACCTTTTGATGTTTTTTTTTTACTATTTCTGTTTTGTTTTGTATGTCAATGGCAAGTTCTTATCCTAATGCCCAAAGAATGTTAAACACCAACAGTTTAGCTTGTCAACACAGTGTCTATACATGTAAGATGCACTGTTGTTGTTTCCATTTGAATTCTAGTCTGGGCCAGAATTCACTTGTGAGTTGACAAGCTGAACACAGTATATCTCAACATGCTTTGGGTAGTAGAACAAGAAACTGCAATTGGCATTATGAAACAAAAATTGGGGAAATAATCATCAAAAGTTACAGCTACTGGCCCTTCAAAAATTAAATTTAAACCTCACAGTAAAGTGATATACAGTATTTTGTAATCCTGAGGTGAGCTGAAATAGAGGTAGACCTTTAAGGAGACTTGTGGAGCATTAAATTGATTCATTACAATATTATAACTATGCTATCCAGTACATGCTCCATCTTCCAGTAATGCGTAATCAATGACCCTTTGCTCTAGGCCATCGTTAATGCTCAACAGCAATTTCCTAATCAAAGGTTTGAAAACAAGAAATTCTGTCAAGTGACAGAGAAAATGAAATGCTGAAATAAAACACTTGGAGGCTGTTCACTGCATATGTGATCTAAATTCATGTCACTTGATAACCGTACTTGTTTCACCTTTGTACAAAATGCTTCAAGGCAAACCATGCCACTAAATAAGACACAATGTGCCACTCTGGCCACAGGGCTTTGATGAACTGAATTATTAAAATGGCCTGAACTCACTGTCTATGTGTCTGCCCTGAATGGATGTGTCTGATTGTACTCTTGTATCTCTCTGCTCTAAATCTGCCTGTCTAACTATGCCCTGCTGCCACACATGAAAGTAACTACATGGGAAATAAATGACCATGGAAGTCTGCAAATTTCCATCTCACAATTCTGATTTGATGGTCAATTCTCATTTGGGATGCTTCATTGATATTCATCATCCATCACTTCTTTAGGCAACATCTTTCTAAGCATTTCATGGTTCTACATGTTACACTTCGTCAACCTTCACCAGCATCATTCAGTCTTGCAATCTGAATCAATGCATGAATCAATACTTCAAACATGCCATTGATGATGATAAATCCTTCAAAAACCCATGCAGGCCCTCCAGTTATACAGCAGTCTCGATGATTTTCAACTGTATAATATTTTTCCACCAGAGGTGCAATTCAATACCCTGAGAGCACTTTTTCATGTACTGCTGTTTTGTACAAGTACGGTACTATTGACCTTGTGACTTCCATTTAAACCTATGGTGGCACACACAAGTGGTGATATGTGTATTACTTTATGACTTGACATCTTTAAATACCTCAATGTCATTGGTTATTAAAATGACACATTCCACATGTTACATTGTTGCAATTCTCACCTTACTTGCAACATTCACAACCATACTTAAAATAATCATCAAATGTTACATTTTTAGAAAATCTTACCTTCATTAATCTATCTAGCAACTCAGAACCATTCTTCACATTCAAATCTGGATCAGCAGCAAGCTACAGAATAACAATGAAAGATAACGTCAAGTTCAAGATTAACTCCATGAACTCTGATCCCCTGGTAACCTACGACATCATGCAGAGATTTTCATCCAAGCAGAGTGCAAAGGTTAACACACTGACTGCACAGGTAAACTGCAAGTAGACTTGAAGAGGAGCTAGCAGGGATTATTACAATTATGCCTGTAAGTGAATGTACAGGGATACTGTTCGCAGATGGTCAAGTTGAAACTGGAATATATTTAAAGCACATGGAAATTAGAAAATACAACAATGTGAAAAGTAAGAGACAATACCACCTGACTAAAGTCAGATGAAGAGATGGCAAGGTATCCACTTTGCTTCTTTGCTGTTGTTGTAGGCTGCTAGTCATCTCAGCTAATGAGAACAGCTGAGAACAAGCAAAGGTGGAAACATCTCAACATCAGATTTTAGTCAGATTGCAGACATATACTGCAATGTACTACAAGGTGGTATCTAATTCCTTAGCTAGCTCCACTGAATGACTTTAAAGCCCCAGTGCTGCTAACTTTCGATAGTTTTTTCATTATTTTTATTTTATAAATCAATTGCAACTTCTTATTCTACTCCCCAAAGAATGTCGAAACACCCACTATTTAGCTTGTCAACTTTGCGTCTATATGTGTAAAATGCATGGTTATTGTTTACATTTGAATTCTAATCCGGACTAGAAGTCACTTTCAACAATAACAATGCGGTTTACAACCATAGGGGCTGAGTTGACAAGTATAATACCGTGTATATCAACATTCTTTGGGGAGAAGAACAAGGAATTATGGTTCACATTCAAAATAAAAATGATGAAGTTATCATCAAAAGTTAGCAGCACTGGGGCTTAAACTAACAGTCTTCACAATCAAAGATGAAGGTGACACTCAAATACTGAAAAAATCGAATCAAGAATAGATGTCAAGGTCACTTGTTGCTGTGATGTTAATGATTCCTTCCTTCTAGGGCGATTGAATCAAATCAAGTATTTTTCATAATGGTAACATCAAGTGATGTTGTTGAAAGAACAGATGAACAGGGCATTAAATGTAGCAACAGTTTCACTATTTATATTCTATTAAACGAGTAAAGTATTTTTCACTTCCCAGAAAGTATGTTGAAATTGTAAATATTGGCCCTACCACAACAATGGATTATGTATAATAGGTAATGGTATTTAAAAAATTGAATTTTTCTCCGGACCACAAATTCAGTTGAAAATTCAGTTGTGCATTGCATACACACAGGGCTATTTTGACAAACTGCACAAAGAGTAGAAGAAGAAATTCTATTTTACAATAATTAGAATAAATTGGAAGAAAGGCATTTCAACATGACTTTGGGAAAAGAACAAGAAATTCAATTTTGCAAATACCATAGGGAAATACTTTGAAAATTGCAGTCATGGTCACACCATAAAGAGTGACCATGATACAACTGACGAAACTTCATGGGCTGATGCACATGTTATGTACATATTGCTATTGTGAACAAAGAAACCGACAACATATGGAATACTGGCTTACAGACAATGGTACTTATTGCACCTTTGATTTGAGCTGCTGCACTACTTGGTCAAATTCAAAACCCACTTGTAAATTCATGTGTCCCTACTGCCTTGATAAACAAGAATGACAAAAGCAAATAAGGTCTCCAACTTAGGTACTGGAGGTCATCTTTAGGAACATGCATATCAATTTCTATAGCAATGGGACAAGCAGATCCTAAATACATAAGCAAATGTTAACAACAAAAAATAGACAGAGAAGGTTTGATAAAAAGAAAAGGTGGGAGTGGGTAAAAAAATGTACAAGGGATCTAGTAAAAAAGTATTGCTACCTCATCAATCTTCTAGACCCTACCCCCTCCTGAATATCAAATGTTCCATCCCCTGGTATTACATAACCCATTCTAATGTAAACAGCACTTACTAATAAGTTAGTTACAAATGGTAAAATGCCTTCCACTATGGGCAGTGATTACAACATCTGGAATTATCCTTGATCCAAATTTCTCATCATTTCTTGTATGTCTTACATAGAAAAGTTGCAAAAATTGGTCCGCAATGAAAACATTCACCTCAGCTTTGTTTTCTGGATCAAATTTTCCTACAAATTGATACCAAATATGACAAAATTATGTTCACAGCCTTCAAAACTGTCTCACAACATATCCTGGGTTGGTGCAGGCCATTTAAGGTCACAAACTGAGAAAATTACCTAAAATATACAAATTTGGGGGTTTCCCAACACTTTGAGCAGACAATTTATAAAATAACATCCCTTGGGACTTTATACCAAATTACAAAGCTATCAAACAAGTAATTTTGAGAACAAGTTTTCTTGACCAAAAATGACAATATTGTCTTAAAAATACAAATTTGTAAATTTCAGGACAATTTCCACATATCTAACTATTGTCATCTCTGTACGTCTGTGTACCAAATATAAAAGCTGCCTGTCCAGGGGTTTTAAAAAGAAAATACTGTTTAAGATTTTTTGACCAAAAATGACAAAATTGCTCCAAAATAGTAATTTTCCGAATTTGTCATAATTTCAACAAATTAGAAGAGTAATACCCTCGCAAAGATCAAACCCAAATTTGAGAGCGATTGGGCTGGCGGTTTCAGAAAAGAAGAATTTTTACTGAAAATGAGAAAAATCACCAAAAAATTCAGTAAAAATACAAAATTAAAGATATCTTCACAATATTCATAAAACTGTATAAGGTTCACCTATGATACTTGCACACAAATTTTCAAAGCAATCAAAACAGCAGTTCTCAAGATATCAATTCTTGACCATGTTCACATTTTGTAAGCTCATTTGCATAATTTTGGCAATGCAGACTTCATTTGAAGAAAATCCCATCTATAGCCCAGGATGGATCCACACAACAAATACCAAGCTGAAATATGCAGTGGTTTGTGTTTTTGATGTTGACGGACATACTGTACGTACATACATACATACATATATACATACATACATATATACATACATACATACATACATACACATATACATACAGACGCCATCGACTTCAGCTTATACGATAAACTCACATTGGTATAACCAAATGTGAGCTAAAAAGACACTTTGTATTAAAATATTCGAAACATTCATATTTGAGTACCATACATATGTTAGTACTGCAAATAACTGGATGGCAATTTGATAATAAATCACAACATCATGTTTGCAACACACTTACATTTCTGAATGCATTTGAATTAATTTTGCTCATTTGGAGAGTGAAACACATGCCAGGCTTACGTCCTACATTGATCATATTTTCAATTTTACTTTCCAAGATGAATTAATAACTTGTTCACACATTTCAGAACTTGCTAGGAATGGTTCAAATTTTATGCATGTATCACTTTTCCTGTCAAGTTCATATTTCACCATCAGGTCAAGTTTTTTAAAAACTAGTGAAGCACAATATGTCCCAGTTAGTGCATTTTAACAAAAAATTGAACAATAAAGGCCCCTGAAATCACAGATACTGTAAACATGATTTTTATGGACTAAAGCTGTTGGAACAGACCAAGCCAAATGGGTGCAAATATGTATGGTTTTAGATCAATACCGCTTTTCACCGAGTTGGCTGATGGGGAAGTGATACTGTCTTATTATTATTATTAAAAATTGTTTAAAATGCACTACACATACGTCTCAGCACATTGTACATAGCTGTATAAAATAATTTAAAAATACAACCACACTAAAAAATTAAAACAGAAAATTACAAATAAACTGAGTAAAAAGGTAGGTTTTCAAACTGCGCTTAAAACTATCTACACTTCTGGCGGTCTTAATTTCAAATGGCAAATCATTCCATAGTAAGGGTGAACATACTGAAAATGCTCTCTGTCCATATGTCTTGTTAAAGTTGCCACGGGGCTGGGTTAAACATAATTTGTCACTCGATCGCAGGTCTCTGGCAGGTACATATAAATCTAATAAATCTCTCAGATAAATAGGTGCATTTCCATGGATAATTTGAATGTAAGCAACAGAATTTTAAATCTGATGCGGGCCTCTACAGGTAACCAATGTAAATCTTTGAGAACGGGTGTGACATGATCGAATTTGCGCGTACGAGAAACTAACCTCGCCGCAGCATTCTGTAAAGACTGTAGTCGAGCAAGTTGTCCTCTAGGGATACCAAACAAAAGACTGTTACAATAGTCTAAGTGAGAAGTCACAAATGCATGGACTAGTTTTTCAGTTGTAGATCTATCAAGAAGTTTACGAATCTTACTTATTCTATGCAAAGAGAAGAAACCATTTCTGCACAACATATTGATATGGTCAGACATGCTACCGTCCTGACTTAAAGTAATGCCAAGATTTCTGACTGAAATTGAAGGGATTATGTCGCATTGACCAATTCTTAGACTGTCTAGCTTTGTCACATCAGATTTTAAACGTGATGAGAAGTGAATAACTTCAGTTTTGTTGTCGTTCAGTACAAGCATATTAGATTTCATCCAGCTGCGGACGTCGTCGACACAGAGTTCAATGTTATTACGAATATCGTCAGGTCTATTGCAGATAACATAAATTTGCGTATCGTCCGCGTATATCATGCAATCAATCCCATGGAGTACGAAGATGTCTTCAAGAGGTGCAGTGTAGAGTGTAAACAAGAGAGGGCCGAGAACAGATCCTTGCGGAACACCGTATTTCATGCGAGAAAATGGGGATGATGCAGATCCAACTTTGACGCATTGCTGGCGATCAACGAGGTACGAACGAAACCAAGATAGACATTTGCCCGTTATACCGAAACGAAATTGTAGTCTCTGAAGCATAATTTCATGATCGATTGTGTCGAACGCCGCTGATAGATCTAACATGATGAGAATCACATCATGTTTGTTATTCAAGGCAAGCATTATGTCATTGTGAACACGGAGGAGAGCAGTTTCTGTGCTATGGTTAGCCCGGTAAGCGCTTTGAAACTTTGTAAAAAGACTAAATCTAGTGAGGTACTGGTTCAATTGCTGAACAACAGCCCGCTCGAGGACTTTCGATAAGAAAGGGAGGTTTGAAACCGGCCTGTAGTTCTTCAGAATGTTCTGATCAAGATCTACTTTCTTTATTAATGGACGAATGATCGCTGACGTAAAATGACTCGGAACGATGCCAGTTGTGAACGAATTGTTGAATAGATCCGCAAGGAAAGGTGCCAAGATGTGTACACATTTCTTCAACACTCCATGTAGTAGAATGTCGAGTTCACAAGATTTCGGTGATGACTGTTTCACTAACGCAATTATATCCCCAGGTGACACCGGGTCAAATTCAGCTAAAGTATGGGTCGGCATTACATCATTAATCTCACAGCTGTGCGGTTTTCAAAATAATTCATGAATGCTGATGGAATCTCTTTCATTGGGATGTTGTTTGGCATGGCGTTGGATGAAGCTGTTTTCGAATCCGATAGCTCTGCAACAATGGCAAACAATTTCTTGTTATCTGCGTCTTCAATTCTAGTCCGATGATAGGCTGATTTTACTGCATCACAGCGGCGTGAATATTCCACGCGCTTTAAAACGAACATTTGACGATCGATTTCTAACTGTGATTTGCGCCAATTTATTTCCAGTCGACGAACCTCTCTTCTCAGAGTCAGTAGATCCTCAGAGAACCATGGTGCACGCACTTTATTTAAGACTGATTTGCTTTTGACAGGGGCGACTGCATCAAGAGCATCGGTAACAACATCATGGAAATAAACATACAAATCCTCTGGGTTGGTATTGTGTGGATGACCGATCATTTTGGATGAAATAATATCAATCAATCTGTCAATGTTCATGTACGAAAGTGACGTTGTGAGATTTTTACCTTGGTGTTTGGTGATTGTTGAACATTCAGCCCAAATAAAATAAGCTGTGATCAGAGTTAAGCGAGTCGTCAGATTGATGGAGTGAAGCAATTGCTCTGATGATCGCGTTATAAGTAAATCCAATGTGTGGCCTTTGCTGTGTGTTGATATCTTGACATGCTGTTGTAGGCCGACTGAATGAAGAAGGTCGATTAGCTTACTTGTGTCGGAAGAATCTGTGTTCTCAAATGGAAAATTAAAATCTCCAGCAATTAAGAGATGGCCCGAGGAAGGTACGGCTGTTTCCAAAAGAGTGGAAAACTCGGAGATAAAGCCACTTACTGTCGCTCTTATTCTTCGTTGATTTTGGAGGACGGTAAACAGCGATAATCGTAGAAACTGACTTGCAGATTTAAATGTCACGTCTAACGATTCGAAGGACTGGAACATCTTTGATCTTTTTTCCACAAGTCGTAGGTTAGAACGAGCCAAGACAGCTACCCCTCCTCCTCTTCGCTGAGAGTGGGATTGATGGTAAAAGTTATACCCGCTAATTGCAGAATTAAGTTCAGCAATGACAGGATCAAATTGATTCTTTAGCCAGGTCTCGGTGATAATCATGATGTCCAATTTCCCTTCGAGCAAAGTAGATGCGATAGCACCGATTTTGCCGTTCAAAGAACGGGCGTTCCACAGAGCAGCGTTCAGATTGAGTTTGTTGAAGCAGGAAGACGTTCTTGGAATTTTGACAAGTGTGGAGGTTCGCTTGTATCCAGGTGTTTGTGTATCAGAGCGAGTGGTGAGTAAGGTTTCAATTGCATGCTCGTTGAGTGCATTATTTTGTGAAGAGACCGGAATCAGACGAGTACTCTTGTACGTGAATTTTTGTGTCTAATCTGTGGAGCACGGTGATTAGTTATAATCGTTTGGATCCCATACCTTGGCTTTGGATGCTTGCATCCCGCCTTGCGTCTACGTGGTCGAGAAAATAACTTGGTACGCAAAGCTGAACAAAGAGACATCTTCGTCGCCATATTGAAAGAACTTCTGCTTGCACCCAGGCACTGCCGTACATTGATAATTGAACGAATACTGCTTCCAAGCATGGTAGAGTTCGAGATTTTGTGACGAATCCAAGGCAGCAAATGTTTAAAAACCAGAAGGTATAAAAACTCCGCGGAAATTCACTGGTAAAAAGCGGTAAAACGTTAAAAACTTAGAGAGTGGAGAAAAGCTGCCGATCAACAGCGCCACCATACAAGACCTATTTTAGGTACTGTCTTGCAGGGAAAGAGGTATACATCATAACATGGTGACATTGCTACTTATATGAAAACGAAGCAATGAAATCATGAGAAAGAGCATTTTGAGAAATTGACATGGGGAACGCAAATTCAGCAAAGTTCATCCACCATAGGACTGTGTCCAGAGCAATTTTATAAATTGTACTACATCCGCTTTCTCTAATTTATTAAAGTTCTCCTCTTGGAAATAAGACGTACTGTAAATCCTCAGTATATAATATTATTATTATTTTTTCACCTTGCTGAGTCCATCGAAGACTTCATTGAAGTAGGAAAGTACAGAACCCCTTGCGACCTTGACGATATTATAGAGGGCCTCACATGCATAGTATCGTACACGACTGTCAGGATCGCCAAAACATGCCAGCACTGGATGAATCAATTCAGCTAGATAATTACCAGATTCCTAGAGGCAAAAACAGAAGTGGGAAAATAATTAGTTGCCATGGTTACTAATGTACTCAAATTATTCATGGGAATGTAAAATGGATGACCAGTATCAGGAAGACGAGATACTGACTGACAGTACTGGTGTTAATTGAAACTGTATCTGTGATCACATGATCTGGCTCTGGTAGACTTCTTCACTATGTAAAGTTCACTGTACTATATTCCGTCAGAAGGTCCACTAAATAATTTAGTGGGTAATTTGACTTGTTTATAAATGGAAGCAATGTTTTTACATAACTAGAACGACATAGTCACTGCAATTTGGTTTTAGCACTGTAATTAGTAATATCCATGAAAGTAATGCTTCAGTTGTGAAAGTAAATATAAACATACATGTAAATGAAAACAAGAAAGATAAACTGCCAACAGTGACTAATCTAGTTTGTTTCCAAATTATCTAAAATATTGCCTGCTATTTGCAAACCCTCAGAGACAACAAAAAACAACCACTTGAGACATCAATATTATTACAAAACCATAACCATTTGTATTTGTAAATGCCTACATGACTGGCATATCAACTGTACTGTCTAATTTGTGAATGCTTTTAAGGGGCAAATGTCACTGGAAAATGGGCAGGATATTTATCAAACCCATCATCACATTTATTATGCAATTTACTGATGATGACGAAGACGAAATCACAAAACTGCCTGTGTAGCCAATCTCCTCTGCATCCCCTGTCACAAAAGTCACAAGCATCACATTTTCATCCATCTTTTCTCTTCTGTATTCTTGTTCTGATCTAATACTTTCATCACACTAGCATCTGCTACCATGGCAACCCACCTTTCCAAGGGCAATGGCTGTTGCTGCCAAGCCAATCAGGCCACCTTTACGGCTGTTGGGATTATGGGAAATTGCAAATTCAGTTGTCAGCACTTGGATTAGTCTCTTAATCTGCTCTGTATTGTTTGATGCAACATACTCCTTCACCATCCTGCAAAGGAAAAAAGATTTTATATCGTTTTATGATGAGAAGAAATTTTAGTTACTGTACACATTTTATCAACATCAATAAGTGTGTGCTCATAATATTTCAAAATGTTATCCAGATTATTTTCTCCTAGCTACTGTATTGTTTACTTACATTTGTAATGTATCTATATGTATATACCATACCATACTCCCTGTTTATGTGTGTTTCAATCAATCAATCAATCAATCAATCTTTATTTACTCAACACATACTAACAGAGAGTATGGTATGGTACATCAAGATGTGTTACAAATGTAAGTGAACAATACAGAGAAAGAAAAACAACCATTCATCTCTGTAATACGAAAACATGCAATAATTACATTCATTGGAGCTGCTTGAGCTCAGTATAAACATGTGCTCTTTAAGAAAACAGTAAACGTCTGAACGACAAATGAACAAAAGTGTTGTGAATTACAAGTACAAACAGAAGGAAAATGTATGCATGCTAGTAGATGAAGATTAATAACAGTTATGGTTAGAGTTAGGGTCACAGTGACACAGGTACATGTAAACGTGTTATTTTCAACACACGTATACACAGTCCTGTGCATGGACAAAGATTATATCTGCCTTGCTTTGGGGCTATTAAGCCAACTGTAGTTGTTTGAGATTGGGCTTGCCCAGTATCAACACGTCCGTTTCATATCACTGGTACTGCCCTAGATACATCGTACAGATACTAGACTGTAAGTACTGCAATCCTCACATCTGCTTTTTTTAACTTTCAATACGCAGTAAAACGGGGTCACCGTTTTTAATCTCCATTGGGTCAGCCAGAGATGCAATATTCTGAGCGCTGTCTTCTCACACTTCTCAACGGAAAGAAAATAGACGCGAGAAAATAATGCTGTTTGAATGCTTAGCTAGGAAAATTATTGATACTCCGCTTACCTCTCGATTTCTAAAGCGGCAACTTTACGTTTATCGTATAGTTTGTCATTCAAAGCCCTCACGCAGGCAGCGTTCAAGGGAGCGAAGTCCCTCTCTGTCATCTTGCCTATGTTCTTGGGTCGTCTGTAACCTTCTGCTGCACGTACGTCTCACAAGTTGAATACCTGACAGTGACACTGAATTCTTCTTATTGTGTTGCAGAATATTCCCGAACCAGTTGACGAATACGATAACATCCGTGAGTTACTTTGGATATCTGTTGAGCTAGAAAATCTTCACAAAAAATCGGATTGACAGGTAAGGGGGAGGGTACTCGTTAGACATCCCGTGCATCTTCCAGCACTAGAAACTCCGCCATTGTATAGGTCATGTGTGAAGAGGGAAACCCCGGCTGTTTTGATCTTCAAACAAACCCCCGTTGTTGGTATTCATAATTTTTGTTCACTTGCGAAAATGTCAATTGCATTTTGATATATCAGTAATTATGATTGTCACATATTATTATCTTATTCCAACAAATTTTACTTTTGCAAAAGAGACAAATCACACATAAAAATTCTTCTATCATTTTTGTAAAAGGGGGAGTAGCCAGTCATCTGAAAGAGCGATCGCCATAGCTCAACGAGACGCTACTGCCGATTAGTTTACAAACACAAATTATTTATTTCATAACCAATCAGCTACGATCTTTCAAACATAGATATGTAAATTTACAAGTCCGGAAGTACGTCTGCTATGAACCTGCCTTTTTTCTCATTCATAATTTATTGCATCTTTCGGGTCTCCGATCTTCAAAGAGCGGGATTCAAGATATCTACTTTTCACTGCATCACAAGGTTTCCGTCATTTTTAACACCGTCGTCAAATATGTCTTAGCAATAGAGTTTGTTATCGAGGACTTCGGGAAGAATCAATTTCAGTGAGCGCTCCGGTGTGATAGATCCTGAGGACAAGATACAGCTCCCATTTCGGTTTATTGTGTCCACTTTCAGTACCGCTGGGCTATCACAATGGCAGAAGGTATGAATGATTTTGATGTAGAGACAGCGTCGACTCCCGACAGTCAGCAAGAAATTACAACGGTTCCTTTGCCCCCAACCAGCGTAGACAGTGTGAGAGTGCGTGTTGATTACAGCTTTTTGAGAACAGCGCCCGGAGCTCTCAAGTTGCTTCACATTGTGAGTACCGTTATATATACAATCATGACAATGGATTTTTAGTAAATACCAGATGTATAAAATTATTGTTCAAGAAAAAGAAATATGTTAATGATTCTTTGATTGTACTAGGTGTTAAGTTTGTTATTTACTACAGTTTCACACTTGGGATGTATCACCCTCATTCGCGCGTCAAAGAGAAATCTGTTTCAGTAGGCAGAGTAGCAGAAAAGTGTTGGCGATTATAATATTATTTGGCATGTCAAAATATTGTATATTAGTTGCACATTAAAAAGTTCGATATTTAAATATGAAGGTCAAAGTCTATTAAGTGCAGTAGGAAATAAGTTAAAATATATAAATCGTTGAAAAATGATCTAGGTTTAGAAAGTTATCTAACAGAAATAAAGAATTACTAGTATACCTATCTATATTCATATATGTGATACACCTATGTCACACACAGACACACAGACCCACAGACAAGCCTTTGATAACTGGGCATAATACACTCAGTGTGATAGTTTTCGGACAACCTGAGTTTTCAGACATCTAATGACATGCTGTTCGTTGTACTCACTTCGCATTGTATTGATAGCGTTTTACAAGTCATGTGTCCACATATTAAGTCAGGTGAAGCTGCTGTCCCGTTTTGGATAGTCTTTTTTGGGGGTAGAAGCTATTTCAGGCGCTACTATTTTATCAGTTTTTTATAACTTTTTTTAAATAATTGTTAATACTTTTGTTATAATTTTACCATACTGTATGGAATAACTAGATAGTATTGGAATAAAGTTATTATTATTATTTATTTATTTATTTATTTATTTGTTCATTCATTTATTTATTTATTTATTTATTTATTTATTAGCCGGTAAATATTTCTCTTTATCCTGCCATTGCCAAGTTCATCTTTCACCATCAGGTCAAGGTGGTTAAAACTAGTGAAGCATAACATGTCCTATGTGTTGCATTTTAACAAAAAATTGAACATTTGAAGACTCTTCAAAACATAGATATTGTAATAATGATTTTTACGGACTGAAGCTGCTGTAACAGACCAAGCTAAATGGGTGAAAATACATATTGTTTTGGCTTATTCAGGATTTGGACTGTTCAAATGTCAGTAACGAATGAAAACACAGTTCTATGTCTAACATGCATGAATATATTTGTAAATCTAAATCTGCATTTATGGAATATGAAGATATATAGAGGTTGGTCATTTTATCTTACATTTAATGATCTTTTTTCATAAATATACTGCAACAACTTGCAGGGTACTGTAATGATGATTGAATGAAGATTTTGCACGTCTCTGTTGTAGGATGTAGGAAGTAAGAAAGTTAATTTAATTGCCATCCTTCTGCAGACTAATATACTTAAGGAGTTGACAAGCTGTAACAGAATTGTATCTGTTAGGGTATAACATAAATTATGATCATATTGTAACCATGTCAGAGAAGTGTGTTGGTTCAATTTCTGTACAGAAGATGAAAGGCATTAATCTTACTAGTAGAAATAAATGCATTCAATAATGAAATAAACCCTCTTGGAAATACATCAAGCTTTAAAACCAGATTTTCAATTCTTAAATGGACCATACATTGGCTACTGATTATACTATGTACTGTACAGTGAATAGCCAATGAATGAAAGAAATGCAAGCTGGTTGTACAGATTCAAAGTTGCAGTGATGTTGCCCAGGCACAGTTTCATTTACCAAGGAAAACATTTATGGATCAATTAACATTTCATATTGTATGTTCTCATTGTCAGCTGTGTGTCATCAAGTTTTTTCTGATGATTGGCATAATAGATAATGTGAATATTGTAGTTGATCCAAATGTACCCATTATTTTTTGTTGAAACATGGAGATATTGCAAAAGTTGTAAAGTTAACTTATGGGTTCCTCATCATCTACAACTCAGAATAATGGATGATAATTGGTTGGCTTGTGTGGTGTTAAATGAAAATAATCGTCAGAAAACAGACTTGGAATTGAATTTTTATCAGGATATTTGCTGAGATAACAAAAATGCTTCGGTATAGGTATATACAACCTTGGATGCATTTGAGGAAGTCGGTGAAAAATTACATATCAAGACAGCATTATCGGCTAGCTGCAGCTACAAATGTGATTTGATTAGTGTTCACATCTATTGCCAATCTGATTATGAAGGACAAAGGTGATTAAACTATATTGAGGAAGAAAAGAAGAATGAGACTTACTGTATTCATTCAAGCAATGACATCCCTTGAAGGAAATCTGCTATATGAAGGCCAAGACTCATACCTACTGCAGTACTGATAGGAAATTGATTTTGTATTGAATCTTGATGCTTTAAAAGCATGTAATACATTTATTATCGTGAGACATAGTGATCAGGAGTTAGGCCTTTAAGACTAAGAGATGAACATTCAATGTTCACATTTACAATTTTGAAACACAAGGATCAAGAGTTAGGCCTTTAACAGATGTATGTATGTAGGCAATGCACACATGTAGTCAAGGGTTTCCTTAAAATATACCAACAACTGAGAAGAGGGAAAAAGTAATATTTAACTTAGCTCACAGGTAATGCAGTTTTTCTCTGTATTTATATAAAAAAATATGGCTGGTCACACGTTATTTTCTCTTTTGTCACAGTAGATCAATGTTGTTATGGTAGATGCGCGTAGGAGGCACTGTTTGAAATGTGTAGTTTGAATGTCAAAGGTCAGAACACCATTACACTGTCACAGCTTAAGCCCAAAGGTTTCTGATGCTGTAATAATGTTGAAAGTGTGAGCATTTTCGATTAAAATTTTAACTTCAATTTCTTTTTGTAAATATTGATTTTTTTCAAGTTTATAAAAAATTACAGTCATTTGAAATGTAAATTTATTGAAGTTTTAAAAAAATACAGCTGCATCTTAAAGGTAATTTAAAATTTAACCATGAGTATTTGTCTGATTATCAAAGCTATTTCATTCTGTGACAATTACTGTAATTTTCTTGTTTTATGCAAGTCAATATAAACATTTCAATAAAGACAAAAAATCTATGGAGTAACAATTTTCCAATAAATTGTATTCTTGAAAGTTCACACTATACTGTAAATTATCTCCGATTACAATCTATTCCTTATTTGTAATGATAGTCATAACACCTGGACATTATCTACCTGACTTATTAACTGTCATTGAGGTTACCAATAAAGATCGGTTCAGAGAAAATTAGAAGCAAGACGGCAGAAAAATTGGCCTAGGCTTCCATTCTGAAGTGAAGGAGTGATATTATTTTACAGTTTTGAAAAATTCCAGCACAATAATTTTGTATATTTAAAGCAGCTTGCAGATAATGTTTCACCTCCATGAAATTGATAATATTATAATATTCACAAAATTATAAACATATAGTATATTTAAATTCTGCAAACATCGTCACAAAATTCTGTGTATGCTCTGAAATATGACAACACTTCAAAAGTCCAGCATGAAGGTGACATTGTGTACCAAAACTGACCATCTTACTAATATTTGAAGCAAAGAGTGCCACTATGACGACATAAATGTAGTCTGGTTTTACTTGCGAGCAAAATGAACGTTCCAAGATTTAAAGGACTTAAGAATGTTGCAGTTCAGGGTTTAATATATTTTGATTAATGTAATGTCACTTAGATGTTCATGCATTCAGTATGTTGATTGCATTCAATATGTTGATAATGTAGTGAAGGAAAGTTGAAATATGAAAATAAATGACATATTCCAGTAGCAGAATTTAGCATTGAGGACAAATGTATGAATAACCAATTGCCTATACAGCAACTCTTTTTTGTACTATCAGTTTATCATCACTCAGGACTTACAGAATTATTGTCAAATCTTCCAGGGCCTTTGGTCACACACTGTTGGTTTTGTTTTGGTCAGTAATTCAATATTTCCTCAGCAAAATTAAAATATTACAAATTTTGGTAAATTTTGCAAAATTTTGCATCATTTTAATAATATTTGCTCCTGTGATGAAACTGGTTCATTTTTTAACAGAAAATGAATTATAAGTGGGAATCTTATTTCTTCATGGTGACAGCATCAAAGTCATAAATTTTTTCTGTTTTAGCTGTCAGTAAAGATTATCTCGTTAATCATATTTTATTTCTTGATCCATTCTGACATATTACCCTTAAATACCACCGTCAAAATATTATATTGAGTCTCTTAAGAATTCTAGTAGAAGCCATATCCTGAACTGGACGAATATTGGATAACAGCTTGCATCTCAGTTTCAATAGCTGCAGGACATTGCATGTCATTACATACTTAGCAGTGTTATAGAGACTTAAACCATTGCAAAAAATCAATGAATGCAATTTTTTCAGCCGTGTACATGATCTTTTTACAAAGCACTTCAAAAACTGTGAAGACACAAACAGTAATGCTGATAAAAGTATACTTTATTCAGCCATCATTGTGCTGCCAGATCTCATCTCCTTTTCCTGCTGAGTTTTTCCATAAATTCATATTCATATTCTTCTGTTCTGTGATGTTAAATGCCCCTCAGACATGTTCTAGAATTTGAATTGTAGATCTAGGGTAATAGTTTTCTTCAAAAATCACAACCCTTTGTTCTGTGAATGAAGTGTTTTCTGGTTCTTTAGCTATGTTTACCCACAGAATTTGCCAATTCTGAGAATGAAAACTATCTGAAGATATTATAGAAAGGAAGACATAAAACAAATTCATTATTTTGTATAACAAATTCATTGTTTTGGATTTTTATTCAACATTTTAAGATATACAGAGCTCTGTAAAATACTGTAATCAGTTGTCCTGTTTAACAATAAAACCAAAATATCCCTGTACTGCTATATTGTAATTATCAAGTGTGTGTCCTCATAAATCTTACTGAATGGTTGGCCATTACACAATATGAACAGTTTTTGAACAAAAGTTGTATTAAAATGAATACAAGTAAATGTAAAATTTCTGAATATTTTAGTAAGAATAATTCTGTTTCTCTTTGTTGCAGATATTTACCATAGCTTCTCTAGTGTGTGTAACCACAGCTAATTATGCAGGTTTGAATTATTTGTCACTGCCCCTGGCTGGTAGATCCAGATTCTTCGTATTTACATCGGTCGTGTCGCTATTGGCAACCACTGCCATCGTATTCTTTCATTCCACTGGCCTGTCACGTAAAATGCCCATCAACTGGCATCTATTTGTAAGTATCGATAATTTTGTAATATTATAACTGTCAAGTCTCTTTCACAATAAGTTGATATCTCTACTTAGATTCACCTGAATTTCTCTGTCATCCGATGATGGAGGATGTATTCTTATCTTTCTCTCATTTCAATCAAAAGACTACACTTCTTTTAATCTCAAATTGATGCTGCGTTTCCTGTACCGCTTGATGTATTGTGCATTATTTTTGTTCCCATGCCTTGTTCTACTCCAAAAATCTTGTTGAAATGCTTTCTGTTCAACTTGTCTTTACAAGCTGTGTATGTGTGTAGTTTTATGCTGTTGTTAGTAAGTGAATTTTAGTCAGGACCTAAGTTTGTCATCAATGACATTACACATTGTACACACATTGTACTCACATTGTACTCATATTGCACACATATTGTACACACATTGTTTTCAAGACTAATACTTCACATTTCAACACACTGAGAGAATATGAACATGTACCTGATTTCTACCAGAACAATACCCAAAAAAATCATTAAAGGTTTGTCTAACCTTACAAAAGCCATTGTCCCTATAACATGCATGTACAACCTGTTAGCGACAAAACTTAGCACACATATAATGCAATGCATAGATTTTA
Organism: Ptychodera flava; assembly: GCF_041260155.1. Classification (NCBI taxonomy): domain Eukaryota; kingdom Metazoa; phylum Hemichordata; class Enteropneusta; family Ptychoderidae; genus Ptychodera; species Ptychodera flava. Next base: position 36,895,493 of record NC_091940.1, read on the forward strand.
CTCATTGTGCAGTGTTAATTACACTGGTTGACTCTCTGCCAAAAGAAAATTGACTCATTTTCTAAATCTTGATTTTAAATTTGTCTGAGTGATTCTGTGTCAAGCTGACAGGAGTGACTGTCTAGTTCCTCATGTCTCAAGGGAGATCACTCTGTGTATTCAGGTTGATCTTGTATGCAAGTTATTTTTTGCTTAAGTGTTTGTCTCTCAAGTGGTTTGAAATCTACGATAAGTATCATTCATGCAATGTATCATTGTTTAATTCTGTTCCTTATACAAGAAAAGGCCTTTTGAAAGATACAAAGACAAAAATTTTGACAGAAATTTTCAGTCATATAGTCAAACATAAGTATGATTTATGATCAAATATTTATTACAATGCATTTGGTATTATAATGAATTTTGTAGCAGACTACTCTGCTTATGCAAATTAAAGAGCATTTGAAATGTTTTACAAGCTAAAAATTAGAATATCTGAAAATTTATTGAAGTGTTAACGGGAGTGTATGCACACATGACAAGCAGAAGATAGTTCAGTAGTTTGCTGTTAATCATGCTACTTGACAAAAGATGTTTCTAAAGAGCATGGAAAGTAATTTAAGCGTCTAATGTGGAATGATGTAAGGTTATTAAAAAAATCAGTCATGTATGGATGATAGTCAATATGAGGCATATCAATACATCACGCATAGTGCCTAAGTCCAGACATAACCGTATTTTGTGCATAAATGTATTATCATATACCCTTTGTCTCTGAACATGATATGCCAAGAGACTTCCGGTGAAGAGCGGCACTTTTAAAGAAAGGTCGTATTGCCATGCATTGTGTATTAGCTACAAGGATGTGGATGCATATCACACCTGGAAGTAAAATTGTTACAAGATAAGTCACGTGGCTTTAACAGTAGAATCTCTGTTTTCACCGACATACCTGTTGGCACGATTCCAACTCTCCTTGAAGCTTGTATTGGTGATGGATACTACAAATTATTATTCAATTGAAAATGTTACATTAAAACACTCTCTTTTTTTGTTAGTTCAGTTAAACTGCATTTGTTCATTGAACTCTATGTAAACATTGTCGAAAGTTTTGTAATGTGCTGTGAAACAGTATTGTTTTAATAACTGGTAAGATTACAGGTAAAATTTCAGCTGAACTCCACATTTGCATACCAATGGGGCCATGGGGACTCTCTGCCCTTATTTGCATGCATACTGTACAAATATATTGTAGCATATTGTACGATTCAAACTCCTTTGGTTATTGTAATAGGAATATGATATCAAATTATATTGATATCATATTGATAATGAAGTACCATACATGTGATAATGCACAAATAAAAACAATAAAACCCCTTCAATTTGTTATTTATCACTAAGACAGAAGTTGGAACCATATCACTTGTATCATTAATTTACGTTCAAGCCACCTGGACATTCTTTCATTTTACACAGTTTTGCTACACTCTGTCAGTCCCACTCCTCCATGGCAGTCATCATTGCAGTTGTCCATTCCTGTATCTGTACTGCAGTTTCTCCTTGACCAAGAATGAAACCTGATTTCATCACTACACATGTATGTCAAAGTCTGACATACATGCCATATATCCCATATCCCATATATACTGTATTACTGAGACTAATGTGTTAGCATTTCATTGCCATTAGTTAATCACTTTTCTTTCAAGCAATATGGATTCTTAGTTATTTTCAGAAGGTTATCTTTAATTGTGGAAGACCATAGCTGTAATTATTGGCATTCAGATCAGGGCTAGACTTCCTTTACACAACCTACTTGTTGAAACCTGCGTAGGGTTCAAACAAAAACAATTGTCTTTTGAACAGAAGTCATTCCGAGAAAAAAAAATGCAACATTCCAGTCCTAGAACCTGGAAATGCATGTATGTTAGAGGGTCAAGTTATTGAATAAGGTGCATGAATAGCAATTTGAGAAAGATACAATGCAAAATTATCTATGTAAACTGAAAGTAGTGGAAACCGAGTCTTACCTCCTTCTCCTTTTAATAATAATCTGAGACAATTTTATTATTTTTGTTTAAAGTATGCTTGCATTTTATTGTAGTACAAATGTGGCTGTGGTGGAGGAAGACTGCAAGCTGTTTTGATGATGTCTTGTCTAAGTTGATAAGCATATATGATAACTAGTGATATGAAGTGATACAGCTGTGGTATTGAAAGTAGTGTAATACTGAAATTAGCATCATTAGTGAGATTGAAGGGGGCTTTTATCTGATCCATGGATCAGCCTAGTCATATTGTCACAGATACGACACTAGCAATGACATTTGAAGCGTCTACAGCGACAGCTAGTCTCCAACCAATCTTACGATTAGAATAGTGATGCCATTAAAAAGTGAAGTACCCCAAAAGTCTTAAAATCAGATGGGTTATACCATTTCACTTTCCTACTTCCCCCATATTGCAGTGAAAACCAGCAGTGTACTGGTTGTCATGGAGATTGTTATACCAGGGCAGTAGACTTCATATCACCTTATTGTCAAGTAAATTTGTGCACTGTGCTAATTCTGGAAAATTTTACATACAAAAGTTCAGTATAGAGCAGGTTGGCTTTATAACAGCGTTATCTAGACTTTAAAAATAGATTGAGTTGGTTTTGTATCGGTATTTGATTTCCTTTGGGTGAAATTGACATGATCAATGCCTGGGGATATGCAGCTGATGTAACACTGAATCTAATGCATTTTAATGTCACAGCTAAATCAAGGTCAAAAGTCAGACTGCATGGGCCGATCTGCAGTCTAAAAATCTTGTGATTTCCTATGGAAGTTAAGCCATCAGGAAACATGGCATGTTAGAGAGAATTGATGTGAGTTGATTGATACAAAGTTATCAGGGCATATGTTAACGCCTTGGAATAACTGAATAGCATGGTAACAGTTTCTCACAATTTTGATCAGAGTTTCAGGATTTTTGATGAGCGTGCAAAAATAGTTACACTGTTTCTGACTAAAAATGAAATACCCATTATATAGTGATTGGTCTTACAATTCAAATGCCAAAAGCTACTGTTCAGTGCAATGAAAGTAGTTTTGGTAGGACTGTACAAGAAAATTTATTAAGATAAGTAACATTAGATAAGTAACAATTGTAATTGGGCGAAAGCCCTGTTCCCAGCAAGTAAATAAATAAATAAATAAATAAATGAGTGAGGATAGCATTAACATTCAATGATAGATGAATTTCTTAAATGAATGAATATTGTGGGGAAAAGTGCCAGCAAGTGGTAGGATTTTCTTTTAATTTGTCCATATTAATGTAATCATTATAACATAATATGAGTTTGAGTGTAGTCTTAATTCATCTCTTTGGTATCCCTGAATGCTTGTCTCAAAGTCACAAAAAACTAATATATTACCTGTGCTGCAACTTAGTGCTACTCACTCCAATATAAACTTTTGATGATAATTTATAGAAATACAATGAACTTGAATTTGAAAGATATTTTTTCCTATTTTACAGGATTTTCTCCTCTGCCTTTTCCTGTCATTCCTATATTTAGTAGCGTCTTCACTGATTGGTTCAGCCTGTGTCATCTACCAAAATAAGTACTCTGATTGGACAGCTGTGCAACTACCCACTGGAGTAGTAAGTATAGTCATTGAAAAACAAACAAACACACACCAACAGTGCTTACATATCAATTAAGAATTTCCACTTTACAATTCAAAGCAAAAATTCCATAAATATTGAATGCCAGTTATTTATTCATTTACGATTTTGAAATTTATATCTTTCACACTCCTTTTTAGTAGAAACAATATTCTCTGATATGCCTCTGAGTTGTGATGATAAACACAGCACTGTAGTGTGCTTTTTGATAGAAATTTACAATTCATGAAATCTTCCACGTTTATCATTTGTTTCTTTGCAATGTGCCCTGTTACTCAGAGATTTAGAACAAATTTGTGAGTGTGTTCTCCAAGTCCAGATGTGCTCTATACAAAACTACAGACATGACTGATGACTAGGCAGACGTCAGCAACGGCCAAACAGACCCCTATGGTGAACTGAAATGGAAGAAAGTGCCCTTTGATCATACTCTGTACAACAGTCGCACAATCATCTAATCTGTCTTTCACGTCAGTATGTGTGTATAACATCCTCTTTGCCCACAGATGATTGACTAGCAAAAACAATAAAATATTATTTATCACATGTCTAGAGGATGTATGGTTCATAATAGTTTGGATAATAGAAATATGAATTTCATGCCTCATTTGAGATTCAAAATGTGTGTAATGAGTTGATTTGAAAGAATTTTTCTGAACACCGTTTCCATAGAAACAAGTGCTTGTAATCTGTTTCAGTTTTCTGCTGCAGTGACATTTTGGATTGAAGTCAGTGCAATGTCAAATGTGTGAGCTGACATTGTATTCACTTCAGTGGTCTTTGTAGAAGCATAATACACTGTGTTTCTACACATCACGCAGCTGTGACCGCAAAGTACAGGTGATTTGTGCTAAAAAAAAGACAGGAAATGTCTCCTATATTTGCATGCTGTAAATGGCTTGTAACAGCCTGAACAAATCAACCGCCAACAAACGTATTCAGGTTCCATATTCTATCTTTTCGCATAGACTCTAATGGTGCTTGAAAACTTCACTGTTCAAAATTAGTGGTTGTCTTTCAAAATTTTGACTCGATGAATTCTTTTGAAACTGAATAACAACAAATTGTAGAGAAAAACAAAAAAAAACATTAATTAATGTAAAAGCAGACAGTTAAATTAGTTGCAAAAATTTCACTGAAACAAGATTTTACATTCTCTACACTGTCTCAAATTTTCTACATAATTTCCTTCAATGCATTAAATCCAATATATACAGACATTTTCCTGTGACTTTCTGCCTTACGACTTGGCATATGATTTTCTTCTTCAATTTTGAATGAAAATACACATACCAATGCACGCATTTACTGCATGTACTTTTGCAACAGGAGATTAGAAAGGAAAGCCAATAACCTTCTGGTGTAGCTTTCATTGAAATTATAAAGCAGTATTGTACAGTGTGTATGAATAATGGATTTGAGATAGGAGAAAACAGACGCATTCAGTGAAAACCTAGACTTTACAATCTGTCCTGTAGATACTCATGAAACATCAACAAGTATTCAGGTTTGATATTTAAATGTTCAGTAGAAGGATGTCAGTTTATTGTCACCCCATGTCTATGTATGGAGGTCAAATTCTGCTGTAGAAAAAAATGAGATAAGACCAACATTGATGGTGAAAGAGTGAATCATGACCACAGTGATACTGGAGTTTATTTTATAATTTTTATTGACAAATAAGTATTAATTTCAACAAATTCTAATATTGTATAAATAATAATACTTTGACCTGTTGTAGGTTGTGTTGTTCTGAGATGAAAAGAAAGAATTGTATTTATTTTAGTTTATTATACAGCTTTATTTGTCTTGATTTGTACAGATCTTGGGATATGTTTGCCTGGTGCTGTATGGTGTCGGAGCTGTTCTTGGATACAGAAAATGGAAGAGAGGGAGTCAGTTTTTACATCGCAGACTGGAAAGAAGACAACAAGGCTGTACTTCTACTAATGTACTCACCTAAAATTATCTCAATTAATATAATTAATTTAATTATGAAAAAATTCTATATTTTTAATTCAGTGTTCTTAAGAATGAGTGATTGTTTACAATTCAATGTCATACATGTAATCTGACATACAGCAGATAACCATTTTGACATTACAATTGATACTGGTGTTATGTTAATTTCACCATGGAGGTTGTTATGGAGACAGACAGCTGTGAAAATCTCATCAGTAGTCGTGTTCACCCTAGTATTCGATGATTTGGAACCAAGCCATGAACACACATGTAGACACATCACTAACTAGGGTAATACAGTTACTGTAATAGTGTGTGGAGAATGATCCAGTATTTTACCTAGTTCAGTACTGCAATGAAATACTTGTTTCTGCCATAGCACTGCATTTGTATTTATTTATTTATTTATTTATTTATTTATTTATTTATTTATTTATTTATTTATTTATTTATTTATTTATTTATTTATTTATAAATTGATATGTTTTATTTCATTTCTGTGCTGTTCAATCCCAAATTGTACAAAAACATTAGAAAGATGTTAATATTCATACATATCCATAATACTGTAATTAAGAATTCCCAAAGAGGATCATTCTTGTGAGTTTAGCAAGTTGAAATATTTTCATTTTATCATTGTTGATTTTATGCAGTGTTCATGGCACCATGGTGTGCTATCATTTATGTCTGGAAGTGTGCTTACACGAGATAGAAAATGTCTCAGACACAGTCCTAATGGACTTTTCAAGAACTTAGATCAACAAATACTGATCAGTGCTCCCTCTCCCACCATCTGCCAGAATGTTTATAAGATTTCTGTAAAACAATAGGACCAAATGTAGCTTTGATACAGAGAGATGGATGGCCCTTTGGCAATTATCAAATCCTTTAACTCTCTCTGTGAACTTTGGGTTCCCTAACCAGAAAATGTGCATGTACTTATCACAGAACACAGAGCTAAAATGTCTTTTCATGTAACTTCACCGTCAGAGACTAGCCAGACACCCTGTCTGTTGTCGCTGCCCTGAACATTTCTACAGAGCAGAGTCAAAAGAATTAAATTCAATAGAATGAAAATAAATACATTTCACTTTCAGAGGTTTGAAATACACTGTGTTGGAAAAGCTGAACATTTGTACGTTCAGTAGTGTGTCTGGTGAACAGCCTGGCATTGTACTCATAAACATTGTGGTCCTACAATGTGATGACATGACAGAAAATTTCAAAATGCAAATTTTATGTGATAATGCTTAGGCTGTAATAAGTCATTGATCTGCAAAAGGATACATGTGTAAGTACAACCACGAAGGGACTGTGGTACAGCTTACACAATTATGAAAGCAGACAGTGTGACTTCCTAGCAACATCCATGTGGCATTTAACTGATTAACAACTTCAAATATGTAGAATTTTACTGAAATTAGTGACAATGCAATTTATGTTATTACTTTCTCTCTAAAATTGACGTAACAAATGTAAAAAGCGATTCTCTTCTCTTGATATTTATTCTCTTCACTTTTGGTGTACTTTGTTGTTTTGTAATTCCAATCTTTTCATGATAAATCTGAACCAGCATGACTGTAGTACTATATAACTGTACAATCAGAGCAATTACTTATTTAAATCATTGGAAATTTGAACATTGAAATTCACCAAAGAAAAGTGCAAATAGAGCCAGACTGTAAATTTGTATCCAGATTCTGAAAGTAACTTTTTTTCTCAGTAAAGTTGTGATGTAAGATGCTGAAACAATTTGTCCAGGCTGTGTGATAATGATTGCTAATTGATCTTGTTTACTGTCACAACAATCAAGCACAGACAATATAAATACTCAAATTGTTGTTTGTAAATAGAAATTTTGCCAACCAAATATGGTTTCAAAAATGTCAATTCATTTCTATAACATGGTATATCTTTCCACAGTAGTTTGTCACATGCCAGTATATTTGCATTAATGCCCTCACACTAATGCTAAGATAAAATTTAAACCTTTTCAAGAGGCTGATGTTTTCTCCAAGTTATCACTACCGCAATGAATTCTTCTTGAAATATATCCTTTGACTGGCACAGGTATCCAGCAGCTTTCATTCATATTGAAACAGTACTTTCTACGAAATATTTTATTACATTTTTTTCTTATTTAGCAATGCCGATAAAGAGCGATGTTGAGAGCTGCAAATACCACCTGCAGTGATGTTTTAGCTTGCAAGATCATCTACAGAGACATTGTACTCTTTTGATGGAGCCAGCAGCAACTGTTGATGTCAAAATTTCCTTGCTTTCTATCTCCGTAGTTTTTTGAAGTAAATTACAGACATTCAATATAAATGGAAAAAACTCTCCCAAAAAGCACAAACACTGCATGTGACAGGAAAGAATCTCATGCTGTAGAATAAATTAAATCACTAATACTGTTTACAGTAGTCATAAATTGTCCCACATATCTGACACAGATTTTGATTTTTTGAGAGGATTATTTTTTTCCTCTTTTTATCGTGAATTTATCTAGCTGAAATGTAAATGTTGTATGAGATTATTTCATGTAAGTGTTGTAGTATATTTATTTATTATATATTTTGGTACCGTAAGTTATGTATTATATTTATTTATATATTTGGTAATGTAATTTATTTGTAGAAACTTGTTCCATATACCAGATGGAAAATATTGTGCAATATCATATTTGTACTTATTGTTTTTATGTCAAGATATTAAAGGTGTGTCACCAGAGTACAATCTACAAAATTTTGTTGTTATCTGCTGTTCAAGTTATTTACCATGGATGAGTAGTTTTCCAGGGGGACATCCAGACACTTATCATTGACAATCCCCTGTATGCTTAATGATTTATCCCTTTCTTGGGAATTGTCCACCAGAAAACCATTTTACAAACGGGACATGGTATCACCCTATTGAAACCTAAAACTCCACAGTATCCCCATAGGATCACAGACTAGCAGCCAATTTGGAATCAAGTTATGTTCACCTGCAGCATGCAAAACCATAGTGATTTATGCAGGCTGCCAGGCAATCCATACATCAATACACTGTAGCAGTATGCCTTCTAATAAACATGTATTTCTGGAAACTGCATCAATTTGAGGAATTGTGGAAAATTTCTTGCATCAGCCATATATCTTAACATGTGAACCAAAAAATTTGCTTGCTTCTACAGGCAATTTCTTAGTCGGTTGTGGTGCTTCGTATTGGTTTGGAGGGTGCACTGTAGCAAGTCAAAAATTGCTTCAGGAAAAAAACGGACATGAACTGAATAAAGGGACTACACAAGTATTGGAGGAAGCATAACCTTTTGCCAAAATGATTTGGCCTGAACTCATTGTTGTTAATGGTGAATGTGGACCAGTTCACATGCAGGGAATTGGGGTGAACAGGTTTAGGAGTCGGCATTCATCTGACAAATGACTTCATAAGAAGCCCCTATGAAACATAGGAAAATGTTTTCCTCCAGTAACCGTTTATGACTCCCTGAAACTTTAAAGATTCGCCAGGAATGATAATGGAACTTGGTCTGGGGACTGAAGTGAAGGAATACTAAATTTATGTGAACAACTTTGAAGGTGATGCACTGATTGAAATAAATCACAATAATTTTCATTCATTGCTGGAAAATAGATATTGGAAACAATGCTTTTCCTGCCAATTTTTGTAAGATCATTCTTTGCAACCATGACAGAAAGGACTGGCAAGTCAACATTGTTAATATAAATTCTCCAGATCACAGGTCAACTGACAACTTCCAAAGCAATATCACGGCACATCCAATGGAGGGTGTCATTGCTGTGAAGAATGCACGCCTTTTCCTCATTCTATAAGCAAGGAGAACAATCTTGCCTGATGTTCTAAGCTCAGCAGTGAACACAAATTGTTGATGAAATCATCATATTACATGCAATGTGTAGATTTTCAATCTTTGAAAACTTGTTATGACAAGAATTTTGGTTGATGCATTCACTACTTGTACATAACCTGTGAATAGAAGCATGAATCAAATGTGTATTTCAGGGCTCGAAATTAGCGGTGGTCTTGCGTCAAATGACCACCATTTTTCCACGCTTGACCTCCAAATTCTGTAACTGGTGGTCATTTTGACCACCATGGAAAAAAATTAGTATTTCAGCGGTTGCCGGTTTGTCTGATGGCATGGCGAGGGCACCGTTTCATCAATACAACATTGCAATTGGCCTTGAAGAAATTGATACACATAACGTTTCTTTCCTTTTTGTGGCGCAGGGCCTTCACAGATGCCAATAAACTAAATTTCATTTTGCAACATTTATGCAAATATTTCTTGCAACGGAAAAAAAATTCAAACTCCTTCTACTTGTCATTACAAAACATTAGACAACGCAGCGATCACTTTAGAACTCTTGTAAGTATAAAAATACGATTGCAAGATAGACAACATGAACGAATTGTGCCACCTGTTTGCATGTTATTTGGGTTCCAATAAAGCACGAGTCAGTAGTTAGAAGTTGTTGGCAAAATCAGTTTTTTTATCCAACATCGGTATTATTTTTTTTTTTCACTGTACAGACCTGTATTTTTTGGGTACAGCCATGTTCAGAGACTCCCACCATAACATTGACCTCTCTTTTCATGAATACAAAAAGCCTGATAATATGATTCAGTTCAAAAAAAAATATTGACTACCAGTTTCCTTAAAATGACCACCAAATTTAAAATGTGGCGGTCAAAATGACTACCAGGATAAAATGTTAATTTCGAGGCCTGTATTTGGAGTAAAAACTTAATTCAATCATGATCCAATAGGCGAAGGCCCAATCACAATTACTCACTACAAATCATCCAATGAACTGATGAGAAAAAAAGTGCCCTGCTCAAGGGCACAACACCATACTCAATTGTCAGAACTCACTATCCCCTAATAGAGAGTCTGGTACCCTGACCACTAACCACAATGCATTCTGAAATGAACCCTAATCAAGGCCTCACAGTGCCTTTACCAATACTGGTCAAATTGTTGCTTGCATTAGTAGAGCAAAATTGGACTGGTTGCCAAGGAAATGAAGAAAAGCTGCAACAAAATGACATCAATGACTAAAAACATCAGATAATTTGACCCGTTGTCAAGGAAATGCAGAAATGATAGCACTGATACTACATCATTCGCCATATTTTTTTATCCTTCTGAAAAAATGCATAAAAGCAGAAACGAAAAACATTGACAGTTGAACAATTCTTTATTTCAGTCTAAATGTACAATGAGTGTGCCAGGACTGAAAATTGGCTCCTGGTATGACAGTTTGCTTTGAAAATCTTTTTCGACGATAAAATTGCAAGATGATTGGTCTAATTATCTGCTACATCAGATTTCTCTCAAATACCAGTATTCATTGGCAAAAGATATTGTAAAACTTCTTCCCTTCTCTGTGAATTAATCACACAGAAGCTACCAAAGCTTTTGCAATATGGCAGATGTGTTCGATGGGAACATTGTCATGCTCAACAGATGTATCAAAAGAAGCCTTTTGGGTAAAAATAAATTTGTTTTAAGTTCTTCACCACAATGAAGGTTAAATATTCTTCATATTCATTTCACAGTGACAAATCATATCAGGATGGTAACTGGTATCCTATGCTCAAATTCCCCAGTAAATCTCTTCATTTATTCAAAATATATTTCTGAGCATTGTTAAAGGTATACTGTCACCTGTTCCAATTTTGCCACAGTTACCATGGAAAGAGAAAATCTAACAAATCACAGATTTAAAGCGGGTGGCCGCATTTTAAAAACAGCGCCCTCAAATGGGCTTTTTTAATACCAAGGAACGCCCCTTTGACCACATATAGGCATATTTAGATTACCGGTGACTGTATACCTTTAAAGACAGCAAATCAAATGTGGTGGACTGATTATAAATGGAAAAAATATTGACTGGGCCAAAATCATATGCTTTGTTGCAAAAAGCTGCCAAAACCGTTCCAGATATGAATGAAGTAATGCTCTCTGGATTGGGTTGATAAGACAATAATGCCATTACTGAAAACAGTGATATCTCAAATGGCACCATCAAAATTGAAATTATGCAAATCCATACCATTTATAGTCCTTACTTGCATTGTTGAGCAAATGCAGTGATCAAAGCACTCCTGAAAAAATGGGCATTTTTTGGTATTTATTTTTGTATCTACTACTTGTCCAATTGTAACTTTCCAATATACATTTCAAATTCCTGAACTTTTCTCATCCTGATTTGATGTTTTCAGTTGGCAGGTTGAACCACTGAAGAGTCTGAACAGGATAATTTGAAATTTTACTCATTTTGGGTATCATCACCATGGCAACAAAATTACTTGTACCAGAAATCTTGATCAGTGACATATCTTCTGTAGTAAGGATCTTTGTTTTCAACAATTAAACTTCTTTGTTTATGTCTTGGAGAGCTTCGACAATAGATGTATCGTCGTCCTCGTCGTTTGACAAAGTAACAGTCTTTGCATCTACGTTTCAGTACGACTTTTGATTTGAAAGTGTTGACAAGTTGTACTAAGGGCAGGAATGGCAGCAGAATCTGTTCTCTTTTCCCAATGCAAGGAACTGCTAACTGTTGCTGCCTTGGTAACTCTTGCTGTCTTGATTGGCTGAGTATGCTATACGATGACCTCAGTGCTGTACTTGTAGAAATCCATGAAGATGTAAGCCCTCTAGTGGCGACTGATAGCAGACCTGTACACCTTCTAATGAGGGAGGCCATGACTCCTGTACTCGGTACTCCTGTACTCCAATACTCTGTGAAAAACAAAGTTAGAATGATTAAAAACATGACTGACTCCAATTTTTAATATGGTAGATAAAATATCACATGGAGCAAACAAACTGTAAAATTTGTGGGTTGAAATGTCAACTGCGGTTGAAAAAATATAATTTCTGTCTGTGAAGAATCATGTCAACAATTACAATTGTGTTTGTGATAGTTTTGAAGCCTTAAGTTTTACAGAGATGGTGTTACTGTGATGTAAAAGTTAACAGATAAATTTAATTTCAAGTATAAAGACAACATTTCAACAATTGGAAGAATTCTGTACACTTTTTAGACGACAAAACATGAACATTTTATCCATGCTTCTACTAGTGCGCTCACAAAGCAGAACTGAAATGCTATTGGCAGAAACGTGTTCTCTATGACTCAGGAAAATTTCCATGCTCACAAAGTGATATTGGTACAGAACTAAAACTTTATCTATTGAGATATTCACGTCAAAAATAAGAAAAGAGGCAACTCTGTCAAACTTTCAGTTGAAAACGTTAACTTTTAAGAGCTCATTCTGTAATTTTGCCATGATATGTATTATTGAGTTGTCAGGGGCCAGACAAATACACCTGAACCTTGGGAAATCTTAATCTTTAAAATACATGAGAGAGAATATGATTTTCTTAAAAGATTAACCTCTCTAATGCACATTTAGCTGTAATGATGTAAACGATGGCTACAACAGTGTTTGCTGCACCGCACCGACTGGCCGGCTGGGTTTTGAGGGTCTCGTTTACATCATGTGCATCATCATGTCCCTCAAGCCCTAGGCCTGTACACGAATGTGCATCCACGATATTAGTTATTAGGGGAACACCATTTGATTTCTGGGGGGGTATGGAGGATTTTGAGAAAAAAAAAATTTGTCGCCAGGTGAGATAGAAGAAAAAAAAAAATTGATCCTGTCACGGCCTGAGAAAAAACAAATTGTCATAACAGACAGAAGTGAAAAAAAAATTGTCACAATGCACCAGAAATTAGCAAAATTTGGAAACCTTATTCTCATGTATTCTTTGCCGGCGCGCCGCCATAGGCGGTGCAAATGTTTTTACCAATTCTTACGTTTTTTTCTTAGCACTTATGATATAAGCATGCACTACATAGGTCTACTTTACATCTCAGTACACTCAATGTTTTCCTTCCCTTTACTGACCCAAGAAATCATATTTCAGGATTTCTGTTGCAATATCTCAATGGCATAGGCACTATCTAAAGGGGACTCTTTGACTTCTGTAAATTGTGAAAATTTTAAAACACAAGACAGGAGTCAATAAACGAGTGTTAAAATCAATATATTATTCTCTCAATATAAATATATTAGGAAGATGTACAAGTTGACAATGAAAAATTGAGGAACAACAAATATAATGAAATACAAGGGAGGGGGTCACTAAATAAATAGAAAACTTCAGGGGGCGTTACTCAAAATGTGGAGAGGAAGAAGGGGGGTGGGGTTACTCAATTTTTTTTGGCAAAATAAATTGAAACACATCTCAGATTGCACCATTGCATACATCCATTTCTCAAAATTTTAAATGCGAGATGGGGCACCCCCTCTCATGCTCTCCCCCTTGGGTCTTCTAACAGTTTTACTGGTAAAAGACAAATTTAAAATACCTATCGGATTGCACTACACTGCACCGTGGCGCACATCAATTTCTCAAAATTTTCACAGGATCTAGGACAAAACTGAACTGTTGTGAATTCATCCTTTATTATCACAGAAACATGTTTTCATTTACCTCAGTTCAATGACCATTTTGAAAGTTAAACATACCATATTCATGCTTTTCATTAGAAGCTGGCAGCTGGAGAAATGACACAAGAAGGTCACAGATTTTCCGTTCCTGTATATTTATTTATCTTCAGTCTCTGGCAAACAGAACTGTTTTCCACAAATTGTATTGTCATTGTTTGGTTGTTGAATATTGTGACACAAACACTGATCATGCATAAAATGTAAAAAAATATTGCAGTGTTTAAAGAGGCACTCCCACTTGGTAACATTTTTAAAACACTTTTTTTTAATGCCAACGGCCGATATTTGACGTGGCGACTCCACGCGGATCGCAGGATATCGATAAAAACATGTCATTTCCCGAGCGTATTTTTCACATCCCGAAGTTTTACGATCGTTTCTGGTTATGACCCGAAATCCCCCGAAAGTGTGTTGTTGTGCTGATTGACGATATTCTAAGGAGTCCACAAACGTTCGAATGACGCAATTAATTTACCTCCTACTGCGATGACTTTATATACATCATTATCAATGCCTTTACCTCTGGTAATTCTTTTTTAAAACTTCTCCTTAGTTTTTGTTGTTTTCATTATTCTCAATCAGTTTTATTAAATTTTTAAACAATACCACATAGATATCAGTTTTTACGTGTAAAATATTAGTTGCCTCTGATGACTACATTTTGTCGTCTGCCACACAGTAACGCGTGGTTCAATATATAGCAGCCGCCGCATGTGGTATGCGCGCATACCACGCGGCGGCCACTATGCATACTTTGTATCAACCGCAAGTATCTGTGCTAGTCACCAATGCGCATTCTGGTGGAATCAGCAAACTTTGTTTTTCGTTTTTTTGCCGAGTCAGTAGGACTCGGCTTTCTCTCATGGGACATGACCGCTCACCGACACGACACGAGTGGTACTGCTGTGGCGTACAGCAGCGTCAGCGTAGACTCGTACTCCATAGCTTAGTTGACAATGGCCCCGGTGCTGAACGTTCTATGTTCGGAAGCTGAATTCAGGTGGGCCACCGGAATTCAAACTTTAGTTTTTTTGAGGACATGTTTTTATCGATATCTCGCGATCCGCGCGCAGTCACCACATCAAATATCGACCGTTGACATTAAAAAAAACGTGTTTTAAAAATGTTACCAAGTGGGAGTGCCTCTTTAATGTCATTTTCAAACAGTTTTACCGAGTGCAAAATAACCTGAAACTCCTCTCAGATTGCACCATTACACACATTAATTTCCCAAAATTTCCAATACGAGAGGGGGAAACCCCCTCTCGTGCTCTCCCCCTTGGGGTGTTCTAACAGTTTCACATAGTAAAAAAAAATAAAAACACCTCTCAGATTGCACCAGACTGCACCATTGCACACATCAATATCTTAAAAATTTCCATGCAAGATAGGGGAAAGCCCCTGTGACACTTTCCCCCTAAGCCTCTCGCGTGTTCTCCCCCTGTACTTTCAAATTCTGCCCAGTCAGATATCCTAGTGAAAACCCTGTCATAAAAACCCATCCAAATTAAACATGTACTATATAGTTAGATACTGCGTAAGCTTTTATATCTTTATTTTATTGTGACTTACTATTTCATTTTGATGGGTTCACCTTTTTTGAACCATCATGAGATAACTGATGATAGTCTAGCAGAGTACATCAGGATTTCAAAGGTCTTTACTGTTGCTGTATTTTGTAAATGTTACAAATACATGTATTTGTATTTAACTTTTCTAAGTGGGGGGGGGGGGGTGGATCAGTCAAATGTCAGAGTTAGAGAGGGGAGTTACTCAAATTCATCATGGTTGACGGGGGGGGGGGGGTGTCACTCGAAATTTCTGAGTTTCAATGACGGCTCCCTTATACAACGCATCACAAATTTGATGACAAAGGAAAAAAAATTGCATTGCTACTCCATTTGAAAAAAAAAATGACAGTAGCAAAAAAAATTGCTGTCACTGTAACAGGAAAGAAAAATTTGCTCCCATACCCATTTCCTCCATACCCCCCCCCCCCAAAAAAAAAATCAAATGGTTCTCCCCTTACTGATATAATACTGCTGCACCATGGATGTACAAAAATAGTGTTGCACTTGCAAAAATTCTTTGTTGTTTTACCTTGCAATGTTTCCTGAAATACTGATTGTAAATTTCTCTCGCCGTCCTCTGTCCTCCGTTGTTTAGAAAGCTGGCTCACAATGCTGAAGTTACCTCGATCATTTAGTGTGATTACTTCTTGGCTGCGAGCTGTTGCATCGTTCGTTACGTTGGCTGCATGCACGAAACAGCTTTAAGCAGACCACCTAAGTTGTTATCAAATGTACCTTATTCAGTAGTTTGAGAATTGAAATGGACATTAATTTTATGTAAAATAGATTGAAATTTCACAGCTTATTACTTTTCTCTATCATTTGTGACAAGATGCCAAAATTATATTATTTTCCCCAAAGTTAATAGACTAATTGTCATATTATTTGTGCGGTGATAAAAACTTATCGTCAAGTTAAAAGCCCCTCCATCCCATGACAGCTTGCAACAAAGATGGCGGCACTCCGGTTGTTATCAAACCGGGTTCCAACAATTTCAAGACAAATCCAAAATATTGCAAGACCTATCAGTACATGTCACAGATGTTTCCTTGAGGATAAACAAGTGACGCATACAGGCCAGGTTAGTTTAGCAAATCTGAACCCGAATTGTATGAACTTTCGCAATGTAAGGGCTTGCGCTGGCGATCGTGCAGCGCTGCTGCCCAGTTGAACTTGTTTGACCTTCGAAAGTGCCAGTCCCGATAATTACCGATGTTTAGTATAGCAACTTGCATAAGCAATGCGTAACGTAACCACTCTGTTACATAGTTTGTACTCTTAATGGTGCAACTCTCTCGAATGGTTCAACGTATTTGTGAAAAAAATAATCTGACCTGTATATGGCACCTATCTTCCACCATGGAGGTACCTCCATGCTTCCACCGACCATGGACGTACTTTATTTACGATTGCTGCGAATCGCCATCCGCCGCCACTAGACTTCGGTGCAGCAATTGTTCCAGGGCCTTTGTATTACCATGGAGGTAGGAAAGTCCTTTCCTACCTCCATGGTATGACATAACTGTTGTTTATAGTTTAGTTATCTACTTATCCAAGGTTCTCTTAGGTGGATCTTGTGCATCTTTGATACATAAGGGTTTGATTTGAAGGAGCTCCACGGTGTGGTTGACAACGGCATCGCCTCCTGCAGTGAGTTACAACTCGGAGGCCTAACCATGTCGTCCTGAATCTGAGCTATTTTAACTGAGAGATCAAAGACAAGCTTGGCAACAGATTGCAAACATAACATCTAGAAATCAGAAGTAACATCTGTTAACATTGACTCTCACTCAAGTATTTTTCTTTCTCATCCTTTCTGACAGGTTTTTGATGAGGGTGATTACAGAGTGGTCAGATTCACCCAAGCACAGAAAGAGGTATGGTATGGAAAAGTTCAATGATAATCCAGTCACAGTTGTTACGTGCAGAGAAAACGAACAAAAGGGTGAACTCAGCAGTTTCCGTTTTAAACAAAATTTATTACGAAAACAAAACTAATTGCTAAGTTAGGGACAGAGTACAAGCTTTAAAAGTGTACAGACTACTTATCTCAGCTGGGACGGCAAAGCTCCAGTCTCAGAGTTGTAACAGTCAGTTGGATGAATGAACAGTCCTTTGGCTTGCAGGCTTGAAGCTGCACAAAGTCCACAGTATAAATCCAGCGTTGACAGTGAAGGTCTTGAAAAGTCTTGAGAATGACTACTGCTGGAGTTTAGTAACACACAAGAGACACAATCCCAAAAGTCTGACTGGAAGCTGTGCACGTCCCTTTATAAAGGCATGTAAGAACAATCTAGAACCTTTTATTGACATGCTAATTACTGTTCTAAAATTATCTCCCTTACACAACTAATCAACTTTCCAGAACATTCCAAACATGACTAATTGAATTCAAGGTTGTGAGGTCATCAAGGGCAGTGACCTTGGGAATGTTCTAGACTGATTGAACTCAGGTCATGATGAGTGTGGGGGAAATGACCTACATAACACACCCCCTCTTCAAAAAAGAAAATTTTTCAAAGAAAAATCTTTCTTTTGGAAATGTTATCTTTTAAAAGATTTAAGTACTCGAATATTTTTTTTTTTTCTAAAGTAAAACTTCTTGAAAGTGAACAACAATAAACTCTAAATACGAGAAAGACAGTCTGCAATTAAATTGTCTCTGCCTTTGATATGTCTAATATTGTTATGTAGGTCATTTACCCCACACTCATCATGACCTGAGTTCAATTAGTCTAGAACATTCTCAAGGTCACTGCCCTTGATGACCTAACAACCTTGAATTCAATTAGTCATGTTTGGAATGTTCTGGAAAGTTGATTAGTTGTGTAAGGGAGATAATTTTAGAACAGTAATTAGCATGTCAATAAAAGTTCTAGATTGTTCTTATATGCCTTTATAAAAGGGACGTGCTCAGCTTCCAGTCAGACTTTTGGGATCGTGTCTCTTGTGTGTTACTAAACTCCAGCAGTAGTCATTCTCAAGACTTTTCAAGACCTTCACTGCCAACGCTGGATTTATACTGTGGACTTTGTGCAACTACAAGCCTGCAAGCCAAAGGACTGTTCATTCATCCGACTGACTGTTACAACTCTGAGACTGGAGCTTCGCCGTCCCAGCTGAGATAAGTAGTCTGTACACTTTTAAAGCTTGTACTCTATCCCTGACGTAGCAATTAGTTTTATTTTCGTAATAAATTTTGTTTAAACGTTAACTGCTGAGTTCACCCTTTTGTTCGTTTTCTCTGCACGTAACAAAATTGGGGGCTCGTCCGGGATACGAATATTTTGAGCCGTTTGACAACATTTTGCCTGCCTTTTCAAAACTACTGTATACTGTGAACTCAGCGAAATTCAATCATGGCGGAATTCAAGCCAGACGAATTTATGGATGACCTTGATCAGGACGCATTTGATTCCCTCAAAAAGGACAACCTCATTGCACTGGCCAATTTCCTTAAAGTAGATGTCAAAAGATCTATGCGCAAGCGAGAAATTCAATTCAAGATTGCAAAACATTTAGTTAATTCTGGCCATTTTGAAGAGTCTGCCTTAAAAGATTATGAGCCTGAGTCTTCCTTCGAACTCAAAAAATTAGAATTAGAAATTCAGGCAGATTTGGAGCTTAAAAAATTGGCATTAGAAAAAGAAAAAATACAAATGCAATTACAAATGAAAGAAAAAGAATTGCAAATGGAAGAAAGACAGAAAGAAAAAGAAGGCAGGAAAGATTAGAAATGGAAGAAAGACAGAAAGAGAGGGAATTGGAAATGAAAGAAAAAGAATTGCAAATGGAAGAAAGACAAAGGGAGAAAGAAAGAGAGGAAAAAGAAAAGAAAGAGAATTAGCAGAACACCGACTGCAGTTAGAAATGAGACGTTTAGAGCTTGGAAAGTCAGGAAAATTCTTCCCTTCAGACAATTTTGACATCACTAAGCATTTCAGGTTAGTTCCCCTTTCCAAGAAAAGGATGTTGATAAATATTTTCTCCATTTTGAGAAAATTGCTCAGAGTCTGAATTGGCCTAAGGAGTCCTGGTCTATGCTTTTGCAGAGTGCTTTGTGGGGTAAAGCCAGAGAAATTTACATTCAGTTGTCAGTAGAGCAGGCTTCAGATTATGATTCTGTGAAGGAATTAATTCTCAAGGGTTATGAGTTGGTGCCTGAAGCTTACCGTCAGAAATTTAGGGATTGTGAGAAGGTGAAGGATCAAACTTATGTTGAATTTGCTCGAACAAAAGAACAACTGTTTGATCGTTGGTGCTCTTCTGAAAAGGTCAGTCAGAATTATGACAAATTACGACAACTTGTTTTGATTGAGGAATTTAAAAGGTGCATCCGGAGTGACATCAAGACGTTTATCAATGAACAAAAGGCAGATACATTAGAGGTTGCTGCACGTTTGGCCGATGATTATTCATTGACCCACAAATCTTCATTTCTCAGCAAACCATCCCGTCCTTTTCCTACAGAAACAATGCAGGTAAATTTAACTCCTCCTTTTCATCCAAGAATTTTTCAAAGGACAGTAGAAAATCAAATGACAACAGTTCACAGAGTTCAAGTAACACTCCCACATCATCAGATCCCAAGTCTCAATCTCCTTCTGAAAAACAGTTTGGTACACTTTCTTGTAATTATTGCAAGAAAGACGGCCATTTAATGTCAGAGTGTTTCAAATTGAAAAGAAAACGTGAAGGTCAAAGTGGTCAAAGTGGATCTAAGCCAACCGGCTTTATTTCTTCATCAACTCAATTAGAGTCTAATAATGTGTGCAACACATTTTCTGAGGTTAAACCCCTCTTATCCCCAATTAATGAGGTCAAGGTCAATTCTTCTCAAGATAGCATTATGGGTATTTTCGAATCATTTATTCATGATGGTTTTATATCACTTTCTGGTGATTTTTCTTCCGCTACCCCTGTCAAAATTTTAAGAGATACCGGGGCTTCCCAGTCTCTTTTGTTGGCAGATACCCTGCCGTTTTCTGAAAAGTCATTTTCAGGTTCTAAAGTTCTTATTAAGGGGGTAGATTGCAATGACTTTATTCCTGTTCCTCTCCATAATGTCTATTTGTCTTCGGACTTTGTTTCTGGACCTGTGACTTTAGGTATTAGGCCTTTTTTGCCTTTTGAAGGGATTCACCTTCTTCTTGGAAACGACCTTGCTGGGGACAAGGTCATTACTAATCCACTTGTGACTGATAATCCTAGTTTAGATCAGGATCCAGAGCCAATTGAACAAGAGATACCCGATTTATTTCCTTCATGTGCCATTACTCGAGCCATGTCAAAGAAAACTTCCGAGAATCAAAATACTCTCAAAAATAATGTCACAGATGTTGACTTAAATGACACCTTTCTCAGTCAGGTGTTTGACACGGAGCATTCCGTTATCCCTCGTGGATTGAAACTTCCAGTAAAACTTCTGCTGACCAAAGTCAGACATTTTCTAGATCAAATCTCATTGCAGAACAACACAAAGACCCAGATATTTTGTCTTTGTTTGACAGGGTAGTCGATGAAGCTGAAACTTCAGATAGTCATGTTTAGAATTGTACAAAATCTGGTATCCTCATGCGTAAATAAATACCTCCAGATGTCTTGGTTGGTGCTGATGGGCAATAAAACAGCAAACAGTTGTTCCAAAGCCCTATCGTGCTGAAATATTGCGCCTGGCCCATGAAACGCCCTGGGCTGGTCATTTGGGAGTAAGGAAAACTTATCATAAAATTCTCAGTCACTTTTATTGGCCTAATCTCAGGCAGGATGTAACACATTTCTGTAAAACTTGTCACACATGTCAGATGGTAGGAAAGCCGAATCAGACCATTCCAAAGGCCCCTTTACAGCCAATTCCTGCATTTCAAGAACCATTTAGTAGGATTCTAATAGACTGTGTTGGGCCCCTACCAAAAACAAGATCAGGAAATGAGTACATGCTGACAATAATGTGTACATCAACTCGGTTCCCAGAAGCCATACCACTGAGAAATATAAAGACAAAGACTATAGTGAGAGCTTTAGTCAAATTTTTCACTTTATTTGGCCTCCCTAAATGTGTCCAGTCCGATCAAGGCTCCAACTTTATGTCTGGTATTTTTCAACAAGTAATGGATCAGCTAGGCATTAAACAGTATAGGTCATCCGCCTATCATCCAGAAAGTCAGGGTGCTCTTGAGCGATTTCATCAAACTTTGAAAAACATGATTAGGACCTACTGTTTTGACACTGAGAAGCAGTGGGATGAAGGAATTCATTTTCTGCTCTTTGCTGTTAGAGAGTCAATTCAAGAGTCTCTTGGTTTTAGCCCATTTGAGCTTGTATTTGGACATACAGTCCGTGGCCCACTTAAGCTCTTTAAAGAGAAATTCCTATCAGACGATGATGATTGTCTGAATATTTTGCAATATGTGTCAGATTTTCGTACAAAACTCTCTAAAGCATGTGAATTAGCCAGAGAAAACCTTGAGTCATCTCAGCAGTCAATGAAAACCAAATATGATAAAAACACCTCAAAACGGAAGTTTAAACCAGGTCAAAAAGTTCTTGTTCTACTTCCAATTCCTGGCAAACCACTCCATGCTCGTTACTTTGGGCCATATCTAATTGATAAGAAATTGAGTGATTTAAATTACATCATAATAACACCTGACAGGCGAAAACAAAACAGCTATGTCACATAAATATGCTTAAGCCATATTTGGATAGGGATAATCCTACTATAACTCAGCCTGTCAGTGCAGTCAGTTCAAACCATTATGAAGATAGTGATACTGAAACTGACTTGAGTGAAAATACTCTAAACTCAAAGCTGGGCTCGGTCAAGCTTCAGAACTCAGAAATCCTGGAGAAGCTGGAGTCTACAAAGTTGGCACACCTCCAGCCAGAACAACACAACAGCTGAAAGAACCATCCATGAACATTTGTTCCAAGATGTTCCAACGAGGACAAACATCATCTACCACAACGAAGATGTCTGCGACAGTAATCCAGTGGAACAACATCCAGACGGACTGAATCCTGCGAAAGCGGAATATCTCCAGGAGGAAGCCAAGTATTTGCCGAACAATGACTTTATCGAACTCAGTAAAAATAACCGGACTTTGCCGTGCATACTTTATGCCAAATTCAGTGCCATTTCAAGTTTTCCAACAACAAATTGCAAGAAGATAGTCATGGGACATCCTGTTTGCTACTTTTCACACAAATTTAACAAATCCCAGAGAAACTACTCTACAATTGAAAAAGAGTGTTTATCTTTGATATTAGCTTTACAGCATTTTGAAGTTTATGTTACTTCTTCAAATCAGGCAATAGTGGTTTATATTGATCACAACCCTCTTGTTTTTCTGCAGAAATTTAAAGGCAAAATCAGAGATTGCTAAGATGGAGTTTAATGTTACAGGAGTTTAATCTTGATATTAGACATATCAAAGGCAGAGACAATTTAATTGCAGACTGTCTCTCTCGTATTTAGAGTTTATTGTTGTTCACTTTCAAGAAATTTACTTTAGAGTAAAACAAAATTTGAGTACTTAAATCCTTTTCAAGATTACATTTGTAAAAGAAAGATTTTTCTTTGAAAAATTTTCTTTTTTTGAAGAGGGGGTGTGTTATGTAGGTCATTTACCCCACACTCATCATGACCTGAGTTCAATTAGTCTAGAACATTCTCAAGGTCACTGCCCTTGATGACCTAACAACCTTGAATTCAATTAGTCATGTTTGGAATGTTCTGGAAAGTTGATTAGTTGTGTAAGGGAGATAATTTTAGAACAGTAATTAGCATGTCAATAAAAGTTCTAGATTGTTCTTATATGCCTTTATAAAAGGGACGTGCTCAGCTTCCAGTCAGACTTTTGGGATCGTGTCTCTTGTGTGTTACTAAACTCCAGCAGTAGTCATTCTCAAGACTTTTCAAGACCTTCACTGCCAACGCTGGATTTATACTGTGGACTTTGTGCAGCTTCAAGCCTGCAAGCCAAAGGACTGTTCATTCATCCGACTGACTGTTACAACTCTGAGACTGGAGCTTCGCCGTCCCAGCTGAGATAAGTAGTCTGTACACTTTTAAAGCTTGTACTCTATCCCTGACTTAGCAATTAGTTTTATTTTCGTAATAAATTTTGTTAAACGTTAACTGCTGAGTTCACCCTTTTGTTCGTTTTCTCTGCACGTAACAATATCAAGATTAAACTCCTGTAACATTAAACTCCATCTTAGCAATCTCTGATTTTTGCCTTTAAATTTCTGCAGAAAAACAAGAGGGTTGTGATCAATATAAACCACTATTGGCTGATTTGAAGAAGTAACATAAACTTCAAATGCTGTAAAGCTAATATCAAAGATAAACACTCTTTTTCAATTGTAGAGTAGTTTCTCTGGGATTTGTTAAATTTGCGTGAAAAATAGCAAACAGGATGATCTACCCCATGACTATCCTCTTGCAATAAAACAGCACCAGCAGCCGTATCACTAGCATCTACAGCTAATTTGAATGGCAAAGTGAAATCTGGTGCAGACAACACTGGGGCACTTTGCAGTATGGCTTTAAGTGTATCAAATGCCTGTTGGCATTGCTCTGACCAAACAAACTTTACTTTCTTTTTAAGTAAGTTAGTCAAAGGCTCAGTAATTGTGGAGAAATTTGGACAGAATTTTCTGTAGTAACCAGCCATACCGAGAAAGCGCATCAGTTGTCGTTTGCAGTTTGGTATGGGAAAACTTGAAATGGCACTGATTTTGGCATCAACAGGTTTTACCTCACCCTGTCCTACAGTATGTCCGAGGTAAGTCACCCTCGCCAACCAAACTCAGATTTGGCAAGGTTGACAGTCAACATTGCTTTGCTCAGTCTCTCAAAGAACTTTCGCATGAGCTTGATGTGTTCCTCCCAGGTGTCACTATACAAGACTACGTCGTCAACGTAAGCTGCACACCCGTCTAGCCCGGATATGACGTCGTTGATCATCCGTTGGAACGTTGCCGGAGAGTTCTTCATTCCGAATGGCATCACCTTGTACTGGAACAATCCGTCTGGTGTAACAAAGGCGGATATTTCACGAGCACGATCCGTCAGAGGGACTTGCCAAAATCCCTTCAGTAGGTCAAATTTTGTCACATACTTGGCTTTTCCCACTCGGTCGATGCAGTCATCAATCCTCGGGATTGGGAAAGTGTCTGTCTTTGTTAAAGTGTTGACCTTCCTAAAGTCCGTGCACATACGATAACTGTGGTCTGATTTGGGAACAAGTATGCACGGCGAACTCCAGTTACTTTTACTGGGTTCAATAAAGTCATTGTCCAGCAGGTATTTGACTTCTTCCTGGAGATATTTCGCTTTTGTTGGATTCAGTCTGTATGGATGTTGTTTTACAGGCTTACTGTCCCCAACATCAACGTCGTGATAGATGACGTTTGTCCTCGTTGGAACATCTTGAAACAGGTGTTTATATTCATGGAGCAGTTCTTTCACCTGTTGTTGTTGTTCTGGCTGGAGGTGTGCCAACTTTGTAGACTCCAGCTTCTCCAGGATTTCTGAGTTCTGAAGCTTGACCGAGCCCAGCTTTGAGTTTAGAGTATTTTCACTTAAGTCAGTTTCAGTATCACTATCTTCATAATGGTTTGAACTGACTGCACTGACAGGCTGAGTTATAGTAGGATTATCCCTATCCAAATATGGCTTAAGCATATTTATGTGACATAGCTGTTTTTGTTTTCGCCTGTCAGGTGTTATTATGATGTAATTTAAATCACTCAATTTCTTATCAATTAGGTATGGCCCAAAGTAACGAGCATGGAGTGGTTTGCCAGGAATTGGAAGTAGAACAAGAACTTTTTGACCTGGTTCAAACTTCCGTTTTGAGGTGCTTTTATCATATTTGGTTTTCATTGACTGCTGAGATGACTCAAGATTTTCTCTGGCTAATTCACATGCTTTAGAGAGTTTTGTACGAAAATCTGACACATATTGCAAAATATTCAGACAATCATCGTCGTCAGACAGGAATTTCTCTTTAACGAGCTTAAGTGGGCCACGGACTGTATGTCCAAATACAAGCTCAAATGGGCTAAAACCAAGAGACTCTTGAATTGACTCTCTAACAGCAAAGAGCAGAAAATGAATTCCTTCATCCCACTGCTTCTCTGTGTCAAAACAGTAGGTCCTAATCATGTTTTTCAAAGTTTGATGAAATCGCTCAAGAGCACCCTGACTTTCTGGATGATAGGCGGATGACCTATACTGTTTAATGCCTAGCTGATCCATTACTTGTTGAAAAATTCCAGACATAAAGTTGGAGCCTTGATCGGACTGGACACATTTAGGGAGGCCAAATAAAGTGAAAAATTTGACTAAAGCTCTCACTATAGTCTTTGTCTTTATGTTTCTCAGTGGTATGGCTTCTGGGAACCGAGTTGATGTACACATAATTGTCAACATGTACTCATTTCCTGATCTTGTTTTTGGTAGGGGCCCAACACAGTCTATTAGAATCCTACTAAATGGTTCTTGAAACGCAGGAATTGGCTGTAAAGGGGCCTTTGGAATGGTCTGATTCGGCTTTCCTACCATTTGACATGTGTGACAAGTTTTACAGAAATGTGCTACGTCCTGCCTGAGATTAGGCCAATAAAAGTGACTGAGAATTTTATGATAAGTTTTCCTGACTCCTAAGTGACCAGCCCAGGGCGTTTCATGGGCCAGGCGCAATATTTCAGCACGGTAGGGCTTTGGAACCACAATTTGATGTTTTATAGCCCAATCGTCATCAACCAAAACATCTGGAGGTCTCCATTTACGCATGAGAATACCAGATTTTGTATAATAGGAAACAGAGCTATCTGAAGTTTTACCTTCATCATCTACCCTGTCAAACAAAGACAAAATATCTGGGTCTTTGTGTTGTTCTGCAATGAGATTTGATCTAGAAAATGTCTGACTTTGGTCAGCAGAAGTTTTACTGGAAGTTTCAAATCCACGAGGGATAACGGAATGATCCGTGTCAAACACCTGACTGAGAAAGGTGTCATTTAAGTCAACATCTGTGACATTATTTTGAGAGTATTTTGATTCTCGGAAGTTTTCTTTGACATGGCTCGAGTAATGGCACATGAAGGAAATAAATCGGGTATCTCTTGTTCAATTGGCTCTGGATCCTGATCTAAAGTAGGATTATCAGTCACAAGTGGATTAGTAATGACCTTGTCCCCAGCAAGGTCGTTTCCAAGAAGAAGGTGAATCCCTTCAAAAGGCAAAAAAAGGCCTAATACCTAAAGTCACAGGTCCAGAAACAAAGTCCGAAGACAAATAGACATTATGGAGAGGAACAGGAATAAAGTCATCGCAATCTACCCCCTTAATAAGAACTTTAGAACCTGAAAATGACTTTTCAGAAAACGGCAGGGTATCTGCCAACAAAAGAGACTGGGAAGCCCCGGTATCTCTTAAAATTTGACAGGGGTAGCGGAAGAGAAATCACTAGAAAGTGATATAAAACCATTATGAATAAATGGCTCGAAAATACCCATAATGCTATCTTGAGAAGAATTGACCTTGACCTCATTAATTGGGGATAAGAGGGGTTTAACCTCAGAAAATGTGTTGCACACATTATTAGACTCTAATTGAGTTGATGAAGAAATAAAGCCGGTTGGCTTAGATCCACTTTGACCACTTTGACCTTCACGTTTTCTTTTCAATTTGAAACACTCTGACATTAAATGGCCGTCTTTCTTACAATAATTACAAGAAAGTGTACCGAACTGTTTGTCAGAAGGAGATTGAGACTTGGGATTTGATGATGTGGAAGTGTTACTTGAACTCTGTGAACTGTTGTCATTTGATTTTCTACTGTCCTTTGAAAAATTCTTGGATGAAAAGGAGGAGTTAAATTTACCTGCATTGTTTCTGTATGAAAAAGGACTGGGATGGTTTGCTGAGAAATGAAGATTTGTGAGTCAATGAGTAATCATCGGCCAAACGTGCAGCAACCTCCAATGTATCTGCCTTTTGTTCATTGATAAATGTCTTGATGTCACTCCGAATGCACCTCTTAAATTCTTCAATCAAAACAAGCTGTCGTAATTTGTCATAATTCTGACTGACCTTTTCAGAAGAGCACCAACGATCAAACAGTTGTTCTTTTGTTCGAGCAAATTCAACATAAGTTTGATCCTTCACCTTCTCAGAATCCCTAAATTTCTGACGGTAAGCTTCAGGCACCAACTCATAACCCTTGAGAATTAATTCCTTCACAGAATCATAATCTGAAGCCTGCTCTACTGACAACTGAATGTAAATTTCTCTGGCTTTACCCACCAAAGCACTCTGCAAAAGCATAGACCAGGACTCCTTAGGCCAATTCAGACTCTGAGCAATTTTCTCAAAATGAAGGAAATATTTATCAACATCCTTTTCTTGGAAAGGGGAACTAACCTGAAATGCTTAGTGATGTCAAACTTGTCTGAAGGGAAGAATTTTCCTGACTGTCCAAGCTCTAAACGTTTCATTTCTAATCTTTCCTGCCTGTCTTTCTCTCTCTGTCTTTCTTCCATTTCTAATTGCATTTGTATTTTTTCTTTTTCTAATGCCTGTCTCTCTTTTTCCATTTGTAATTCTAGTTTCTTGATCTCCAAATTTGTCTGCAATTCTAATTCTAATTTTCTGAGTTCAGAGGTAGACTCGGGCTCATAATCTTTCAGGGTGGATTCCTCAAATTGGCCTAAATCAACTAGATGTTTGGCAATACGGTACTGTATTTCCCTCTTGCGCATAGATCTTTTGACTTCTACTTTAAGGAAATTGGCCAGTGCTATGAGGTCATCTTTTCTGAGGGAATCAAATGTGTCCTGATCAAGGTCATCCATTTCCTCTGGTTTAAATTCCGCCATGATTAAATTTCGCTGAGTTCACAGTATACAGTAGTTTTGAAAAGGCTGGCAAAATGTTGTCAAACGGCTCAAAATGTTCGTATCCCGGACAAGCCCCCAATTTGTTACGTGCAGAGAAAACGAACAAAAGGGTGAACTCAGCAGTTTCCGCTCAAACAAAATTTATTACGAAAACAAAACCAATTGCTAAGTCAGGGACAGAGTACAAGCTTTAAAAGTGTACAGACTACTTATCTCAGCTGGACGGCAAAGCTCCAGTCTCAGAGTTGTAACAGTCAGTTGGATGAATGAACAGTCCTTTGGCTTGCAGGCTTGAAGCTGCACAAAGTCCACAGTATAAATCCAGCGTTGACAGTGAAGGTCTTGAAAAGTCTTGAGAATGACTACTGCTGGAGTTTAGTAACACACAAGAGACACAATCCCAAAAGTCTGACTGGAAGCTGTGCACGTCCCTTTTATAAAGGCATGTAAGAACAATCTAGAACCTTTTATTGACATGCTAATTACTGTTCTAAAATTATCTCCCTTACACAACTAATCAACTTCCAGAACATTCCAAACATGACTAATTGAATTCAAGGTTGTGAGGTCATCAAGGGCAGTGACCTTGGGAATGTTCTAGACTGATTGAACTCAGGTCATGATGAGTGTGGGGAAATGACCTACATAACACAGTGCCTCCACACATACATGTAGGAAATACATCATAGAGAAGGACAGTATTACACCAGATATCTTATATCAAGTGTGGTTAATGAGATATTGTCCTTTTTTCTTTGTTAATTTTTCAATTTCTTTATTGAATAACCAACAGTGTCATATCTAGCTGGAAATATCCAGTTTCAGAATACTGTTGCTAAGCAAGAGGAGGTGGGTTGCGCTGTGACAAGTAGTTACATCCAGAGGGTTCAGCAATGCTGTATTCAATGCCACTAAACTTCACATGTGATGATATTCATGCTTTAATAAGAATTCCTTTTAAAAATTTGATGTCAGGTAATTATTAACTGCGGAGAGATTTAATGATGTACTCAGCGGTAACAAATACAAACAGTTTAATGTGAATTTTGTACTTTGTTAGAGGAAATTGTAACGATTTATCATAGTGATTGCTGAGTGGAATGATGATTAAGAAAATTGATTCCTGAGAGATTTTGTCATCTGTATGTTTTATTTTGGCAGGTGAATGAAAAATTTGCGATAGATCTCATAGATGATATACCACCAATAGTAGTTGATGGTAATCACGTATGGTGTGATGGTGGCGGTGGCGCACTTGGACACCCTAAAGTATACATCAATTTGGTAAGCAAAATATGTAAATAGTAAATGATTTTAAAGTCAATATTGCTTCATAGAGTCCCAATTTTGTGTTGATCTCAGGTCTTCTTAATTGGAAAAATTGTCACAATGTGTAACTCTTGTTTGTATCGAATTTTTAATATCACTGTCTTTTGTCATTTCAGGACCAGGAAGGTCCCCATGCATGCGGTTACTGTGGACTTCGTTATATAAAGAAAAAACACTGAGTCATTGCAAATTAGAGTTTTTTCGTCTGTTTATAGTTTGGAGTGTGCTGCATCAGTTTCATGAGTGATCTTAAAGTATCTTAATGTGTAAATTTACAGGGTGATGTGTTTAGAAAGTCTCTGGCAAAAATGGTTAGGAAAGCATATAAGAGATACTCTCAGTGAATACAGAAAATATGGTCAGAAATAGTTTGTATAACAAGCTCTTCATATGTAAAGAAGCTGAAAAAGGAAAAATGATGCTTTTGCTTTGGAATGATGTACAGCCAGTCAAGAACAGGAACACTGAAATATGCATGGAATGTCAATTTTGTTCAGAATGATTGAAAGCATACATCCTGTACGACGCATCGTCACATTTGCATCTGCTGGTACTTGCATGTCAGACCGCATTGTATAATACATGAGTGTGTGACAATATTAGCTAAACACGCCCTGGTTAATTTTCAGTGAATAAAACTTGTTCATGTTGTCTTAATGTGTTTTACAGAGTTGCATGTGTTTTTATACCAGTAACACAGCTATGATGTGAGCAATATCTCATTCCTCATCGCCCGTGCTGTGTCTACTGTACAAATTCCTGATAGTATTGAACTGTCAACATTAATGTATACACAAGAAACATCAGTTCAACCTGTCACTAGAGTGACAATGGAGACTGGCAATGTTGTCAAACAACATTGCCCCCACTCAGCATGTGATATTATCATCATTCGCATTTGAAGGCCTGGAAAGTACACAGAAATTGTGTACGTGTGCCACAATATTGGCAAGTGATTTCTGTGTTTGGTAGAATGATTAAAACAAGGCCATCAAAATATTTTTCTTTTCTTTTTCAAACACTTTGCAAGAATTATTGATATACTGCTTATCAGCTGTATTCACCCACTAGTTATGTTAATTTTACTATCTACATTCCTGTCACCTGAGGTTGTGACTGGCTCGACTATATCTCTTGTGTGATCTACCTTCTTCCTCCATCCTAGTGGAAGGCCTGTGGCATAATGGAGAAAAGTATATGTTGATTCAAAATAGAAAAACAACACGCCTGTAGTAATTTAAACATTGTGATGGTATGGCTATCTGGTTTGACTGGAATGGAATAATTTTTCTCCGTGTGCAACCAAGACTTTGTTGAAATACTTACGTAGTGAACAACTTCATGACAAGTATGTGCAGGTATGAAAACTCCTGAATGATACAAACAACAGCCTGAAGAACTTTAAATGCTGATACGATGGAGAGGTAACTGAGCGCAGAAGGCCAAAGACGAAATCGAAAGTTGGATTGGATGACTAGCGCCCTCATAGGCGGGTATTCATATACGTCCGTACAGGCTCACACACCTTCGGATTGTCTGAAAAATTCATTATAAACTATCGCTCAAAATTACACTTTCGAATCGACTTAATGTAAATGAAGCGAAAAATTTCTTAGTCTTATTCTATTTAATCGATTCGAAAACGCGATTTTCCTTTGAACTTCAGAATGATCCCATCGCGAGCAAATACGTTTGTATGATGTAAAAATACATTGCTCGAGAGAAATTTTATGTATGAATCATTTCTACAGTGGTAAAAATCAATATCACTTGTGAAATTATACGAGATTTTGGTAAATATTAATTTAGTTTGCCTAGGGGGTATGAAATTTGCTAAACGAACCTTTTAAAAGAAAAAAGTCCTGTCACGCAAATCAATCCCTCTAGTATCGGTTTTAATAAAGTGCCTTTGCCAAATCAATAAGTTATAATTTAAATAAAGAATTAATTTCCTGACTGTGGAGAACAAACATTATTACAACCCGGGACTGAAACTGCACTTCCCCGAACTATGTATGTTCTAGGTAAACGTGAGTACAGTGTATACCCAACTCATCTCCACGTCGTCTCTGCCAAATGTTACCTTCTCAATTTGCATAACAAAAGAGCGGTTGCCACATACCTAAACATTATCCACATTGCTACTGGTGAAGTAGTTGAATGGTAGTGCAATATTCATGGCGAGCATTCATGTCCGCTCTTAACCGTCCGATTTTCGTCTTTCGAAGTCTGTTATCATGGGACCAGAAAGCGAGATCACGGGACAAGCGCTGTTGACAGCGGTATACAGTCAAAACTGGCCAGCACCGGACCCATCGAGAACGCCGTTGCGTGGTTTTCAAGGGTATGTACTTCAAACTGTGTACCTCAAGTTAGTTTTTGTTTAGATTGCTGAGCAGATATTGTCGGTGATTTCCGATAAGGAAATATTGAATGACCGTGACACGGATTTTGCTGTTTGCAGGGACAAGAGACGGCAAAATGCAAGAGTCGGCAGCGCTAAAAACGTTAGGCGAGGTGGACTTCTGTCAACGGAAGAACGAGCTGAGCTGATGGCTTCCAGACCGTTGACACCAAGTGTCAGTTTGCACAGCAACACCTTGGACAAGGTGAGTAAGTTGTCATAGCCTTTGCGCGGCACAATGCGCCCGATTACCTCGTCAAATATTTATGCCAAAGACACAGACAGTGTAATCTTGAAGTCATAGCTGATACAAAAATTAGATATAACAAGTCACAAATACGAAAACTCAACAAACTGTATGGCTTCTATTAGTCCAAGATTTCAACGTCGAATTTTTTTTATAATTTTGCCCCTTAGGATACTCTGAAGTGGAAATCGTGGACCAGTAACAATGACGACCAAAGCAGTTACACAGGTAAGCAACTGAACCGTGTCCTATAGTTACACCCAGTTCCATTCGACTTCTCTTACCAGCTATAACATTACGACAAAGAATAGAATGTAGTCGCATCGTCAAAACATACTGTATCGAAGCCAGAAACACAATCTTTATTAACTTACCATCAATCAACAAACAACACCTGTTAACATCACAAACTTTACCTTTATGTATCAAACGAAAATTACGTTTTACGCCAATGAGTTTGTTGATAATGATACTAATATTTACTGCTGTGTATTTTTTTTTTTCACCAGATCTCTCCCTCTACAAAATCACACAGGTGAGCCATATTACACAATACCCCTTTCTCTATAGACTAAAGTGTTTTCAATTGATTTCTACTAGTGTCAACAGCTTCTGTCCGAGGTTTATTTGTAGATGGGTCAAAATGTTTGCAAATGTTTTAGCAGACACATTGAATTGACACATAACAGCAACCAAAAAGTCAAACTCATTGAACAACCCTCCTACTTTACCAATGCTTTGTTTGTCAGTTTGGTGGTGTGATTGTCACAAAAGTAGTGAAATTACAAAAACCAGCAAAATAATTTATAGACATTCTGTGCAAGGCTTTGTTATTTGTGCAGCCTTATCATCCGTAAACGATTATTTTATAATTTATCAATAGGTTGTTGTGAATTGCAATGTTACTTATGACATCAAGATGATAATGAATCCATGTACCATATGCTAATTTGAAATTATATATTTTATGACTACTATTTTGTTGTAAAGTCAATTTCACTGTACACAAAAATATGTTGTATAAAATATGCATCACAGTTTCTTACGTACATAGAAAGAATACTTGTCATGAAAAAGTAAAAAACAACAGGAAAATATAAAAATGTGCAAAATTTAATAAAAAATGTAATATATAGCACTGACGTAGGTTTAAAGTTTACAGAATATAATTGATGTAAAATTATAAAGTTCTGGAAAATCCAACTTTTTGATAACTGTAGGATATTTATACTTAAAATAATTCAGCGGCAATTTTTGTTGTTCCTGTGCTTGGAGACCAGTCTGTGTGAGAGCGTCATATCTGTAGGGCATTGCATTAGGTGTGTGTTTCTCTGCTGGTGAAACGCTACATTACTTGAAATGAACAAAAGCTGCTACTCAGCTAATAAAGCTATCCATAGGGTGTTTATGCCAGCAAGATTGAATGTT
Organism: Ptychodera flava; assembly: GCF_041260155.1. Taxonomy (NCBI): domain Eukaryota; kingdom Metazoa; phylum Hemichordata; class Enteropneusta; family Ptychoderidae; genus Ptychodera; species Ptychodera flava. The sequence goes on from NC_091940.1 coordinate 36,929,553, forward strand.
AAATCCACCCTGAGGGATGGAAAGCTCTCTCTACAAGCTGTGTAGGTTTTTATTGCAGTGGATAGTTTAAAGATCTGCAACCATAAGCTGTTGTAGTGAAATACTTGAAGCTAGTGGCTAGGTTTTGAGCTCACAGTTAAGTCCCTTTGAACAGATCTAATCCATTGCCATCAGGCAAGCTTCAAGTAGTTAGAGAATTCTATCCTTTTGTTTTCGGTCCCAAATAGTTCATAAGACATGGTGGGTATGTATAGGCAACTTTGGTATAAGTAAAATACTTGAGCACAACTTCGCTATTTGTCTGAGCAACTCAGCTGGTATCAGTAATGACATCATCGTTTTCTTGAATGTTGCAGGATACGTTTAGGAAGCTAACAAATCAAGTGCGGGATGTCAATAGTATGATGACCAACAAATACCGCAATGCAGGTTTTAAGGTAAGTGTGAAAATGACACCGTGATCCCAGCATTTATCTCTACTATGACAACAGTGTCTAAACAATGAATGATCTTGGCCAGTGCCTGCTCTATGGCATTGTGTGGGAAACTTCCAATTTATATAAACTAGACGTCTCATTAATCTGTGCCACACATTGCCATGTTATAAAGTCCTGGGATTATTAAATGTCCACAAACTGTCTGATTAGAGCCGTGTGACACCCATACAATGAACTGGAAGGTGTTTACAAATGACTGGTTTTGTTGGAAATGAAGGTATTCAGTGGCTATGTAGGATTGGTAATGTGACCAGCTGTTGAAGTTGCCATGCTTAATTACTTCACGGTCCCTTGTGGAGGGACCGTGATTACTTCAACACATGTTGCAAGCATACACTTTAGTTTAGCTCAGCACAAAAATCAAAACTTGAGAAATTCTTAAAAGCTATTCTGTTGTTTGTAAGAATTTTATGGGTGAAAGTTAGCATGCAGGTTGTAAGTTAGATGGAATTCATGCAAGATACAGTGAATATGTATGTAGAAAGGTACACTAACGTCTTTGTGCTCTTTTCTGAAATTTACAGTAATTATGAAAGATCAACACCCTCTATGATCTCTGACTTGTGTCTCACTTTTGATATCATCATCACTGCTAGGTATTCAACAGACATCAAATTTATCCAGAAAACACATTTCAGTGAACTTGCTGTCATGTTCATTTACATAGGAACAGTGGTTAACAAACAGGTTACTTCTATCAATGCCATAACTGCCGTTGTTGAAATGTATCTTGCAGTGTTTATCTCCAAGGAAACCATCATCAGTAGACCTAATTGAAATGTCTTTGTTATGTAGGAATACAGAATGTCTGATATTGCAGTCAAGAATTGTTCATCCAAATAGGAGTGTGTGTATCCCGGATGTGTATGTATGTGTACAAACAAACAAACACACACACACACACACACACACACACACACACACACACATATATATTATGCACACAATAGATAGACACTTTGTACAGACCCATGACATTTTTTCCCACACTGCTATTATTAGCTCGCCTTAGATAAATATATTTATTGATTTTTTTTCCCCAGGCTGTGGTTAATGACATAAATTGATTGTTCCCTTGTGATATTATTTGCAGAAATATTATGTTACCAAGGACAAGGTATCACCAGCTGTTCATCCAAGTCAATTAGCATCCAGTTTACGCTCCACACGGCCCTCATATGAACGTTATCCAGCAAATGATGTGGAAGACATTGCTATTCAATCAAGACCACTGAGTCGCACAGATAGGTTAGTGTGCCTTTTTAATTGCACATCAAACTGCCAGACTGCTGATGAGTGTATTTGTAATTTTTTCAGGGAAATTTATCTGTGCTTCTCTACAGACTGAATGCATATTACATCATTAAGTTCCTGATCTCTCTCTAAATTGTAACAGTTTAGCAGAGGGGGAAATTCATTTTTTTAAATCATTGAAAAGAAGCCATGTAAAATGTACCACGTTTACAGTATTGTGATAAAGTTATTTACATTGAAACAACAAATTGAAATGACCATGTTGATAATGAACATGACTGAAATCAAACAAAATGTTTTGTGCCGTTTTTAAGTGGACTGGTGATATAGATATTATGAAAGTATTATATTTTGCTTAACTTGCCTCTTGGGAAAGGGATATGTCCATCAAAAATTGTTCATGTTTGTGAACTCTTTGATTAGAAGATAACAGCAAAATTTAGTACATTCATCTACTGTTTTTAGCTACTATAGACTATAGTCTATAGAAGCTATTGGGATGGGTATCCGTCCGGCGTCCGTCGTCAGTCTGTATGTATGTATGTATGTATGTATGTATGTATGTATGTATGTATGTATGTATGTCCGTTTGTGAGGCGTCCGTCCACTCAAATATCTTGAGAACCTCAGTACTTACTGATTTGATATTTGTTGTGTAGATGAAAAATATGATTTTGAGAAACTTTTTTTAAATTTTTTGATATTGTTGAAAATAGGCAAATTAATGCCAAAAAAGGTGTTTTTGGTAAAAAATCTTCTTCTTCATAACCGCTGGTCAGACAGCTTTGTTATTTGGTATACAGGTCCCTAGGGATAACCCAACTTAGATTTGTTCAAATTGTGATGAAATATGCAAATGTGTATTTTTATGGAATTTTTTTGTCATTTTTGGTCAAAGTTTGACTTACATTGTATGTAATTCTTGTACTGTATAAACCCTATCAATCCACCCAGGAAAAAATAATTAATATGATTTTAAATAATTGGATTAATTAGGAAATCATCAAAGCCAAAATAATTTTAGTGTGGAATTATCAGAAAGTTCAACTTTTTTTGGTAGTTCATAGTGAATTGAGGATTAAAACATGTAAAGGCAACTTTCCTGAATCCCAACTTTGATATATTCTGAACCACCATTTATGTTATCTAAAAGAAATTGCTCATAATAGTTTGTCATGATAGGGTGGTCAAATAAATAGAGATAGAGAAAGTTCTAATTTCAATTTATGGTTGACTTGGTAAGGATAAAGTAAGATTACTTTTTGAGGAAAAAAATAGAGTGGTCAATTAAAAGAGTGGTCAAAGTGATAGGGTTTTTATGGTAAAGCTGGGCTGTAAGATTCCTCATGTGCTATTTATAGCAATTATGCAATCTGTGTAAACAGTGCAATGAAAGTGTAACATGATTCCTTATAATGCTTTTGATGACCTTGAACTTCTTAAGTTTCAAACATTTGTCTCTTCAGTGTGCTTTCTCTGAGTATGTACAGTCTCAACTTATTCAACAGAACTTACTTACAATGTTAATTTGAAAGTTAAATGTGCTTGGTTAATAGGATGAAAATACTGATATTAAAAGATAAGCAGCTTAAGATTCTTTATAACCTGACAGATATGCTGTTTTTTTATGACGTAAATCTTGATTTAAGCAAGTCTTGTTTACTTTAATTAGAATGTAATTGACTCTCGTTTATTTGCTGTTATAGACTAATATAGTCTGATGAAATATGCAGATCTGTATTTTTACAGAATTTTTTCCATTTTTGGTCAGGCCATGCTGAAATGAGCTATCAAAGATATCCACCTTCTTCATCAATACATGTGTCACAAAAGGTTATTCTCTACATAACACAGCAGAGCTCTGTCAACTGTTGAGTCGCTTGTTTTTTCAAAACCGCTGGTCAGACAGCTTTAATATTTGGTTTACATGTCCCTAGGATGACCTTAGTGAGATAATTTCATACAGTCAGGAAATACTTAATTTTGTATCCATGTCTATAGTAGCTTCAGGGACTTTGGCCCTATGTTTTAAAATTGAAAACGGAGTGAAGGTTAAACAGGTTCAAATATGAAGTGAGATTACAGGAGCCTGGAAACATATTTTTTCCTGGCCTCAAGTCTTTTGGTAGTCTAAAATACAATAATGATCCTATTTTTCAAGAAACGTTATCTTGCAGACTGGTTTCAATTCAGCATTTTTGAGCTGCATGTTTTGAAATACACAACCCTAGATTAAACTTTGTCCATTTCCTTCCCCTGTTACAAGACCTTTCTGTGCAGCTAGACTTAACCTTTGTAATCAATCCACCATACATTTATGAGACGGGTGATACAATCAATTTCCTTGACCAAATTGTGGCAATTAATCGCTAAATGCTAGCATTCAAGGTTTCCTATTGGTCATTCCCTTGCATTTGTTACATCAGTTGGATCTTTTAGTATCAAAAGACCAGCAACAATAAAAATCAATACTGTTATCGAAAGTTGTTTAATTGTTACTGTGTGAGCAATATTTGTACAATGACGTAAAGTCCAGCAATGGTCAGGGCGAAATGTATCTCACGCCAATTGTCCTGTGCAAATGTCAAAGGTTAACCGCCCCCAAAATAAAAAGAAATTTGTCAAGTCTCCATTCAGTTGAGTGTGACCCCTGTTACCATAGCAATCTGTATTGACATTGCTATGACTGTGGAATCAAGTTTGTTCCTTCACAATAGGGAAAGGGGAACCAGATTTTGAATTCCATCTTAGGGGATTTGTAACCTAATACATCTGACACCTGTAGGGTCAAGCTATTTGTAAGTGTGGTTTGAGTAAATGGAAGTGGTCCCAAAGCAATTAATATCTATTCCAGGTTGACATGACATGTAGAAAGGATTTAAATGGCTTGTTTGACAAATGCTTTTGTCGTAAACCAGAGTATTATGTATTAAGAATAGGATTGGTCCAAAGCAGGGAGGTTAATGTTTTTATAAGGTCTAGTTTAAGTTTTCTTATTAACATTGTGGGACACAAAAGAGTGCAAAATTTATGTCATTCTGAAGCACACACAAAGTGCAGGTTTGGTGATTTTATAAATAAGGGAATGTTTTGTTCACGCACTGGGTGTGTACGTGTGTCAGGTCTCAAGACAGTGTTCCACACCTCAGATGCATTGTGGAAAAAGCCAATGAAAACACACAATAGGGCCATCTGTACTTGCAATAAACGGTACATTATTGTGTCAGTAGATTCAACAGGTAATCTTCACAACTGTGCCCTACTAGTGTGAGTGTTAATGCCCCACCAGTGTCAGTGTTTATGGAGTCTTCAAAGGGTAACAAAAAGGAATCTTTCATGTCACTCAGACACTAAACTCCTGCAGGCAAATTTTATTTTGTTCTAATCAGTGTTTTTAGCAGAGGAGTGGATACATACCATGGTTACTTCACAGTGGGCTTCTTTAGCATAGAATTCCTCTTTTTCATGACAGAAACAGATTACAGATTCCCACTCCAGGGTCTTTTTTCAATAATTTCACCTTCTCATAGAACACACTCTGATATTTTACATACATCCTAATTTAAAATAATTTCAATCCAGCAAAATTTGATGATTCTATGGACGTACATGGCTTATCAACTGATCCTATCCATCCTAATTAGCTTTCCAAAATATTGAGAAAATGCATTTTCCAATGTGCATTGTGAGAACATTATACAGCTGTCATTCAGTAAAAATATCCTTAAGTGATCAACATATCATTTTAGTGTTATGGCATTAGGTGGATTTTTTATGTTCACACAGAATTAGAGAAAGCTAATAATTAATTTCACTCAAGCAGTACACAAATGTGCGAGCCTCCTGACTGAACAACTCTTTTGATTTTAGGTTTAATTTTGATAAAATAGCAATGAGATTAAGAGGTCTGCTTGTCAATTCTGGACAAAATACGCTAATATCAAATTCATTGAATTTTCATGTGGCCAATTGTTTTGTCTGTACAGGGCAGATTGGCCAATCTTATGAAGGATTATGTCTGGATTTAAAATGGTTTCTATGGTAACATGAAGCAAATCATGGCAACGATATTTCTTTATAAATTACTGATTTTAAGTGCTACTTTTGGAGTAGTATGTACCAAACCATTAGACAGAACTTCATGTTGTCTATGGAGAGATCCAGGTACTTCCAATTATACATGGAAAACAAAAAGGTGTATTATGCCTGTTATTAGTGCTATAGAAAATGGACATGTCGCTTGATAATCAGGCAAATCTATCAATTTATTTACTCATGACTCAGGTCCAGTTGCAAAGTATCATATTCATTAACAGTGCATGAAATTTGAGAGTGTAATTTCTTCTTTTGGACCCCGGTCTATTATGCAAGAATTCAAACTGCATAACAGTCAGTGTTATCGTTTACATTTACCCGTATTTACCCATAACCTGGGGATAGATACATCCTATCCATTCTCAATGAGGTCTCCTTTCCTGTTTTCCAGAGCTAGACAAGTATCCCCCAGGCCTGCATCATCGTTGCCAAGACGACCCCATTCAACAATGTCATACTATAGTGCCAGATCTACTTCTCCGTTAAATGAATACGACAGCCTGACACCTGAAATAGCAGGTGAGTTAGGGGATCTCAATAACCCTACACCCTTTTATGATGTGCCAGAAGGACCCTTTAGGACAGTGAAAAGTAGAACCTGGTCAGATTCATCAGAGGAGGAGGGTGATGATGATGATGAGAAGACAGATGCAGAGGAGAAGACAGGAAAAGATGAGGATGATGATAAACATAATGAACCAAAGCAGGGTGATGATGAACAGAAAGAAGAAAAAGAAATCAGACACAAAGAGTTCATCATCCCATCAGATTTGGAGGATTTTGATGATGATGATGTTGATTTTAATGAATCCAGTGTTGAGGAACCCGAAGAGGAGTACAGTGAACCCCTCTCAAAACCATTCTGTAATATGGATTTGTTGTATCTGGCATGTCTGGAAGAGGACTGGAAAGAGGTTCTGGAAACGAAACCAGAAGGCGATGAAGAGACTTACATGGAAAGACTGGTTGAGTTGGAAAGATTGCAGTGGGTCACCGTCAACTGGGAATATGATAAACTGAGAAGTGGGAAGAAGTCTCAGAGACACAGGAATGGGAATGACAGGGTTCAGAGTGCCGGTCCTGGTGCCAGGCCAAAATCACGGAATTGTGTCGATGATTGTATGCAGCCAGCATGTGCTGGGGACTGTCCATCAAAACGTGTGATGTCTGCCAAGGGTTGTTATCACTGTAGGAAGAGAACTTGTAATGGTAGCTGTACTGAATATGGTTATCAGCATTTCATACGGTCACCGAGAACTGATAGCGACGATGAAATACAAAAGAGGCCTAAATCCTGTCAAAGTTGCACTCGGAAATCCACCCGTGCAAACACCATCAATGCCAACAACACTATCCTTGGCAGACCAAAGTCTCTTTACGCTACATTTAGCACATCAGAACTTTACAGCACAGATCCCAAACCCATCTCAGCAGGGGCCATACAATCAGCAAATCAGGTGATTATAACGCCAAGACCAAGCACCGCACCATCAGGCAGATCTCGTCCATCCACTGGCAAATCCTCTCGACCAAAGGGGAGGGACTCTGTAAACATTGGCAAGAGTTTCACATCTCAGAGGAAAAACTCAATTACAAAGCCTGTCAGTGTTAACATCGTCACTGCAAATTCCAGAGTCAAGTCGGCCAAGAAACGCCGGCCAAGAACTGCTAAGAAATAACATGTCCAATGTCAACATGGTAAACATGTCATCCAATCAAAATTGTAGATCTCATTTTATACCAATCCTTTGAACTTGTCTTCTTTGACCTCAAAACTTTCTTCAGTGTACAGAAATGATTTAAACATTTCAAATCCGAGTCACTATATTTAGAATGTGTTTCCAAATCAAGTCAGCAAAGATAGAAAAATGCTGTATCTATAGAGAAAGCTACTCATTGCTTCTCATTCATTTATTCTCTGCATCTTCAAAATGAAATTGCATTAGAATGCACATGTTTTGTATCTCTAGGTTTTGTTTGTTACTTGACATGTATCTATGAAACTAGTCAGACAGTTGATAAATCCAATTTCTTACACTTGTTGGAGACACGCAATTTTCAGAGTTGCAGTGAAGAAATGTATGAAATTATTGCTATCGCAAGACACTGGAATGTCAGAATTGATTTCATCAGTGTTGATGGTAGAGTGATGCCAAACATAGTGAAAATACCATGTGTTATTTGCCATCAATTAGTTCACACAAACACTGAAGTCGCTCAATGTGGGGACTGTGGTTGTTGATGATAAACTATGGTTTTTGATTACAAATATAAATTGAATTTACAGCGTTTATATCATGGCTTATTAGTCCCTTGCTTTGCCTTGTGCCAAACTGAAATACAGCATTGTTAGTTTTTGCAAAAGTTAGTTATTCAAAATTTAGAGTTGTAAATTATATTGTGTGTTTAATGTAAATACAGCCCAGAATAAATAGTGTTTGATATGTTTTTATTTTAACACTCTAGGGTGATATCAAGTTGCCTATTTAAAAGCCTTCCAGGCTTTGAGTCGTAGTTTAAATGGAGAAAAACATTTGTATTTGTTGAAGTCAGGTTTTACAAGAGATTTGATTTCATGTTGAACCACCTGTTTCATTGAGAAAGCAGTAGCTTTGGAACAGGATATATACAATCTCAGATTATTTGTTTGTATGTTTGTTTGTTTGTTTGTTTTCCAAAAGTAATACCTCATGGATAATAAAATTTCAGCCCTTAAAATCTTAGAGTCTTCAAAAGTTTGGAAGCAGATTTTCTTTGTGGGAAAGTGGGTATCAGCTTATGGAAGCATTGGAATGATGCTTATGCACTGATTGTATCTACTATAGATGTAACAGTTGCACTCAATATTTGAGTAAAAAACTATAGGTAGATATAAAAAAAGTCTCCAAATTATTACATTTCTTAAATATATATCTGCTGGACAGAATAGAAGTTTTATTAGTTTTCAAACTAAATATTCAACATTTCTAGATTTAGGTCAAAGAATATAAACATTTTTACAGTTCACATTCCAGTGTTAAGAGGTGAAAGCTATGATTTCAATGTATTATGAGTGTTCACATTTTGTGCAGTAGCATAGGATGTTTTTTAAAACACATGTAACTACTCCAATTTGCATTGTTGTAACACGGTCCCTCAGTGGAGGGACTGTGGTTGTAATCACAGCTGTGTAACCATGGAAACAATGTTGTCACACTTTGTTAACAATGAATAGACCAAACCATTCGCATCAAAACTTTTTCATTCATTTTTGACAATGCTTTGTCAACTTTGTTTAGCATTTGTTTAGGCATTTTAATTAATTATCATCGTCAGTGATCCCATATCCATTTATCAGCATACATAGTTTGTACAACCACTGCTATGCAGTGACTGGAGCAGCAGAATAATTTTGCAACTACGTATTGCTGTACACCACTTGAATGCTGTTTTGCTGACTGGGAAAGTTCTCAGATTGTTTCTGCCCATGTAGGTGTTTTCTGTTCATTAATTGATTTTTTAATTGGCAGACAGGCTCTTCTGATGCTGGCTACTTCTATGTGAGTTGCTATTGATTACATGATAGTGGAGTCAATAGGTGACTGTTTCACATATTGATTCACCCTCTGTGGTCTATTCAGGTTTGTTGGCACACATAAACACCAGTACACAGCACCAACAGACAGTCAATAGTGTGGTCATTGATGGTTGGGATAAAAAGGTTGGGTGCAGACTGGGTCTGTCCATCTTGTACCATTTCATAGTGTGTGTGGTAGTGCATATATATAGTGCTGAATTTTAGAAAATTTTGCATAAAATGGAACATTCCATATCTGGGTAGGGTTAGTAACAAAACATACTGTGTAGGCTTGATCCTTAAAATATTGTATGGCCAGTTTTCATGACAACTGTGGAAATGACAAATTTTATTTTCATGTGACTGAGCTGGAAATAGGTTTTTTGAATGTATTTAGTTTTCACTGGAGTGCTGTAAGGATTGAGGATTTTAAAGCAAGGAAACTGATTGTAATCTTTATAGTATCATTTATACAAGTAATTGTTACACTAAAAATCAGGATTCCATGTTTTCTTCCACTTTTCAAATCAACTTTGCAAACTGTCATCAGAACTATTTATGAAAGAGTACAAATACCATGCTTCCTTGTTTCAAAATGTACAAATAATGGAAAATTGTTAATAAATGTTCATCATATGAACTCTTGACAACTGAACTGGTGGTTCATTGAAGTATTTACACAAGTTCACAGCAAACATCTTCAGAGTTGCAGCGAAAGTATCTTAGAGAGGAGACATACACAGCAACTATTATCTGGGTGATATATTTCATATCATAGAGGTTGACATGTTGCAGTGTTTCAAAATGTAGCTGTGTAGTATCAATAAACGTACAATCCTCTATGGTTTGGTAAGAAGTGGGTGAAAATTATTGTACTTTCCCTATGCAAGCATGCATCTTAAAAATGGAAGATTTAAACTTTTGCTAAACTTTCCTCAAAGTTTAAAATCATTCTCTTAACAAACCAAGAGTAGAAATCAGGGATCATTGTGCAAAGTTTGGTTTTAGAGAAATAATTACCTGACATCTATCAATGTTTGACATTCAAAATGGCTGCATACCATGTTACCTCTATTGGGCAAAATTAAATTTTCAATTTTTCACAAAACTAAAATGTTGAAACTTTACTTATCCCAAGAGCTTCAAACTAAGCCCAAAGCAGGAGACCAGGAAAGAAGTCAAAATTTGAGTCTATGTCCCCAAGACCCATTCTACCTTATTACCAATTTATCTCAAAATTTGTTGCCTCAAAACATGAGAATTACTCACGACTTGGCTGGGAAGGGCCTCCTATTTCTGAGAACTACATGTTGCCATTTGCAGCAGTTTACATGGCGGTTACACTCATCTCTGAAACCATTGCTGATTGTGACTCTGCAATCTCTACGTATATCAGCTTTCTCTCCCTCTCAGTGTTTCCTTTCTGTTTGGGGGAGTTTTTTTGATAACTCTAAGACATGCAAGTGACTCAGTAGTGATCTCATTCTGTTCATCATTTACTGTCATAGTTCATTGGTGAGGAATTCATAACTTTTGGGTTAAACGGACCGTGGGCACACAATAGGGGGATTGACAAATTTCATTTGCATACACCTGGCAGGAGTTTTTCAATTCTCATACCATCGCATTGACTGTATGATATAATTTGAATAATCATGATGGGCACTTTCATGACATATGCAAAGAGGGGTCAAATGGTTGTGCTGGGAATACATTTTGAAACATACCTACATTCTCCGACATAAAACGGAACATATCTTCAGTTTATTTTCGACTCAAGTTTAGTCGCTTTATATTCACAGACATCATATGCAAGATTCAATGACAATGAACACCTGAAACATGGCAAAATCATGGGATTCTGGGACCAAACACGGCACATCCGATCAGTAGCATGGCTTTTTTTAATACATTTGCATAGGTTTACGATAATCCAGCTTTTATAGGGGAAGTTCCTGTCTAAATCTGTGCAGATTTTTCAACCTCAATACCTTTAGTGGCTCTAAGTCGAACATCTTGGATTTTTATGGTGGAAAGTCAGTATATTTTACCTGGGTTCTCTGCTGTATTTGAACAGCCATATGCAGATAAAGTGGCAATGTTACTGTGGTTCCAAAATTGACTACTGTAATGCCAAATCCATAGGAATATAACTGAATATTACACGGGAACTGAGCACTCTTGAAATGTGCATGACAGCAGAGGCCATTGACCGGAAGATTCCATATATTGCAGGGTTGGGTGGCATAGATTTGAGGGATGTACAGACATGACACAGAAGCTACTTCTTGTATTGCAATGTTTACTTTATTAAAGGAACTTATGTTATTGATAAAGAATGTTTTTGAGAGTGAATTTTTAAATGGACTGGTTCTTTGAAACCCAAAAATTTCAGCTCATTTTAAAGACTACATGTAAACTCAAACACAAGCTGCTATAAGTATCCATGATTTCCAAAATTTCCACACTTGACAGTTTCTGACATCTGCTTTGAATCTCCTAGGAGCTATTTCCAACTAATCACAAAACGAACTCACTAAAACCGTGACACAAGTTTTGATTGGCATGTTCCAAGTCCTTTTGTGATTAGTTGGAAATCAGTACACACCAACCACCACCTTGTGTCACAGTTACAGTCTGTTCCCTGCCACATTCTGGCATTGGCTGTTCAGTGTAAATATATAATGTCAGGCAAAGTATTCCACTTATTTAGAATCTGACCAGAAATGACCACAGAGTGATGTCATACTGGCCTATAACAAACAAGTACTCAACCAAGTACACAGAAGATTTGAGAAAAAGATGACAAAACGATTATGGTCAATGCATACTTTGTTAACTTAGGAACTGTGTATTTGTTCTATCAGAAATGTACTGATTAGCTTCCTCCCAGCATGATTTTTCAATCGTCAAATCATTGCCACAGATTTATTAACCTGAAACTGACACTATTCAATTATCACTATTCAGCCATTGGTAGGATGGGGCAGAGAACAGCCTAATATACCTTGCCCTCCAACCGCCACTGAGGGCACCTATCAACATAGTACAGTATCTGTAGTTGAAAGCAGTACACAGTTGGATTCAATATTTCAAGTTCATAAATTTCTCTGAAGACTGATAAATTCTGGAAAATATCAAATCAGTATGTATGGACATTTTTGGTAGTTTTTGACTTGTGCAAAGCAATGTCCATAAGATGACCCATTAAATCTGTCTTCATTTGCCACCATTTGCAACCTGGAAGGCCCTGCATTGCAGAATTTTATGCTGTAAACTCTCCCTGCTGCAAGTGGTTGCATAATGAATCACAGCTCTCATCGCAAAAGAAAGGTAGTAGATTTTTACATGACAATTTCACTGAACAGATGATTATGGATATGTTAAAAAGTATCACAATTCAAACGCCAATTTAAAATCTCAAACATCTGACAAAATTATATTTCAAATAGTTCTCTAACAACACATCAAATTTTGTTCAAGTTTCAAGTATTGCCACAGCTAGGCACAGAATTCTTTAAAATCAATACAATGGCTTGACACCGAGTTCTGGTGGAAAGTGTCTGTGGACTAAGTTTGAACTTGACATTGGAACAAATATGGTGAATGAAGACAAGTATGGTAAATACAGGTAGATCAAAACAACATACAACAACAGTGAGAGGGTGGAACACTTTACATCTATGAAAATAATCGTCAATGAAAATAATCGCCAGAAATACAAGTTTAACTTTGTTCTTGAAATTCACAATAGAAAGAAATACATCCTTGTACTAAGTGAAAAGTGAAGTGGAGCTTGATCATAGCTAGTTGATGGCTGTTGTGTGCTGATTTGGTCCTACCTTGATTTACCATTACAAAAGACACTGTGACATTGAAATTGGCTTATTTTGTCTTCCACTTGGTTGCTTTTGCGTGGTTGACCTTCACAAGTGTTAACCAACTGAGTGTGTGAACATTGTACTTGCCTTGCCTGTAACAACACAAAAAGAAAGGAGAACGGCCAACAAGAGTCAGTTTACTGAGCTGTAATTGAGCAGGGGGGTTGAAAGGTCATAGGTCAACAGAAAATGAACTCAACACCAAATATGGTCTTCAGTCTATCTTAAGAAAGCAATGAAGCATTTTGACATAACTTTCTTGCTGTCATTCCAGAATAAAATGGCTCTCCAACATTTAGCAAAGTATTTAATAGAGTTTGCCAGAGGTTGCATATATCCTGCAAGGTAAGCTGAGTCACTATCACACAAAAATATGAAAAAGCAAATGTGGAGTGTGCTTGGCAGAAATGTCAACCTTTTTATGGTGCCTCTTGAACAGCAACTGGGTCCAGACCAGCATCCAGCAGATACCTGGTTGTAAGGCAAGCAAATAGATAGTGTCTAGTACAACATAACAGCAATGGCTATCTTGTTAGTTCACAGAGAATTTGTAGGTGAAGTTGATAGATTCTTGGGTTAAAGAAGTAACAATTTATGAAATACTGACATCGACAATAAATCTGCTGGTTGTTTTTTGAAAAGTTAAACAATATGCCAAATATTACTTGGTAAATTCATCAAATCTTGAGTGCCACGTGCTGCTGTCAATACTGTACATTTTGTAAAAAATAAACTTTCTTCACCGACAAATTCATCTGATTTGTCACTTTGTTCTTTTTTGTCTTTGGTTTTTGACAATAACTTGAAATGCTACAGTCTGAATTTCATGGAAATAATTTTTTTTGTAAAAAGTCTGTTTTATGGTGACCAACAATTTTCATAACACTTTACAAAATTCTCATTTTGGTTAATGTCATTTTAAAATCTCTAATAATCTCTGCTTGCCCTTTCTGAATGATGGAAAGTCTACATTTTGTTTCATTTTGCCTCACAGCCAATGTTAGTATAAACCTATCTCTGGCAGCATAGAAGGAAATGCTTATTCAAAACATGTTAGAAACACAAAAACAGAACACAAAGACGACAAAACACAGTCACATAACGTGCAATGAAACTCAATTTCCCTGTACAAATCTCTCTTTAAAGTTACTTTTTTTATGACTGTTTTTACAGTTTTGGGGTCAACATCACATACCACAACACCATTGGTATAATATCACTGCTAGGGTTGACATCAAGTCGTAGGCTGTGACAACCTGGTGAGCTTTACACATCTCCAGCCAGAAAAGAAAAAGCATAGTATAGTGGTTAATTTCCAACCTTATAACTTTTATTCAGGTGAGCACAAATGTCTTCATTTCCAAAAACACTGTATCTCACTTCTTACTTATTTCCTTCTTATAAAAATTCAAACAAGGGTCTACAAAGAAGTCTTAAAATGACAAAATTACATCTGTTTATCTTTTTTACTGTTACGGAGATCAAAATGACATCAGATTTGTCTACACACAAGTTTACATAAGAAAGAGGCCGTATCTGAAAAATCATGGATCTTACTTCAAGGGGAATTTCAAATCACTGCATGCAGTACTTATATAAAATGGCTCAGAATACGCAATATCTGATTCACCAGAAACTCCTGTGTCAGAGTGAGTTATGCAGCCTTCACAATTCTGAGAAAACCATTTCAAATTACAGTAACAATCATCAGATAAACATCTGCATCAAAAGACTTTTAAATCGCCCAACAAAATTGACAAAATCCAACCCTGGTAATACTAAATGTATAATGAAAGAATTTAACAGTAAGTTTTTTTGGTGATATAATTTCTAACGCTAATAGGTACCAAAACATCTCATAGTCATGATTCACATCTCTAAGCACAAGATTGACATCAGAAGAAATATGTACACTTACCCCTGGATAAGTCAATAGAAGACAAGGTCAAAGGTCACACAATGTTTCACCAACCAATGAGAACAGTAGAAAATGAAATAAGACCTCTCCAACAAGGTCAGTTTCATATTAATCCAGAACTCAATGGATTGTACGATCAGTTTTTTTACTGATACACACAGAGGTCTTCTGAAATTGTCTTTAAAATTAGAGTTCTGTGTAATTCAAGTAATGTGAAATTAGTTACAAAAATGAAACTATCTTATATGGACTGTACCTGACACAAATCTTGGTCTTACACTGAGTGGTAAGTTAGACTGACCAGTTCACACACAACTCCGTCCACTGCCCACTACCTTTGACACCCTAGTGGTCATAAAATAAAAACAATCATTTAAACCAGTGTCTTTTTGGCTCTCTGTAACATTGTATTATTGCAGGCTTCCATTTGCATTCCTCTGTAGTTTTCACAGAGAAAGTAAAACACACTATTATTTACACAAACTGAAAAAATAAACCCATTTTCAATGAATAAGTCCTCCGTGGTCATGTGTAAGTTCATATCTTTTCCTGTATGAATGGATGGGAGAGGGCTTGGCTAATACTGATTCGTTTTGATGGATCTAACATTAGCATTTTATCAAGCATGTCTCTTAGTTGATGAACTTTACGTAGTTGGTCCTCAGGTAGTCGTTGGTAGCCGATCAGATCTCCAAACATATCCTTGGTTGGGTTGATAGTACTGTATAATGTCACTTTCTCCTACACAGAGAAATAAAATAAATATCATTGTCACTCTTAGGGGTAAAAGCACTGTAAAATATTTTGTCATCTCACCAAAGGTATTTCAATATTCATGTACATTAACTTCATTGATACTTTTATTTCACTTGATAATTTCAGTAGAATGCGAAGTATTTTAAGAAGTTTCACTGGCTGTTGGATGAGTTATAAAATCATGCAATGATCATTTTGGTAAGAAAATTCAGTCTAAGTAAGTCAGCTGTTGAAGTTATTTTGCCATGTTGGAGCCTTGCAGCAAAATTGAAAAGTACTCACTACGTATAGCTGTCGACAGGAAGTATTGTTAGGACATGTAAAGCAGATGAACTGATTCATTCTGAACAGAGCAAAATGTTTGAAGAAATTTTTGTATAGGTACTGTACATATCAAGAAAGAGTTATGCAAAATAATAAAACTGTACCGTTTCGATGGTAAATATATTGTTTTGAGGAACCTGCTGTATAAAACCCACTGAAATATCTCTGCAAGGGACAGCCAAGACAGGACATTATCAATACAGAATGGAGTGTTTGTGCATAGGGCAAGGGCTTTGCTGAATTTGATGTCAATACTTTAGAAAGGCTAAATGTTCAGCTGATATTAGGAACAGTATGAAGAAAGTGTACTCTATGCAAAGAAATGTATGTTTTGAAGTAATGAATCAAATGCCATGCTTTTGAGAAGGCAAGATATTGGCGACACAAACTCGTAACAGTCACCTTGCTCATGAAGATTTCACTTCATGTTTATAAAGTTTTATATTTCAGAGAGTACCAAACTATTCATATAGCATACAATCACTACAAAACCATAGCAACAGCTTAAATTTGAGCCTATTGGTTTTTCGAGACAGTACTTTGACAAAATCAGCAGTGTCTTGTCTTCTACAGAGACTCCAAATTGATATAAACACATTTATCTGAACACAATAATCCTGTACTCACCCTCTCAGTGACCCTATCAACTTCCACGTACTTGAAGCTGTAGTTGGAATCAAAGTGGTTTTCCTTCAGCATCCCCTTGCGTACAAGTCGATTGGGCATTTTGCCTTTGAGCTCCATCATGAGTTTTAGCATATGATTATTGGTTTTACCAGGAAAGAGAATCTTACCAGTGTAGAGTTCATAAACAGTGCACGCTGTACTCCACATGTCAAGACCATAGTCATATGTCATACCCATTACTGAAATACAAGCCAGAAAAACAACACTTTATTCAACCCATGGATATAATCATATTACACACTAGCTATCACCTGAGCAAAACCTTTACTACTTGAGGTAGAATACACCAAAGGGAGGGATACTCAGACTCTACAGTGTTTATAGTTCACTGAGCTAACGTCCATGTGGACTCATTTTGAATCTTAATCCTCTTTCTACCAGGCTCCATAGACAAACCATAGAAATAAATACAACTTGGGAGAAAGAGGAATAGTTTATAGAGACAACAACATTTATCATTAACAATGCTGTTTTTTGAAAAATTGAACATTCAATTTTTTGTGGAATTTCAAATGTCTGTAATCTGTAATCATAGTTGAATGGCCATCTTTGTTTCATGTTCGTGATGGTGTAAGGAAATGGTTTGAATCTTCTTTTGAGCATGGTAAAAGCAAAATTAACACTTTACGTATAGATTTTGCCCTAGTTTTCAGGTGATTGAAAGCTATAATTCTCATTGGAAGAAGACTGTTTGCTACATAACAATCACTTGAAAATGACTAAAGAATGTAGGTATCATAATTTTTTTTCCAGTGAGCAAATCACTAACAACAAAATATTGATAGTTGAACAAATCACACACTACCAACAGAGCATCAATTGGCATACCTTGCCATCAAATGTTATTTTGCAACTACCTTTAGTAGCACATCTTATTTTGTCAGTAACAGTTCACACATTGAATTTATACAAACTTAACACAACAAAAAGCTTTTTAAATCATAAGTCTCTCACTACATTGGAAGATAAAATGAAATACATTAAAGAAAAGACTTCCAAGAAACTTACTTATTTCTGGTGCTCTGTAGAAACGGCTGACAAGGTATGGAGTGATTTCATTCTCTGCTATATGAGTCGCTGATCCAAAGTCACATAATTTTAACACTAACTTGGTCTCATTCACCTAGTCACAGGAAAAAAAAGACAAAAAGATGATAGATAAGAAACAAAATCAGTTGTAATAAAACAAGTACAAGTATTATGAGCTATTGCCACTCACCCACGTTACAAACTCTTTAATCCCTGTAACAAAGACTCTTCATATCAATTTCAGACCTACAGTTGTTTGGGTAATGGGAAACAATTGCTTATGGCAATAAAATACCCAATTTTGTACTCTGGTTTCCATGACATTGTCCAAATAAGGCCATGTGTCACATACATTACTTTGAGATTACAAACTACAAGTACTGTATGCCCCTGGCCCACCCTACTCATCAAAAGTTCTTTTACATGGGTCAAACCATCCCATTTTACATGCGTCAACCAAAGAGTAGAGGTTATAGCACTTCTGGATTGAGCCTAGTTTACTAGTACTTCTTCAGAGATAAATTCTTAATACAATCAGCGACTTGATAAAACCAGATTACATATCACATATTACATGACACAATATGCAACGCAACCAATCTGTACAAATCACATAATGTGTATTCAAGTTCTAGATGTACACTAGCGATGTATTTTAGGTCAACACTGAATCACAGAAACATTTAAATTACATTTATTGTTAATATTACAGTCAAATCGTAAAACTTTTTTTCCATATCATATCCAAAAGAAAACTGAAAGTTTAAATTCTTCCAGAGAATAAATTCATTAGGTCAGGAAGAATAATGAAATTTTTCTTCAGAATCACTTCTACTTTCACCAATATATACTTCTGCATTGCCACTTTTAGCACACTTACCAGTATATTGTCTGGTTTGATGTCAGCGTGGAGTACACCGGAACGCTTCAATAGTTTCAATGCTAGTAGTAACTGTTGTGTGTAAGATCTGACAGCTTTGATATGAAGACCTACATCTTTACCATACTTCTTCAACACTTCACGTAAATTCATGCTAGGAACAGAGATTAAAAATATTCAAATAAATGCTTGGTGGTACACACTTCATTTACAGAGTAGGAAAAAATATTAGCTTTTCCATCAAAGCCTAAAAACTTTTCTTTTAATAACTGACAGCACTAGCAGGAAGAAAGTTCTTCAGTTTAGCACAGCTGCAGAAAATCAGGTATCATTCAACCAGAAAATGTCTATATGCAAAGTCTTCCTTGAAAAATAAAGAAATAAGGTTATACTTGAGGAAACCCTTGTCAGGTAACATGTCATAGTAGCAAATTATTGATGGCATCTGTATGTACTAAATGTTTGGATGTATATTTTCACTGATATTGGTGTAGCATGGATGCTTGGCAACATTGTGAGCACTGAAAACTCCCAAGAACTTTAATTTCTCTGTATCATGCATTCCATTCTCAAATAATCACAAACTCAATTTCAAGACACCATACCATAGAATGATAATTACAAAAAAATTTGGCTGCGAACTGCAAAAGACAATACATTGTACTAATCTGTATATCAATCATTTGTAACACTCATTAACTTTTTCAATGTAGCATTGAGGGCGCTATTCAGTAAGCTTTCTGAGCTCAGAATACAGCTTGCTCTATTTAAATTGATTAAAGTAACATTAATTAACTCAATTGGACCATTATAATCAAATGACAATACCTAATAATTTTGGTTGATTGGTAGAAGTGCTAAAGCGAAATCAACAGGAAATTTTGTGGCAAGTATCTCTCACATACACACACAGAGTGACTGTACATACCACGCCACAAGCACTAACATCCTGGGTTACTTGACAAAGCACCTTGGTGCAATAAAGATAAACAAAACAAAGACCACATTTGTCATGGAGTTTATACCTGTTGTGAGTTGTCTGTATTTCAGAACAGAGATCATGTCACAATTAATCATGTTTCATAATCTTTATCCTGTATAAGAAGTACCCAATAGTGGCAGTATCTCTATTTGTCACACTCTTCTAATGTAACGTATTAGAGAATGAGTATAGTGCATGCATCATATTCACATCAAAATTCAGGTGAAGTATTGGTATGAAATGACAAGATTACAATGTTACTTCCTTCTCATGCAACTTCTTCAGTGGATTATCAAATGTTAATGAAGTAGTCAGTAGCAATTAAATATAGCATTCATTTGTTATAACTGTCAATTTGTCAATGATAAATGCATTTTTTTATGATCATCCATGGAAAACATACTTTTGTCAATGTTTCACTGGAAATAAGCGATGATTTTATAGCGTATGTGAGGTTCGGATTTTGTACCATATCACGCTGTGAAAAGCACTCACCTGAGGGATTCAAACACCATACATAGATGGTTTTTATGGAAAAAATGCCGGAATAATCTGAGGCAGTGAAATTTATCATCTGGATCTGCATCATTCAGACGTTTTAAAAACTCCAACTCTTTCAAACCAGTCTTGTGCCTGGAAAAAACAATCACAAAAAAACATTACATTTATTGTTTATTACACAAGCAGTTATTCACCTTATGAATAACAATGAAATAAAGTTTCTTAAAAAAGAAACCATTATCAATATAGGTATTACAGCAGTCTACGCAGCACAAGAACCAATTTAATCTGCAAATAATGCTATTATCATGCAATTATCATGAAGAATCTTTCATCAGGAAAATCATTCGTGCCAGCAAGAGTAGCTAAAAATTTCTATCAGGTATTGAAACCTAAATTTGAATACCCAATAAGACACTTCACATAAACTTAATATGCTGTTTGGATGGTTATTGCTAAAATTGGTCAAAAATTTTATATTGGATATTTTGAAAGCTTGTCACATTGTTGGCACACTTAACCATATCACTCAGTACAACAAAGAACTCATTTGATGTTCCGCTGCTATTTGTTGAAATTGTAAATCTAAAACGACTGTACTTTTTTCGCTGTAAGATTTTGAAAATTTATTGGCACACCAATTATAACTTATGATAGCATATGTGGAATCAGTTGTAAATGTTTATGTAAAGACTTTGAACAAATTTAATCATCAGTATGGATATCTAGGACAGAAAGGTGCCACACTCACACATGAGACAAAAATAGAGAGAATGAGACAGGAAGTAAAATTAGTGATAAGCTTTGTGATTCTGTGGCTGTGGCTGGTCCTGGCAAGAATCCAATGATTTAAACAGAATCTATGAGTGTAAACAAGGTGAACTATTTTCAAAAACAATAATGTATGCCATCACAGTAAAACCACAATGTGTGAGATAACAAAAAGTATTGATCTGTTTTCAGTCACATTATCAGTAGATGTGATAAAGTTTGTCAAAACAACCAGCGCAAACAAGAATACAATGGTAGGTTCAGCCATACATTCTTGACACTAGGTATCAATAGTAAATATAAAGAAACAGTCCACAACCGAATTTACTTACATTAATTCATTGTTTCTGATGATTTTGATGGCCACATCTTGATTAGCCCGTAGTACATCACGAGCTCTGACCACATTACTGAACACTCCCTGACCCGTGTAACCATAGACGTTGTAACGCTTGTCCAACTGTTCACCAATTCTTACACCTGAACCAAACAGACCATGTAATACATATTAGTGTCAATACTGTACAATATGACTGAATAGATACTCAACTTTAGTAAAAGAACAATGTTCACTCGCACCTGACTTGTAAGGGAAATCAGCTCTTTATTAAATTCTTCATCATTCTGACATATCTACATTGTATGCTGTCAAGTTTTGTATCAATTTCACACAAAATACTAGCTTTGTCAGGAACCAATTTCCTTTGAAATTGATCTCACACAGGCCATAAAAATGTTACATCATGGCTGATTCTGTAGAGTTCACTGCTTGAAAACAATGTTACTGTGGTCTCCTTAAAATGAATGGGTTAGTAAACAATGTGAATGAAAGAGTTCTAGCAACTTGATCAATTGTTCCTTCATTTCATTGCTGTTAATGTTATTTTATGAATGTGTTACAAGGAAATAAACTGAAAGTAAAACTTACGATAATATCCTTCAGCATCGTCCCAATTATCAGTCAGATTTGGGTTTTCACTGACTTTTCGTAATCGCATGACTGGACTCTGTGAAACGAAACAGTAAGATATTGAAAAGAAACAGCAAAATGTTGAGCAGTCATTTTGCAAAACATTTAAACTACCGGAGGATACTATTTGCAAACTTTTTGAGACACTTGACTTTGTAATATAAATATACACAATAGTTTCACTTACCTACTCAATAACATCTTGTTCATTATATCAGTGCATTCAAATTACATGTTAACAGAGTTGCATGAAAATCAGCCAGTAGTGCCGTCTCACAGAGATCAACAGCAGGGTAATGTTCTATCAACAGCTCAATTCATGGTTGACCTTAGGTTTTGAACCATTCGCTATTTCCCAGTATGTTAGGTCCAACATAAATTATACAATAATATACAAAACAACTTCCTCTACATTCAGCACCGAGACCATACAACCTTACTGAAAATGAGGTCAGAGGATGTAACAGAAGATATAGGCAAGGGCACACTGTGACCCAATTGTGCAATTGCAACACAAATTCTTCGTGACAGTAATACTTCTTGCAAGAGGAGAAACAGACACAATGCTCCATAAGCTGTAAGTTTGATTTGTTTCCCGTGGAATCTCTGTTCTCTTTATAAAACAATTTCATGCTCCACATCCAAATCATGTTGAAAAGACTAGTCTAAAACTTGTCAACACAGGTCTATGTGTGTAATTTCCATTTTGACTGTTGAAAACTGAATTCTAGTCAAAACTAGAATTCATTTGTTAACAGTAAAATTGCACACTTTACATGATAAGTTGTGTTGGCAAGGCTAAACTTTGTATTTTACCACAATTTCAGGAGAAGAGGACAAATGTTCTCCTGTTCTACTTCAGAAAAGACAAGATCAAATCAGTTTTGCCATATTGCAACTTAACGCCTGTAAAACATCACCACACTACGACTTGAAGACACACACACATACTTATTGAACCTGGCAATAGAATATGGTAATTGCACCATTGTAGAAACTAGCATGTAACATATGGTAAATTTTACTCACTTCTGTCTTTTCAGCAAATATATCATCTTCAACAGCAAAGATGTCTCCAAACTCTGGCACTGGTTTCTTATTGCCTTCTGAAATTTTGAGTTGCATATTATATGTTACTGTCAAGTAGTGACCCAGGGGTCATTGCTACTTTAGGAATACAGAGCCAGGAGACATTTTTCTAATACAGGAAAACCTACGGAACATGAGTGACTTTGAATGACAGTACTATTGTTACTTTGTTGTCACAAAGTGTTGTCATGCTTTACTTGATTGGTTTTAAGAGCACCAAAGAATTCTAGTTGTTGCACAGTGCAGATCACTGAAATATTTGCCCTGGCGGTATCTGACACACAAGACAATTTTTCTTGAAAGTCTGAAGAGCAAACTGGCAGCAAAGCTGACTCATAGTCAATAAAATCTAGGAGGCAAGTTAGACATTGTGTTCTGCATATTTTCTGCACAAGAAAGACCACATTACTGAAAACCAACAGCAGTGTAAAAGGATACCATTCACAAATGGTGCATAGTTTCTCACTTCCTGTCAGCAATCACTGATGATTTACTAAAAAACAAATCCTCACCTGAGTCTGCATAGAACTCCAAGGATTTCAGTTTATCTTTCATTGCTGACTCAAAGTCTACACACTCATCATTTTCCATCATTCCATTGTCTCCTTCATCTGAACTATTGCCAGATTCTACTTGGCTTGTTGGTGTTCCTCCATGGCTGACATTCTGACTGAATGGTGACTCTGAGTAGCCAACACCAGACATATTGCTGTCTTCATCATTATCTGTCACTTTCAACTTCTTCAGCAATTCCTGTCTTTGTTTTCGTCTCCTCTCTATTATTGCTTCTTCATCTTCTTCTTCCTCAAGGTCAATGTCTTGAAGTCTGTGACACATTGACAGTTCATGTGTTAATACATATATATACATAAAAATTAAAACCCACAGGGTCATATTCTAAGTATGATTACAGTTCAGGAAGTTTTCACTCACATATTCTAGTTTTTTATCAATCATCAATCTTACAGTCAACACTGACAAAAAGTCTTCATACACCATCTTAATGTTTACAAACATAAACACAAACAATTGAAGGGTATTTATAAATAAATAAAAATAAATAAATAAATAAATTTCACCCCTGCTTTCATGGCAAGCATTCACAGAACATGGTCTATTAATGATGATGTATTTAATAGATGAATTACTGTCATCATAATATGCTACACATAGGCATGTACATGTAGATCAGGTACCCCTTGAAGTTGTTATGAGTAATGCAGCACTATCTGGTTGTAACATGTAAGTACGAATCACTGTGTCTGTCATTGGACGGATCAAATAGGTTTTTTCAAAACAATGCACATTGGGCATACTTGATCCAGAAAACATGCATTTAGTTCACATTTACAGGTACAGGATAAGCACACTGGCTATATCATGGCTTGGGGAAAAGAAGAATCGGCTATTTTGTTCACAATCTTTCTTATAATATCCCTGTTATAAATATCTTGGATGTCAAACAAATTGATTTCAGAATCAGAGTACACCTACCCAACAAGTAAAATTAACATGCACAGTGTGTATCAGAATTTTTAAAATTGCAAGTTGTTCTCTCAATATCTAATCTGTAACAGCCAAAAAGTCTACATGAATAGCACATCTGAGAACAAAATGATCACCAGCCATTTCTGACAATACTCTTTATGTATTGTATCTATGATGACATACTAAGTGCATAAAAATCTCACTTTGAATACTTACTCTTCTTCTGATGAATCTTCTTTCTCTTGTGCACCAAGTCCCTCTGAGAAACTACCTTTGTATTTGTCTTCTTTGTTGTAATGACGATGGCGTCTCCTGTCCCTATCCCTGGACCGGCTCCTCCTGTGCCGAGGTGAACGACTTCTCCTCAACCTTAACAGTCCCCGTCTGGGTGACAAATCCCTTCGTCTGCCTGGCGGTGAGCGATGTTGTCTCAGAGGTGACCTGCTTCTTACTGGCAGTTTTGGTGATTTTGATCGATGAACTCTTTTTGGTGATCGGCTCCTATGGGTTCTGTTGTGACTTGGTGGTTCAACACTTTTCTTTTGTGGGGACCTGCTTCTCCGCCGCGGAGATCTACTTCTCCTTCGAGGAGACCTACTCTTGTGTGAAGGGGATGTCCTCCTGTCAACAACAACATATTAACTTGTCAACTTCGTTTACTGAAAACACTGCATTTTTTGTTCTCTCAATCTACTAAGAAACATTAATAATGTACTACACTTGATATGCCAGAAAAGAATCCATAGAATCATCATCACAAACCTCAATTTAATGCTGATATGATGCAGTGGGAGAAAGCGCCCTCATATCAACACCCTAGTCTTCTATATCAGTTGCCCGTATTTGAATGAACAAATTCAATGCATGATTTACTTTCATGTTCTTACTAAGTTTACATGTAAACAGTGTGCCTTATTCAAAAGTTGTTTTCTGCTTTTCACAACATTACTTAGCGACAATTGAGATTATATCTCAAATATTGATATTGATGATTTTGTTTGGGCAGCATTGAATGTCAGAATGTTTTGATGTGGTTCTGAAGTGATGGTGGAAGCAGTGTTGTTGTACATGACTTCTTGTTCTTACATCATACAGGAGATCAAACATAAACTACCTTACCTGGCTGGTGATATGTGTCTTTTTGGAGACCTTGATTGTCTTCGCGGTGAGCGTGTTTTCTTGACAGGAGATTTGGGAGACAAACTTCGACTTTTGTGTGAATTTTTCTCTTTTCTAGGTGACCTGCTTCGTTTCCTGGGAGAACGTTTTCTTTCCCGTGATCGACTGCGTTTCCGCCTTTTTGGAGACACACTTTGTCTTTCATTTTTTCTGTCTCGTGGTGACTTCCCCCGCTTAGATTTTGATCTGCTTTTGTCTTCTGGGCTCCTGCTCGGCCTGTTTCTAGATTTTCTCCGTTTAGCAGGAGCTGGACTCTCCTCTCTATCCTTAACCCTGTTTTGCCTTGAAGGGGACTGAGATTTCACAAGACTGCTGTCATTTTCTTTGCCATTAATCTGTCCTTCTTCATCAGACGATGAAAGATATCCCTGGGCAATCATAGAAATTGCAGACTTGTTCCCATATTCTACTGAAGTACCTGAGGCTGCTAACTCCTGTTGTAAAATGGCCTTTTGTTTCTCAAGGTCATCAAGTTCTACACTCTCATGATCAATTTTAATCTTTTTCAAGGAATGATCTGCTGGTGGTTCCTCTCTTCGTGATTTATGTTTTTTGTGTTTGTGTCTATGTCTATGTTTTCTGTCTTCCCCTGAGTGCTTGTGCTTGTGTTTGCGGTGGTGATGCTTGTGTCTCTTCCGTTTGTGGCTGCTTCGTTTTTTGGGTTGTTTTTCACTGTTTGACTCACTTGCATCACCTTCTACTATTTCCACTACTGCTGTCTCATCTTCTGATGAACTGTCACTGCAAGGAAAAGGTGAAAATCATATTATTTCCTTGTTAGTGATGTAAGTTGATTTCAATAGATTGGTTAACCTGACCAATGGATGCTTGAGTGCAAAAATCAGTTCTACACTGTACATGTTGCCTTGTGCACTCTCGACCTTCTAATGAAATTCGTAGTCAAGTACTAATAATCCTGTAGTCAATGTTTTCTTCACTATACAATATGAAATCTGAAAAAATGGTTCAAAACCAGAGCTTTCTTCACAATTCAACATCACATGAAAGACACCCCATGATAAGCGGGTCACTATGGTTTACCACATGAGTACTTCCACCACTTGTGACCACATCAAGGGGTTGACGAGACTTGCTCCAAGTGTGTGGGCATATAAATATCAAAACATATAATAAATTGAAGGACTAAACATCAGCAGACCGTTGCACTAAGAGGTAGGCTGTTGTGCAGATTGTGGGGTGAACGCCTAGTGGCAAGCCTAGGGTTGGACCTATAGTTCTGTTCAACACAGGTAAAAGAACAACACAATGAGAGTTTTCATCTTTCAGGAGAAAGAGTAAGTATAAGTCAACTATCTAAATGGTACGTTTAAGCAATAAAGCACACCCAGCGATGGTATACCATGGGATTTTGACCAGTTTACAGCATATGAACGAGCAATAGCCAGTGTATAGATGAAGTGGTCAAAATCGAGTGGTATACGGTCAGTTCTTTTCACGTTTCGACCAATCAGATCGCTGTATGTTCACCATCAATATATTGGTACTCATTGTTATCCCCAGAGCAATTATAATGGTGGCTGACACTTTTTAATTTTTGGTAAACAACAGAAACTCATTACCATAGCAATTATATTTATTGTTATGCAAATTAGTCACCACTCTACCATAAAATCAAGGCGGAGAACACAATATTATTATATTGTCATTCCAGATGTTTGCAGAGGCCAAACTCTGTTAAGGTGTGTATAAATTGCAAGACACCTCCTTTGTGTTAGTCTTCATCCATATTGTCAACACCTGTTTGTGCCATATTGGCCTTTACTTTCACTTTTTTCACAAAGAAATTTTAGAGAAACTGTTGGCCTGTGCCTTTGGCACTCAGTAATTAAAAAATCTACAATGTACTAGAATTAAGCATGGAACACTAGTACCATTATGTACTGATAGAGCAATCAACCAATCCACAGGCACTCAACACTTTGCTTCACCCATGGTCAGACAAATAGTGCTTCACCACCAGATGACTCTGGTGGGATGATACGTTGAGAGCCTGTGGACAGTGCATCAATTGAAAACCAAGGAAAGTGATGAGGCAAATTTTATTGTCAATATGAATTGCTGAATTCTTATAGCAAATCTACCATACAGTTTTTGTTCTGCTGGTGGTGTCATGTATTATCATATACCTACATTCACGTGCCTGTGTAAAGCTATGGGAGAAAGCACCCTCAGATCCGTGCATTTTTTTTACGTATCACGCCCCAGCCCGGTGCCCAAATATGGGCAATCGCGTGCATTTCTGAACTATCTCGATTCTGGTTACTACGCGCGTTGCTATCCGCAAACGTTCCATTCGTACACAAAGCCAGCGCGAGATTTGGAAAACGTCTGCTCGCTCAGATCGTAGTTGCGCGTGGCGACAGTGGAGCCGCGCCGGTGACATCGGCTTTTATTTCTAAATTCTAGTGAAATCCTGTGTATACTAAGTGCGTGCCTGTTCAGTGTAAATTACAAGAAACTGACATCACGCTTTTGTCCATTTTACACCTCGCTTCAGCCTTGATCTCTGTTGGTCACGTAACAGTACGCATATTGCTTTGCGCGTTCTAGAATTCTGCAGGTAAACAAATGACGTCATTATGTATGTCAACCACGACGGGAAGCGGCCATCGTATTTATGAAAAACTGACACAAATTGCGATGAATTTCTGATATCGCCCGCATTTTTATCTCCTAAACAATGTTGAATATTATGCAAACTACATGTTAATCATTCCATAAGGTATATGATAAAACCTTTACGGCCCTGATACGGCTTTTGCGGCACTTGGTAGTACGGCGTACGGGCCCTCGCATGCTCGGGCCCTTCTGCCGTACGACCTCGGGCCGCAAAAGCCGTATCAGGGCCGTAAAGATTAATACTGAAGCTGACAAAAAAAAATTGCCTGAGTTCTCTGTTGGTGGATCTGTTCACTGTGCTTGTGTATCCAAAATCAGGATGGTGCCACCATTACACCATGGAGGTATAGCAGGGCTTGACAATTCCTATCGCCCGACGCCCGGGACAAGTGAAATTACGTTCGGGCAAGTCAAAAATAAAATCTGGTCGCCCGCCGGACAAGTTGTTTAAACAACTTCTGGCGCAATCAACGCGAACCTAGTTGTGGTTTGTGCACGTGTCGCCCGATTTGCGTTGTCGTTCACACAAAATAAATGTCAATCACTGACTTTTTTAGATACAATTGTGACGTTCTTCCGCGATTCACTTGCCGACTCACACAAAGTTGCAATTTTTCGATGATCGACATGAAATTATTTCATCGTCCAATTAAAAAGTTGCTTAAAATTTGGCGTAAACAGCATTTCTTTGTTGTATGCTGACTGCTCCGCCCCAACAAATAAGGTAAACAATTGCAAAACCCAATCACAGTGCTTATCGGCAATCGACGATCGACCGGGCCGTGCAGTACTTCAAAATCATTTATGCGGCCTCACGAGGTAGATGAACATTGCTGGCAGATAGTTTGTGGAGTGATCGCTGTAAAAATATGAGTTTTTTACGGTAATATTTCCACTAACGCAAACAAGGCATTGTGCATTTTCTCGAGCCAGAGCGTAATTTCCGCTCTGCAGACCTACGCAAAAATCAAGCAAAGCTGTTGCCGTAAAGAGGTGTGTAGTTTACGACGATGGGCATTGTGTAACTCTGAGAAACGACGTTGTGATGATTTACGACGGTGCCACGAGGGCCAGCGTGAGTGGGATTGTCTGAGAATCGACGACTCGATGTGATGATTAGAACGATGTTTCTGACAAAAGATCTAAACATAAGCGTTATGATGAGGAAAAACGCCGTAGATGTTATCTCCCGAAATGGAAAGCACAGTGGCCTTGGTTGAAATATGACGGTTCCAAAATGTTCTGTACGTCGTGTCTCAAATACCCCACCATTGCCAAACCATGGAGGTAGGAAGAGACTACGTCAATGGCCAAACCAAGCGAAATGCTTTTCTTGACGGATGCGACATGTTTCGCGTTGAATCGATAAGGTCTCACGAATTTAGTCAACTGCATTTGGACTGTTTGGCGCATCGCAGATGAGATCGTGACGGGGACAATGATTGTGGAAATTTTGTGGGTCCCGCTGAGCCCGATACGGTTTCACTTGCCAACAACCCGATCACATGCACTCGCAATGCGTGAACCGAATGACGACGACCAGTGACAGAAACTGACCAATTTTTTTATGACGGCATTTATGCTTGCCAAACACGGGAAGCCGATGTATGATATGTACCTTCAATGTTCACATGTACCTGCGTACATGTCTGTGTGTTCCCGGCGTTATACGGCCTCTTGTGGCGTAGGCCGTATAACGCCGGGAACACACAGACCGTACACAGGCCTACTTCAATGTAAACTTTTGAGAAAAATCGGCGTCAACATCGGCGAAAATTACCAAAATAAGAAAGCCCTGAAAGCCGCTACGGAATTCGTCGCAAGTATTTTGGTCTTGATTATTACAAATGGAGGACAAGTAAAATTTTTGTGAGGACAAGTGAAATTTAAAATCCACTTGTCCGACGGACAAGTGAACTGGAAAAAAATTGTCAAGCCCTGTATAGTCTAGTACTAGTAGTCCATGATTATTTATACCTAAACATTTCACATACATGTATTGTCATGTCTGTGGTGCTACTTCCATGAACTAACCTTTCCGTATTTACTGTCAAGGTCAAATGTCCGGTTAATCCATCCATGGAGGTACTACCTCCATGATCCATCGAAAACAATTCTACATCTACAAATTACACAGGCGAAGGAATACATGGCTTGAGGACTCGAAATAATTTACACCTGGCTTTTCAATCTCTTTCCCTATTGGGTTCCATCTATAACTAGTGAAATGTTATTTCTCAGACGAATATGAATTCGTAAATGCAAATCCCGCTTATCTGGCAGTTAAGTCTTTACAGTATATTTCAAATGTCATGACATCACGTGTGAACGTAAATGTGTAAACATGATAAGCGGAAAATCCGCCTACGAATCTTTTGCGTAGGCCTGTACAATGATGACTCACTGTTCACTACGAGTACGACGAGTCTGACTCCTTCAGACTTCAGTCCTTGGAATTGCCGAGCCATTGGTAATGATACGATAAGAAGACGACATTTCATTGACAGTTTAAAAGCCCTTTTCCCATCACAACCTATTCCAAAACGACCCCACATTTATGACAACGAGCTAGGACATTCACTGTACGACATAAAGAATACTGAAAAGTCTACGATCTGATGAAGTATTCAACGTTGAATTCACGTTGACCACGCATGACGAATGACTTGGCTTTTCGATATCTGCAAATAGCAGCCGGTGATGAAAGTAGAAAATGGTAGAAGGTTACGATCACCATACACAGTAGCAATAGGAATCGAAGAAGCTTTCTGATCGAAAAATTATAGAAATGAAACACTAGTTTCGGTTACCTTTCCGAATTTCCGACACAGTTTTCCACTTCCTCTGCCGTATCGGTCGCCATTTTACTACGTTGTTGTTGTGACCCATAATGCATTGCCATGTGCGAAGTATGTATTAGAGGGCGCTTTCTAAAACTACCGGTGCATTCATATTGAACTGAAAGAACGCACTGTAAAACAATTAAAAAATCCAACAGGCTCAGAACTACACCTATCCTCTGCCAAAAGATCAAACTTCGCTATAATATTACATTTATCTCACATTTATTCTCAATATTCATATATCTGTATACATCTACCGGCACATACATATATTTATCATGTATTATTGTTATGTTTACATTGTTATTTATTTATTTATTTATTAATTGTGGCAGTCTCTATTTTCACAAAGTTACCTATATTGTAGTTTAAATCAAGATTCCAAAAGGGATGAGATTTCAATAAAGGATTACATTACATTACAATAAGACTAATAAGGCTGAGTTTACGAACAACAGGGTGAAGGCTTGAAAAAAAAAAATTTGAGGGGGGGTTTGAAAATATTGACAAATATTGAACAGGACATAAACCAAAACAAACCTTTATAACAAAAATGTTAGCATTTGTATACTTAATTTATTCTACACACATATCCAAATTCCCTGAAAACAGGTCCACACTCACCATTGATAACTATAAATTTGGGTCCAACTCTTGTGGTGGAGGGGTTAAGAATACCATAGTATAAACATAGTGAACCTGATAGCAGTGAGAATGTTTGGAAATTTATGCTCACAGTCTATAATTTCCTGTATTCTCCAGCAGAGGCATAAAGGCAAAAGTTTGTTAATTATTAAAAGTAGCCTGATTGATGAGTACATGTACCTGTTGGTTCTGACTGAGGCCAAGAGGACCGACCCTCTTTCGTAGATGAGTTTTCATAAGACAGTGACAGCTAGTTCAAGGAGAATAAGAAGTCATATTGTCCTACTCACCTAAAATATAATCAGTAAATGTGTTATTTACATGATCGTATGACATTCCAGCATGTTTTGCCATCTGCAGGCCAAATTGGCTATAAAAAGTTTGCAAGCTACACTTCAGGGCTGTTTTACCTACTGTAAGGTACTCGACAGCCATAATCTCTTCCCTGAATGATTTGCCTTTTCAGGTTCAGCAAACATC
Organism: Ptychodera flava; assembly: GCF_041260155.1. NCBI lineage: Eukaryota > Metazoa > Hemichordata > Enteropneusta > Ptychoderidae > Ptychodera > Ptychodera flava. The sequence continues at coordinate 36,962,018 of NC_091940.1, forward strand.
AACTCTACCAGTCGGACTGAACATAGACCCTAGAAAATTAAGTTTATTAGGGTCTTGGAGGACTAAAGTACTTGTGATGTTTTGTGTTAGAGTCTCCAAGAATTTCCTTTAGCTCTTTTGAAGTCTGGTATTCCGTTCATCATCATGGCCTGTACCTCGATCTGTGGCTATCTTCGTTATCACATGCAAACAGCGTCCATCTCTCCCAGTTTTAAAGGTATAAGAATGCATATTGAAAATTCCTCCAAAAAGTATTGAATTTTCAAAAATTGTCTCAATCAGGGAGGGGTATCTCCTTTTCTGCAACCCTCCTAAACCAGCGTACTGGCCATATTTTTGTCTTTCTTTGTTGCCTGTATACAGTATTTCAGAGAACTTGGCATTAACCAATTCGTTGACAAATTAGAAGCTAGTTTCTGTGATGAAGGGTGTTCACTTTTCACACCAGAAAATTTTCATTTACTGACAAAGTACAAACTCAAGCCACGTTTTGATTTTCTGCATATTTTCTAATGATAGTGGTGTCAGCAACTTCCAGATAGCTATGAACCCTGAGATGGTAACATACAAACCAATGCATGAAGACACCATTAAGATACAGTTTTATTAATCTATATTATCGGCGATGTCCATAGCTGATTTTCAAATACAGAAAAAACACTATACACTGGTATGCTTTTCCATAAAGTATTTTATTCAATAAAAATTGCTTTTAACTCAAATTTCTCTTTTTTAAATACACTTTCCCATACACTGAGGCAGGTAATTCAAACATTCACAGACATAGCATTTGATTTAAACCTTTGTTGATGATTTTTGCATACATTTACAAACAAACCAAAACTGATGAAAACACATCATAGTTTTCATGAAATGCCCCACTGAACCATTGCTTTACTACACAAAAGTTCCTTTGATTCAAAACTTTTAATGTTAGACAACAGCAAAGACCTGCGTAACAGAAAAAAAGTGATAATAAATAGTTACTCTGTGGCTGAGATAAAACAATTGCTATTACATGTGTATGGTGGCTGTCTTTACAATGCTTTGCCTTGTGTCGTTATTTGAATATTCCAATATATCATGACACTTAGAGTGTATGAATTCATTGTTTCTAGCTTTACTCTGTCATCGCATTTGCCTTTTTAGTAAGCCCTGTGCCATCAGTCAAAATTGATGATGTGGAAAACCTCATAATGTAATGGTAAAGGTGATGTTGTACAAATTGCAACTACTTCAATTCATGTGAGGTTTTACGTGAGTTTTAATATGTGGCATTTCATAAAAAAAAAACCTTCTTGCCTTCCAAATGACACAATCAAAAAATTGCTTGCTGTATTTGATTGTGTTACACTAATGGAACAAGCATGCAGAAGTGATTTATGAGAGAATACAATCTGTATACAAGTCACATGCCATGTCATGTTTTCAAGTTACTGGTTCCCTACTGCGTTTTCCCTTCATAATGAAAAAAAATAAGTTATCAAAAGACCACAAATTTTTTGTAAAAGATATATTATTAGAATTCTAGCATATCCCTCCAACATAATACAATGTTTCAACTTAATCTTTGGTATCAGTTGACATGCTGGGGGATTCTAAGAACTCCCTAAGTTCACGGTCAATTTCAGCTTCTTCTTCAGCACTCATATGTGAAGGTGTATTTGCTGGTGATGACAGTATATTTGTAATGTCGATTTCTGCAGGAGTACTTTGAGGTTCTTCTGGTACACTGATTCCCATGGCATTCCGCACAGCATGGGTTGATGCCACTGATCCTGGTTCAGCCTTCAACAGAATACATGAAGAAAATCATGAAATTTTACGGAATACTCCTGCTTCTATGCAAAGCTACACTGAATAGTTCTGCTAGTTTGAAGTCCAATGTTGACACATACTAAAATCAACCTGTTCCAGTAACACACAAACACACAAACACATCACTGCTTAAGATAACGTGACTTACATTTACGTAAAAAACTTGCTAGTACATTGAAGTTGAATCATTGTCACCAACTAGAAAGATTACCATCATAATTCTCAAGCTAGAACATATTGACCTTTTTTCTGAAAGGAAAACCTTTTCTTTGCTTTATAAGCATACCTGTGATGTGAGCTCTTTAAGTTGCTGTGTAAGTTTCTCAGCTATTTCACACTCTTTGTCTGATGGTCCAGGAGCGTACTGTAAATTAGACGGTGGTTTTTTACTCAGTCGTTCAAGTTGGCTTTTCTCCAGATCTTTGATCAAATCTCCGGTTTCATTCAACTTTTCCTGGACATTTCCACCCTCAGTTGATGTGTTTTCTTTGTTCAGTTCTTTCTCTGGTGATAGATGAGACAGTTATTTAAATTGACAACTTGGAATAGCAAATACAGACATAATGTCCCACACATACAAACTGATGCCTACACTCGCACATGCTCAAATTCTGTACACACACGAAAACATACTACCGGTATATATACATATCACAATGACTGTATATACAAGCACACACAAATGTATGCATAAGTACATATGTAGGATTGTTTGTATACATACATACATACATACACATACATGTATACATATATACATACATACATACATCAGACAGACAGACATACATACAGACACATACATACAAACACACACACACTATATGTACACAAGCATGAAATTCATGAATTTTCACCGATGCCTGTGATTTCATTGAACAAAGTTATCAGTCATTACAATCCTTACCCATTGCAGGTAGGAAGGACATATCAATACCAATGTCAGAGAGTGATTTCAAAGCTTCAAAGTCTATCTCTGGCAGTGGTTCAAATCTTTGATCTTCCTCTTCTTCTTTCACATACGACGTCTCCTTGGCATTGACATTGCCACTGCTGTTACTCTCTGTGAATGATGGCTCTTTGGAAGCTGGTTCTTCTTTTATAGAAGGTTTGTCAGTCTGTCATATGAAAGAGCAATTAAATTGATATCCATGAAAATACATATGCGTTTTTCTCAATGTGCCATATTTAGCCATGTCAGTATTCTGGTTGTATAAAATCATAAAATATTACCTACGCAGATTTCATGATACTATGTTATAACAGTATGAGATTGTTACTTGTGAAGTGTATTGAAGACTTAAAAAACGTACAAGGAAAACAAAACACAATATTGACAGAATATTTTGATCGAAGGAGCACATATGGAAGAATAATGTCTTGAAATCATAAAATTTAGAAGCCATACTGTTGATTCCACAAACTTGAAAGAGAACTTCTTACAACTTTGCCAATGAAGACTGAAAAGCAAAATAGTATATACAATGCACTTCACTCCTTTATGCAGTTTTCTTTGTTAGCTTCACATGACAACACATATTCACTACTTGTCTTGTTCTTGGTGTATTTCCTTTCTATCATTGTACATTCCATAAGAATCAAGAAAGAGATGTCTATTGTAATTACAATTTAAACACTCACCTGTTTGTTGGAATCTGAAGTCACATCTTTGTTTTCTTTATCATCTGACAAATCATGTTTCTTCTTTTCAGCTTCTCGTATCCTTTTCTCTTCTTCATCCTGTTTCTGCAGATGTGAAAATGCAGGAACAACCACACTATTTCAAAATCTACTCTTTTCTTAATCAATCGTACACAACATACCTGAAACTACATTTGAAACATCCAATGGTGATTTTATTGGTTTGCTGCTGAAGGGGAAATTTCCCCACACACAATTCTGAAGAATATGAGTAGATTTACATTGCAACATTAAATTGTTTCAGGAGGACATTTCTCAAGGGGTAATCTTTGCTATCAATACACAACGCTGGCAAAGTATTTCAGATATAACTTTTTTTTCGGAACCCTGAAAAGTTACACAAACTTCCTTACTGCTCTAACACAAAGCTATTTCTCTGATTTCTACATCATTTTATGCTCTTCTTGTTTGCTATCACACTATCCTCTAGAACACAAAAATGACAAAGACAATTCACTGCAGAATTTCAGATTTTCTAAACAATGCATCAGATGCAGATCAGGTTTATCAATACTAACATGATGAGACTGCACTCATCATATTCGATAGAATGCACAAATTTGTTGGTCAAAGGCAAGATCTCATATCACTGCATTTGTCCTTGGACAACACAGTATCTCTTTTGATTCTTTACAATACATATATCCCGCTATTGTCATTGGAAAATCCACATAAATCACTGTATGCAAGAGTGTGATTCTGACATTTTGTCTGCACGGGGACGCTGACCTTGTGTCATTTTTCACAGAAGTCACTAAGTAAACTCCCTGCTTGATTTTAAATTTTCTACAATGTAGCACTAGAATGTCAGCTTTCCTTTTGAATCTGCAAAATAATAGAAGTGTCCTAAGGCACTCACTCTACTGCTATATTCATAGAAGTAGAAATGACAGCCATTTCAATCAGCTTTAATAACATCTTTGCAGAATGCTGGAAAAAAAAATTACTGATGACCTTGTATATCTAGAAGTCATCACAGTGTTTATTAGGTTGACATTTGCGACTGCTGGCAACAAAAGACATCAATCTTTTGAATATGACTTGTTGGAGAAGGAATTGAGAATGAACACTAGCCTAAATCACCCTTCATCCCATCTCAATCGTGCAGTTTATTAGTACATGTTCAGACTTCAAAACTGGGAATGAGGGTTAGAACACTACAGGAAACTATAGAAGAATGGGAAGTGGTACAGAAGGAAATGATGTCAATCTATCTTACCTCCTGTAGTACTCTCATTGTCTTAGAATGTTCTCCATTGGTTAGCGTGTCTAACAATCCATTGGCTAGTTTGATGGCATAGTCACCCGTGTCTTTGACAAATGACTGTAAACTAATGAGACAGAAACAAGGCCACATGGTTAAGTATAATCTAGAAAGATAATGAACTTTAAATATGTAATTGTAAATCTTGTATGACACAGGTATATCTTGTAACTTTTCAAGAGCTTCATGAGATATTCACAGTAATCAATTACACTAAAGTGAAAAAATAATTTTTCAAACAAGACAGCTTTGTGTTTTGTTTATTATTTGTTCCTGTTGTCCATGTTGATTGTTCAGTCTCTGTTTTTGGTGACGTTATAAGAAAGATCATATTCAGAAACAGAGTTATACTTCAATTTTTGCATGGAAATTCATCTATGTTGGTACCTGACTACAGTCAATTGAACTTCTGATCTCAACACGCTAGATTTTAGTCACTGAAATTTTAAGTTGCAGCACTACAACATCACGTCATGTCAATGTCACATCAATGTCACATGTCAAAAAGGTCACGACATTGAAATTGGGTTATTCTGCTGACGACATTTGTAGTGCTGCAACCAAAAATTTCAGTGACAAAAATCTAGCGTGTTGAGATCAAAAGTTCAACTGACAGTAGTTATACTTCAAATTAATCAAATGTAAATGATCACATATTCAAAACACTGAACTTCAAAAGGACTGCCAAATTTCATGGACGTTGGTCATCTGTACGTAGTGGCCATGAAAAGAAAAGTACATGAACAAAACTAAAGACAATAACATTGTCACCTTCATAATTACAATATCTGTAAATTCACTTCAGTATTAAGAGGTCATGCATAAAAACAAAAGCTTATTCATTTGTTTCCTATTTATATCACTCAAACTGCCTGCATGTTGAAGCCAATGCTGATGTTCCATGAATGGACATGGCTTCTACTCCTCTTTTACCATATATGGATGTATACACATTTGCTACAATTGACTAACTTGATACAAATATCAACCATTCACCTTTTTGCATACTGAATTCCTGTCTCATCTTTGTACGTAGAAAACAACAAATCAGAATCCTCTTTACTGATTGTGGCAAAAGTGGAATCGTAAGTCGGTGCATGGGAACCAAATGGTCCATACATCAAATACGATACTGCAACAAATAACAATATAATATATTAATAAAATATGTGTGACCTTGTCACCAAACTGAACGAAAAACAATGGAATTAATTCAAGATTTAACCCTATCATCCGAAGTCCTGAATATAGATCCAGCCACCATAATTGCATAGAGTAACAATATATCAAACTAGTGGCAAAGTGTCAAATGAGACCGATAGAATATATGTTGAAATGTTGTGATGAAGGTTTGGTGAATCACTGGCCAAACGATAATTTCACACAAGTTCCTGTACACAGGTCCAGACTCTTTATTAAAGTAAATTGGCTTGGGGGCCATAGTAGGGGATGGGTTACCTCAAAACACAATACACCTGGAAAGAAGTTGATGTGAACATAAATTGGTTGGAAATGTGTCTAAGAAATTGCTGATTTATTTACCTGGATTCACTTTATTCCTTTTATCTTCCCTGAAGCCAGCAATGGAACTGGATCCAGCTGTTAATTTTCCAACCAATACACCAAGATTGACTGGATGGACCTCTTCCCCTGACTCAATACCAGAGTCTGGATTTACAACTGCTAACGTTGTGGTACCGTCTTTGCCCTTTCTTAGGAAACCAATCTGTGAGTGAATAATTGTAGGAGTTGAACAACATCTGTGCAAGTTTCAAAGCTACTCTGTGGCTAGTAAAGTGAAAACCACTGAATTGTACATGCTTCAGGATATTGAATATCTTGGCTTTCTTAAACATTTTAATCAAGTGTTCGAATTTTCTAAGATATGAATATAAGGGATATGGAAAAGATGCAAGAAATGTCACACAAAAGTGATGATCACTCCAGATATCATAAAGGATTGTACTCAAAAGCCACTAATTTGATTTAACAGACAGCTCTGAGGTAATGCTCACTAAACACTGTGAGTAATCAAACTGAAGAGAATACTTGCAATTCCTATATTCAAATGGTACGCTTTCTTCCATTACATCACGATTGTACAGTTTCTTCCGATTGAATATTGCCACAGCAGGCATACAGTGTATACTATTTGCATGACAGATGTCATCATGGGATTTACATGTAAATATAGGCACTACGTATTCAAGATATATTCACAATGGTACCTATATGATATCACATAGAGAAATTGAACGTTTTGATCATCCTTGCATATTCATGCAGAATGCCTAGAGCATAATTTTTGAACTGATTTAGTGAAATAACAAATTGAATAAAACAAAACAGCAACTGCTTACTTTACTGTTAGGATATTTTCTAGATAATTTATCCTTTGCATAATGTGCTGCATAAGTAGCTTGTTCAATGATTTCCTCAGCGGTGATACCATCATCATCGTCTTGGATTTCTTCAAGACCTTCCATTTCTTCCTCCACTGGTGCTGCTATGATTTCCTCCTCTTCATATTTACTTCAGCAGAAAAACAAAAGAAAAAGAATGACCATTTCACCTGCACTTGCATTTTTTACACTGAACATAAAGATTAAAAGAATCAAATCCTGCTATCTTGTTAGAAATTTTTCTTCCTCCACTGGTGCTGCTATGATTTCCTCCTCTTCATATTTACTTCAGCAGAAAAACAAAAGAAAAAGAATGACCATTTCACCTGCACTTGCATTTTTTACACTGAACATAAAGATTAAAAGAATCAAATCCTGCTATCTTGTTAGAAATAAAAAGATTTTGATTTATTTTAAAATTAATGTGCAAGATGAGGATTTACAGGATTAGTTTAAATGTGGAGACATTGAACACAAATATGTACACAGGAAAAATTCACATTTATGATATTGAGGTTTTAAAACAATGTCACTCTCAGACTTGTCATAAACCATTATCCCATGTGTACAATAAATTGGCATAGATAAGGGTATGTCGGACATAGGCTTTATGGATGAGTTACTTATGTCTTTGATGGTGGCAATTGAAATTCTTTCACAAAGCTGCCATATGTCCATGGCTGTCTTATTAGAGAAATGCAACTTCTGCCATATCTTGGTTTTGAAATATGATGTACATTATAGCAGAAAAGTAAATGTAGCAGTCTCATTGGATAGGTCAGAAAAAAAACAAGATGCTACACAAAGAGTCAAGTACAGTTATACTGGTTGCTGCATGAGTTCCAATCTGAACACCTGCAAACTTAGAACAGATCTCACCAGCTGAATATGAAAATGAAACAGAAGTAACCACAACTAGTCAGATTACTTTGTCAGTAACGGCACTTCAAGTATCTTCAATAATGCCTAAACATACAGGTTTCATAATAATTATTAGCTTAAATGAGGTAGAACACGCCTCGGGGACAGATATTTGGACTCTCAAACTTTTACAATTTTTCTCTAATCTACTACTTGTGGGGGGTTCATTTTAACCCTTTTCCTGCCAAGTCCATATTTCACCATCAGGTCAAGATGGTTAAAATTAATGACACACAACGTATTCCACGTGGTGTATTTTAACATAATACTGTACATTTGAAAGCTGTTGAAAACATACCGGTAATACTGTAAACTTGATGTTTTTGGACTAAAGATGCCATAATAGACCAAGCCAAGTGGGTGAAAATACGTCATGTTTTGGCTCAATACCGCTTTTTACTGACTTGGCTGATGGGGAAGTATTACTGTCTGGCAGGAAAAGGGTTAAAGCTCTTGGTGTAAGAAAAATTTTCACTGTCTTAGTTTTTCAAAAATCGAAAATTTTATTTTTCTCCATAGAGTCAACACAGGGATGTGGCCATGTTGAATTTCAAATATCGGTAAATATTGGGTATTTTGTTTCTCTGGTACCAAAATTTGTATGGTGACCCCTAATTTTTATTCTTGATTTTGAAAGAGAATGGTTGAAAGTTTCCCTGAGAAAAGTTTTTGAGCAAAAGTTTAAGTCTTTCATTTTCGAGGCGCATAGGAGACAATATTTTGCCACAAGGTGGCACCATCACCTCTTTAACCAGGTTCATTAATAATACCAACATCCCCCCCACCCACTCCATCCTCCACCCCCGATAACACCCACCTCCATTAACATGATTGGACCGGAAACTGATGTCAAAGGATCTGGCCATACAAGCTTTACATGACATGAGATAGCCAGAATGGAAGTCAGTGTTTCCGTTAGCGTACAAACTTGCGTACTGTACGCATATTTATGGCTCTGTACGCAAAATAAAAATCGCTTGCGTACGGATGTACGCAAATTTCTGGCTGTCGACTGAAAATCAAAATTGTTCGCGTGTGTGTTCAAAGACGTTCTCAGCACACGCAAGTAAGTGGGGCGTTGACCTGTTGAAACTATAAATAGCACGGAGTGAACGCGTACCAAAGACGTCCCTAGCGAGTTTCAGGTCACGTTCGTTGATGTTCACATACCAGCAGCGTTAAAGACTAAACAACGTTTCTCCTATCTACAAATCAATACTGTAGCTGTCAATCATTTCCACGCACATTGACTTTCGACCAATGACAAGACGTGCCCAATTAACTTAGATACAAATAAACTTTTATCATCACACGATGTTTTTTTCTTTCCCACGGGCTTGCACAATCATTTCGAGTCGCTTCTCCACGCACGTGTTATTTGCTATTTGACTGTTGATCCTCTATGCACGGACCGGGCTAGACGTAAATAAATATGTCGAAACGTCAAACGACACTCGATTCTCTGTGGAAGACAACAAAGACCACAGAACCACGCGTTAACGACGATGTTCGTGACACGGAGCCGGGTGATAATAATGAACCTAATAACGCTACCGAAGACGTTGGAATTTCAACATCGCATGCCTCGGTTTCCAGCACAACAGTTACCGATTTGGACACGCCAAAAACTGACGGATAAAAACGTCAAAACGAAGTCGACTAAATGAGAACGTCATCGATGACATCATGATGATAACACTGCAAGGGCCAGAGATCGGAGAGTTTGACTTCCAAAGTGCGATGCAAGAGTTTAGACGGCAGAAACAGCGGAGAAAATAGATTTGTTTGACGTCTATTTAGGGAACGATGACGTCACCACTGATACCAGCGGCAGCCTTCGTGTATTAGCGGTACTTCTTTGTTTTGGTTTTATGAGGTCAGTGGTCACCGTACGCGACTTTTTTTACTTTGTACGCAATTTTCCAGAGCCTATGCGTACATCGTACGCAAGTAGAAAAAAACTAACGGAAACACTGTGGAAGGTCACAACAAAATGCTCCTCTTTGGCAACATGAGTTAAAGCCTGAGTTCAGCTGAACTCACCTTTCTTTGCTCATTTTTCGTTTCTTTGGTTTGTGTTCAATATCTTCATGTTCAATGATATCAACATCTACTGTGCTGTCTTCTGGCAGAATCTCCTCTCTTTTGTGTTTTTTTACTTTCACCGGTATTATTTCCAGCTCATCTATATCAAAGCCGACGGCTCGCTTCAGAGAATTTATATGTTCCTGTACAGTCAGAAAAACAACCATGATAAAACAAACAATAAACAAATGGACAAGATTAAGGCAGCTGTTCATACCACACACATTACTTGATATCCTATCGGACGGAAGCTAGCTGTTTTTAACTCTCAATATCCATTTTCCTGTCTATGAACTCACCAAGCACCGCAAACAATCTTGTTGTGATGTGGTTCGAGATTCATTCAGCCATTAACAGTTGGCAGCAGCAAACAGTGCTACTTATCTTGAGGTTAAAAAGGGATGGAGTTAGCTTGAGGCGTGAACACCTAGACTACTTGACAATTACAACCATGATTCATTCACACTCTATCACACAGTTGCTAAAACAGGTGCCGGAAGAATGAAGAGGGCAAGTCTGGTGACTGTCGTATCTTCTAAATCCGACTTTAACAAACAGAGCAGTCCACAGGCAGAGTTCTCTTTATTTATGACTGACAAGTACCATCAGATGGGTGAACTATACCCCCTTTCCATAACATATCACGGTACCCTGATACTCACTCCACAGTGGTGCTATCTTTACACAGGGGTAGTGTCAGTGAAAGGGCAAACTTGTCTGTACCAATGTTAAGACTAGACTTGCAAAGTGAGTAAACAGGGGTTACAAATGTTAACTGGCTCCACATTTGGAAGTCTGTGAATCACACAAGTCTGCAGACAGACTTAATCTCACACACATATTATTTCTGGCAAAGATGATCCCACACATGTGACAAAACCATTACACAATACAAATCAATATACTGCAGTTCAATATATTGGTATTTGTTGGTCAGGTTGCAACCTGAAGTCTATAGAGTTTCCACAGAATACTAACACATCAAGAATAATTCTCACACGGTACAGACTACACTTACTTTGCTCATTATCTTGTAGCTATAGCTCAGTAACTTCTTGGCAGCTTTAAAGTAGACTGTCTCTGGTCTGTTGTAGATCATTGCATTATCACACATCTGTTTCACATCAGCCTGAAAATATGATTCAACAACAGTCTGGTATCAGGAAGAGAGTGAAGACAAAATTCTACTTTATTGAGAAGTGATTCGTGGAAAACTTGTGAAAGCCGTATCCCTCTTCATGATTTGGCGATGTTGCTTTCAAGGGTGAAGAAAATCATCAAAATTTTCAGTGCTGCAGCTTTTGTCAGTGTCACAAACTTTCAACGCAAACAGAATAAGCTCAATTCCTTAAAGGCATGTGTTGGCACCAGATTGTCTCATCAGAAAATTTACCCACCAGGTTACAATTTCAATGGGAACAAAAGGCTATCACACCTCCATAATCCTCTCCCAGACTAGAACAAACGCGATCCCAGGGATCGCGAACAGTGCTAAATTCCTTAAGAGAATTATGAAAAGAGTTGCAATCTTTTCAAATTATTTCTGATTCGTCTAAACAACTATTCATTTTATTCTGCTCACTGAAACATGAAATTGTCAGTTGTCAGGTCTCTACTCCCTCCCTGCTTGTAGATAAATGCTCAATGACATAATTTATGGTACCTACCAGAATTATGTAAATCAGCACACTTGCATATTACTGTATGTATATACGCATGATGTGAATAGAGCCCTGCTGATTGATAATTCGCATGTTTCAGTAAGCAGAACAACACACATAACTTCTCACCAAAATAACTTGGAAAGATAATGACTCAATCCCTTTAAAATGGTCAGTTGTATGTCTTTCTCATGTAAAGGAGAATAAAATCATTGAGAAATAATACCTTATATTCATCAACTGAGTCATACTCATCAGTGTCAACTTTGTGTTGCAATGTACTGAAATCCATGGGGTGTTGTATAATACTGGAATAGCCAGGGGCAATCATGTCTGTCACAGGCCATGCAAAGAACTGATTTGGGTCTTTCCTCTGTAGCTGCTTTTGTAGGATTTCAAGCAACTTCTTCAACGGATTGTCTGGATCTGAAATGACATAAAAATAGCGTCAATGATATGACACTGTGCTCCTCAGTGCATTTACCGGTAGGGATGCAAGGAGAGGGGTTTGGGGAATGTTGCTTAGAAAGATGCAAAGAAAGGGTTGAAATGTGAAACTGTAATAAAACCTATTGTTTTTTTAGCAGTGAGCATCCAGCTTGGTAAACATGCCATCTTGTACATGAAGGCAAAAAACATAATTTTCACATGTCCACCAAACTTGGAATTTGCATAGATGTACATAGATCATCCAAATGATTTATCTGCAAGATTTTGTATGTTCCTTGCTACAAAATTCTGACCCAATTGAATTATAACAGGAAAATAAGCACGCATGATTGGACAGTGTGGACTGTGTATTGCATGCACTACATCTGCCGTGATGGTGGATTGCCAGACGACCACACTGCATCAAGAGACTGTAGTTTAAAACGAAAATATAATTCTAAACAAACTTTCTTCGTGTCATTGATAGCCTTGATTGTCTTTGGATATTGAATGGACACATTTATTAAAGACGTCACTTTAGCTTGTCATTGATGGTGAAATGATTTTTTGCAGAAATTTGATTGGTCCAGCCAAGTACACATGCTTACTCATAACAGCTAGCTGGACTGCGATGATCACAACATTGTTTTGTGATATTCCAATACAAAATTAAAATAATTTTATAATAGGCATTGACTATAAAGTTACAAGTGTTCCTTGGGTGTTGAAACATGTTAGCATAGTGTGTTACAAAACAACACACCAAACAGCAATGTTCATGTAAGAACAACCTGCTTGATTTCCATGGACTTTCTGGTCCGCCCATCACACTGGTATGTCTGTTTCCCCTCTAGCTACCGAAAATTCTTAGTAAAATTTCAAATCAGTCTCAAAAGTTTTGAGTAAATTTCAAAATTGACTGTATCAATTAAATTGTCAGTTATCAACAAATTCCTTTTGTATGCCAATACAGCTCATCTCAGAACCGGACATACTTATACAAACACAAGATTTGGCAACACCCTGACAATTAAAAATAACGGAGTGTCTATTGACAGGCGCCTGTCAATAGACAGAATCCGGCTTATTGACAGGCGCCTGTCAATGGACAAAAATTGGCTATTGACACGCGGGACTTTTTTCGCCATATTTCACCACATTTTAGCGAAATAAACTGTTCTTCTTCTATGTAAATGAAGAAGACATTGTTCTGCCATGTAGTAATTACAAAATAAGTTCTAATACGTCGGAAACAGCACTGATTTACATTTACAAATTATTCTACGTGAAGTAATTCTTCAATTGCAGATACTATGATAGAAGAGTTCAGCACTGCCAAGATATGAGTATAGCATACTGAATTTTGAACCAGAGTTATGAAAATGACTGAACTGTGTCACAATAAGTTTCTTTTATTAATCAATCGTTTCATTTTTTCTAAGATTGTAGAGACTAAAGGTTAAGGATATTAGTAACTTTAAACCAGGAAAAAATACCAATAAGTGGAAAGGATCAAAAGAAATCAACTTATTTATTTCTTTACATGTTACAAAACCAGAAAGTAACACATAATTCTTTAAGGCTAGTTTTACAAGCTTACTTGTCAATGTTTGATGATGAAAAGAAACAAAAAACCACGAATAAACCTCAAAAGCAACAAATTCCAAGCATAGATTACACGATGGTTCAAAATGTTCATTTACAAAGTTCACTCAAATGTACTTTGAAAACGATAGTATTTTGAGTGTCAAAATTTGACAGCTCAGGGATAGAAATACTTTTTTATTTCTTGTGGCAAAAGTTTGCCACCGGATATAAAATTAGGTGGCAATTATGAAAAATCTGGTGGCAGTTTAACATATCATGTGATCGGTATAATAAAACATTTTGTCATTGCCACATACTCATTCTAATTTATAAATTCTTGAAAATATGGTGAGTACACGTCACAAAAAGTCAACCCATACTGCAGGCCTCGAATTTTTTTTTTCAAACTTACTAACCGTGGGACACGTGAATTTCATTTTACTTGCCCGAGAGGAAAAATTACTTGCCCTAAATTTCTAATAGCTGTCCCAGTAATTTGTAACAGAGAGCAAGAGTTTGGCCATATGAAATGAATTCAAAGAGGGAAAAAACAGATTCAAACATGAACTACATCTTGTTAAAATGAAGGACCATTACCAAATCTGAAATGTCGCAGAGAAATGTGAGAATACTTGGTCATCCAGAAAACATCTTTGAATTTGGAATTTTTCCACAACCTAATCCAAATTAAAATCTTTGCATAAGAGTAATAAGATTGTGTGATTTACAATGTGCATGGCTGGCTGCTGCTCTTTATTATCAAGCTGAGATCACAGACAACTGCTCTGCTAGTGTTTATCTGCCAATGCATACGCACATGTACATCTTCAACCCTTTTACCTGTTTACATGTTTGCTCACTGAGCACAGCTGTTTTATTTTGATAAATGTATTCGTCAAGAGAGCAGATTCAAGTTTCATTTTCGTTACTCTTCAGTGCAGATTTGTTTTCTGTAAGTGAGAGCCGATCCCTAACAACCAAGGTCACGTAATTTGAAACTGTCTGCATCTCACACACTACGTAGCTGCAATATGTGGCCTCTTTGGTCGACTGAGCCCGTTTCGACTACGATGTAAACTTGTACTTTTCAAGTGGGTGTTGATTTAATTATGTTGAACAGTAAGCATTGCCGAGATCCATGGCTTCGAATAAGTTTACATCCATTTTAACCAAGCACATGGTGCAACGACACTATCCCGTGAAGCTGATCGATTGTCATACGAGTCAAACACTTGCACAAAGAGAATGGCAACCACTATCAAGAGCATACCACTTTACGGCACACATACAAAACAGTGAGTTCACTCCGTGTCGTCGGAGAGAACATGTCGCAAAACTCTATTTTTAAGACTTTTTCGTTTTTGTGTTTTGCAACAGCAAGAACGATTATTTTGCGATGTCGGGCGGGTTTTCAAGGGTTTTCAGAAAAAAACTTCTGAGAGTTGAAGGACTTACAATGATTGTAGGCGTGTACAGACCTAATGAAATACGTTTTCAAGCTTGAATTATCCAGGGCCAGAGCTTAGTTGATTCAACCGCTGGTGCACTTGCCCGTCGGACGGGAAGCATATTGATTTTACTTGCCCGAACGCAAAGTTCACTAGCCACGATCGTCGGGCGATAGGAATTTTTGAGCCCTGTACTGGCTAATAGATTGCAATTATTTATTATTATTTAATGATGGCTGCAGTTTGGCTTTGTTTTCAAAATATCACAACATGCTTTTATCTTGTGCCGTATGACTGCATATGCGGCTATCACATATGGCAACAACATGTCAAGTGTATAAAAGCTGCTGTCATCGATATGGAGATTAGCCAATCACAAGTTTGGATTCACGCTATGTTTTCATTCATGCCAAAATGTCGCAATTAGTTTGGTTTTTTTTTTGCTAATGAGTTTTTCCGCCGTCAGACAACGCGTGTTCCTTCAGTGTTCCTTCATTCAAGCCGTTGGATTGATACATGATGATCCAAAATTTAGTGGCAGAAAAATACAACCAGAAAAAAAATTTGGTGGAAGATTGACAGTTTTTGGTGGCAAATGCCACCATTGCCACGATTATTTTGAACACTGCACTGCAGCTGTACCGCGGCTACTTACTAAAAGTCTGTTGAAAAAGAGTACTAAATATCGTTGTTTTTCAGGTCAACAAGTGATTGAATCAGAAACATGTGTCATGAAACAGTAAAAACAACAACTGATAAATAAGTAACTTTTCTCAAGAGTAACTTGAAACGCCTCGCCTGAAAGAAAATTTCATCCCGTTTCACGGAAACTGACTGCGTATTCGAGCGCCACAGCGATGAACGGTCGGGGAATCCCCGCGAAAAATCACTCACACGTATGTACTCGTCCAAAACATTGATTGTTCACTTTTTAGCTATATGATTCAGCCTGCCAAAATATTTTTATTTTGTAGATAAATAATTGAATTTCTTACTTTTTTATTTCGTTTGTTAATGAAAAGTCATTTTAATATTTTTAGATGCTTTAAAAATTTCAAAACCCGCTAAAAAGCGACTATTTGGCCAAAATTCAAACGAAAACCAGGAAAACCAAGCTCGAATCATGGGCTATTTTTCTATGAATACTCTCAGTCTCTTTAAGCTTACGCATATTACTCTCGTCGATGCACGATTTTTGCATCGAAATTTTTCACTCATTTTCGTTGGTATGACTTTGAAACTCCAGGAAGCGATTGAGAAGAAAGGGTTACCTTGAATTATTGAGGTTTTGCTGATAATTTGCCAAATTAAATGGGAAAAACCCTACGCAAATTTCCACACGCCTTTCATGTTCGTGTGGTACAACATGTGATCATGGAGGTAGTAGGACACTGAGGTTTCTTGCACGGTTGCGCCGATGAAATGGGAAGCTGAAATTTTCGCTCGTAATTTTACAAACGAAATCGTAAATCCACTCAAAACTTCGTATTTTTTTACATATATGAAACCCATGAGGAACGTTATTCATTCTCCCCTGCACAGTAAAAGGAGATCGAAACGACATGCATGTCAGGACCAAACGCACGCATGATGTCCGTCAACATCCACCAATCTCGTAATTTACACTGACAGAACAAAAACCATATGATCGAGCATGGACGTTCTAACGTAAATGCATCATTGTCTATCGCATTTTCATGTAAGCCAATACACTCACACGTACGCTCTAAGTTCAATAATGTCAATTCAACACGATCTTGTATTTTAGCTGACAGTGAGTGTGCAACGTGAATGGTATGCCATGGAGGTATGCTATAGTCGTTGAATAACACTGATCACGTGGTGTGACAAAATAGTTTTACGGAAGTTGTTGACGGAAATGACGTCAATTTCGCCTCTCCCAACTCTATAAGCTTCCTCAGTTACGTAACTTCGTCGCTAAAAATGGAAGAAGGATGTTTGTATTTGCATATGACTTGTCAAGTAGGTACTTCCTTTAATTCATGAGAATGAAGGTATTGAGACAGCAGGCCACATCTCCTGCTTTCTCATCACCAAATAAGTATTGCTGAAATTATGTTCCCTTCAGGATTAAAGTTGAGGCTACTAGATGTGAGCTGTAACATGAAAGAAAGTAAACTTTAACCCTTTTCCTGCCGAGCGCCCCTGTCCGTTATCCTGCCAAGTCGGTCAAAACCGGCCCCCTTTTCCGTGTCTACAGAAGATCGGCTCTCCTGCACGCTTTCCTGCCAGGCATTTGGCGGGAAAATACCACATTTTCGGGGTACGATTACCGACCATATACGTGTTAGACTTCAAAAATTTTTGCATGCCCGTATAGAGGGGCAACCGCTGATGAGGTTGTGTCCAGAAAATGACGAGGTCACGGGCGTTGTTTGCCCCGGGGACGTGCACTTTTATGCCCTTTTCTAGCTTACTTTCGCGGAAGTAAAGCTCGTTCGCCGGCACGCACGGCCACACCGGGGAAACGTCACCTCTCTCGTGGGTTAGTAGAAGACTCAGGGGTTAGTGCTATGGGTGCGGCAGCACCCTCAAACCTGTCCTGTTTCCCCTGGGTTGTGTCACTTGGCCACGTACTTTGAACGACTTGGAAGAGTCGCACAGTGCAGTCTGCTTTGACGTAGTGTCAACGACATAGTTCCGCCATTGAAGGAAGGCGTGTACGTAGTTTGGCCAGTTCAGTGAACACTTAGCTCGTTAGTGTTACCGTTTCCTAACACGTTAGTTGTGCAGTTGTTACTAAGGTGCAGTTTGTACCACCTTAGCTCTGGACAGTGCAACTGCTCTATGCACTAACCCCAACGACAGATGGTTGGTACAACGTCTACGTCGCACGAGCACAGCCTCCGTTGGGCTGTGCCCCTCCCACGTGATACAACGCACGTTCATCCATTACTATAGCGTCCTTACGGATCTGCCAAAAACGAAAGTGGGGGTAAAAACAAAACAAACGAAAATATGCGATCCATAGATAGTATTTTATTCGGGAATAATTTACATTATGCCGAACAATAAATCTCGGAGTCTGTCTCGACGTCCGAGTGCATGGTCCGTGTTTCAAAAATTACAATCGGGGTGGCAGATCCGTGTTTCAAAAATTATAATAGGGGGAATTGTACAAAATAATCCGTCTAAACAAAACAAAACAAAACGAAAATATGCGATCCATAGATAGTATTTTATTCGGGAATAATTTACATTATGCCGAATAATAAATCTCAGAGTCTGTCTCGACGTCCGAGTGCATGGTCCGTGTTACAAAGATTACAATCGGGGGATTGTACAAAATAATCCGTGTTTCAATTTTACAATCAGCGGGATCGTAAAGCACAAACAAACGGCACAACCGTGCTCAAAATGTGATCATGGTCCGTGTTAAGAATACAGTCAAGCCACTGTTAGGCGAAGCTGTCCCCTGTCCGTTATTTACGTCGGGTTCTCTTGCTGATGGGTGTCGTCGGGGCTGTGTGAGTAGAGGTCTGCACGCCAATGCTCCTCTTACCTCGTAGCATCATGCGATGATGAAAAGCCGCAAAACACTCGCCCTCGTGAAGATGAACCCCGCACAGACTACATCCTTTGGACGTCTCAGACAGTCGTCCGCTCGCAGTGGTCTTACCCTCTCTGCTACATACTTTACAGCATTTCTGCCGCCCCTCCAAACGGCTGACAACGTGCATCGGCTGATTTTGTGGATTGATGTACGAGGCAAGAGAAACAGTGGCCTCGACCTCTCTCACACTGGGCTGCGATCGCCCACAATAACCGCCAATGAGTTGTTTCCCGACACGCAGATGAAACATCTTATGGGTCAGCTTACTATCAGGGTGTACATGCTTGAAGCATATATATGCATTTACCAGGGCAACATCAATCAGGTAACATGCCAGATATGTCCACCATCTGTGGTTCTTGCGCCCAGTGTGAAAGTACTTGCGCTTCTGGTTGGCTCGGTCGACGCCTCCCATGTACCGGCGATAATTATACAGCGACAGAGGCACTTGTCGCCGCTCGTCTCCCTCCCCCACTGGCACGCACTCCAAGGGTGGATAGACCGTATTCAAGATCAGCACCTGAGCGTTACTATCCTGATAAGCAGTGATGTTAAGACGAGAGTCCGTTCTGGTCGTGGCTTTCATATCCCCAACAGACAGAGGAAGGCGCTTCCTCTTACCGGCGGAATTAATTGAGGGGGCATGGTGCGACGATTACGGCGGTTAAAACTCCCGACCATGTAGATCCCGGTCTCCATCAGCTCTCTAGCAGTAACGACCGTGCTAAACAGGCTATCACAGAATAGGCTGTGATTATATCCACAGAATGGCTGGACCAGCTCCATCGTAATTCTTTTCACCACACCTCGCTCCTGCCGTCTCCATCAGTCCGATCCCGATACTTCACACCTAGGTACGGTGCAAAGTTAGCTATGTATGCAGTGGTGGAGTCGCACAGCTGCCATATCTTGAAACCGTCTCGATCAGGCTTATGCGGTAATCTCTGCTTAAATTTAGAACGGCCCTTAAATCGCACCATGCCCTCGTCGATGGAGATCTCTCTACCCATCTTATAATTATTTACGCACCGGTCAACTATGGGCTCCATCCATGGATTGATTTATACAGGGGATCCTCCTGACACCGACGTCGGCGGCGTGCCTCATCAGGATCACGACGTGGATCGTTCTCTGGGTCTGCCAGATGAAAGTATCGCATAAGCTGCTGAAAGCGACTGCGGGTAATCACAGTAGAAATACCCTGGTTTCTCAGAAAGGGATCGCTAGACCAATAATCCTCCACTGATGATTTACGGTCGATACCCATACAGACTAAGACGCCAATGAACGCCTGCACCTCTCGGTAGTCAGCGTTACGCCAGTATTTATCTATTTTCCTAGCGATATGTCGCTGGTGGAATTTGGCGTATTTATTAGTCTCGTCCTTGGCCAATCTGATCAGTGTAGCTGGAATAAACTTAAAAAAGTAATCGAGCTCACGGGCGTGGCTGGGCAAGGTGAAAGTCGGTCCTCTCTCATGGTCAAAATCGGTCTCCTCAAATATATTAGCATCGGTAGTCTCCGACATACGCCAGACAGGAGGTGTCGTCCTCCGCCAACACAGCAGCAACGTCATCATCGTCGTCAGAGCTTGCCTCACCTACATACTGCCTGTCATAAAAGTCATCGTCCTCTGCCGCATCCTCGTCAACCTCCGAGTCGGACTCAGCGGTGATATCACCGTCGTCTGGGCGTCTGGGCCTGAACTCGCCCGTAGCGGCATCAAGGATCATATCTGGCTCAAAATCAGGTGGGCTATCCTGATAACGAACCCTCCGCACTATCTTTTCGGCGGGGACATCGCAGCACACGAAACTATGGCAGGAGCGGGCTGGGCAGCCTCTGCTGATGACGAGGACTCAAGCTCTTTCGCACTGGGCACAGGAACCTCTCCTGACGCAGGATGAGGGCTCATAGTAGCAACAGGTGGTGTCTCTCCCGGAGCAGCCGGGGGAGAACCAATGGCATCAGCCGTCTCATTACTCACTGTCTCACTAGCAGCAGCAGACGTAGTCTGTGCAGGTGAAGTATCTCCCACAAGAGCTGATGTAGTCTCTGCAGGTGAAGTAGTCTCTCCCGGAGCAGCCGGGTGAGAACCACTGGCAACCGGTGACCCGTCATCATCCTCATCGGCAGAACGATCGGTCTTACGTTACGCTTACCACTGGGTTTTTCAGCCGGAGATGGCTTCGCCTTACGGGAGCGTTTCTTGCCCGACTTCTTAGAACGTTTACTAGGGACATCACAACGATCGCTACCACTACCGCCCGGAGACTCTGCATCTTTGAGCTTCAGTCGTCTGCTCGCCTTCAGAAAACTTTTGCGGTCCGTCAAGCTCATGTCTGGAACAGTGTCGACAGACTAGCAGGTCCCTCCCTTTTAAAGCCACAGGGAAACAAAGCCCTGGACATGATTGGACGCAGGGGTGTTAATATATGCATCCACCTGTTATTATAATGGACCTACGGCAATCAGTCCACCAACCGGCGCTGACATTCCTACCCGTCATGTAAATTGCCTGTCCGCACCATTTGATATGCTAATAATACTCATTTGCGATGCAAATCCCTCGAGCACTTAGCATAACATAGTCAATGTCATTAGCATCTCAACTTGACATTCCGTCCAGCTGGGTACGTGGCATGCGCACCTGCCACCCAAGGACGTTGGCCCAAGCCCATGTTTAGTACGGGTGGGAAACCCGTATCTTTAACCTCATGTCCCTTCTAAGTACGCCTGCGCAGGGCGTATTGTCATCCAAGTCGGTGACAAGCCAACCCGACAGATTGCCCATTAAGCAGTAATGGACTGGCCGTCTCGTTCTTGTACGGCAACGAACAGTGCTTCAGCGGCTTGTTTAGGTCATAACCGTCGCCTGCCGAGCGGCTTACCCAACTAAGGCGGTCAAAGATGAAGGATGCCAAAATTGTCAACGGCTGTCTCGGCCTCGTCCGTTGGGCAAACATGGCTCCTTCAAATAACGTGGCCAGCACGTCTACGTCATCAGCGGTGATGACGACCCGTCATTGACGCCCGAGTGCGTAAAACTCGGAATATACCGACAGGTACCTCTACCTGAGTCGGTCATACTACGGTATAAACCAAACACAGGTCTGCCAACTCCCGTTAGACTCGGCCGTTAGCCGAACTTCACAGGGACAACATAGGCGTAACAAGTCGGTGAACAACGGTTCACGCACCTAACCGCAGCCGCCAAGTCGGTGAACAATGGTATCAAATTTTGAGGCCATGTTCCTGAATGGCAAGGCTGAGGCGGTGTGTTTCGTTGCACGGCTTGAACGTCTAGAGCCAAGTGCAGCCGACAACGTCCGACATCTGAGTGGGTAGTCTTTTCGAGAAGGTAACAAGTCGGTTAAAAGTGGTGGTTACCCTTCACAAATGTCGCTCAAGTCCGTTCGGATCAGTTCCATGTCAGGGACTAATCAAGCCGAGTCCGTCAAATCCGTCCGCACTTCCCGTCAATTAGGACCAAGTCCGTGATTTTCGTCTCGCACCATTGGCAAAAAATTGCACCGCCAGCTGAGGCGGTCTTAGGCGGTTGCCTTCGAGAAAGCCGAGTCCGTCAAATCCGTCCGCACTTCCGTCAATCAGGACCAAGTCCGTGATTTTCGTCTCGCACCATTGGCAAAAAATTGCACCGCCAGCTGAGTCGGTCTTAGGCGGTTGCCTTACAGATTAGCGTTGCCGAGACGGTCAATTTCGGCCGCAATCTATGTAGTGCCTCAGAGCCAAGTTACCCCAACTCCGCTAGAATACGTCAACGTGCTAACCTGCCAAGTACGCTACTCGTCCCCAAAAAAAAAACCAGTCCCCCACCGGGGTGGGGGACTGGCTGGGTAGCTTCCGCACCTTTCCCTGTCGTTGGACTCTCTGTGAACCCATTTCGAGAGCAAACGCCGTTCCTCGCCCAAAACCTGTCCTCGAACGACCCCTAGCGCGAGCAAGGGTTTGCTACACGTAGTTCCGTCGACTAGGCAGGAAAGGGGGTACCAAAAAGTAGCCCGATTTCCACCGCCTTGGCAGGATAACGGCCGTGGCTGCTCAGATTCTAGCTACACCGAATTTCAAGCGGATTTTCACCGACTTGGCAGGAAAAGGGTTAAAGAGAAACTGATGGGTAGAGCTTTGCTCAGAAAAAAGCCACAGGATTGCATTGTACATTTTGTCCAGGAAAACAAGTCAAAAATTCAAGAAAAGGCCACCTAAATAGGTTATATTCCACTGAGTTTCAAATTTCAACAACTTCTAAGGTTGTCTTCTCCTGTACTTTTTCCCAATACAACAAGAAAAATGGGAATAACTACTTTATGCTATTTATAGTATACTATCATTTATGTTGAGTAACCAGTCTTGTATCACTGGATCAACTCATAACTCATTACTTTAAGAAGTAAACAGATATTCCCAAAACACTTGCTTCATCAATAACCCTGACACTACCAGTACATAAACTAGCATAACTCTTGCGGCCAGCCACTCTTTGAATTTGTTCTCTATCCCTGAAAATTCTGTGTTTACCTCGTTCTCTATCCCTGCATGTCCTGGCTGGTTGCAGTCGTCTCTCTGGCAAAGACAGAGAAACTGGAGGAATGAAAGTTTTCAGTGGTGGAGGTGCTGGTGGGGGGTGCAGTGGTTCTTCTACTTCATGGTCTCCTTCAAAGTCCCTATCACGTTTCTTACTTGACTTCTCCTGGATTACACAAAAAAAGAGAACTTTTCAAAATGGAAAAGATAGGTTTTTCTTCCATTATGCTGGATGAGCTATGATACAGCACAATTGTACTTAAATTAAAATGCCGTAGTTCTCTGCGACACAAACTATTTTTACAAATGGTCATTGCCATTACAGTGAGCCTACGTAAAGACAACACATGCCTATACAATAAGTGTTTCATTCCAAAGAGACCCCTGCTATAAAGGGCTTCCTTGTTCTTACACTATCAAATCAATGTTGACCTTCACTATATAAACCTTACTTTGCAAAATGGCTTCATGCAATTTTTATATTAATTTTGAAATAGATTGTTGAAGTGAGAAATTAATTTCAAATCAACTATTGCTGAGCCATCATCACTTACCTTTCTGTCGTGGTGTCTGTGCTTCTCATGTGATTTCTTTTTCTTCTTTTTCTTGGAGCTTTTGTGATGATGTTCTTTGGTGGTGTTTTCATAAAATGGTTCATCAATGTTAAATTTGTCTTCAGAATAATTAATGTCACGATCTTGTCCTGAGCTACCCACTTTCAAAACCAACTTAAGGGGTTTCTCTGTAATGAACAGCATTAAGTCACAAAGTCACTCAAAGTTTAATACTGGTAAAAATTTGTAAACTTTCTAAAACATAGGGCCATTGTCCCTGAAGCTACTATAGACATGAATACAAAATTAAGTATTTCCTGACTGTATGAAATTATCTCACTAAGGTCATCCTAGGGACATGTAAACCAAATATTAAAGCTGTCTGACCAGCAGTTTTGAAAAAACAAGCGGCTCAACAGTTGACAGAGCTCTGCTGTGTTATGTAGAGAATAACCTTTTGTGACACATGTATTGACGAAGATGGTGGATATCTTTGATAGCTCATTTCAGGATGGCCTGACCAAAAATGGAAAAAATTCCGTAAAAATACAGATTTGCATATTTCATCAGACTATATTAGTCTATAATAGCAAATAAACGAGAGTTAATTACATTCTAATTAAAGTAAACAAGACTTGCTTAAATCAAGATTTACGTCATAAAAAAACAGCATATCTGTCAGGTTATAAAGAATCTTGAGCTGATTATCTTTTAATATCAGTATTTTCATCCTATTAACCAAGCACATTTTAACTTTCAAATTAACATTGTAAGTAAGTTCTGTCGAATAAGTTGAGACTGTACGTACTCAGAGAAAGCACACTGAAAAGACAAATGTTTGAAACTTAAGAAGTTCAAGGTCATCAAAAGCATTATAAATAAGAATCATGTTACACTTTCATTGCACTGTTTACATAGATTGCATAACTGCTATAAATAGCACATGAGGAATCTTACAGGCCAGCTTTACCATAAAAACCCTATCACTTTGACCACTCTTTAAATTGACCACTCTATTTTTTTCCTCAAAAAGTAATCTTATTTTATCCTTACCAAGTCAACCATAAATGGAAATTAGAACTTTCTCTATCTCTATTTATTTGACCACCCTATCATGACAAACTACTATGAGCAATTTCTTTAGGATAACATAAATGGTGGTTCAGAATATATCAAAGTTGGGATTCAGGAAAGTTGCCTTTACATGTTTTAATCCTCAATCCACTATGAACTGTCAAAAAAAGTTGAACTTTCTGATAATTCCACACTATAATTATTTGGCTTTGATGATTTCCTAATTAATTCAATTATTTAAAATCATATTCATTATTTTTTTCTGGGTGAATTGATAGGGTTATACAGTACAAGAAATACATACAATGTAAGTCAAACTTTGACCAAAAATGACAAAAAAATTCCTTAAAAATACACATTTGCATATTTCATCACAATTTGAACAAATCTAAGTTGGGTTATCCCTAGGGACCTGTATACCAAATAACAAAGCTGTCTGACCAGCGGTTATGAAGAAGAAGATTTTTTACCAAAAACACCTTTTTTGGCATTAATATGCCTATTTTCAACAATATCAAAAAATTAAAAAAAATAGTTTCTCAAAATCATATTTTTCATCTACACAACAAATATCAAATCAGTAAGTACTGCGGTTCTCAAGATATTGAGTGGACGGACGCCTCACAAACGGACATACATACATACATACATACATACATACATACATACAGACTGACGACGGACGCCGGACGGATACCCATCCCAATAGCTTCTATAGACTATAGTCTATAGTAGCTAAAAAGGGTTCAGGAAATGTTGCCGTTGGACAGCAAGCAATGGAGCCACAAAATATCAGCAGGACATGTGTGTTGGGAACATACATCTTGGAACTACAGAAAGTCCATGGTCAACTAGAATGTGCATATAACAAATCAACCATGGGTGTGTGGAGGGACTGTGATTCACATGACAAATTGAACTAATACATAGGAAGGGCATTTCATACTATTTCAACTGGGTCTTTCGCAGTTGCAGGTTTGTTACTAATATAGCTGCATATGCATGCCTCTGGACACTAATCCAACAAATTTGAATAAATGTTTTCAGCAAATTGTTTATGTGGCTAATGTTGCAGCTTGTAGTCTTGGCTATTAATATGTCTTTTGCAGTGTTCATTATAACATTGGTAGTGGCCTTTAAGTTGTATTTTTGTCATTCTTGCATGTGCAATTTCCAAAAATGTAATCTAAATACATGCAGACAGATATATATTTTTGCATATGAATGAGAGAATAATGACATATTGCAAATAGCCCTATTAGCCTGCACAGTTGCACTACCTATATGCCAAGTTTACAGCCTACAGTTACAAGTTTACAGTGTGTATGCATGACACTCAATAATACTTGAGATTTTGTTGTTCAAAGACCTGTCGGCATTTAAAACTTCTAATCACCTATTTCATCAATTTACCATATTGAGAAGACCTTGAATGAATTTCGCCATTCAACATTTTGCACTTCATAACTTTTGCCCAGGGGAGGAGGGAGAGGGTTTGGGGACAAACATAATGAGTTTTGTTTTCTTTGCTCATGTTTTAATTGTCAACGTTCTTTGCGAGGGATAAAAATATTATTGAATGCTGATTTTCTTATGAAACTTGCCTTACACATACATACCTTGTAGCAAACAATACTACTTCTTTTCCATGAAAGACAATTCATTTCAATATTGTTTCATCTTAGAGTCTATGCTAAATTACTGAAGAGAAGCCCTTCATTGACCCAACAATTAGCGCCAAGTGATGATGGTACTGAGACTATTATTTTTGTAGTATTTCTCGAATATTTTCCAAGAGCATTTGAAGCTATTGACTATTTAAATGGATTTCCAAGACCAATTATTTGAAATTTTCTACAGATGTAATGGTCGATGAAACCATGCACATCCTACGACGACAGTAGCTCGGTTTAGATACACATAGCTGAAATATTTCCACTTAGATTACCGGAAACGGCACAATAACACCGACAAACAATAGTTGTGTGCTTCACTGTCTATGCTTTACACTTAAATCATCATAGCTATGACTGTGGGATATGACGATTATACATTTTAAAAACGCGCTACGTAATCATTCAATTGTTCCTTAACTTTATAAATTTTGTGAACTCACGCACTGATCACGTTTAAATCATCCAACAACATTAACAGGTCGAGCGTATGGATTGAAACAAGCCCACCCACATGTACTGTATACACCACACATACATCACACCACACCACACATACACTGACTGTGCACTCATACAGTACAACACACGATAACAAAGAAAACCGTAAATGCACAAACCTTCATGAGATCTTTTGTCCGATTTGTGATGTTTCTTATGTTTCTTTCCCATACTCTTGAGGTCGTGATGATTTAACAAAGACTGTCAATTGAAAATTACGATTGAAACGGCAAAGGAAAGCAAGATTTCGGCCGAAATGCACGAAGAAACCTTCACGCGTAAACCTCAGTGCAAGTCGCCATTTCTTTGAACCATTCAAATGTTACCTTTAGTTACTCCACTTGCAGCGCAGCAGATTCCGATTCTTTGTGACACCATGGGTGTAAAAAAGAGACATCCCTGGTGACACAAAGTTCGAAATTTCAGTTAATTTTTGTATTTCCGTAAACTTCTGACTGTAACTATAAAGATAAATGCTATTGTAACCAAAAATTGCGATCTTTACGTCAAATGTATGACCTTTGTACTTTTCATAATGCGAAACGTAAAGTTATCCTTGTATGTCTTACCCACAATGCACCTATACACTTCATCATGATGGCGGAGAGTTCAAATTTTTGATTTGATCGCTCCTGTTCTCCTGTTCATATGCAAGGATCATGTCCGCTGTATTTTCGGCGCTTTCGTAATCTCATATCCTCGTCGATAAGGGAACAAGGAAACAGACAAGTCAGTCAAGCTGAAGATCAAAGGATACATTCGTGTTCAGACTCGCAGTTTTAAATTCACAGAAGTCAACCTGCACCGTGCCCTTCCTTTTGAACACTCCCCAAGTTGCGAACGCCATATATAATAATATACACTGCAGAGTAGTGTTTTCGGGTCAAGTTCGGCATTCCTGTTTGACAGTTTCCAAAGGCGCCAGTTTACGTCACAGTATTCTGCTTTTGTAATGGAACAAGTTAATGATATTCGTTCCGCTCTTCCTGATCCGCTTGAAGCATGTGTTCAAGTGGAAGTCTGCCAAAATCCATACAGGTTTGTCAACATAAAACCCACAATATTACAATATACATGTGTACCACCTTTGACAGTTACGATGATCGGTATTAGTGTCAACAAACTATTGTATGAGATTATCCGTGTTGACACTTAAAAAACAATTGTCTATTGTCTTTGCCCATAATCATGTTATCGGTTACTCAGTTTATACAGTCAGACATAGCTTTAGTTTGTGTACACTTGCCTCTGTCTTTCAAACCTAAACAGTGATTGTAAGAAATTGCATTTATATAGTTATTTGATCGTCGATATCTTGTTCAATTTTGGCCCCCTAAGAATTATGTTTCCAGTAACTCCTATTTACAACCCCCAACCCTTCACTTTTTTGCACTTTTGAAGATCATGCATGATTTGGTAAAATCTCGCTAATTTTAATGGTTGCACCCTGTAAAAGAAAAAGTTTCTGACGGACTTACCTATTTACTGAAGGCATGTTATTGGAAATTCACATTTTTTTATATCTTGGCCATAAAATATTGTCAACATTTTCAATCTGTCAATAAGACTAATACTTTAGACCACCCATACCTGAAATCAGTTTAGTTTGGGGACTTTCTGTGGAGGAAGAACATCAACCATCCATGAAGGGAAAAACACTATGTCTTACCATAAAAGGAAATGGTTTGGTACTAGAGTCTTTTTATAGGTGATTCTTCTTCTAAAAATGATAGTGACATCAGCTGAGAATTACTGTTGACACTCTGATCAGGCGTAACTACTTTCAGCTCCATTTTTAGAGGAGAATGGCATTCCTTGGGGAGGGAACATTGAAAGGGCCTGTGTTAAAAAGGCAGATTTTGCAATAGGAAGTCCTTGAAAAAGTTTGCCGTATTAGCTTCAGTGGTTAACAACCCTGTCTTACTAGCAGCCACAATTCATCATCCACTAACTGTTACATCAATGTTTACAGGTTTAGCACATTGCACTTATTGCAAATTGGCCATCAAAGGCCTGCTGTCAGTGCAATAGGTTGGGTCAGATCTCAAACCAGCTTAATGATTCGACCCTGAGTTCAGCCTCCACATATAAACATCATTAAATGTAGAGATGAAGCTGCAGATGATAGGATTTGTAATTGTCATTTCATTACTGTCATTTGTTTTTAATCGCAACAAGCACACTGTGCTGAGGACTTAACTGAATACTACATTCAGCAAGAAAGTAGAATTAAAGAAGTATCTAAAAAGAAACCAAACAAAAATATTAGATCAGGCAAAAGGTATTGAAAAGTATTATAATATTTTGTGTAAAATAGTACTTTTGTTAGCTGATTCTTTTCATTTTTGGAGTGTGTGCACTGCTCTTGACGATATGACATACTGCCCTATCAGACAGAGAGGTTTTATTACTTATGCTCATCCAGTCATTATAATAAAATGATAAACTGACTCTCTATTAATCTATTTCTATCATCTTCACAGTACATTAGGAAAGCAGCCAATCAAGGAACTTGTCATTAGCCTGCTGAAGAAACATAGAAGAGCATACGGTGACTTCCTTATCACAGAATTTGAAGACCCAACCCTGGCTGAGCACGTCAAATCAGTTGCAATATGTGACACTGAACTAAACAGGCAAGATAACCAGGTACAAGTCCTCTGTTTAAAAGCAGTCTTTCATTACATCAATACACATGTAGCTCCCCAAGGGCAAACTTGGAAAGTACTTGGTTATAGCATTCATATTCCGACCTTCAAACCACTCCTAATTACCATTTTTCACAAGGCCTACATTTGCTGAATTGATATTAAGTGACCATTAATTAAAGAATAAAGGGAGGTAACTTGTCTTTGTATTTGGAAAATTCCAAAATATTGCACGAAAATGATGTCATACTAGTAGATTCTAAGGGATAAGGTACTCGTATTGTTGGCAGGCCATGCTAATAATAAAATATCTGTAGAATGATTTGTGACATTTATTAATCGTTACTCTGTCAATGGGTTACCATCGCCACAGTGAATTTCTCTGAAAGTACTGATGTGTGTCCGTTATCAATGGACTTATTGAGTAAACAACTATCTTTGATAGGTTCTATTTGATTTTATTAGCCATCTCTTCAAGGTCATTCAAATTCTCATATTTGTGAAGATGAGGACAAAATTCTGCTTGGTGAAAAAGGATTGGATATTTCAACAAACACCAGACAGCATGTGCACAAATACATATAGTAGTTGTTGTGAAAGTAAATTACTTTGTCTTTACTGATGAAATTTGTATCATGTTACCAGGTTATTGATCTGTGCAGAGCTAGGCTGAGTGTACATGTTTTTCAATTACAAGATGAAGGTGCTGGCTCTGAAGAACTGGATGATGAAAATTTATCAGCTGCTAATCATTGGATTCTACCAGCAGGTACTGCCACTCTTGCTATATAACCTGTCATAGAATCTAAGTTAACATACAGTCATAAGTAATGAAGTAATAATTAAAGGGGACAAACTTTATGTGCACTTTACAATTGCAAATTTACAATTAGAATTTTTGCTTTTAATTTTGTTTGAAGTTTCACAGGCAGATTTCTCAACCTTGGTATAGTATAGATATCAATATAATATAAAAGCTATTGGAGAATGTTCATTTCATCTTTCATGTCATAAGTATGCAAACTTACTTAGCATACCGTGACTTGCTAATGTACACAGAGGAAATTACCCAATTTTGTTCAAATGCTTACCGCAATACCAACAAGTTCATCCATGTTCCAGGCTTAGAAAAACTCAAAAGCCAAGCTTCCACAAAGCAGAATTTGTCATGACATTGACATTTCTTTAATCAACCCTGCAGTGAAAGCAAATTTGGATTGTGTTGGCTCTTTTTGTGACCATTTGTTTGAAATTACAAAGAAAATTTGAGAACTTTGGTAAAGACATTGACACTGTACTGGACCCTGATGACTCTCTGAAGTACTGTCAATTTACCTGTACATAGGTTCGACTGTTTCATGGACAAAGCTGTACTGGATATAGCCGATAGGACAATGAGTTCACAGACAAAAGAGACAATTACTGAAACATTTCCATTGTTTATATTAGTATCAACTTCTTGTGTCAAATTAGAAAGACAAAGTTTTACCAGAATGGCAAACTAAAAAATTATACAAAATGATGAATTCTAATGTTTCTTCTTTTTCCAGCTGATTTCCATGGATTGTGGGACAATCTGATATTTGATAACAATGTCAAGGGAGATCTCATCCAATACGCTGCAACAACATTGTTGTTTTCGGATAGGAAAGTTGATTGCAATGTTATATCCTGGAATAGAGTTATACTACTACATGGACCACCTGGTACTGGGAAAACATCACTCTGTAAAGCTTTGGCACAGAAATTGTGCATAAGGTTGTCTGACAGGTAAAGCTAATTCTGTAAAGTTATTGAAGCCATACAAGTGGCTGCAAAATTTTTGTACCAGAACCATAGTTACTGTACTAGTTACTTGATGTTGACATAGAGTTGAAAAGGAAACATTCCTACTCAGTAGAGCAAAGGCAGTGAGATTGTCAGAAATAAGTTTGGCAGATGTTGATCAAAATTTGCCAGCATATATAATACAATGCAAGAACGTAATAGGCTGCTGACATTTATTCAGTTATGCCAGTGAGGGCGCTCTTCACAAGTACTGTACTTGCTTATCCACTCTGTGATAGATACACTATTTGTGATGTCCAAATATACTTGTTCGGGTAATTTATGTTTTAATATTGTTTACAGTTAAATATCTAAACTATGTTTGATAACATGTTAACTAACAGAGATAACAAATATGTTGCATAAAGAATGATAGACCAATGATAATTAAGAATAAAAAAGTCAAGTTTGTTCACATTTGCAGGTACACATATGGGCAGCTCATAGAAATCAACAGTCATAGCTTGTTTTCTAAATGGTTTTCAGAGGTAAGAGAATAAATATATATCCCAGCAATTATGATTTTCCATTTTGACTTGGAGTTTAGAAGAATATTTCTGTAAACTTCCTCAGTACCAGATACAGAATAATGTATCACACGTAGGCTATAGTTACTGTATAGTATATGAAATATTTACAAGCAGTATGACTAAATAATTTTCCTTGAAAGACAAGATGTTATAATTCTAATGTGGCAGAATTCATCTTCTAGTGTTCTTTATATTGGTAAAACAGCAAATTTGTCTTTTGAAATATGAATCATCGGTTCTCTTCAGTTGATTCAGGGTTTTCAAACCATAGATATTTCACTACACTTCATTGAAAAGTTTTCGTTTGAAACCTTAATTTTTCAGAGTGGTAAATTGGTGATGAAAATGTTCCAGAAAATTCAAGAGCTGATAGATGACCAGGATGCATTAGTTTGTGTACTCATAGATGAGGTATGTCATTCAACGTGACAGCTATATTATAGTTATCTACAAATCCTCTGTCATCTTTTTGTTCACAATATCAGTTCACAAATGTCTTCAGTCATGTAGTATTTATGATACCATATATTGCTATAAGAAAAGTTTTTAAAAGGGACATTTTTCTTGATGTGGTACATTTTAATATTCTTCTATTTGTATGCCTATCTAATTCACACCCTGCACACCTTTGTTTTCCATGGAATTTAAATTGGTTTAAACAATTTGCTTTCTCCTTAATCTAATCAGCAATATACCTCTTTGAAAGTTTTTTTTAACAGACAGCTGTTCTTCAAAGGAACCAATAGATTCTTTGTCTTGTGATTTGCAACCAGTGTGTTTTTGCTTATTAGTCCCCACGGACACCGTCCGGGGGGACTTATAGGTTTGGTCGTGTCCGTGCGTGTGTGCGTGCGTGCGTGTGTGCGTCCGTGCGTCCGTCCGTCCGTTCACGCAGATATCTCAGAGATGCAAGGAGCGATTTCATTCAAACTTGGTACAAGAATTACTTCATATGTCATACAGATGCACGTCAATTTGTTTTGTGATACGATCCAATATGGCCGCCAGGCAGCCATTTTATTACGATTTTTTCATGTACAGAGCCATAACTCAGACACGTTTCAACCGATTTTATTCAAAGTTGGTACAAGGACATTGACCAATGTCATAGATATGCACGTCAATTGTTTTGTGATACGATCTAATATGGATGCCAGGCGGCCATTTTCTAACGATTTTTTCATGTACAGAGCCATAACTCAGACATGTTTCAACCGATTTTATTCAAAGTTGGTACAAGTCATTGACCAATGTCATAGATATGCACGTCAATTTGTTTTGTGATACGATCCAATATGGCCGCCAGGCGGCCATTTTGTAACGATTTTTTCATGTACAGAGCCATAACTCAGACATGTTTCAACCGATTTTATTCAAAGTTGGTACAAGGACATTGACCAATGTCATAGATATGCACGTCAATTTGTTTTGTGATACAATCCAATATGGCCGCCAGGCAGCCATTTTCTAACGATTTTTTCATGTACAGAGCCATAAGTCAGGCATATCTCAACCGATTTTATTCAAAGTTGGTACAAGGACATTGACTTATGTCATACATATGTACGTCAATTTGTTTCATGATATGATCCAATATGGCTGCATGGCAGCCATATTGGTTACAATTTTTTCGTGTCCTTAGCCAAAACTTGGGCACGTCTCAACTGATTTTATTCACCGATTTTATTTAAACTTAGTACAGGGACATCGACCTATGTCATACATATGCACATTGATTTGTTTTGTGATACAACCAATATGGCCGCCGTGTGGCCATTTTTTTCCGATTTTTTTCATGTCCGGAACCATAACTCAGACATGTATCAAGCAAATTTATTCAAAGTTGGTACAAGAACATTGACTTATTTATACATATGTATGTCGATTGGTTTCACGAGATGGTCCAATATGGCCACATGGTAGCAATTTCGTTATGGTTGTTTCATGTCGAGAGCCATAACTCAAGTCTCAACTGATCTTATTCAAAGTTGGTACATGTACATTGACTTATGTCGTACATATACTTGTTGATTTTTTAAACAGTAAGATCAAATATCGCTGCATGGCGGTGAATTTGTTACAATTTTCTTATGTACAGAGCCATAACATATTTCCACCAGTATCATTCAAAGTTGGTACAAGGACATTGACCTATTTCATACATATGCTCGTCAATTTGTTTCACGTCATGTAGCAGTAACATGTCAATTATTGAAGTTTCGTAAGTAGGCTGATATGTCAAGAAATACTGCATCAAATTTCATGAAACTTTGTACAGATGTTAAGCTCACATTGCTTTAACATTGAAAAAGACATTTATCAGTGTCATTTTTAGCTACTATAGACTATAGTCTATAGAAGCTATTGGGATGGGTATCCGTCCGGCGTCCGTCGTCAGTCTGTATGTATGTATGTATGTATGTATGTATGTATGTATGTATGTATGTATGTATGTATGTCCGTTTGTGAGGCGTCCGTCCACTCAAATATCTTGAGAACCGCAGTACTTACTGATTTGATATTTGTTGTGTAGATGAAAATATGATTTTGAGAAACTATTTTTTTTAATTTTTGATATTGTTGAAAATAGGCAAATTAATGCCAAAAAAGGTGTTTTTGGTAAAAAATCTTCTTCTTCATAACCGCTGGTCAGACAGCTTTGTTATTTGGTATACAGGTCCCTAGGGGTAACCCAACTTAGACTTGTTCAAATTGTGATGAAATATGCAAATCTGTATTTTTAAGGAATTTTTTTGTCATTTTTGGTCAAAATTTGACTTACATTGTATGTAATTCTTGTACTGTATAAACCCTATCAATTCACCCAGAAAAAAATAATTAATAGGATTTTAAATAATTGAATTAATTAGGAAATCATCAAAGCCAAAATAATTTTAGTGTAGAATTATCAGAAAGTTCAACTTTTTTTGACAGTTCATAGTGAAATGCTTACCATCTTGGAGGATTAAAACATGTAAATGCAACTTTCCTGAATCCCAACTTTGACATATTCTGAACCGTCATTTATTGTGCCCTGTATGTTATCTAAAAGAAATTGCTCAAATAGTCAATAGAGATAGAGATAGAGAAAGTTCTAATTTCCATTTATGGTTGACTTGGTAAGGATAAAATAAAATTACTTTTGAGGAAAAAAATAGAGTGGTCAATTAAAAGAGTGGTCAAAGTGATAGGGTTTTTATGGTAAAGCTGGGCTGTATAAAGATTCCTCATGTGCTATTTATAGCAATTATGCAATCTGTGTAAAAAGTGCAATGAAAGTGTAACATGATTCCTTATAATGCTTTTGATGACCTTGAACTTCTTAAGTTTCAAACCTTTGTCTCTTCAGTGTGCTTTCTCTGAGTATGTACAGTCTCAACTTATTAAACAGAACTCACAATGTTAATCAAAGATATCCACCTTCTTCATCAATACATGTGTCACAAAAGGTTATTCTCTACATTACTCAACAGAGCTCTGTCAACTGTTGACTTGCTTGTTCTTTCAAAACCCCTGGTCAGACAGCTTTAATATTTAGTTTACTTGTCCGTAGGATGACCTTAGTGAGATAATTTCATACAGTAAGGAAATACTTAATTTTGTATCCATGTCTATAGTAGCTTCAGGGACTTTGGCCCTATGTTAATAAATTTGTAATTGCATAAGTAATGAACTTTCCTAATTAGGGTGATATAGCCACAAATTAATACAACGTCAAATGTGATGAAACTTGATACAGATGTTGATCTCATAGTGTTGTAAATACTGCATCAAACTTTATGAATATGGTACAAGTGATAATCTGTTAAGTGTTAGGATTGTATGCCAAAAATGTTTTGCAACATCCTGTTGATTAATTCCTAGTAGACTCATTTTATGAACTTTAGGATAGTGGCCTACTTTGGTTTTATGTTTTCATCACCATAGAACTCATTCTTGGCCATTGAGTGCCATCTGTATCAAAGTATTTTATCACAGACCTAATTAATATTGCTTTAATACAGATGGACTAGGCTATCCCCCGCATTTATTGTTGAAGTTACTCTCATACTGACTTAGAATGAGTTGTTTAATTGCACAAATGTCAGCCGTATCCTACTTTTTTCATATATCACCATTTGGTCAATTTAAAATTCATTCAAACTAAGATTAAGTGACCAAACATGCTAAAAGATACAATGCCAAGAAGATGAAAATGGGTATAAATTTGGCTCAATACCGCTTTGTTCTGACTTATATAATTAAATCTGTATCAAGTTTCATCACATTTGACGTTGTATTAATTTGTGGCTATATCACCCTAATTAGGAAAGTTCATTACTTATGCAATTACAAATTAATGAAGAGGACTCTATCCTCTCTGAGGACATGTAATCAAGTACCCATTAACAAGTGGGGACTCTGTCATCAACGATGACTTATGTAAAATATTTTGAAACATGACCATACCTAATTGGCTCAAAATGATTTACTATTAAAAAAATGAAAATAGTGTCCTCACTTGACCTTTCTATAACATGGAGCATATCTCTCCACTGAAAGATGGGGTTTCTTATAAAAATGATAGGTGAGCTTGAATGAATTCAATTTAAGTCCTGTTCACAGAGTCATTAAACAGGTAATAGTGAACTATGATGGTTGTGATGTAATTCAGTTTGATTTATCAGATGGAACCTTATCAGTTAATGAGATTGTCTTGATGTATTCCCTGGTCTGTATCTGTAGGTTGAAAGTTTGACGGCAGCTAGGAAGAGTTCTCTCAACGGAACAGAGCCTTCAGATGCAATACGAGTGGTCAATGCTCTCCTCACACAGATAGATCAAATCAAAAAGTAAGCTTCTTTTATGCCCTGTATCAACTTCATTTAATTAACACCTTTAGTACTTAAAATACAAGATTATTCAATTTTCAGGATGTTGCCATCACAAGATTATTTAGCTGGAGAGAATCAGTTTATTAGCACAACATAACTACCATAATTTGTAATGATGAAGTAGTGTATATGTTTTACCAATGATGTCATATTTCATCGTGACCTGCATCAGGAAGATCAAAAAATTAAAACTTCAAAGCTCAGTAAATAGACCTCCTGAACTTATCATGGCATTACTTTGTGTATGATTAGATCCTGTTTGATAATTAGAGCCAACAACGTTTCAGGAGATGTTAACCATA
Organism: Ptychodera flava; assembly: GCF_041260155.1. Lineage (NCBI taxonomy): Eukaryota > Metazoa > Hemichordata > Enteropneusta > Ptychoderidae > Ptychodera > Ptychodera flava. The sequence continues at coordinate 36,999,436 of NC_091940.1, forward strand.
ACATTTCTTTGGAATGCATGTTGAAATATCCTCATACTGATTTGATGAATTCACCTCATAGGTATCCAAATGTGGTCATTTTGACAACATCCAATGTAACAGGAGCCATAGATTTGGCATTTGTGGACAGAGCTGATATCAAACAGTACATTGGGCCACCATCACCACTAGCAATATTCAAAATCTATCATTCCTGTCTCAATGAACTTATGAGGGTAAGTGGAAACACCCCATCTTACAAAATCCTTGCTGTATCATTTGCCCACAGTCTGTGATAGAGGAATTGTGGTTTGCATAAATTTGCCAGTTTGGGATTGTGATTGTCATGTAAGGTATACATGACAGGAAAGAGTGCTTACATAGATCTGTAATAGTTCTGTGTGTTCTGTGTGTTGGTATAACAATTTCTGTGGCATCCTCAAAGAGCTGAAATGAAAACATGCTATAAGGGCACAACATGCCTGTGACAAAGCTAGAGTGAACAAGGAAATTGCTATAAATGATTGTCAGCAAAAAGTTCCCCTATAGTACATGCAACCATTCATTGTCTTACTTTTAGGATTTTATGCAACAAGGTATTGAAAATATTCAGAACACGTCGTCATACAGATTTTCAAAAAAAATATTGCAAAACGTTGTTTTTGAATGGGATTTTCATACACAAATACCATCATATGTAGTCATTCACATCTTCAGAATTTAAGAAGTATTTCTGACTGAAATTTCTAAAACTTTAACCTATGTGCCACCTTATTTTGTAAACTTACTATATTCTATATAGAAAGCGTAAATGAAAATATCATATCCATGGTGATATGATGATATTTATTTCTGTCATTGATTTAGTAAAAACAAACTTTTGGGGTTTTGTGTGGAACTAAACGTTAAGGACATGTTAGTATAAATGTGATGTTGTTTCTTTGACTTTTTTCTGAATACATCAATAAAACAGAGATTGTGACTGACTTTATTGTCTGTAAAGATTTGTGAAATGTAAGTAAATGTCTATCTACAATGTATAATACCTGTACACAGAATTCATAGAAATGCTTGACAACTTTATGTTTACAACTGAAAGAACAGTATTTTATTTGACTTCAAGAATTAGCATACTTGTGCCTTTCATGGTTTCTATACTTCATATTCAAGATTCTAAGCACTGCATCATTTCTTGCTTGTTTCAGGCTGGTATAATCACACCAGTACAACAATTGCTGGACATGAGAGCCCTTGAAGTGGTCAGATTCATTGAGAATGACGCTACAAGACTCAGTCTACGTCTCAGGGATATAGCTATGTGAGTACTCCATTCCTCTGTTTCTTTATAGTTGGTGTTCACTTTGTCATAGCACTCAAAATGCATCATGGGATTTTCATCGCCAACCAAGGAATTGTCTTTGTCATCAACTTTACCCAGTCCACCCAATCTCCTAATGTACAGGTCCAACCACATCACAGAAAGCAATGGTGTTGGATCAAAGCCTGGTGATCAACAGGTTAAATTTCAAAATGCATTTGATTGTTAAGACCAAGTTTTTAAGTTCAAACTTTTTATACAAATTGCAGGTAAACCTTAGTGGATCATGTAGAACACAGTGTAAGCATTGCATCTATCGTTGCACTGAGGTCATTTATATAATGAACATAAGAAAGTATTTCTTAAAGAGATGCTGTGTACAATTCATGCACAATACAGTGGATGCCAGTGCAGAATTTCTTGTAGAAATTCGTCACTTTAAGGTAGTATGCATCTCGAATTTGAAAGACCTAAACTTTTGTTTAAACTTTCCCCTAGGAAACTGTAAACCATTCCCTTTAAAAATCAGGGGTCATCTTGCAAAATTTCATACTAACAAAACAAATTACCAAACACTCAACCAATACTTAAAATTCAAAATGGACATCATTAGTGTGTTAACTCTGTAGGGAAGAATTATATTTTCAATTTTCACAAAAATAATTCAGTAAAACTTTTATTCAATCCATGGCCCCACAAGTGGTAGACCAAAAAAGAACTATAAAAGCTTGAGAGTCTGAATATCTGTCCCAGAGGCACATTCTACCTTAAAGTCTTGTAAAAGCACTCATGAGACTCTAAGTCATGCAAAGCAGGCTTTAGGATTTGCTTGAACATTTTGCCCAAAGCAACCAACATTGATGAATTTCACCAATCAGTGCTTTACTCTTTCATGAATGATTTCATGTCTTGGTTGCATACTTTACCATATAAAGCAATTTGATGTGTTATTTTTGAATACTTATACTAAATGCAATATTCTTGTCTTCTAGTAAGAGCCAAGGCCTGAGTGGAAGAACACTGAGAAAACTGCCATTCTTAGCTCATGCAATGTACATACAGGTAAAAAAAACTCAATTGAAAAGTCTTGTACTTAAGTTTTTACATAAATCTGCTAAGTGTATGAATTCATGTGAGAACAAAGTTGACCTTTCTATTTTTACACGTTAACTCACTTTTGTCGTCCTGACACTTAGAAACTGAACAAAATTTATTATGCTGTCTTCGCCAACAGTGCTTTCTTTGTCTCTCCAGAAGTTAAAATATTAATTGAAAGAGAAAATTTTCCATATTCCCAGCTATTTCAACATTGCCCAAGAGAAAATGCATTAATTAACAGAAAATTAATTGAGAGAAAAGGCATTACAGAAAATGGGAAAGCTATAATTTTGTTCATGATAAGATTTGTTTTTCTTTCTTTGTGTAGAATTCCACTGTGACATTGGAAGACTTTCTAAGTGCACTGACCAAGGTTGTTTTTCTTTCTTTGTGTAGAATTCCACTGTGACATTGGAAGACTTTCTAAGTGCACTGACCAAGGTTGTGGAGAGACAGTTTGAAGAAAGAAATAGCCTGGAAAAATAAAAGTAGCATAAAATGGACATGGCTTGTAGTATCACCCATCTACCCTCATCCCCCTATAGTCAAAGAAATGATCTCACCTTATCAGTTTATCATCTCAGGAATGAACCAAGCCCTGTAATATTTTAGGGGTGGTAGTCTGCCGAGTAAGCTCAATCACTGCTAATATCTTGTGCAATTTTAACAAAAATCTAATTTTTACATGATATTACAGAAGAGCCTTTTTATGTATATATTGCAGAGGAGATCCATTCTAGGTTTACCAATTGAATTACAGCACTCAATAGCATTCAGAATTCCGTGAAATAAGTAACAAAGTCCCCATCAGCAAATCTCAAATTTCAATAGCAGTTTTTTCCATTTCTCATGAGACTGGATTGCCACAGAATTAGAAGAGTGTATTCCTTTTCTTTGCAAAACGTCAGACTTTGAGGCCCTGTTCATAGTAAAATGCTACAACAAAGTCATCATTTTTATATAGTGAAAAATTCTGACTAAAAAAATTCACCGTATTCTATAAAAGATCTCTGCCTCAAGGTAAATCCCCAAACAGTGGTTGAAATTTATGAGAATAGTAAGAATAGAATATTACATTATTTAAATTTTTGGACATGTTTTTCTACCTTCAACTCAGTATCTTAGTACAGATAATTACAAAGATAATCTTTACATCTTCTAATTACATCTTCTAATTCATTGTTGATAACCACTGCTGCCTTTGGACAAGGCAAGGAGAGACTGATTGAAATTCTACTGACAATCCCTACACATCAACCTCTACAAGAACCACTTTCACTTGACCAAACATAGAAACAGTAAATTTGGCATATAAAGGTCGGTTGTCGGTGAAATGGAATGAATTGAATTGCAGGCAGTTGTACTTGACTTCCTGCAAGGCTGTCATTTCGCATTGTCATGCACATACAGTATGTACTAAGGTTGATTTGTGAGATAACCCAGTCAGATTGATTTTGCATTCAAGGTTGTGACAATATCCCAGATGGATTGTCCTATTCTGAGGCTAACATCGTACAATTCCATGAATGTAATCAAATAAATCAGATACCTACTCAGACAGCCAAATTAGACACATTTTTTGTCATGTAAGTTTGTCTTGTTCTGATTACACTTTTAAACCGATATTTTAAGATGATTGTCAAGTCCAAGGTACAGTCTACATTTCCATGAATACAATCTAGTAAATTAGATACCTAATATGTTCATTATTGGACTTCACTCTTTAAGCATTGGACTTCAGCTGACAGCTTCTCGGCTAATGGAAAACACAGTGAAGTAAGCTGTGTACAAATTAGGCATATTACATTTCAATGTAGTTTTTCATAATCTTGACTCCTCTCTTCTTGTAGGCACATACTTTTGGATCACATTTCTATTAGTCATAAAAGACTGTAAAATATAGATATCAATTCACTCTACCGCACTACCTTCTCTCAAGCAAAGAAGTTTTTTTTTCAATATATTTGAAATTCAAGACAAGGTGAGATGTGACATGTGAAAACACAAAACAGAAAAGATAGTCATTGCACATGGTCTTTTATCATTTCAAATGATTTAAGCAGAACTAATCTTGTGTGAATTTAACAAGACAGTAAGGAAATTATTTCCCCTTATGCTGCAAGTTGTTATCATTTTGTCTTTTAAGTAATGACCGTATATTTTTTTTTTCTGGTGGGCAAGGTAAATGGCAAATACGTTCTAAGTTACTTGTCACGAAATCACTGTAGTTCATATTTTCTTTCTCTGACAGACTTTCATATTAGTATGCGACAACTAATGCAATGGTTCATGGAGCAATCAAATCTTACCGTCACATATTCTATACATTCTAATTGATGTGTAGTTTTGGATTTGATAATTTTGTATTTCTGGTACTTCAGTTTGCATAGTTTGTCATGACTCGTGGTCGAATGATGATGTCCAAATTTTAATCTGACATAATTCATGCTTGCTGAGATTACAAAGGCAGTCCCTAAAATTAACTGTAATGTTGATGTTTGTGTGTGCTTTTCATTATCTTTGTCTTGAGTCAACAGAAAGAGCTCTGCGCTCAATAATAAGAATGCTTACGGTCACCTTTTAATAATCTTTTAAATAATATTGTAAAAGTGGACTTTTTCTCGTGTATGGTACCTGTAAAGACACTGCCAAATCTTTGACATTTACAATCAGAATTTTAAGACATCTAGAGTGGCTGCTGTGAAGTCACTGGTCAAACAAAAAAGGAGAAACAAGATTGAATGGTTTATATATCTCAGAATGTAGTTTCTCTCACAGAATGTTTAACTTGGTTGTATGAGATACTCATGTTTACGTGTGTTTAAAATTTTGTGGAACACCTACTGGTTTGTCAGTGTGGAAATTTGTTGTTTGCAAGTTCATGCATTGCGTGAATAAACATAGAATCCTAATAAAAGTGTCAAAACCAATGTGTCTCACCATGGTCCCTGTGTTCAATTGTTGCTCACAACACATATTCACCAACTGAAGTGTATTATTGTGACCTAAAGCTATAGTTACAGACACATTTTAATTTGCATAATGAGAAATTCATGAATCAATCTTTTTATACCACATGTCTGTACTTGCATTCCACAGAAAGTTATCAACCATATGATTTTGTGAGGGCTTTGATTAAGCATTTGGAGAGCAAATATTGTTCAAACAATGTTTGCAACATTGCTGTCTTTGCTAAACAATATCTTCACGGCTTCAGACTTAAAAACTTTGAATTCTTATGTAGAAAGAAAAAGCTGTGAAAAATTGTAAAAGAGTGGCATAATATCATTTCATTCATCTACCCCCAATATCTAATGACCCATCCCTAAACATGTGGCGTTCACCTTCTGACAGTCTACCTCCTAAAATCTAATGGCCCATTCCTGAAAAACATGCAATATTACCAGTGCTGACTTCCTGCCTCCCAAAATTTAAAGGCCTTTCCCTAGACAAAAGACACCCCTCCCAAAATCGAATGGCCCATCCCTAAAATACTTCTATAGTGTGTATGTTTCAAAGTGGTGGGATGCTCCCCTGTGTGTGTTTATACAGTCATTCCAAGTGATAATAGATTCCATATCATCTCTTGCTATTCCTTTGTTGTCTTTAGCCAATTTTGTTAGTGTTCTTTTCAGAAATTCATGGGGTTGCAGGCGTTGTATCTTATGGCTCATCCCTAAATGTAGTTCTCACTCATTCTGACAGTCTGCCTCCCAAAATTTAATGGCCCATTCCTGGCAACTTAGTCATTCCAACAACATGCATCCCAAAATTTAATTACCCTGGCAACTTAGTCATTCCAACAACATGCCTCCCAAAATTTAATAGCCCATCCCTGGCAACTTTCTCATTCTGATCCCCATCCCCCTAAAACTTAATTGCCTATACAATCCCTATACAACAGGCAATCAACTATTACTCATTCTGACAAACTGCTCTCTAATTTAACCATGCGTTTGTATAAAAAAGTCTTGTATAATACAATCATTTGAATTATGCACTTTGATGCAAAAGTATTGATTGGGCACAGTGGTCACTTTGTACTTCAGTTCATAAACTTTGAAAGAAAACAAATCCTTGCACAATGAGGACTTATCACTAATATGCTGCCACCTGGTGCCGATAATGGCAATATTGGTATGGAAGTGTAACAAAGTCTTTTATCCACCCATTGGATATGAACATTCAGTATTAAACTTAAATTGTATACTTAAGAATGTTTAAATGCAATTGCTGTAAATCGAAAATGACAAACATAATGTGACATTTTTGCAGCAGAATCCTGTTGAGAATAAATGTTGCAGAGTAGCAATACAAATAACTCTTCTTAGAATGCAAGTTATCATCCATAACCAACTGATTGTCTGCAGAATTATCTTGTAATAGCATTTCCTCTAGAATAGATTACCATTTTCTGTACACAAAAATGCATTATTATAACTGTCTGATGCAGAGCCACTGAAGTAGATGCTGCAAATATGAAGGGTATGAAGGATGGAACTTAAAGAATGTACAACGTGACTGGTAAAAATTTCAGTCTTTATGTTGTCTCTCATTCCTTGCTGTTTGCTTGTTTACCATGTTTGTTTAATTAAGTAACAAAAATTTTCATTTTAGCAACTTATAATATTTTCACATTTGGATTTTTTCCACGCTAGTCTTTTTACTTTTATGGCGTGTGAGTGAAACTTAAGCTATGGATTGCTAAAAATGTAAACAATCGTAAGCGCGCCAACGATTTTGCCAGAGACACCGACTGCGCAGAAAATCAACAAATTATAACTTGCCCAACACTGGTCAATGGCCCGCACTGCGTTGTGTGCGTTGTCGAGTCTGAAAGAAGCGCTCAAAAGAAAGTGTTTAAAAAACGCGCGCTTAGGGGGTTCCTTATTACTGAAGATGGAGGAAGCTGAGCGACGAAGGCTAGCTAGTAGCAGGTATGGAAATGTTTACTATACTATGCAATATCGCAGTACTAAACCCAGATACTCACTGAGTTGTTAGAGCTGTGACGATTCCAGGCAAGTCTGTCTACGCTCAACGTGAGCTTTGAAACTAAGCGCAATCCCATGCTTGTAACCATACACGCATACTGTAACTGCCGCTACTACAAGCACAGACGGAGTCCCGCACCAGCTCATAAAACATGAAACGATCGGTCAAAGCAGTGTATCGTGCCCATGATAATACAAGAAATAGCGATATTTACGAATGATACTGTACCGATCGGTCCCCAAGCAATCGCTCAATTTCGATCCCATGTGTAGTTTCCCTGTATTTATCTACAGAACAGAAGCTACTGTACTTCGACAATAACACAATTCGTACCCGAATGAATGAGGCTTTGTCTGCTTTGAGTTTGAAGCATTTTACGCTGAAATAACTAAAATGATCGACTCTCGGCCTGGGTGCGACGGTAGCAATAAAATTACTACATCGAATAGAAATACTTGTAAAAGTTAAAATGCGCTTCTCATGACACTGTTAATATTTTGCATGTAAACCCAGCATCACCTTGTCACCTCACCCAGTGGCGACATTTACTTTTAATAGGTCACAAAACAGAGGTGATAAATGTTTATTTTCTCATATAAAAGATGGCGTGAACATTACAGGTACCGTCTCAGTGATATTGTGTACTTTTTGTGACATTTAGATTCACGATATATTAATTCCTCAGTGTTTAGCAATAAATGGCAAAGAAAATAAAGAAATTTTAATAACTGAACCAAACTTGTCTGATGACAGTGATAGTATGAATGCTAACACAGATGGGACTGCCAAGTTTAGATTCTGCTAATTTGAATAGAATATATAGTTTTCTTATTTTTACCTCACAGTACGCTATTATTCCTGTCCACGAACAGAGATGTGCAGCATGCTCTGGGCAGAATTCCAACTCGATTTATCATTCTTCCAGAAGAGGTCAAAGTTGTAATGACTATCTGTCAACAGTGAATATGTTTTCCTGGCAGTTTGAACAAGACCAGCATAAATATTATATCAACTGATGGTTATAAGTTCTGTGAGAGACAGAGTTAATTGAACTTTAGAGGATGAGTGGGGGTGATATAAGTGTAAAGTTGAAACCTCAAGTCATTTACACATGAATTAAATGTTTTTGGATTTAGAGAAAGGGAGTTTTCTTAAACAAAAGTGACAATTATCGGACTATTATGGAAAGCATATAAATAGCCATTTTAAGTCCTATTTGATATTTTACATTTAGAATGGGGAGCTATAAGGATCAGTTGGTGTATGTCTATCTGTACGCATGTTAGCTGTGGAAACGCAGCTATCTGTTGGCGGGGTAGCGGGCATCGCTATGCGGGTCAAAGGTCGCGGGGTTGACCTTTGACCCGCATAGCGATGCCCGCTACCCCGCCAACAGATAGCTGCGTTTCCACAGCTATACGCATGTATGTATGCATGTATGTATGTCAACTGCATAAACTTGAAAACAGCTTAATTACTGTAAATTTAGTATGCAGGTATATTGTGGAGCATTATAAGTTAGTGGGATGATTTGTGTATGTGAAGTTTTGATATATTTATCAAGTTTTTAAACACTTCAAAAATCTTCTTCTTTGAAACTGCTTGTCACAATAGGTTTGAAATTTCATATATAGAATATAGCTAGCAACATAGACCCTCTATGCTTGCACCTGGGAAAATCAACCAGCTGTCAGTTAAAATTTACCAGCTGTAAAATTATTATTCTAATGAAAAATTGGCGACATTTTGCACAAACTTAATGTACTCACACACTGCTTGTTGTAACCACCTGTACTTTTATTTTTTGCCATCTGTAATCCAAAATTGTCTACATCCCTGCTAAGGGTAACCTTATTTTAGCCCAAGGGAACTGTCATTATTTACGGTCAGGGGTGGGGGAAGTCGGAGGAATTTCATTGGAAACTGAAATTTCGAGTAACCCCACCCCACCCCCGCCCCATGAACCCTGATGAATTTGAGTAGCCCCGCTCTCTAACACAGAAATTTTGATTGCTTCCCCTTCGAAAAGTTAAATATCAAGATATGTATTTGCAAAATTTACAAAAATACAGCAATAGTAAAGAGCTTTCATATCCTGGTGTACCCTGCTAGATTATCATCAGTTATCTCATGAGGGTTAAACAAAGTGAAACCAACAAAATGAAATTCAAAGTCACAATAAAATGTCGATATAAAAGCTCATGCTATACCCAGTATCCAGCCATACAATATTGTTTACTTTGGAAGGGTATCATGAGAGGATTTTCACTAAGATACCTGATATGGCAGAATTTGAAAGTACAGGGGGAGATCACGTGGGAAGCTGAGGGGGAAAGTGTCAGAAGAGGTTGTACCCTCCCTTTGTGTGGAAAAATTTGAGAAATTGATGTGTGCAATGTTGCAGTCTGGTGCAATTTGAGAGGCGTTTTCAATTTATCTTTACTAAGTAAAACTGTTAAAACACCCCAAGGTGTCCCCTCTCACATTGAAAATTTTGAGAAATTAATATGTGAAATGGTGCAGTCTGAGAGATGTTTCAATTTATTTTGCACCAAAAATTGAGTATCCACCCCTTCTTTCTCTCCACATTTTGAGCAACTTCCCCTTTGTAGCTCTAATTTTTTGAGTGACCCCCTCTCAATCCTCCGACCCCCCCCCCAACCATAAATAATGATGGCTCCCTAACTTCTCATTTTGGCCAAAATATGTCTGTAACTGCTTATCCGATATCTTTAAAATTTAGCATGTGAAACTTACATTAGCTCCAATCAAATTGAGGTTCAATATCATTGTCACTATGTTACTCATGTTGGTGTAGCAGTTTTTTTAATCTTGACAAAACACATCAATAGATCTTGGCATGGGTTGGTTGAAAACAAAAAATATGATGTGCAAAAATTATGAAAAACAATTTTTTAACCCTTGCTGCTTTTTCATAGAAATTCTTTACTCAGATTGAAAACTATGGGTTTCTTGTAAACAAGTGTACATAGTCTGCTGAAGGCCAAAAATTCTGCCACTTCTTTGAAGGTAAAAATTTGGATATCATAATTCTGGCCACCTTTGCCAAGATCTACTGGGTAATCCCTTGGTAGAAATTTGAGATTAGTTTCCTTACATTTGGTCTCAGGAGTTTTCCTAAAATGCCTGAAGCATTTCAAAATAAATGTTAGATGAGCAGTGAAATGTTAAGCACAACAATTACCTCTAGCTCATTTACTGCTCAATTCAACACTGTTATCGCTAAAGGAGTAGAGAGAAGATCTTCTCCAGTCTTTGTAACCATGGTTACTATATCTCACTTTCAATGACCAACTTGATTTATGTATCAGTGGCACGGTAGATTTAATTCAGTCATTTCACAGTAAAATCGCTCAAGAAGCGGCACATGCTGCCCAAAACAGTCTAATGGCTTCAGGGCTTCTCAGTTGATAGCCAAAACACAGTCCTTCCACCCACTGTGGCTAAATACAGGAAAACAAAACGACTTAGCTGTCTGCATAGAAAAGACAGACTATCTATTCTTTGTACTTAACTTAATTTACCTAGAAATAAATTTGAATATCATGATGTTACCAGACTGTTTTTTATGGTGCATCGGTCTTGAATGTTGACAGCTGTAATCAGTTGTAATGATATCTGCTTCATTACTCATGTATGCATAAGGTGTACGACAAGATAACTTACAGAATATATTATAGCGTCTTGACTGCATGTGTTCGACTGTTGATTCCAAACTTCAAAATTCTGAGATGTAGTAACTGAAGGCAATGGACCAATGATGTGCGCCCTTGCTTTATTACATTAGCAAATGAATATATTGCTTCAAAAATATAAAGTTAGCGAAACTCTTCTTAAGTGTTCTTGTTAACCAAGCATTTCCAGAGCTTTCAGTATTTATTGACAATTTCCTTTATTACTTTCCTTTAATTAAGAAACATACCCTTTAAAGTAGTAAATATTAAAATGTATTTGCAGTCACTTGTACGCCATCTGCTGACATCTTAATCTGCCATTGGCCGGCTTTTCACACCTTAGCATGTGTCACCATTATAAAAATGCCTTTTTATCGTCTCTTTTTGTTTAAGATTTGAAGTTGTACGAGTCCACGAAGATCAACCAGTGAAGAGGAGATCATTGGTTGATCTCATTCAGGCAGCCAATGAGACACCCCTTGTATCGCGACCTCAGTCGAGGTCAAGCCTGGCCAGCCAATCAGCAAACGGATCTCCACAGGAAGTGAGAATGATGTCAAGTAGAAGCCAAGCTAGTACTCCATCACTGTCAATGACAGAGACTGAATGTTCTTCCAGTAGTCGACTCTACAACAGTACAGGAAATGAATCGGAAAGTGCAGTACTTATTGAATCTAATATTGGCAATCCTGAAATCCTACACAAAGAACAGGTATGTGACACAGGATCAGAACATATTTGAAAACAATCAAATAATTTTGTGTTGAGTAAATTTACAAGGATTACTGTGAAACATCAAACCTTAATTGAAGAGAAAGTTTACTTTACAGAACTAGAACCATGATGCTGTTTTGAACACATACCCCAAATCTTTGGAGTCCATTTAACTGTTACACAAAGTCTAGTTTGTTTTAAATCATACACAACAGAAACTTAATCTACAACTTTATGTGATAAATGAAAGTTCTCAATCCAATTATGCTGCGTAGCTTATGTTTTGTCAGCAAAACATTCAGCTTATTCTCAGAAATGTAGTGTTTTGTCGGAACCAACTTTTGTTAAGAGTTCAGTTTGATAGATTGATCAAATTATGCATACTAACAAGCCAACTTACAGCTTAAGGCCATGGCCTTTGATGCTAAAAATCTGAAATATTTCAAAAGGAGTCATTATCAGCTGGCTGGATTAAATGATCCTTGTACCCTTTATAGCAATATTAATGTTGAACAAGACTGTAAAAGTACAGCAGACGATAAACACTACAAGTAAGATTTGAATATTTTACAGCTCTGTGGCTGGAGTTGTTGCAGTAAAGTTGTGCTGTCTCTCACTGTCTCTGCTGTGATTATGATTATCGGAGTGGTTTTGATTGAAGCTCTGAAAATTCACAGGGAAATACCATTGCCAGGTATGAAAGTTATTGAAATCTCATTTGTCAGTGTGAGGATGTAACTGTGTTTTTTGTCATGTGAGTAGATGAAAGTCAGGATGAAGTTAATAAAATTGCATTATCTCCAAGTTAATTTCTGTTAAAGGGCCACTATCTGCAACTTGATGATTTTTGTAATTTTTGTATTTTGACTCCCCAAAACATGTGGAGATATACAGTAAACTCGTCAACTCAGCAAGTACATGTGTAAACTTCATTGTTGTTGTTGCCGAGTGAATTTTGGTCCAGACTAGAATTCAAATCTAATTTAAGTGTGTTAGATAAAACACAGTGTAGACAAGCTGAATAGTAAATGTTCTGTTGAGTAGAGCAAGAACAAGCAACAGACATAGAAAGCAAATAATAGTGACAAAATCATCAAAAGATACAGCTACTGGCCTTAAACAACTATTGCAACAAACTACTGGCCTTTAAATTCTCATAACAACTATTGCAACAAACTACTGGCCTTTAAATTCTCATAACAACTATTGCAACAAACTACTGGCCTTTAAATTCTCATACCAACTATTGCAACAAACCACTAGCTGGCCTTTAAATTCTCATACCAACTGTTGCAACAAACTACTGGCCTTTAAATTCTCATAACAACTGTTGCAACAAACTACTGGCCTTTAAATTCTCATAACAACTATTGCAACAAACTACTGGCCTTTAAATTCTCATAACAACTATTGCAACAAACTACTGGCCTTTAAATTCTCATAACCAACTGTTGCAACAAAACTACTGGCCTTTAAATTCTCATACCAACTGTTGCAACAAACTACTGGCCTTTAAATTCTCATAACAACTGTTGCAACAAACTACTGGCCTTTAAATTCTCATAACAACTGTTGCAACAAACTACTGGCCTTTAAATTCTCATAACAACTGTTGCAACAAACTACTGGCCTTTAAATTCTCATAACAACTATTGCAACAAACTACTGGCCTTTAAATTCTCATAACAACTGTTGCAACAAACTACTGGCCTTTAAATTCTCATAACAACTATTGCAACAAACTACTGGCCTTTAAATTCTCATAACAACTATTGCAACAAACTACTGGCCTTTAAATTCTCATAACAACTGTTGCAACAAACTACTGGCCTTTAAATTCTCATAACAACTGTTGCAACAAACCACTAGCTGGCCTTTAAATTCTCATAACAACTGTTGCAACAAACTACTGGCCTTTAAAATTCTCATAACAACTGTTGCAACAAACTACTGGCCTTTAAATTCTCATAACACTTTGCGACAAACTACTGGCCTTTAAATTCTCATAACAACTATTGCAACAAACTACTGGCCTTTAAATTCTCATAACAACTGTTTGCAACAAACTACTGGCCTTTAAATTCTCATAACAACTGTTGCAACAAACTACTGGCCTTTAAATTCTCATAACAACTGTTGCAACAAACTACTGGCCTTTAAATTCTCATACCAACTGTTGCAACAAACTACTGGCCTTTAAATTCTCATACCAACTGTTGCAACAAACTACTGGCCTTTAAATTCTCATAACAACTGTTGCAACAACACTACTGGCCTTTAAATTCTCATAACAACTGTTGCAACAAACTACTGGCCTTTAAATTCTCATACCAACTGTTGCAACAAACTACTGGCCTTTAAATTCTCATACCAACTGTTGCAACAAACTACTGGCCTTTAAATTCTCATACAACTGTTGCAACAAACTACTCTGGCCTTTAAATTCTCATACAACTATTGCAACAAACTACTGGCCTTTAAATTCTCATAACAACTATTGCAACAAACTACTGGCCTTTAAATTCTCATAACAACTATTGCAACAAACACTACTGGCCTTTAAATTCTCATAACAACTATTGCAACAAACTACTGGCCTTTAAATTCTCATAACAACTGTTGCAACAAACACTACTGGCCTTTAAATTCTCATAACAACTGTTGCAACAAACTACTGGCCTTTAAATTCTCATAACAACTGTTGCAACAAACTGACTGGCCTTTAAATTCTCATAACAACTGTTGCAACAAACTACTGGCCTTTAAATTCTCATAACAACTGTTGCAACAAACTACTGGCCTTTAAATTCTCATAACAACTGTTGCAACAAACACTACTGGCCTTTAAATTCTCATAACAACTGTTGCAACAAACTACTGGCCTTTAAATTCTCATAACAACTGTTGCAACAAACTACTGGCCTTTAAATTCTCATAACAACTGTTGCAACAAACTACTGGCCTTTAAATTCTCATAACACTATTGCAACAAACTTCTGGCCTTTAAATTCTCATACCAACTATTGCAACAAACTTCTGGCCTTTAAATTCTCATACAACTGTTGCAACAACCACTACTGGCCTTTAAATTCTCATAACAACTACTGGCCTTTAATTCTCATAACAACTATTGCAACAAACTTCTGCCTTCTGGCAGACACAGACTTTACAACATACAAACACACTGACAGACACACATTTCACATGCATATGAGGATTACATAGGCACCCAAGGTATCAGCCAAATGATAATTGTTTAACCCTTTCACCCCATTTCCCTGTCTAGAGTTCCAACCTTATCATACAAAACAATGGGATTGGTTCAAACCATAGTGGTGAAAGGGTTAAGTCATTGTGGGTAATTTTATATTATTGTCTTCCTTTTTGCAGTGATGAATTTCTTATATGTGTTCCGTGCTATTGGTATATTTGGTTTTTCTGGGGGTGCCGCCAATTGGGTCGCTATCAAATTAGTGTTTTATAGAATACCAGGCCTTATTGGAAGGTAGGTTTTATGTCAGAATTTTAAATCTTTTTTCTCAAACTGTTTCACCCCATTTCTTTATAGATTGACTCAAACTCTCCTACTCATGGGGCATGAGGGGGAACGCTCCATTAACTTGGACGTACCCGAGTAATCCGAGTTGGTTATCAGAGGATTAATCTCTATGTCAACATATGCGAACAGATTATCTTTTAGTGTAAACAAAACATTAGCACTGCCGGAACTACTTTTAGCATGGCCCACGCCGTGACGGCTCTTGATTTCTGACCAGCGTTAAAAGTGCCGTCCAGCACTTGCTGTTACTTTGAGGTCATCATTTAGTTCATAAAATTGCATGAAGAGTTTACAAAACGATGGTACTATAGAATCCCTTTCAAATAAAATGCTGTTTAAACAATACTAGCAGTTAATTAACGTACGCTGATTTTGCATACGAAAAGCTATTTTTGTATGAGAAAGTACGGTAGCGAAAATCAGCACAACAAAACAGGACTTCAGGACTTTTACTAAAACGTACTCTCTCAATTTCAGTTCATACTCACATTGCGGAAAGGTGCATGCAATGTAATGAAAGTCACGAGCAAACTTTGGTGTCAACGGATCCAGTCTTTGAATTATCAATGAACACTCACTTATTTTTCTGGTCAAAAGCCAAAGGCTACTTGTCCATCGCAACAAGCCTCTCTGTTTGAATCCGCGTGTTCATTTTTAGCCGGATGCCGGCCAAATTGACCGGCTACTTCCGTATTTTGGCCGGCTACTTTTCAGCAATGTTTCGCTCTCTAGCCCCGAAATTCTGGTTTTGATAATAATATTTTGATATTTGTTGTCTTGCAAGCCGGAGATAACATTTCAGAAGTGCCTATGTGGCTATATGTAATCTAGCAATTTACGCGGTGAACTTGTTGCTATCTAGTACCGTAGTCCGCGAACTCAGTGTACTGTACTGGGAATCGCTCCCCAGGTCATCCTTGCTTTCCCGCTACAGCCCGAATTATTCCGACGTGAATCGAGTGCAGCTTACCATTGGACTGACGTTACGCCGGCCATTTCCGAATAAAGCCGACGTTTGTTTCTCTCAAACGCGAAAGAGAAGAAAGTCTCAAACGCGGAAGAGAAAGTCGACGCTTCAGAGCTTTTGTTTTCTGCGTAAGAGTAGGGCCTTGTCTGATGGGTAGGTTTTTGATCAAATGTAAAGCGACCAAAAGTTACTGAGTCTCATTTGTCATACTTTTGAAACGCCACGTCAATCCATCCATAGTCGATCATAGATCGACATCGCGTTTTGTGGAGGGGCCGTGGTTAAGCGGAAGGGAAAGTCTACGCGGGAGTCTACGCCTGAAAACTTTGATTTTCTGCGTAAGAGAGGACTTTGTCTGTTGGTTGCTGGAGGTTTTAGATCAAATCTAAATAAACAAACAACTACTTGGTCTCATTTTTCGTATTTTGAAACGCTACGTCGATCACAGTGTCAACTTTCAGGTCGACCACAGTCCCTCTATCCACCGGTCTGGAAACGCCTATTGTAAAAGTGTCAATCACCTGGATCGCACAGCCAAACCGCGATACGAGGGGCAGTCACGTGATAATGCGTAGCTTGGGTTCGTCCTGCATGCCACAGTCCCCGATTGTGTGTACGCTTTTCTTTTCTCGAATTTTCGCTGTTTTTTGGCTCTATTAAGTGTTCTCTGCGTCTATCTACGACACAAGACAGAAATTATCATATCCTGAAACCGGTGTTTGTTTTTCGTGATCCTTCTCCCATCGTAAATGAT
Source organism: Ptychodera flava (assembly GCF_041260155.1). Lineage (NCBI taxonomy): Eukaryota > Metazoa > Hemichordata > Enteropneusta > Ptychoderidae > Ptychodera > Ptychodera flava. Next base: position 37,016,515 of record NC_091940.1, read on the forward strand.
GATAGTGAGCGATAATTTCTGGGGTTGATCGCTGCGAGTGTGTTGACGCATGGATGTCTATTTTTTACATCCATGGTTGACGTAGCACAAGCAACGGCTGGAATCACACCGGAAAATTTGTCGTCGCTTTCTCTTGCAATGCTATATTCAGTGCCTCAAAATATGATCTAATTATGTTTTCTGTGTAATATTCTGTGAATCCATGTCTGTTAACTGAGCAGAATAGGAAAGACAACTGCAGAAATGCATGGATAGAGGGACTGTGGGTCGACCGATATTGCATTATGTGTAAGCTTACTGTGTCACAATCGACTAATCGACTGCTGGTGTGTTGTACGCATACGGTATCGTACAGGTTGACGTAGGGTATCGTCAATTTGGAATTTTATCAAACATGAACACTGGAATTTAGCTCTCTTTTTCAATTATATTCAACATCACCAAAAATCAATGGTAAGCTCGCGAATTTGTTTTATATGAAATAAATACCGTGAATTAAATAACTGAAATTGTGCCGTCCGCCGACCGGCCTCGTTAAGGTATGGAAATCGATCCCAGGGCCTAGGAGTGGTACATGTAAAACAGTGTGTATCTTTGCGTCAGAGGCGGAATAAACGATGAGTGTACCTATTTATCCAGGAAATCTTAATCCCGACTGCTATGTTTGTACGCACATACAGCCAGTCGACGTTAGGGACACAAAAAACAACACGAGGAACAAACAGACAGGGGTTTTGAACAAAATGTAGTACTTCACCGATGTCTGTAACTCCATACATGAAAATATTCGTAGCTTGACGCACTTTGAACATAGCTCGTAACAAGGGACAGTGGAAAGCTCATGGAACTACGTGTACAACTATAACAGCCACTCATGTAGTTTGTGAACAGTGAAGATTTTTCCGATCAACAACTTTGACAGATGGTGGACTGACCTTTCCTATCGCAATTGTTATCTCCCTCGATTCAGCACAAAATTTTCGTATGGACTGTTGATGCGGTGTTTACAGTTGTTACGTGGTGGTAAATCCTAGTCGTATTTACGACTGCTGCGTAAACAGTCACTGAATAAATTTTGCACGCATTTACGAGCACTGGATATTACTACCGTTTTTAATCGAAAACCGTCCGTATACGCGCATGACGGTTGTGACAAAAACAACACAAAGAATCTGGCGTATATTAGTGTAACTGAATTACTTTGACCAAAAAAAATCACCCAAATGCCGAACGGTGATCATACAGAACTCTGCAGGTTTCTGGACTAAACGACCCCCAACCGACCGGATCTCAGTCAACTGTGCCGGGCTCGACGTCTACTCTATCAGCGTCAACTCAAACTTTCACTCCAGACAACTTTACCCCACAAACTGGGAATATACTAAATTTACCTTGAAAAAATTTCAAACTGTGTATCGTATTGAAAAAATCTTACCGAGCCACGGAACAAATTACTAGTAAAAAACCAACAAACTCCAACAGAAACAGTGGAATGATCATTAGTGTGCAAGGTCGCTTTATTATATGTCAGGGTAAAAAATCTAGCTTTGAAATTTCTGGACGGTACAAACGGCGGGGCAGAATTAGACAAGATTACGACCAATGTGTTACCGCCGATGGTCACTAACGTATTATTGATAGCAGGTAGTTCGGTGTCCAGTGAGAACACTATTCGCAATATACAATAGCTGTTGATTTGAGCTGCCTCCGATCGAAAATTTTCTTTACAAAGACATGATATCGCCAAATAGCTGCGATCAAGATCATTATGATGGAAGCAATTGACCGCCGAACACCTGCTTGCTGTTCTTATACACAACGTGTAAAAATTGATTATTCCTGCTGAGAAATACGACAGCAAATATTGCAACGTGAATTTCTTACTATTTTTCCTCGCAATGGTTTTACTCTGTGTCTATTTTAACACGGTCACTGGACCATTTCTGACGATTTTTACAAACAAAGAATCAGCTCACACTCATCGTGGGAACACATTGCAAAGACGTTCAAAAATGTTCATCACATGAAAGATTACCGTAATCCCCGTTTCAAAGATGTAGGAAATGTATAATGTGTTGTTCATCTTGAAAAATCCCTAACTGCAACCTCTAAATACAACTTCCCGACAACTTGCCGACAACTTTACAAGCACACTCCGGTCATCACATGACGGTTGTAACCGTACATGTACTGCCGCCAATGGAGAATCAAAAGACTTCAAATCAAATTTAAAGTAAAAAAGTATAGAAAAATATCAATATCCAAGCACTGTAAAACAGAGTAATTTTGATACGGTCAATTTATTGTATATTATAAAAAATCTCCAGGCCACTCGGAACAGCGTAAGATTATGATCTAACCCGTTCGAATACTACACTCACACGGTAGGGTAAAAATGTGAACTCAGAGCGTTATATACTGCTTCCGCCAAGCGAGTCCGCTTAGCTAAAGACGGTAAAATGACCATAATTATTATTGCTAGTCTCTGTAAATTTTACCGAACATTCCTTAGTAGTTGTCGAATTTCTTGAGTTTGTCCCGAAAACTATTTCAGTGAATGACGTAAGTTTCAAGACATGTGAGTGCGAACGCAATATCGATATCGGGAAAGCAAAATCAGTCACAGACAATCGAGGAAGAACACAAGAGTCTCTTAATCTGCGAATTAAATGAATCCTAAGTTACTATGAAAGTAAAAAGGTAATGTTGTGTCCTGGTTGGGAAAGAAAAGTTGATTAAGATTTCAAAAAAACGTCAGATAATATTAGAGCAATTTAGTAAAAAAAACAAGCTCAGAAAAACGTATAGAGAACGACATCACGGCGATCTTCAAACCTTTTATCATGTTTCAGTCTGAACGGTCAACATTTGATGCTATAATCTATGTCAAGTATCTCTTTTTGGTCAAATCTGACAGAGATGAAGCAATCGCGATTTAGTTTCATCGCCCCGACCCCCGACAGAAAATAATGCAGCTCGTGGGCACCTTTATAATCGTGGCGTGAACGTATCCAATGGCCGTCCATGGGGCATTGACCGTGCATCGCCAGCAAATTAACAACGGTTTTGGACGTCACGAGAGCATTTTTCCGCAGTCTGTGTGCGGTTGAGTGATTTGGGTTGGCTGCATAGATCGGAATCGAGTTGATTTCGGCCGAAAACAGTTCGAAAAGTAGTTTTTCGTGTTCCGTCCGAATTGGATCCGCATATTGCTGGTTTTGTCCATGGCAATCAGCAGAGCTGTGGTGGGAGGCCGTATAAACGCCGGGAACACACGGCATCGTACGCAGGGCTAGCCACAACATACTTCCAAAAGAGATCGATCGTAAAATATCGTACCGCAGTCAACATACACATCACCCATTCATAGGCCTAGAGGTACACAGATCAACAAACAAACAGGGAGAGGCAATCTGTTTGAAACCATGAAGTAGTCCGTTTGTGTCTGAATTCATTGAGGCGCGTGTTCAGTAACCGTTGGTCAAGTTTTTTCGTTCAGTAGTAAGAATCGTTTATTCATTGTTGACATCGTAATCGATCGATGTACACAACAAATGTTTGATCGTTTTGCACCTTTGCGCGTCCCCTCGTGATTGGCAGCTGTTTGAATGCTTTCATCTATTGTTTGTTGGACGCTTGGAACACAGCATGGAAGCAGTTTTGGCATCAAAAATCAACTTAAAATGGAAAAATGAGAGAATTTCGCCAACAGGGTGATGCCACAAGTATTCACAAAACGTAATATGTTGGAACAGTGCTTTAATTTACACCATGGTTGTTGAAAGATCCAGATTTTCGGGAGCATTCGTTGACACTGTTATCATGTGCCACTCATGTTGGATTATGAATGCCCAGGGAGATAGGGGTTATTTATAGGCTCCCCCCTGCCTTTAAGTACCTCTACTAAAAAATCTCCTTTCTTATAATATGTACGAGTGGCCATACTGTTTACAGACGGGTCCGGCTAGCAATTCATTGACTTAAATTCGCTCTATAGGAGATGTAACGTGCACAGGATACGCGCAGCTCTTGGAGTCCTTACTCACTCGTTACGTTGTTTACAAGTGCAAGAAAAATCTCGTGGAAAGAACGTTCCATGCTGTTCTGATCACATTTGCATATATGATCAATGCGCGTTACTGAAGTGAAGCGTCCGAAAATAGGAAACTTAAATGAAAGTGAATTAAGGACGATATTTTGTTTCACCATATTTCTAAACTTAGTTTAAAGCCTAAATTAAAGAATAAACTAGATATTACTTGCATTGAAAAAAGGGCAGTTCACCTTTTCCTGTCAACATAGTTCCATGTGCAAGCATATGTGTGTGCCCGTGGTACTGAGTGAGTCGTTACAGCCCTGACGTTCCTATCATAGCACCAGCTCGATAAGATAATCGCAACAATGGAAAATTAACACCTTGGGGATTAAAAGTCTTCTGTTTGTCACCCGAGTTGACAGGCAGCAACTTGGGTTTCAGGTACCATCAAAGTTAATGGAGCCTTCCCTAATGGAGGGGGGGGTGGCTATAATATTTGAGTAATAAATTCTAATTTTGAAAAGCTTATACTTCACAATTGAATTTTGTCACAGGTATTATGAGGAGAAATGTAGCATGTATTTATGTGGCCAGGTTGACTGAGGTGTACGGTATGTATAGCTATTAAGTGCTGTGGGCACTGTACCAAGGTGTTTCAATGCATTCAGATTGTTAACAATTCTTGGTCTTTCTTTACTACTTCCATTACTGAAAGTTAATCCATCTTCAATGATTTTATTAGGTTTTCACTCTAAAAAGGAACGGTGTACACAAGATAAAGTGTCATATTAACTCAAATGACGTCTGTGCTGCACTCTTGGCCTATTTTTTTCCCTCTTTTCATTTCCTGCTAAATCATACTGCCTCAAGCAGAGGATTGCTGCCTTCATCAACAAGATTCAAGGATATGGCAGTAGAAATGTTACCATAAATTTATCATCAGCAGGCCAGTAATATTAAAGTGCAGAAAAATGCCCTGGTTGAAAGATCAACTTTGCAATTCTACATTGAGTGTTTGTTTTTTATTGCAATGTTAAATTGAAAGGTTCCATTTGCAAACATCAAAATGGAAATATCCTTCCATTTTGAATTTTCTTCCTTCAGTTTATCTTCCAATATTTGACATCACCCAATCATTTTTTATGCACATCGATTTTCTTATCCATCCTCCGAAATTTGTCGTGGTTTTTATGTGTCTATTTCATTTGTCTATGCGAAAAGTTTTGTGTCTTTTTCCAATGCAAATGACTGTAAAACAATAACAATTGTTAATCCATTTAGAATTTTGATAAGCAATGATTGTCAGATTTTTTTTCGCTTCTTTTGATAAAACTGACCTTGTGTTAAATACTTGAAACAAACTTTATAAATGTAATTTTTTTTCACAAAACTCAAATTTGCCAATCTTTTTAACTGAGATTATATTTGATTGTTGAATTAAGGCCTTGTTTTGTTTGAATGCTATATTAATTTTGATGAAGTGTGGGGCTTTTTCAATAAAAAAGTACCAATTTTGTTTTGCTTGACAACTTACCTAATTTGAAAACAAGAAACCATGTTGTTTACTTTTTCAACTTGTCAAACAGTCTATAAAAATCAAAAAGAGTGAAATCTCATAATAAAATGAATGAATAAAATATGTGACAAAAGCATTGAGCTTAATCTCTCGATATTTCACCATTCGTACTTTCAGTGTTCAGACCTGTACTTATGTTGTATCATAACATGTGTCTGTTACCTGTATTGTGTTTTGTTTATAATATGCAGTGGTGTTATCCCAAGACATTACATGGAAATCAAACAACGGATCAAGTCTATGGTTATAGAAATCTTTTTTGAGCAGGAATTTTTATCACGGTATCTTGCAGAGAAAGGCGATGCATTCCTGTCCGCTATAAATCTAGGTAAATACACAAAATTTAATACTTTGTCCTTGAAGTTTTGCCATTTGCCTGACCTAATAGTATATCATAGCCGATTTATGGGCTGAACAAGGGTGAAATTTTTCAATGATTTTTGAAAGCAAGGCTACTTCATTAAATGAAATTGTTTGTTGGAGAATCATCTGGAATTCAAATAGTAATTGTATATCAAAATGACAATTGTGGCTCAATTTATCATTCAAATTATACAGCTGTTATGAGTCTTTAAGTGGACATTTTCATGTCTTGAAAAATCAACAGAAAGTCTTCAAGCAATAATGTTAGGATAGAAAGCTAATTTTCTGGTGATCTAGGGTCCAGCAACCTGCACAGCATTTATGAACATTTTAAGTCGATGAATAGAGATATTTTTGAAGTGCCTGAGCTGGTAATCTCAGTGAATTGTGAAATCAAGGTGTCTATTACAATCAGTGAACACATGTAGTTACCATTCTCTGAAGGAATTTCCAAATACATCAGGTGCCAAAATAGCGACTATTACCACTTGTCATAGTTTGTGAATCAAAATTTGATTTAAAATAGGCAGCCATTATATGTGATAATTTATTACTCAATATTTGAAATTAATTTATGTTAATATGATAATGATTTTTGATTTTATCGGTTTGGCAAATTGGAACAGAGCATTTCTGTAAAGAATTACAGGAAAAGTTCTGTACTATTTTTAGTGATGAAATACTGTTCATTTGAAAGGTTGTAGATGCCATTATTCTGTGTGGTGAAATATGGTTTTCTAATCAAAAGTGAGAAGTCTGAAAATTGTTAGCAGCTGCCTCAAGATTGCATTTATCAGAAGGTGTAGAGGTCTGCATTAAACCAATTTTACAGCGTAATAATTCAATTATACTTTAAAGAGCATTATTGGTGCAATCAAGATTGCTCTATCTTCAATGGCTGTTCCTATATGTGTCAGTCACCCCTCATCATGTTTCGGTCAAAATTGCAAAACCTGGTATAATTTGTATTGGAATAAATATAAAGGATGGTACATCAATTAAGCATATCAAACATGGTGTTTCTGTTAAAGTTTGGAACACACAACAGACTGAAATGAATAGACTTTATGAGTAATTCTGCCATGTGCCATTTCTGTCTTTCAGGGCTCGAAATTAGCGGTAGTCCCGCGTCCACAGACTACCAACTTTCCCTGGGGCTACCAAAACCCATGAAATGGTAGCCCACACGGACTACCAAAGCCTGAGATATGAAATTACTTAGTGGAGAAATAATGTTGATCGCTGTGAGATGAGCGACGCTCATGCGGTCAACCCAGCTGGACACAGAAAGGCCAAACTATGACTTTTTATGCAAATTAAAATGCGACAGTGCAGTCGAATTTGTTGCGACAACTTTCAATAAAATATCATTATCTGAACTGATGTACCATGGATGACAGGCTCGGGAAATGATGGCCATGAAAATTCATTTCATAGTTATTAATCACAATGCATCAATCACAATTAAACACAAAATATTCAAACTGCAAAGAAAAAGAGTCGGCCATCCACAATTACGTTTTCCGAAGTGTACGAGATCATCCCATGATAGTGTACTATGGTGGAGAAATGTAGCCAAAATTGCCACGAAAGTATTAGGAACATGACTGTTACCAATTGTTCATCCTGAAATTCAAAGCCAATCTATCTGTAGCCATGTTATGTTTACACGTGCTGAGTGAAAATTCGTTGTCATGGCGAACATCAAAATTTGCATATAAGCTCTGCGTATGTGTGAATAGGTCGTCAAACTTTGAGGCGTCACCTTTGTCCACTACACATGCTATACCGTTCTCCTAAGGCTATGATCTGCAGGTATTGATGTCAAATGACTAGAAAATTCACTTCCTGGATAGAATCATGAAAAATAAATCTTTCTTTGTCTAGATATAAATAAAAATATCCTTTACAAAAAATTCTATGCATGGGCTACCAGACCTTGTCGCTGGGCTACCAACTTCAGAAAATGGTAGCCCAATGGGACTACCAGGCAAAAAAGTTAATTTCGAGCCCTGTCTTTATCTTCGATAACCCTCAAAAAGTTTATCTTTTACATAGGTCTTTTAAACTGATACAGTGTCACCTCTGTTAAAACCACTTTGAAGTTCATGGTAAACTAGGGTGCAGATTTCAAGTGAACACACAGAAGGTTGTAGATTGTCTGCATTCAATATAAATATGGCACATTAGTGTGAATAATGTCATGGGCACTGTCTGTCCATGAACGAATCATGAGGCCATCCTGTTAAAATATAAATGAGCTCTAGAAAATGTAAAGAGTTCAGATTACTGTGTAAGCAGATTATTCAGGGGACATTTAAGATTCAATAATTGATTTTTGCAGCATATTGTATTTACTAAGTTTTATTTTCATATTTCATAACAATAATGAGTGTTACGGTACCTGACCTACTGAATGTCAAGATTGCTATCATCATTTTCAATAATTAGATAAAATGGTCATATCTGAAATTTGTTGATAAGAATATCTTGGTTTAAATTCTCTTGCAGTGTTTTATTTCTGTATAGTTTTCATCATGGCTTTGATAAATTTATTAAGTAATCCTTAGAATTTAGAACAATCCTTGGAATTTAGAACATTGATTTGAGACTGTCATCTCTTTAAAATATTTGTGAAGGCAGTCACTTTATAAAAAAAAAATTTTTTTGAAATAAACACAATTTGTAGCACAGTTTTTTGATCAAGATTCATTGCTCACTTTGAAAACACATTTCTGCTTCAATTGGATGTTTGACAGCTGGTCGGGGAAGATCTAATCAAAAATATTAATATGTTTGAAATATTTGCATTATGGCATACTAATATACCTTTCACATTACAAATTTTGTGTATCAGGCCAGACAAAATCTTCCAGTCACTCATGGTATGGAAATGAATATTTTGAAAAAAAGGTGTGAAAACTTTCACATCAAACTGACAGGGGAACACTGCCAGTATTACAAAACACTGATCAGACCTGATACTCTTCAAGTTTATAGTTTAGTGAGCGTCAAATCTATCATTTAATCCAAAACTCAGTTCATAAACTTTGAAACTGTTATTCCACAAAAAAGTCATATTGATCACCTGACAGTGTAGTTCAGCAAGAATATGCAAATTTTACAAGTAGATTGGACGTATTTGATGGCTAATTTTCCAATCATCAAATTTCTCTCTTCACTCTACAAAAAGTCCATGAAATATAAATTGTGCTAGTTTCACAGAAACCAAATAAATCCATATTATCTTATTTGAGATCTGAGATCATGTTAGGTATGAAGGCATTTGCCTATCACTGTCTGTGATATCCAGTCATCGGCTCAAGTCTGACAGACAAATCAGATCACTGAGGGTATATCATAAGCGCAAGTGACGTAAATGCCGACATGCAAAGCTCTTGAAACAGACATTGATCAATGCGTGTACCATTCATTACCACGAAAAAGGCACTTCAGCTCCATGGCAACAAGACACAGTTGCCCATCTTGACAACAGCCAAGGTGTGGTGTAATTTCAGTGATAAAGATCTTTTCAACCCAGAAATTTACATGTGACATAGAAATGTGGCAATTAAGTTAAATTGTCCAAGGACGTGGTAAATGTTTCTTTGCACAGCAGATTGCTAGTATCAGATTTAATGCCTTGTCACAGAGCTGAGTAATATATACTTTCCATTTGCACAAACTCTACCCTGTTATGGACTGCCAAAAATTAAGTAACTTACGAACGTAGTTAGTGTGAATTTCTTTTTAAGTGTAATTGTAGAATTGGTTGCAGTTAAAATTGAAAGCAAGAGATAAAAACCTGGGAGAAATTTGTCAATATTTAAAGTATATTTCAAATCTACTTGGGAAGGGAGCTTTAGGCAGTATTGCCAGTGAAACGGAGGTTATCTGATCGATGCGATGTCAGTTTGTCTGAATCACTGCTTGGAGAAAAAGTGGTAGCCATAGCAACAGCAGTTGCACTGACTCACGTCTCTGTGACCCGACAAAGGAGGAATACCTTCACACGCTTGAGGGGTGATGCTTTGCTTGATTTCATTTTCTAGAGCTAAGTACTTTTAAACTCTGAAAGCCAAACTCATTACACAGCCACAGATGACATAATAATGATATTTTAGACCTTTTTGCATCGTGTATTATTTTTTTGTTTCAGAGGATCAAATGAAAGAAACAACTGAATCTGGGCACATGGATGTTTTGATTGATAAGCAGATCAAAATGATGGTGACAGAACCAGAAGGTAATTTCTCGTTTCATATCACAGAAATACAGGAAATTCCTTGCAGACGGACAGAAAAAATGAAAATTGCTGATACATGTACAAAGAGAATATTAGATTGGGCTATTAAATATTAACATTCAGCTCAGTGGGTGTAATGATCCTATTTTTATGTGATTTTCTTTTCATTCTGACATCATACAATTATTCATACAATAGATAGAGGAGCTATGTATATGTGAAACAATTAATTTTTATGTCACATTCATGCCAGTCAAGCAGATATTCGATTTCCAAAAATGGCATGATTTGAAAACAAGTTTCTTGCTGGTTTGCAATCCCATGGAGATGTTGGTGCTGTCAGTCATGAAATAAAAATATTGTTTGAATCTATCCTGCTATAGTGCTAATTTGTGTTGTTATATATCAGTGATGTAGTTCAATTTCAGTGTACAGATTTTTGATCTTTTTTAATTTCAAAGTTCATCAGAAATTTAGGGTATATAATTTGACGGCTGGTAATGAGTTATTTAAAATGAGCTATTACTGAAATGTAGCAGACGATAAATCCACTTGAGATGTTCATATTGATATCAGTTATCTGCCTTGCTTGACAAAAACTATGCCTGTAAGTGGTTGCTCTGCACAGTGTTGTCAAAGACTGAATGTTACATTGTTGAGAAGAAAATCATTGAGAGCACCAAGATTTATCACTCAGCCCAACTTTACAGAATTACAGCACTGTGAAAAATGTATTCAGGAATTAACATTTAATTCCAAGTACTTTATGTATATTATAAAAACTCTGGTTTATATCATTAGAGAGTTCTGCCTTTGTATGTGTATCTTACTGTAAATTAAAAAAGACAGAGAATGAGAATTGATTGATTTGAATTCATGTCAGGGAACACAACCTCATCAAGGGAAATCAGTTCTGGCAATTAGTTTTGAGCATTTTCATAGCAAGTGACTTCACTGAGTGTGGTAAATCATTCAAAATACAGATAGCTCTTACAGATCAGTAAGATGTTTAACTTCTAAATGGTTTGTAGTATGTTTATAGTTTACAGACTTATCCACATTCAAAAGTTACAAGCTACCAAGGTTACGAAGAGCTCATCGCCACAATGTTACAAAGAGATTTAGGTGTATTTCTTCAGTTTTTAATTCTCAGTTGATGACCTACATACTCTGTCATATATTCTAGAAAGAAGCGTAATCTCGATAAAATGTAAATTCCCTTTTGGTAAAATCTTCCAAAAAATATCCTCTCTTCCTCAACATTTACAGTGACTTTATCAGGTATTCTCACCAATTTCTTTCAACTTTATAATCATTTATTTTACCAACTTTTGGGCACATGAAGACATTATCAATATGACTGTAATGTTTGTTTCACAGGTGCAATGTTCAAGATGGTTGGAATGGACTCTACAAAACTCAAATCATTTGTAAAATCACTCATTTGCAGTATCAGTAATCAAATCACACACAGGGTAAGTTTTACACGTTCTGGTTCAAATCACTCACAGATCCACAGAATAGTCAAGCCATTAAAAGCGAATTTCTCTCAAAACTCCATTTCAAACATATCCTGTTCAATTTTTATCTCTACAACATGGAAATATCATTTCCTCGTTTGTATGAATGTTGACATGACTTTGTCATATCATTATTATTTTATATTTGCTCCACCTCAGCTCTTGGTAAGTTTTAAAAATTCTACACATTTTACTGCTGAACATATCAGGCATGAAGTAGAGGCCATGATAGTGACCAGAATGGAAAACATCACAGCCAAACAAGTAATAAAGGTAAGAAATTACAACTATGAGAAATTTCCTGTATATATTACGACAGCTTGTTTATATGACACTGTGATTATGGTCAATTATTTGTTAATTATTTTTGGAGGATCGCTTTAATTGAAACATGTTTTTCTGGGTATAAATATCAAGTATGTAAAAATTAGAACTGTGTGCATCTTTATGCATTATGAAAAATCTTTGTAAAATATGTAGGAGGCAGGTGGCTTTTGGGCTTTCAACTGGCAGTCTTTAATCCTTGGTTCTTACAGTAATGTTTGTTGACATTGGCTATATATGGTATATTTTTCCTGTTTTCTTTTTTGAAAGTTATATCCAGCTTATCAATTTATGTAGAGATAGAGCTAATAAGAAAGCTCCCCCTTAAGGAAGTATAGCTGGTAGACAATAGAAGGACAAAATACTGTCCCATTCCAAAGTTAGTGTTAAAACGGATCAGATTATAGGATGCACTTAATCAGGCATATTCCAGTTGAGATTAAAGGGGCAGGATTTTTATTAGTTTTATCTCCAAGCAAGTTGATAACTTTCAAAGGAAAATAAAGAATTAAAATCACATAAAAAGTCAATATCAATAAGCACTAAATCAAGAACTAGGGATTGAAAACTGCTGCTTTCAAGAGAAAGCAAATAATCTAAACCAATTTATTCAATGGAAAAGAAAGGTTTACAAGATATGAATTAGATAGGTATGATATACACACACAGAAAAACATTTTTACGGAGCTATACCTTTGTCACGGAAATCAAGCATATCATTGTCATTTACATATCAAACAACAACAAAAATTTGGTATTGAAACTATTAAGGAGAGCAATAAACTAAAAATTAGATAGCTCCAAAAAGAGACTGTATACCTTCAAGGAAGGAGACAATTTGCCTGGGCCCCCTGAGGATGTACAAATGGTCTTCTGCCCCTTCTGGCATGTAATGCCTTATTAGGGGCTATATTATATACTATTCCTGACTGATAATAAAGTCACTGTAAAACTGTAATTGCATGAGTAGTTATGTCTACTAGCTGATATGGACGTATAATATCAATGTAACCATTAATTCCTAATTATGAATGATACCAAACACTCAGATGAAATGTTTTCCAAGACCCAAGTGTGACCTAATACTGTGACAACATCTTAGACTGTTGTTTTGTTTGTCTTTACACAGATTGTGGAAGAGTTAGTTGGTGAGCATCTCAGCTGGTTAGTGGTTTGGGGTTGTGTATTTGGTGCCTTTGTTGGCATGGTAACACAGATTTTTACCTCTGTGGTGTAGTTGCATGATTGTGAAGAAACAAATAACTGCCAATATGAACATTGTCAATCTTCAAGATTGGCACGGTGTGTGTTAGGTTTATCAAGATGTGTGGTAGGTCAAGTCAAGATCTGTTGCCACTGTGTGTTTAATGGGTCTATGTTATGACCTGCTGTTAGGCAGAAATCTTCACCTTTGTCACTGAACGCATCAATGGAATTGTGTGTCAGTCACATCAGATGTGAAGACTTCAGCAACCCATATGGTTTTGATAATGAACATTTTGCTGTTCAAAGATTTTCCACTGTGGTGAGGTGTGCAAGAGTTCAGCCAATTTAAAAGCTACAGTGTTGTTAAGTGGTCCACAATTACTACTGATAATATGCATGTGCTATTCAGAAGTCTTATTGCAAGGACTGTGCCTGGTGAATTAGTGAATGTACTAGAGCTATGATGAGAGTTTAGATTCTATCAACTCTCTTCATACAGGGGAAGTGAGTCAAATTCTTTTACTAATCATTCTGAACACACATCACTCTCTCTGAGCATGTCTAGTGCTGGTATAAGTACAAAACCGTCAAATAGCTTGTCATTTTAATACATATCTATCAAATGAGACTGCCAGTGACAGTGAATCATTTCGACTCTTGTGAAAGCTGGTGTGAATTCAAGTTATGCATACTAACTCAATGCTGTCTTGAAAGCAAGCATTTCTAGAATCGATAAATCATAACAACACAGCTTTCTTTTCATTGGTCATGTGTTTCCATCCATCCATCTACAGTGCCTCCATTTGAAGTGCCATAATTTCACTGAACCTCCATAAACAGTTTGACAGTGTTTTTAGAAGCCAATAAAACATTTTCAGGGGTATGGACAGTGTTTAGAATAAATTGTTACAAACACAAACAAATGCAGAGTGTGAAGTATGGTGACTCCTACAGAGAATCTGTAATGATAATTATTGCATTCTGTATATATTGAATGTTGCAGGCCCCATAGAATTCAATGGTAACTTATTGATGATGTCACAGGCCACGTAATCATCACTTGACTGAAAGTGAACCGGAACTATTTTCAACTTGACAACTATGGGATTTAAAAATGATCAAATTACAAGTTTTTCATAGAAAATTTGGTTTAAGAAACTTATGAATAAAAAAATCAATAAACTACATATAAGTGATTTAAATATATCATGGACAGTAGACTGTCTATGAATTTACCATTGCGCCAATTGATGATGAAAACCGTTCTATTTTTCAATGGATTTTTACCTAACATGGAAATAAAGCATATGATTGTCATTTGCAAATAAATCCAAAAATTTTGAGTGAAAACTGTGTAAGAGAGGCAGTAATAAAAACATTTTAGCCCAAACAAGGGACTATGTACCCTTGGGGCAGGAGACCATTTGCCCTCCTGACCTCGGGCAAATGGTCACCTACCTGGGCAAATAGTCCCTTGTTTTGGCTATAACATATATTACCTCTTTAAGATCTCTGATTCAGGGTTGGAATAATTGTAAAAGAGGTTTAACTGTTTCATACTGTTATTTAGTGGGGTATGCCACTATTACATGATTTAGGTTTTTGAATTTTTCATTAACTTAGAAAATGTAGCTGCATGCGAGTTGTAATCTTTATCAATCAAATCAAATCAAAGTTGTGTTTTCCGCAGGAATAATACTACACGGCTGAGATTAACACCCTTCACAGCAGGAAATTAACTAAGTGTCAAGATTGTTATTGAGGTCGTATTCCTTACACTCCTTATTGTCACTGATGCTATATGTCTAATCTGTCCAAAAATCTCGCCAAGAATTAGATACAAGTGTGAATCAAAGTGATTGTATATTTTGTAGCAATTATGAATTGATTGCTCAAGGAAGTTTTACAGTTGTATCATGTAAAGATGTAATATATTCATGTTTTTCTTATTCAAAATATACTTGCCATGTAATATTGACCTTTGACCTTTACCATGACAAGGTTTACCATGATACAAATGTTATATTAGCTATTTGTGTACAAAAAGTATGATCCGTTGTTTCACTATGTGAAAGTCAATGTACATGTTATTTCATGTGTAGAGATGATTTGTCAAAGAGCACTGTAAACTATGGAATCAGCTCACTCTGCTCTTGGTATTCAGTCCGGGTCATTTCCAAAGTTGGCGACGCTATACCATAATATTTCTCCCCTCTCATTAGCCAATCAGCGGCCAGCGCGCCATCAGTAAACATTGTATTTCCTGGCAACCTCCACATGCGTCCTTCGTTACGTACGCCATACTGTGTCGAACTCTCGCGCCATATTCTGTCATAATTGTGGCCACCCTGTCAAAACACATTTTCAAAATCGCGTACCATTTTTTGCTCACGTGTTTTCATGTCAGCTAATTTATAATTTGCATGTCTAATGAGCTTTCACAGCTCGGCATATATGGCTTGAAGGACTTGGCCAACGGTAATTACACTTGCTATATAAAGTTGTGATCAATGACAGCAGTAAAAGAACTTTAATATTTTTATTTCAGCTAATTACATATTTGTATACTTCATGACCTTATCAGCGGTGATTATTGTTCATTACATTGATCATAATACTTTCAATGAAGTTGCAAACATCTAACCATGGTTAAAATTTACACATAACCACAATATATAATGAAACACGTGAGCATTTTCAGTTCATATCTGGTTATTCTGGCTTTAGACAACCAAACCCCATATATCGCTGTGATTCCTAGACTCTGGCCTCAAGTCCTGCAAAATATAAATCCTGTACCTACACAGATCGTTCAGAAAACCCAATTTGTATCGGAGATGGCAGCGATAACAATTCTACCATATGTCGGACAGTTGTGTGGCCACTCTGTCAACACATTTTCAAAATCGCGTACCATTTTTAGTCTGCGTAGGACAACTACAAAGCAGGTATCATTTTAAAGCTCTGACATTGCTTTTCCTTCTTGCAAAATGCTATATGCATGCCTACACAAATAACCTTTATAACAGTATTTCTAATAGAGATACGAACATCCACAAAATGATTCTCGTTACTTTCGAGCGAAATCGATAAACTTGGGGTAGAAATGAATCGTCAATATTTCGAATATTTCTTCACTAATCGGACTCCTTGTTGGACATGACCTCCTGCAGAACATGTGGATTATGTTGACAGTCAAAATTCGTTGAAATTCACAAGACAGAGGCTTAATAAGCGGCCCAAAACTGCCAATCACACTTGGTGGGTAATTTGTGACTCAGCGTGACCTGTACTTGTAATGATGTAATCCGGTCGATGATTGGCTAAAAGCCGGAATACATTATCATAATGAGTCGCATATTTTGGAAATGACCCGAACTGGTATTTTCTCTTTAATCTTATCTTCATTCTCTGCATATCAAGTATAAATTTCTACTGTATCGGATTTAAAACTTTTATCTGTGTTTGAGGGGTTTGCAGCGGTGAACCTCCATCGCACAGACGTATCAGATTGTAGCATGTTTTATCTAGGTTAGACAGGTTCGTAATGCCAAGGGTTATGTAGCTGTCAAATTCATGAATCAGAAAGCCTTTGGAAAATATTTGATATGATATGAAGGAAATAAAAATTGTGAGTTGTAGTTCTGTTATTATATTCATAGTTTCAATTCAATTGAAATACTCACACTGTTTTCAATGAAATAATCTGAGATTATGTGCAATTGGAAGACAACTATACCAAGAACTCAACACAAACATTGTAATACATTTTCACACAATATTTACAGCTTGACTTTTCAAAATCATCTGTATGTTGAAGAGCTGCTTCTGTTTTATCTGACCATAAAGTTTAAATTTGTACGTATTGCAAGGTTGTGGGTGCTTATTGTTCAATCACAACAGATATGATGACCAGGGGTTGTTTTCAATGTGAAACAAGTAAACAAATTTTCATGTGATGAAAATCCCAAACCTAGCAGTGAAAGTCATATTCCCCATTTATACTTAGTCTGCCTAGGTTGGCTAAACTGAAAATTCAATAGTTTCACCACAGACACAAGAGAAAACAGCCACTTCAACAGACTCAGACTTATCCAATATACTTCACGATGATTGAACATTCCCCAGTAAACCTTTCAAGCAACTCACTAAAAGATATACACTACTCAGTGTGTTTCAGTGCAAGAAGTGGACTCAAGTGAACTGTCAATCAATTTCAGTGTAAGACCACCTAGCTTGATAGCAATTATCACACCTGCTGAGAGTCTCATCGTGTTTTTCAGTCACAGTAACAGTGCGTGTTGTATGCTGGACTGAAAGTTGCCAAAGATCTTGTCAATATTTGGAATCAGAATTTTTGTTAATCACTTCTAAAAACAATTTCAGTACCTCTCTTCCTTCCTTCAACTTTTCTGAAGATACATTTTGTGACTGCATTATTTTGCCAGGAATGTTCTTTGCATAACACATGTAGTCAGCGTACAGCACAGGATTGCTAGTATGGTTGTTGAAATATGGGCCCTTACTGTGTGAAAAATTTGAGGCAGTCATGTGTTCCATCGTAATGTATATGCTATCATCTTACAGCACGACTGAGCATCTCTACTAATGAAGATTTCTAATTACGGTGTCCAAAGTCAGTACAGTAAGAGCCTTAAGTTTATTTTGTATCTATTTCATGCACTCCATTTTTCAGTATCTCCTTTTTTATCAATCAACGATTTTAGTATTTTATAAGTGGCGTTTTGCCCAAACCTGTGTGGACTTCCATGTCATCACTTTTCAACAGAGCGAACAAGTTACTGATTTCTTTTTCTCTGATCCCTCAGAAATAATTTGTAGTTTTGTAATAGACTTTATTAGTTTCATCATTGTTACTGCCATGTCTGTGTACGTTTTGTTTTAAACTTCAACTGATATTGAGTTGCTGACAACCAATCTCATGAAAATCATTCTTTCTCACAATCCTCATCTATTTAATTATGTATATTTATTAACAATATTGTTTTTTATTATTAAGTACCAGTAGTCACAAGCAGGTTCTGTTCACTGATACAGAGCAATGATTTTCAACTTGCTATGTATCTTAATTCTTTCATTTTTCAATTTTAAACTTAGATGTATTGGCCACAGGTAATGGAATAGATGTATCAACATTTCTGGCAATTCAAGTATTAAGATCAACTGACAATATTTCCAATTGACTTACCGCAAATGATATTGTTCAGATTTTAGTGTGTAGGGAATATGACTGTAACAAAAGTGAAATTTGGTATGAATATTGTCTTCAGATTTGTTTTGTTTGAGGGAAATTCGGTATTGAAAATCTACCAGCAATCAATACATTTATTGAAATGAATTTGTTCAAGTGTGGCCAGTCACAAACTCAGATTTGAATTTTACAACCTAGAAAATCTTTTCTCTTGCACCCATATTTTGAAATCAGTAATATGATACAGTGTAGATATTCATACAGATTACTTCTCACATTACTCATATCAATAGCAGTCTAAGGATTCAGGTTACACAACATGTACTTCTTGTGTATAAAGTGTGGTCTTGTTGACAATCTACTCATCAAATTTTAGCTTTGAAGAGGTAAATCCTACAATGCTTTGTGTTCTTGTTAAAGTTGACGGATTCCCCATCAGATTACATTGACACACTGTGATATCTCACACAATAAATTTCATTTACTGCCTTTTATGTGCAATAGTGTATTAAATTTTTTGCTAAAATGAGATTTTAAATGTCAGCAATACTGCCACAAACTTTAGCTGACAACTCCAGAAGTAGCTCTAACATCTCATTCTTTGTATCAGATGTAGAGTTCACAGATTATAAAGCTACTAATTGACTTCTAATCACTACCATCCTTTTCTGTATACCACTAGTACTCTACATACTACAGATACTGGTAATTTGCTTTAGATTCATTTTCGTATCGACCCCAACCTATAAAGGAGATAATTTTCATTCAATATCTATTACTTTTGAACTGAACACGGATAAGATTTTGTATTGCTTGACATAAAGTCACTGAGAATGTGTCATTGAGGAATCCAATGTATGTCTTCCCCAGTTTTCTTAGGAAACTATTATCGAATCACACCAGGAGTCATACTGCTGATATTTTCTTCAAATTTTAATATATGAATAATTAAAGTTGCAGTTTGAATAATATAAAAGCATATTGTTAATTACAGCAAAGGAATCATTCTTGAAAAATCTCATTTCTAGTCAGTCTTCATTATTGCACATTTTATTTTCGTCAATAAAATTTTTCTATTTTTTGAAATGAAAATTTGTCAGAAGCATTCATTCCTACAGACCTGAGCAGACATCAGTGCAACATTTCTTCTCAGAAAATCCAGCACTGAAATTTCACTTTGGAACAGTGTAACAAAGTAAACATGTAAATGACATCTCATATGTCAAATATCAATATGAAACATCAAAAGTGAATGTAATTTCCTGTCGAGATTCTCTTGCTTTTGTCAATTTGATACCAAATAAATCATACAGAACGCAGTATAAATTTTATAAGAGTATTAGAACTTCCTAGATTACATCAAACGGGCTGTGTTAATGCAGCCTGCAAGAGAAGCCTGATTTTATGATTAATTTAAAAAGATAGGGTTTTTCTGACTTCAGCCGGAGTATTTCACAGGAGGAAAAAAAAAAACTGATTTGTGAAAGTTGTCAGAGTTTGCTGCTTCCTGCACTTCTGAGAACACATTCTTGTGCAACTGATATGGCCAGTGTTCCATCCCGTCTCCACAGTCTACCCAAGTTGAAACCACGCCCTGCACCTGTGCAGTCATACAAACAAATGTACCCATAATATTACAAAAGCAGACCTAGACATGTTACACATGTTACACGATTTTTGCTGTGCATATGAACTTGTTTTATTTCTGCGCACTGGTGCATCAGTGCATCCTGTTGAGATTATTATTAGTGTGTATCCTACACATTAATTAATTTTCAAAATATTTGTACATTCATGTCTAAATTTGGGTTGTCATTGCGCACCATTCTTATTACAACATTTACCAGCCACTGGTCAAGTCCCTACACAGAAAACAATGCAACTCAAACCAAAACAGTGGAAGCCAATGGGCTTAGTACAGTACCAGTAGATATTTTTCTTTGTCTGAAGAGAAAATTATTTCAGACTGGGACTGTGGCTGCAGTCTTAATATTTTGCAGTAATGTAGGTCATTTCCCCCACACTCATCATGACCTGAGTTCAATTAGTCTAGAACATTCCCAAGGTCACTGCCCTTGATGACCTCACAACCTTGAATTCAATTAGTCATGTTTGGAATGTTCTGGAAAGTTGATTAGTTGTGTAAGGGAGATAATTTTAGAACAGTAATTACATGTCAATAAAAGTTCTAGATTGTTCTTATATGCCTTTATAAAAGGGACGCGCTCAGCTTTCAGTCAGACTTTTGGGATCGTGTCTCTTGTGTGTTACTAAACTCCAGCAGTAGTCATTCTCAAGACTTTTCAAGACCTTCACTGTCAACGCTGGATTTATACTGTGGACTTTGTGCAGCTTCAAGCCTGCAAGCCAAAGGACTGTTCATTCATCCGACTGACTGTTACAACTCTGAGACTGGAGCTTTGCCGTCCCAGCTGAGATAAGTAGTCTGTACACTTTTAAAGCTTGTACTCTATCCCTGACTTAGCAATTAGTTTTATTTTCGTAATAAATTTTGTTTAAACGGAAACTGCTGAGTTCACCCTTTTGTTCGTTTTCTCTGCACGTAACAAAATTGGGGGCTCGTCCAGGAGACGAATATTTTGAGCCGTTTGACAACATTTTGCCTACCTTTTCAAAACTACTGTATACTGTGAACTCAGCGAAATTCAATCATGGCGGAATTCAAGCCAGACGAATTTATGGATGACCTTGATCAGGACGCATTTGATTCCCTCAAAAAAGACAACCTCATTGCACTGGCCAATTTCCTTAAAGTAGAAGTCAAAAGATCTATGCGCAAGCGAGAAATTCAATTCAAGATTGCAAAACATTTAGTTAATTCTGGCCATTTTGAAGAGTCTGCCTTAAAAGATTATGAGCCTGAGTCTTCCAGTTCGAACTCAAAAAATTAGAATTAGAAATTCAGGCAGATTTGGAGCTTAAAAAATTGGCATTAGAAAAAGAAAAAATACAAATGCAATTACAAATGAAAGAAAAAGAATTGCAAATGGAAGAAAGACAGAAAGAAAAAGAAAGGCAGGAAAGATTAGAAATGGAAGAAAGACAGAAAGAGAGGGAATTGGAAATGAAAGAAAAGAATTGCAAATGGAAGAAAGACAAAGGGAGAAAGAAAGAGAGGAAAAAGAAAAGGAAAGAGAATTAGCTGAACACCGACTGCAGTTAGAAATGAGACGTTTAGAGCTTGGAAAGTCAGGAAAATTCTTCCCTTCAGACAATTTTGACATCACTAAGCATTTCAGGTTAGTTCCCCCTTTCCAAGAAAAGGATGTTGATAAATATTTTCTCCATTTTGAGAAAATTGCTCAGAGTCTGAATTGGCCTAAGGAGTCCTGGTCTATGCTTTTGCAGAGTGCTTTGGTGGGCAAAGCCAGAGAAATTTACATTCAGTTGTCAGTAGAGCAGGCTTCAGATTATGATTCTGTGAAGGAATTAATTCTCAAGGGTTATGAGTTGGTGCCTGAAGCTTACCGTCAGAAATTTAGGGATTGTGAGAAGGTGAAAGATCAAACTTACGTTGAATTTGCTCGAACAAAAGAACAACTGTTTGATCGTTGGTGTTCTTCGGAAAAGGTCAGTCAGAATTATGACAAATTACGACAACTTGTTTTGATTGAGGAATTTAAAAGGTGCATCCGGAGTGACATCAAGACGTTTATCAATGAACAAAAGGCAGATACATTGGAGGTTGCTGCACGTTTGGCCGATGATTATTCATTGACCCACAAATCTTCATTTCTCAGCAAACCATCCCAGTCCTTTTCATACAGAAACAATGCAGGTAAATTTAACTCCTCCTTTTCATCCAAGAATTTTTCAAAGGAGAGTAGGAAATCAAATGACAACAGTTCACAAAATTCAAGTAACACTTCCACATCATCAGATCCCAAGTCTCAATCTCCTTCTGACAAACAGTTCGGTACACTTTCTTGTAATTATTGTAAGAAAGACGGCCATTTAATGTCAGAGTGTTTCAAGTTGAAAAGAAAACGTGAAGGTCAAAGTGGTCAAAGTGGATCTAAGCCCACCGGCTTTATTTCTTCATCAACTCAATTAGAGTCTAATAATGTGTGCAACACATTTTCTGAGGTTAAACCCCTCTTATCCCCAATTAATGAGGTCAAGGTCAATTCTTCTCAAGATAGCATTATGGGTATTTTCGAACCATTTATTCATGATGGTTTTATATCACTTTCTAGTGATTTTTCTTCCGCTACCCCTGTCAAAATTTTAAGAGATACCGGGGCTTCCCAGTCTCTTTTGTTGGCAGATACCCTGCCGTTTTCTGAAAAGTCATTTTCAGGTTCTAAGTTCTTATTAAGGGGGTAGATTGCAATGACTTTATTCCTGTTCCTCTCCATAATGTCTATTTGTCTTCGGACTTTGTTTCTGGACCTGTGACTTTAGGTATTAGGCCTTTTTTGCCTTTTGAAGGGATTCACCTTCTTCTTGGAAACGACCTTGCTGGGGACAAGGTCATTACTAATCCACTTGTGACTGATAATCCTAGTTTAGATCAAAATCCAGAGCCAATAGAGGAAGACATTCCCGGCCTTTTCCCATCATGTGCCATTACTCGAGCCATGTCAAAGAAAACTTCTGAGAATCAAAATACTCTCAAAAATAATGTCACAGATGTTGACTTAAATGACACCTTCTCAGTCAGGTGTTTGACACGGAGCATTCCGTTATCCCTCGTGGATTTGAAACTTCCAGTAAAACTTCTGCTGACCAAAGTCAGACATTTTCTAGATCAAATCTCATTGCAGAACAACACAAAGACCCAGATATTTTGTCTTTGTTTGACAGGGTAGATGATGAAGGTAAAACTTCAGATAGCTCTGTTTCCTATTATACAAAATCTGGTATTCTCATGCGTAAATGGAGACCTCCAGATGTCTTGGTTGATGACGATTGGGCTATAAAACATCAAATTGTGGTTCCAAAGCCCTACCATGCTGAAATATTGCGCCTGGCCCATGAAACGCCCTGGGCTGGTCATTAGGTGTAAGGAAAACTTATCATAAAATTCTCAGTCACTTTTATTGGCCTAATCTCAGGCAGGATGTAGCACATTTCTGTAAAACTTGTCACACATGTCAAATGGTAGGAAAGCCAAATCAGACCATTCCAAAGGCCCCTTTACAGCCAATTCCTGCATTTCAAGAACCATTTAGTAGGATACTAATAGACTGTGTTGGGCCCCTACCAAAAACAAGATCAGGAAATGAGTACATGCTGACAATAATGTGTACATCAACTCGGTTCCACGAAGCCATACCACTGAGAAACATAAAGACAAAGACTATAGTGAGAGCTTTAGTCAAATTTTCACTTTATTTGGCCTCCCTAAATGTGTCCAGTCCGATCAAGGCTCCAACTTTATGTCTGGAATTTTTCAACAAGTAATGGATCAGCTAGGCATTAAACAGTATAGGTCATCCGCCTATCATCCAGAAAGTCAGGGTGCTCTTGAGCGATTTCATCAAACTTTGAAAAACATGATTAGGACCTACTGTTTTGACACAGAGAAGCAGTGGGATGAAGGAATTCATTTTCTGCTCTTTGCTGTTAGAGAGTCAATTCAAGAGTCTCTTGGTTTTAGCCCATTTGAGCTTGTATTTGGACATACAGTCCGTGGCCCACTTAAGCTCGTTAAAGAGAAATTCCTATCAGACGATGATGATTGTCTGAATATTTTGCAATATGTGTCAGATTTTCGTACGAAACTCTCTAAAGCATGTGAATTAGCCAGAGAAAATCTTGAGTCATCTCAGCAGTCAATGAAAATCAAATATGATAAAAGCACCTCAAAACGGAAGTTTGAACCAGGTCAAAAAGTTCTTGTTCTACTTCCAATTCCTGGCAAACCACTCCATGCTCGTTACTTTGGGCCATATCTAATTGATAAGAAATTGAGTGATTTAAATTACATCATAATAACACCTGACAGGCGAAAACAAAAACAGCTATGTCACATAAATATGCTTAAGCCATATTTGGATAGGGATAATCCTACTATAACTCAGCCTGTCAGTGCAGTCAGTTCAAACCATTATGAAGATAGTGATACTGAAACTGACTTGAGTGAAAATACTCTAAACTCAAAGCTGGGCTCGGTCAAGCTTCAGAACTCAGAAATCCTGGAGAAGCTGGAGTCTACAAAGTTGGCACACCTCCAGCCAGAACAACAACAACAGCTGAAAGAACCAATCCATGAACATTTGTTTCAAGATGTTCCAACAAGGACAAACATCATCTATCACAACGAAGATGTCTGCGACAGTAATCCAGTGGAACAACATCCAGACAGACTGAATCCTGCGAAAGCGGAATATCTCCAAGAGGAAGCCAAGTATTTGCCGAACAATGACTTTATCGAATTCAATAAAAATAACTGGACTTTGCAATCCATACTTTATGCCAAATTCAGTGCCATTTCGAGTTTTCCAATATCCAATTGCAAGAGGATAGTCATGGGACAGATCATCCTGTTTGCTATTTTTCACGCAAATTTAACAAATCCCAGAGAAACTACTCTACAATTGAAAAAGAGTGTTTATCTTTGATATTAGCTTTACAGCATTTTGAAGTTTATGTTACTTCTTCAAATCAGCCAATAGTGGTTTATATTGATCACAACCCTCTTGTTTTTCTGCAGAAATTTAAAGGCAAAAATCAGAGATTGCTAAGATGGAGTTTAATGTTACAGGAGTTTAATCTTGATATTAGACATATCAAAGGCAGAGACAATTTAATTGCAGACTGTCTCTCTCGTATTTAGAGTTTATTGTTGTTCACTTTCAAGAAATTTTACTTTAGAGTAAAACAAATTTGAGTACTTAAATCTTTTTCAAGATTACATTTGCAAAAGAAAGATTTTTCTTGAAAAATTTTCTTTTTTTGAAGAGGGGGTGTGTTATGTAGGTCATTTCCCCCACACTCATCATGACCTGAGTTCAATTAGTCTAGAACATTCCAAGGTCACTGCCCTTGATGACCTCACAACCTTGAATTCAATTAGTCATGTTTGGAATGTTCTGGAAAGTTGATTAGTTGTGTAAGGGAGATAATTTTAGAACAGTAATTAGCATGTCAATAAAAGTTCTAGATTGTTCTTATATGCCTTTATAAAAGGGACGTGCTCAGCTTCCAGTCAGACTTTTGGGATCGTGTCTCTTGTGTGTTACTAAACTCCAGCAGTAGTCATTCTCAAGACTTTTCAAGACCTTCACTGTCAACGCTGGATTTATACTGTGGACTTTGTGCAGCTTCAAGCCTGCAAGCCAAAGGACTGTTCATTCATCCGACTGACTGTTACAACTCTGAGACTGGAGCTTTGCCGTCCCAGCTGAGATAAGTAGTCTGTACACTTTTAAAGCTTGTACTCTATCCCTGACTTAGCAATTAGTTTTATTTTCGTAATAAATTTTGTTTAAACGTTAACTGCTGAGTTCACCCTTTTGTTCGTTTTCTCTGCACGTAACAATATTTGCAATAAGGAAAGGAATACAACTGCCAGTAGAGTTCATATGTAAACCAAGTACTTCAAAGGAGCTCTGTACCAGTATACTTAAAATAGAATTTTGATGATAGAAGTCATTAAAAGAAGTAAAACTTTTCAAAATGTATGACTGCTGCTGATATCCCAGTCTTACATCATTTCCCTTTAAACAAACTTGAACAAACTACAGAATGATATCTATTCATTTCACCATGGTTACTATCTGTAAACAAACTAACAAACTATAGATATCTATTCATTACACTATGGTTAATAACTGTAAACAAACTAACAAACTATAGATATTTATTCATTACACTATGGTTATTAACTGTAAACAACTAACAAACTATAGTTATCTATTCATTTCACCACAGTTACTAACTGCCGACAACTATAGACCTCATCACAAAACTCTCATACATAATTGCACTGGAATTTCTCTTTACTCTCAATCACAAAATAAGTTAATGTAATTTTCCAGATATCTTACAAAAATGCTTTGAGTAAACCTTTTCTGTGAACATGTCGTATGTGGTACTGTCCTATTGAAAGTCGACCCCCAGCACATAGCAGATTTGTAGAAAATGGTGATACTAACCTGAGCGAGGACTTTCACATTCATACAGCATCCATTCATCAATTCTGAATGGTGCATGAAACCACATGGAATGATCCAATGACGTGACCATGCTGACGATGACCTTTGGCCTTGCAAGATGTGATGTCATGGCTAGAATCATATCAGAGAAGTAAGCTGCAACACAGCGGTTTAAAAGACCATCATCACCTGAAAGTTAGACAAAAACAGTAGAGCTCCTAGAATACAGTTGGTGAATCTAATGTAATTATGCATACCACATCATTCTGAATAATCTGTTGCCAACGTACATACTGATACCACCAGTAGTAATCTCTAAGATTCTATACTGTCTATACCCTATGCAGAGATTTCTGGTTATCTAACAACCATGCTGGCAATATCTATGCAGAGATTTCTGGTTATCTAGCAACCATGCTGGCAATATCTATGCAGAGATTTCTGGTTATCTATCAACCATGCTGGCAATATCTATGCAGAGATTTCTGGTTATCCGTTAACATGCTGGCGATATCTATGCAGATATTTCTGGTTATCCGTTAACCATGCTGGCAATATCTATGCAGAGATTTCTGGTTATCAAGCAACTGTGCTGGCAATATCTATGCAGAGATTTCTGGTTATATATCAACCATGCTGGCAATATATCTATGCAGAGATTTCTGGTTACCTATCAACCATGCTGGCAATATCTATGCAGAGATTTCTGGTTATCCGTTAACATGCTGGCGATATCTATGCAGATATTTCTGGTTATCCGTTAACCATGCTGGCAATATCTATGCAGAGATTTCTGGTTATCAAGCAACTGTGCTGGCAATATCTATGCAGAGATTTCTGGTTATCTATCAACCATGCTGGCAATATATCTATGCAGAGATTTCTGGTTATCTATCAACCATGCTGGCAATATATCTATGCAGAGATTTCTGGTTATCTAGCAAGCATACTGGCAATATCTATGCAGAGATTTCTGGTTATCTAGCAACCATGCTGGCAACGTCTATACATTATGCAGAGATTTGTAGTGTAGGATCTTTCCTCGGTTATGGCATACACTGTAAACGAGGAGACATCCTAGAATAAGAGATTTCTGGTTACCAGTATCTGTCAAATATGCTGATATAATAATATCTGTACACTGTAAGGAGATTTCTAGTTATCTATAAAAAAAATCTTTTAACCATGCTGGCAATCTCAACTTCAGATCTTCTCGATCACCACATCAACTCTGCACAATGTAATAATCCAATCTAATGACCCGTAACATATCTTTTCTTTCCCTAAGTGAACACCATCTGAATAGTACACAATCATCCATTGGCTGATGTTGCATGTTTTTTCACTAAGCCTGTGATTTCTCTCAAACCCTGATATGCTGTTTCCATGCAGTAATCTGGCAATTGGCTATGGCTTACCTATATTTCCTAAAGCTTTCATCCACACGACTCTCTTGGGTTCATCAGTATTCTCCAGCTGTAACGCTTTCTGCAACAGAACTGCTGGGAGTACAGCTGTTGGGTTAAGTGGCTTTATTTCCATGGGGACTTCAGCTGTGCGTCTCTTACGTATGTAGTCTTGAACAGGTTCTGGAAACTCACTATAAGCAAAAACTTAGAAGTGTTCTATTTTGCAGCGAGTAAATTACGCTACTGGGATTTGGAGCATTAAGCTCAGCATTAACTCAATGCCTTTTCAAGTTAAATATTTAGGGGCATTTTTCACCTCATTAACCTTTACATTCTTGTGCAACTTATAGAATTTTCATGTGATCTTCATCGAAAAACTACACTAGATATGTGACTTCAGTCTACATATCTTAAAATGTTGCTAAGCAAGTGAGGACATGTATTCTCATTCTGACAAGAGACAAACCACAATCACAAGGTTTAATAATTTTACTGTTTGAAGTGCAGGACTTGGAAAACAAATCATAGAGATTTTCACCTATATAAAAACAACCTAGGCTTCAGGTAGGATGTGCCTCTGGGATAGACATTCAGACTCTCAAAATTTTACAATACTTTTGACTAGTGTACTGCTTGTGGAAACTCATTTTAAAGTTTGTGAAGTCAATGAAGTATTTCTTCATTTAGGTTCTGTCAAAGTTGAACAATGTAATTATTCTCCATTAAGTTAAGATACGAATAGAATGATAGCCATTTTGGATTTTACATATACGGGCAATACTAGGTTTTGTGCAATTATTTCTCTTTTACCAAATTTGCATGGTGACCCCTGGTTTTTCTTTATTTTGAAAGATGTTTCAATGTTAAAGTTTCTTTAAAGAAAATTGGAGCAAACTTTAAGTCTACCAGTTTAGAGGTGCATGCTACCTTAAGGTAAAGGTTGGAAAGGCTAGAGCATCAGTTATAAATTTCAACAAAACTATTAAAATATAAAGTAGTCAACATTCTCTGTGGAATAAAAAAACTAGACATTTGGGCACAAAGGCATTGCAGAGTTATAGCCTGTTAAAACTTCTGAAAAACTGACCAAATAAGAAGAAGTTGGGGAGTCCTTAGTGTATTAACTATGGTAGAGGTCCCCTAGCTTTTAATAAAATGTTTGAAAAGGGAAAGTCATTATTTGCTGTTTTTCAGGAAAGTTTGACAAGGCGGTGCTGGCATTCAGAGTGAGTGACTGCTATTGTAAATGCATTTTTAGATTTTTTGAGTGTCAAAGAGGTGTCAAAAGTGAGATTAACCAAAAAAACTGCTCTATGACTTCAAAAGAGGGGTGCAAATATGGCTTGTTTTCAACATTTTTGACAGAATAACAGTTTTCCTACATAATTGTATACCAATTTAATCCAACTTTGAAATGAGATATGGGACATGGAATTTTTACAGCCTATTAACAAGGTTACAGATAAGATTTGTACGTGCAATTTTCCTGTATTTGAAGTACTTTTTGAAAAATCACATTTTGAAATTTGAAAGAATTTTTAACAATTTTTTGATATATAAACCCATGTAAAATCATAAAAACAAATTTTATTTACAAATCCTGCCGTCCAAATCTTACAATAAATAGTGTCAACATATTTATAACTAATTTGGTAATATTAATACTATACATTATTATTAAATTCAAATATGTAAAAAAATATGAAAAATTAAATTTTAATATTTACTGGTGTCATATTTCAAAATCATGGCTGCAAATATACAATTTTTATATTCTTTGGAGAAAATATTAACTAAGGGAGTTATCCTGAAAATTTGAACTAAATATCTTGATTCTAACACTTGAAACTTGACATTAACTCTGAGAAAAGATTGGTGCAAAAATAGCCTTTTCAACTACCTTAAGATAAAGTCTGATAAGATTGTAAAAAGTGCTTGAATTCCTCAACAGAAAACGATGACAACTTCCTATCCTGACACTAAAATACATGATATGGTATTCCAATAACCAATGACATCTCACATTAGATACTTCTCTGTTACTTCTCTTGCACTCAGTAACTGTTCAGGTGGTGGTACCACTGGCATGGTGTACTGGTGTTTAAACTCAGAATATTCTTCTCTGTTGAATGAAGCTTGCATCGTCAGAATTGCATTACCCTGTTGAATAGCACTGACAGATCGCGTAGCGTAACTTTTGCCATCTCGTACCCTCTGAACTTGATACAAGATTGGGCGAATATTCTTTCCTTGTTATGGAACAAAAATTAAAATAGAACATATTAGTACAACATACGTAAGTACCATTATTATTTTCTTGTTGTGTAATAAAAAATTTGACTAAGTACATATTCAAAATATCACAGACAATATGGTAAGTGATTATGCAAAATATCACACTGATAAACACTATGATAAGTCTTCTCTTACCCACTGTCAATCCCTACGGAACTTTCCAAACAATAGCAATCTAGCATTATGATAAAATTTTGGCAAAGACCAGCCAAACTGTAATGGCAGTTTCTCTACGCCAGTATTAGAAACAGCTAGGCTAGAAATATTCATTATTGAAGTGACTTATGGCTAAAGAAAGTTTGATGTGTCTTTCTGTACACTGTAATAATTGTTATTTCTTGAGAATCTGATATACATGTCTCTGTTTTAGCCAATCATTTATCTGATTCAAACTTTTTTCCAAAGTCAGAAATGACTTCAAGAAAACTATAACTTTTTCCTGACGAGCTACAGTAAGTTTTTCTGAACCTTTCACTTCAAGTATTTACAAATATTTAACCTCAATTTTGAGTCTTCTGCAGAGAGGCTAGTACATTTTAAATTTTGAAAAATTTTGAAAATTTTGCTAATAATATTAATATAAAGTTGAAGTCCATTATACCATAACAGAATGCATATATATATATATATATATATATATATATATATATATATATATATATATATATATATATATATATATATATATAAATTCCTAAATTTCAAGATATTTGGTAAAACTTACCATTAGAGGAAAAATAATCTATTCCTATATTACACATTCTAATTCTGTAGCTTTAAACTATATTATTGCCCACAGATGTTTCATAACGTTTTCATTCTTCTCAGATAACTATTGACTGAAATCATACCTGGTCTGACAAAGTAAGCATGCAGTGAATGTGCATGCATTTTTTGGTCAACTGTTTTCCCAGCAGCCACCAAAGCTTGACCTATGACCTGACCTCCAAAGACAGCATTAGCATTCACCATTGGCTTCCAATGGTTACTGCTTCTAAAAATGAAAATCCGCAAAAAATCATAAATGTTCACACGATTCTATTGAGCTTGAATGTTTTCACATCACATAATGTAATATGACTTCAATCATGCAAACACAAATGTAAATGTCCAGCTAAAATAATCGTTGATGGCAAACCCAGAGTCTAATTCACAAGCTAACTTGTATTTACGTGATGCAAACATAATAGAGGATTCATACTTTCATCACAAACTCTGACTATGGGGACAAACAACTTTTAAATTCACAGACACATGATTATCGAAGTAAATTTTTGAGGTTGTTTGTGCATCCAGACTTACTTAATGATATTCAAATTAAGAGTGAGCACCAATTAACACCTTGTTTTCTTGAAAACCATCCTTCATTTCTAATAATCCGGTAATTAGAAGATGCTGGCGTCGTTTGTAATTACTCAAAAGCTACACAACAAAATGTTTCTCTACAGTCTCTTTGCATTGGAGGTTTCATCATTAGCATATACTTTCCTAACTTTCCAACCATGTGATATTACAGTAGAATGCACCTGGGGGACAGATATTCAGACTCTCAAACTTTTACAATTTTTTCTTGATCTACCACCTGTGGGGGTTCATTTTAAAGCTCTTGGTGTAAGAAAACTTTCTTCTGTCTTAGTTTTTTGAAAATCGAAAAACATTTTTTTTCCCCCATAGAGTTAACATGAGGATGGCAGCCATATTCAAATACCGGTAAATCTTGAGTCCATTTCTTTCTCTAGTACCAAAATTTCCATTGTGTCCCTAGATTTTTATTCTTGATTTTGAAAAGGCATGGTAGAAATATTCCTTGAGGAAAGTTTGAGCAAAAGTTTTAAGTCTTTCACTTTCGAGGCGTATCTCCCAGTGTACAGAATTGTAACCATTACGTATTGTTATCTTTAGTACCACAGGTGCTTGCAACGTTGCACGGACAGTCGATCGTAGGTTGAAGTAGTAGTATGAAGCCCACCCCCACCCAGGTTCGCCTTTGGCCTTACACTCCGGCCTTTCGGTCTATGAGCGACCATGGAGCTAATTTAGCTCAATGGATCGACAACCATCCAGGCTATACAAGCAGAGCTGCGAGCGCCTGTAGCATGTAATATTTACATATTACGGAAGTAATGGTCGTTGGCTATGACTTGGGGGCTATGACTTTCTACGGCAGAGCCAGCCTTCTCATGTAATTCGCCGACTTACTGAATCAAAAAATACTCTCTTGCGGGGGAGTCTTGGACTACTAGTATTATACTGTGTAACGAAGCTGGTGTTAACGAACGATACGAACAACATTGTGGAGTAGTACTAGAAAGTTTTGACGTAGTAGTTTTAGGCCTCGAAGTTCGAGCATACGCCGCATACGGGCAGTCTCAGTGCTTCGGTTTCTGGAATCTATGGTACACACGGACAAAAACAATTAATTTGCGATTACTTCATCAAGTTGAAGTCAATTACCTATATAGATTGACATCCAATTCTTCCAAATTAAGTACAGTATCTATCAAAATATTCCGTAAACTTCCGCGGCTTTTACGCTCTTCGTCTTCTTTACTGCCTTCCGTAGCCATTTTGTCTATTTTCACCTTTGACCCCTGAAAGTTTGTCGACTCGACGATGATGCAGTGGGCGTCATCACGGGTGTTCATATCAGAATCACAGGCGCTCCTTAGCTGGGTAGTCTGCTAAGTAGATCGATTTTCGGATCGATTGACACCATTGAAATAACACAAGCTGACGTAGAACAAGCAATTGGTCAATGCAAGAATGCAAATCTTGTGGGCCAGATGACATACCTAATGAGTTCTTGAAAAAGGGTGGCAAAAGTTTGGCTCAGTCGTTGACCTACCTGTTTAATGCTCTAAAAAACTTGAGAAAAATTCCTGATGAATGGAAGCAAGGAACAGTTATACCAATACACAAAAAGGGAGATTTGAAAGATTTGAACAACTATCGTGGCATAACTTTAAATTCTTGTGTTTCAAAACTATATTCAAAAATTATTGAAACAAAATTAAGAGGCTTTATTGAAAATAATAATATACTCGGAGAAATCCAGGAGGTTTTCGAAGTAATAGACGATGTGAGGACAACATTTTTACTTTGAAGGGTATAGCTGCCTTGAGGAAGTCAATGAATAAGTCAACATATGTAGCTTTTTTAGACTTCTCTAAAGCGTTCGACCGGGTATGGCGTGATGGTTTGAGAGTGATTTTATGGAAAGTAGGTATAAGAGGGAATCTCTGGGAAATTATTGATGACATGTATGATAGGGTGCTTACTAAAGTTAACTTTAATGACATTGAAACAGATTATTTTGAAACTACTGAAGGAGTAAAACAAGGGTGTGTTCTCAGCCCTTTGCTTTTTTCAATTTATATTAATGAATTTGCAAAAATGCTTAATGATTCAAATCTAGGTGTTCACATTGATAAGCAGTTGATACCAGGGCTTTTTTGGGCTGATGATGTTGCATTGATAGCAAATAATCACAAAGATTTACAAACTCTTTTAAACATCGCTAATAACTTTGCAGACAAATGGAAATTAACATTTAATCAACAGAAGTCAGAAATTATGTACTTTGGAAGGAAATTGCATACTAAAGATACAGTTTGGAAATTAGGTGATTTAATATTGAAAGAAACCAATTCATATAATTATTTAGGCGTGACTATCACAAGATCATTAAAAGATCATGAACATTTTAATATGATTTACAAAAAGGAATGAAATTGATTGCATACTGTAAATCACTCATTAATCACCATAATAGTTTTAACCGTTTTCAATATGGTGATGTTCTATGGACCAATATTGTTTTACCATCAATCAGCTATGGAAGCAGTGTATGGTTGTTAAAAAGTAAGGAAGACATTAGGAAATTGAGGAGTTTACAATACCAATTTGGAAAATTTCTGTTTAAAGAAAATAAAAACGTTGCCAGCTCTGCAGTTTTAGGTGATCTGGGCTGGATGGATATTCACAATTTGCTTGATAGATCACGTGTAAATTACCTAGATAGATTACAAAAAATGGACAATGATAGGTGGACCAAAGTAGTCTTTATTGCTCTCAATAAATCATATCAAAGTAATGCTAAGTTGGTATGGAATTGGCCAAAGTATGTACATGATACTCTCATTGACAATGGATTAGATCATCTCTATCAATCAGACCCTCCAATGAATGCAAGATGGCTGACAGTACTAGTTTCAGAACAATCAATAACCATAATGTTTTGGTTTCGTTCAAACAAACCATTGAGAATATGAAATCCTTGCAACACTATTCCTGGATTAAAAAAGATAATACACGAGAAAATTATGTGAATGATCCTCAAGATCATCATGGTGTTTCTTTATTTTTTAAAATTAGAACAAACTCTATCGACCTTGAAGGATATAAACTCAACTGGGCAAATTATAAAGGTAATGGAAAATGTAAACTTTGTTGTGATGAAATAGAAGATACTTACCACTTTCTTTTTACATGTAATTACTTCACTGAGAAGAGAAATTCTTTTTACCTGCATTTAAATGACGTTTTTTCAGAATTTGATAACAGCACTGTTATAAATAAGTTCCACTCTGGGAGCTTGAATTTTAGGTTTAATATTTATTTAGCAATACCTTGTGGGAGATAAACCACAACTTGGGAGAAAATGTCTCAAAATTGACCAAGACATACATAAAAACTCTCTGGAATATGAGGAATACTGCCCTTAAAGACTCATCATTGATTTGTGTTTAAAGATGGACTCTTTTCCCTTGCATCTTCTTGTTTGTCTGTGTGTGTTTGTTTTGTACTTAATGACACTGCTTTTCTGCAGTTTTTGCTTTTTAAACCGTTTCAAAGGTAATTGAATAAATAAATAAATAAATGATCCCGTAGTCGATATGCCCGCCACTGCAACCTAAATACTCACAAGGATGTGCAACAAAATCACTCAAAAAACACACCACCCGATTTGTCAACTGGCCGTGCGCTCGCACAAAACATCCAGAACTACACTCCCATAAAAGAAAAAAGTATTTAGGTTGCAGTGGCGGGCATATCGACTACGGGATCAATAGATCGATCCGAAAATCGATCTACTTAGCAGACTACCTAGCTAAGGAGCGCCTGTGATCAGAATCAGGGAAACAACATGAACCGTTGAACCAACATGACATCGTTTCTTTACGTATGTTGCTGGCAGCATGGAATATACAAGAAAAATGATGAGAGAGAATTGTATTATTATCTTACTTCTTGAACCACATCTAATGGAAAAAGACATTTTAATTTTGAGGAGTGTTCACTAGCACCTCTGTGGAAATAGGCCTAATGAAGAAACACTCCCAAAGTCCACCAAAAAATAGTTCAACGGATTATCCTCTCGCCTCGCTAGAAGAACTGTTAATATCTATATATTTCAAGTTTTGTGTTCAAGCCCCCAAAATCTACACATAAGATTAGATAGACAAACTTTACGTTTGCTCATTTTCAACATGCCAAGTAGCTAAATTCTAAATTCTACTATCAGAGTTATTTTTTTTTTGCGTGTTGTTCGTGTTCATTTTTTTTCGATGAATGTTGGAGATAGTACTGCAGTAGTAGCACATAGTTGACTTTGTTATAATACAGCAGCGTCCTCACTGCGAATGTGACGCACGACAAAAACGAATCAGGATCTTACCCCTTCCCCTAAACTATTAAAGGAAGTACGTTTCTAGTGTGTCAGCGATTTCGTGATCGACGGCCCCTTAGGGACGTTAAGTTGCCAGGTTACGGTCATTCAGCGGGTTCATCGCCGGTCATCGACCTTAGTGAGTTCGCTACAATTAAACGGTGCTCATGCATATCGCGGGCCACATCGGCTAGGGGTCTAAACAAATTCGAGGAATATCTTCTAGTCATTTTCCATATTCTATTGTATGTGAAGGTTTTCCTATAGCATGGAGACATTTCCTTCGCATATTTGTGTTTTAAGGGGGGATGACAAGTCGGCCCACGTTTAGTTTATTTGTCGTCAAAGAGTGACCCGTTTGGGTAGCACATACCTATACAGCTCTCTATGGGAGTACGCCGGGGTAAAAGCAACAGTATTATAACTCTAGACAATTTTTTCCAATATAGGTGTTCTATGTATTAGTATTTGTATTATTTATTGATAACATTGCGACTGTCGAATCAACACATAGACTCGCTATAGTCAGCAACTACAGTTTCTTGGTCTACTTCCTACAGCTTTTTGTTATTGTGTGACGTGCATCCTTATTGTTGACAATTACTATAAATTATAGGCCAGAACTGAATTTGATCAACACCACTAATAATGCACGGCACATGTATGGTCAATGTTGACGTGCTTAGTAGTGGATATTTCAACACACAGTGGAAAATATTCCAAGCAACTGTTGCTGCCACTTACAACAAAAACTTGATTTCCAAATTGGAAAGAATTGATTCTAAGTAGAGCAGATAGAAAAGCAATCTTCAAGACCACCTAAATGGTAGTCCACCACTATGGGAAATAAATTAGCGGCCAGTGCAGGATTTTTTTAAATGGCAGATCTGCCTCGAAATTTCAAAAACAAACACAATGTTGATGATAAATTAATATAAGTTTATTGATAATACAGAAACTCTTATTTTAACACAAAATAGGAAATTGTTTGATGACGAAATTAGACTGCCCCCCCCAGTCGCTTGGTATGTCTTGTCAGAGCAGTTACTGTCTGGCCAAGCAAGGCAACTTGAGGGGACAAGGCGTTCACCCCACGCATCAGCCTACCACCTAGTCTGATTGTCTGCTAAAGTTCATTCCTTCAATCATCTCTCTCTCTCTCTCTCTCTCTCTCTCTCTCTCTCTCTCTCTCTCTCTCTCCCCCCCCCCGAAGAACATATGAATCCTGCATTTGACATAAAGTGAAAATCCATCATTATACCCTCCGGATTTTTTTTGACCTTGTGACCGAAAATCTCATTCATGGTTTTCTTTAAAGTTTACTGGTTGCTTTACGCTCAGCCCTGAGAACGCTCTCTTGTGCAATTGAGACGGCCAATGTTCCATCCCGTCTCCATAATCTGCCTAAATTGAAACCACGCCCTCCTCCTACAAAGAAATAGAACAAAACGATTTCGTTCACATATATACGGATACAATAAATATAACCTTTTGTGAACAAAAATTGGGGAGTGACTTGCAGATAACTTCGCAGGAAATATGCGGCAGTGACAAATTTCTGAAAACGTTTGCAGTTAGCGGTGAACCTATACGATAAACCAAAATGTTGTTATTTTAAGCTCAAACTTAGTCATTAACGAGTACATTCAGATACCTGTGCGTAAATTGAACACCGTTTACAGAGTGTACTATCAGGTGCATGTTCACGCGATCCGAACTCCTTTAATGTAGAAGTTTTTCAAAGTATTTTACTGCGACAGAAAATACATCGGTTTGAGCAGCCCACTGTCATGTTGCTGATAGTCGTTTTATTCGCTTTGATTCCGAAGTATCTCGTTAAACGAAGGCATTTCTATGAATTCCCAATACGTCTGCAAAGCCGGGAATGTTCTCTATGTCAACGGTATGCCGGAAATATAAAATTATGCCTTCCAAAAGATCAACGATAGTTTCGTTGAAAGCTCATTCATACCATGATTTTAGTGTAAAATCATCAAACTCCCTCCACATAACAGTACACTGGTGGCGCCTGCCATTATAATAACTGATACACATCACCTCAAGCCGTATTAAACTTCAAACGGCTCGGCTCGGCCAGCTGAGCTCAAATTGCCTCTATTTGGTTGCAGTGTGCTCGGCGTGTCATTTGAAAAAAGATATAAATATGTATAAATTATTGTCTGATACGAAAAAGAAGTATGATTTAAACCTACCTGAGCGCGGACTTTCGAAGTCATAGAGCATCCACTCGTCACACCTGAATGGTGCGTGAAACCAAATGGAGTGATCTAAGGATGTTATCATACCAAGTTCTATCTTAGGTCGAGCCAGGCGTGACGTCATTGCAAACGTCATGTCAGAGCAGTAGGCTGCTAAACAGCGATTCAAATGCTCGTCTTCTCCTGCAATGAGGGGTGTCGCAATGTTAGAATTTGTCAAATTTTTAAAATTTTTAATTGTATATCACTGAAATCGTTCTGTTATTCGTTTCAGTTGATGTTCTATTAATCAGCCTATTTAGGATTTACAGATTGGTCTTCAAAAGAAACACTGCACAATATTCCTTTCATTGCAAACAATATCCTTCGCTCTGCATACACGTTTCCCTTCTGTCTCCTACAGACATGCAGTTGTGCACCAGTTTTGGTAATGCATTTATCTGATGTCCTTCGTTGACGTTACAGCTCGCAATAATTCTACCACTTCATTGCTCATAGTTCGTCCTTCGTCAACGGACAAAATACTGCAAAGTGCACTCAGGTATTTCATTAAAAATCCTACCGATGTCCCCGATCGCTTTCATCCACACCATTCTCTTTGGTTCATCTGTGTCCTGTAGATATTTATGTAACATTATAAACGGCAGGGACAGTTTGGGGTCGATCGGTTTCATCTCAATGGGAACCTCTACCGCTCTTCTTTCACGAACGTATTCTTGCAAAGTATCTGAAAACTGACTGTTGATACAAAGAAATTTCGTACAAGTTATCATTTCACAAAAACATTCTTATTCGAAAATCAAGCGACAGTTATTCGAGTGATACGTAAAACGCATCATGTACATGCTGTTTCTGTTATGTTTTCAAGATAACGCTATGGCAAACACATTCGTCACATACTGATTTAGAACCAAAGGATTACTTTAAGGGAAACAGTCGTCGGAACTGCGCGTGTGCGAGTTTCTTGTTTACAAACAATGTATTTCGTGCACGATATCTAGATGCACATCATCATCATAGCTGTCCCCGGTATTGGACCCTACGACCTTTTAGCACAGTTCCGACGACTGTATCCCTTTAACGTATTCGACATATTCAAATACTAACAGCAGACTTCACAGCACTTCATACACACAGTACAGACGCAGAGAAATAGTTTCCACCTAGTCGGTGCAAACAGAAATGGCAAGATCAATTTGAATAACACGTTTTAGTCACCGGCATTCCGTAAATAGATTCAACAATCAATGCGCCTCGGGAACAGATGTCCAGACTCTCAAACTTTTCAACTATTCTTTTGGCCTACATCTTGTGGGGGCTTATCTTGAAGTTTACGCAGTAGGCCTTACTAAAGTTTTCACTGGCTTAGTTTAGTGAAACTCGAGAATTTTATTTTCCACATGTAGATAACACAGGGATATTGCGGCTCTTTTGAATTTCAAATATCGGTAAATATCGGGTAAAAATTTGCACTTCGATCCCTGATTTTTATTCTTGATTTGAGAGAAATTGGTTGAAAGTTTGCTCAAGGAAAGTTTGAACAAAAGTTTTTAAGTTTTTCATTTTTAAGGCGCGAACTACCTTAATATTAGTTAAAGGCTTTATGAAATCAGCCTTACTCCATGTGTTTGTCTGTAAATTCCCAAGTATTTAGTAACTGTTCAGGTGGTGGTACCACTGGCATGGTGTACTGGTGTTTAAACTCAGAATATTCTTCTCTGTTGAATGAAGCTTGCATCGTCAGAATTGCATTACCCTGTTGTACAGCACTGATAGATCGAGTAGCATAACTTCTACCATCTCGTAGTCTCTCAACTCGATAAAGTATCGGACGAGAGTTCTGACCTGTAATCAAAATGAACTTTAATGTCGAGGTTTTTCACAATAGAAACTTTTGTTGACAGTTCTGATAATCAATTGATGATGGAAATGGGGAGGGTTAAAATACCGTCTCAGCACCAACTTCTTCATACCCGACAACTTTATCGTATGACGATGTATACAGCCATAGAATTTCGCTGCCTTTCATCTATCTACCAACATATGACATGAAACTCATTTTGAGTAAGTGGTTGTTCATGAGGATTTCCATATGGTGTGAATGTGTATTGTCTCCTATAGGGAGTGTTATCGAGATAAGTGATAGAAAGGTTTTATTCATTGAACAGTGACGGGGTATATCATATCATTATGAACATGATTGGAAG
The DNA here is from genome assembly GCF_041260155.1 of Ptychodera flava. Lineage (NCBI taxonomy): Eukaryota > Metazoa > Hemichordata > Enteropneusta > Ptychoderidae > Ptychodera > Ptychodera flava. The sequence continues at coordinate 37,056,919 of NC_091940.1, forward strand.
TAATTTTGGATAATTGGATATCTTTCAAATTACTCAAAAGTGGTAGGTGCCATATATGGTTGAATGTTGCAGTATTACAAATTACTCAACAAAACAAGTGTGTAACTATAAAAGAAAAGCAGATGAGCTTACATTTGCAGATTAAACGGACATTAATTCACCATCCAATTATCCCAAATTGGTTCCAATCGTGTTATGATATTTAGTGTTTAATTGAGGATCGGCTTATGACCAGTTTCGTGAAACTGCCCTGAGTACATTATAATCTGAACACAGCCCTGCCAGACATTCTCTGTGAAATTCACAATTTACATAGTTTATTCACGTTTTTCGATTATTCGAAATTTTATAAAACTGTCAATTTCCTATTTTTCCTCTCCTATTTAACTACTATGGACAAGCTGGTTATATGAAAATTCCGACCTGTATTTCCCTGTTAATTAATCGTGTCCGTTCACTTCATGTATGATGTGATTCTTACTTTGAAATAAAAGTTAATCGTTTTTGTTGAAGTCAATACGTAATGAATATAGTACTTTAACTGGAACGTGAACTATTAACAACTACAATTTACTTGTGATCTACCACCCCAATCTCCTCCAATTTAACTTCACATGACCATGGAGCAAGCTATGGCCCATATATTGAGACATAGTTAAATGATGCCGGAAAAGGACCCCTGCTGAATGTAGAATAGGCATGTTTCATACTAAAAGACATTTCGCCAATTTTAAGTAAATATTCGAAAAGCAGTTTTCATGTTAACATTTGAATATTGTAAGATTGTGATTGGCCTGGTCGGTCTTCCTGAACGCGATCATAAGCTTACAAATCACAATTCACGTTGTCAAACAAAATCACAAATATCAGCGATATTTGATACATAGATTAGTCTAGGTGATTTGCATAGAACAGCTGAATCTCACCTGGCTTAATAAAATACGCATGCAATGAATGTGCGTGTAGTCCTGGATCAACCGTTTTGCCGGCAGCCACCAAAGCTTGGCCTATGACCTGACCTCCGAACAACCGCTGTGGGTTCAACAACGGTCTCCAGTGGTTACTGCTCCTGATTTCATTGAAAAAAAAAGTCAGTTACAAGATACAGTGGGATCAAGCGCATGCAAAGATACTAGTGTATCGATAGCCGGTGATGATGATGATGATGATGATGATGATGATGATGATGATGATGATGATGAGGATGATGATGATGATGACGATGACGATTATGATGGTGGTGGTGGTTATGGTGGTGGTGGTAGCTGTGGCAGTGATGGCGGTGGCAGTAGTGGTACGAGCGATGGTGGTGGGGGTGGTGATAATGAAGGAAAATAATCACTTCTTGTAATCTCTTACAGAACTTCAATTTGATTGAAAGACAAAACTTTATTTCAAATGGCAAAGAAAAAAACAAGAAATCACGGAAAACAGATATTATTTTCACTTCTAAGATGTTAATGCGCCTCGGGGACTGATATTTGGACTCTGAAACTTTTATAATATTCTTGATTTTGAAAGAGAATATTTGAAAGTTTGTTTGAGGAAAGTTTGAGTAAAAGTAGTCTTTCATTTCCGAGGCGCAAACTACTGTAAGTTTGGTCGCTGGCAATTTATTCTAGATAAAGTAACATTTAGAGTTGTTCGAAAAACTTATATTCCGGAAACATACGAGTCATATGAAAAGTTAAATGATATCATTTCGAATTTTAGATAATACGGATTTGTCTTTCCTGATATCTTCTTCGATGTCTGCAAGTCTTTCGGAACACCAACACTATCCTACTTACAACATACAATTGCAGCGCGCTGACAGGGACAGAAAATCCGTCCTTAACGCTGTGAAAAACTTTCGTTATATCTGAACACAATAGCATTCAAGTTTCTTTCACTTTTACACCCGTTAAGTTAACCGAGTTAAGATATAGCAACAAACAAACAGTACTCGGGACTCTCTTAATGTTAAAGGTCACGTGAGGTAATTTAACCTGATAAATGCACTGACTGTATATGTGACCAAAGTTCGTTCACACTTATCTACCTACCACTTACAAGTTGCGTGCAGTATGTTAAGAGTGTAGCCACTCAAAGCTTCTCTCACAGCCTTGTAATAATATTCTATGATCTGTATTAATTACCATGGGACGAAAATGGATGACATATCTTACTTGCGGTCTTGCCAGGGTAAGTATGTTTTCACTTTTTGCCTAAACATTGCGATTCTTAAATTTAAAAGACGGAAATTTTTCTCTGCTACATTATTACTGATGAACTATACCACACTGGCGTACATTCCCACCGTCTAGCACTCTATAATTTATTCAAAATCGGTTTAGTTTCAAATTCTAGCGATATATAAATCTAAAAAAATGTTTCTTCTCGCGACGTGTGTAGTTTGCCGTATTCAGTCTGTGTGATTCCGTGTCCTCGTAATTCACATCAATCAAATTCATTAAAAACATCGAACAGTCTAAAACTTCGGTGTTCCATTTTTTATCGGGTCTAGGTAGTTAAATTTAAACTAATACTACAAATTAGTCATGCTTTCGGGAAAACAAATTAAACTGGATTTGATGCACTGTTTTTCTTTATTGAAAATTTGGGCTGAATTTAAAGTTTCTGAATAAGTTTGGAGTAAAATTAATCAAGGAAAAGATGGAGAAGATTAAACATGATGATGATTTTTTACAATTAAACAAAAAGTTCCCAAGGTCTGCATATGCTAAGCCAATGGCCTTTTTTTAAGTTGGAATAAGTGTTTAGTGAAAGTCTTAGAAATTTTACGCAAAATCATAAGCCAGGTTAGTAAATTTGATGACCGCATCTCGTCGAATCTGACATTTGATTTACTATTGCTGTCTATTTTTATGTGCTATCAAGTAATAGGTTACTTATAAGATGTTGGCCCGAGAATGTCACGTTATCTCTGGCAGACATGTTAGTTAGATCCCGTGTGGTTACTGATGGTTTTACTGTGAACTGTAACCATTCATTCACAAAAAGAACACATTGTTTAATAGAAGACACTCATGATGGAATGGTTTATATACGAAAATATCATTCAAGGACTTGTTTAAAAGAGGGGTCTTCTTCCTCATCTGCTCGGGCGAGATTCGGACTTCAAGGTCGTTTAAAGTTTACGCTATTCAATGGCATCAACAGGTGTCGGTGAAAATTGTCCGTATGCTATCCTATGTCCTCCTAACAAACCCTTCACCAATCATAACCAGATGGTACTATTTGTGTCATGGTGCCCGTGTCGAGAGACTGCGATCTGCGTGTGCAATGTGCGACGGAGTTCATGATGCAGGTACAGGTTTAAATGGAGCGTGCTGCAACTGCGCATGTGTCAAGAAGCGACACCGTCACCCGTCTTTGAACTGTGGAATCAAATGCACGGGTTGACTAAATTTCTTACAAAGGTAATAAAGAACGAAAAAGGGGTGACGAAACGTCATTTTCACTACCTGTATAGATTCACATCCAATTCTTCTAAATTCAGAACAGTGTCCACCAAAATATTACGCAAACTGTAGTTTTTACGGTTCATGGTTGGTACTTCTCATGCCGTTGTCGTCGACACTCGGCCCAGTATTTGAGTCAATGACCTATGGACCTGGCAGGGGCGTTCCAGGTTGCACCGCACTTTGCACGAAGTTACGCAATATGAAATTGTTCAACTTTGCTACCGTTGTTGTTTTCTTACAACTGTATTTTTCTTTATTCGTAAATGTTGTTTTTTCTCAGGGCAAACAGCGTGCAAGGACCGATGAGTATGAAAAGTGTTATGAATTATTCACCAATGAAGAACGAAAAGAAATTCATCGTGTTTTTAGCAGCATCACAGCCACTGAAGACCCCAAAGGTCACCAACAAATAACGCAGTCTTTTAGTCTGCAGAGTCTTCAGGTATGCGTGTAATTTCAGATTTTTAATTTGGTGATGGTGAACAAAACTGTGATTATATCTTCACGATTTGTTTGTTTTGAAAATGTGTTGTCGAATTACCCTTACAAATACCATACACACAAACTATGTTTCTATGGTAACCAACAAGTTTTTGAGAAAAACACCATGGAGGTAATAGGCTACCTCCATGAAAACACGTAGCCGGTGGAAATTTCTATTCGTCTCAGTCCGTCTACCAGTTTTAACACACAGTATTTCAGGCACTATTTGTCTAGGAATTATGATCAGTAAATGTCATATATTAAACTTTTTTTTCCGATGAGTATGAAAAATGTTTGTATTATACTTTTTTTTCATTATACAGGCCTCACCTGTGTCGCGTGTGTGTCAACCAATACAGTATAATATTTCAAAGAAAACATTCCATATTTGTTTATTGCCCTCCCTAATCCACTTCATTTATTCTACAGATCACCATGGGGGGGGGGGGGGACTTATCGCCCTGACCAAATAACTCGTTAGCAGCTCATATAGTAAAAAACGGAAATGAGGGCTTTGCATTGCTTTATTCAAATATATGAAGATAAGATCACTCCTGGCTTTATTTCTCAAATATAGCGGAGTTTAATCCATTCTGCGTCCATTCTCTTTCAGGCTTATATCGGCCCCAAAGTTAGAGATGATGACATTATCAACAGACTATTCAATGAAATGTTGAAACCGAGTGAGGTCGGAAAGAAAGGCGTGACCGTGACCTTGGAACACTTTACCATCACCATGGCACACATCATGAAAGGCACATTGGAACAACAAGCTCAGATTATTCTGAAACTAGCAAGTGATGAGAAAGAAGGTGTTTCTGCTAGAGATCTGTACGTGGTATGTATGTCACAGCCAATCAGAATAGGGGATTAGATGATGACGTCACGGGCAGAGATTGTTTATATTTACAACACTACGGTGTCACGTGTCTTCTAACAGAGAATTTGAAAAAAAACATCATTGGACTTGAACTAAACTTCACCCTTGCTTGCTTTTATAAAATCACCTTAGTTTTTTTTCACATTCATTGATTATTTTAAATTCGACTTGCCTAGTAGATGATTTTGAAAGTCACCTTTGCTATGTCAGCGTGATTCTTTTTTACTTTTCTTTTTTCTTTTTCTTTTTAGTTTGTGAGTGATATCCTTCACTACGTTCAGAAGGAGATGCAGCCAATTATTGAAGCCAAACACTGGGAGTTGCCGTCATCCGATGAAGCTGACAGGAGACTTGCTAAGTATTTACTGAGAGATCTATTCTGGAAAGGTAACTTCGTAATTCTATTTTGCTAAGCAGTTTTTGTTAATGATATCATTGTCTTCACGTGTGTAAGCACACTGCGATTTTTCTCCTCTCCAATGAATAAATAAAAAAAATTCTTCTATACATCCTGTAACGTTACACCCCCCTGTACAACAATGTCCCCTACTAACCTGCTTTTATACGACGACACGGGCACTTCTCTGAGTCCCCGAGACCACTGTGGGCCCGTACTGTGTACTCTTTCGGCCAAAATCTAGTGGTCAGTTGGACATGTGGGAAGAAAGAAAAAATACGAAGCAAGTATTAGTACCTGACGAATAGTCTACAATGTTAGGCCTGTGACGATGTCATTAACTGCCATTGGTCTCCTTGGGTCACGTGGTTACGTAATTAAACTTTACTGTTAACATCTGAATCGTATGGCATAAAAAGTACAAATCACTTTTCGAACGGGAGATGTGCACAGTTCCCCATACAAATAAAGTATAAGCTGTCTATCGTCGTGCTAATTTTTTTGGAAACATTAAATGCAACTTTAAAAAGTTTATCATGTTTTCTTTGTCCATGAACACAGATGAGCAACAGCCTATCGGTGCCGAAGAGCTTGCAAGAAGAGGAAGTCTCGGTGAGGTCACCAGTTTATTTCACAGCGTCATACACGGCGTGATAAGACACTGACAGACAGACAGACAGACAGACACAAATATATAAATTTTAAGAAGTACATATATTGTTACGTGAATATTCCCTCTCTCCGTCTGTCTTTTTTTCCTGTCTGTCTGTCTGTCTCTGTCTGTCTGTCTCTGTCTTCCCCCCTCCCTCTCTCCCTCCCTCCCTCTCTGCTGGCGTTATATAACGCCAGCAGTTGTAATCAGTCAGACACTTTTTCGTTCGATGTAAATTATCACACGACAAATGTTTGCTTTCCAACTCATCAACATTGAAGACCAGCGGAAGACAAGCTCAGTACAGCTATGCATAGATGTAAAAGTTTGACCCAAACATCTTTTTCTCTTTCAGCTAGTTTGCATATTCCAAATAAGCAATACGGAGAGTATGATATTGTTGGTTGGTTGACGAACACGCCACGTTTTGCACAAGTGGTGGCTGAAGTGTTCAGATACGCCTTGGATATACACCAAGACAAGGTAACAAATAAACAAACAAAGAGACAAACAAACAAACAAACAAACAAACTTCATCTTTCATTGATGAGATTCTTACATACCTAACCAAATTACGTCGTTATTATTTGCTTGTTTTGTTATTTAATCCATTTATTGATTTACTGATACATTTGTTACCGGTAAATGCAAATCGGCTTCCAGGTAGTATTACCTGGAAGCAGTTTGCAATTACAAGCGTTTATGCAGTCCGGTAAATGTTCGTGGCCATAGCAGTCACTTGCGGATGAATTTGGATTTCCTGCGAGAAAGACTCTAGGACCTCCAAGAGATCAGAATTATGCACCTTATATACCGCTTGCACTTGTCAGCCTTAGGGCTGTTCAGTAAACTTTTACAAATAATTTTCGGAATATCCTTGTAGAGCGATCAAGCTAAAAGAAGACAATGTGAGCCCCTGCAAACTGAGTGCCCTGCCCACATTGGAATGCGATCACCCAGAGGTAACGTTGTGTTTCCGTGTTTTCGTCCCCTGACATGCAGGCAGCTGAAGCTAGGGGTGGTGCTGATCGTGGCAAGGATGTAGGTACAACATACAAGGAGTTGACATCAATGGTACCTAAATGCATGGATGTCACATTCAGTTGGAGTAAACTGAAAACCGCCCTCGATACACCCTCTATATTATTCATCAACAAACTGTTGCCAAGGCGACTGCAGTCTGAGTGGAGGTTGCTCTTCTCAAATCGGCTTCACGGAGAGAGTTTCAACACGATGGCACAGAATATCATGAATGAGGGCCCATCTCTCTTGATCGTCAAGGACCACGATGGACACGTCTTCGGAGGATTCGCTGCCGACTCTTGGGAACCCAACGCACGATTTTACGGTGGGAATATATTCAATAATATCGTAGCCATGTATCTTTTACTTCAGGCTGTATTCATCTTTGATTTTGATTTTTTACAGTCAGAAAGGAAACTAAATGTTGACCACAATGGTAGTATTTACAGCACTACTGAGCAATGTTTATCACAGCTACTGGGACTATATTTTATCTCACATTAAATATTACCAGAGACTGTCTTGTGGATACAGTAAAGAAAGTGAACACTTTGAATTCATTTGCATATACCACCCTACCTCACCTGTTTACTCCTAAAATAAGCTTACATTAAGTTTATTCACATGGTAAAATAAGGAGACAAACAAACAAACAAACAAATAAACACAGACACATTTAGTTCTCAGGGAGATCAGTGTTCATCACATTTCGTTGCAGGTTCGGCAAGGAGTTTCCTGTTCTCACTGGCACCAGTGATGGAGATTTACGAATCTTCGGGAGAAAACGACCGCTACCAGTATTTCAACCTAAAGACGACTACACTCCCCAGTGGTCTGGTGAGTGTGCAGTTATAGCCAATGTAGTGTAGTTTGTAAAAAAATGCAAGTATTTCGCCAGGATCCAACTCTGTACTTTAGGTAATCTCATAAACTACTGTAAGGATCCTGTTTACACAGTCAAGAAAAAATAAGGTAAATATTACATACTAAGTGAAGTGTGTATATAAATCGAATAAAAATATCAAATATAATGACGCAATTGTAGTTCATGTACATTTAAAAATACGCAATTCTTTGTTCAAATTTTAGGGTTTCGGCGGCCATTTTGAATACTTTGGCCTGTGGATAGACGGTAGTTTTGGCAAAGGTCACTGCTTACCGTCAACAACTTACAATAACGAGCAGATGTCTTACGATGAGCAGTTCAAAATCGACACTTTGGAGGTTTGGGGAGTTGGACCAGTTCAGTCCATCCCAGATGAGGTTGGTAAAAATTAAATTATTAGCATTTCGTGGATATGATTTGTGTTGTAATTTGACAAAGGTGAATGTCCGGATATCGATGAAAATAATCTATTTACCCCGTGGCATTCCTGACACTGCCATAGCAACCATAAGGACAGACGATAGAAAAGAGATAGCATAGATGGAAGGTAGACACTTTTAACATTTGCAGAATCCGGCTAGTTTGATCACTAGGATAGTGTACCATTGGATCATCAATTTACCAAGATGCATCTTGATTCTGGATGTGGTACGCTGCTGTAGGAAGTTTACGAAATTTCCCATTTTCATGAGGGAATGAAGTGGATAAACACTCAAACGGGAGGAGAAGGGCTGTGCAATGTGGATTTGAGAATGAATCAGAAAGAATGAAAACACTACTTTGCATAAAAGAAAAAAAATGTAGATTCTAGAGTTTCATGAATGAGAGAAAAAAGACTATTACATAAAATTAACAGTACTTTTATTACACAACTCAATATTAAAAATATTAAATCTTTCTGTTCATAAGGACACGCTGGCTTAGACAGTAGGATCTATAGCGACCATACCGTCATAGTCCTATCATCCACATGCATCTGCGCGATTCCTTCACAAAACAAATAGAGAGAATGGTGGGAAAACATATACGTATTTCAGTGGATATCATGAAAATAGCGAGCAAAAAGGAAATTTGATCTATGAACCGGGTGAAAGGCATACTCTGCAAGATTTTGAATGAAATATGCACACAAAGCACCGATATTAAAGGGACAGTAAACGTAACGTTCCATGATATTTTTAATGTTCTTGTTTTAAATGTCAACTAGTTTTGTTATTCTCCTTCCCAAAGCATGTAGAGATGCACAGTGTTAAGCTTGTAAACTCAGCCTGTTCATGTACAGACTGAAAGTTATTCTTTGTCCAGTTGAATTTTTATTCGGAACTAAACTTTAATATGTAAACAATAATAGTAGCAGTACCAAAGTAGGTGTTTCATCATGGCTTTTGGAAGTAGAACAGGAACCTAAAATTAACATTCAAAGCCAAAATAGTGAAAAAATCATCAAAAGTTAAAGCTACCGTCCCTTAAATAAACTAAACAGCACTTTAATCTTGGTAGTGCGAACATCTGGATTCATTTGGAGTTATCATGACGGGGTACGTACCTAACGTACATATAATGACACGACTCAAGAGAACATGCTGTTGTACGTTGATTGCCGACGTCTATATCTTTGTTTAACATTTATCATGAATAATGCTTTCACTTCTTTAATTTCAAATACAGTATGCTGACAGACCGAGAGTCGGGAGTGTGTTAGATTCTGATCCAGAGGGTTCGGCCATCTTGGAATTGACAGGCTCGTACAGGCACAGTGACGGATTTAGAGAAAACACACGGCACTCTCCAGGAGTCAAAGACCTTCCTATTCTGTAAGCCCTGATTGGATGAGTGGTGAATGACGTCAGTATTAAACAGCCAATCACTTGAAATCGCCATTAAAGTCGTGCAACCGATTGGCTGATATTCTCACAAGGAAGACATGCTTAAGAAACTTTGTCTACATTAGAGAGAACGAAATACTATATTTATTGTGTATATGTATATCTCATCATGTGCCCTTCTCTGACTTCAGACCATAAGAAAACTTATTTCATGTAATCATTTCGCAAATTTCTCCTTGTCTGTCGGTGTAAATATCTCATTTGTAGTATACTATTACTATGTTTATTTCCTGAAAATTAACAGTCGGAATGACAGACAAGTCATAAATCCGTTGACTAACTTGCTTAAAGTAGAATTAATATCCCTGGTCGCAAATCACTTAATTCAAGTGTTAGAATATGCTCGATTCAACTAAGCTAAAGATGATAGAGATGATACATACCAAGACTGCTGGAATTTTACCAGAGCAGTTGGTAATCTGTTTACGTTTTTTACACAAAAAAGATTAGACAGGGCAACGGAAAACATTGAATTTGGTGTGTTTTTGAAGATTTTCTCGAGTTCATAAGAAACTGGTGCTTAATTAGATATTTGGTATTTTAGATGGTCCTCTGTATTGAAACAGATTTGGTTTGAAAGGTAAACCACTAATCGGAGACTACGGTTCAGATATAAACACCACAAATCAATATTCAGATGATTGGGCCGCAATACAAATAGCTCAGATGAGCATGCTGTGCACGTTCCATCACACAGATGTATGAATATAAAGGCCTTGTGTCCGTACCTTAATCTTGTCTGTCGCAACTCTTCGAATTTGTATTTAGCGTTGTTCACAAAATGCTTTTCAACTTTTTGGTTCTTCCCCTGGAGACGATTGATCCGTAGACAAAAATACCGATGCAATTATGAAGCAGAAACAACCTCTGAAGGTGCATGTATGTCATCTATTTATGCCTGTGAAAAATCTCGTAATCATATATGTACATTTTAAGTCACAAATAAACTTCCTTGCTGTTAACCAATACGTCGATTTGCCTTGCTTGGTATTGCTTCGTGTTTTGACAGCATCGTATTGATACAGGACACAGTGCAGGACGTGATAAGTGTTTTCAAACATCGTTTATTTTTTATCGCTTCTGTCTGAAAAGGGTCAACATATCACAGTTTGGCTGTTCTAAGTTCTATCAGATATTTTCAGTTTATTGACTGCTGTGCGACCGCTTGCAGCAACCTCTGCCCCTTAAAACCATACATCTGTTAAGTTTCGTCGAAGCAAATCGTGTTGACAGGTATTATTGATTATGAATTCACATTAAGGCGTTCACTAAGCCTGCTAGTGAACTCACACCAACCGTAAGCATTTGTCCGACCAAAGTTTTGTGTTATGAAGGTTAATGACGCCAAGGTGAGACGTATAGGTCAAAGGTTATTGTGTTGCCAAGGTTTCGTTGTAATGTGACAGTACGTATGATAGTATAAACACCGATTAGATACGTATGGTGATGACTCTTTTTGTACGAGAAATGTATCTCCAGATCACAATTGATTGGCCACTTGTTGAAGGGGTGGGCCATTTCACATTCCTTGGGATGGTAGATTGATCCGAGAGCATTATTTTTCCTACCTACCCCTTTTGATAACTTTGTTTACACCTAAATTTGCGTATTTCAGTCTGCTATTTCGATCCGCACCCCTATTTTACGCTCTTTACCTGTAGTTGATTTCATTTTCGTTTTGTAACTGTAAAATTTTATGAAATTCTAGCGAATAGCTACCCGCCAGATCGTCATTAAAAGATAAACAATAAACAAGAAGCAGTACACAGTTCAGTCTTAAAATATTACTTGTACACTGAACCTACAAATTCAGTCTATTGGCAATTGAAAGTTAAAAAACATCTAAATTTAAAAAAAGATTCGACAACAATTATAAGCAATCTGTTGTCAAAACGCGCACATAGTTCAACACTTTAACTACACTTCAACTACGTCCGGGCCCTTTGAAATCAAAAGTAAAAAAGAAAGGTTGGTTAATTATCTTGGTCATGATGACGGTCGGCGAATAGTCTTGACGAATTTATCCAAATATTCAGGTGATTTACGATTCTTTGGACTAAAAAAGCTTGCAAACCTACGTTTGTAGGTTTTTCGGTCGGAAGTTGCGCCACTCGGCCACTGTATTAGTGGACAAAGTAAAACGGTTTATCTTACATCAGCTTCGACCTCCTCTGAGACAGTCGGGTTAGTTTTTACGAATTTTGGAAATACATGGAGGTAATTGACGTTTGTTATTTACTGAATGCACGTACACAGGGCACGGAATGAAATTTCTTAAAAGAGGGCAGACCTACGCGTGTAGGTTTTTATTTGGAATAGTTGACCAACTAAGCCGCTATAATTTTGGACGAGGTAAAAATGTCATTTTGTATCAGATTCGGTCTTTGAGAAATGCAGGTTTACTTTATTTAATAGAAGTTCCAGGGAGAAGAATGAAAGTTTCAAGGAATTTCTCCAAAATATTCGGTATTTTACGGATGTTTGTACTAAATATTTTTGTAACAGCGTGCATTCCTGCGTGTGTAGGTTTTCCATCAAAAAGTTAACCGACTCGGCTACAATATTTTTTGACAAGGTGAAAAAGTCGATTTTATTTCAACTTCGGCCTTTGAGAAAGTCGTGTTCACTTCATTCATATGCAGGTTCAGGGAGAAGAACGAAACTTCTCTTCGTTAACCGTCGAATCGGAGCTCCGGCGGAACGCACAGCGCCATCATACGGCTGTTTTCTTTTTTGTCTGATCTCTGGAGAAGGGCAGCGGTTTGGCAAGCTGTCGGATTCCCACACTCTGCACATCGATTGGAGTAGTAAATGATTTTTACAAACGTCGCATAAATAAGCCCGTTTCGAGGTACAGCAAAGATTGGGGTAGGGGAGGGGTCGATGAGTGACAAAAAAATTAAATAGTGGCCGTATTTTCCCGCCAATTGGAGGTTAAAAACATTTACCGTTATATACTAAAAGATAACCACTAACAATTTTCCCAGAATTAATATTCAAAACGAGCTCATGGTTCAGCATTTCAACTGCGTCCGAGATATTCCAAATGAAAAGTAAACAAAAAATTACTATCTTTGGTAATCTCGACTAATTAGCATTATATGTTCCCTTTAAGTGGAAAAGCGTCAGTTATAATGACGGTTGGTCTTAACGAATTTCGGGAAAACATACCGGTAATTTTTCGATTTTTTGGACTGTATGTTTTCTTAAAAGCATGCAGACCTACGTGTGTAGGTTTTTTCCATCGAAAAGTTGTGCCACTCGGCCGATATAAGCTTATGTTTGGAAAAGTTTACATACGCGTGGTGGCTTTTCATATAAAAATTGGTCTTCTAGTTATGGGCAATTGTATGTTGAGAAAAGGTCAGTTATATGCTTTAGTATAAACTTAATCTGTAAAGCGAGTTTATTTATTTGAATTTCAAGAGATAAAGCGGGAATATTCTGCCAATTCGGGAACTTTCAGCAGTCCAGCGGATGTTTTGTTGTTAGGTACCCAAAAACGCCCTCACACGGCCGAGTACCCGACACTGCTTTCTTCAGAGGGTCAACTTTTCCTTATGCCAACTCTTCACCTCACTTTACACATTCGTAGGAGTATAAAACTGTTTTATCACGTATCTTTCACACCTCAACGTTCAAGTTCAGCAAATATTTCTTCAGTGGGAAAACCCAAACTTAGGTAATACTTTCCTTAAGCACTATCTTAGCGGGTAATCAACTTGAAAGTACTCGTCATGACAGTGACCTAATCTCAACAAAGTTTTCACCGTCACTGAAAAAACATTGATTTATCACGAATCTTTCACAACTGAAGCTCAAGTTATACAAGTTTTGCTATGATTAGAAAACTCAAATTCGGGTATTAAACAAAACAATTAAAGTAAACAATTGTCCACACTTTGGATTGAGACGGGGTCACTCAAGGTTCACTTTAAAATTTGTAAAGTTCGTTTTTGTGAAGGACTTTTACGCATGCCATACTTTACTTTTTGATCCCGGTTAATTGGGAAAATTTTGAGCTGCTGCTCGATATCATATCATCCTTTATTGACCTCTGAGTCCCGACAAAGCCGCACGTCACAACTTCCATAATCATAGCAGACAGAATTCGACATGTAGTTCAGACAACATTTAGTTTCGTCAGTTGGAGATACAAGATAATATTTTGGTAGTTTGCCTTGATCTAGGTGTCCTGCTTTGTCGGCAACAGCTAGTAGAGTTCCAACATAGTAAGATGAGCGCCTCTTCTCCCTTGCTGGCATAATTCCCATTCCTTCGAGCTGTTAGCCTAGCTGGAAGATGGCAGCAATACATCCTAGTTTTTAGAAGGGGTCTTACGAAGAATTTAGCAAGGTATCAAAAGGTTTGACCATGTTTTGCTTAGAGATGGGTCATATAATGCCCGTTTTAATAGGTAACAGTTTTTACCTTATTCATTGTCACCTCAACAGATAATTTGATGACGGAAGCGTACACGTTTTAGTGTCAATGCATCGGCAATAATATGCAAAATGGTATGCATCTAATATGTTTATTTCATAAGTTTCGGTTATTTTATGTTTATATTATATTTGATGTGTGTATGTAAGCTTACATATTATTATAGATCCTGTACGAGAAAAAAAATCTAAAAATTAACTGTACTGTAGACGGTCAAGAATATAGTTTTAATTTTCTTCTTGTTGTATTATTTCAGACCAGTTTGCCTTTCGTAAGAAAAAAATGTTTGCCCAACAAAAGAAAATGGCAACAACGGATTTGATATTACACCGAAATCTCGCACCCCATGAGGGTGTTACCGCCGGCAGGGAGGGGAAAGGCTGCTCCTAGTCAAATGCCAAACCCCTTCTCCAGGTCAAAGCCTGGTAGCCCCAGCACGAGATTGTCAGGTCGTGCCTGGGATACGCCTGACTATTGCACAATGTCGAGAAGTTGCTCCCCTGTATTTAAATCACCATGTGAACAGCAAAACTCTATCTTCAGTTTCTTTGAAGCTAAATCACCCATGATTAAACACCGAAGGAAATATTGTTACTCGCGATGTGGTTACTTCTGTCTACACATGGAAAATAGGAAAGGAGGGAGAAAGCGTGGAAAACGTTGATTATACCGTTGAAGGAGAGATTTTTGATCGAAGTTTTCTTTCGCAGCGTTCAACAACAACGTTCAACATTTGAATGCATCTGCATAATAGTCATAAATTAAGCCAACTGTTGTTCAAAAGTGTATACTGGTATGCTGTGCACTGATCGTGTTCGTTTTAAAAGATTATGACATTAAATGAAACTATGTGTTGTAAAAAGATTACCGTGCAGTCAGCTCTATATTGCATTAACTTTCGATTCATTTTCCATAATTTTATTCTTTTCGTTTCTTTTGTTGAAAAACCATTGTAGTCATTATACGAAGTTCCTGTTTCGACAATAAGGTTGCATGTTATCAAAGAGCCCGTCTCTACAGCTTTGGTGAGTTCTTCCCTCGTTCTACTCAACAGGTTTGAAACAGTTACTACAGTACTTAACTTGTCATAACAGCGCCTGTATTTGTAGACTGCACTATTGTTTTGTTTGAATTCTATTGACTAGTCCAGACCAGAATTGACTTGTCAAAATTAACAACTTCGTCTGCTCATGTACTAACCGAGAAGACAAGTTCAATAAAGTTTAGACAGTGCACAAGAACAAAACAACAAAACAAACAATCGTCTGCACTTTGGATTGACACGGGGTCACTCAGGGTCATTAACCTCTCAAGTTCACTGGAGTAAAGAGATTTACGCATGTCATGCTTTGCTGTTTTTGGTCCCGATTAACTTGGGGAAAATATTGAGCCGATGCCCAATCCTTTCGCAGGTTAATGTATTCTACAAATCATGTAACACTCATAGTTTTTTTATTGGATTAAAGTTCACCTATGTTGATAAAAGGTATATGCTATAATCTAAGCTAAATCTGCAAAGCAAGTTGATTTATTTGGATTTCAAGAGAAAAAAACGGGAATATTCTGCCAGTTTGGGACCTTTGTCCGCTCCGGCGGATTTTTTGTTGTTGGGCTACCCAAGAACGCCCTCACTCTGCCACTGCCCTGGGCACTGCTTCAAGTTCTTTGAGAGGGACAACATTTTCTGGAGTACTTTTTTATTTGATTTTTATTTATTTATTTTACACAAAATAGTAAAACAAAACAGTAGAAAATAATACTAACACAGATTAACAATAATAAATTAATAAAAGCGGAAATATTCTGCCAATTCGGGAACCGCGTTCTAGTTGTTGGGCGTACCAAAAAACGCCCTCACATGGCCGAGTTGACGCCAACTCTTCAACTTACTTTACACATCCGTAGGAATATAAAACTGTTTATATCAGGTATCTTTCACATCTTAATGTCAAGTTAAACAAACATTTCAGCATGTGGAGAGAATCAAACTTAGGTAATACTTTCCTTACGTACTATCTTCGCTGGGGAATCGAGTCCTCGGCATGACAGTTCACTGTTCTCAACAAAGTTTCCACCGACATTGAAAAACATATTGGGAGCTTAAACTGATTTCTCACGAACCTTTTACAACTGAAGCTCAAATCACGGTCCCTCTACCGTGCTCAAGTTAAGCAAGCATTGCTCAGGTTACAAAAATCAAACTCAGCTATAAATTTTCCCTCCGGATTATCTTCATGGGTAACCAAAGTAATCCATATGACAGTGATATAATACTCATGATGGTTCCACCAATATTGAAAAATGTTCAGCCAGGGCACAAAAACGAAACAACAAAACAAACAAGTGTCTGCAATTTTGTTAGACACGGGGTCACTCAGGGTTACTTGTCAACAAGTTCACTGGCATAAAGGAGATTTCCGCATTCCACGCTTTGCTGGTTTGGCCCCGAGATTGATTTGGGGAAAATATTGAGCCGATGCACGATTCTTTCGCAGCTAAATCTCTTTTTCAAAGAATGTGTATATCGTTTACCCACGAATGGAGGCTTTTCAGCTAAAATTGACCTGCTAGGCGGCTCTATGTTGAGAAAAGGTCGATCATATGCTTGAATCTAAGCGAAATCTGCAAAGCAAGTTTTTTTAAAATTATTTATATGAGTTTCAAGAGAAATAGCGGAAATATTCTGCCAAATCGGGAAATTTCTGCGCTCCGGCGGAATTTTTGTTGTTCATGTTGTTTGGTGTACACAAAAACGCCCTCACACGGCCGAGTAGTCGACACTGCTTCCTTCAGAAAGACAACACATTTCTGACGCTAACTCTTCACCTCACTTTACACATCCGAAGGAGTTAGGCCTAATTCATCTTCGCTTGCCAAGGCCTGCTGTTCGGGCAGCTGGTAGTTAGTGGAAGACTCCTGTCTGGCTAACGAGCCGTGCGAGCGGACGATGGGCCTAAGTATAAAACCTTAAACTTTAGCAAAGAATCGTCTGCACTTTAGGTTGGTCTCTCAGGGTCACTCAGGGTCATTAACCTATAAGTTCACTTTTGTAAAGGAGTTGTACGTATGCCGTGCTTTGCTTTGTTAGTGCCGAATAATTTAGGGAAATATTGAGTCGATGCTCGATTGTTTCGTAGCGTACGTAACACTCCTGTTTTTTGCTGTATTAAAGTTTACCTACGCATGGAGGCTTTTCATCTAAAAATTGACCTTCTGGGCAGTTGTATGTTGAGAAAAGGTCAATTATATGCTACAGTATAAGCTAAATCTGCAAAGCATTCATTTGAATTTCAAAAGAAAAAACGGGAATATTCTGCCAATTCGGGAACTTTTATTGTTGGGTATACCAAAGTTGTGAACGGCTTTGTACGTTCACAACTTGGGTACTTGATGACAGTCGAATCGGCGCTCCGGATGTATGGCTAAGGGACTGGTCAGTTTCTTCGGCCTGGGGGGGGGGGGGGCGGTGGATTATTTTTTGCCGACGTCAAAAAGTGGCTGACCCCCCTATTCCAAATTTTGAAAACAGGGTGACCCCCCATCCCAAATTTCGAAAACAGGGTGACCCCCCCCCCTGCGCACGCGACAACTGTAAAACAAAAGGTGGACATAATATATATATATATATATATATATATATATAATATATATATATATATATATATATATATATATATATATATATATATTTTATATTTTACATACATTTATATTTTAACAGTTATTCTGTGTTTTAGTGAAATTGTTGACATGTCAGTTGTAAGATAGGAATTTCAAAGTGTCAATCTTGAAGTTTGAATACAGTAGGGTACATTTTGAATGAGTTGTGAATGTATTTCACATTTTCTATGCTTAACCAGATGTCCTGAACAGAAATGGATGTCAATCATTAATATCAACTTAGAGGAAAGTGCAGTAAATCAAAAATTTTGATGGGTCTTAAGACTTTCCAGCCATCCAATGAAATCTCCTGAGGAGCCATAGAGAGACATTTTCGCTAAATCAGATGTGTGCAGTGTCTGAGATGACCTTTTCTTGTAACATTGAAACCATAAAAGCACAGCTAATAATGACAAAAACTGCCTTTTTAACTGTTATTTTGGTCATAAAAAAGTATCATTCTACAGAAAACCTGAGACACAAAGGAAAACAGTTGAATTAATGACAACGAAAGATATCTTGTCATTTTTCTATCTCTAAAATAAGTCACTTTATCAAATACATGTATATATTGTGAAATATTTGTGCATGTTGCTTTCTCATACTGAATTCTCATACAGAGAACAGAAAAGTATCAGGAATTTGTCATGCTTTTCACTTTCACTTAGCAAACATCAAGATATCTCTGGCATATATCTTTGATTTATTACAGTATGGTGCCCGAAGGGCGCGGAGAAAAATATGAAACATCCTGATACCTCTGATATATATTTCTTGTATATTAAAGTCATGCACAGGAAGGGCGTGCTGAAAAATGTTTGATATATTAAAGTAATGTGCTCGAAGAGCACGCTGAAAAATATTGAACATACAGATATCTCTGATATATGTATGCCTGATATGTTAAAGTTGGGCGTGCTGAAAATATGTCTTATTATTAAAGTTACGCGCCCGAAGGGCGCGCCGAAAAATGCAACTGAATGATGAAATTTGTGGCTGACACGATGCATTTTAGGCAATGATGAGCCTGTGTCGAAATTCAAAAACACACTGACCCCCCCCCTATTGGGCATTTCAAAAACATGGTGACCCCCCCCATCACCAAAGTCAAAAACAGGGCGACCCCCCCCCCCATGAATCCACCCCCCAGGCCGAAGAAACTGACCAGTCCCTAACGATGTCGCAGAGCGCGGCCCGCATTTCGGTCTGATCTCTGAAGAAGGGCTAACATTGGCTCATTGGTTGAAGCAGTAAATGATTATCTAACAACTTTCATTTTAAACGTCGCACTTGTAAGTCCATTTTGAGGTGGGTGGGGGAGGATGGGGAATGATTAGTGATACAATTTTTGCAACAGTAGCCAGTATGTCTCGCCAATCAAAACTTTTGAAAATCTAGAGTCAAATATTCCGATAAAATCCACCACAATTATGAGGAATTTGCAGTGAGAAGGGGCTCATAGTTCAGCACTTCAACTACGACGACATCTTGGAAATGAAAAACAATCGTTGACCTTAGGTCATCTCGGGTAATTAATCTGATAATTTCCATTAGGCTGTGTTCATAAATATAGTGGAGAGGGGGTTAGAAGAATTCGGGGGAATCGAAAATTCTTGGGTGGTAGAGGGGGACTTGAAAGTTTTCTTCGTTTACGGGGGTAGACCTGAAAATACTTTGGTTCCCAACATCTTGATGTCATTCCATGGTTCTAATGTTAATAACAATTAAACAAAATCGACCGGTATAACCATTTTGTCGCCTTTTATGGCTTTTATCCCGAAAAAAATCAAAAAATGTACGAATGGCATTACATTTTCGTAAAACAAGCTTGCCTTGTAACGGAACAGAAGCTGCAACTGTTGATAATTTTTTTTTCAATATTCCTATGTAACGTATCAAAAACAGTTTCTTGTTGTCTCTCTACAGCATACTGAAAGACACAATATTCAGTTTGTTCACAAAGCGTTTATATATAAGTGTTGCTGATAATTGAATTAGAGTCCAGACTGAAAGTCATTTGTCAATGATACAAAATTTAATGCAGGGTACATGTATACAGGCTGTGTTGGCAAGCTGAATTCTGGACAGCCCAACATGCAGTAGGGAGTAGAACAAGAACGCAGTTCTATTAACTAAACAAAAATATTGTCGAAATTATCAAAGCTAATACCAGCTACTGCCCTGCTATTGACTATAGGGCAGTGTCACTGTCACTGCATACTGTGCTGGCAGTGAGGTAGTTGAAGAAGAGTTTGGGTCATATGACGCTCATGACAGTGAAACATACTTGTACACAAGATCACGCCAGACACAATGTGTGACCAGGAGACTTAACAGTTACCGGGGATTTTTGAATTCTGGCATATGAGAATAATCAAATATTAGATAAAAAAGAAGATGGGTTCACCATGCTTGATCTTATACAAATGTACGATGGAAAGTTACAGTTTTTCACGAAAATCACTTAAAATCAATATATAAAATCATTCATTTCAAGTTCATGCAGTGAATGAAATTTTCACATCTCATAGTACAATACCAAAAAAGTAAAACTTGGAACAGTAAAGACTCTAATTTAAATGAAAAAATGTGTAACTAAATGAAATCATTTATTTTTTAACCAAATTTGCCATTATTGCGCCTTCAATTTCCAAGATTAAATGTTTATTTGACGGAATATTTAACCTTCCACCAGTATTGTAAAATTTACAAAACATTCGTAGCATAGAAGTCGTTTTTGTCTTGCTGTTTTGAAAAAAAATATTTTTCGGTAGGTCACTGTGCTCAGCCTTTCACAATTTGGTAAAATGTAGCCAGGAATTCAAAATTTGCATACTGTCTCATTATTGTCATTTTGTATGCTTTTCAGCTGGTGCCATTGACCTGGCCAGAGTTGATAAACTCAAGTCGGCTTAGACTGATAAATCCAAAAAGTCCAGTAATACACGCGCATTTAAAAATGAATCAATTTTAGAACTTGCCCTGAGAATCGGGCTCTATAAACTGCTGATAATAGGTAGTGTCGAACATCTGCGTGCAGAGCTACGTAATATAGATATGTATTTTTACTCTGCGTGCATTCCTGTTGAAATGTTGATCATATAGCCGGGAGGACTTGAAATTTTTTCTTTGGTATTGAGGAGGGATTGAAAAAATAAGATTTCAGTTGCGATTCCTCCAGCCCCCCCCCCCCCCCCCCCCCCCTCGCCAAATTTTGTGATCGCAGACTTAACATTATGAATATTTGGGAAAAATTCAGGTGATTTGTACCAAGGCCTAAATGTTTTTTTGTAGCACCTGTAGCACGCAGACTTGTCGGATAAAAGTCAGCGTAATCGGTCGCTATATGGCCATAGGTAACAAAACAAGAGGACGGTAACATGGGATGATAGTGAATAAATCTGAACCTAACAGTCAACCGACATTGAAAAAGTACAAAAACTCTAACAAGTGCTAAACATAGCGTCAATGACACTTGGCTCTCATCACAGGCGGCCAAAATACTATTAATAAGCTTATTATTGAGTTTTTCTCAGATTTCTCTATCAGTTCCTCTCCTTTTCTTCATGCTCTGACTGATCGTAGTAAATAAAATAATGATTATATAGCCTAACCTAGCCCCTTGACTCTTTATTTATTTTAAATCCCATTACAAGAAGATTTATCTCTCATATACAGATCTTGTAATAAATTAGTCAACACAACTAATTATGCTAATCTGTGGACTTATCAGAGATTTTATGGGTTGGTCAACATCGCGAAGGATAGGAAAGGTTACTAAAACTCCTTTTTCATTTTTACATCTCTATCTTTCCAATGTTGACCAACCCTTCATAAGTCCACGGATTAGCATAATTAGTTGTGTTGACTAATTAATTACAAGATGTGTATATGAGAGATAAACGTCCTTGTAATGGGGTGTAAAGTGAATAAAGAGTCAAGAGGCTAGGTTGGGTTATATAACCATTTATTTTATTTACTCCGATCAGTCAGAGCATGAAGACACAGTCCCTATATCCATAGAGGGACTGTCATGAAGAAAAGGAGAGGAACTGATAGAGAAAACAGTGAGAAAAACTCAATAATAAGCTTATTAATAGTGTCTGGGTCGCCTGTGCTTATATTTGAATCGATGTGGCAGGCCAGCTTGATTATACTTACACTTACATGTATTAAGGCATGGTTCGTGCGTCAGATTGTCTTGCCAGGAAATTTACTAACTAGATTACAATTTCAATGGAAAACAAAAGGCCATGACACATTCATAATCCTCTTACAGACTAGAACAAACTCGATCCCTGTGATCGACCCCCCGACCTTAGATTACCCCTGGGACATGTATACCTAGTTTCAAAGCAATATGATGAGTAATTTCAGAGAAAATGATTTTCTGACCAAAAATTGGGAAAATTGCCCTAAAAATACGAATATGAAAATTTCACCACAATTGGAACAAATCTAACAGAGTCCTATCCTAGGATCACGTATACCTAATTTCAAAGCAATCGCACCAACGATTTCAGAGAAAATGGTTTTTTTTTGACCAAGAATGGCGAAAATTGCCCCAAAAATACAAATATGAAAAAAATCACCAACAATTTTTAAACAAATCTATCAGAGTCCTACAAAGCAATGGAACAAGCAGCCTTAGAGATTTGTCTTTGCGCGGTTGCAGCCTTCGCCTGTCCACTTTCAATTGTCGGTGCCCTGCGGACATTGAAATTACAGCCGATTACAAAATATGTTACAGTAGCTAGGGGGTCTTGATAGAAACTTACTATACCGAGTTAAGTAGTCCAAAGTTCACACAAGGCCACATCTGCGTAAGACTCATTCAATTTCCCCTTTGCAGTCACATGATCTACATATAACGCTTATATTATTGTCAGCTCTTCGTTGATTAAACCACAATGGGCGGATCGGAGAGCAAGAAGGCTGAAGTCGTCAAGTATGAGACTCTTTTCACCTCGGGAGAGAAAGAAGAACTGAAGAGAGTTTTTGACTCGATATCGTGCAGCTGCAATGGCAGTGCAGTGAAAACAGCCTTTGGTTTGAAATGTCTTCAGGTAAACTTTTTCTGTATTGCTGTCAATGCCACGGAACCGCAGTTCCAGTTTACGCACGAGTCATATGATCAGCATCCACGTATGACATGATTGTTTATTGTATCTATCAAAAGCCTATCATTTGATTTTTATATTCTGTTTGAAACCCAGTGCAGCTCAGTCAATGTTACGTTTTATATATAAAACGTAACATTCACTGAGCTGCACTGGGTTTCAAACAGAATGTAAAAAATCAAATGATAGGCTTTTGGTATGGCGTAATTCATAAATGATCAGCAATATGTGTGTATTTGTGTGTATGCCACGGAGAGGCCTTCACCCTTTAATGCCCCCAACGTCAACATGTTTTGCGAGATCTCTATATTGTCAGCATCACGGTTGTATGTAAGGTCAGAATGTTGTTGCAATTCAAGGTTGTATTACACTGCATTGATAACTTCAATAACATGCCCTTCTCATGACCTTCACGGCCCTACCCTATGGGCTACGTCACTACTCCTTGGACGAATTCTGAGTTTGTGGGAGAATCGGACACTTTCTTTTTCCCCTTTCATGCTTGCATTGCAAACTTTTCCTTTGTTCAAAATGCCCGCATGGTGTAGTGTATGGAAATTGTACCAACACAAGGTTACATAATTTGATCACAGCTGTGATTATCTATAATTGACCATTTGATTTGTGTCTGAACTAACTGGCTATGATTTAAACCACAGTCCTGTCATATCGATTGGACTTTTTATGTTGTAGTAGGCAGATTGAAAGTCAGAATAACATTTCCACAAAAACATGTGAATGAAAATCAAGCAAACTGTATCACATAATGTCCATGTCCCAACAGAAACATTTAACTTCAACAGGCACCAGCTTATGAATTGTGTGGTAGTACACTGAAAGACTACCAGCCTTGTAATCCTATGAATGTCTAATGAATGGGCACTTCAAATCATTCTATTGTTACCATGCCAGCTTATAGTTGAGTATCTCTGAAATGACCAGAGCTCAACATATACAATCAGATAGCGTGGTAGAAGCAGTGTGAAATTGACTGAATAGAGGGACGATGCCTAAGAGTATGATGTCATGGGTTAGGAAAGAGCTTTGTTTAACTGATGATGTATTTTGTCAAAATTCTGAATTCCTGATGGACAGAATGTTCAAAATGTGTTCAAATAGTTGGCAAATTATTATTGATGGTGGTCCAAGAAGAAGAAGATTTCACATGCCTGGTGTTTTTGTCTTCATAGATGAGACAATTTTAATGCGAAAAGGAAACCAAAAATTATGAATTACAAAAGTGGCCAATTCTTCCAATTTATTATCTGACTAAAATGTAGACACTAGCCCCCTGATTGTATTAATGCTTCCTTGATGGAGTCTTCAATGAAAGATGATTGTGTACATTTTGACAACCATGGTATTTTATAAAAGGATTAGTTTGTTTTAAATATGAACAGCATGGAGATATATTTTTTGTCCTTCAATTATCACTTGACAACAATTTGTGAAGGGTGCCATGCACCCGATGGCTGTTTACATTGCCCTTTCTTTGTTGTGTACACACTGTTCTGTGCTTCCATATATAACATCTTTTGTTGCATCCATATGGACTGGGTATTACCAAAGCAATGTGATCTACAAATGTGATGAGAAAGTAGACATTTTAATTTGAAGTAAATGTAAACTGCATAGTGTGAAGTCTTTGTGATGATCAGCTTGGTAGATAAAGCTTGGCTATCAAATGGCTACAAACATTTCAAGGTGATGTGACAAAGTAAACATCAAGGTTACAGTGAATAAGTCCGTTGTTTCATTGTGATTGTAATCATGAATTCAATATCATTCAATATGAGCACATGATATTGAACCCACTAGCTTTTGGGGCTGACTAAAGTCAATCAACTCTACAGTCCAAAACCTGCTTTGTAAATCAGTCTCATTGTACAATTATATAGAGTTAAAAGGCCATACAACAAAAGAGTCTCATGTATATGAAGTAATGGTACTTGAATTGTAGCAAAAAAGAGATTGGATCGTTGAATTTTCCATCATCAAAATTAATTTTGATTTGTTTAACTGACCTTTATTTTCACTATCAATGAATCATTGTAAAATAATTGAACTGATATGAAATGTTGATGGTAATCTAGAATTTGTATTGTCCTCTATTTATGCAAATTGGATTTTTTAACATACTGCACAAATTTGGTCATTTCATTTGTGTTACAATCTCTTTGCAGAGTGTCGTGATATTTCATGGTCCCTACACAAAGGACTGTGGAAGTCTCGATGTGTAATTGCTATAATCAGTCATATGAGCCAGTCTTCAAAATATTTATTGTTTACATTACATCTGTCCCAACTGAAATTTTGGAAAATGTGGTAACAGTTATAAAAACACTATAGGATAGGAAGGGCAAATCCATAGAGAATAATGTTGATGAACCAAAGGCCTGAGATCCTGCAATGTCTTTCAAAGATCAAAGCCACCATTTAGCTTTTGTATCCTTCCCATGATGCACTGGTTCTCTGGACTACGTCTTGCATGGCAGAATCCAGAAATCAAAAGTCCCGGATTTGTCTTTCAGTGATGGTGATGATTGGAAGTTTGGGAAGGATGTTGAGTTGGATAGATGAAAATATTGCAATATGATAGACAGGTGGTTGAGTGGGTAGTGTGCAATATGAATGTCAGTGAGAGAAAGAAATTTCATATGCATTTTTGAAGAGGAAATGTGTATATGTACCATTTGATCGTCTTATTTCATTTGAAAACAAACACATTTTCTCCTTCTTCCTGTAAAACATTGTGAAATACAAAGCATTAGACTTGACACACAAAAAAAAGTTGTTTGCGATATGCAATGTTATTCATTGTTGACAAATGAAATGTTTGGCGTTCCATTTTGTTCTTTATATGACATCAGACATTACACATACAAAAGCTGTGTTGACAATTTGAAGACTAGGCAATCCAAGATGTCAATAGGTAGAAAAACAAACTATGAATTTCAAACACTTCAGAAAGTTAGACTAACAGAGCCTTACCATAACATTACCGTAATATTTTATCTTTGCAGGATTATGTTGGCAATCGGTTGTCGGAGAAGATCACTACAAGACTACATCAGGAGATGTGTAGTGTTCTAGGCACTGATGAGAAGCATTCCATTGTTACCATGGAGATGTTCTGTGCTTCCATGGCGTTGCTGCTCAAGGGAACTGCAGAAGAGCAGAGTGCAATCATCCATCACCTAGCAACGGAAAATAGAGAAAGTGTGACAGCGCAGGAAATGTATGAGGTATACAGTGTCATGTTCAAACTCAAATTATGTAAATTAAATTTCAGAAGAACCAACAACGATGTCAATTCTTTGTCTATTTTGATGTAAAATCACGATTTCTCAACCATCACAGTTTACCAATGAAGAACTTCTTTTGAAGAAATTTGTTTGGATTTGTTTATTAACTGTTGACCAGTCCAGTTCAAATTTATGTTAATTTGCAAACTACAATTGTAATTTTTTATATTTTATGATCTTTCTCAAAAGTTTATTTTACTGTAGTTACTGGTAAATGGAAAAGAATCAGTACTACTGTGTGAGTTGCAGACCTGTAATTTTTGCATTTGTCTGACTATCAAATGACAAAATCCCCTTTTGAAAAACTTTCCACATATGTAATACATACATATTATATATCTTTGTGTCCATTCCAGTTTGTCAGTGATATAATCCACTACATTGAAGATGCAATGAAATCAACCATTGCTGCCAAGAACTGGCATTTAGTAACCACTGCAGAATCTAACAATAGATTTGCCAGGTATCTTCTCAGAGACCTCTTCTGGAGAGGTAAGTCTTCAATAAAAATGTCTTAGACATCAAATTATCCTGATCAAATAATACCTATTTTGTGATAATTAATTATACAGACCGAAAGTTGTAACATGAATCAAAATAACTTACTGATTAAAAACAGAAAACATTCCGTAACCTAAATAACTTGATAGTCTTTCATGATTAGAATTTATTTAAACAAAATTGATTCTTGATCAGTTAGTAAGCCAGTGGACATGTATTTTGAAACAGACTTGTCAGGGAGGACTCTAGCAACACAGACTGAACAACGCTAGATCTATCTTTGGTACTGTATAACTTCTAAAATAGCATCAGCCATATTGTAGAGGATCTATGACTTTCACAATTAGAAACAATTTGTCAGAAAAGATGGCATTATCATATTGCTGTGTGCTTATGTTTCTGTTGTTTACTTCCTTTCTCAGATAGAAAACAAAAACCAAACTTATCAGGTATGATGTGAAATATTCAAGTTTGTAGCAATCATACCATGCCCATTGACATTCAACAATACTCATTACTTTTCATCAGTTAGGGATCACCATTGATGCTGGTAGATGCCAGACTGCATTCTGCCTGGTGCCAACAACCTTCACGGTTTGCTGGTACTAGCAGTGGCATCATGTGTAATCATTCTTCAATGCCAAAAATATTAAAATAATTGCATTTCATATGACATGTCAATACATTACGACATAAATAATCCATGTGTGCAAGGGAATCAAGATTGTTTTAAAATTTCAATAATTTTAATGGCTTTTTGTGGATAAGGTGATAATTCAGCATCAGATATTGGTTCATTGTCATTGATTCGTCTACTGTAATTCATTACCTATCCACTGTCAATACACTGTAAAACACTTTGAATTAGCAGCATGCATTTTAGCGTTTTTGAATTTTCAATTAATTTAGCTGAAAAGACATCCTAACCATGGTAAGTATGGGAAAAGGTTTAAATTAGCTGAATTTTAATTAGCAAATTGTCAGACTCTAAATTTGCTAAAAAAGGATGCTAACTAAAAGGACGTGTTTTACATTATTTATTTCTTAATATGCCATTATGTGCCACACTAAAGAATTTTTGTCAATTTGTCAATTTTTTATTCTTTCATTTTTTGTTATTTTCCAGATGAAGCATCAAGTTTTGACTTACCAGAGAAATCTTACACAGAAGAAGACATTGACGTATGGTTGAGTTCCAGACCCTATTTTTCTCAAGTCCTCACTGTAGTCTTCAGATATGCATTGAAATTCCAGCAAGATCAGGTAAGAATTTATCTTAAACTTTACAGACAGACACTCAGATAAATTAAAGCTGTGTAAATATAATGTTAAATTCAACTGGAACATTTCTAAATGGTAGATATCAGAGTTTAATTTAGAAAAGTTGCTTCAGAGGCTGAGTAATTCTGACAGCCAAAATATATAGTCAGCTTAAGTGAGTAAAGTTTACTCACCGCAGTGAATGTCTAGATCTTTATTAAATTTTGATGCCATCTCATCTTTTTCAGTAAAGCTGCAACTTTTGATACTTGTTCATTTTTCAGAGTATCTTTTGTGTCTTTTGATACACAATTTTGTTCTCATCTTTCAATCACGCTGTAAAAATTTGAATTTGCTGTTGTGAAAAATGCAATAATTTCTGAGTTTTCAAATTAATTTGAAAATAGAATTGACACATATGATGAAAAAGGAAGTAAAACCGAGTACCTTACATGCCATAGTCATTTAAAGGATTGTCTTGATTCGTTGCAGATTGAAGAGGGAGCTAGCAGTGCATCCATCGATTCCACCGCCATTTACCAAGAAGCTGCAGTATTTCCAGTCTGTCAGGATGTAAACTTTATGTGGAGTAAACTCAACAGTATTCTTGACATTCCATCGGTGTTGTTCCTCAATCATCACTTACCACAGAAACTCAAGTCTGAATGGAGATTGCTGTTCTCAACTCGACTACACGGAGAGAGCTTTGCGACGTTTTTCCAAGACATCAGTGACAAAGGACCAAATATAATAATCGTTAAAGACACAGATGGTCATGTCTTTGGAGGATTCGCATCAGAAACTTGGCTCTCTCAGGCTAATTTCTATGGTGAGATTTATATTATTTCCTAAAAATTCACAAATATGAAGCATTTTCTTTTGTAGTAGTTTCTGCACAAATCTGCATCTTTAAGATCAATCACACTGACTCTGCTATTTTGCATATCATTAACACAAAGGTCAACGCACTGCAAGTAAGTTCAATAGCAGATTTTGGTCTCCTGTTTGCAAAAGAATTCACAACTTGCATATAAAGACAATACTTGTTTGGTTGTAGAGGCTCTCAAACTCTTAAACACAATGGTATAATACAGAGTTGATATAGAACAGTTTGTCAGTGTAAGTAATTAATTTATTACATGCCTCATATGTCAAGGTTTAGCTTCATTATAGATAATGATATTTTTCTATTAGTAAACAGGTATTCAAATACTGTTGTTGTGTTTCAATTTCAGGAAATTCGAGTTGTTTTCTCTTTAGTTTATCACCGTTTATGGATGTATATATGTCAACAGGAAGCAATGCAAATTACATGTATGTCAATCAAAAACAACAAACACTGCCGAATGGACTGGTAGGTTATATTAGTATCTTTATGTGTGCTTTCAACTATGATTGTAAGTATGTGAGTATGTTGTGACTGTGTGTGTGTGTGTGTGTGTGTGTGTCAGTCAGTATGTACACTATTTGAAATATATTTTCAGTGCTTTAGCAGTAGTGTAATATACCAACTTATTTACTTATCTATTCTTTTCTAGCCTGTTCGTACATAATGTGGAAAAAATTAGAAGATGAATTCTTACAATAT
This sequence comes from Ptychodera flava, assembly GCF_041260155.1. NCBI lineage: Eukaryota > Metazoa > Hemichordata > Enteropneusta > Ptychoderidae > Ptychodera > Ptychodera flava. Next base: position 37,086,470 of record NC_091940.1, read on the forward strand.
AAAATTTAACAATTATTGATTTACATGACATTATTCATATGATCGGGGCAGTGATGATTGCTTTTTATTTATCATATTTGTGTGGGTTATTACATTCATTTGTTGTTTTCAAATGGTTCAAAGTGAAAGTTGAATGTCATTGTCATGTCTATGTAGGATGGAATGTGGTTACAAATAGCATGTTGAACAGTATACTGGTATCTGTTCAGTCAGAAGACGAGAAATTGACATTTTTGATTGCTCAGAAATTTTTGGATTACCTACTAGGAAATTTTCACTGATAGGCAGCCATGTTTGTGAAGTTTTTTGTTGCAAAACAGCCAGCAAAAATTTGTGAATAGTTGGACATTTGATTTGAATAGTTGGTCATTTAGATGAGTGTATTGCATTCAGCAGGGCTATTCTGGTAGTTGACGTCACTTTGAGCTAAATCAGTCATCAATTCAATTTTCTCCACACAGGGAATGGGAGGTCAGTTCAACTACTTTGGTCTGTGGTTAGATGCTAATTTTGGCACAGGTCACAGCAAAGCCGAGCCCAAATGCAGGACTTATGACAGCCCACAACTATCCAAGGAATCAAACTTCAAAATTGATGTACTGGAAGTTTGGAGAGTGGGACCACCTCCACCAAAACCTGATGTAAGAATATTGCCTTTCTTTCTGAAGATAAACACATCAGCTAAATGCTTGCTGTTTATGTTCAGAAAAACAATTATGCGTCTGCACTTTAAAGCCCCAAACCAGCAGTCTGTATGTGAATACAAATGATGCAAAAGCAGTGTTATTGGTGATCAAAAACTGTGAAATCTTCATCATATTGTTTGAACTCTAAGGCAAATTGTTATTTGCTGTTATTTCAATCCCAGATCGTTTGATGATTTGTCAAATTGTCAAATATCTATTTTCCTCAATTCCATCGACTCACTGCTGGCTACTTTTAGTGATTCATAATCATGACTTAATCATGACTTTATGATAGGTGCATTTTTTCATCAAAGTTTTTGAATTTGTCTTTTGTTTTTCAGGAAGAGGAAGAAGGAAGGCCCAGCATATTGGACGCAGACCCTGAAGCAACTGCCATATTGGAACTTATTGGAAAGGAAAGAAAGAGTGAGGGATTACGTGACAAAGATCCAACTGCTGATATTCCAGAAGTCAAAGATTTACCTCCAATGTAACGTTTGGCAAGACTTTAGTGTTTAGGCTAGTCAACAGTAAAGCCTTTCAATGCTAGGAATGAAGTTATATTATTTATCAATTGATTTAATGTGACATATAAAATATCACTCACAGTAAAACATGGTAGTGCTTAGACTAGTTGACATATTACAGGTTGGCACTGCTGAGATATATGTACAAAATAGATGACAAAGTACAAAATAGATGACAAAAATAGTATCTTTACAAACTCAGTGTTCATAAAGCACAAGTAAAAAATACAAGAATGATCCAGGACCATGAGATGTTTTGTTTAGTCACACAAATTTAGCGTTTACATCATTGTTATTTAATCAGTAATTTAATATTAAAATTTACAAAAAAAGTTTACCTCATTTGAGATTTTGATGAACAGTGAATCTGTACTTCATTTGAGATTTTGATGGACAGTGAATCTGTACCTCAGTTGAAATTTTAATGGACAGTGAATCTGTACCTCAGTTGAAATTTTGATGGACAGTGAATCTGTACCTCAGTTGAGATTTTGATGGACAGTGAATCTGTACCTCATTTGAGATTTTGATGGACATCTATCTGTACCTTAATATTACGTATACTGATATTTCTGTGTGTAGGTCTATGTACAGCTAATGGCAGTGCCTGAAACACTATAAGCATGGCCATTAGCTACATACAGACCTGAACATACAGAGCTGATGTCCTGAGTTATGTTTTCTTGCCAGTGTTGTGAACATTCCCTAAATACAATGCTGTGTTGTCAGCTTGTAGGAATCTTTGATCATATGGTAGACACATGCTAATAGTGGGTGGAGATATCACTCTGGGTGGGGTACAATTTTGTAGATGTATAGTAAAACATTCCCTTATATTGCTAGAGGCATATTTTCATGTTAAGGAGTAATTTGCTCTTTTTGCAAACAGTCCATGTTGCAGTACTTTTCATTTTTTCCCCCAAAGTGTAGAGCTAGAATTTCTTCGGAATTCTCCTGAAAAGGATGAATTTGCAAAATAAACATCCATGATGCATGTTAGACATTTATGCAGGATGTTAAAATTTATATTTAAAGGAGAGCAAGTGTAGCTTGCAGCAAATGTTCTGTAATTTTGTTCCAATACACAATGTATAATATGGTATGTTGAAACAGTGTAGCCGGTCAACTCATACTATTGTGTGCCTGGTTCATAGTGGTATAGTTGTTGACTGTTCAATTTTAGTTCAGACATGCTGTCCAGTCTTATAGCCAGTGTATACTTCATAAAATGAATTAATCCACCACTGAACCAAGAGAGTTCTCTTTGATGATGAACATTTCAAGACAAAAACTGTAAATACGAGGGCACACTGGTCATAAGCTATCTTTATCTATGTGCATTGTACAGTATGTTGTATGGACTTGTGCACCATTCAAATATCAGGTATTTTCTTTGTACACAATGTGAATACCAAGTATTTCACCATTCATACATCAGCAACTCAAATCGCATAGATGCTGTGTGCTCCCACAGCCCTGCAAGGTACAGCTGCTCACCATATCAAAATGATATTAATTTATAAGCAAGCGTATTTTACATCTGAGTATATTTTTCATTCTCTTTAGACTTGTACCGGTAGATTTTTTTTTGATAATTGATGAGCATTTGATGGCAAAAATAATTGCAAATGGTCCATGCTGCAGTACTCTTCATTTCTCGGCTTTTTGGAGAAATTAATTTGCTTTCAACGAAGAAATCTTTTCACAGTATTTTCATTGATATCTTCCTAAATAGCAAACTTTGTAGGAATTCTCATTCTTTGATGTCATTCATAATACTTTTGTATACTACTTTGGGATATTGATTAGTTTTCTATAGACAGCACACTTCAACACGACCTGAGACGTTTCAATAAACTGCCCATTTGACATTGGAGAAGACAGAACTCTTTATCTGTGCACACTGCTGCAACTGTCTTTCACTATCTTCAGTACAGCTCACTAAGGTGGATGGCTGCAAAATTGAAAAATATTGTCTTTTTCTTTACAATGCAAAATTGTGTTTTAAGGAGAAAGAAATATGACTAGAAAAGTTTGAGTTCCCATCAGGCTTGTGGAAATACATAGAATTATGTTGTAGTGTCGATTTATGCAGCCCAAATTCCAAGCCCAAGCCCAAGCACTTAGCCGGTAAAAAGTAGAGATAATCTGATTAGGACTCAAGCATTGCCATTTCCTTTCAGTTAAGAATTCTAAAACATTTCTTTGTGAATGATTTTTAGATGCATGAAGACACAGTCAGGTTTCAAGCCCAAGGAAAATACATAATGAAATATTTTATCCAAAGGTGCTAATCAAAAACTGCCGAGTCATCAGTTTTTCACAGGTTCTTCTGTAAACAAACAAATAATCTTGCCATTTTATCTTGAAATCCAGAATGGCATCCTTTTTATGAATACAGTTTGAAACTGGCTGCTCTTAATAGGTCTTCTGTGAAGTTCAAGAAAATGACAAAATTTCAGTTTTGTTTCTGATATTTCTACATACAGGTGTCAATGAAATTAGACAACATTACACTGCTGGTAGTGGGGATTAGAATTAAGGGCAACTCATGCAAATTTGATGTAATGAAAGGAAGTTAGTAGGGCTGTTGTCCAGCCTTTAATGTAAAATGACATTTTCATCATAAGGTCATTAGCTGATCAAATTTTAGCTTTAGACCTCATCACCCGTGAAAACTTATTTAAGAAACTTGAAATTTGATTTGTGTATTTATTTCAACAATTTGAAGTGCAATGTTAGTAATTCTGTAATGACGAGTCATAATGTAGAATAATTGGCTTTGATGAAATCACTTCTCTGCTAAATCAATTGACTGAATGTACTTTAGTCATTAATGAAGCGTGACAATTCCAAAATGGTGCTACTTATGGCAATCGAAATTGATTAAAACACATTCAAGTGAAAAATGACTGTTTTCATTAAAAAAAATGTCATGTGATATATTTTCATGTTAACACTGATTTGAGTATTCAATGCACAACTCAGATTTTAGTCAGAAATTGCACTTTAATCTTAGTGATAGACCAGTTCACAACTTTCAATAGATGTAGTAATTTAAAAAAAAATTATGATTCAGAAATAGCAATTTATTGATGGAGATCTTTGATTTGTTTTCTATAGAAGCATTGTGCAGGCATGTACATGTATTTGCACTAAGGTTGTATCATTATTGGGTCGGTCTTGGAAGTAAATCTTGGTTTAAAATCTCTTTTGTGAAACTATGAAACACTGCACTTATTTGTACCAGTGAACTGAACAAGCATCACTGACTTGTAAATTTAAGTGTTGTAGAAATTTATTTCACAGCTTTCTTTGACAAATTACTGTTCAGGTGTGTAAATCAGAATACAATGATTATAATGATAGGGACATTCCTATGTGTGATGTAATAGTATTGACTGTGGACAAAAAGGACTTCTGATGTGCAGCATTGAATAAGCTTTTTCTCTGATTGGTCCATTGTCACTATTTACAGCGACTTAGGGAGTCTATTTGTATTGTTTTAACTATATTGGTGAGATTCAGCTACCCAATTGGATAACAGCTTATTCAATGCTGCACATTAGCCCAAAAAGGATTCTAGTCAATCTTTACTGATGTTATTTCACCAGGGTCAAAGGTGAATATGAAGATGCACAGTGTAGGGTTTATACCTTTAATGTTGAACAGAAATTCTGGAGCTTCCATAGCAACATATCATTTACAGCACAAGCTGTAAAACTATGCATTTCAAATCTGTTTTCTTGTTTAGAAATATGCAAGAAACTTTTGTGCAAAGCAATGCAGACATTTACATGAATAATATTGTATAGTATCTGAATCTATGAATTCCTGTCAGCAAAATTAGTTACCATGGGTCAACAGATGCTAAATTACGGATCTTACAGAGAATATGTTTTTGTTTATTGACTTGGTGGTAACTGCAGAGTCAAATGTATATTTCATCATGTACATGTACATTTTGAAAAATTTTCAGCTGCAATGTCTGTGTAAGTTTCCTGTTAAGAAACCTGTTGTAAGCTTATAGTAGAGTAGACAGAGTACAGTATGTGTATAAATATTAAACTTTAAAAAATATGAGCAATGTACTTGACTTTAAGAAACCTGATCTTCATTTGTGACAGAGGTTTGAGAATATAATATTACAGGCAGTAATTGGTATTGGGTTTATGAAGGTTCATACAGTGGCATGGTTGCTGCTATGCATCTACAAACTTTGGGTAAAAAACCTAAGAGAACTCCTGTCACTTTATAGATTACTATCTCCAATAAACAGCAAATTAATGTAAAAGTTGAAGGTGTATTGATGTAAACATGTGTCCTAGAAACTCCTCGCTAAAAACATTACTGAAATTAGAAGATTGCTATCATTGTTGGCTTTATTGTTTCTTTTAAAATAAACAATATTCCAAAGCATGTTTCTTTGTCTTGCAACACACTTATTGAAGAGCAAATACCATTCTCCTGTGATGGTCAAACCCAAACAAGTCTAGCATCTCTCCAGTATTTCTGTTCCCTTAAACTACTGAACACCACAGAGATCCTAGACTAAAACCAAAACAAAAGAACATGACACTTTCAATAACATAACAGTAATTTTTAAATAAAATATTTATTCGTAATTTACACACATTAACACTAGAAATAAGAGACAAGTGAAAGCTGCATTTTATACATATACAATGAAAGTTCCCATACATGTACAATGGAAGTATGCATCTCAAATTGTTATTAACTTACGCTCAATGACAACAAAAACAGCAAAGCTGACCAGGAATGAATCTTAAAGTCTCTAAAAGCATCTTGTTGGATGCAAAGTGTGGCGCTGCCCTTTGCAATGAAGTTTAATATTCAAAGTTTGCTGTGCAAAGCCGTAGGACCTTTCTCTGTCACGCCGTTGAGGGCGCATCACCAAAGGCAAAGATAACAAGCATCAATATCATAACAAAAAAAAAAAAGCATCATGGCAAAAGCAGACGCTATGAGATCAGACAGCGAAGAGTAAGTCTGTAGTCATTCACAACATTGATCTGACAGGACAGAACTTTTGTCATCATTTTACATGAAGGGTAGTGTGTTTAAACATTTTGAAGGACTTGAAGCTAAAGATCAATGAACAGATCAGAACTCAATGCACTAGAAACTTCCAACGGCAACCAATATGTATGTCATGATTTGTCAAGTTACAGTCACATGGTATACATCATTTTTGTGCTGATACATGCAAAGAGCCAGCAGATGATTTTTGGTTTCAAAAACTGTTGACCAGTTCACAGTAAGTTTGAAAGTGCCATCTACATATGCACACATTTTAGAACATGTAAACGAAGATGGGAGTGTTATCTGTAACCGAGGAAATTCCCGATTTTTCAGTGAGAAAATTGGATGAGGATGTGTTAAAACATAGATATTGAATGGCCACAGTTAGGTAATAGCATATGTTTGTGTTCCCTCAGGCCTGCAAGTTGCCAAAAACAGTCTGTTTCTTTCATCCTATGGCCTTGTCAAACAGAATGTTTTGTGGTTACTCTCAGGCCCTTGGGCAATTAAACATATGGTGTTATCTTCATGGTAAGTCAATATGTGTACCACAAAAATCAATTTTGCTATGATGTTGGTTAATACATGGCCAGTGGCTGATAAGACTTCTACACGGCTATGTAAATGTGTCATTCCTGTTATTTTGGTTGATACTCAGATTGAAACCACATACACCACCATGGCATGCAAGAGTGAAGATTAAACTTTTTCACCCAGATTCCCTATAAGCAGGTCTGTAGTCACCATTGATAACAATGGGTTTGAGTTAAAACATGGTTGTGATAGGGTCAAGTTGACACAAACATGTCAAACTATGTGCCGTGGGCAGGTGACCATTTGCCCGACGTCAGGAGGGCAAATGGTCACCTGACCTGAGGGTACATAGTCCCATGATTAGGCTGTGCTTTTATTACATGCCTCTCTAACATAATTTTCACTCCAAATATTTAGGTTTATTGGCAAATGATAATCAAATGCTCAATTTCCATCTTAGATGAAAATCTGTTTAAAAATGGAACAAATTTCATCATTGAATGGCGCACTGATATATTTAAACCATAGTCATGCGGTTTATCAAGTTTTTATGCAAAATTTTCCAAAAATCAGATTTCCTATGCAAAACATGTAATTTCAATATTTTTACATCCAAAAGTTGTCTAGTTGAAAATAGTTCCAGTTCACTTTTGTGACGTCATTGACTAGTTACCTTGAATACTATGGAGTGTGTGACATACGATATACAAGGCATGTAATAAAATCACTTGTAGCTTAGGGAGTCATACAGTGTTGGAGTTATAGGGCAAACATAGTTAGAGGCCCTTCAGGAAGACTGTCTTTAGTTTTTATCCAAAGGTTTGTGTCCTAACCTTTCCTCATTCCACAGCTGACATGGATATCATTCAATTATAAAGACAACGATGTACATATTAAAATTGTACTTATTGTTTTCCATCTGAGTAAATCTAAACCAAAGAAGAACAAAATAATATCATTTATCTCATTGCTTTAAGAAATAGACAAATAAATAGTGCTTACATAAAGCTTTAATTAAACAAGCGACCTAGCGGCCGATATAGCTCCGCTGTGTTTATGTACAGAATAACTATTTTTGACACATGTTGATGAAGAAGGTGGAAATCTTTGATAACTCAATGCAGTGGCCAGAAAAAAGTGGCTAAAATAAGCTGCAAAAATACAAAATTGAAGATTTTGAATATATCACATCCGATCATCCCTAAGAACATGTCAACCAAAGCTATCTGATGAGTAGTTTTTTGAGAATAAAATATTCTGACCAAAAATGGCAACAATTGCCCCCAAAAATAAAAATTGCAGATTTCATCATAATTTCAAAGTATCACACTTAGTTCATATATAGAAACCTGTATACCAAATTTCAAAGCTGTTAGACCAGTACTTTTTGAGAAACGCATTTTTAGACCAAAAATGAGAAAAATTGCCCTAAAATTCAAAATTGCAGATGTCATCATTATTTCAATAAATATCATTTAGTTAATCTGTGGAAACCTGTATACCAAATTTCAGAGCTATCAGATGAGTAGTTTTGGAAATACACATTTTTTGACCAAAAATGGCAAAAATTGCCCCAAAAATACAAAATTATAGATTTCATCAGAAATTCAATATATATTACTTAGTTCATCTATAGAAACCTGTATACCAAATTTCAAAACTATCAGACCAGTACTTTTTGAGAAATACATTTTTTGACCAAAAATGGCAAAAATTGCCTTAAAATGCAAATTTGCATATTTATGCACAATTTGAACAAATCTGAAATAGATCATCCCTAGAAACATATGTACCAAATATAAAAGCTATCTGACCAGTAGTTTTGAAGATTTTTAAAGATTTTTTTACCAAAAATGACAAAAATTGCCTTAAAAATACAAATATGCAAATTTCACAACCATTTTAACAAATCTGATTTAAGTCACCCTAAGCAAACTGCATATCAAATTTCAAAGCAATCGGACGAGCGGTTTCAGAGAAGAAGATTTTTTTACCAAAAACACCAAAAAATGCCCCAAAAATACAAATATGCAAATTTCACCATGATTTGAACAAACTGAAGTGAGGTCACCCCAAGTGAACTGCATATAAAATTTCAAAGCAATTGGACTTGTGGTTTCAGAGGAGAAGGCAATTGTTGACGGACGACGACGGACGACGGACGCCGGACGACGCCGGACGCCGGACGCCGGACGACGACGGATAATCAACCTATTTGATAAGCTCCGCGTCGCTGACAGCGGAGCTAAAAATACCGTCAATGACGCTGTACCTTCTCTAATGTGTGGCCAGGTCAGGTAATTGGTTGTTGGCATGGAGTTGTTGGTAAATAGTTGATGATGTAGGGGCATGAGGTGGGATATGGACCCAAAGAACCCAAAAGATGATTAAATACATCAATCAAAAAAATTCTAAGCTACAGTATAAACTGCCTAAAGATAGTTCAATGTGGAAATAAGTTAAATAATTCAGAAATAAGAATTAACAGTCCAAAATAGTAATGACGCACTTCCTTACTGACCTGAGTGCATGTGAAATACACAACCTGGCATCTGTAAATTAAATGTATACCAAGTGATCATTTTAAGTCACTTTTAACTGTTTTTAATGGATTTTCCAAAGAGTCCTGTGGAAATGATGAAAAACGCTTATCTGGTCTTGTGTTTGTAGAACCTCATGGCTGATAATTGTCATAGTATTGAAAAAAAATTGAAAGTGAAGAAATTACTGTTTTTAATAGGCATATTTTCCTTGAAATACATGACCGTGTAAAGAATATATGCTAAAAGTGTTTAAGAGTAAATTTCTTTTCAAAAAATAATTTAATCTGTGACCAAAGGATTTTTATTCTTTGAGTTTACAAATTCAAACATTGCAATTTGTAATGACTGAAAAACAAAAAAAATTGGCAGAATTACAGTCTTTGTGATGTAAAATTATGGGTTGACATCACGATAACTGTTAATCTGTTTGAAGTACTAATATACTTTAATTTAAAAAAGAAAAGTTCATGCAGAAACGGTAAAATATATTGCCAGCAATGTAGTGTTAATTTTGACTTTACATCAAAATATGCCTTTGCTGGATACCAAATATATAGGGCGAAATATTAAAATCAGCCATGTTCAGCAAAATCCACACAACAGCATTGATTCTTTTCTAATTTGATTTGATTTGCTTATGTTATCCTTGTATGACAGTCAGTACAATATGGAACTTGAAGACAACACAGTGAATAAGTATGCTGTAAATGAAATGGTGTGGCTGCATCCATATGCAGCAATAGGAGTGCCTTTGTCTCTCACCCCTCATTTCCAACCTGTCCCATCCCTAAAAAAATAGTTTGGTCTTATATTTATGATGTTAATAATTTCTGTATTTGTTAAAATGTGCGCATCTCAAAAACTTTTGATCATAAACATTTTCATTGTTTTTTATAGCTGACCAGTCAGTTAACCTGTTTATTTTGAATATTTGCGCATTTTTCCTCAGTATTTGACATTTTCTGAATACCTTCTTATTCAGTTTGTCATTTTCTAAAAGTTTAAATGCTCCATTGTGTGGTCAAGCTTTCCACAAGCATCAAATGTGGTACTTCATATAGGAGGGTCTGCCTCTAGAGGGCGGGCATCATGAACAGTCTTTGTTGGTTAATTCCTCCACGTAAACTTCTGATTGTACTGTAAACATTGAACATGGCCGACGTCCGATTTTCCTGTCTAAAACTTTCACTCATTTTCGTTCATATGACTCTGAAACTCCAGGAAACGATTGGGAAGAAAGGGTTATCTTGAAATATTGAGGTACTCGCCGATATTTTGCAAAATTAAATGAGAAAAATGCAAGGAAAATGCCGACAGGCTTACACAATGACAGTTTTCAGACTCGGAGGCATATGATCATCTCTGCAGATTATGCAACAGGCCCAGATCACGTGAGGCCATGAGGGGATATCCACGCAACTCAGTACCAAACACTAGCGCTCACAGAGTGAGCAAACACAAAGTGAGTACCCCTAACGTCAGCTCAGTAGTCTGTAATAGATTGTAGTCAACTAAGAAACCTTGGAGAAAGGCTAAAAATTAACACTGTGGCTATGCCGCTAAGTCCCTTTTGATTTTTGTCATAGCTCAAAATCGTTCTCCCACACCTCAACCTGAGCCATGAACACCCCCACCAGTTTATGATATGACCCATCACAATGGCATGACGTCAACGGATCTTGACAGACGGCAGTCTTGACAGACGGAAGTCTTGACAGCAGCATACTGGTTTTCAACTCTAATACCTTCTCTGTCTATAAATAGACACGAGAAGGTAAGACGTCAACGGATCTTGACAGACGGAAGTCTTGACAGACGGAAGTCTTGACAGCAGCATACTGGTTTTCAACTCTAATACCTTCTCTGTCTATAAATAGACACGAGAAGGTAAAAATTGGAACATCTCTGATTTACACATACTTCATACTGAATAGTTTTGCTTGATCTGATACGACCTAAAAGACAATATTCCAAAACCCATGACCACATTATCCCTACCTGATACTACCGATATATGTTTTAGAATGCTTCTTATGATCAAGTTCCCCTAGAGAGTAGCTGCAATAATTGTAGCCTTGGTTGTTGGTGGGGATTGGGCTTCTGTCGTGTGGCTCGTGCCTTGCCCCAACCAAGGCATGAGCCGCACGACAGAAGCCCAATCCCCACCAACAACCAAGGCTACAATTATTGCAGCTACCCTAGAGTGATGTTGAATGGTGAGTGATATTGATATTCTGACATGATCTTAAGTCACAGATGTGTGGAAAGTGTCCTCCACTTCTCACTTCATTTTAAAAAGTCACTATGAACCATTTGCATAGCATACCAATTTGAATTCATATACTTGATAGTATAAGTTGGGTTTTCTGCAGAATTCAATCAAAGAGACTGAAGACAGGGTAACCCTCACTGAACTAATTATTTTGTTCATTTCCAACAGTTGTCACTGTTACTAAATAAGTTTTCTTACTTGATTACTTAGCAAGAAAGACTGAGATATGTTGCTTAAGGGCGCTCTTTGCACTGAAGAGGTGGGATAGCAAGGATCAACAGATCTAAACTGGTAAGATAGAGCTATGTTTGATGTATCTGCCGGTTTTTTTCTGTACAGTATGTAACATAAGAGTTCCTAGATCTACTCCCTACAGTAAGTTGAAATACCCGGTATTAAACATGTCAACACAACCTGTATGTTTGTCTATGGTGTTGTCATTGACAACTAAACTTTAAGTCAGGGCTAGAAATCATTTGTGAACCATAACATCGTATATTGTAAACAATTCTTTGTGTCCAAAGGGCTTATAATTTGCATTTCAATATACTTTAAGGAGATGGAAAAAAACAATATTTGTTTTCTGGAAGCAAAATTTTGAAACAAATTATTAAAAGTGATAGCCGTTGTCCCATTAATCACATTGACAGCAATTTGTTGTCACCACAACCAAGACCATTGGTACATCAATATTTACATACACTGTGTAATTTCATATTGCACATTTGTTACTTCTTAAGAAAATGTCTCAAAATTACTCTAATTTGTACTATCATTCAACACATACTGTTCACAAGAATTGCTTAAGAATGTAATTTAACTACAACTCTTCTCTTAAACTCAATATAATTATCAGAAGTAAAAAATAAAACTTTGAAGACTTAGGCTCATCAAAAAAAACACTGGTTTGATTATTTCAAGGGTGGATATTATTCTACACTTGTTTATTTCCTGAACATTTCTGAAGATCAAAATTGCAAATCTCAGAATACTGATGATTTTACAAATTAACGCACTTCATCAAAATGTTGCACTGTGTTGCATGTTGTTCTTGAAGCCTGGGTATTTGTGAAGAGGTTCTATGTATACTGGTCTATCTGACTGCATTTTTGCCTAATGCAGAGCTGAAAGAACGCAGGTCTTCCTGATTGATGAGTTGGGTTGTTTTCTTGCACGGCATTTGTACTTCTGATCCTGATTGGATAAAATTGCCAACAGTTGCTATGACACAACTGTGATCTACAGTAAACTGCATCCATAGTAACCAGAATACAACAAACAGATGTCTGACCACATAATCCGTGCTGAAGATGGATATCCTAAGTACATTTAACCAATTGATGCATTTCCAAACATGTTACCCACAATGCATTTCCTAACACAGTCCACCAGCGTACTCATCTTCTTCTTCTTCTTGGTGTCTTGTGTCGTCTGCTCCTGGATCAAGAGATGCAGTTTTCTTTCCACCCCCACCACCACCAGGTACACGTATACTCTTGGCTAGTTTGGCATACTGAGAAAAAAAAAAGAAAACTTTTACTGTCATAAATAAGTTGGCTGTAAAGTTTTTTGCTTTTCCTGGAAACTAAACACAATTTTTGATAATTATAAGGTTGTTGACAAACATTATTTTAAAGGCCGATGAGCTGCAACTCTGCAAAACTTGTACTAACCTCAGGGTACCTCCAAGTTACTCGGATATTTATTGCAATCTGCAAATCGAATAATAGAGTCATTAACTTAGCAGAATAGGCAAGAAATTGAACAGTTTTTGTTCATTTTAAAGTTCCCCCCATTTTCAAAATCTTGCCATGTTAAATGAGAAAAACTGAAAATTTTTTGTCAAAGTTGAGTAAATCCCTTTCCCGTCCTTTAAGTGGGTTGCACCATGTTGTATTTGTAAAGATTCAAATGTGTACATGCACCGTTTATGCTGTTTATTGAGCTGTATTGAGGCAGCCATATTTTGGTGCGGCACCCGTTTATTATTTGTCTTACTGAAAGCTCCCCATGCAGTCTCACTCAGTGGATAATTATACTTGAGTAATCATCTCTGAGTAGGAACATCTCTATGAGCTGATTTTAATCTAAATATAAAATCATGAAAATAACGTTAAAAGTTACAGCTCATGTGCCTTTAAGAAGGAAATACGGTTGGACACTGTACTCTCCGTTTTTGCTTGATTTTTTGCTTTATGTTGCAAGAGCTATTCCCTTAACACAACAACGTGGGATATTTATCTCATTTCTGTGTAGGATATTTGAACTTGCTTTAGTATCGTCGCCTTGTTTAATACAGTCAAGCATATCCGTCAAATGTTTACAGTGGAGGGTAGAGTCAAATGAAGTGTTTGCCATGTATTTTGTGTGGTGAGCCCTCTATCAATCATGTTTTCCCTTACTTTTGTTTTTATGTTGATATTTGGCAGCCAATGTTGCCATAGTCCTGTGTTAAAACTTTCCCATGGCATTGACAGCAAGTCAATGACTTATTAAAAAGTAAGATCTGACCAAAGCTAAGTTATATCCACTTGCCTGCTACATAAAAGATGATACTATCCAGCTGTATGGAACAACAAAATGGGATACGGTAACAAAATCTGTGATTGTTTCTTGTCAATACCACGTAGAGATTACTATCTTTACCACGGGTATGGCTATGAGTAAAGGCCAAACTCTTGACAACGATCCAAAAACAAGCATGGGATGTAACACAAACAGCTTTCCTCCGATGTTTGGGTCAAAAGTGTCAAAACTGAAGCTGAGCAATAACTGATAACATTGTCTTAACAAAACAAATAATATTCTTGATCAACATGAAGATTGCTACACTGTCATGTTTAAAGCTGCTTGTTTACATATCAATGGAAGATTTGTTTTGACAAATATTGAAGACACTTTCCAGGGGATTCAAGCAAATCCACTATAAGAAAAAAATTGCTGTATGATCAGCAAACAATCATTTTTACAGATGAGTCTGTCTCTACTAGCAGATAGATGGATGAACACACAACTCATTAACTGTAGGATAGGTCTCTATGTTGTGAAATCAGATTGGAGTTTTCTGCGTATTACTTTCAACCCTTCACAGTGAGACTATGTGAATCCTTATAGTTTTTACATCTTTTCATGAGTTTCTCAACTTCTTCATCAGTGTTTGATGTCACTCTTGGTGTTGTTGCAGGACATTCACAAGTTTTTCCACATGGCAAATTGTGATTGAAAATGACAGCCTGAGAACAGGAGAAACTAACAGTGGATATGTTCTTTTTAACCCTTTCACCACCATGGTTTGTCCCAAATCCATTGTTTTCTATGGTAAAGTTGGACCTGTATACAGGGAACTGGGGGTGAGAGGGTTAAGGTTAGGTTTTGGATGGGTAAACAGCCGGTCAAAATCAGCGAATAGAGCGTAAATTTGGGTTGCTGGCTAAACACAAAAGTACAATAATGGTATGGCTTTCTTGCAAATTAGACCATTGAGAATAAGTAAACTACAGACATTTCCGATGTACACTTTTCCTCCTCTTCTGTACAAGGCTGACCTCCATGTAAAAAAATTACAAACCAGATGTGCAACAGACATAATTCCACAACCCTGAACATCCAGTTGACATCTGGAGATGCCAAATACTTGCCGCACACAGTGTTTAAAAAATGTGAGCTCATAGTTCAGTACAGCAAAGCCAAGACATAACAGGAACAGTGATGATGCGAAACTAAGACTGATCAAACAAGTACAGCGATATGACCTACAGCATATAGACAATACAGTACAATCAAAGGAGTTCAGTACGCTTGAATCACAAGCAAGGGCAGTCATAGATTGTGCATATCTAGAGATAGCCATGCAATCGACTGCATTCTGTCAGCACCTCTGCTGACCTAGATTACCAACCAATCAGAACTACAGCAGCAAGGGACTACAAACAAAGTCTGTTCACCATGTTCATGAAAAGGTCGGTGTAACCAAAATACTCAATTAAGAGCAGATGAACTTTCTCTATCCTGGTTGGCCCAGATATTTGAATGATTATCCTGAACAGACTTACAAGAAAACTACAGGAGCATGAAAGTGCAATATTTGAAATTCAAAATGGCCACCATCCTTTTGTATACTCTTTGAGGAAAAATAAAATTTTTGATTTCAAAAAAACTAAAATGATGAGTTTTTCTGTCTCCAAGGGCTTCAAAATGAGCTCTCACAAAGTGGTAGATCAGAAAAGAATTGGAAAAGTTTGAGAGTCTCAATATCTGTCCCCGAGGAGCGTTCTGCCTTAAGGGCAGATGCACTTTAGCTGTCCTGCTTGGCCCAGATATTTTTAATCCTGTACAGACCTACATTAAACTAGAGCAGCATCAAAGTGCAAGTAGAGATGGTGAAACATGTCATGAAAAGGTCATCATAACCCAAATTCTGCTATGGCACATGTACTTTTGATGTCCTTCTTATGTAGGATTCATTACCACTTGGCCTAGACATTTCAACGACTGCAGAGTAAATAAATTATTCATCGCTTACTGTTAGGGTTACCGTAATCTAAATAGTGTGTTAGCAGTAAATGCTAGTATCTCTAATACAGACTCCCTCAAGTACAGCCTACACTTGCTGAGTATCTGTCCTATCCTAATGGTCATTAAAGGAACAGTAACTCTAACTTTTGAAGATTTTTTCACTGTTTATAGTTTGTATATCAATTACATGTTTTTATTCCACTCTAAAATGTATGTTGAAATGTCCACTGTGTAGACGCTGTGTAAAATCACTGTTTTTGTCTACATTTGAATTCTAGTCCTGACAAGAATTAACTTGTCAACAATAACAATGCAGTCTGTACATGTACAGGCTAAGTTAAATGCTGTGTATCTCAACATGCCTTGAGATGTAGAACAAGAAATTATGGCTGACATTAAAAAACAAAAATAGTGAAAAAATCATCAAAAGTTAAGAGTTTCTGGCCCTTAAAAACAGAGACTTGAAAGTTATCATAACAACTCTTGACAACTGTTTACGTAGATACTTGATGATATCGAAATCTTAACTTTCATGAAGAAAGAATATTGAACATAACAAGATTTGATGATGGTGCAGAGAACTCTCGAAATCATGAATAATTGATGATTGTACAATATCTGGACTTGCATGAAATGATGTGGAGGGACTGTAAAGAATCATGATTTCGACACTGGAACAAAAATGAGGAGGTACTATGGCTCAAAGCTGACGTTATCATTGATGAGATTGTTGGACAGAATTACAAGGATCTAATGAACTGGCAGTATGAAAAATTTAGTCTGAAATCTTTGAACTGAATATTTTTCTGAGAATTTCTGGCAAATTGTTGCCAGGCAATACGGTATGAAAAAATTATTAGTTGTGAGGACAAGTTTGGAAAGTTATGACGCATATATTTTTTCAAAGAATTAAAAACATGGTAATTAATAAGCCATATTGGATCATATGGTAAAACCACAGATACTCATAGCCTAACACTGACTCATACAGCAGAGTATGGGCTCTGATACTGGGCTATCCAAACACGATGTGAAAACTGTCAGAGGCATATCATGACAAAGTGGTCACTAGTTTACACTTCCCTCTGATGAACTGTACAGTACTGTACACCTCTACAACTACTGCACTGGTAATTAAGAGTGGTCCACTGCCTTGAAAGACATCCATCCAGGCACATTTGAAAACAAACTTTTCGTCTCATGTCTGACGCAGCACAAATGACACTCATGCTGATACAACACAGGAACAGGTGATATTGGGTATTATATCATACCAGTATATTGATGGCGCAAATACAGCAATCTGATTGGTCAAGACGTGAAAAGAACTGTGGTATATTTGCGATATACAACGGCTGGCACAGGCGCGAGCTCTCAGCCTGAGCAAAAATCCCTTTTTTACGTTCCACGCCAGAATTTCAATATACTGTTATGATATAATAGCAATAAATCACACCCAGCGACGGTACACCACTCTGTTTTGACCAGTTCACTTCATATATGCACTTGCTATTGCTCATGCATATATGTCGTGAACTGGTCAAAATCTCATGGTATACCGTCGCTGGGTGTGCTTTATTGCTTAAATAAACCTAATTCTTAACATTACACAAAAATACATGTAGATTGATGACCTGAAGCACAAGGCTTGTCTTGCTTTATGAAGATGAGATATTTCTGCCATTTGATATATGTCAGCCATCAATGTCAACATAGATGCATTGACACCACAAGTTTTGTCTCACATGGCCTTGTACTTTACTCCTGGAAGACACTGCATCAGTTGTGAGTGATTGATGATTCTGAGAAATGAACAATGACATTCTAGTCATTATTGACAGTGAATACAACCCAATCCTTAAGGTACTTTCTGCCTCGAACAAGAAAGACTTAAACTTTTGCTTAAATTTTCATCAAGCAAATTTCAACCACTCTCTTTCAAAATAAAGAATATAAATTGAGGTTCACCATGCAAATTTCCATACAAGAGGAATAAATTACCCAATATTAACCAATATTTGAAATTCAAAGTGGCGGCCATCCCTGTGTTATGTCTATGGGGAAAAATTAAATGCCCTATGTTCACAAAACTAAACCTCTGAAAACTTTTTCAATTCCATAAGCTTCAAATTGAACCCCTACAAGCGGTAGGCCAGAAGAATATTGTAAAAGTTTCAGAGTCTGAATATGTGTCTCCAGCTGCATTCTACCTTAAATCCCCTTTCCTCATCTTCCTCCATGAATAGAAATGCCCGTGGGATTTAGAAGAGGAATAGTGGAGAAAACATTCACAGCTATAGGGGAGAGACACAGGAGGAATACGAGGAGAGGTGGTGTAACGAAAAGATAGTTAAAGAGGGTGATGGAAATAGACACAGATGAAGAAGGGGAGAAATTCAGAGGGGATGACAGAAACAGGAAAGAATGGCAAAGATGAAAGAGAAAAATCACATTGCTGTGAGAGGCTGGTCATTATGACTTTGGTTAGGATGAAGGAGAGGCAGAAATGAAGTTGTACAATATTTTATTTAGCAAAAAGCAACGATGAGTTTTACCTGGTAAAAATTAAGGATGACAACCGACAATAATATCAACACACCCTATGACACAAATGGACCATCTTGGATTTTTATTGGTATATTTGACAAATTATGACATATCCAATATACACTGAATACCGCAAATGACCAGAAAGCAATATATATACAGACAAGATGAATGAGCTGCAGTACTTTGCACTGAAATGTAGGAAGAACGGTAGAAAAGTGAGAGTATATGTACCTTAAACCAGATATACAGCCGGCATAAAGAAAACTAAAGAGTTTCAAAAGAAAAAAATCCATTGATATAGGCAGCTGCAAGAAATTGCTTACATGATAATTGTATGATACATGATAATTTGTATGACACATTGCCCCTAAAAATATGGGAAAGCAAACACACACACGGAACAAAAACGATATAGACCATAATACATGTGGTAAAATGTATATATTGATTCCAAGAAAGATTTTGTATCAAAAATGACATGACTATGTACTTGTATCCTGGAAATAATTCATTGATATTAAAGTCATTGATGGTTCTGGGAAAGTGCAATGATATTCCATGCACTACTATGAGTGGAACCTAACGCCCCCTCCTCTTTTGAGGAAAATACCCTTGGATTTAGAAAGAGGGGCTGACACAACGATGGAAAAATGCTTAGAAGGGAACTGTCCACAAGGAATGGCAAAAGGCCGGGGGGGGGGGGTTTATCAAAGAAGAGTCAACTAGCAGATGGAATTGAAGGTCGATGAAAGGAGGGAGGAATTTGATGGGGGGAGAGAGAGGAGTAGGGAATGAGGGGAAAGGAGTAAAGATGAGGGATATTTAGGAAGAGGGTAACCTTTAGAACTTTGATGATGAGGAAGTTGGAGAGCAAATGAAAAGATTTTAACTCTGTGATACACATACATTGTAAGGACAATGACCAGAGATAACATTGCAGAAATAACACCCAGCATTTTTCACTGTCAACTGATGATACATCCACAGCACAATAAATATCCTGAATGAGCCGAACACAGAACACATGCTGGTAAAATGAATGACTTCCAGTACTCTGCACTGAATGAATGAAATATGGATAAAAGGTGTACTTTACACCAGATATCTAGCTAACTTATTGATGGCTAGTAATCTTTTTCAATATAAAAAGTTCACGACAGCGGTTGCTGCAAGTGATGGCACAGACTACAAATTGTAAGATGGGCTTCCTCAAAAAAGACGGCTATCCTTAAAGTAAATGTTATTTATACTTCTTTCCTACACAAGTATGTACACTGACTGTCCTTGTTTCTGCAAAACTGTTGAATTTTGAATCAGAAATGGTACAAAGCATAAAGAAGATGCAAAATTATCAGGATTGCAATATTGTACTAAGTGAGGATGCAACAAGTTAGTGCCTGTACATACCTGACATCTTAACGCGTTATTAATGAAAATGTTTCTACATAGATATGTAACTTTATGAAATGACCAGCTTTTTTTCACAGGGCGAGTTGGGTGTTCAAACCCTTGACTATTAAGGGCATGCCATTACAATCAGGCTATTTCTCTGCAGTGTCATTCATGCATTCAACGGAGGTTTTAAGTTTGATGGAATAAAGGAAACAGGAAGTCTTAGAGGTTGTATAGGATTGTATAGGATTGCTGATTCACGGTTTGCAAATGAAGCAATTTCTAACCTTTTCAGCACAGTCATGTCACCCCCTCTATCAACACAATGTTTGATCTGAAGGAATTCCAGCAATGCTGAGAGCGCATAGTTGTGGTTGGAGCAATCAAAAACACTCTGGAAAACTTGACAACTTCAGTGTCTTACTTTGAACCATGCATTTTGTAACTTGACACATATACATCAATCAAAAGAAAATGTCAGCTGAGGCGAAGACTGTGCAAGCCAGAACTCGGGAACTAAGATTTCACAGGGACCTGGATTGTCTGCAAGTGATATAACGGTATTCCAAGCCACGGTACAGAAACACTTCAAGTTGCTTTAACCCAGCATACTGATCAGCAATGTGATAGACTTTGACCTTATCAACTATTAAACTTGACTTAGAAACAAGTCTCTTTCACTTTTCCTGACAATGGCATTGGATATCATCAGTTGTCAACTGATATACTTGTGTCTTTAGAAGAGAACAGGCTTTCCGAACACAACTGCTTTGTAACTTTGAAGCTTTGCAATTAACTTGTTACTGCTGACTTGCATGGACTAATTGGCTATTCTTGTATTATGGTCATTTAAAAAATCTCGGTGAGACTTTCTTGGGGAACACAGAATACAATAGTCAATGCATTTTTATTAGGTTTTCAATGGACATAGGCCTAAATATAACAAGCCTTGATTTATGTACATGCCCATACATTAGTAAGAGTAGGTCTGTCTACATATAGACACAAGCCTAATTGTAAACTCTTCATTAGCGTGCAAATTAAGCAATCTTTTGCGTGACCGTACAGGTGAATCCAACCATGATACCTTGAGTGCCAACCTATAAATATTTAGTATGTTATTTATAGGGTACATGCAATGTATTTCAAACCCTGACCAGCTCAAATAGTCATGCTTATTCGAGTTACAATTTACAGTCCATCAAAATATTCGGAAGAAATTGGTCAAGATATATTTGAGTGATGGCTCTAGACTGGAAAAACTATAACACAATGGCTACTTTGTTGCCATATTGGATCATATCACACAGCAAACTGACATGTATACATATATCACGATATAACTTTTCAGTACAACTTTTGAGAGAAATCACTTGATGCATAGCAGAGTACTAGCCTAGATCTAAAGTTTAAAACTAAACAGCTGCCTGGTAGCTACAATGAGAAACTTTGGAAATTAAACCATAGACAGGACAGACCTGATCCACTGTCAATGATTAAATTGATATGCAGTTGTATTTCATAATTCACTGTCTGAAGTATGTTTGAGTTATAGCTCTGAACATGAAAATACTGCTTTAAATCAATTCTGGGAGAATCTTACATCGGGATATCACTTGCAGATCCCGAAAGTCACAACAGAACTGAGTTTTATTCCAAACTCCATTACAATTTTAAATAAGTTATGCTAACAGGTTTAACATCATATTTTGCCCTTTGCTTTTATACTTGTTGTTTTTTTTTCATTGTTGTTTAAGAACAAGTTCTTCAATTTCTCTGTTGGAGACAATACCTAAACTTGCCTTAAATCTGTGGACTTAAGGTGGTATGTGCCTCAATATCTTTCACATTTAAACTTTTGCTTAAACTTTTCCAAAATGAAACTTTCAACCACTTTCTTACCAAATCAACAATGAAAATCAGGGGTCATCATGTAAAGTTTGGAACTCACTGAACAAACTGCTCAAGATTTTGCAATATTTGAAATTCAAAATGGCTGCCATCCCTGTGTTAACTCTATGGGGAAAAATCAAATTCTGGATTTTCGAAAAACTACGACCTTGAAAGTTTTTCTCTCTCCAAGAATTTTAAAATGAGCCCCCACAAGTGGTAGATCAGAAAAAACTTGTAGAAATTTAATAGTCTGAATATCTGTCCCCGAGGCGCGTTCTAGCTAATTATGTCACAATGAAATAAATAAGGTACGAAAATGTTTGAGTTAAACAGTAGCGTGAGTGGAATGGATGCCTTAAGATTTGTGTGATTGTATAGTAACAGTTTGATCTTATAGCGAGCACTAACCTACACCTGGCAAAAGCAAACATCAGAAACGTGGCAACAGATAAAAATGGTCTAGATGAATATACCAGTATATGACACGGAATGAATTAATTAGTTTAGAACTTTTATTGAAACACAAACAATGCCAAGCGAATAGTGGGCTAGTGTAGATCATACCTTCAATGCTACAGAATTAGTTGAAATACAGATGAATGTCACGGCATGTTATCCTTGTGCGAACTTTGACTTAATTGGTTAAGGCATGTCTAAATCATGGCTTTGGATATGAAAGGATTTGAAACAGAAAGCTCACCTGGCAGTCACATTGGATTGTATTATGAATAGATACACAGAACTTGAGTGATACGCAGGCAGCCTTACACTTAAGGTCCATTTCATGTGTAATGGGAATAGTCTGCAAGGATGCTCACATAACCTATCATTATCAATAAACTAAATTATTATAAAAACTTCATTTTAATGCTAGCCACATAGAACTAAAGTTTTATTTGAAATAAATTTCATTTCAATCAAGTTAGCTCTTCTTGACATATCAAACCAACAGACCGACAAGCAAGCATACACGCAATATATTCACAATGATGAACAGACACTGGTACGATATCACGTTTCTTAAGTAAAAACTTGAGCCAAATATGGAAGAACCCTGAAATTTTATTCATAACACTTCCTCCCGCCAAAACTAAACTCAAACTGAGGATCAAATCCCTGAGATTTAAGAAAGGTGTTTGTCTTTGCTTTGGCACCACAGCTGAATGGACCTTTAGAAAATGAAATTCAAAAGACCTGGGCCATTAAACTGACTTGGCTTTCAAGAACACAAACAACACAGTAGTTCATCCGGTGAGAGTCGACCTCTGTCCTCTGGGGACAAGCTATTTTGGATTGAAAATGCTAAAAATAGATGATCCTAAATCAGGAAGGGACACCAATACCCCAGGGAATTCCAAAAATAGATTGGCATCAATGAAACTACTTCACAAAAACTTGTTTTCGTCTTTGTTTACATTCTAATAGAGGAAGCACGGAGAAACCCTGCACCTGGCTTCGTGGCGCTCCGGGGTCTGTGTTGACATGGAGAACTGGAAAAAAACGACAATTTCCACAAAAACCTTGCTAAGAGCTACCTTGCCACTTTTACAACCCATTATACAGTATTGTTTCAGAAGAATTACACCAAAACGGCAGCTGACACATTTCCGGAGATTGGTCTAAGGTCTTTTCTACTGAAATAAAAATGTCATTTTTTGAGACTAGAGAAATTATAAGAAATTAGAGCAATACTAAACATTCACATATCAAAAATAGTGGAACTGAATCTACATAAATATGTTAAACTCTTTCAAATGAAAAGTGTATGATATATACTTGACAAATATAGAAACATTTCAAATATGCCCCATCCCTATCTTGTCATTATTATCATTAATATTCCTTGGACTTGTAGCATGACTTGACATCTTTATGCAATTGCTTATATTTGAATCGATAACAGCTGTGATACCAAACATCTTTTGGGTTTTTTGGGTTTTTAATGAATTATTTTGTGAGCGTGTCATGATACAGTCAAATTCTTTCCTCTCTGAGCTTTTCATCTACAATTCTTACTTTTGGCTCAGAGATCCTGCCTTTATTGTAGTTACACTAACTGTGTGTGTGTGTGTGTGTGTGTGTGTGTGTGTGCGCACCCATGAATGTCATAGCATATTTCGACAAACATCTATGTGCACTTAAATTAAAACTGACTTGCTGAAACTGCTACTCATCAAGCAAATGTGAGAACAATTTTGAGAAGATTTTTTATCAAGGACAACTGCGCTTTAATTCTGGCTGGCATTTAAAAGGATTAGCTAAATGCATACAAAGTATAGTTCCAAACCGAAAATATATTTTAAGACTGTGATTCATCAATATTGACCATATGTTGTTCACTGTCAGCTGATCTATACATGTAAGACAACAATTATATTGATTTATAAATCCTCTTTCTCCAAAGTGGTAGTTTGTCTATGGAGCCTGGTAGAAAGAGGATTAATTTGAAAATCAGCACCTGACCTCATAGAACTACAGAAAAAAGCCAACCTTGTCCAAACTTAAATCTCTAATCAAAGAGAAAAAATAAAGTGAGACTTTGGAGTGTAAGAGAGATTACACACTGACTTCACCTATCCTATCAGTGGACGAGGGACGGACCATTGGATCTTTGGTGTGGGTGGTTAAAATGAAGAAAGAATTCTATTGAAAAATGATTCTGCCTTGATCTTTTTACAAGAATATATTCACATGATGAGAAACTGAAAGAACGGTTAGAAATTCTGGAATGCAATATGCTCTTTCTCTTCTTAAGAAACAGTTTAGGTCCATAAGCTCACCTTAAAAACTATCTACTGTTGATTGACCAATCAGAGTGCTCAATTCAGGGTGTTTTATTTACTCATAAAGCCTTGGTCACCAAATTCTAGAAACGAATGACAGCGCCGTAGTAAAGTACTGTCCAATCAAAAGTGAACATGTCATATTCTGTAGACATCTGGTACGTTTTTTCCCTAATATTCAAATTTGGTAACACAGCGGAAACCAGCTGCAACACAAAAGTGGTACAAACATAAACTAATATGCCCTAGGGCATTTATAGGATGTTCCATTACATTGGAAGGCTATTTCACTAATAAAAGTTTTAATTCATATCCTAAACATGTTACATTGACAAAGGGGACGGTTGAGGTAAACACATTGAAAAAGAAAATATATCAGTTAGGGGCGATAGTTTTTAAGTCGGATAAAACCCTTGTACTCGGGCTCTTCTGGTATATAAAGTCCAACCATACGATAAAATGTCTCGGCCTGCAGCCTCGACATTTTATCGTTGGGTTGGGCTTTATATACCAGAAGAGCCCTCGTACTCGGGCTTTATCCTATACATAAACCACCCCAAGGATTTAATGGTCTGCCCCTAAAACTCAAGGATCTTACCTTGAGAAAGTGTTTCATAACACACTGGCCATAAAAGATTGTAAGTTATAGAATTCTGTTTGTTTTGATGATTGAATGCTTCCGTTCTGACCGTGATTAGTGTAATCTTCACAAGGTTTCTTCCTCTTTACAGATTGTAAAATCTAGCGCAAACATCAAAACATCAACTGTATTCATGACTACTTGACACGTGAAGGTCTCTTTCATAACCAAGGCTGAGTCTCAGACGCCCCATTCTATACACTGATTGGTTGATTTGATTCATGCTCACTTCTCATTGGTAGGCATGATTTGTTTGAATAACACAAAATGGGAAAAGGACAGCCATCTGTGTTGTCAAATTGTGCTGGACAGTCATTCACAGCACACAATGTACTCACTTTTAAGCTCTAGAGACCTGTGTGATTCCTGTGTTTGCAAACTGCAAATTGCGTTTGTTCAGAATAAATAAAACAAATGATCAGTTTATTGCTGATAGGAAGGATACTCACGTACACAAGCGGGATTAAGTACCTGTCAAACATCAGCTCCTGAAGTGATCACCTTAATGGACCAAGTAATTTTACTATGTAATATTTCTTCAGACTTCATTGTAATACTTTACTATTATTGATTTGTACAAAATACTTGTTACAAAAGAGTTATTGATATGTGGAAATAAAACTCACACATGTACCATTTGATGGGTTTCTCTCAGTTTGAATGATAGATGACAGATCACTATTTTGATACAATAGATTTTACAATGCCGAACAATAGATGTAAAATCATTGCCCAATGATTATAAAACCAGACTGTGATGGTCTTTGTCACATTCAAGTACATAACTGTCACTCTGCTGATTAAACTGCCTGTTAGTGTGATTTATGATGCACATTCAAGTATAAAGGCGAGAGCTTGGGCTGTCTATCATGCCAATCTATTTAAAAGAAACAGTATCCTGGTATTGGTATTCCGGACAGGTTGCCCTGCTGCTGCCAAGTGAGGCAAGGAATGAACACAGGAGACGACCTTGACCATCACGACTTGAATGACACCTTTTACGCTGCACATCAAATGAAACACAAGCTTTACAAGCTTGGCAATGCAAACACTACGTTGTTGGTCAAACGTAACATGACCTCATGACTGTGTCAACGCACTCATGCTCAATAGATGTTGAATACCAAGGACAAGGAGGGTAACGTACGTACTAGTGTGGATGCCGGAGTACCTCTCTATGGCGAGGGCACATCTTATATTTAACCTTGACTTGACCTTTGTGGGGCGTAAGTACATTACTAACCACGACTACTGATAGTGAAAGGTAGAAAAAAGTAAAACTTCATGGACTAGGTAAGGTGTGAGTTGATAAAAGGCGTAACATTGCTTATATAAAGTGGAAACAAACACTTTGTTGCCTGAACTGTGTCTGTACACTCTGTGGAGTGCAAGGTCAGACCAGGTTAACGCAACCATAAAATTTCAATCTACCTTGAACATGACTCTTTATCAGCAGGGATACAGAATTGGATTGAAACTTGACCTTGTTAAGCACTTGACCGTCCAAAGCAAAGGTCAAACTTCACAGTCACTTGAGCTCAAGTGTCGCAGTCAAACAGGACTGGGCCACCAAAAGAACTAACCGGGGTTCAA
Organism: Ptychodera flava; assembly: GCF_041260155.1. Classification (NCBI taxonomy): domain Eukaryota; kingdom Metazoa; phylum Hemichordata; class Enteropneusta; family Ptychoderidae; genus Ptychodera; species Ptychodera flava. The sequence goes on from NC_091940.1 coordinate 37,113,441, forward strand.
ACCTTATATGGCTCTGGCTCTTCCAAGAACTGCAGGGTGGGTGGGTTGTGTTGTTGGGAAATGAGTTCAAGGACTGTACCATAGCAAAAGTATGCCAAAAGTAATCTGTAAGTGTGTGGTATAGAAATGATGAATCAGCCTTGCCCTAAATAAGACTTTGTAGTATGAATATACAACTTTAATAGTATGCTGACAATTTACTTGAGACATAAAATCAGATTGCTTGATTCTGTGAACGCCCTCAGCCAGTACCGGCTGCACTACTGTTTTCTTGCCATCCAGTCACACTTATCATCTTCAAAGGGGCATTTGAAATATATTAGAAAAACCATGGGGTGTTACGACATGAAGACCTAGATATTTCAGTGATCTAAGACATCTGATTGCATAGATTACTTTAAGGCTTCAGTGTATCAAAACTACCTTCATCAGAAGTGTTTTTTATTAAATCAAATGGGATTAATGAGAAAATGTGATAACAGAGTAACCAATATACTGAACATCATGTGACCATCACGCTTGTAACTTTTATCTGTCATTGAACAGAATAAACACAGATTTGGATAAATTTTGTCTCTGTAATATCACACACTAATACATGATACATGCATGGTACCCCATGGTGATACATGTGTAGTCAGTCTGAACAGTCATGTCACAGATACACTGTACATGTGATACCAAGAGTCACCTTTACCTCCCTTACGAAAAATGTTCTATAGACTTCTATTGAATTCTATGAAATCTTGTTTTTCTATGAATTCTACAGTGCCAAAGCTCTATAAACTTCTATAGAACTTCTACAGATATCTACAGAATATCTATAAGTTACAGAACTCCATAGACCTCTTTAGTCTTTTTTGTAAGTGCTGTTGACAAACATGAGAGCAATATTCACCTATTGGTAAATGTGACAGAAAAAATTACTTATTGATAAACATGTTATAAATCTTTCTTGACTGCTATCACAAATTGATCAATCATAATCACCTTGTTATCAAAGAGTTACAGGAAACTGTTTACCGCCATCTTATTTGCAGTGTAAGCAAAGCCTTTGGTGATCATCACGGTTTCAACATACCGATAGATGAAGTGATACCTTACAGAGATGAGAATGTGTTTTGGGTAATTATCATGTCACTACTGCATTCACAATACATTAGAACTGTTGTACTATCTTTGTTTCACAGGTAACATTTAAAGGGCGACTCTTATTTTAGACATCTGCATGATTTACAAATCATGCAGATGAAAAGAATTCTAGACTACCTAGTTTACTACTGACTGCAACCATTTCTTTTTCAAATGACAGACTTTGGAGTTGGCCAGTTAATTGGACATCAGCAGAATTCCACTGCAATTGTTGAACATATAGGGTAAGGAAAATTCAGGCTATAACAAAAATAAAGAAAGAAGATTGTGCATCTAACAAACCAACCTGTTACATGAAATTTAACTTTGGACTGAATATATTTGACATTTGAATGAGTCATTGTTAATGACATAGTCCCCGATTTGTTAATAAACTTGGAAACAATTGACAGAAATCATGGTGAAGTAAAAATTGGTCAAAGCATATCAGAAAAATGGCTGAAAAAGTATTAACCTTGTATTGGTGTGTATATGCACTGTTGATATACCAAATTCAAATAATAGTTGGTAATAGATGTGGATATATGTTATGAGAGTGGGCGAGAAAAAGTCACAACAAAATGGCCACATGGCAGCCATACTAGATTGTATCGCAAAGTAATTGACATGCAGATGAAGGTCGACATGTGCTGTCCTTGTGCAAAGTTTGAATGAAATTGGTCCAGGTATGTGTGAGTACCAGTAATGGGTTTGAACATGGCAAAATCAGAACAAAATGGCTGCTGTGCGACCATATCAGATCATATTGCTGAAAATATTAGATGTGCATATCTATGTCATTGTGTGTTATCCTTGTAGCAAATTTGAAAGAAAACAGTCATGATTGTGTAATAGCTTCAGACTTAAAAATCGGAACAATATAATGACCACCTGGTGGCCATATTGGATCAAATTGAAAACAAATTGACATATGTACATAATAGTGTGTTATCTTTTTGCCAAGTTTGAAAGAAATTGACCTGGAATGGACCATGACTATGAGATCTGTATGGATGGATTGACGGATGGACAGAGCCAAATCTATAAGTTCCTTGAATCAATATTGATAATGTCATTGAATTGCAGTACTTCAATTACACTTTATGAAAGCAATAATAAAGATCTTTTGTTGATACAGGTTTGATAAGATGAAAATAGTGACTGTGGCTACCAGTCAGAATGACTAGATTTGCAATGTAACGTTTATCTGGAACCATACATCATTACTTTATTGCTTTCGAATCAATATTTCCTCCTAGGATGAACTCTTTGAGTCAATTTTAGAATTTCTTGAAATTTCCTAGCCACAGCCCTCCATCAATACATGTTATAAGGAATTTTTTCCAAGGATAGAGAGAGAATACTTGATTCAGTAGGGAGCATGTCAAATTGGTTTAGACAGCATACTCTACATGTATGTTTTATGTACCGTTTTGAACATGTGACTTGTATTGTTTAATTTGTCGTTAGTGACAGGTGGTAGAGAGGGATGGCCCTTCTAAATGTCTCAGGTTTGAAGTCTTGTCCGGATTGTGGTACTGGTAGTCGATGTCAGACCATACACATCATACACCAACTTGCCATAGAGAAATCACTGACTGTTTCCAAGTCGACTGTGTCACTGACTTGTTCAGACATATCACAAAACACTAATAAAAAACCTCTTTAACAATGTAAAAGGGTCGAAGTCACCACAGTAATGAACAAACTATGTTTGATGCTAATCATCTGACAACACCTGCCCAGTTTGTTTTTTCAATCAGTATTCATTTGTAAAACATCACTAAATCAATACAATCTGGTATTGAAATGTTTTTATACAACGTGAATAACCTACAGTGGAATGTGTTAAATTGGTTCTTCCACTGGACAGCAAACACGCTGAAAAAGTCGTTATTAAAAAAAGGTGGTATGACTTTCTGAGCTCCCTATACTGGTACTGTCTTTGGTACATGTTCCTAGTTCTTTGGGGCTAAGAATTTTCAAGAAAACAGTCTTGAATACTTTGACAAGTTTATTGTACTGTGCACAGTTCCTCCATATTTGGAGGGACTGTGTACTGGGCCTACTCACTATATCAAGTAAATGTTACATATTTACACATACTTACACAACAAAGTCCCATCCAAACTGATCAAAACATACCACCATGAAGAAATCTGCTCTCATGCATTGTACTTCAAGTACCTTTTAGTTCAGGTATTTTTCGCACAGTTTGAACAGAATGCACTTAAAAATACCTTTTTTATTTTGCTTGTATATGCTTTCCTCCTGATCTGAGTACTGTACTGTATCCAATTACAAGAATCTTTCGCTTAGTGAAGGTAATCTACAATATTTTTAGGATTAACTCCATGAAAATGGTGTCAGGTTTTTTCTAATATAATTTTCTCAGAAAAGACCATGCCACAAAGTACAGATGGTGAGGCATTTCAGAGCCTGGACAGTGTAAAGACCTATTTTATGCAGCTGTCTGCTATACTACATAAACCAGTGTAATGGGAGAAAGTGTTTGAAGTTGAAATTTTAATATATTGAGATTACGTCAAGCCTTATAGCAATCTCTCTGTATTTGCGGTAACTTCACAAAGTAACGTTCAAGATTTATTTTCCTGTCAGAAGACTAATTGTGACAGATGGTGTACAAATCATTATCGGCCACATTAATGTTCTTAAATGACAATCATAAATTTTGTAAGATCAAAAGAAAACTAACCCTAGCAAGCTTAGTGGTGTCTGAAAATTCATGAGTCTTCAACTCACACCCTCACCTCTCAAATTAGAACAGGCCGTGGAGCATCAGGGTACAGTTACCAGAGTGGGGTGAACAGTTCACAGGCGTTTACAATCCAACATTTCCGGAATAATGAAACCGAAGGAGTTTGTTCTCACTCATCTCGCTTGAAATAAAATAGTATCTTGTTGGAAATGGAGATTCATACGAAAAGGGGCCTTTCTTTATCAACAAGCTGTAAGTTTGTGAAGTTTATGCATGCATGCATACAAGTCATCGACGCGTCACAAAAGCCAGAATTTTCATCCAACACCCAAAGTACAAGTACACTCCTCTGATGGTTATTATATACACTTTGATCATACTATGACCACAATAATTAGTTTGATTTGATCTAATCAATTTGTCCTGAAATCCTAACAACAGAACAGTCAATGACACCAACCACCATGCTGTTGGCTTGGGCAAAATTTTGATATCAATACATTTTCTGATTTTCCAACAATCTCACATTTTAATATGTAACATATAGACAATATGATTTCAGAGTGTATTATGTAAGACACATAAAATCAAATTCATAATCAAAACTGACATCTGAAGGTTCAAATTTTTTGCCAAATCATTGTATGCTATCAATAGAAATCTTGTAGCCTTGTAAGTGATATGTTGTCTTCTGGGTACCCCAGACATATTAGATATCATGTTTAGACCGGACACTGACTTCTTGATAAGATTTGGAAATGGCATTATCAACTGACCACTAGTGGTCACTTTGTCCCTTAGTTGACATTTTACCTCAAGAAAAAGGTCAACAATCTTCTGTTGAGTGGTCACTTTTCAGCCAGAGCCATTGTTCTTTAGGTACCAAAATAGACTGCACATAGTTGGTGAACACAGTAGTTGAGGGGCAGTCAACTGTGGGAGATGGTATGATGTTATTGGTATATTGTGGCTCTATTTAACGTGTCATTGTTGCATGCAGTTGCCTGATTTATGAGGAATTGTTTAGTTTGTCATTTTCAGAGTATGTCAACAAGGCTACCAGATTACCCCTTTGGCATCTGTCCAGCGCATTCCGACAACAAAGTAACCACTGCAAAAGGTCATTGACAGAAGTAGTACATGTAGTGTTATACATCTCACTTTGACATTGTCCAAATTACCACTTTTCACATGAAGTATATCTATGTTTCCACTGTACATAGATGCACAACCACCTGTTGACAACTACCTGAACAGGCAGGTATTTCAAGGTATCAAAAACGGAGGAGTGAGGGACATAGTGCGGGACACGCAAACTGTAATTTATGGCACTCTGAGGGACGTCCCGCACTGTGTGGGAGGGGGCGCCCCAACGATGTGCATTGGTATAGCACAGAATCACGATCAGGCCCATGGAGATAGGGCTTTAATACTAAACATTGCGCTGCAGGTCGCTGAAACTGCATGTACTACGTGAAAATTTATCGAAAGGCGTGTAAGTGAAGAGAGTTGCGTGTTCCCCGTGTTGGGGCTGTATGCTATGGGCAGTCTTGAATTAATTGGAACGACGAGGATGAAATTTACGCGAGACATATTTGCCATGTTGAGACTGCTTCAAAGCATGAACTGTGAAATTTTGTGAGGTCGACAAATTAGGTAACAAAAAACCCTCAAACGCACGTGGGTGTCACATCAAAAGTGGCCGCGATTACAGACGGAGCGATCTGTGACACTGCACCCGCCGCACGACAGACGACCCGTAAGTTGACATCGCGTGCCAGCCCTTGGAAATATATTGTAACTCCCTGACAGGCAGATGAGATAGTCTAATGGCGTTTGATGCATTGAAAGTTTGTAAAAATAATAAAAAATGACATCACCGATCATAAGAAACGTGGTGTTGAAGAAAATAGTTTTTAAGAGAAGACTATGACGACCATATTTCTGTAAGTATTGTCTAACTTTGGAAAACCAACATCTGAAGATTTACTTCAACCAACACTTTTGGATATGTTCTACTCTTATTATAAGATTTGTCGAATTTCTGGAAAGTAGGTGTACATTTTCGATGTCTGTGTATCGTCTATACCGAAGTCATATCCGAAAGAGTATCAGTTCGCGACAGCGTAACCCCTCTCTCTCTCTCTCTCTCTCTCTCTCTCTCTCTCTCTCTCTCTCTCTGGCATTTTTCAATGTTTTATATTGTCGACATTTATATATCAGTCTGAAGTCACTGCTCAATGCAAAAGTTGATGTCAATTTCCCGTATCGGGCATGGTCTCTGTCGTCACTCTAATCGTTAGTTTTTTCCTGTTATATTCGATATCAGACTCAAAACACAACGTGAACAACGCTGATAATATATTGCATCTTTCGTATCGAAAACCGGTAAAGTTCGTAACTGGTGACATGTCACGGCCTGGAGAAAGTTCATCACCATCGATCGAATGTCCGTGACGCTTTTGCTTCCAAATAGACATATTGAAATGCACAGGGAACTCCGCGGTATGGTAATTATATGAATTTTACCGTGAAGAAAGTCTTTGACTTTAAACTGGCCGTACAACCAACAATAAACATGGCGGAGCAATGATACCGACTTTAGAGACTTCGATTTTTTTTTTCATTGCGACCGCTGGTGAGAGCGAGTCGTCGATTTTTTTTCCCACTGGCTATTTGGCTTTGAATTTTCAATTGCCATCATGTGCTAAGTTAAGACGGGCGTTCTCTGTAAATCAATAAGCCTTTTGAATATGAAAAAACTCGGACATCTGAACCTCAACACGCAGCTTGAAAGTTGTTCTCCGAACACTTCAAAAACGATGGTCGCGGTCACGGATAATAAGTGGCGCGCAGAATTATTTTTACTGGTTTTGAGAACTTCTAAAATAACTTGTAATCTCACATCGAACCGATATTGTATACCTATCACCGTCGAAGTTTATGTCTTTCTCTGTAGAGTTCTTTTTATCCAAAACACATATCCAGAAGAGTTCCACAGAGCAGTCAAATGAAAGGATAATTGCTTCAAACAAATGAAATTGCACGAAAGAATGAAAATCAACAGCACATCCTGTATGACGTAGCACAACAAACTATTCCGAATTGTGCGTCCATGTTTAATACAGACATCTCTGCAGGTGATTCTGGTTTCTCAATCGAATCAAAAGTCCGACATTGACAAAATTGACATAAAATTTGTCCGAAAAGTTATGTTTTATTCAACTAACTGATTCATCTGCTTTGATATCCCCTAAGCTACAACCCCTAAGAGACATCGATGTCTCCCGGGCCCCCATGCATACAGTATGGCCGTACGTGTTCAAATATTTCTTCACAGTTTTGCAAAATATCTCGTCAACTGGGTGCATGGGCCACGTCTTTGTACGTTGGTCAAAACTAATGACACTATAGGTCAGGATATAACATCGGTCAAAGTAAGATTGAAATATGGAAGACGAAAATGCTTTCATCGATTGACAAAAATGAGAAGGAACGAGTCAGTAAGTATCGAACCATAAAGGGGAGATCTAGACTGCCATCCCTCATGATTAATCAACTGGGAACAAAATATATATTTCGATCGACAGACTTACACAACCAGAAACAGCATTTTATTCAGCTTTAAAATAAGTCACTGCCTTTCCTATAATAACACCCTGTTTGGGTTTCGATTTACTCTACTCTGTTCCCGGCGTTATACGGCCTACTACATGTGAGAGGCCGTATAACGCCGGGAACACACAGACCTGTACGCAAGGCTAGGACTGTGGTTGCTATGTCATAATCTGTTCACACGAGAAATTACGTCTCCAGACAGATTTTACGTAAAAGCATTTCGATAAACTTCGAGGCACGATCTGCTTGTGATATTATACCATTTCTCGCCATGACAGTGGTGGCAATCCAAGGGCCACATCAGACAGGACATCATGAAGAATGGGCTACATAGAAAGTTATATTTTCTTCTAATGATTTTGCTAAAAACGAAATAAACGTTAGAAGCGATTTCCTGGCGTAGCTGCATCTTTCTTTTCACGTTCTGTCGGCAGGATTCAAAATGTCGACGACGCCGTTGGCGATCCATTGCAAACGAAAAAGCCAAACTGAAAAGTAACGCGTCAGCGCGTACCGGACCAATGCACATCGTTGGGGCGCCCCCTCCCTCAGAGTCCAGTTTTTAACTCTCTGCGGGACGTTCCCTCAGAGTCCCATATTTTACACAGTGCGGGACGTCCCTCAGAGTGCCATAAATTACAGTTTGCGTGTCCCGCACTTTGTCCCTCACTCCTCCGTTTTTGATACCTCGAAATACCTCAAACAGGACATACATTGTTTCAAGACATAAATTGTTATCTGATAAAGAGGTAAACTGTATCATATTATGCACAGAGCCCATATCATGAGTTCATGGACTGAGGGCCAGGGGTTATAAACATAATGCCAACATTATACAGTGTATCTTTGATCACTAGAAAAACATGCATAGACAAACCTACAGGTACATAAGCTACAGAAAAATGTTAGTTATAAAAACACATCACAGCAAAACAGCAGGATATGTATAGAATGCATGCAATATGCATAACACATACAATATTGTATATGCATAACATATCAATACAGTAGCTGGGATATGAATAACATACATAGGATATACATAAACACATACCTAGATTGAAACACATAAACTGTCAGCGGGCACCTGTTCTATTTTGGTATTTGACACAACTTTTTAGCTATGTGACATGGAGAGCGTGTACCTGAATACACCTTTAAACACTCAGCCATGTGGGAATCCACCGTATACACCAGGCTCATTGACAATCAATAGTGAACAACCGATTACGGAGATAGTCGGAAACGAAATTGCCATCAGGGAATATACAGTCTTAGAAATGCACATAATATATTTGACGCCAAGTATAGTGATGTATTCATTGCTTTTACTGAGTTTGAGTGCGTTGCATGCCAGCATGCACACTGTACGTGTGCATGTGTGCTTCAATGAACTCAAGTTGTGTGGAGTAGTTGCGGTTTGTAACAGCCTAGCTTAGTTACTTAACCACACATATCAGAGGTGGTGATGTAGCCAAGTACGGTAGTTTTGAAATTCTGACCTCTATGCCTGGTGAGTAGGTATTGCATGTTGTGAGTTTGAATGAAACAGTAAAACTTTTGTATAAACACAGACACAGGCACTTCTGTGTCATTACACATTGATCTTCCTTCAAGCGCTCTTGTTTCTGAAGACATAGTGAAATACCACACATCGGCAGAGACTATGTAAAAATGAAGCAGCAAATTGCTTGTAGAAAGAATCAAGGTGAAGTAAAAAGACTTGAAAATAAAGATTGGTCACATGACTACACAGTGGCAATTTTAAACTGTAAGAAATAATGTGTAGGGAAGGAATGCTACAAAATTCTCTCATTTTGTCAGAGAAAATGTCAGCATCCAAATAGTGCAGGAAGACAGAGCTCTGTTGTCTTTGACCTTCAATTTTTCTAAGCTATATATTGGCTACCCACATATCATCGCTTAGAGTGTTGTTTAAAATATGCATTTTGACAGGCTAGGAGAGTTCTGAAGGACTGTGTTTTCATGAAAAAAGGAGGGCATGGTACAAGAGGGTGCCTACAACAAACAAATAAAGCTCATGAAGTGGGTAAAAATGGAGGAGATATAATTGTCAAACTGATAGTTGCTATGGAAGCAAACTATGATCAGTTGGTATACGAGAATTCAGCTCTGAGTTGACTGACCTATACTGATTTGTGCACTGTGGAAAACAAGCATCTCCTGTGTGTACTGTAAAACTTGAAGTCATGCTTTGCTGCAGATGAGAGTAAGGTCAAGCAGACCACACTGTTTGAGAGAGACTCCCTAACCAGCAAACAAATTAAAGGAATAAAGATAATGTGTGAAGAAAGGGGGTGGTATCAGGTAGAGCCATTATCAGACAATAGAATTAGGTCAACTTGAATAAGACAGAATCTAGCGTGGAAAAAGACAGAGCGTAGGTGTGAGATATGTTTGCCTGGGGCCGTCCCTATGGAACCCATCGTTGAGGAAATTTGTTTTACCCAATCAACAATAAATGGGTGTATGACTGAAAATCAAAACTTATCATAAACTTCACAACGATGAGATACTCTTAGTGAGGCACACCATTTACGATGCGTTTATTGAAACTGGAAGAAAGTGAACTGAAGTTTGTACAATATCCATTCGAATGGACTCAACAAACGCATTAGTCTCATTATACTTGCAATAAAACAAACAAACAAACAAAGAGATTAATTGGTGAATAAATTATCATTGTCGTAAAAAGATATTTATAGCAATGTGTACATAAAACATGACTTCTACATCACTATGTGGTTAATATATTGTTATGTAGGTCATTTCCCCCACACTCATCATGACCTGAGTTCAATTAGTCTAGAACATTCTCAAGGTCACTACCCTCAGTGACCTCACAACCTTGAATTCAATTAGTCATGTTTGGAATGTTCTTGAAATTTAATTAGTTGTGTAAGAGAGATAATTTTAGAACAGTAATTAGCATGTCAATAAAAGTTCTAGATTGTTCTTATATGCTTATGTAAACACATGAGTATAAATACTGGGACAGCAGGCTTGCAGTCAGACTTTTGGGATCGTGTCTCTTGTGTGTTACTAAACTCCAGCAGTAGTCATTCTCAAGACTTTTCAAGACCTTCACTGTCAACGCTGGATAAAATTTATACTGTGGACTTTGTGCAGCTTCAAGCCTGCAAGCCAAAGGACTGTTCATTCATCCGACTGACTGTTACAACTCTGAGACTGGAGCTTTGCTGTCCCAGCTGAGATAAGTAGTTTGTACACTCTTATTATAAAGCTTGTACTCTATCCCTGACTTAGCAATTAGTTTTATTTTTGTAATAAATTTTGTTTAAACATTAACTGCTGAGTTCACCCTTTTGTTCGTTTTCTCTGCACGTAACAATATATAATGCTATGCTCTTCTTTACAATGCAGCCTGTACCAATATGAAGGCAGATATAGTAAAGTGTTTACATCATCAAACTTATTCAAAAACAATCGTATGATAAAAACAAATATTTGAGTGTTGAGAACAAAAACATGCAGAAACATGATAAAGATCTTTCCTCAGCAAATACAACCATATATATGATGGTACTTGAGACTTGTCTTCTGTCCTGGATAATGGACAGCCTAATCAACCGATCAAGTCAAAAGTTTCTGAGATAGCAGCTCATAAGCATGTTATAGTAGGTTCAATAACAAAGATATAGTCTAAGGGAAATGAACCCAAAGTACTTGGTGTGGGGACGGGGACTTGTCACATTTTACTAATGATATCATTTTATCTGAATCTGAATTTTATCTCAACAAAATGTAAAGTGTTTATATCATCAAAATGTTTGTTTACATCATTGTTTCTGCCTTTAAATTTGTTATCCATGGGATTATTTCGTACGATACTATATCTGTCATCAGATGAATGTAGACTGTGTCTTTTCCCCTCTACTTTGGTATCAATCCAAGCAGAGCCAAAACTATGATTTGGCATGAAAGGGAGGTCATAATATTGTGACAATATGGCAGCCATATTAGAACAAACCATAAAACAAATTGACATGTTTGCATTGCATTCATACCCCAACACTGACAGAAATATGTTCCAGCATCATATTGCAAATTAAAAAGTTACACACAGGCTACTTCTATAGAAGATTACGATGCATACAAGCTCATAGTGTAAACTCAAGAGTTTTAAAATACCCAAGCAACTTGGTCAGAAGTGTTTAAAATTTGTTCCATCAAACTAGAACTTCCATCAGCGTATCCTACAGTTCACTGTAATGGTCCCATGAATATGACAAAAAACATACGTTTGTACCTAAAGTTTTGTTATTGGCTTTGAATGCTGATTGTCATCAATTTGCCCACATTCAATTTTTTAGAGCTATTTCCGCTTTCAATCACAATTCAAATTAAGTTGCCACAAATCTTAGTTGACAGCAGTTGGATGGTAAGGCATATGATCATCAACTTTGAACAAATTTGTTCGCTGCAGTGTGCTAGAATGTTGTTCCTTCATGTTTGCAGTGTGCCTGAGTGATGTTCGTACTTTGAAAATGGAAAAACAAATTTGGCAGATCTAGGGACAAATTTGTATTAGGACAAATGAATATTGCAATTTAGTGAGTGGGCAACAAGAATAGTACTGTTTAATAGCGCCTATTCAATGGCAGTGCCAAAACAGGTGTCCACTGTACAGCAAACTGTTCACTACAAGTGTATTGTATCACCATAACTCATCTACCAAGGACCTCTTTAAAGATCAAGATAAGAATTCTGACAAACAATACATACTTAACAGGTGATTGCTCTTACTGTTGGGAATAAACTCAGTGTATTCCCATTGGGTGGACACATGCTTGGTCACTGACTGTTCTTTGACCAGCTTTCAGACAAACTGGTTCGTCCGCATTTGACTGATATATCTCTACACGTGAAATAATTGGAACAGACTGGTCACCTGGCAGCCATGTTGGATCGTACAATAAAACCAACTTATGTACCATTTCAGTTGTAAGCAAAGATACACTGAAAATTTGCCTATTCAGACAGATATTTCTTCAATAATGACTTGAGAAGTGGCCAAGAATAGATAGCTGTATAGACGGACAATACAAATAGATGTACACACACATGAAACCCAAAATAAAAGCAATCTTGAAGTTTGTCTGTCAAGACTGTTGAAAGAATGGTTGAATTAACAGTAGTTTGAGTCAGCAATGAGAAAAAATCGAATGTGATTTAAACACAGAAATACATGTAAACAACACCTCACAAAAAATCATGCACAATTCCAAAAGGACAATTATACCATGGCATGTAATCTTGGCCCTTTGAAAATTTCAACTTACGTCATTATCCATATATGTAAACAACGGTGTGGAGACTATTGAATTGACCCTATCCTGGTCTTGTTCGTCATAGGCAGTTAAGAGCTGAGACAATCCAAAATACATATCACTATCTGAAAACCCAGGGTACCTGGAAACAAGAAGCAAGAGCAATGTCAGAATAATGAGAAAACTGTTGCTTTGATAAAACCATAATTTTTGGCTTTTTATAAATGTACCTACACTGGGGCATATGGCCAGCTGGCGATCACAAACAGCGCAAGTGCCCCTAGCATTACAGTAGTTAAAAGTAACTTATTTATCACAAACCGATGCCTAGAATTTTACAAATGACAGGAAAAACCTTTAATTTTAAGGCTTCATTTATATTCCGTCATGCAAATAAATATGTAATATTTATGTACACAGGTTTCATTCATAAATTATGTGACATATCCCCAGAAGTCAACACCAAATGCCACAAGTTAGTCCTCCATATCTCAAGACAAGATATCAGAACTGAGTAAAAGTCACACAGGAAGAATACAACAGAAGCATGGTACAATATGTTATTACATTGGTTATCGATCCCAAACTCTACTCTGTATCAAAACTCTCCTGATTTCGATTATGCCTTATTGTTGTACAGCACAGAGATAGGTGGCAATTATGTTTGTTGATACTGAGAGTTGCCATGTCAGCAAGGCATTATACCAAGATGTCACTGTCATGCCCAAGCACTCACTACCTGTTTGGAGTACAGACCGTGCTGTGCAACCCTTCAAATTGTTTTCTGCTGTTTATGCCAAAAATGTCAAGGGAACTACCATAGGATAACACTACAGTATTCAACATACTAGTACTATACCGGTATTTAGCACCCCAAACAGCCTTGTTTCTGAAAGCCCTTTGTATTTTTATATTGGCAACATTGCATTTTTGATTGAGAGTGGCAGCTGTTTTGCTTGTTTACTTTCAAGTTGTAAATATGGTTCAAAAACTCCAAAACTGATGATGTTTGTCATGCATATCTAAACGTTTACTGTAAAATATCATCAGTGATATTTAGGCAATAATGTACCCCCTCTCGGTCAATAATGGACGAAAGCAAACTTTGCAAAACATAATGTATGAGGCGGAGCCGAGTACATTATGGAGTGCAAAGTTTGCTCATGTAAATGTCACCTGATTTGAGCCATACAGGCATCGATATGACAATATGGAGGAAGACCATCTGCTAAACATGTACAATTGATGTATTTACCAATATTGCTGTAAACATGTAGAACTAAGATTTTGGAGATGTATATGCAATAGTTTATAGAAATTTACCAAATGCTGCTTTTAGTTCACTATTAACACTATTTGAAGGTCAATAATAATGCAAGAATACGAATTTCTCGTTAGACTGCAACATGAAGTTTTTGTTCAGCAGCATTTGATGATGGTCTGCTTGGCTGGAAATCACTGATCATTTCTAGATTCTCAATACATTCAAACACGATAACCAGTTCATGACCCCCAAAATTCACCAAAGTATGCACCACAAGTAGACGTTCTCATTCTATTCACCTTAAATGACCTTTCAACTTTAAAGTGTGTTGATACACTGTTGTAAAACTTTACTACAGCCAGCTCTTCCTCTATACCTTAGCAGTCCCTGAAAAGTTGGTTGCACAACATATTCTATATACAACGGACATACCTGTTCATACCAAATGTGAAATCCGTACATAGTGAGCGTGCTTGTCCTGTTGCAGAACCACCTCCACCTATAGCTAGTACTACTACAACCTTGTAATATGTACCCTGTAATATGCATTGTGCTACACTCTGCCTGCACACCAGCCAACCATATTTGTCAATATCAATGGGTTTGTGAGGGTAGTGTTGTTTGTGCTTCGCCACAATAAACATAGTGTCAAGGTTTTGGTTAAACTGGTAAAAATTGTGAAAATTCTCATTGTTGCACAAAGTATGAATCTGTAACTACACTATTTCTAAAAAAAACCCAACTTGGTTGTCTCCAAGATCGCAGTACTGATGATGTCACAAGATTCTGGTTCAACACACACTGCGTTCTCCACTCATGGGTATTTCCAATCTAAAGTGTGTTTTCCCACTTAAAGGTAGTATCAGGATAGGAAACACCTCAGCACTGTTGCCAAGCAGCCCCATGCAATCACATTGTAAACAAGTAAGTGAGAGAGTTAGCCTCAAAGTTCATTCATCTGTTTACCATTTCTTAAATAACAAACTCACTAATCAGCCACAGCCATGGTTAATTTTCATAAATTTCAGTACCTATAAACTGCATTCTCTGGTAAAATTTAGTCTCAAAACCAGGCCTTTCAGAGTAATTATGTCACACATCATAATTATCTTTTTCCACGTGCTGTCCTAAATCTGAGTAATTGGTTTGTTTTCTTTGCAGGAACCCTAAATACCGGAGTTTATCCCACAATCATATCAGTACCGTACCTCCGGTAGGTATAAATCAGACCACATTTTGGAAGTCTAATGACTTGACCTTTGACATGTCATTAAATCACATGACACTGTGTTATCATGCTTCCATTTCAAATGCTTGTCAATCAGTTTTCTCTCAAAGGAATCTTATTGAATCACTGGAAGCTATCCTATGACCAGCATGACCTCATCACACCCGTACTCTACCCGTCAGGATCAAATCTAACTATTGCTTCACTATTGCCCTTTATCAATCCAATAAAATCACTACACATTTACATCAACCATTGTCTTCGTCTAGCGTACCTAAAACTGGCTAATCTGCTTTCTCCAAAAAAACAATAAAATCGTACTACTAGTATGTCTGGGAACAAAGTGCATATTAAGATAGTTTTAAATCTCACCATTCAATGTGATCCACATAACATCATAGAGCAATACATTTGTTGCTAAAGAGCCATGTGCGTTAATTTAAAGGGATACAGTCATCGGAACTGTGCTCAGAGGTTGTATGGGACCCATACAACTGATGTAAACATTGTATCCAAGGTGCGATGGTGATTGATGAAGTTAAAACATGTCTGTTATAATCTACATCGTATAATTTAAATGTTACAGCTATGATGATGAGGTGCATCTAAATATCATGCATGAAATACATTGTTGGTAAACAAGAAACTTGTACAGGTGTAGTTCCCGTGACTGTTTTCCTTCAATTGATTCCCAAGGATGAATCCAGAACAAAGCAAGTCATCCTATGACCTCATTTACATTTATACGCTGTTCTGACTTGATTTTTTTTTAAGAACAGTCAGGTACAAACTACATTGTTCTATATACAGCAATCATAACATGGGGAATAGACAATAAACTGTAAATTATGGATTTTGTCTCCATTTGTTTATTTAGTCATAACGACTTCCATGGCTGGGCCATTTATGTAAGACTGTTAGAAAAAGTACAAATACAAGGTAAAAACACAGAGACAAAACAGAAAAACTTTAAAAAAATATAAAGTAAACAATTACTCAGATACACAAAGTTTTAAAATATTTCTAAAACCACTTACGGCTACATTGTCACTATTGTTATTGGTAAGTAAGCTAAATTTAAGTCTACAATGTTTTATAGTGAATAAAAAATCGTATTTATTTTGTTTAGATTTCTTTTGCTGTATTTTTTTCTATAGTATAATGTGATTCAACAAGCAAACAACTATCAAATTAAACTATTTTCCTCACTAACCAACCTTAAAAAGTTGAACATTCAATTGCTAAGTACTAAATTCATTCTCTACTCTTTGGAATAACTCAAAAATGTTTTGTTGTTAACTAGACTACGTGACACATCTGACCACTGAGATTGGGTACTGTCTGTCAGGGCTCTCATGTAAGTTGCTAAAATGTCACAATAAACATAGTTTTCTTTCAGTTTTGGAAACCTGTTTCAGTTGTTCATATCCCTGGATTGTGTTTAAATGTTATTTTAGCTGACGTGCACTTTGCTTTTTACCTTACAGAAAGCTAGTATATGTACCTTATTCTCATTATTATTATTGTTACATACATACCAGTACAGTCAGAATGAAACTACAGAAACCTAGTATGTTATTCTCTTCATTATTTGTTGTTAAATACATGATATGATACAGTCAGAATGGAACTGTGACCAACCTGAGTTGTTATTACACAGAAACCTAGTATGTTATTCTCATCATAATTCATTGTTACATATATACCAACAGTCAGAATGAAACTGCAGTGAACCAAAGTTGTTATTATACAGGAACCTAGTGAGTCATTCTCTTCAGAATTCAAATTTTAAAAAAGAACACTTTACCATATACTTGTGTGACCTTACACATGAGTATAGCTTACAAATACTTACCTTTCCCACAGTAAACTATTTCATCTCACTGTTTGAAAACATATAAAAGAGAAAACCTAAAGAATAGGCAAACTTAAATTTTGAAAATTGCCAGCGTCAGTCTCTTCAAGACAAGTCATTGCTGACGACACAGTCCCTACTCAGACCATTAATTGATATGCACACTACAATACAATGTCTGTGTGCCAAGTTTGAACGAAATCTGTTCAGGGATAGTTGAGTTACATTGTATGGATCGAAAACTTGAAAAAATGGCCACAAAATGGCCGCCCGGCAGCCATATTGGATCATATCACGAAATAAATTGACATGCATATATATGCCATAGTACTTTATGTGTGTACTTACATTGAATGAAATCGGCTCAGGGATAGTTGAGTCGTGTTTCAAAAACATGAACAAATCGCAACAAAATGGCTGCCCAGCAGCCATATTGGATCGTATCGCAAAATAAATTGACATGCATATGTATGCCACAGTACTTTATCCTGGCACACAGTTTGAAAAATTGGTTCAGGGGTGACAGAGAAATGGCTGCTGGACGGGACCCAATCTATAAGTCCCCGCCTGATTGCATCCGTGGTGACTAAAAAGATGATTGTTTGTACACTCAGTGTGACAGCTTTCGGACAGGGTAGTGAATTTCGCCCAGAGCCATTTCATAAATGACGAGCACTATGAAATCTTATTATCATACCTTTTAAACTTTATTGTGTTTATCCTCAAACTGTTAACAGGACGGAAGTGGTATTTTGGGGGTCAAAGTTGCCAAAGTGTTGACCCCATGTTGAGTGCGTAGTAATCGGACTGCTATCGCAGTAATCGGACGTGATTATAGGGGCTAAATATTGATATTTTTAAACTTCAAACCCCTGATTTTCAATCTCAATGTGTTCAGAAAACATTTTGTAAAGATTTCATGATAAATTAGTTACGTTCAATCCATGGACGACACAACTATATTTCAATGTGTATGGTGCTTTATCAGACATGGGCTGTCTGTGTGTGTTGCTTTCGACACCTTGTATCTTATGGTGTGTTAACTTCGCCAAGTTTGTAACGGCCGAAATAGCTTCTATCGAAAAAAGACTATCCAAAACGGGACAGCAGCGTCAGCTGACTTAATATGCTGTCACATGACTTGTAAAATGCTATCAATACAGAGCGAAGTGAGTACAACGAATAGCATGTCATTAAATGTCCGAAAACTGAGGTCGTCCAAAAACTCACTCTGACATGAGTTTAAATTTATTGAAAACTAGTAAAAAAAAAAATGTGCTACAAGTCACAACAAGAGTTTATCTGACTTGTCTGTCTGTCTAGATACATATATTGACACTTAAACTAATATGTAGGTTATCTTGATTTTTGTCTTTCAAATCAAACTATGCTGTTCGATAAGACGTACCTAATACTCAATGATCGAGTTGGTATTTATGGCCTACATAAAGGTATGTCTCAAGAGTTAGATTAGTGACTGCACCTGATTAAAACAAGCAACCAAGTGGCTGATATCACTCCTAGCTTATGCTGAAAACAATGAACAGAATCCTCGCAAAGCACCTGAAAAATCAAATTAAAAAGCAACTGCAATGACTGTTCTGTTATTCTCAAAATTTAAAACATGCCAATTTTGTCATAACTCAATGAGGGCATCCGCAAGAAGCTACACATTGAATTTGAAAGGGGTGATCAAAGAAAGCAACAATTTGACAGAAAATGAGAAAACTAGGCAAAGAAATTTGCACATGCAAATTTCTTCATTTGAAAAAAAATGAACAAGGTCATCAATGGGAATTTACTAGCTAAATTTGATGGCTATATTGGTCCCAGTTTAAGAGACGCAGATTTTTAAAGAAAATTGAGCAAAAAAGAAGATAAAGTTCAAATATGCAAATCATATGCAAATTTTATCTTAATTTAATTAGAGTATCACTAAGAAGCTTCATAGTGAATTTTAAAGATGTAAGACTTGTGATATCAGAGAAAACAATGTTTTGACCAAAAATGAGATTGCAAATTTCAACATCATTTTAAAAAATCCAAGTCATTCCGAGTGACTTATACACCAATAAGCAGTGGTTTTGGAGAACATGTGAAAAGTTGATGAAGGAGAACAACAAACAATATATCCCACAAACTCTGTGTCTTTAATAGCAGGTCTAATTAACTTAAACCACTGTAAAAAAGCCTGTATGGTTCCAAATTTTCACCAGTTTTCATTGCCATTCAGTCATATCATTCATAACAGGAGGTCAAATCAACAACGTTATAAAGATGATCAGTTGTATAGGATCAAAAATCTATGTAGCATTAGTTCAACTTGTCCAGCAACTCATAAAAACTCTGACCTACATGAAAAACTGTACTACTTGTCTTCCATAGTCCATACTCTACTCTTGGACTACCAAGGATATACTTCCAACCAGACAATAACTATGCCAAACACAAAAATAAGATCAGCTAACAGAAGACAATGATAAAATTCTTGCAATTTTTCACACTCAGTAGCGTTTGTCTACATTTATTTCACCCTTTTCATCATAAGTAGGGTATAGGTCAAACCTTACCACTGAAAACAATAGGGCTTTGCCTAAACCATGAAGGGGAAAGGTCAATCTATACCACAACATTGTGGTGAACAACAGAAAACCACAGCATTGTGTCAATGTTTGATAATTACACAAAACCACCAAAAAGGTTTCTTGAAAAATTTTTATCACTTCAACAATACAAACAAATTTAATTCTACGTCCGAAAAGCAATCTTAAAACCCGAGACACTTTTAATTTTGATAATTTTACAGTGCTTCGCTTGTTTTATTTTTAATTTACATGTTTTCAACAGATCACCAAAATGGCAAGTTTCTACATGACTTTCCCAATCTGACTATTAAATCAGATGTAGAGATGGCAATGTTTCAACTGTTCTTTGCCATTCTTGTTAGCTGTTAGTTACATCACTACATCTGAACCACTACTACAGAAGATCACATACAAATCTCCCGCTTTGCAGGAGCAAATCAGATTGCAATTTAATACAATGCTGTAGTCCATAGTAAGTTTTGGTTGTAAACCTCTTTCTGATTGGTCAGTTGCTATGGCCGATGCACAAGATTTGAATGTGATTTCCAATGGCAGTGGTTCAGATGAAGTGTGGCGGCTAGCAGCTAGTGAGAATGGCAAAGGACAAACAAAGGACAAAACATTGCATCTCTAGATCTGACTTTTATCAGATTGACTTCTTCCCTTGTGTATATGATTTGAATATTAAAACACAAGTATCAACTCACATCAGTTATTAACAATCACGTGATTTTTGATTTGATGAATGGAGGCATACTATTAGTCTGCATTTGAATTTATTTATTATGAGAACTTTATATCTTCTTTGCAAGAGCAGTGGGAGGATAAATGTTTGGAGTCATTACAATTAAGTGGTATAACTACTCGCTACATGTTGAAGATTTCAACAGAAAGCTTTTTGATGTTTCAGGGTTTTTGATCACACATCAAAGCTGTTTACAATTGATGATACAAATTCACAGAACAGTAAAGTCATACACATGTACAAAACAACATAAATGTAATTTGTTTGACAACAAAGAAACACAGCCATAACATGTTATTATACAGATAGTAACACTTCTGGTATTTTTTGTTTTTATTAATTTCATGACAAACAAACTGTGACAATAAAACAAAGAAATCTTTCTAGTTATACAAAAGTACTGTATTATTGTTTTTTATTGCATTGCTTTCCCATGTCACATTGCATACATTGAATGCATATATTGTATTATTTTGTGTCCAGTCAGGGCAGCAGTGAAAAATACATTTTTCATTTGAATTTTTCATAATGCATATGACTGACTCACAGAGATTCAATGGCAAACCGTTATGTACAATCATATCGATAAAATTATTGGTATGCTATTGTTCCATTATTTTCACTAATAGTCACCAGATAATGATCACTACCCTTTATCAGCTTGATCTCAAAACAAGTTCATTAACTTGACAAAAGTTGCAAAGGAAAACATGGGGACTGGGAACTATGTAAATACCCTGACAAGAAATTATGTAAGATCTATAGGCATTGAAGAATGCTACTTCAACTTCTCTGGGTAATCTTGATCTCGTTTTGTTTTGAATATGATGTACAGCAATTTCCAAAGGCAAAGCATGAGCAAACACAGAGTAAATTCACTTTCAATTTTTAAGATTCAACCTCACAATTTTGAAAGTTAGGGAACGCATGATTATATAAACACTGCAACAGCCTTGATTAATAAATCATTCAGCTTTTTGTTTACAAGGGCATCCTGGTCATAATAATAGTTCTATACTGACACTTCGATTGTAAACAGCAGCTAGCCTCAAAGCTAAAGTAATGTTTTTTTGCCATCTACATTTTTCTATATGGAAATGCTGAGTGATATAATGGGAGTCATTCATTGAGTATCTGTTTAACAGACACTGTTTTGATCAAATCCTACGTTCACATAAAGGCACTACTTCAATATTAAAGGGACAGTAGCTGTAACTTTTGATTACCGGTATTTATTTTTGTCTTTAATGTCACGTAGGTTCTTGTTTTACTCTTGAAAGCATAAAGAAATACAGGGTATTCAGCTTATTAAGTGCAGCCCAGCCTCCAAATGTGTAATCTGTTTTGAATTCTAATCTGGACTAGAATTCAAAACATAAATAAAAACAGAGCATTTTACATGTATCTATGGACGCTGTCTTGACAAGGTGATGATAGCTGTTGAAACATGCTTTGGGAGTAGAACAAGAAACTGAAGTTTACATTTCACAACAAAATCAGTAAAAATTGTTAAAAGTGACAGCTAATGACCCTTTTTAACAGCAGACATAACAGTATTAGGTTACCATCTTGTCAAAAGCTTTTGAAGTTTTGAAAATGAGTGTTGACAACGGCTACGATTTTTTAAAAGTTTCAGTTTCAGGGCTTGAGATGATAACTGCTTTAACAAAGTTTCAAATATACAATCTCTTTTTGCCTGCAAGAACTTTGACTGCAGTTTCTTTATAACACAAAAGCCACCAAAAGTGCCATATGTGTGATGCACGGCATCTGTTTGGGAGCAGGGCAGAACAAATCAATGAAAATGGCAGACATTATTACCAACAGTGTCTATGGAAGGAATTCATCAAACAAAAATGAATTCTTCTTAATGTACTATTATCACTGCATATCAAAACTTTTCAAATTAATCCTCCCTCTACCAGGTTTCATAGACAAACCACAGAAATAAATACAACTTGGGAGAATGAGGATTAAATCCCTATAAGTTCAATTACTTTATATGAATGCACACACATATCTACCTTGATAACAAGTATTTCATATTTTTTTCGCAACAACACTGCAAACATAGCATCAATGACACTTGGCTCACATCTGATTCAGTGTGGCAAGCCAGAGTGAGCATACCTAACTATGTTTACCCCTGGGACATGCATACCAAGTTTCAAAGCAATTGGATGAGCGATTTCAGAGAAAATGATTTTTGACCAAAAATGGGAAAAATTGCCCCCAAAATAAAAATATGAAAAAATTCACCCAAAATTTGAAGACACTCAACTAAGGTTGCCTCTAGGTACATGCATACCAGTTTCAAAGCAATTAGAATATTCAATTCAGAGAAAATGATTTATTGACCAAAAATGAGAAAAATTGCCGCAAAAATACAAGTACGAAAATTTCACCAAAGACTACAACTATCAAAGTTTCACCACAATTTTAACAACTCTATCTAAAGTCACAATAAACAACCTGCATACCAAGTTTCAACGAAATCTCGCCTGTGGTTACAGAGTTTTAGAAATTTGCTGGATTTTCTCTTTTTTTACCTCATTGCACATTTTTGAAACTGACATGTTCATTTGAACAAATTCACATCTCCATCCCAAGTTACACCTGTTCACCAAATACAAAGATGGTAGGTGCTACGGTTTGGGAGTTTTTGATGTGGATGGACATACATCCACACATATTAACATATATACAGACATAGCTGACCTACCATATAAGTTCTTTTTGGTATATATACATATACCAAATGTGAGCTAAAATATACACATACTTTTGATAAAACAGACCTAGTTAGCAGAAAACACAAAATTTGTTTGATCTATAGTTATCTCAATTTTTTCCTTGCATTTCTGACTTGAAAAGTTTTAGCTTTTAGTCACTGAATTCTAATCTACTTCGCAAACACATGTACTGTGTGTAGGGTGGGGCATACGATGCAGCAAAATGTGCTAACACACATAACAAAGACATGCAACACTGAAGAGCACAACAAAGATATGCAACACTGCACAGTGGAACCATGTCAAAATGCTCAAGTGAAAATCCTTTTTTTCTTCATGAGTGATGATTCAAGACATGTATGGACATCTTATGATCAACTGACAGACGAAGGATAAATCCCGGGGATAAATACACAATAAACCTTTATTCAGAAATGTTGACACACGTAAATCTTAAGGATTTTTCCTTTTCAGTTGACAATCGATGGATAAAAGTGCAAAACCAAAGGAGGGAACACTCACAGAAGGGATGTTACATTAGTTTAAAAAGACAGGAAAAGTGGACTTTTTTAAAGAAACTTTTGAATTCTAGGTTGACCTACTTCCAGTGTTTCCGTTACTTTTTTTCTACTTGCGTACGATGTACGCATAGGCTCTGGAAAATTGCGTACAAAGTAAAAAAAGTCGCGTACGGTGACCACTGACCTCATAAAACCAAAACAAAGAAGTACCGCTAATACACGAAGGCTGCCGCTGGTATCAGTGGTGACGCCATCGTTCCCTAAATAGACGTCAAACAAATCTATTTTCTCCGCTGTTTCTGCCGTCTAAACTCTTGCATCGCACTTTGGAAGTCAAACTCTCCGATCTCTGGCCCTTGCAGTGTTATCATCATGATGTCATCGATGACGTTCTCATTTAGTCGACTTCGTTTTGATGTTTTTATCCGTCAGTTTTTGGCGTGTCCAAATCGGTAACTGTTGTGCTGGAAACCGAGGCATGCGGTGTTGAAATTCCAACGTCTTCGGTACCGTTATTAGGTTCATTATTATCACCCGGCTCCGTGTCACGAACATCGTCGTTAACGCGTGGTTCTGTGGTCTTTGTTGTCTTCCACAGAGAATCGAGTGTCTTTTGACGTTTCGACATATTTATTTACGTCTAGCCCGGTCCGTGGATAGAGGATCAACAGTCAAATAGCAAATAACACGTGCGTGGAGAAGCGACTCGAAATGATTGTGCAAGCCCGTGGGAAAGAAAAAAACATCGTGTGATGATAAAAGTTTATTTGTATCTAAGTTAATTAGGCACGTCTTGTCATTGGTCGAAAGTCAATGTGCGTGGAAATGATTGACAGCTACAGTATTGATTTGTAGATAGGAGAAACTTCGTTTAGCCTTTAACGCTGGTATGTGAACATCAACGAACGTGACCTGAAACTCGCTAGGGACGTCTTTGGTACGCGTTCACTCCATGCTATTTATAGTTTCAACAGGTCGACGCCCCACTTACTTGCGTGTGCTGAGAACGTCTTTGAACACATACGCGAACAATTTTGATTTTCAGTCGAGAGCCAGAAATTTGCGTACATCCGTACGCAAGCGATTTTTATTTTGCGTACAGAGCCATAAATATGCGTACAGTACGCAAGTTTGTACGCTAACGGAAACACTGCTACTTCAGAAGTGTACGCAAGGCACACGATAACAGAATACAAATGCCATACACTGGAGAGCTGAAATCAAGCGTGCAACCACCTCTCAAATCGTCAACATCATCAAATGTTGAGTTTATAAACTTTTCACTCCAGGCGTAACAGATGACCTTAGTGAGGACACATGACTTTCAACACCTACTGTAGATAGAGTTGTGTGACTTGTTGATAAGATAGCAACGTTGCTGGCAGACTATGGCAAAGGTAATTTGAACTCTGCCTGTGGAACTCACATGCAATGTGTCTCTGGCTCCTAAGAAACCAATGTTATGCCGAGTCAAGGAAACTTAAATCATATCCTTTTTGTTGGCTTTTGTGGCGTACCTTCTTTTCAGCTGCGTGATAAAGTTTGAACTCCAGAAGTCACACCTTCCATTGGGAAAGTGGAGTACCACTGACTCAATAAAATTTGCTTAGTTATCTTTATTTCAAATATCTGTACTTCAAACTGGGTTGTGTATCAGAAAGGAGATACCCTCCATGGTTTTGCAAAGGGCATGTAAAGTTTCACCAATCAATCAGACAGAGTTGAAGGACTATGTCTGCTTAATATTGATCTCAGTGATAGGGGCTGGTACTGGATATTATGAAGGTCGCAATAAACAAGATAATGGTGACTCCAGAGTAGCAATTTGCTGATGCCTCAAATTGCACATTGTGTTGAATTTGTAGGTCAAGACACACTTTGCCTACGTAATATACATGTAGGTGGGACAAGAAACTGGGTCATATCATCCTGCCCTTTGGATGACATTTCTGTTGGGTGACGATTCATTGGCAGTGACCCAATCCTTGCTAGTAGCTTTGAAGTCAAATTGTGAAGAAATGTCTGTATTCAGGAATCAGTGATTAAAAGCATTGGACTTTTCAACTTCAGTGGATACACTGGATTTAATTATGAAACATGTCAATGCAGGTATGAGTGCAATAAGTACAATATACTTGAGTGCAGTGTGAACAAAATTCATTATCACATTTAATGTGAAACATTAAAGCAAAAATGACTGCCTGACAGCCATATTGGGTCATAACACAAAACAAATCGATGTACATATGTGCTATGGTACATTGAACTTGACTCCAGTTTGAATGAATGATATCGGTTCAGGAAGTCTCAGCAATGGCTACTGTCATATGGAGAAAAACTGTCTCTTGTCACTATTTCAATCTCATCATCTTAAAGGGAGGACACCTCCAGTTTTCAGGCAAAGTTCTCCAAAACTTTTGATGAATTTTATCTATGTACAACACACACTGACTGAGTCACTGGTGTCAAAAAGCCACTGATCCAGATTCTAATCATAATTGAATACTCTGAGAGAAACTATTTTGACTAAAACAGATTTGCAGATTTCATCATAATTTGGACAAATCTCAATAAGGTCATCCCTAGGAACATGTTTACTAAATATCAAAGCTGTCTGACAAGTGGTTTGGAAGATCTTTTTACCAAAAGTTGCACATGGTTGTGTATTTCATCACAATTTGGACAACCTAGGACCCATATACCAAATGTAAAAGTATTTGGACTGGCAGTTTTCAAGAAGAAGCTTTGAACACAAGAAGTTGATGAACAATGATGAACAAACATCTACCGGTATTTGATAAGCTCTGTGTTGAAGACAGCGGAGTTAAAAAATGGATTGTTCAGTAGTAGGCAGAATACTTTCATATGGTTGAAGGATAAGATAAGAGATACTATCACAATGTAGACCAGAGTGTTTAGCTATCATTGAATTATTCACACAGCACATTTCATTCAGTTTAAAATGATAAACAAAGCCATATTTACCTCATTCCATGCTGCAATACTTGGTCAGCTGCCACATAATCTCCTCTGTGTATATGAACTAGTCCTGTATATACTAGATTTCTATTGACTGATGGGAAATTTTCCATCTCTTCATACATAGTCCTTTCTCTTTTAAGCACTGACACGGCTCTGTCAAATTCCTTCATTCTTACTAGAAGCTTTGCAGCTTGACTTAATGAATTCACTGCTTGTCTTGGTCTATCTTCAAGCTGAGGTCAATAAACAAATAAGGGAGTTTTGAACTTCAAGCTGTCACTTGCTACTTTTTTAAAAATTTATCCTTGAAATTGCTTGCCATCAGAGATCATAACAGCAAAGAGCAGACCTCTGTAACAAGAAGAAATGTTGTTAAACAAAAGACTACCTACCTCTACAACTTCACATGCATGCTCATATAACTCCACAGCCCTGGCTGGTTTCACTGTTTCTATCATTCTGTAAAATAAGAAAAATTGTTTTGTTATTACATCTGAATGTCACTGTTCTCATGAAAGAATTTTGACTTGTGATCCTTGTATGCAAAGACTTTTAACTCTCTGAGCGCCAAAGTCAATTTTTGTCTCCTTTAGAAAATATACTCCGGTCAATTCTTTTCAGATTTTTGTCAAAATTTTGATAACAAACTGTAGCCATATTAGCCAATGAAATGTGATGT
Source organism: Ptychodera flava (assembly GCF_041260155.1). NCBI lineage: Eukaryota > Metazoa > Hemichordata > Enteropneusta > Ptychoderidae > Ptychodera > Ptychodera flava. Next base: position 37,140,812 of record NC_091940.1, read on the forward strand.
CCATTTGGTCCAAAATTATCAAAAAATTACAGAAAAATTCATAAAAATTGGTAAAAATGTTGCACTAAAATTTTGGTGGGAACAATTACAGCTCTCAAAGGGTTAAGATGTACTCAATATTTGTGTGAATTCACAATTCAGGAATGTTCAGAAATTCTCATATGTAATATGTAAATTTGTCTCGAGTCACATTGACAACACATGTGTGCGCATCACATTGCCTCAGAGGTGACATTGCTCTGGTTATACAATGCAAGATCCGAGATACATGAATATTCCACATTGATATAGAATCATTTGCATAAAATTTTAATATCAAAACAATGATCATTAATGTAATTTGCATAAATGAATACTAACAACAAAACATACTCATTAATGTGATCTGCATAATAAAATACCAATACTCAGTGAAGTTCATCAGCTGCTACAAGTATGAGACATTAGTACTGATTCCTGAAATTATGAACCCATTTTTGTTTTGTCAATTTGTCAAATTGGCAAGATTTATCTTGTACTGCCTGACGCCTAGAGAAAAAAATGATCAGCAAGAAACTGTGTCAAATGTATCAGAGATATGGATTACAAAAACAGGCAGTCTCTGATATCAAATTTTATGATTTTTACAAATGTAATACCATATTTCACAAGGCGCCAATAAGCTGTTGTGATATCTCATGGACTGTTATGGAAAAGAAATCTTTGCTCTTTGCAGTTCATTGTGTATATAACCACAGCAATGTGATCCATCCATAATACTGAAAGATATACTTACTTTGGGCTCGAACACAATTCGATGGGAAAAAGAAATTATGACAGATTGGTTTGTATATACAGTCATTTTTAGTTGACAGAAAGCAAATAGAGCTGTACAGCTCTGAAGGCATTCTGCCTGGACACTCAGAAAAAAAACTTGAATGCAACTTACTTTGCGGCTTTTTCTAGTGTAAGAGCTGCTGTGTCTGGGGTTCCATGTTCTCTGTACATACCAGCTGCCTTCTCCATGAGTTCAGCAGCACCATCTAGATTTTTCATCTCCTGAAATATGAACAATACTGACATAAGAAGCAGTCATAATACACTGGCACAGGAACTCTAGCACCTTGCAAAAAAAATCCAAAGAAATTTTTACGGTGTGTGCCATGGAACAATATCATAGACACCTCATAAATAACAGTCTTGTCAATCCTGTGGAAAATCTCAGATGATCCCTGCTTTGTTTTGATCTGGATCCTTTTTGAATTGTTACATACAATAATAAAGAATATTTACATCCACTTTGTGACTTCTCACAGAATTCAATGCAGCATCTTGGCACAAGCAGGTATCGACATGCAAAGCAAAAAAAACTGCCTCAGGCAGTACAAAATAGCAAAGGCATTTCTCTTTATACAGTCTTTTATGATTAACTAAATTGTAATCACAGCAAAGTTGAACGTATCAATAGATTTTATGGTCACACTGCTTTATCAGTTGGCAAAGTTTCTAACACTAAATAAAACCCCCCAAAAAATGATAAATGGAAGCAAAGTGACGGAAGAAACTTTGAAATCCTACCGATCAGCATATTCTAACCTAAACGTAGAAAGTAGACTACGGAATACTGCCAATAATTTAACTGATTAAAAATCAATCATAAAAAACTTTAATGGTGTTCTCAAATAATATTGGTATTGACAGTAATCTCTTTGAAAGACCACAAGTATTTCAATTTATTTGACATATATCGCATGTACAGTTTGGAGTTATAGATGTTGAAAATTGATTCAGATTGACAGAAGTCATCATAGTTCACCGATGTTAAAAGTCTGTAAATATCACCATATTGAAAATCAATAAAAACTGTTGTGACATCGTTGTCTAGAGTACCCCTACCTTTAGACTACAACACGTCATTTCAATAAAAAAACTCCAAGATTCAACTCTGATTTAACTCCCTCACCCCAATGGCCCTGCATCTAGGTCTGTTACAACAATAGGGATAAACCAGGGTCTGATGACAAAAGGTTTAATTGTCAATTTTTATGAACCATAAATTTTCACCGTTGTGACAGATTTCTAGGTGGAGGTCTGGTTTCTTTTTGTATCGAATAAGCATCACTTTGATTTATGCTTTCCGATTTTAATAACTTGTGACTCATATCTCTTATTTTTCCTTCTCCATTGGCGGGGTGATATTCAAGATGACATCTGCGATGTGTTGTTTTTCTCATCACAATAGTTTTCTCTATTAACTCACAAATCACTACCAGCCAGACAATTCTCTTTTTGAGTTACTACTACATCAAACTCAGAATAGCTGGGCTCTTTTTTATCCGTCTAATGTTTGCAGACTGGACAATTTTCATATTGGGTATAATGGTGCTTTCAGTATCAACACCAGCAATGTTGAATCATGATAATGACAATAATGATGATCATAAAAATAATGATGGTTATGATGATACTGAATAATAATTAGCATCCTATCCACATTGAAACCATAATTGTCATCGTGGTCATCATCAACACCATAATCATAATTGGAGATAAAATTGCTGAAACTGTCATTTTTATTACACTCATGATAACATAAACAATTGCTATGATATATTACGATAGTAGCCATCATTATCCTAATATCATAATCATCAACATAATTATTGTAAAGTAACAGTGTTGCCCATTTAAATGACTTGTATACTTCATTGTCAAGTACATGAAACTAGTTACAGTTCTAGCTCTTAACACAGAAAACGACAGAGAAGGAAGCACAACAAAGTGTTTTGATGATTACATTGTAGAAGTTTTAGACACATACCTTCAGCATCATTGCCGCATTTTCATAAGCCTTGGCAGCATGAAATAACCTGAACAATAACATTAAGGTCATCATAAATGGATTGTTACGTACTGGTTATTTTTCCCTTTTACCACATTATTTTTTGATTGTATATGACTGTTTTCTTCACTGGTTTATGGATGCAATGTTTGACTATTCTTTGGGACAAAGGTCTGTGGCCAGATGAACCCAAGAGAAGCAAATATTGAGCAAATATAAGACAGTGACATCTAGGAAATCTTTTCTGATCTTTAATAAATCAACCATAACAAATGTATTTTATGCCAATAAACTATAGACTTTTGATTTTGTATCCAAATGCTCTATGCTTAATTAAGTCCAAGTATGCCCTGCATCCAGCTATATCCTGTTTATGGGTCCAACCCATGCCCTGCGTACGAGTCCAACCCAGTACCCATGCCCTGTGTACGGGTCTAGAAATGCCCTGTGATTGGGCAACCAATACCCTGTGTATGGGTCTAGCAATGCCCTATGATGAGACCGACCCATGCCCTGTGTATGGGTTTAGCAGCCCTGTGATGGGGCCAACCCATGCCCTGTGTATGGAGTCAACCCAAGCCCTGTGATGGGGCCAACTCATGCCCTGTGTACGGAGTCAACCCAAACCCTGTGATGGGGCCAACTCATGCCCTGTGTACGGAGTCAAACCATGCCCTGTGATGGGGCCAACTCATGCCCTGTGTATGGAGTCAAACCATGCCCTGTGATGGGGCCAACTCATGCCCTGTGTACGGAGTCAAACCATGCCCTGTGATGGGGCCAACTCATGCCCTGTGTATGGAGTCAAACCATGCCCTGTGATGGGGCCAACCCATGCCCTGTGTACGGAGTCAAACCATGCCCTGTGATGGGGCCAACCTATGCCCTGTGTACGGAGTCAAACCATGCCCTGTGATGGGGCCAACTCATGCCCTGTGTACGGAGTCAAACCATGCCCTGTGATGGGGCCAACTCATGCCCTGTGTATGGAGTCAAACCATGCCCTGTGATGGGGCCAACTCATGCCCTGTGTATGGAGTCAACCCAAGCCCTGTGATGGGGCCAACCCATGCCCTGTGTATGGAGTCAACCCAAGCCCTGTGATGGGGCCAACTCATGCCCTGTGTACGGAGTCAAACCATGCCCTGTGATGGGGCCAACTCATGCCCTGTGTACGGAGTCAAACCATGCCCTGTGATGGGGCCAACTCATGCCCTGTGTATGGAGTCAAACCATGCCCTGTGATGGGGCCAACCCATGCCCTGTGTACGGAGTCAAACCATGCCCTGTGATGGGGCCAACCTATGCCCTGTGTACGGAGTCAAACCATGCCCTGTGATGGGGCCAACCTATGCCCTTTATGTGGCGTCAACCCAAGCCTAGAGATGGGGCCAACCCATGCCCTGTGTATGGAGTCCAAATATGCCCTGTTTTATTACTGCATGCTTGTTGTAGGATCCGTTGACGAATAATATTCATAGTTTCAATCAAAACATTGCTTGGTAAAAAAGAACTAATTTTGCCAAAACTGAAAGAATTATTTCTGAAAATATGTCAAAATTTTGGGGAAAATATTTCTTTTTGCATGTTAAGGTAGAATGCACCTCGGGAACAGATATTTGGACTTGCAAGCTTGTACAATATTATTTTGGCCTTCCACTGGACTTGCAAGCTTGTACAATATTATTTTGGCCTACCACTGGACTTGCAAGATTGTACAATATTATTTGGCCTTCCACTGGACTTGCAAGCTTGTACAGTATTATTTTGGCCTACCACTGGACTTGCAAGCTTGTACAACATTATTTTGGCCTACCACTGGACTTGCAAGCTTGTACAATATTATTTTGGCCTACCACTTGTGGGGTTTCATTTTGAAACTTATGGAGTAAATAAAGTTTTCACCAGTTTAGATTTGTGAAAATTAAAAACTTCACATAGGGATGGGCAGCCATTTTGAATTCCAGATGCTGGTAAATATTTACAATTTGTTTCTCTTGTACCAATTTTGCACTGTGACCCCTGATTTTTTGGCTTGTTTCGACTTTGAAACGGAATGATTTTAAGTTTCCTTGGGGGAAAGTTATAGCAAAAGTTTATCCTTCAATTTTGAGAAGGCTGCTATCCTTAATGATGGAACCCTGATGTCAGTACGAATGAGTCCTAACCACCTATCAAGTCAACCAGTCTTTTTGTGATGCGCTAATGGCCATAGCATCATGAAAAGAGTTCTGGTATCTCTCCCTTCCCCTTTCTGTCAAACAAACAGTTCACATCTTGGAAAGCTACAGTAGACTATGGTGATCTTATCTCCTCTGGTACATGTATGCCCAGTCACCAAATTTGCATCTTTCCAGGATAGGAATACTGAGTGTCTATAACTTTTACGGAGACATTTCAGGGAATGTGTGGGGTCCTACTTTGTTGTTGTACTTTTGATGTACACCTGAATACCATTTGCCAGTTTGAATTAAGTGATATATCAAACTTGTTTGTCCTATCTTTGTGCTGATAAAATTAGATAACAAGAACTTGCATTAGTATCATTTATCTGAAGAAGGGTGGAAAAGTACAATTTGACACTTTGGTGACTGGCTGTATTGAACTGAGCATGTCTTAAATTACTTCCATGCGCAAAAGTAAGTTTTGTACAATATACCCATTGTACCAAAATAGTACTTGGTTTTATGGAGGTCTGTGTTTATGAGGGTGGATGTCTACAGAGACGACCCCTTTTGTCTGTTCTGGTAGTAAAAGTAAATTTACAGCCCTCTGCAATAAATTGTTCAGCCTCTGGCTGTTGTTATCATTGATGGTATCTCCCCCTCTCTCCCGCAGTGTGAATGAATTGAAATCATAAAAGAACACGTCTTGCTTGTCAACATGTTCTCATTCACTTTGCTGCAGCTCGGCCCATAAAATTACACTCATTCATTTAACAACATGGCCACCAGCTATAATTATAGAATTCACTGATTTCTGTTAAATCACATCACGTGAAATAAAAAATACCTGACAGGGATTTGTGATGTTTATTTGTCAAGGATACGCTTTATTATTTTGTAAAGCCTGTCCAGCTCTCATGTAGGCCATCTTTGCTTGGTCATAGGATCTTGCATTCTTAAAACAAGTTCCTGAAAGAAACAAAACACAATTTATCAAAGCAACATGAACATAGGCCATTTCAAGTCAGTAACTTTTGATCGCATTTTCATTATTTGTTTGAGAAAACAAGTAATTTTTTTTTCTTCTTTCATAAGTATATTGATATACCAAGTATGCTGATACAGTAAATTGTGTATAATATCCTACATTGATACATCAAGTATTAGCCTTGCCGATACAAGATACTGTGTATAATACATGTATGCTATAGCCTTGCTGTACAATACATTGTGTATAATATACTATATTGATATACCAAGTATCAGCCTTGCTGTACAATTCATTGTGTATGATATACTATATCGATATACCAAGTATTAGCCTTGCTGATACAATTCATTGTGTATAATATGCTATATTGATATACCAAGTATTAGCCTTGCTGATACAATTCATTGTGTATAATATGCTATATTGATATACCAAGTATTAGCCTTGCTGATACAATTCATTGTGTATAATATGCTATATTGATATACCAAGTATTAGCCTTGCTGATACAATTCATTGTGTATAATATGCTATATTGATATACCAAGTATTAGCCTTGCTGATACAATTCATTGTGTATAATATGCTATATTGATATACCAAGTATTAGTCTTGCTGATACAATTCATTGTGTATAATATGCTATATTGATATACCAAGTATTAGCCTTGCTGATACAATACATTGTGTATAATATGCTATATTGATATACCAAGTATGAACCTTGCTGATACAATACATTGGGTATAATATAGCCTTGCTGATATGATACATTGTGTATAATATGCTTTTTGGTATACTGAATATTGACCTTGCTGATACAATTCATTGTGTATAATATGCTACAGTATATTGATACACCAAGTATTAGCCTTGCATGCTGCTACAATACAATGGATTATTCTTTGATAAATTTCATTGCATAATTTGGAAAATTTTGATATCACCTCCCGTGTAAGTCAATACCATTATTTGTTCGTGTGTTTTTCTGCCGGTACACCATCCATGGTGTGGGTTGTACATTGTGAATAAAACTATAAATATAGCAGTAGTGATCAATACCAATCAAATTGTACATTTTTGACTAAATTGTAACAGCTAAATACTTTACTAATTAACCCTTTGAGCGATGTAATTTTTCCCAACAAAATTTTAGTGCAACATTTTAACAATTTTTATGAATTTTTCTGTAATCTTTTTACTATTTTGGACCAAATGGACATCACATTTCATTGGCTACCAGTTTTCATCAAAATTTTGGCAAAAATCTTAAAAAAATTTGACTGAGGTACATTTTATATAGGCGACAAAAGTTGACTTTGGCGCTGAAAGGGTTAAGTTAAATGTTGTTTTGTACATCTACGAAAAGCCTATAAAAGTATAACCTGAGACAATTTCGTTGTGTATAGCAACGACATTTTCTCGATTCACCCGAAGCATTTTAAAATACCCAGTATTTGGCTTATGAACATGATGAATGCGTTTAGGGGCATTACTATTTGTTCATTCTTGATAACCCAATCCAAATCTGAATAAACTATCCATTTGTCAACCTGAGCAATGCAACTGATTGACATAGAGGCTTTGTTGACAAACTGAATACCAAATGTTGACAGGAGTTAACCGAGAGAATAGGCTAACACATACAGCGAAAACGGAGTCAGCGTGGACTCTCTGTTGTGTCGGGCAACAAAATAAACGCAGCCACAGACGTTTTTCCAGACAGAACACCCAAACTTAATGTCATCAAATGCACACCGCCTATTCAATAAATCCCACAAATCAAACAAAAGATTCAATTTGTATTCTTATTTTTACAAAATGTTCTTCATGGCGAGTTGAGAATAAAACCAAAATACGGTAAATTGTGTACAGAAAGAGTTTGAACGGCGCGGTATCACGTTTCCTGCGTCTGCATCTACGCAAACTTCAATCGAGGTGGTAGCTTCAGCGAAACGGGGAAAGCATCAACCGAACAAACATCGCATCAAGTGGCTCAATATAGATTGCTGCCATCGAAATGCCAGTATTATACACCTTATCTATATTATTCGATGCCACCTTCATCACCGTACGTCTATTACAAACGTCTAGACGAAATTCCGACGACAGCGAGCACACCGTCGACTGTTTGATCGACACCTCTACCCCAAGGTCTATCCGTACTAGGGTCGGGTAAGTAGTGTGTTTTTCCATTGACACATATCCTCTTTTAGCGTCAGCTAAAGGCGGAAAACCCTTGGTTCAGTTTGTGAGGTGGATAAAATCATCGATAATATTGAAATTTAGATTTTTTTCAATTATTTTTGTTCAAGACATGGATATATTTGTCTTACACATCCATGAGGAAATCAACACGTTCAAAAAAGTAAGTCCTGGTAACGCTAGCACGCCTTTTCAATAGAAAAGATTTCATGACATTTGCTACATTGTCTGTGTGTTTTGTCTGCAAAAAACGTCTGTGGCTGCGTTTATTTTGTCGCGCGACACAACAGAGAGTCCACGCTGACTCCGTTTTCGCTGTAATATAAATCATAAAATAACTGGGAAAAGTGAGAGATGAACCATTTGATCTACTTAGGGGAGGGGATCAGAATGATGAAATACTCAGAAAATTATTTTCTTAATTGATCATCCCCTCCTAAGATTTAATGACCAATCCAACAGCATTTCTTATGTACATGTCATACTGCAAGAAAGTTAACAGGTCAGTACACCTCTTTTCTAGTCTTCCCAACTCAAGACTATCAGTGACTACCCTATTATGAACACTACATTTGTTACTGACATTTGAATAGACAGTCTTTCAGAGAACACTGCTTTAGATTGCTGTATTCATACACAAATCAAATCATATGAATATAAATAATTCAGGTCACAAACACTAAGTGTTGAAAAGTAAATGATGCAAAAAACTCTCAAATGAAATCTGAATTCTTACCAGCTTTGTTGAATTCATCCGCAGCACTGTCAAAGTCAGGTTTCCATTTGAAAAGTGATGTTTTCAAACTATGACAAAAAACAGATTAAAAATGCTTTCAATTAAAGATGTTAAATATCATTTGCTCACCTACTCCATCAAAGCAAACTATTTCAGTCCGTGGTTTACAAAATGAAAAAAACAGTGCTGTCATTTGCATTTCTTTGTTCTTCAGGGCAGATCTGGTGTGTATAATCTTTATTATAACACGCCACATGCTCATTCCATGTCGCGATTAGCCAAAATACCTCACGTGATGAGAAAATAGATATGTCTTGTCCCCACCGGATCAACAAAAGTGACGTCAGAGAGTATTTTGTGAAAAGATATTTCCCTAGGGAAATAGTTCTGACCAAATTTGGAAAAGTGCCCGGTCACGTGATTGTAGTGTCGTCTGCAGCTTTGCAACAATGGCGGGTGACTAGAACGTGATGTGCACCCGGGATAGGTGACGACACATTCTCTAAAACAGATTTTCCAACATTTTCCAACATTCGAACAGTGTAGAAACTTGAACAGCTCATAGACGGAAAAGATTAAAGTGCAACTAAGGATGTCGCTAGATATTCTTAGAATATTTTATGAAAGAAAGTGGTACCACGTACAACTCAGTGAAACCGCTGTGGAAACATCACCAAGTAAACTTGTCACAATGGATGGTTGCGGTGCAAAATATCGAAACACATAAAAAACTATATAACAATACAACATTAGCATGTGGTGTGTTATAAAACACCTATAGTCTGGTCTTTATTGGGACTAAAGCGCCCGCCTATTACCCCTCGTGGCCGTGTGTTACCAGAAACATATCGCTATACCCCCCGGACTACGGCCTTCGGGGAATAGCGATGTGTTTCTGGTAACACACGGCCCCTCAGGGTAATAGACGGGCGCTATAGCCCTCATAGCCAGGCAATAGGTGTTTACTACCGCATGACTATTGCTCGCTGTATAGAAGCTTGTGTACCTTAGCCTATGATCGACAGCTTTGCAAGAAAAACAGGGATATCAAAAGGTCAAAATGCTGCCCCTCCACAAAAAAGCATCTCAGTGTTTTTGCCGAGTCTGGGGAATATTGTAAATGTTTTGGGAACCCAGGTAACATTGCTGTCATCTCCTAATCTGATTGCATAAATATACCAAGGGGAACCCCGGTAAAATGACTGGGGAACCCTGGTAACATTTACCTGCTTACAGCCCTTAGCAAAAACACTGCATCTGTTGATGTTTTCACCAATAATTGCACTTGGTTACTCATAAGTGGATTGTTTTATTCATATAAATACAGTAGAAATACAATGAGATTGGAGCTTTGGCACAGGTAGTTTTACGCATTAGTACACTGTGATTAATCATGAATTTATTTAATAAAATAATGTTCAGTCTATTGAGACCTGCAGGCCTCGTCTGTAAATTTTGTCGACTTCACTATGGAGGTACTGGCTTCAATCTCAATGATTACACCTTTGCAGAGAAGAGCCAGACGAGGTTTGCAAGGTTACACCGGTCACACAATAAAACCCAACAGGAAAACAAATTCCTTAATGTTGATCACACTAGAACTGTTACATAAGAGCATAGACTCAAGTGAAAAAAATCTGAAGAGAGTCTATGCAAAGACCAAAACAAGATTCCCAGGGCACAGACCGATAGATCTGCAAAGCTCGGTCTCTCAAAATAAGCTATCAGAATTATGCATGGTACCGCCCCCATGTGTAAAATACAGTGGCATAACCAGATTCTTAGAATTCAACGGCAGCCACCGCTAAATGGTTTGGTGCTGAACGGAAGTGGAGAGACTGACATTGCAAATTAAAATGTGCGATTTAACACCGCTGCATTGATATTGTCATTTTCTCGTCTGTTTCTGTAGACTAGAGGGATTTACAGTAGTTAGTACGGCTTCAACCATCGAACCACTCTCCCTGCATACTGCAAATGGGCTAAATTATCAAACTGATGCATAACCCTTGACACTAGTTGCCACCGTTTAATATCACCTCCCTCCACTGATATCCTCGCTAATAAATTACAAATGATGAATATTTACATCATTTTCAACTGATCTCTCGGAAGTTCATTTCATCAATGACGTACAGTCAAACCTCGGGTTTAAAAGTCGTGCAATCAAACCCGTTGGGTGATACGACACATACATTCCCAAAGGCGTTCACCTCTTAGGGTGTCTTCAAATTGTGACTTTCTATAGGATTAATTTAATTCACTTTTCAGGAGGGTAACCACGTTAACTCACTATTTCTCTGCTTTTTCAATGCGATCCATCCCTTCGGAAATCTTCCTCTCGGCCGCCATTTTGAATGTTATGGACCCCTTAGTTTAATGCAATATGCAATATGGCTGTACACGGCCATCAAGTAGGTCACCGACCTTTGCTTCGGTTTGCTGCTGAGGCTCCCCGAGATAGATACTAGTAGCCCTGCCTACAAGAATGTGTATGACTGTGCCAAACATTCTTTAGTTGACTCCAGATAATCCAAAAATAAATCTAACAAGAAAAGTTAAGAGAAGTTGATTGTACTGTTGAGATAAGTAGCAAGTGTCCAGGTCGATGCACGGAGAAGAGATTAAATGTAAAGTTTTTCTGTAGAGTCAGCTAATATTCGACTGCTCTGGCACTTTCTATTGGATTTAACTGATACTAAAAAGTCAAGAAAAAAGTTGAAAAATTGATTACAAAGACAAATACTGTAGATCTTTGACTCGATTAAAGTCCAAGGGAACAGAGTCTATTCTCGGAGAGGGAAAACAAGTTGTTATTGTTGTCGTTGTGTATGCCTATAGTAATTAAAATGTACAAAAATAGGTTTAGTACAGTTGGTGTCACTGACACGTGACGATTTATATAACATATAACATGCAAATTGTACAGTTTTATACAAGGACGTCATTCACTTTGCATAGAATCGCGATGCTGTGCTTGAGTTTGCCCACATATCACGATAGGTATGCAATTGAAGACCGATCGTTGTTATATGATGCATATTTTGTTATTTATCAATATTGGCATAACAACATACAACAATGGACATGGTTTCACTGACCTTCTGATAAGATTGATGAAATACGGCTTCATTTTTGTATTTCATACTTTTGCTGAATAAACTCTGAGATGAAGGACGCTGGACGCATCTCTACGCTTACTTTATCATTCTGTTTGTGTCATCAATGCAGGAGGTAGAAGCTGAGAGAGAGAGAGAGAGAGAGAGAGAGAGAGAGAGAGAGAGAGAGAGAGAGAGAGAGAGAGAGAGAGAGAGAGAGAGAGAGAGAGAGAGTTTTGTCGCACCTTTTTATAAACCACAACATATGCGGCTTTAACCGAACAAGCTATACCCATGGAGCTAAAAAAAGATTCGACGATTTACCTAATACAAACAAAGTAACCATGTAGATGTCAAGATTGGATTAAAATCACAAAATATAAACGCCCGCTTTAGAACAGCAGCTCCTTGAAGTTATGACATTTCGTCGCCCATTTTCCTCGCCACTTTGTACTCATTGTGTCCTCAGTCATGTCTCTAATGTTTTAAGACAGGGCGGTCATGGTTTTCAATAGCTTACGCCGTGACCCATCAGCGAGCTGATTAAACTGTAAATGTACCGCCTACAGAAAAGAAAACATCCAAAGTCGTTTCAGCAAACTTTTTATCAACATCTGTACCTGTACTTATCATACCGCATGGATATTTTTTCCAGTTCTGTCTTCAATGCTGCACTGAAAATGGAAAACTGACCTCATTAGAGAGTGAACAAGCTTTTGCCGTTTGGATTTTTTTTTCGATGACAATCGATTTCGTAGAACTCGTTAAAGAGTTGGTGGTCGACGTATCTAAAGTGATGGTGGGTTAATGCACATTCAGCCTGTAAGGTCATCAATTTTCTACGAAAACGATCTAGAAATAGTTCAATCCACCTGTTTGATGGGTCAGACAAAAATAACCACGCATTCACATCACCAGATGCAGTGTTTGCAAGTATTAAATTGATCTCTTTAGCAAACCAATTTTTACTGAGTGCGGTGGAAATCAGGGGTGGAGTTAAATTTGAAAAAAAAATGGCTGTGGGTCAACTTTTACAGTTATCTGTTTGAGGGGTATATTATTTTATATAGTTTTGTGTGGAACTATGGCAATATTAACAAAATTGAATGAAACGTATAGATCATCATAAACACTAGATCTGTGACGCAATTTAAATAAACATGGTTGCATTCTGTACGAGTACATACAAAACACAAGCAGGATTCTGCCTATACAACAGGTCTACTTATAATGGTAAACAAGCAGCAAACAGTACAATGCTAGTTTTTACCATAATTACAAAAGAATGATAAATGTTGGCTCCTGGTGTCACTATGACCATTACTAACCTGACGAAAATAGTGTACTGAATAGCATAGTATACACTGTACATACATCAAGGTAGGTTTGAAATGATAGGATTTGAATTCAACCTTAGCATTTTATCATTTTTGTATTGATATAACTGTCATAATTTAAAATTTCCACATGAATATGACTGCAGCATTTAAACCTATTTCTGCTGTAGTAATTTACGAACTGTTCATGAATAGAACTACGTCAGTCCTTAAAACGAACAAGACCTACAAAGGTATACATTGCTTGTTATGACCCCTTTGCTTAAAGGGAAACTGTCGTCGGACCTGCGCATGTGCGAGTTTCTTGTTTACAAACTATGTATTTCGTGCACAATATCTAGATGCACCTCATCATCATAGCTGCAACATTTAAATTATACGATGTACATTATGGCAGACATGTTTAAATGTTCCATCAATCACCATCGTACCTTGGATACAGTATTTACATTTGTCGTATGTGTCCCATGCGACCTTTGAGCGCAGTTCCGACGACTGTATCCCTTTTAAGATTTATCAGAAATTTTATGCAAATACCACCTGTCAATAGTCAAGACATATATCAACACATAGAACTAAAAATAAATTAAACATCAATACAACTTGTAAATATTGTTCGAGAATGAGGCGTCATCTGTTCTGCAAGCTCGTTCCCTATCGAGGCATTACATCTTAAGGGACTTTCATTTTTTACGAGGAGGGGGTAGGTGGAATTGAAGCTGCGTATGAAATGTAAAAATTTACTCTCTTGATTTTTTTTTCTAGAGTACGACCTCCCCTCAATCTGTCTATCGTAAAATGTTACTCCCTCACCCCTTCCTTCGGTAGGGCCTCTATACATCATAAACGTAACAATATATTTATGTGAAGCCCATCCTGGGTAATTGTATACTCACACCACTGTTATGTCACAGGGTAATGTCCATTATTTACCTGTATCTGAGGCTAAATTGCTTGTATCTTTATATTCGTTAAATTATATAGACCAGTATGTGGTCAACTTAAATTTTGACAGCTTATTAATCTGTATACAAGAAGCAATTGACGCCTAGTGATGGTACTCCCAGCTCAAGGATGGTTTGGCATCCGTCCCTTTTCAGCAAATTTCAAGATACCCCTTTACGGCACTTTTCTACAAAAACGACACCCTTCTTAAACACATGTGACAACATTAGACCAAAAACATCTCAATGATTTGCAAGATCAAGAAGAGGGAAAGATGATATCACAGTACGCCATGTCAATTCTGAATAGAGTAATGAGACTGTTTTCGACATTAACAATTAGTAATATCATTTCATGTTGTCTTTATTGAGCTTACCTCCATATCAGTACAAAGCAGGTTTATAACATTTTAAAACAAAGTGTTCATGATGATGCCATTATGTAAAATGCAATGATGTTCATTTTCCTATTTAGCACTGGCATGATTTTCTAAACCAGAATATTCACCGGGTTTAAAGGAGGTCTTTACATTTTGACGTTCATAAATTACTACTTTTCTGATCTGTTTGACCTTGCGTCGCTCAAAAGGCTCTTGTGTGATTAGCTAGGGGTAGTATCCCACTGGGGTTTAGACACTAATCTGCGTTTAGAACCCCTGGAGTAAATCTGAAATCGCCTAGGGGACTCAAACTTTACTTCTTTGTTAGTTTGGACGGATTATCCGATTCGGTATTCTAACGGGCTAGGCTTCTGCACAAAGTAGCCGCCCTTTTTTCATAGACAGTGATAACGAAAACAAATTTCAATAGCAGGAAGGGGATAAATCAAATGGTTATCAGAAATGAATAAAGAAATTCTGAATGCTGTGAGATGAAAAACTTGTATAGTTATCGGACCAAGTAAGTGATACCAGAGAAGACGTTTTGAACGAACAGTTAAAAACAAACAGTTGGAATTTTAAAATTCCGCCATCATTTAAAAAAAATCCAAGCTTTGTCGTCCCAACGGATTTGTGCACCAATTATGAAAGTTTTCTAACACGCTTCCTCAGAGAAGAATTGCGAGGCTGGAGGACGACACTGAACGAAGATGGACAATCATCCCGGCGGATTGTCTGCTAATTGCTGTAGAGCTAATAAGTTGTCACTTACTACATTTACAGTCCCTTAAGGGAGAACGCGCCTCGGGGACGGATAATCGGATTCTCAGATTTCTACGATGCTTTTATTTTGATATACCACTTGTGAGGGCTCGTTTAAAAGTTCTTGGAGAAAGAAAAACTTTCACTGTCTTAGTTTTTCAAAAATCCGAAATTTAACTTTTCCGCTATAGAGTTAACACAGGGATGGCGACCATTTAGAATTTCAAATATCGCAAAATGTTGGGCAATTTGTTTCACTAGTTCCAAAGTTTGCAGGGTGACCCCAGATTTTTATTGTTGATTTGGTAAGAGAATGGTTGAAATTTTTATCTAAGAAAGTTTGAGCAAAAGTTTAAGTCTTTCACTTTCGAGGCACATACTTCCTTAATTACGTTGTGTAGAGTTTAAACGAGAAACAACGGTATTCATAATCTTCCCAAACAATTTGTCCTTGGGGAGCACAGAAAATGCGATATCGGGCCAGAAGAGTGTGCCGAAAATGATGATGTTACGTGCCAGAAGGTAACTTCTGATGTTTTTTTTTCTCTTTTTGCATCAGCTTGCATAATCCATTTCGGTCAAACTATCTGTGAACTTTTTCACTTAGTCAGCTGAGAATCTTTTCCCCGAAAAAGCTTCCAGATGCCTAAATAATCACCGTAGAAAGAGGAGCGACGAGCTTGCTTCCGTAACCCCTAAACAACAACAACAACAACAACAATAACAACAACAACAACAACAACAACAACAGCAACAACATATGTAAGTGATCTCTACTACACAACGACGAAGACAGAAAATACGCTGAGACCGTTGGACCTACCAAAAGTATCGCGGGTGCAAGTCTCTAGTAGTTTGGCAACTCTTGGTTACCAATCAAATCGGAGTGTTTAGAAAAGTGGAAAAAGTTTTATTGCCTACTACAGTGACCGAATTACAAAGACTGTACAACTTATCAGGAGTTGGTATGGGCATTGTCAATGAGTACTACTATATGTTATTCCAATCTAAGGGATCAACTGGGTCAGCAGATCTTTGAGGTGTGGTCACAAAATGGTCAAAGGAAAGTGGCGGAATGAATTAAATTGTACACAAAGTGCATGTTATGTTTGTTGTTGCATCGGAGGTAAAGTCATCATCCTACTGGAAATTGTAATAAATATTATAAATTCAGGAAAAGGGGAGTGTATCTTTTGTCTAATCCGAAAAATAACGTCAAATCCTTGAACGCAAAAAGAAATTGCATGTCGTCATTCTGACTTCCATATGATATAATGGTCCCATCCTTTGCATCGATCCGTGGCTAAATAACGACCCCTCTGTTGCTATTGTTTGCCATCTTCCCATAGTCATCTCAGATTATCACTGTGGTTGTTCATGGCACAGTGGATAGAGGGGCTGTGATCATTAGTATTCTTGCGTGAGTTTGAATCTTTTCCAGTCTTTTAGCGTGGATATGCTGCAAGGGAAGAAAGGGGACATGTTCCATCGATTTGTTACTGTTATAACCTGCAGAAAGCTGCAAAATGTATATTGATGGCGCAAATGCAGCGATCTTATTGGTCGAGACACGAAAAGAAATTAAAGAATTATGGTATATTTGCGATTTACCACGGTTGGCACACGCCCGAGCTTTCGGACAAGAGCAAAAATCCTTTTTTGACGTTCCATGCCAGAATTTCTATATACTGTTATGATATAATAGCAATAAACATCAAGCGACGGTACAATACTCAATTTTGACTAGTTCACTTCATATAGGCACTCGCTATCGCTCGTGCATATATTTCGTGAACCTGTCAAAATCTCGTGGTATACCATCGCTGGGGGTGTTTTATTGCTTAAATATATAGTACTGCACCCATGTCGATCAAACTGAGTCTGTCGGTCCAAGACCTATTTTCACAGGGAACGACACCTGAAATTTTATTTTCTATTTTGTACCACTGTAGTTTAACTTTTATGAATTTCTACAAAGCCTACAAACATCTAGAGTGTTCTCAATCAATATAAAACATCCCGCGCGAAATTTTCGCAAATTTCTCAAAAGACATCATTCTACCAATATTCTTGCTGTTACAGATGTGGCCTAAACTCTCGATAGACATCGCCATACTGGATTTGACCATCAGCTGGAAATGTAAAGATCAAAACTGAACGACACGCTTAAGTCCAGAGGTTACAGCCGTCAACGTTTCCGGATGCACCGCAGAACGCACATCCAATAAATACAACTTCGAAACGAAGTGACCATAACTACAGTCCCTCCACCACTAACACTGTACATGATTAAATGGCATGGATTGGTGTAACTAGCGTGTTATGCTCAATATTTAGTCTAATTATGATTCATGCCAGATGATTGCATGTCTCACGTCCGGGTTCTCATGGCAACAAACAATTACGTATTTGTAACCCAGGAGAGTGATTCTCTCTTCTTCGACGATGGCGACATTTTACCTGGTTTTCATGTACCAGGATGCGACCAGCAAAATAGAGGCCATCTAAGTTCCCATAGACTGACGCACAATCCCATCCGAAATAACTATTTTTTTTTCCAAAATTCCGAAGCTGTAATCTGTAATGTGGACCTCTTTAAAACACTTTTAGTTTTCCCCGCCAGAAAGAAATTTTTTCAATTCCATCAATGTTGCCACTAGCATCTGTACATCAAAAATGTGCCATGTAGTTGATACAAGCATATAGTATTTTTCATTTCCGATCGTTCACTATTTGCTGAATGTCACCATGAAATCGCTTTCGCCTAAACGGTATTCTAATTCGGAAGTAAAAAATGTGTTTTTTGAGATTTTGCGCTCCCACTCGTGACGTCGTTTTACAAGCTAACTGGAATAATAATGCCGAAGATCCTAGAAACATATTGCTAAAAAGCACTCTACAATCTAAAGGAAATGACATCAGAACTCAAAGCGTAGCTCAAAATAGCTCATTGAAACCAGCATTTCAAATACTGCTAAACCACACTATGGAAATTTTAATTTTAAATGATTAAAACCAGTTCTAGAGAAGATCGCAGTGTAGATCGATACGCATGGCTGTAGTCGTGAAACCGGATGTTTTCCTTCAGTGTCGAGAATTTTTCCTCGAATCGGGGTGCTTTTTGTGAATTTTTGATACTTTTGTTGTTTCCGATATTTCATTTTATTTGTTGATCGGTTGTTTTTCCCCCGAAAAGCGATAAGCTTATCTGTTTTTGTCGTTGCATTCAGCATTTTTCACGTCTCGGGGGGAGGGGGACCTCACAATGTTTGCATTAATGACGTTGGAATAGGAGAAGCCCACACTATCTGGTGACGTTCAACTATTATCCGCATTCCACGTGAACTACCCTCCGCGAACAATGTGTTTGCATTCCTGGACGCTGAACCGTCAGTTTGCGATTGTTGCGTGCGTCATTAACATGGAAAGTGGACACGTTAGAAATCATGCCATGGAATGTTGCAGTTGAACGCATTTACCACGTAATTTTCGGGAACGAAAACAAATGCTGGAACACTCACAATAATGTTAATAACGCCAGAGTCCTTAAATGGGTTACATCACAGCAGGAATGGATTCCATGAAGTCAGGTCATTCACCTATTGGACCTTCGTCCCGGCCGCTGGACTGCAAAAAATATTACTAGTGTCAAGGGAGTGGTCAGTTGCTTCGGCTTGGGGGCGGTAGATTTGTGGGAGTCACCCTGTTTTTGACTTTGGTGATGGGGCCACATAGGGTAGAGGAGGGGGTCAGTGCATGTGATTTTTATTGTAAGATACCGGCCCGTAAGCTCGTAAAATTCATCATACCAGCAACGAATTGCATCATTGAGTTGCAGTTTTCAGAGCGCCTAAAAGATATCTGGATGTTTGCTGATTTAAAGTCTGTTATACAACGTGAGCCCATCATGGTGAAATCTGAAATCTATATACAAAACATGACAAAAGTCTGACCCTTCACTGTTTTCTCAATGCATGAGAACTCGGAATGAGAAAGCAACGAGAACGAATATTTCACAAATTAATACATTTGACACAGTCACATATATTCCAATGGTAAAAATGATAAAACATTTTTCATTCTTATAGATGCACCCAATGGGAAACACTGTTTCTGTATATATATATATATATATATATATATATATATATATATATATATATATATATATATATATATATATATATATATATATATATATATATATATATATATATATATATATATATATATAATATCGTAGATTGGGCGATCAGTCAGGTGGTTACCTCGATTTTCGAAAGTTGGAATAGCGTGTCATCCTGTTTTCCATCGTATCCTGAGGGGGCAGCCACTTTTTGATGCCCGTAAAAAATCCACCGCCTCCCTCCAGGTCGAAGAAACTGACAATCTCTTTAGGCCAATCTAACGCCGCTGACCACATCGGTACGCGGTTGCGTAAGATTTGCAAAGTTGAATGACCTTGGTACTTCTTACTGTATTATGTAAATTACACCTTCATCTGGGTGTAGTACCTTTTTTGAAATAAACAGAGATAAAACGCTTAGCATGGCATTCCCCATGATAAATTTTGCCGCTTGCCTCGTCGCTTCTACTCAACTGTGTATATCTGAAATTCAGGCTAACATTCTTTTGAAATTGCAATGAGGATTTTCGTGTCAGGAAGTTCGAATTCCATAATAAATGGTAACTAATTGGAAGTTACTACTCTCCCTTTCTTGGTTGTGTGCAGTGATCGATTTCTCGTTTGGTCAAGTGTTTGCATCGTCATTGACGGGCACATGGTGTTCCAGGAAAACGTTCTGCCAAAACCAGGGATACATCATCGTGCGTTTGTGGCGAGGCGCGCTTCACGGCTTACATTGTCATTATCATAATTGTGTGCGCGTGTCAAATGATCGCGTGTGCGTACATTATTTACTTTGATTTTTATCTACCGTTATTCAAACTGTCAAAACTGTAATTACCGACTCAGTAAATTTCGCACCTGGCATTTCCTGAACCAACTCAGGTTTGGCATCTGTCCATAGAAAGTTTTCTCCGTTTCGTCAAGATGTGTCCCATAGTAAATTCACACCAGACTTAGCTGCTTGGTTTTATGAAGTAATGCAACGTGTGAAGCGATTTGTTATTATAGGCTTATTTTGCATATTTTTCGTCGAAATCGACGATGCAATGTTAACTTCAATATGAACAACGGTTCTATTTACGCCTAGACAAGCGCGTATTGTCCATGGAACAAAGGAGGAGTCGGGTGTCAATTTAATTTTACCTTTCATGTAGTTTGATGCAGGACAGCAAAGTTTTCTACAGTGCTGAGCAGATTTCCCTCGACCAAAGGTACAGCTGTCCCGTACAAACATAGACCCTCGAGCGAGACACAAGTGGGCAACGTGACTGTCAGCCTATAACAGGGCTGTAAAGGATGTGTACAAAAAGTATTATTTAAAAAATCCGTGTTCTGCGCAGCTCCTCCCGGCTGCTTGCCGGTTCGACTAGAACCCCGGGACTAGAAGCCAGTTACCCAACAACGAGGTTGACGACCCTTACAGAGATAAACGACAAGTTTCGTTGTGTCCGGATCAAAACTGGAAAAGGTGCTACGTTATGTCTCTTCATAATTTGGTTGACGTTCTCGGTAGTCGGTCGCGAAAAACGTTATAAAGGGCAGGCGGGGGAAGGACATCGAGCTGCGGACGCCGGCGGGGGAGGGACCGGGTATTGAGTAGAGGACGGGGCACGACAATGTGCGGTTATCGTCGAAACTTAATTAGCTTTTATTCATTGATATTCCAAAGTTTCGGTGACGCAGCAAAAGTTTATTTTACTGTTCGAAGGACATTGACCCTCAGCGAATGGGACAACCGCAAAGTCTGAGATTGTAAGATACAGAGAACAACTTCAGTGATTGTCGGCGGAATTTTTCGCACCTGCAGAGCCTTTCCGGGCAGCAACAAGGCTGGAAGAAAGTGGCTTGCAGGCAAGATGATTCGATTCAGGAAAGCTATTTTAAGCACGGAGGAGGCTGTCTTACGATTGAACTTCTTAAGGCATAATTTATTCGAAATAACTTTTAGTAACAGACGTGAATAGCTTTTACTTCTCTGGCATACTCTTGGAGCCGTCTCTATGGCTTGGCACTCTAGTGCAAAAGTTGGCGTTTAGTGGGATACAAAGATCACGTCGAACGCAAAGTGGTTTTTAGTTTTTCAACTTGAACTGCTACATTTTATAAGGGTTACTCATGTCATCCGCCATCCAATCGTGAGACGTTCGCATCGCTTCTGATATGAAGTGACAGACAGAATATAGGCCTAGCGTGGCGATACTTATTTTCAATGCGCACAGTAGGTGAGGGGTCGTCGAGTTTTATGCCAAAATATTATTCATCAGACGGCGATATTTGCATGTTCCTTAATACACCGCTTGAGTAAACAGGGTCTAGTTTCATTTTTATTGCCAGAGTGCCAGTCGGAGACGAGAGAGTAAACTGCTGGTGACTCTCGTGGGCGGAAAGGACTTTGTCGCACAGTTGAAATTGATCAATAATAAAAGTAAAATACCAACGCACTGAATTCTCGGAAGCATAATGAGAAATGGTACATTAAATAAATTATGCACTAGAAAGTATCGATATCAGTAGCTTTTTCCTGTTCCTTTACTAATCTATTCGATTCGATCCCTGCGTCGGAGTTTTTGTCAGGATGGCGGAGGAGGCTTGCACGACGGTATAGGTCTCCTCACAATCCGAGGGGAATAAGGAATACGCGGATATGTACGTGTCCTTGTAACTGTGTTACATGTAAGTCTGCAGTAATACAGAAGGACCTAGACTGAACGCCCACGGGTCTGAGTTCCTGCATACATGATACCGCCACTGAAGTTATCGAAAATGACGTCATGACCCCTAGATCGTATAGGCCTACTCTTAGGGCACCGAAGAGGCGTACCCCTAAAAAACTCTATAAAGAAATGGTCACTGCGTGGTCAATTTTTCAGAGTGTCGTGACGGTCAAAGTTTTATGTTGTATTACTACAAGAATTATGACCGGAAAATTTAGGTTTTCAGTACACTTTCACAGAGCATGACGTGGTATAGATCCGAATGGTAAAATAGTGAGAGCTTGTAAAATCCTAAAGCAATGAGGATGTATCTTATCCTGTTACCAACACAATTCACTGAATCCATCAACTCATTCTAAACTGAATGATCGAACGACGACGACAAATAGAAACCCAATCCAAGATATGAGAAGTACTTTCACTTTACTCACGTCGACAGTTGCAGTTCTAAGAATAATAAATATTCAATACCTAGATTGCAAACCTCATTACCATTATAAAATGCCATTCTTCCATCTTATTTCTTGACATAAACATTCAGTATTCCTGCATGGGAATGCATTGCAAGCAAACCAATTTTAACGTAAGGCTTCGCTTTCAAACCTAAGTTTCCCCTAATATTTCTTCATCGGAATATTTCTTTCTGCGGAATATTTTAATCACGACACTCTCAATCATAGCCATTATAAATCAACCATAATCAAGGATCGTTGAGCAATTGCAAAAAGTCATGACACGAAGGGCTTTGCTGAAGAACTGGTGCCCTTTCACAAAGTGGACGATATTTGGTCCTTATCGTGTTGATTGTAAATAATCTTAAAAGACGCTGACTGCATTTCACCTTTTCTGAAACCATGAGCATGGTGAACTAAGTCCATCGGCCGAAGTGTTTTGTTAGTGATGACTGCAATAGTCACTGCAGATCGAGATTATCAACCTTTGATTTAGGGACACAGTACAACCGTGGACTGACAAATCACACTCCTGAAATGCAATACATGACAAAGCGGTATCCCCTTTTGGCCGACTTGAATTTTGGCAATGGATGTTTTCCATATATTCTGTTTGACATTAAATTCATGTGTTTTAATAGCGTGGTTTATAGTCTTACCAGTATTAAAATAGCTAAGAGTAGAATTATCTATGAAAACTTTTTATTTAGAGATGCGTGAAAGGGGACTAAAATACAAAAGGGTTTGTCTCCTTCCGATGGAGAACTTGAATCCAGGAGATCCATAAGTTCCTAGGTAGTACATATTACATCAGAACAAGCTACTGGGGCAAAAGTTATCGATGAACTTCACAATTCATATCAAGGGTGAACTCCTCCCATCGCGTGAACCCCTCCCATCGTGCATCCGAATAGACAATCCTCCACTTTTCTCAAATACCAATTAAGTGGGGAGCAAATATTTGACTGAGGGACTGACGTCAGAGGGCTTGACATGCATAGGAAACGAGGACTTGATAGACGTAAAATTCCACATTAGTTACTAAGCAGCAATGATAGACCAACTTCTACAAGTTTAAACACAGACAGACATACACACACACATTCATACATATTCAGATCATAGATTTCTGTTCCAATATTCATTGATCCTATTTATTTATAATGGGTTGAAAACACCCACTCATATATTCTTCGCTTCACCCATTTAGTTCTTGCTTCGTCAAAATATCAAAATTCGCTTCGAAATAAAAATTGCTCTACATCTGCCGCTGACTGAGGTGCAGACTAGCATTTTTTTAGATTACTTTTCTTTTTTCAATCGAAATTGAACAATATATGGCTCTGCAAAGATTAAATAAGCAAAACTCAAAATAGATTAGCGGGTGTTTCAATGAAGTTGTTACTATTGCTATACAAACACATAATTTACACAACAGGGGACACTCTGTCTTGCACAACGCTGTCAAATTCCACTGGGTGTGTTATCCACCCTATAGTTAGTCATCAACCCCCGCGTGTCAAACCACAGATTTATCTGATAAGACAAACGCGCTATATTTCATCCAGGGTTCGCCAACCCATGGTATTTTGTAGTCATTACACTATAGTATTCATTTTGTCAGCCCTGGATTTGCTTTGATTCCATCCTTCCATGATATGTCCAAACCCTCGAATATAGATGGAGTATGGACACCTCTTGATCACGTGAAAATCATGCTAGTCATGATTATGACCAGACAAAGTACACATACACGCTCTCTCAGTTCAGTACTATCAAAGTTCGATCGATTTCGGAGTTAATGAAGAGTTCAACTATTTTGATAGATTTTGTGAGTTGAAATTATTAACATGGCGACGCTTTGCATGAAGTTCTTCACTCGTACCGTTCATCCATGATTCATCCCAACAAGTTTCGAATTTCTTCATTCTAATTTTATAGCGCTCGTGTGATTTAGTTCGACTATTGGAAGAATGTTGATATATACGAGACACATAGGTGAAGTTTATGATACACGAAGTAAATTACGGAGACAAGGACTGTTAAAAAGACTTAAATTAACATATATACCATAAATCCTGCTTCGCAGGTCTGCACGAAAATTCATATTAAGTCAATACGGCGGTGGCTTTGTAGTGGCAGATGCTATAAACTGAGAGCTGCAACAAGGAACAAACATCAGCATTTCGGAAGAACACAACTACCTTCGTCACCGCACGTAGATTACTTGCGGGTGCGTGACTAATAAGTTTCTTTTGCCACGTTTTCAGAACCTACTCAACAAACTTTCATTGCTTCTGACATGAAGGAAGCGTGTCGCGCCGACCGGATCGCTGTGGTCGGTTTTTATACCCCGTCATGACACTCACGACATGCGACGGTCTTCAGATAACGGTATGTACCTTTGCACCCTATCACCTAAAGTTGACCTTTGAGGACTTTCAACCGCCGGAGGAAACCAGCATTCAGCTTACAGCCTAAGTTTCAAGTTCTCGGTTCACTGACAAACACAAAATGTTCATAAAGAAAGAAAAAACCTTACAACTAACTTTAAACTTATGTAAAAGTTTTTTTCCTGTAGTGACGGAATGAAGAACATTTTGTGTGACTCTGTCATTTTGCCTTCTAATGCCAGTGAGCGCATTTCATGTGTTTTTCCAAGGCCAGTGTACTTTACTAATAAAATTGCACCTGACGAAACAATCAAACGGTCTGAAGTGTTATATATTACATGGGATCAGAGGTTAGTCGTTAATTCTTATCAGCTGCTTTCAAGCTATCTTATACAGAGAATTCGTAGCAATCATTTGTATTCTAAATAAAGAAAACAAGCGACCCCATTTCTATTTTTAACACCTAAAATCTCCTTATGCTGTTAAGAGGGATTTATGTGAAGAAAACATTAAGCACTTAACAGTTACCTCGTAACTATAGTAACCGGGTTATTATTTTTCGGTCATGGCAGGTTTGCATGAGTATCCACCTTACTTATAAAATTGGCAAAAGGTCAAGAATCAGCAGATATGTCGAGGACAAATTTTGGATTTTGACCATTATTGATCTTCAAGTCCAACGGTAACAGGTAAAACAAAATTTGCAATCTTGCTGCTAATACTTTCTGTTCTCTCCAGAAATTACAACAACAGCAGCAAAATCTTATACATGTATTGACCTCACATAGGAGTGATATTACAAGTCTGACAAATGATGATCCGTATGTTCAACAGATCCATGAACAACTGCTTTATTTGTTTTCGCATTCGCATTTCGGAATTGTGTCGACTGATGCGACAAAACCGAGTGACTGCGCATGCGTTTGTGTGTCTTTTTTTTTACATTTCTCTCTTATTATAGGTAAGCTTAACTTTCGAGCACACGCTAAGCAAGTTTTTCGAACAACATAAATTATGTCCATTAATTCACTCCTCTCCCGTTCCCATGGTAAATGGTTCTTGAATGAAACAGAGATCTTCCGAAAGTCACGGCACCCGATCGTCGCCCGATGAGCAAAATTATATCGGACGAGGTTCGCCTTTCCAAAAACGACAATGAAGAATGTTGCAGCCGTCAGCTTGATCGAAACTTTGCAGACAAGAAGCGGATTGGTGATGATGTTATCCGGAGACGGAGACGGCTCCTTGGTGATGATGTTCTCCGGAGACGGAGACGGGTCCTTCGTCCGGTCTCAGAGTCGAAATAGACATTCCGCGATCCGTTTATACAACAAAATGATCGATATCTTGTCAGAGTGCGTAGGAGTTGTTATTGTCTTGTCATGCCTACAGATAACAAGATAGATATCGTACTGGCAAACTCGCTAGATTATCTCTCTATCGCACATTTGAATCATCAGTTTCACCCAAGGAGAATGGAACGAACGCAATTTCACTCACATAGTCTTCACAGTTCAAAGATGGCGACCTTGCCCCTGAAACTTTCCTTTGGGTCAGTTCATTGACTCCATATTTTAAATAATTTTTAGATCTGAATACAAAAACTAGTGTTCGAAAAGCCAGCGTACTGTTCAATTTGGTTTCCGCCCTTCTGCCGCAACTTCCGACTGTGGTTTTAGCGACACGAACGAGCACCGCAAAAAACAGACCCACAGTACAAATTGCCGGAGGTCGTTGACCTGAGCTTTTAATCACTGTAATAGTGGTATTTACTTAAAAAAAATGATAACGAACGTCGGACTGGCCCATCGCCATCCTGGTAGGCTATCATGTAATCTTGTTGGCCTCTCACGTGCTAATATTAATAACAAAATGCAAATGATGTTGGGAGATATGAATGGAGAATGTTGGAGTCAGTGACGTCACCGTTGTTTGTAATAGTTTCAATGTAAACATATTTATTGACAATGATATCAGCTTTATTATGGTTTGTGAAATCTCACCTTAACGTAAATATATTTGCGCTTCGGGCGTCTCCCACATTGCGTACGTTGGCTGACATTTTAGCTGCATTTAATGAAAGTACCATATCGTTTATCATTTTGTGAAAAACATGATGTTTTCAGTGCTTATGTTGGCTTGTTGCCTGCTGGCCTGGGTTAAACGATCGATAGCAAAGTTGGAAGATGTAACTGAGACAAGACATCCGTGTTATTGTGACAAACATATCATGACTTGGAAGTACTGTCATTCTTTTCTCAAATAACTCCCTTCCGTGTTACAAGATGTCGCCGTAATTTCCCGAGTTCAAGCTTTCACGGAGGGGCGGTGATTCTTGAATCTTACCATGTATTCCGCTCCATGGTGCGGAATGGCTGTCTTTCATCGAAGTTGTACGCTTTATGCCTTCTCTACACAAGGAATGGACTGTGTGTTTTGTGTTGAGGGTCAGGTAAGGCACATTAGTGTCAACCGCACACAGATCTTTATATCAATAAGCTTCTATTAATTAAGTATATTTGTGACCTATAAAACCAGTGAGATAACCTGCGCATAAGTTTGCGGCTACTGCTGTCCGGTACTGCTGTGAGTGACCCGCTTCCTCGGGAGGACATCGCGATGCATCATGGGGCCTTTCCTGAATTGACTCAACTTCCCTCCTGGGCGCTACTGATAGCACCGAAGTGACACTCATAGTAGTTGTCCATGTTACGATACAAAAGGTTCTACAAATTATCGCGCCAATTTACTCATCGTGCGTAATTCAATAGGTGCAATCTCATATCGGAAACGCTCGGCCAAAAGAGAAAATATAGAATTCTAACAATCGGTGAAAGGATGAGTAAGTCGACCGCTCAAAGTAACCCCGCCAAAAAGTGAATGACATTACAGGTAAAGAACCTGAGAAGCCGAACAAAGATACCTGGCGATGACGTAGATAGGTTGTAAAGCGCTGGTGTCAACAATAGGTGAGATAAGTCATCGCTATGACGACGACTGGTGGTTAAAGCATCTGTGTGAATGGACTAATATGTTTATGATTTCCCTAGTACATGCATGCACAGAAAACAGAGTTGCGCATATGCATGCATTGTTACCCCTTCTAATTAATGAACCGGCCTGCCCCCCGGCCGAATCGATATAAACGGCAAGCCGAGTCCCATTGGGACCACTACACCCTGAGTAGTCTCACCGAATACATCACCAGAGAAGCGGAGCTCGTCTCTCCAGGCCAAGTTACCAGTCAGATCTCTGAAGCGGTGAACCAAACTCTGAGCAAGTAAGTAAAATTGTCGGGTGAGATCAAAGTACCTCCATCATACCCTTGATTTGATGTTTTTCAACCCTCCTCTCAACGTTTTGAGTAATAATGGATTTTTGTATTGCAAATGTTTTTGGATTTTTTTCGCTTCCCCCCACTGATACATAAAGCATAAATGGACATCATCACATTATACAAATGCGTACTGACATTTTTACATGATACTTTGTGTCCGGGTTATGTTTACTCGGAAGCGGTGCTACAACTTTGAAAGTTGCCGTGAGAGTCTGCACTCGCCGATATACAGTGCTAGCGCCCTTGCTACGCTGCAAGCATCGTGTGTAAATAGTTTGCATTTCAACGACCTCGGTACAACTGCGTGATTTTAATTTAGGTCACTGACTTCGAGGTGCCGCCGAGTTGCATTGACAAGAACACAGAAACGTTGCTAGGGGAATACGTATACTTTACTACCTTGTGCAAGTATTCTGACGGGAAAACACACCAGAGCCCCGATCGCTCCTAATGATTGGTGAACTACACGGTCCCTCAACCACAGTAGTGAATACCATCAATTGATGATCACTGAACCAAGTGTTACACAATCTGTACGACTGGAATCTATCCCGACAGAGATCGGTATATTATTCCCATAGGTAATAAGTATGTCGGACAAAGGCATATAAATCTAGTCTCTCTTAGTGCAATTACTTGATGGCTCATTTTTTTGGGAAAAAAAAGATTTTTTACAGCAAGCTAACGATTTAGGAATTTTCCCTATAGCAAGTTCAAGAAAAAAGTGACCTTATCGCCGTAAGCAAAACGACACAGGGGGTGTTACGGAAGGTCGAGTGTAGTATCTAGGGTCTATGCAAATACTTAAAGTGCTGAGGACAACAGAATATGTACATATATGGGTATTTGCAAACTATGAATAGATAAGAAAATTTGCATAACATTGGACGTCGATCCACAGAGTTGGAAATGCAATTACGGAAGCCGTTGAACGACGCAGGTGATTGGGGCCAAAACCAGCCGCTACTGTTTAAATACCAGATCCACCAACTTGGGGGGTCGGGTTTCGATTTTCAGCTGACCTCACGCATCAAATAAATGGGAACGACCATTGGATATTGAATGGGATAGTTACTGCATAACTCTCGAGAACTTTCAAAATGTTAACAAGTTTTAAAACGTCATAATTTTCATAATTAAAAAAGGTAAAATGCCAAAGGTTTAATGGAAAGCAACTTCATTTTCACAGCAGGGTGATCCCCCTCATTTGAGTTTGATTCATCCCCTAAAGTTTATTACGCCGTTGGGACTGCATTCTTGGCAGAGTTGTGTCCGCGTCGTCACAACGGAGAGTTCAAACGGGGTGAGTGACCGCACCGGCTCCTATTGTTCACACTACGGTCACACACAACAAGAACTAGATAAGCTGTTGTGTTCCTTTCATTCAGCCGCAGATCGATGGAAAAGCTTCTTATGACTTCATACGTACGTCACTTCGCATTTTCGATTCCTGGTTCCAAGTATGCCACTGCTGCCCGCAATAGGCCAAAATTGCGAACTTACCCTGCAAATGCGAAGTTTTAAACAGTCGCGGAAATCCACAATTTTCTCCATCATAACATATCCTCTCATCACGCATTAGATTTCACTGCTTTTTTCAACTTTTTGTGCTATCAGCTCTAAATTTCTCTCTTTAAACGTAAATGACATATGCTCTTACAGTACAATGAAGAGAACGGGACATTTTTACGATAGTAAGTCACACTCACATGCACACACACAGTAAAATTATAGCCGTTTATAAGGCAGCAATGTCGGCGTGACTTCATGGCTTGAATTCACCGCAATTGTTACAACTTCACCTAGACGTAGCATTTTACAGGAATGTTCGACATAGTATCACGTACTTTCGAAAGGTACACTTCGTTGGAAATGAAGTAGGCGGGCTGTTCCATCCTCCGATGTGTGTGGGTGTAACCGGCTTTCGAAACTGGCTAGCTGACACTCGCTTTGTTCTGCCGAGGAAGAACCCGGCGCTCGGTGTGTGCCTCCGCGCCGTGACGAACCGTCAAGTAAGGCGCATCAGTCATTATAGTTGCAGGAGAGATTCTTTGACAACGAAATGATGGGAAAAGTTAAATGTTTATCATAAAATCGAGAGGCACTTCTGATTGCTGGTCCGCCAAAGCATCACAAAATTGTACTTAAATATTCTCACACGTACGTTCTGTATCAAAAATAAGGTCAGTCTCGCAACGTTTAAAATACAGGACAGAATTTCCATCTGCACACGTCTAAAGCTACGACAACAGCCATGAACTAGTGTCATCCTCGTTCATTTGTGAGCAGGTAATTTTTTGAGGACCGCCAATCTTTTTGTAAGGTCGGGGTAAGGTGATGTCCTCTGGGTAAGGGGCAACGAACATAGCTAACTTTTGTCGGTACGGGCTACCTTGAAAGTCACGTGACGAGCCTCATGTGGAAATACTGTCACATCCAGGCCAGGCATTTGTATCCTCGATGTTTGAAATACCTACAGAATCCAATGTTGGCGACGAGCGCCTGCTCAAATGCACGTGGGCGCTATTTCTGTATAATTGGTAGGTGTGGTTTGTAGGCCTTCGCTACGTATGCGCCACTGTTAAACTCGGACTCCCGGGGTAGCAGTTTGAACGGTAGCCAAGTCAAACTTATGCACGGACACCTATTCAAAAATCCTCATTATTGTCAAGACTGTCTTTTTAACATAAACTAATTTAACCTCTTTCAACTTCAATTAAAATGTGCATGCGTATTTTTTGGGCGGAGGCGCTGCACAAATCAATTTTCATCACACACATTTTACTACGCTGGAGAAAGTGGCGCAGGATGATCTTGAAATATTGGCAAAATGACAGAACGTCATCCTGGCACAACAACAAATTGCTGTCGGTCCGTGACAGCTGTGGATTGTCAATATGTCGATGATTTATGGTACATAATGCAATCAAAAGCCGGCGAAAATTTTCCAAACCGTTGACTGCGTTGGTCGCGTGGACCGTTCCCCTAATGCATTGCAATCTGGTATCGTGTTGTAGTCCATTCCCTTATGCTGGCAATTAAGGACCAAAAGATGATATGGTTTGTACAAAATTTGGTGTTGAAGGGTTAAAACTACATTTTTTGTAATGAAAACATTTTTTTTCAAATAAAGTGCGCCAATATTTCATGTTTCAAGGACGTTTGCCATGACAACACGTGCATGATAGACACGGTGACAAGTTGCCGGTATCGCAAAGTCGCCGTTGTATGACCTATATATTTGACTAGGTACAAGGACAACTTTAGCCATAATTAACACAAGGTAGGAGGTCGACTACTTGAGTCCCAAAATAGCCGCCTTTGAAAATATTGAAAGGGAAAGGGATGGTTAGAATGAAAGAAACGGAAATGTTCTGACGAGTTGATAATCTTAATTTATATCCACATAGAGAAAGGAACATTTACGTACTGCTTTTCTTAGTTGACGTCTATTTTCGACGCTATTAGCGAGGATGAATGAGGTGAAATATTGAGGTGACATGTTCGTTCGTTGAACTCCTCTATACTCAGAAAACATTTCTCATGGATCAGCGTGTCATCTTCGGTCGTTGACTGCAGGTAAACTGGATTGGCGAATAATAAAAGTCACTCCGATTGGCTCAACGTCGGCTCACACGTCAATCAATGACGTCAATCCACCAATGGGACTCGAGTTCAGATTATACAGTCCACGAACGCTGTACATGTCATTCAGGTTCCATATACATGCTGATTGAGCGCAGCGTCGAAACTGTTTGGTGCGGTGTTAGTGGTGAACATGAAAACAACAGCGCCTTTGAAGCATCTTAAACATAATAATACACTATTTTAATAGGTGATTCTGATGTAATGGGGTCACTGTGCGTTGGTGCAACCATACATCGAATAGAACACAGCGATGTATCTTTGAGTCAAATCGAGCAGCCGTCTTGACACTCTTGCTCGGCGTCGGAATATTCTATTCATGAAATTTGGCCCATGGGTCCAGAGACGTGCCTAGATTACCGATTACCGCATTTTCAGGGTTGTAAATTGTATCAACACAGAACCAGAACGGTTCGGCACATTCCACTCCCAAGGTGTTCCGCATGACTGGATATTATTTATTTTTCGCCCACGGATCATTAAACGAACGGAATTTTCCTTATCGCAGCGCTGACCACTGATCTGCTCGTAGCTGTGCACTGACCGACATGCCTCCTCCAATGTCGTTTCCAAACTACCCTCTGATGTTGACGCTATACTTCGAGCGGTAGCCTTCCCGCTCAACACCATCGACCTGCCGTGACATGATGGCTTCCATAGTCACATGCAATCGCGATTAATACAGATAAAAGCCTGTCATTTTAGAAGTTATTTTCATTACAGCCCATCTTTAGTAACCAACCATATTTCGTATGAGATGACAGGTAAATCTTTGCAAGAGGTGCTAAAACACTAATAAAGCCTGTGAACCAAAAATTGCTGAAAAATTCCTTGCAGATCATATGCTGCTCTTTAAATAAAAACATGGACAAGATCGATCGAGAGAAAAAAAGTGAAGAATGGATATTGAAAATCCGGATTGTCAGATTTCGACAGCGAATAAATGACACCCTGAGACCCTTAAAGAAGAACAGGTCCGTCCCGATGGCGAACCATTTTCATATCGCTACCTAAATGCCAAATAAAATAGTACGACGCGAATGCCAGGGAAGCTGAAAACCTATCGAAATAACACTTGAAGATACCATGCTGATAATTATTAACAAATTCGATGTCTCATAGGTGTGATAATCTAAAAACACCTTCCAAATCGTAAATTGAACATTATTCATTCATCTTTATATATATATATATATATATATATATATATATATATATATATATATATATATATATATACATACATACATAAGTATATATATCTCACGTGACAAAGGGCCAAGAGCTGTAACTTTTGAAGATATTTTCACCTTTTTGTTTTAACGTCAATTACAGTTTCTCGTTCTACTCCCTAAAGTGTGTTGTACACGTATTATGGAGCTTGTCAACTCGGCATCTATACTTGTAAAATGCATTGTTATTGTTTATGTTTTAAATTCTAGTCCAGGCCTGAATTGACTAGACAGTAAAATCAGTGCAGTCTAGAAATTTACAGACTGAGTTTATCATGTTGAATACTGTGTATCTCAACATACTATGGGGATTAGGCAAATAAGCTTATGATGTTGTTGACATTGAAGACAAAAATAATGAAAAAATCAAAAGTTGCTGCTATTAACCTTTTAGGATTCTTTCAATCAAAGCCTTGACTATGGAGGGTGTGGTCACTTAGCTAAAACAAGTGGTTTATGTAAAAGTCAATCTTTTCCGTGGAAACTATCAGCCTTTGAATGAAAATAAGGAACGAAAACGTGAAGAGCAATGAATATAAAAACGGAAGATTTTAAGTGTTAAAAGTTTAATATGCCATACAAATCAAAGAGAAATACATGTACATATATAATGGTGTTTTCAGATTCAAAGTAGTTCATTAATTTTCTGATAATATTTGGATGATCTTATCGGAGTAGATAGATGGAGTTGAGATACTCAGTTCATAGCGATGTTAATCTTACGACCAGTTCGATGAAAGTTGGACTGGGGTCTCATCGCAGTCACAGAGTGTTTGGTTATCTCGTCATAATGCAATGCGTTGTCTCAGTCAAAACAGTGTTCAACTGTTCTCCGATGACATTAGCTGAATAGCTTGGCCATGGAAGTATTTACAAATACTACAACAAAGGGATATACATCTGTTGACCGTCGTTGTTAGAAGTGTTATTGAAGCAGTCATATTTAAAGTAAAATGAAAGTGAGGGCATTGTGTCCAGTTCAAACCATTGTCAATGTGACAAGCAAAACATCACGTCGCGAAAGACAAGAAAATAACCCTTTTCGGAAAAAAAGCAGAAGCTATTGTTGAACAAGATGCGGATTAATTCTTATTAAGCATACTTTGACCTTTAAGGGAACAACAGGCCTGTTTTGAGAGTTTCAAACATTCCATATATCTTCACCAAAAATCCATTTGACGTCGTTCACTACATTTGAACCTGAATAAGACCTAGTTCGCCTGCTTGGACCTGACTTCACAATTTGTCTTTTTAAGTTTTATTACATTCCTTATCACTGCGTGTTCCCAGTGAAAATTTTAAAATAGCATACTGGGCCACGTTAACCTCGCACCAGCGTATAGCGATTGCCTAATTGAATTACATGTATTATGCGATGTCAATATGCAATAAAAGCGTGTCCTTAACAGTAGGCAGTCCAAACTTGTTTCGTTTTGCGCAAGAAGTCTGTGTTTGGTCTCTTTTTTGGAAATAAATCAAGTTATGCATGAGTCGGTTGTCTCTTCAATGCTTTGGATTTGTTTTCTGGAAGTTCATTTACGAACGTTGCACCGACACCATAACGATTACAATCGTGCGCTACCGCAATGCCCATCAGCGGAAATGGCTCTCACAACCATCGACCAACAACCTCGGGTGTGATGTTTGAGAATGGAAAAATATCAAGTACTATTCCACCCTGAAAAGATGCTTTTGCGGAAAAGACTATGTATAAACGGACCCGCGCTAACCTCCTTTCAGTAAGCAAATTCGTTTTTTGACGTCATTGTACTGTCATTTCAGTGTACAACATATTGCAGAGCTTCACAACTATTCACTTTTATCCACAATGTAATCGATGATCCAGGGCACACGTTGGCCACACGCCAGACGCTGACAGGACTCCAGCCGTTAATTTGTGTTCGATTCCGAGCATGCCTGGTTTTATAAGGCCGACCCCAGTCAAGGGCCGCCCTGCTCACTTGTTTGCACATATCTGTCATAACTGAGTGAGAGGCAAATGCATTGCCGTTTAGCGTATGTCAGGAATTTCGGAATTTCAAAAAATGTCTTCGGCTCCGATGAAGCCCCCACGCGAATAGTTGTGATTTAGGCTGTAAAAAAGTTAAGGTCGCCGAGCGTTTGAGCTGAGGTTAACGTACGACAGGTCGTACACTGGCTTCTCATTCATACTTAGGTGTGTCCCAAAGTCCCTGTCATACTTACACACATCGAACATGTTTGTAATCTATTAACTCCAGTCAAGAACACTTTTGAAGGCGACGCTTTCTTCACAATAATACAGCTCTTTGTGTGTCTTGTACAAATGCCCTTGCTTACGGTATTTATAAATAGGAGCAAGTCCCGTCATGATTCGTACGGTAGCATAATATGAAACAACTTGAAACGACTAAAATTTAGCCGCAATACGCTGCTCGACAGGGTGGAGTTTTCACAAGCTACCAAAACACATCAAATGACCTATATATTGCATCAGATAATACACTTACCGCAAACTGGGACGCATGCTTACATGCAAGCGGTTTTCAACCAATCACGAAGCAGCTGAAATGATATGTAAAACTAAAAATAAATTCAGAAAATATTACCGGCATGTATGTGCGCCAGCTCACAAGCAGCGGTTTGTCATGTTCCGTGGAAAGATTTGTTTGATGGAAATCAGCCACACGTATGTTCACATTCAGATCATTGGCATTGTGGTTGGAGACAATTCGTTTACCTCCGTTATAAGGTCAGCTGTATCTAAGCCACAAATGCTGCCTGAAGCTAATCATATCCCTGAAAACAAACGCAAAACTGGGAACTCGCTTTGTTATAATTATTTCTCACGGCACTGAATGAAACTTATCTTTGTTAAAGGACTGTTTTCGGCTAGGTAGCGGATAAATTCTCCGAAAAATTCCCGCCATTTTTTTGTGGTATTTGATAAGTTTGCGGTCTGAAAATGAAGTGTACATGGCATAAAGTCGGCCACATATCAGGTTACTGCGTAAAGGGATGGCACCCCTGGCCAGTATCTGACGCCAACGAAGCCGATATCAAGTTACAATGGTTGAGTTACCTTGTACTGAGGTTAGCTAAGGTTGAAGGGGCCATACATGTTATGCTATCATGTGTTTGTTGTGATTACACCGAGGTGGTTGGTCGAGCTGAAATGCTGCTAACCATATCAATACACACACCACTTTTATACGGGAAGGTCTGACTCAATGTTTGCCAAGTTTTGGTAATTAACATTGGTAATTTCGATGAATTGTATGTTTATTCGAGTGTCATTAATAAGGCGTTTAAAATATCGGATTTTCTCCGACACTTGTGGGCCTATCACAAGACGAAATGTCCGTTATTGCGCACGGTAAAGACTGACTCGGCCGGTGACAAATGTATCATATATTACTTTAAACGTACGAGCGGTTATCTGGCCTATGACCCAGTAAACTTCATTTATCTAAATAGGACAAATGAAAGGAACGTGTAGTGATGAAAAAATCTCAGGAACGAACTAAAAACATGGCAACCCTGCCCTTTAGTTATCACATCCAGATGAGGAAGAAATACGAGCAATACAGTACTATAGGTACTTCCATCATAAGCGTTATGATAGCTAGGAATTTTTGCTGTCGTTTGCATTGGTTTGTTTAACTACGTTTCAAATCTGGATATTGATAATGGGAAAGATGAAGTAACTTGAATTTACGATTTCCATACGACGCATTTTGATATTTCTTGTCTGAATGCCTTTATATAGGCGGGATGTCTTGCATCTCAGTTTTGACGATCAATAACGTACTAGTATACGCAACTGAAACACTTACAACCACATTAAACTTATTCGTTTCTTCGAATTTGACTCCCGGCCAGCGTTGAATTCCATCATATTCAAGCTCGGGTGTTGAGGGTGACATAGCAAAGCTATCACAGTATCAATGAATGGCGTGACGTCATGCGCGCTGTAGGCCATCGTCAATGCGGTCTGTGATGCTTGTTGTGGAGGCGAGAAGGTTGTTTGCTTTCGTCATGCTTCTCCGCGATGTCGCCAAGGCTGTTGTTTCACAGAAACGTGGAAGAAAACATAGTTTGGACTGGCATGGGAAAGGGCACAGGCTAAGTTCACCTTGAGAGCGCACAGGGTGCAATAACCGATAGGTCAACAACCTTAGAAACCTCTCGAATAATGTCAATAGTGTCTCATTAGAGCGAATCGTAATGGGGAAATTGCCTATTCTGGTAATTAAACATTGTGTTGCTAGGCCTGTGACTGAATGCGCGAATTGATTTAACGATACGTTGTGACATGTGCTGGTATAATAAGGCTTGTAAATTGCCGGTTTTTCGCTCTTCCGGTCTAAATTTTAGCGCAGGGCAATTTAATTAAGCTAATTATAGAAGTCCTATGAAAACGAGGTTACAAGTAAACGGCCATGCAGAGCCATTAGATCAGTGCTTCAGACACGTTCCATTGAGGCAGTCTTATGTGACAAGCTGGGCCACTTTATGTTCTAGGTCATTGACACTTACCGTCTGTGGCCTTTCCAGATTTTAATAGATATTCTGGGCGACTTTACGATTTCTTTTCAAATTTAGAATTTACCGTTGAAGAAGAAGTGCAGCAACGTCCTTTGCCGCGGCGACTGCTCCATGTAAGCCGAGACGGTTCAGTTACGTTTCAACCGTGCTAAGCCATCGCACACACCACAAACTTTTACTTTGACCGCAAAGCCGGTTCAGAAATTTCGCCAGTGCCAAAACATGGCACTGTCGGCCTTTCAGTCTTAGGTCAATAACCCCATAAACCTGCCTAATCGCCATTAACAGTTAATTTCTAAAGCTATTATGATGTACATCGTGCGCTGTGGCGTTTGCAGTGACGTAGTGTATATCGTGTGTGAGGTGGCAGCCTTCGCTACGCGCTGGTGTCACTTACCTCAGCGTCAGGCTGTTCTCATTAACATACGAACTTCCGGTGTCATTATGCAGCGCATACGTTTATTGTGCTGGACAGCCAACCACATCAAAGTCCGTCCCTTCCTCTCGCCAGTCACATTTTTTATATTTATTGATTTGGCTTCTGTTTTACATGTACCCACGGCAGAGGGCGTTGGTATAAAACCAACGTAAACAGTCATATCGGCTCAGTCCGAAGCTTGGTCGATACGCACTAGAGTACTCGTACTTACAACCTGCGTCCCATTGACACCTTGACGAACGACAGTTAGTAGTCTCCGCGACCTGCGTTCATTTCAGTGCACCTCGATAAGTTGTGTTACAACCGTACACTCGTTTCCTCAGTTGCACTAAACTGTTTGGTAAGTTAGTCAAGTTGTATGATTTCTTTCGATGTATTTCTATTCAGTTATTTTCGCAGTCTTTGCTGATTTTTTTTCTTTCCCTTCTCCGTTTTATTTTCGCGACTTACACGAGATAAGAGACAGATGTGGCTCGATGCTGGATATGAACTGTGGTGCGACTAGCGAAGTTAGTGTGGGCATGCCTAGAGTTTTCTGTAATTTTAAATGATTTTTAAGTTATCATAAGCGAGTGTACGTTTTTCATAAATTTTCTTTTTGTTGGATGTTCATTTTCAATTTCCCTAAGTAACCAGTTGTATCATAATTTCATTTTCCACAACTTTTCGAAGAACTTTTCGAGCGGGCGAAGTTGTCAGTGGTGACCTGCTGAAGTTCATGGGTTGATCGAAGGCGGGAAATACCATAGATTCGATAACAATGAATGTTAAATTTACACGAGCTGGAATCTTGTTTGGCATGATGCCAAGTTTGGCGGTATTCCAACATCAAATGCCCGGGGTCCAATTTTGTTTAAAATAATCATCAAAATCGATGTGTTTCAGTTTCTCTTAACCCTCCTGTCTCACGCTTTTCTCACGCCCTCTCTCTTTCGCAGGGAAGATTACGTTATAATCTTTCCCACAGACTAGTTATGAAAGCGAAACGTTAATCTGTCGCGCATTTTTGGGCGCCACCCTCACGACACATAGTTACGCTGATGTTGCCATAACAACGATGAAAGTTCCACGACTGTCGTGAAATTAAAATGCACCGTGTTTGCCCGGTCACGTTGAATGTCGCGAAGCATGTGTTCATCTTCACAGATGACACATTGCCGGTACTCACATTGTGAACTGACCGGCAGATACCGCACACTACAAATGAGGGCAACGCCCGCCGTAAAGACTCGCAGACCTCCCGTCAGGATCTCGTCGTTATGAAACCTCTGTCTGTCCGAATAGCAATATCTCAACGTTCGAAGAATTTTACAAGGCGAGTCCACGCTGGGCTATTCAAATAGTCTACACATTCTTACAATAGCCGATCGTGTTAGAGTCCGTGATAGGTCTTGTCATCCGTGTTGCAAGGCGTCTAAACGTTAAGCGGCACGATGAACTCGCTGGCAGTATAAAGATACAACCCGTCCCATCATTATACCACGGTCACTCACCGTGATTATACGAACAAATCAACATAACCGCTCTCGGTTAGAATACTTAGTTATCGTTTGATCTGTAAATAAGATCGACTCTGTTCTGTCTTTTTTTCTAATTTTGTTCAATTTTCAGAGCGACAGACACTGTTTGTCGGAGATATCTGATTTCAATGTAAAGTAAATTTTTTCTCGGAATAGCACACCTATGGCATGTGAGTTGGAAGAGATCCTTCAAGTAAATCAGTGTATCGCGATGGTCTTATTTGTTTTGATTTGATAAGGAATCTGTTGGGTTTTTTTATCCGCAGGTGTGTCACAATGTTTGGACTGCGACAAGTCAGACTCCTCCAGGAATGTTCGCGCGCCCAACAGCGCGTGATGATACAGAGATTGAGAAGTGTCATGGCAACCTCTGCCGATATTGACGTCGCCAATGACGACGTCATTAACGGAGAGATTTCGACCAAGGAATACAGATCATTCGAAGAAATTCCGGGTCCCAAGGGATTACCGTTCATCGGTTCGCTTCTCGACTACACATCACTTGGTAAGTGTATTTTATTTTTTTCACGATGTCAGCATAATTCTACATTCTCTCTCTCTCTCTCTCTCTCTCTCTCTCTCTCTCTCTCTCTCTCTCTCTCTCTCTCGTATATTTCAATGGCCAATCAACTAGATTTCACATTGTATTTACTCAGGCCCCTACAAACTCGAGAGGATGCATCTTGCGGTCATCGACCGATTCCGACAGTACGGCCCTATCTTCAAAGAGACCATAGGAGATAACACCTACATCAATATAATCGACGCTGAAGACGTTGAGCATCTTTTCCGCAACGCTGGGAAGACGCCTGCACGCCCGCCGATCGCACCGCTGAAACATTACAGAGAAATGAAGAAAAATAACATCGGAATTGCTAGTCTGTAAGTCTGAGCAGCTACCTATACATTCACTACAAATACCGTTTTAGCGGTACAATCCCTCTCAATTCATCCCGGATATTGGTGCTGTACCCGAGTGTGTAAGTTTCCATCGAAGTGTGACGTTTTATGCCGTCCCTAAATCCGGGTTATTTTTTTTCTTTCAACTTAGCCGAACCGTTGTGACCTGAAACACATTGACCTATCAAATTCTCGGTCACATCCCCCATCTCAAGGCCGAACTCTGAATACTGAGTGCTAGGAGCAAAAATGGGGGATTAAATCGACAGTGCGTTTACGCAGATAATCAGACGAGGGCCGATCTGTAAGGTGCTCCCAATTATATCGTTGACTATTGTTCATAAATACAGTATTGAACGCTGTATAGGAGTAAAACTATTACAATTGAACGCCGTTTTTTGGTTGAAAACACTGAATTTTAACACATTCTTGTGGTTAAAACTGAAACAACAAACATCCCGCAACCTCAGTCAGTAGTAACAAAGGTCCAACACAGTACTGAATGTCCACTTGGAGTGTTAATTATGTACAGTATTGCTAGTCGTACCATTTGTAGCTAGTGTCAGACTATGCCAGACACGGATTAATGATTAATATTTATAGGTACATACCACTGTTTTTATTGGTTTCCTTGACAGGCAAGGTGAAGACTGGGCCAAGGTAAGAAAGCCGGTACAGCAGGTGGTAATGAAGCCCCAAAGCGTCCAGGCCTATATTCCCGCTCTGGAAAAAGTCTCAGACGATTTCATTGAATTGATGAAGACAAATCGAAGGGAGAATGGTGAAATTGATAATTACCAGAACGAACTGTACAAATGGGCGCTTGAAGGTGGGTTATTTCATGGTTATCACTTTGTGCTGGGAAATAATTTCAAGTTCAACATTCTGTAGGAAATCAAAAAGTCTTCTTCATTCTTCTTAGGGTAGCGGGAAAATATTGGATCAATGGATAACTAACCAGTTACTCCACGCATACGACGCAATGTAATGCCAGCAGACAAGTTTCCTCGTCCCTTTTCCAACCAATTGTACTGATTGAGAACAAAGTCGGTAAACCGTGATTTTTGACGGAATCGCTGACAATCTTCATTTCTTGACAGGTGTGTGTACACTGGCGCTCAACACACGACTTGGATGTGTGGATACCAACACGGATGGCAATTCAGACGCTCAGCAGATGATCGATGCCACTCTAAGATTCTTCAGTACCCTCCGAGATCTTACCTTCTCCTTTCCTTTGTACAAATTCGGCATCTACACCAAGACTTGGAAGACGTTTGCAGATTGCCATGACACATTCTTAAAGTAAGTTCTGTGGATCAAAATCATCACCTGAGTCCGTGACCAACATTTAATTTATTATGATGTGACATCTTCAACTATTTCACAATCTGTATTTAGATTTACAGTGCCCCATTCAGCCCCATAGAATATGAAGGTGAATGGTCAGAACACTTCAAAAAACACTACAGCACACTTGGAGCTTACAGAGCAGAAAGTCGTAACAATGTAGCAATCACGCATTGATAATATTGGACCAATCGACACGAATGGTAATTTTATTGGAAGAGCAGTCACGATTTCCCAACACATGAATATAAACAAAATAAAAAAAACAAACAAAATTAAAGATGTGCCTCCCACAAAATTTGTTGATGAATCCATTCAGATATCAGGTCAGTTTCAATAATGTTCCTAAATTTTCCATAGGATCGCCGAGAAATACATCAACAAAACGCTAGAAGAGCTGGATCTCAAGGAAAAAGAGGGCAAACTGGAGGAAGAAGCTGATCAACCATCCCTGTTATCATATTTGTTGTCCAAGAAAAGCTTGACTTTTGATGAATTGCTTATGATTCCGGTGGATCTGATGCAGGCCGGCATCGACACGGTAAATATCAATTTCTCGTTGATGTGATACTGTGCATCGGCGATGGAGATACATTCTGATAAGAGAGGGCGCTTTCGCAATTGTCGTCCACGGAGTGAAGCTTGCTGAATCAATTGCGTGTGTGTTTTTGATTATCATGAATACTGGATGGACATGTTTTAGTAAACCAGGTCGATCTGATCATCACCACAAAACTTGATTAACGCAATGTTCATTCGTATGTTTTAAATTCTGCTCTTTATATTTCTTACAGACGTCACACACGATTGTGTTCAATCTGTACTTACTTGCCACGAATCCTGAAGTCCAAGAAAAAGTATATCAGGAAGTCTCGCGCACTCTGACTGATGGTGAGCCAATCACCGTACAGACCCTACAGAGGCTGCCGTATTTGAAAGCTTGTATTAAAGAAACACACAGGTAAATATAATTCTGTACAGTCGGCGAGTCAGTGAATCGAGACTTGCAATCTGGCTTCAAGTCTTGGAGACTGTGTTATTGTATGCTTTTATTAAAATCGTCGTTTTATTTTAGAGGGTATTGTGAATCCAAAAGACAAACGTTGAACTTTAAAGGTTCCTGGTGCCTTTATTTCATCAAGAGTATGAAGTCATAAGTCATCATAATAATGATACTTTTTCGGTAGTCGATACTAGCCAGGCTATACGGAGATTTTGATTCTTATCCGTCTGCGTAAACTTAGAATTTACGTTTCTGGGTTTTCTCCACATTCAACCCTGGAAATCACGAGGGCCTGGCTTTATCCACTGCATGTCGGAAAGGGTTAAAAAGACTAAGACACAAACTACCTTCTCACCTCATCATTTACAAAATTGAGCAAGGGAGAGAATCAAAAGTGTTTCTTTGTCTCTACTCCCTTTCTCTAGGACGATGGTTTAACGCCTTATCACATTTCTCCACAGAATGATGCCAACCATTGATGGAACGACGCGAATTCCCGACAAAGATATCGTCCTTTCCGGTTACCACATCCCAGCAAATGTAAGTACACTGGTATATACCGTTGTCACATTTGATCTCAGAAAAGCTTTACTGAGTCAAGTTGTCTTGACACTGTAGCCTGGATGCCATCACGATTTACGATGAATAAGAACTGTCACGCGGTACATTTGTCCACCATGGTATTGATGATATCGGTATACACGAGATCCTTGGTCGATATCATCGAAGTTATGAAAAGACGTGATTTCTGCATTAACTTAGAATGTCAACAGCGAGCATAGTTCAGTGAATTCAAACCAGAGTTTAATACCGCCATATATTTTCTTGGCATATATGTTGAAGTATTGTGAATGCGCTGTTGTCAGTCAGTGCTCGATGAATTTAATTTAAAAGCAAGTTTCGGAGAGGATGTTGTCTAGCCTTTCTTCAGAAGGCAAATCGAAATTTCTATTTTCGTTCACTTATTCGGACACCGCCCGATATTCCCCTGTAAAATATTGTGGTTGGTGGCGCTCTCCGTCACAACGAGGTGGGGCAGGGCAGCCCGCAATGGATAAACTCGGCTTCAAATAAGGACGAACACATTTATTTCTTCCTCACAGTCCGTTATACGCACTCACTGCATTGCCGGTTGTATGGAAGAATATTTCCCAGACCAGCACATCTACAAACCAGAGAGGTGGCTGCGCAAAGACTGCAAGATAAACCCTCATCTCTTACTACCATTTGGAAGTGGATCTCGAATGTGCATTGGCAGAAGATTCGCTGAACAAGAAATACAAATTCTTCTTGCAAAGGTGAGCGACTCTTTTTGAATTCCTCGCCAAAATAGTCATCTGTCAGTGCTTGTTGACGACAGGTGAACATCTTTTAGTTTCCTGAAAAATATTCGTGAGATCTTTCCTATAGGCACTATTACAGACAGTTAACTAACTATGACATTCACACACATTTAAGACCGGGTCTTTTAAATCTTTTCTGAACTATATATTTACAATTATTCCTATTTTTACCTTGCTTTGCAGCTCATAAAAGCGTTTCGCATCGAATGGCATCACCAGCCAATGACGCAGCTGTTCCAGTTGCTGAATGCCCCAGACGTTCCAGCACAATTCACCTTCATTGATCGACGCCAATGAGTTGAACAGCGCGTTATCCTGTGAACATCCTCGGGACTATTTTTTTGAAAAGTGGGGGCCGGAGAGGATCGTTTTGAGTGGTCACATGAT
The DNA here is from genome assembly GCF_041260155.1 of Ptychodera flava. NCBI lineage: Eukaryota > Metazoa > Hemichordata > Enteropneusta > Ptychoderidae > Ptychodera > Ptychodera flava. Next base: position 37,185,622 of record NC_091940.1, read on the forward strand.
GCTGACGTCACTCTCAACGACTCATCCCTTTACGGCTGACCCCGGACAGAAAAACGCTTCGAGAATCATGGAACAAAGGACTGTCCGAAGCAGTCTGACTTTATGTCCCGCCAAAACTGCTTAATGACGAAACGCTCATGGAGACGTTATATTTGTGACGAACTTTCTCCCACGGACACTGAGATGAACTTATTTCATGACATTTGTACCAAGAATTGCAGCTGAACCGGATGTGATCATTACTGGATGAACACACCGGGTATTAAAACACCATCCCTCACATGGCGAGCAAGGATATCTTCTCTCTTGTGTATGGAACTTTGTACGTCGTGTGGAAATCTCTGCTCGACTGATGTCTTCATATTGGAGACAAACCACTGCACCAACCAGCTATGGTGCTCCAAGTTATAGCAACTACAGCAACTAGGTGCTTGGTAAATACCTTCAATGTCGCCAACGACTAGTACAACATTGAGCTCCAGGTGGCGCCCTAAGGCGGCTCTAGAACACAATGTTTAGGGATAGATGTAATTATATTTATAAGAAAATTTTTTTCAAATATAATAATTTTATAACAGAATTTTAACGACCAGCGTCTGAAGCGCGGTGTATTGTGAAAGAGTACGTATATAGTCCCAAAACAACAGTATTAACATGTATTGGACTTGTCGAACGAAACGTGTCCGTTGAAACATGGACATGTCAATTGTTTTGCCACTTTCAACGGTATTGGTAGAATCTGACCGAGATATCGTGTCACGGAGTGCTGGCCCATCCTCAGCTGTAAACGCACATGAATGGGGGCGCTAACATTATTCCTCTTGTATATAAATCACCACTATTCTGTATTTATTTGACTCTCTTTATCGCCCATCTTTAATATTCACTTTAAAAATTTGTTTTATCAGCATTCGCTTGAGAGCGGATCCGTGACAACCCTATCGTAATAAGTATAAAGTGTGCATTTGGACAGACAGCATCAATGGTTTGAAATACAAACCAACGTTACTTGCTGCTTTCTCAAAATTTGACACATCCCGTGATAATCACGTGTTACTCACATGACTGTACTGCATTTATGACTCGAATATATTCAGAGCTTTCTATTATCAATAAATATATTTTACAGAATTTTGAAAGCTATGTCCACTGTCATTTTGTGACAGGCGTACTTGCGTCACATCACGCTATTGGTGTCGAGACTTTGGCATCATGCACTTGTTGAAGTTCCATGATACCATCTTTGTTCCGAATGTCACAAGTCAACCACGGGGCAGATTTGGCCGAATACAGTATCAAACAGCTTGAAGAGGTTAGAAAGACCAGAGTAAACACAGGCACAAATTATACATTTAAACAGAGCAAAGACCCAAAATGTAGTAGCACACAACAACAACAGCAAATACTACGAGTAAAAACCTCTACAAATATTACTAGAACTTAGTGCGGCACTGGTGATATTGGGTAAGTCATGGCCCCTGTAGATAGAGGGACCGTCGACTAGTTATTCAAAACTCACCGGACAAGTACAAAGCCTATATGTCACGATGTAAGCAGAATGCAGACAGAAGCACCGACCGGTAACTGTCGACTGTGATGACTGTTAACTAAGAGTATAGCCACATAGATTACATACTTGAAGTAGTAGTTGACAACTTCAGTAAATTTTCCATAGTTACCAAATAGGATATACTTTGTCGGGGGCAGCTCAGAAGTCTCTGTCTCTCAACAAAACAGAAATTGTGCATTCTGGTTTTAAAGGCATACACAGTGAAATAGAAAATTATGTAGATAGAGAGGTATGCATTATCCAGTTACATATGGCAAGAATGGGGCATGGATTTAGATGAAAATTACAGATATTCGGGATTGAAAATGACCTCATGAAGTTTTGGAACGTTTTAGGAATTCCCTGAAAAATGGAAAGCACCTCTTTTGCCGAAGGGGATGGCGAAAGATTGTGAGGAATGTCAATTTTACGATACTTATAGCAAAGATTTACAACACTTTAGAGGACTAACTTTCGTATCTTTTATGAGTCCACTGCCCTGAAAAGACCTCGGTAATTTATGTAAGGCGGACAGCTTGACTCTGTTAAGTTCCATCATTGCCTCAAGACCCTGGAGCGGAATGGGTGTTACTGATGTACTAATGAAGTATTAACCGCGAGTCAGAGACCGTTGACTTTTACCCGGGACCGCTGATACTGCATTCAAGAACGCTTTGTGCAGCCGTAGATATAGGCTGCTATGAAAAAAAGGAACTTAGAGCTACAGTGAATAATAGTACCATAAATTAAATCATATGGTATTGATTTAAAGATGTGGCCATAGTTTTTTGTTTGTTTGTTTCTTTCTTTGCTAGCTTGGCTGAACACCGAGTATGCGAAGATGACTTGTCAATACTGCAAAGCGACGCGGGTTGTCAGATTTTCGGAGAGGGGGTATCCGCATACTGATAATACGTAAATTTCTATGCATGCCGATATTTTGACTTTTTTCAAATTTTGTGCAGCATGCACACATTTATCCCGAAATTCCCATACTTTTTAAAGTCGGTCTTCGCGTGACTTTTTGCCAAAGAAGCCTGCTTGTTATTCTTAATCTTTTGCTGTGCATTTTTTAAAATTTTGCCCATCCCTTCCAAATAAGGACCTTTTATTCCTGAAATGATGCAATTTTCACCAGAAATTTGACTATACGAAAGCCCGATTTTGTTCGAGGCCCACTCACTTGACGTAGCCTATACATTCATTTACTTTACGCAAAAAAGCAGACAATATTAGCTTATTTGAAAGGAAATTTAGCATTTCAGGACAAGTTCCCGAGGCTGAATCCACCATTATCATTTACAGAAGACTGCCGGTGAAATTTTTACTGTAAGAATGCCGGGCTGTACATGATTCGAATGAGAAAAGGACCATGTAATTATCATCAACCACGTTAATATCACCGCAATAGATCCACAAACTGCCCTACATTGCATAACTCGATGTTACAAGCACCCTGTTGATAGATTACCCAATAAACTGACGCCTGAGCTTACGTGCGACAAACAAGACTGAACCAGAACACCTTTTTCATTTGTAGTCTACTGCAGTCAACGACCGATGGTGATGAATTGCTGATAGAAACGTTGGCCTCTCTAGGAATGCACGCTAAGTTATTGCCCCTGTGTTTGGTTGTATGTGAGCCAGGGAGTTCAACGAACTACGTATAAATTCACCTTAGCATTCTGAAACTGCCATTGCGCGTCTTAGGATTGCATTCCACCGAAACATTCTCCTAATACATGCGGGATGCTGCTGTGGTATAAATGGTGGCTATCGAAGTGTACAGAACAGAAATACCAACTTTAGATCTTACAACAAGGAAGGTATAATACGTTTGTCCCCCGATTCGATCTGTACATTGTAGGTACTACACGAAGCATTGATCTAGTTAATTAAGAATTTGATGATTGATTTCGCTGGCGAAAGTTATAAGAACTGACAAATATATTTTTCTCCTTGCATTTCATTAAAACCCTACTTCAGTGATACAAACTGCATACTTATCATTCCATCAAGAATTTCTACAATTGTCATCTTGCTTAGTTTCATTGACAATTTAATTTCGGGCAAACGATCACTTTTACACGGCATGACAACGGCTAAGGCTCTTACCCACCCTCAAGCTTTTAAAAGATGTGTGTTGGTCAAGCGAGGACCATAATTCAGTAGGACATCTGTCCGATAGATTGAAGTAAACCGGATCAATACGATAGTCGCAGACTCTGGAAACCATGTTTGTGCATTGGAAATATATGTATATGTACATTAATGTTTAGCATAATTTATTGAAAATGAGTTTAAGTTTAGTTCAGGGTAGTTTCACCGTAATATTCTTCTGAGTCTGTGTGTAATGCTTGTGAGAGAATACAACAATTGACGCGAACGCAATAGTTTACCGAATGCGGGCGCCATGGTCGTGTTTTACCGTATGTGGGCGCTATCACTTCGCCCCTAGCCTATATGCCACGGAGGGCCTTTGAGCTTTCTTGTGGTGAAGGCACTGTGATATCTGAATTTGATAATCCCAATATCATTTTAATGAATTAATTCGTTACTTGATTGATTTATATGAAACTGTTTGGGTTTTTTTACATGCCTCATATATTGAACGTCGCGCGGCCAATAGGATTCAATGGTAACGTGTTGTAACGTAGAAGGCCGCATAGTCATCATTTGACTGGAAATGATCCAGAACTGTTTTAAGTACTGTTATAAGCTTGACGATTTTAGGTTTAAAAATGATCAGGTGTCATGTTTGTCAGTTTGACATAAAAAATCCGGTTTTTAGAATGTACACTAGTATGCGTTAAACCGCATAGCAGTGATTGGAATATATCAATGCGCCGTTCGATGATGAAAATGTTTATATTTTTTTACGGGTTTTCGTCTATCATGGAAATAAAGCATATGATTATCATTTAAAAATTAACCTAAGAATGTGGAGTGAAAATTTTGAAGAGAAGCATGTAATAAAAACGTTATAGCCTAATTTGCCCAAACAAGGGACTTTGTACCCTCAAGGCAGGAGAACGTCTGCCCGCCTGACTTCGGCAAATGATCACCTGTCAATGGCACATATTCTCATATTTGGCTATAATATATGATTTTGAGTAAGAAAGATTCACATTAATTCATTTTCCGCCCATACATTCTGAAACTCGTGTACAATTTGAACCAGAGTAATGTTATAAAAAGGGGTAGGTGACAAAAATACCGCTAAATTTATACTTATTCATTGCAAAATTTGCACCACCCCCGGCACCAAATTATTTCAAACATCGTATAAATGGAAGTTATTTTGGCATTCTGGAGACCTAACATCCATTTTGTTTATGCCCCGTATACTAGGTAGTAGGTGTACGCTTTCAGTTTCCTAGGCCTTTTGTATGTTTTAACACCAGTGCAAGTGAAAACGGAATGTGTCGATGTAATGTTTTACAGGAAAAGTTCTTCGGCGCATACATGACATAACGGTGAATAAGATTGGTCACAAACCTGAAATCCTTCAGACAAGCACTATATTTATGAGTAAACGTGTCTTTTTGTGAGTGTGTTCCTGTGTAAATGTGTGGCTGGCTGGCTGTATATATATATATATATATATATATATATATATATATATATATATATATATATATATATATATATATATATATATATATGAAAATCAATGTATCTGTATTGCAATCATTTAGATCAGCAAGAGCAACTTCACTGATTTTACAAACTCACTTTCAACTACAGAGTTTTTGGATTGTACTACTTTTACACAAGCTTATGAGGTAGCTTCTAAAACTTACCACCAATCAGAAAGCTTCAAAATTACTCTTAAATCTAACAAAAACTTACTTATTGAAATCCTTAAAAGTTTCAAAAAGTGGACAGAAGGGATCAAAATAGCCTCTAAAACCCCTGAAATCTCAAGAACCCCCTGTCGAGAGGGGGCACATCCCCCTCTCAAGCTCTTCCCTCTGCCGATGACCTTTGGTCATCGGCCGCAGTGACATTATGTCACTGCAAAGCTAGCCTGTTGATATTTCCTTAATTTTCGCCTGTTGATCAACAATTTGATGAAAGCCCTGCAAGGTTAAGTACTTTATGCGCAAGCGCTTAGCGGTTAGGTTACAATAACAGACAAACAAGAACCCTGCTAAAGTAAATGGTATTTCCCAATCGTGTTGGCGTTTCTCGTAAGGGGTGAACCATTTGACATTAGAGTGGGGGCTTGGAAGATTTTAGGAAAAAATAGATTCCAAGAGGCTGCAGTATGTGTCTAGGAAAAAAACTCAGTCGAAGATGGCAGAAAAAAAATTGCCGGTAGACATGAAGTAAAAAATAACGCTTCGGCAGTTACTTTCAGCCATGGCTATTTATTTTCAGCGCGCCCTTCAGTCAACTTATTTTACAAGATCTTTCAATTTTCGGCGAACCCTTCGGGCGCACATTTTTGTAATATCTTTCATTTCAGGGTGCCTACATTCATAACATCTCTTATTTTCGCTACACCCCAGGGTCATAACATCTGGTTTCATTTCATTAATACCTTGTGTTATATCTTTAACCTCGCTGTTGTTTAATACATTATGGACCAAGGTTTTCAATGTTTCTGCTACAGTTTCTCATCCATGCTCCTGAAAACACCTGAATTACTCATGAGTAATTCAGCTTATCGATATCGCCTGCACCTGATATCTGATGTCCATTTTAGTTCTTGAAATTATATGCGGGGATTATGATAACTTGTCAACAAAAGTATTCTGTTGATATGCAGCGTGCTCGGAAGGTTATATATGATTGGTCATTGTCACTATCTACAGCAACTTAGGGAGTCTATTTTATTATTCAATTATAAGGGTAAGATTCAGCTAACCAATCGGATAACAGCTTCCGAGACGCTGCACACCAGCCCAAAGTATTTGTTGTATACAAAGGGTTTCCCGAATCCCATCCCCAATATTGAATGTTTCGATAATTCTTCTTTTCCAGTTTCTGACAACCTTTAGCAAAACATTTGCAAAGCAAGCTGTAGAGGGCTAGACAAGGGCTTAAGCTTTTATCATAGACCCTCGAGAAATGCTTTTACCTATTTAAATTTCTTAATATGTTTATTTAATGATTTACTTTGTCTTTCAAAGCATCTTATAGAACACACCTGTTAATGTCCAATTAAAAAAGCCGCATTCCAAAATGAATAGCTATACTGTAAATTTTAACCTGTGTGTCACATGAAATTTTGAAACATAAATCCCAAGAACATATATGTTGCCTATATGTATGTAGACGACCCATTTTGATTTCTTTGTATTAACAAGGTATGCTGTAACACATTCGTAATATAAGTTGCAGTGTCAAATATAATTTTTTTCCTCTAGAGACGTGCACTTGTATCTATATTGACATAATTATGGAATATCATTCTGTCTCTGATATGATTTTGACTTTTCATGGAAAAGAAATCTGTTCAACTATTTGGAAACTAGAAAGATGTTGAAACCTGGTACGAGTTTCAAAAGTGCATGTAAAGAATGTGTGTGTCTTTTCGCAGAGCCTGTCCGTTTGTGGACACCGTAATTTGCCGTATGAGGGCGCTGTCACTTTCCCCTCGGTCGACACAGTATGTGACGCGGATTTCAGTTGAGCATCTTAGAGTTTGATTGACGTACTATATGAATGTTTCATTTGTCTTTAGGCCACCGGCCAATATGATAATATTTACAGATCATGTTTTATTTACCCGCGTAAGCGATAGAAGAGAGGGAACAAGGGGTAGACCGAGTGGTGGCGTCATTGTGGCCATCGCTAAGAGTATAATATCTGGGTATTAAGAGTATCGACACAGAAATGAATGATGCGGTAAATTAATGTCAAATGCAAATTATTTTCGTACTGACAGGGATATTTTACTCGGGGCTGTGATGGAAGTACTGTGATAGAGAAAAAAACGCCTGCAATGCTGTCTATACACAAGTGGAAATACATGGATGAAAAATGCTGAATGTCTTGTGCGTGTGCGTGCATGCGTGCATGTGTGTATATATATATGTGTGTGTGGGTGTGCGCCCGCCATTTTATCGGATTTTCGTATCATGCATTTTCCAGTCTTTTTCTACTAAACTCATGCGAACGATTTACTGACAAGAAGCACGGCTGTGAAAAGGTCGTTCTTCACAAGGAACGTACTAGTTCACGATAATTGGAAAATAAATAAAAACAGCGTGAACTTTTGCATGTAAAGCAAGTTTATTGTAGTCTCGAGTTTCTAAATGTTATTTATTTGCCTTTGCATCTTACAGGTTATCGAAGTTAGATTAGAGTGAAAATTGTTGCCTCCTATTTCACAATACGCAGAAAAATTGTGAGACATGTTTTTGACAATCAGATCGTAAATCTGTTACTGGGGACAACAGGTGGTTACTCTACCCAGTGCAGACTAATTGGATGATCTGAATTAAAGCGCAGTGGTCGTCGCGCTGCGCATCCTCCTGAGGGGTCCCCCTCTGTTGTAAACAAATCCAAGAACGCCGCACATGTTACGGGTTGATTGTAACGTTTGCGATATTGCCGCTTGTTAAAATGGCGGCTGATCTGTCACAAGTATACCAACTAACCAAATGTAACACGCGATAAAAGGTCAATTAATCTAAGTTAAATATCTGCTGAATATTGAACAATAATTGCACGCTGGATTGAGATCACATTTGCTCGACATGATTTTCTTGAATCAGTTGAATGGGGCTCGGCTACTGTTATCGCTCGAGCCATAGAGCTAGACGTACGCATGTACGCATGTATACGCCAACAGACTATCAACGACCGGGCTCTAGTTTTCGACATCGCTAGCAAGGACGAGAGCTTTCATTTCAAGAGGCTCGACAGGAGTACAAAGACAACAACCCAAACTACAGAAATCTACAGCTCGCAGAGCAATGCCCGCTGCAGCAAGAAGCATCTCTGCATCTGTTCCGTTCCGTGGTCTGTATGAACGCCCGTGTCAAACCGGGTATATGGCGCGCTTCACTCGGCTGTGGAGAATCCAACTCAACTACAAAGTTTACCCCGTTTGGGGGTGCAAACGAGAATTCCGAGTACAGGTATCAAGTCAAGCGAAGGACCTTTCATAGGTCTTCTTGTTATGTGGGGGTTATCTCACTTGAAAGAGGATTCAGACCTACCCGGCAATCAGGAGGTACAACAACGACGTTTGCCCATCACCGGTAGGCCCATATATAGGGGATTCAATCTCCGATGATGACGATGATGATGATTAAATATTTAAAAATGAAGATAAATAAACATATATTTGGACTCAGTAAATTTGTTGTTATTGTTGTTGTTATTGTTGTTGTCGTTGTTGATACTATTTGCAGAAAAGAACAAAGTATGCGCTGCAAATTTCAACACAGCCTAACTATACATGTGCGTCGCAAATTCAATACAGCCTAACTATACATGTGCGTTGCAAATTCAATACAGCCTAACTATACATGTGCGTTGCTGCCTAACTATACATGTGCGTTGCAAATTCAATACAGCCTAACATTAATGTTAGGCTGTATTGAATTTGCAACGCACATGTATAGTTAGGCTGTATTGAATTTGCGACGCACATGTATAGTTAGGCTGTGTTGAAATTTGCAGCGCATACTTTGTTCTTTTCTGCAAATAGTATCAACAACGACAACAACAATAACAACAACAATAACAACAAATTTACTGAGTCCAAATATATGTTTATTTATCTTCATTTTTAAATATTTAATCATCATCATCGTCATCATCGGAGATTGAATCCCCTATGGTAGGCCTACACCAGCTAGCGGTTGGATCACTGCCATGACCGTGCACAGGACCGGGGCACAGGATCTCTCGATACGTCTATGCACGGTGTAGCCGTGCAATTTTCCTGCCAAATGCCGCGAAAACCCGCTCGTTTTGTCTATTTTTTCCTGTCATTTTACTATTTCTTACCACGTAATACTAGGAGAAGTAAAGACATGGTGATCAACAGTTGGTTGTGGGCCAAGTCGTCGCGGGCCGGTACGTTGTGGGACCGGATTCTCTATATCCGTGTACGTCAACGCGGTGACCGTCTCCCAACAACATCTCTCGTGTCCTGCTCTGGCTTGCCGATCATGGTCTTGAGTGTAATTTTTGTGTTAGGCATTGTGCTTGTTGCTGGTCTACATATATAGGCAACGTTGATCATTTTAGTTATGTATTTTCACTGTACTGTACATAGCATTGTGTACAACCAACCTGATCGCGCGCGATCAAACCTTTTTGTTCACTGTGTCTGCGTGCAGTAAACTCAGTGACATAATGTGCTGAGTGTAGTGTAGTGTCCCGATGTTTATAGATAGAAATACACCACTGAAGTTCGTTTCCGATCTTAATATTTTACTATTGCATGATGTTGAGTCTTACAAAGGCCTTAACAAAGTGGGGGACTGCTCCCATCTCACTCCTATTGAAGTTGAGAAGACTTATGTTTACAAAAATTTATGTTTATCAACAAAAAAATCACGCACGCGCAGCGCGACGACCACTGCGCTTTAAATAAAGGCCATCATATTACATTTTATGAATTGATTGATTAAATCAAAGTTATTTCTTATATATGACGTCAATAGATCAGTCTCTTTTGCAAACACGTCAGACATATTTATTTGTGACAGTTTATAAGATTATCATCTCCCAATCCCAGAGTCAAACTAACAAGGTGTTCGTTTTTATCTCGGCAATAAAACCATTTAAATTTTGTTTATCCTTTTGATGTTGGTCTGTTTTCTAGTTTTTGTGCTTTTAAAACTAATGTGCCTTCAGTTCTTTTATCTCTTGCTGATAAGCTTTTCAGTACTGAATGTATTTAATGTTTGTCGGTCTGGGTTTTTGTATGCTGGGTGTTTTTCTTTGATTTCTCTTATCCCAAATTTTGCTTTGTTCTATACATTTCAATTGACAGCATCTATTCATTTGGCTTTGCCTGTCGATGTCAGTATAAATAAATAAATAAATAAATAAATAAATAAATAAATAAATAAAATAAAATAAAACAAACAAACAAACAAACAAATAAATAGATAATACTAACACGTCTCTTCATCTCTCCTAAGTGTTTTAAAATGACACTGACAAGTAAATTCCTGATACAGTTTGTCAGGACACACAAGTGTATGAGTTTGAGTTTGAAGAGGCACATTGATCCACTGAAACATTCTGAAAGTAGTCTACTACTTGAGCCAGAATAATGTATAGTGAGGGGGATCTAGCTGGAAAAATGTCGCGAAATATAAACCTAATCATGCATCATGAGATTCTCCCCCTCCTCGAATCAATGTCAAATACCTAACCTATCGTATACTCTAATTCCTGTTTGCATTGCTTGGAGTCAACATCTATTATGATAATTACCAGAACCTCTGCAAACCAGGTCTACGCTTTCAGTTTTCCAGGTCTTTTGTTCCGCCAGATCTTCAAAACAACTTTGTTTATTGAATCGCTGATCTCTTACACAAATGAAGAAAAACGCACCTGTACACTTACAAAACAGTACAAGTAAAACGTAAGGTATCGATAGAATGGTTTATAGGAAACGTTTCTTACACATTGAGAATTGCTAACAGACCTGAAAGCACGATGACTGTGAACAGTGAGTGAGAATTAGTCTGAACCCATGTCCGATCAATAACAAAATCCTGAATTAACCGCTGCTGAGAAAGTTAAAAAGTTAAATACATGTAGTATATAGGTGAAAGGGCTTAGGGCTACTTAGGTTATAATAAAAGTTTAATTAGGCCCTCTTAGTTGTGTTTGACCATATGGGCGTTTCTCGTCACATGAACCACTTTATGTAGAAAGTTGCGCAGCCGATTTTTCTCCTCCTTCTTGAACGAAGTCAGAGATTCGAAATGTCCTCACCAAAGTATGAGGTAGAAGAAGGTGCAGGGAGTTCAAGTGTTGAGAATCTGGTCAAACCCTCAAAGTCGTCATTTCTCCAATCACGATATATCGTCATTATTGGTATCGTAGCTGTGGTTGCTGTTGTTGTGGCCGTATCCATCGCCGTTCCCGTAGCTGTGTCACGTAGACAGTCAGATCCCCTGACAAGAGCCAAAAATCTTATGAGAGAGGTTCCCCTTGTTGACGGGTGAGTCACAATATCCAATCTGTCTCTGCTTCTTTTCTATTAAAGGTGATGGTTTCTTTGTAAGAAGTCATATTATATATAGTTGCATTTGCTCAGTTGGTTCAGTGAGGTTGACTTTTATGATGCTGGGTTGCAGAGATGTTAATCGCTAAGGCAATTGGCTTACTAGAGCAACAAACTGTGAGCCTTCTTTGCCTGAAAAATTCCCCAAACATTAATCTCACTTTTATCTGACAAATGTTTTGTCCATATGTCTTTCATTCACAGGAACAGTTTTTGCTAAAGCTCTTCAGTGCCTCTCGTTGTGTACTTTTGCTTTTACAGAAGTTCGAAGTCTCTGCACGAATACATTTTGCTCGACAAATAAAGACAGATCTAGCCAGGGGCCGTATTGCTGTAACTGTTCAAAAGTTTATAGCATACGTGAATATTAGTGAACAAAATCCATGATGCAAAGCTGAATAGAGAAAGTTGTGAAAAAAGAGTCCTTTCTACGTGCTGACCGACGAAAAAGTTCAGCTCGTTAGCCACTTATGGAATGGCTGCGCAATTCCTCCAACCAAGCCCGGACATGTTTTAAGAAAAAACATTAACAAATGTGCCCTTATGCAAACAATGACGGCAGGTTCTCTGCTGTGTATAGAGGCTTGTTAAACTTATAATTCACCATACGCACCGAACCACAGCACGGACTGTATTAGTTTATAGTTTTTATCTTTCAATACGTCAGTTATTAGTTACTGTCATTGCAGTACTGGGACGCTTTCTTGGACTGTGCCAGGGAGACTGTGAAATGACTATTTCGTTAAAACAGTAACCGTATAGGGATACTTGCGACCAACTCTGCCATGTGAATTCTCACATAAAACTCGAAATATCACAAGCCTGGCTCAAATTGTACGTTGGAAAATTTATTGGGCTCATTAAGTAATTTAGAATAATAGATTCAATATTTGGATATTTAAATTTTATGACTTTAGAGTCATCGACGGCATCAATTGGAACTGATATGATTTGTTTGTTCACTGCAGGGCGCTTGCCGCGTAAGTCCAACATGGAATTCGGATTCAGATTCCTTTAAAATGTTTTCATTCCATACTAAAAAATCTACATTCTAATCAGAAGATGATTGAATGATGATATTACAAAAATAAATAGATTTAACAGATGTGCCTTAAACCTCTTTTTTTACAGATGCCATCATAGTTGCTCAGAATTAAATACGTTGAACATATTACATTATTCTTATTTCTCCTCCACACTAAAAATGTTCGTTTTCCGTCATGTATTTTATCCTGAACTAACTCTTCAGAGGGGGTGGGGGTTTGACAAGATTTGCATTTAAAAATTTCAATAGTAATTTTTTTAGCTTAAAACGTCAGTAGCTGTTACTTTTATATCACGCTTTCACTATGCTTGTTTTCAATGTCAACTAACTGTTTCCTATTCTGCTCCCCACAGCATGTTGAAATACTCAGCTTGTCAACTCAGCCTGTACATGTGTAGACTGCACGTTATTGTTGACTAGTGAGTTCTGGTCAGGGCTGGAATTCAAATGTAAGCGACAAGAGTGCATTTTACAGTATTCACGCTTGTTTACAGGCTAAATGATATGTATTTGAACATGCTTTGGGGAATGAAAAAGGAACTGCAGTTGACATTTGAAAATAAATATTGAAAAAATCATCAAAAGTTACAACCGATGGTCGTTTAAGTAAAGTTTTGTTTTTAATCGGATTACGATTGCAATGATTTAAGTTTCAAATGCACTGCTCGACAAAAACCTGTACATTATCGAGGTATTAGTAATGCAGTATGGTCAACAAATCGCTGGATATTGGTAAATCAGTCAACTGAATGCTCGCTGCTTACTTCTTATGAACTTTGTAATGGAATAAAGCCCCTTCCATGCGGAAAACACTCTGGCATTAAAAGGGCAATGCTATAAATACAATTTGGAATTTCAACACTGGTGTTTAACACGGAATATAAATGTAGTCCCATTTTTTTCGCCTTTTATCAGTCAAAGAAATCAAGTTATAACAACTATGATTAGTCAGTGTCACATGACATGAGGCTTCAGTGGTATTTGAGAGGACGAAGTTAATGTTCTGGCCGGAATCCAAACTTATGTCGAATCTCGAGTCTGTCGCTGTCTGACCGACTTTTTTGCGATTGGCAATCAAGTGTCGTCAATTGCGGATGAAACACTGCCAAAGTTCGCAGCGGCTTGATAACAATCTTATCTTAAGGCTGACAAAAATGCCGAACCAAAAATACTTTCTATCGGAGTTGTTAACAGCTCACTGATAAGAAACCGATAACACACTTTGATATCTTGATTGGCGCTCCTTGCGGAGAAAGCCGTTCAGCATAGCTGATAAAACTTTGATATATTTTTTGCACACTGTCAGCTTCAAACTTTCTCAAAACATAAACCAGTTTTCTTTTCTTTAATTCCTTACAAGCATCAACGCTTCAAAGTTTGTGTAACACCACCAGCAAATCACACCAACAGAGTAGTGTAATGAAACTTTATTCTTTTTCTTGGCATACAGAAAGTGTTCCTGTGTGGACACACGGTATATCGTGACTCTGCTATCACAGGGAAGGAATGTTTAATTTTGATGTGGAGATACGGTTTGGTGATTTTTGACAGCGATATATTATGTGTCAGAAGTCACTTGAAAGTTGTCATAAATATCGTCGTGTCTGTTAATAAGTCATTTCTGTGAACACGAACCAAGTTTTATTGATATCATTGATTTCACGTTTTTACAAAATCATAAGGGCGTTTTGAGCGACATGTTTAGTAGACATATATGGATTAAAAGTCGTTGGCTAAATCTCTTAAAAATTTAATGAAAATACAAAATCTTTATATATTTAACGAATTTTTGATTTTAGAATACTGATGAATCAGGGAGATAAAACAAAGTTGGCAACAGGATATCGCCATTTTAAGAAAACTTGAATATTAAACATGATATCGAAACGACCGACCATCCTGTAACATTAACACAATCTCTGAGCAGGTTCTCAGTGTCAGCTAATCGATATGGAGGTCCTACCATGTTACTGTAACTAAGTCGGCAATTATTCCGAATCACGTGAAAAGACATGGATCTCCAAATGCCAAGTTCGAAATCTTAACCAGTTTATACATGTAAACTATATCAGAGACAAGTTTATATATATCTCTGTTGTCATTTTTACTTTCTTACAGACATAATGATTTGCCATGGCAATTGAAATCAAACTTTGATAATCAGTTACAGCGGCTCGATCTCAATGAGGATACAAGTAACAAATTTGGTTCCTATGGACACACAGACATACCAAGACTGCGACAAGGATTGCTCGGTGCACAGGTATGAAATCAGAATTTTACATGGATAACAAACGTACTTCATGAATTAACAAGAAAAATTGCTGTACATGGCAATAGATTCTTTTATTCACAAGTGTTTATGGATGTACAATGCAATGGTGATTAATTTCCGCCTTAACCGTCTAGCGATGAAGTCGAATAGTTGGGGAAGCCATTTCATTCCTGATTTCATAAATAAAAGTATTCATTTATGCAAAGTGTGTTTATGTCAAGTGAAAATATTCATATTGATTTTAAGTGACTGGAGAGCCAAGATAATCCATCAAATGCCAAAGTTCCGTGGCTTTAAAGTGAAAATACACAGCATGGCATCTTAAGCATATCGTTTAATTCCAAGTATAATGAAAACACAAAGAGGTCATTGTCAAGTTGTTATATTTCCTTATCCTACACATAATATCAGGTGGATGCGCCTTTTAAAATATTTTTTTCCGTTTCCTTGCCAGCCTTCGTGTACAATTTGCCATCTACTTGAACCATTTATTAACATCCTGAATCATTGCGTAGATCATATATGAACTTTCTATGCTTCTCTTATGCAACTAAAATGCAAAAACATCGATATCATTTTGCATAAATCAAGAAAACATAACTTGAAAGTCTGTGAAGAATATACCCACCACATTCCCCTTGCAACAAAAACCCGACTAAACTTGCTGCCCCTGAGTTCATCGAACGACAGCTTTTTGTTTGTATTTTGGGGCTGTTTATATTGAGCCGTTATCTCACAATTTCGGCATCTATTAAATCTCACTTTTATTACAAACATGGCAGCCGATAAACTTTGATTTATGATTGTTCGCAATCTCACTTGACGACATGACAACTTCAGGGTAGTAACAATCCTTCTCAGGGGATCATTAACGACAAGCCACTGATAAGCGTTCCTGTTTATAGCGCTCTCCCCCATTTTCGTTACTCTCTGATGTCAGGTTTTCTTACTTTATTGAGCTTGTCCGTCCTTTGTTGCGAAGGATCTGAAATACAAGACAACTTCTATGGAAGATGTGACTAGCGCAGACTAAGAAGCGGACAAAAATGGGAAGATTTTGACAATATGGGAAAGTTGAATAAGCCCTCCACAAGGCCTTCAATAAACTTCATGATTAATGAGACATATAAACAAACCGTTTATCTCCAGACAGGTATACCTGGGCATAAAAGTCGATTTATTTCACCGACAAATTGCGCAGCTTCAAGATAACAACGACCCAATCCACCGACAACAACTCTACACTAAATGTTGTTCCAAGTTAGTTAATTGTTTGGCGTTCACGCACAAAACACGACGTCGACTTAAATTTTCCTCTAGAGAACACAATTGGTATGTATCTACCTATCTGAACCAAGAAAATGACCCCCATGATCACGTGTTAATTACAAATTATATCAAACCTAGGTCCCTAAAACTTAGGACCTTGTTAACATTCTGAATTCAGAGATGTACAGAACGCCATCTGTCATTTACATTCCATCGATCAACCAGAATATGAAGTTTGTAGTTCTATCTCGTCTCACTTTAAGCGTTTTAGCTCCCGTGTTCATACAGGGAAGCTAATATGGCGCCCGAAATTCAGATGGCATCTTTTTTTTTTAATATACATCATTACTTATGTGCATACCTAATTTGGGCATCAAAAGGGCTGGCGGGCCAAGGGTCGAAATTTGATAGCAAGTGGACTATCAGATCTATAACATTACTATTCATCAACAACCGTAGCGTCAGTATTTTACATGATGTGCCTCATTAATTATGTGCATACCAGAGTGGCAATAATGTAATGTCGTCGTTTACAGAGTATTATTTAATTAGCAACATTACCACTACTCAGCAAGAATGGTGTCTGCATGATGCACCTCATTGATTATGCACATACCTAATTTTAGACCGACCAATAGGGTAAGAGGTTTTGGGATTTGTTGAATATGGAGGAATAGGGGATCAAACTTTCTTCCCAAAGTTTGGAATGATCTTTGACCTTTGACTTACTTTAAAGCATCTCAGCAAATACAAAAGGTAGAGCCCTGGTATCAAAGGCACAAAGTGAATGCTTTCACTTTCTGATGTCATATTCACGTGACCTCATTAACTATTTTCACTTCGAAGTCTAGGCTAACAACGGAGGCTATTATATAGGAGTGGCGTTTATTGCAAAAGACCAGCGTGAAGTAAAAAATTCCCCCAAATTTTAAATGAACTTGCGTGAAATGTTACATTATACTACAGCAACGACAAGAACAATAACTACAGCACATATGGATCAGTCTTGCACATATAAATTTGTTACTAAGTATTGGATTATACTGTGGGTGACCTTTTACCTACATTCAGGCATCTCAGCAACTACAACTGGTGGACAGCACTGGTATTTGGAAAGACTCGTCGAGATTATTATCCTAATAAATTTACCCCTACACCCATCACAAAGCAGTTCACACGCACGTTAAATGGACGGCGAGGAGAGGGCTGAAACTGAACTTGGCCGGGATGCTGTTCCGCTTAGGGCGCCCCTAGTCTTGACAGGACCTGGCAAATGGCAGGTTGCAAAATGGACAGGGCCTTCCATGATGCTTCTGTCCACTAACCAGTTACCATGGAAAGAGAAAATCTAACCAATCACAGATTTTAGGCAGGTGGCCGCTTATTAAAAACAACGTCCTCGCATGGGCATTTTGAATACCAAGGAACGCCCCTTTGACTATGTATGGGCATATTTAGATTACAGATGACTGTATGCCTTTAAGCCGTCCCCGTCCAGGTGTTGGGATGTCTCATCACATAAAGTGCAAAAGAAATATACATACGCAGCTGCATTATTTACAGACCGACTTAACCATAAGGTCACAAAATTTTTGCATATATAACTGCTTCACAAATAGTATTCGTATTTAATTTGTTCTACACTCTCTAGCGAAAAGGCCCAAACGGCTACATTGAAAGCATATTGTATGCTCTTTTGAGCGTCTATTTCTTTCAGGGACGCCAAGTGAAAATTATGAATACGATTAAAACTCAGCTTCTTCAGATATTTTGAGACTTTTAATGCTATTTTCATGTTTCAAAGAAATGATACATTCAGTCGACTGGCATCACTGTGAAATCAATTGCCTTGAACTGCGATAACACAGTAAAGAACCTCTGCGATTCAGGGTGTGCTACCATGATGCTTCTGTCCACTAGCGCTATAAAAGAGTTTACCAACTGTTGTCTGGGTGTCAGGGCTTGGGAGTGAACCACTTCCATCACTTTCTGCAAAACATCATCGACACCTACTGCAAACGCTCCTATGTTTTCCACTTTTACACGATTGCTCCACTTTTTCAAACACCAACAAGGAATTTTGTGAGCAAATAATTGTATGCATACAATACACCCATTGCTTACTTGAATACAACCTGTTTAATCATCTTTCATTCACCAACCAACATGATTGAACCGCTCATTCCATACTACGCCCGAACACCTGCAAATATGTTATAAATATACAGCAGCACCTTCACATGAACTTTGGGTGTTCCCTTGGTAGGCATCGTCAAAATACACTGGCTTATTACCATAGCAAAGTACGCTGCACTAAGCTCTGTAGACTTGTACCTTCCAAACGGAGCCTCGCATTGGCTACCCGCTATAGTTATTATGCATTTCAGTCACTGAAGGAGCCTATAACTCCATGCTGACGCTCTAATGAATACTAGATTCTCCCAGAATATTTAAATGCACAACCACCTGTTGGCATTGCCAATACTACCCATAGGCAGAATTGACGGTCTTCATATTCACGTGACTTCTTGCGACAGCCAACCATTTCCTTAGCTGGCAACGAGAAGGTGACTGGCTGAAGACAATTGAGCAGGAAAATGAAAACAACACCTGCCTGTGTTCACTCTTATATGTTTACTAGCCATTATTTGTGCAGCTCCCTTGTAGGCAAATGCATAAGGGCTTTGAAGTAGCTAGTGGCACAGTGGCAACAGGAGATGGACAAAGTATCGTGAGCAATGGAAACCATGACTACCAGTGCATTGAGGCGTGGCTGTCGCTGAAATATTAGCTGGGACAACACGAGCATTTTTAGCTGTGATGCTATTTGTGGTACTAAGGGTAACAATACATCGACCCTACATAGTCCTGCTTTATTGTGTTTGGACCAAGGGATGACACTGTAGTTGTCACCATCTATGGGCTTACATGTAAAGGCTTCAATAACCAATAGAACTTAAGGGTTGTTCATTTCTGGATAGGAACCAGCATGCAAGCAAAATTTGTAACCGTAATTTTGATGACCTGTTGATGACCTCTTGAGCTTATTTCACTAATCTCAGAAGATACAACAGGTACGACTCAGGAATTCCGTGGCATACAAAGGCATCTCGTAGAGACTTCCATTTTAACCACAAATGTACATGACTAATGCTTGGCTGAGGGTTTGGGGGTTTTGTTGCTTATTGGCCAGTAACAGGCCGGAATTTGTTCCAAAATTCTTATATGGCCTTCCATGACCTTTATTCTATCATCATGTATCTTGGAAACTACAGTAGCCAACCCTTTTACAATTACCTTTAAATATTCCAGTAAAGCATCTGATGTTCAAAATTTTTACTGAAATCATTTTCAATTATTCGTTGGCACTTATGCTTTCATATTCTTGGGCCCTGTCAACGCTGCTTGCAGCTTTAATTTCTGTTAGGGTTACCTTTGATTATACATGTATAAGCGCACAAGCACTGTACACCAATTTGCGATAAAAATCACCGCCTGATAGCAATATTAGAATGTTAGTTTACATGCATGTACGTGCATGTACGTGCATGCACGTGCTTGGTGTGCGAAGATTGAATCAAATCGATGCGGCCATTGTTGCCTCATAGTTCCAATCAACCGTGGTCCGCATAATTTTCGTCAAGGTCATGACCCATCTTTTGGGCAACTGACGTCAATGTGCTGATAAGCCATGATGGTGGCACGTTGATAGCCCTGTCACGGTGACCATAAACAGTAGTGGTATATAATAATGAAAACCACGCTACAACAAAATTAGTACATGTATGATGTTACGTTCAGAACTACCCTGTCATATGTATCTGTCATGTTTTCAGTAGGACTGTCTCGCTTGTTTTATTGTAGGCTTTTGTTTTGCTGATGATGTCTGTTTGTTTTGTACTGTCGTGTTTGTCAACTCTTTAGGTATTATTTTCTTTAATTGTTTCTGTGAACCCAGGGGACTCCGTGATTTGACTGTGGCGGTGTTAAAGACGATTTAACCACAGTCCCTCTATCCACTAGATAGAGGGACTGTGATTTAACATATCATCATTTATATCTTTATTGTACACTTTCTGCATAGTTTCTTTGTCGGCGTTCATTGCTAAAAATCGATTTCCATGTCATGGCTATCTGCTATATCCTTATCACTTTATCCGACAAATCGTTTTGAAATAGAAGTCGGTGATGGATGACAAAAAACAAAATACTTCGCTTGTAAATTTTTTGTTTGCTTTGAGATTAAAAGTTTACAACTTAACGATGGGCGTGTATTCGACAAACTATGCTGTTGACTTGTTGGAAGTTTCTTTCACTTCAGGGAGATCGAAAAACAGTACGGCTGAAGATTATTTAACGTCACAGCATAAACTATAGGGATACGTCGCAGTGAAACGTATCGGGTCCCTTGTATTTCCAATAAGTTTTGTGTTTCGCTTTGAGAACCAGGCTCTGTACACGGAAGTTTGGCATATTCTAACAGCAAGCTATGGTGTATTTTTATCTTGACAGTTTTGGGCTGCCTATATGAGTTGCAGTGCGCAGTATAAAGACGCATTAAGTCACACCTTGCAACAGATTGACGTAATCAAGAGATTTGTTGCCCAGTACCCGGATGTTTTTGAATTTGTTACCACTGCTCAAGGTAAATAAAATAAAAACTAGAAGAGGCGAAAAAATATTCAGACTTAAGAAAGTTTTGGTCATAGAGGATGGAAAGACAATATTTTGCCATGGAGTGATTTTAATGCCGTTGAAAAATCCAGCATTGCTATCAGACAAAACTACTATTGTGTTCCCTCGGCTGAAATACCAACAAAACATACATGCAATCGGAAAACTATAGGTCAAAGAATTCCTCTTTGTGAGTCGAGGGGGAAAGAGTTCTTGAGAAAATTGTTTATAGTTCTTGACATTTGGCAAAGTGATACGATTTCCTTTTTTATTGTTTTCACCAAAACCACTTCAGCATGAGATTACTGTACTATTTATTGTTGTTTTTTTCTGACTTCAAAATTCTTCCTTTCACTCCTTCGAGAATGTTGTTAGAATGAAGGTATTAAAGGCAACCCTATACATCGCAGTCCATAAAGCTAATGGCAGAGTATTGTGAATTATTGGGTCGTGTGTTTGTGGTTTGTCTGGGACCATTTGTAGTATGGATTTCGTTGAACACACCCGGCCCGAAGAAGGAGGCGCTCAGGTCTTGAAATGATACAGGCGATGACAGGAAAACAAATCTATGCAGATGAGGATCAAATTAGTTTAGATTTGACGAGGCGATAATCAGGAGTGAAATGTTAAGATTCGCTTTTGAATCTTCAAATATCACTCTAATATTATCGTGAGTTGATTTCTAAAATATCATGAACAAGTGTCAAAGTGTTTCAATCATAAATAAATCTCCTTATAGGGATAATGGACGCCTTCAACAACGGTAAAATAGGGAGTCTGATAGGAATGGAAGGCGGTAATGGCATGGATAGCGATCTTGGTGTACTGCGCATGCTGTACGATCTTGGTGTTCGGTATATGACGATAACACACAGTTGCAACACACCATGGTAGGTTCTCTTTGATTATAAACGCTGCTATTGTCCACAGACTGACTAAAAATCAAATTTTGGTGTATAGAAAAAGTCATATAAATTCATACTCCTTACATTGATTTAGTTTTTGTGTCCAAAAAAAGACTTTTATCAATCAAATTAACTGCTGGTCTAGACTGACAGATCCGTCGTTTGAGGGCGCTCTCTACACTTCCGCTCAATCTCAGAGCGAAGGGAGTGCACTCGAGCAACGGATCTTCCAGTCTACAAAGTACTGTTTCTGTTCCTTACACATAATAAATAAATTGTGATCGCGTTTTGAATATCATGAGTGCTTTGTCAATTTTGCGAATAAGTAGTCTTATGATTCTTGGCATTGCACTCATATCTCCGCAAATAAGTATTCTCTGTGTCGGATTTTCGAGCAAGTATTTACAACAAGACTTTGTCGCTCCTAGTTTCAACAAGGGACTCGGACCATTTTGTTTGTTTATTTGTTTGTTTGTGCATTTGTGCATGAGTGTGTTTGTTATTTATTACATATGATATGTTCAATATACACAGCAAAGAATCAATAAAGAGTTGTATTTCTGTACATCTTTTTTATCGACAGAGAGCAGTGTTTTTGTTTGTTTGTTTACTTGTATATTTAACAAATAACACTTAATAAAATTCATACTATAATCCCACATACGAAATGAAGCAGACCCTCTCTTTAATGTAAGGAGAAGCACGACTGTATCCTTCACTCTTTCCATGGAAGTAATATTCTGTTTTGACCGGCATATTCTTCCTGAGTTCTATTAACACTCACTACTAGTAGGTTACCGGAGCCCGGGTTACCGTGTGATTAAAGCACAACTTTTAAACTAACGACAGCTAAGCGTTGACTACAGAATGTTAGTCAGATATTCAGCCAATTGATACTTCTCTATGAACATTGCCACCTTAACCTGATGGGTTTGACGTCAGAAACTCTATACTACAGTATTATCGAATTGCCAGCCCGAAGAGGGAACTATGTGCCAGAGGATGGGTGACCATTTGCCCGACGTATCCTGCCTCGAGGGTACATAGTGCCTTGTTTAGTTTTCACTCCAAATGTTTAGGTTTATTCGCAAAGACAATAATATGCTTTATTTCCACGTTAGACGTAAAACATAGAAGTATTTCCACCGTCGTATGGCGCAATGATATATTTAAATCACTATTAGATGGTTTATCGATATTTCATGTATAATTTTCTAAAAGTCGAATTTCTATGTAAGATATGCACTTTGAATATTTTTAAATCCCAAAGTTGTTAAGTTGAAAATAGTTCCGGATCACTTCCAGTCAAATGATGGCTATACGGCCCGCTACGTCATCAACGAGTTACCATTGAATCTTATGGAGAGCATATATACGAAGGCATGTAATAATACAGTATGTATTTTCATTCATACATCACTTTTTTGGTGTAACGTAAATTTCTACATTTTCTTCTAATATCTGATTCATAGGGCAGACAATTGGACAGTAGACCGAGACAGAAATCCGGAATTTAATGGGTTGAGTGCATGGGGCGAGGTAAGGGTAAAAAGTCAATTTAAATCACAGCGCGGTCAGGTCATAGTACAAACCGACAAATGCAACATCAAGGCGAAGAACACTCGATGGATGACTACATATTGTCTCTGGGGATTTTAATTCACTATGTCCACAGTTTAGGGTTTTTTCAAACGTGCATAGGGCGGCCATATTTGAGTTGGGTACTTGATTTTGTTCAAACATGTCATGCATTTCCTGTACTTCCCTACACGTCCTTTACTTGTAAGAACACCTACATCTTTAGGTTTTAAAAGTGAAGTAATTAAAATAAGGCTAAAAGTTACACTTTATGGGAATATATGTGACGAGAAATTGTAGCTGTGTAAATATTACATTTTTCTACAATTCCAGACTTTGATCAAGGAAATGAATCGACTGGGCATGCTCATTGACCTCTCACACGTCTCCGCGGACACCATGCGTGACTCTCTTGAAGTGACCACGGCACCAGTTATTTACAGTCATTCGTCGGCATATGAGCTATGCAACCATTACAGGAATGTGCCTGATGACGTCCTCAAATTAGTCGTAAGTATTGTCGTTCAAAACTTTTGTGCATTTCTTATTATCGATCACTCCAGTGTAAGGTACTCTGCATGGAAACTGTAAAAGTAGTTCCGGAAAAGAAAAACGCCGACGGAGAACTTACCGCGGACAGTAATTAATACACAAACAACTTCACTGAGTGAGTAGGTAAGGACATGAAATTCATCGGAAATACCGTAAAATAGAAGCAAATAATATTCTCATTTCTTCGTTCAGAAAGATAATGGCGGAGTTGTGATGGTCAATTTCTACGACAAGTATGTTTGTTGCTACCCTAAAAACGATACAACTTGTGATCTGAAAGTTGTGGCAGGTGAGTTAGATAAATTACGATATCTGTGGGTAACCTTCACTTTCTAAACATATGATCATCATTGGTACAATAAGGTATATTTTCTCTGAAATATTACATTACTGTGTGTACGGAATTGGTCAGAGACTTTCTCTTTTTACTACCTAAGCCTGGTTGTCACGTCGATCGTTGACTCTAGTGTTTGCATTGGATGATGCCCAGTACTCGGACGCAGCCAGGTTAATACCTGGCAATTATTTTGATTGATACTTTTCGAGACTTCAACTTTGCTGGGGGTCGTTCTTGCTCCAATATAAGTCAACTTTTAAACAAAAACGTTTTCTTTTAGAAATAAATATGACTAAATTTGATCGAAGAATAAAAAAATGTTAACCGAAATGATAGGGATGGCACTTCAAATATTACTGTGAATAGGATGCAACTACGGGAACGGATCGTCGGAACTGCGCTCAAAGGTCGTATATAACCAATACGAACGATGTAAACATTTTATATCCAAGGTACATTGGCGACTGATGAAAATCAAACCATGTAAAATATAAATGTTGCAGCTATTTTACAGCTATGTTGACACGATGCATCTTCATATCATGATGCATCTTCATATCATGAAATACATTGCTTATTATTAGGAAAGTCACACAGGCGCAGTTCCGATAACCCCTCCTTTCAAAAATTATAATGTTAAACTTTGAACCCTCGGACAATTACGTAAATCTGTGAACGCAGCCAAATAATAAAGACTACCAAAGACTCATCTCTCTCTCTCTCTCTCTCTCTCTCTCTCTCTCTCTCTCTCTCTCTCCTTTCTTATGTTATATATTGCAGACCATATTGAATATATTCGTGATGTTTGTGGTATCGACTGTGTTGGTATTGGTTCAGATTACGATGGCGTCACCACGTGAGTAACCATAGCGACGATCAGGCGTCCAGCTCCTTAAATTTTCCTCTGCGTAAAGAGACTTTCAGTTGGATTTCTCCTAGATCCATTTGCCTTTAAAATGAAAGTGGTGAAGGTTTAGGTAGAGAGTCAATGAACGAGTTGACAAAATCGAAATATCGTATTTATATGCCCGACAGGATATACCAATGAGCTCTATCCAATAACCAGCGATATCGTTTTTATATGCCCGACAGGATATACCAATTAACCAGCGATATCGTATTTATATGCCCGACAGGATATACCAATGAGCTCTATCCAATAACCAGCGATATCGTATATTACAAAATGCAATAACATCGGCAACAACAACAAAACATGTAGAAAGTTGTAGTCCTGAAATCACACATTTGATCGATGAAAGTTGGAGTATAGAAATCACACATTTGATAATTTTGTGGCTGGTACGCCTGGAATACAAGATGTCGTAAACCGTAACGAACAGCATAACAAAAATCTTAGTTTCTGTTTCAAATTTTAATATTGAAGTTTGAACCAGTCAGAACTGTTTTTATGACAACAGACTGAATATTCTGTTCGTTTGTTTCTTTTTCTTTCAAATTATTAGATTACCTGAAGGTTTAGAAGACGTAACGACCTATCCCGCCCTGATAGCCGAGCTGATCGAACGATCTTGGTCCGATGAAGACATCAAGAAGTTGCTGGGACTAAACTTAATAAGAGCGTTCGAAGAAGCGGAAAAGGCAAGATGTCTCAGTGGTTATGCGTGTACACAATTTGGAACAGCTTATTTAAAATATTCTTGTCAGAGGGTGGATGTCATGTCCATATCTATATTCCTCCAACAATTATCTATCTATCTATCTATCTATCTATCTATCTATCTATCTATCTATCTATCTATCTATCTATCTATCTATCTATCTATCTATCTATCTATTTATATATATCAATCAATCAATCAATCAATCTATCTATCTATCAATCAATATATTTATCTATCTATGTATCTCATATATATATATATATATATATATATATATATAAACTAAGAAGTAAAAAAGACAATTTGCCTCAGCTGCAAGACAAATTCTCTTCTTTACAGTGATCAAAGTCAGGCAGCGTATAATTTTGATCGGATCATTGATTGATGACCTGATGACCTTTCAACTCTTCTTTCAGGTGCGTGATTCAATGAAGGACACCATGCCCTATGATGACCCAATACCACGTGCTGCACCCGGGGAAGCGGACAACAAATGCCGGTATTATGTTTACAACCAGCCGTCTAATTAGCTGATGTTGCATTTATTGTAATTTCATACAAGAATACTTACTGTCATTTAATTATTCTACTTGGTAATGCTTTTTTCCTTAAATGAACTACTGGACGAATAAATAGTAATTTTCAAAAACCGTTTACTCTAGCTGCAAAGAGTCTTCGATTTTTATTCATATGTGTGTATGTATAATCCAAAATCACCATTTTCAACAACGTGTCAAAAGATGTTTTGACTAGAGTTCCCAAGAAGGGCATTTTAAATCTATTGTCCACTACGGCAACCACAGCTCAATATCTATGTAAGGTGTTACAATCGTAGAGAAGAGGGTCACGTGAGCAGAGAGTCTGTAGGCTCGAAACATCGATATCTTGTTGGAACTAGCGATTTAACCATAAATAGAAGTCTGACCGAGAAGACAAACGAGACGTCTATCTCGCTACGGACAACTTGGTCATAAATATTTTACTTAGGGAGCAGTCATTATTTACGGCCGGGGGTGGAAGAATTTCATCGGAAACTCTGAAATTTCGAGTAACCCCCTGCCAACTCTGATGAATTTGAGTAACCCCCTCTCTAACACAGACATTTTGACTGACCCCCCCCCCCCAACTTAGAAAAGTTTAACATCAAGACATGTATTCGTAAAATTTACAAAGATACAGCAATAGTAAAGACCTTTCATATCCTGGCGTACCCTGCTAGATTATCATCGGTTCATCGGTTATCCCAGGACGGTTGAAAAAGATGAAACCAACCTAATGAAATTCCAAGTCACAATAAAATTAGATATAAAAGCTCACGCTGTAACCAGTATCCAGCCATATAGTATTGTTTAATTTGGATTGGTATTATGACAAGCTTTTCACTAAGATATCTGACTGGGCAGAATATGAAAAGACGGCGGGAAGAACACGTGGGAGGCTGGGGAGTGTCAAATTAAAAGGAGATTGTACTCTCTCTTGTTTTGAAAAAAAATTGAGAAATTGATGTGTCCAATAGTGCAGTCTGGTGCAATATGAGAGATGTTTTCAATTTGTAATTTTACTGAGTAAAACTGTGAGAACACGTATCCCCAGGGGGAGAGGGAGGCGTCCCTCTGTCGCATCGAAAATGTTGAGAAATTGATGTGCGAAATGGTGCAATCTGAGAGGGGTTTCAATTCATTTTGCACCAAAAATTGAGTAACCTCGTTCTTTCTCTCCACATTTTAAGCAACACCCCTTGTAGTTTTCAATATTTTGAGTGACCCCCTCACATTCCCCCGATCCCTCTGGCCGTAAATAATGACGGCTCCCTTTCTTCAGACGATGTATCGGCAGACAAGTGTAAGGATCCTCTCAAAGCACCAACTGATAACAGAGGACTTTGTAATCTTCATTGCAACATTCAACATGTAACTGACCAGATTGATAAACTACAAATGTTGTTGTCTAAAGCAAAGAAACCTTTCGAACTTCTTATATTATGTGAGACTTTTCTAAATGACACGAATATCATGACACCGAACTTTTATTTCTGGCTTTGATAACTGAAAAAAACTTGATATCGATCCACAGGAATAGGTGGGGATCTTCTTGCTTATGATAACACCAACACTCCTTTCAGACGTAGGTCAGATCTTGAATCTACCTACCTACCTACCTACCTACCTACCTACCTACCTACCTACCTACCTACCTATCTATCTATCTATCTATCTATCTATCTATCTATCTATCTATCTATCTATCTATCTATCTATCTATCTATCCATCAAATTTGTATAGCGTCAAATATCCAACTTTAAACAATGCTCAGTGGCGCTTAGCGTTACAATGAAAATTCTCTCTGGAATATGTAAGTTTTGAAGCGTCTTTTGAAAATGTTGACATTAGGAGAGGTTTTTATGTCCAGGGGTAAAGAGTTTCTAAGAACAGGAGCTGCTGCAGAGAAGGAACGGGGACCATAGGTAGTCAGATTCCATCTAGGTGTGTGTGCAGAAGACATTTATCAGATGAACAATCTAACAATGTCAAAAGTAATCGTTTTGGAAGTTTTTATTGAGAAATGCTCGTCTGCTCATTTTAAGCCGGTATTTATGAACCACCATGTTCTACTCATTCAATTGGCCGCTGAGGGCGTTTGCATCGTGTCATTTCTCCTTCACAAACGTTGCGCAGTTCTTGCAGTTTGAGAAGTCTTTCTCGTGCCAAACTGTTGCAACACTTGATAAAGTGCAATGAGGGGTGAACTAAGTCGAGCTGCCAAACGTGTATATAGGTATTATAAAATCATCAAATACTGGCTGAGATTTTAAAGAATGTACAACAGAAAAATCTTCAAATGTTCTCAGTTCCAAACAGAACGTAAAAATGGTTGTAAATTGTTTTAACTCTTGGGCAAGTAATGTCAAGTTATTAATGTAAAGCTATGGCTTCGAAGAAGTATGGAAACAACGAGGTGTTGGCGATGAAGTAAGATTTTTTAATAGTATACACGTGGATATACGACAATGGTAAGATGATTTTAAAGAAACTCGAACACTGTATCTATACTCGACATTTAATGAGGAATTTTGTCTAGAACCATATTGGAAAACCTGCGTTCAGATTAGCTGTCTGCAAATTCAAAACCTTCTCTCAAAGTAGAAACAGGACGATGGAACAAAACCCCACGTCTAAACAGAATATGTGACTTGTTTTCCATGAAGCAAGTGGAAGATGAATTCCACTTCTTACTTGTATGTCCCGAGTATCATGAACTGAGAACGAAGTTTATATCACAGTATTACTACAACCCACCTCTTTTGTACAAGCTTTTCCTTGTTGATGCCAAAAAAAATTGAATAGCATGTGACAACTTCGTAAATAAATATTTTCGCAATGAAGTTGGGTCTTTCTGGTCACTACCTTTTGTGTTGACAGATGTCACCATGTTCATATGAAAATATGAAACTACTATCTGTAAGCATATCTACATAAAATGCATTGACTTGCGCATTTCAGCTCAGAAAATTTCGTCAGCTTCTTTCAGTCTGTCTCTTGGCCCCAAGTTTCCAAGTCTACTGATATCAGTACAGGTTTTAATAACTGGATAAAATCCTTTAATGCCATCTGTGACATGCATGTTCTTTACGTACTTAGCGGATTGAACGAGAAGGGTCCGCTGACCTCCCTCCGAGCTCAGACATTATCTCCGTCCTGTGGCGGAGCAGGTCAAAAATTTGTATAGTTCATTGCGCATGCAAGGTAGATATTAGCAATATGACGATCTATGTAAGACGCAGTCTTGGCAATATGACAAGCCAATTAAAACTGTGTGGGGACTCTTGTACTAACACAAATAAATGTTATTCACTGTCCAATCTGCCCGGCCTACGATTTCCGGCCAAACAGGCTACAAAAGTCAGAAGCCATCTCGTCGCCAGTCATTGGCAACACCCGATAGAGGACGCTACGGACTGAGATAGATTGAAATTTCGTGGACATAGTTTTCTCGATAGTGCTGTTTGCTTCAAGCTGGGACATTTTAAAAGTTTCGTCATATGCACAGCGTGTTGGATATTGCATTTTGTTGGAAACTCAGCGGTTTTTTTTTCTTAAATGTTGACTATAGATGGAGACTCGATTATATTGGACGATACTACCGACTAAGCTAAGACGTGGACGGAATTTTAATCTTACTGCAGTTTGCTCCGAGCTGATACATTATGATAATTAAGACACATAGCGTGTCGGATATTCCGGCAAAGTAATGACATTTTTCGTAAGCATGGACTTTAGATATTATTAATATTATTAATCTTTATTTAAACTCGATAACTCCATTGATGAAACACCTCTTTTCATTGAGGTCGAATAGACAAAAGAAAATCATATTACAGCACCAACTTGAAAACACGAAAAACACAGTAGTACAAATATCAAAAAAACTACGAAGAAGCATCAGACAAGTAAATAGAATACAGAAAGTTGTTACAAGATTTCTTAAAGCTATGATTGATTTGGGGAGATTGTTATATTCATCTACACCCGCAACAGACAAAGTGTTTTGATAAAGAAGTGTACGTGCTTTGGGAACTTTAGGGAGCCTTCAGTAATTACAAGGGGAGGGGGTGGGCCGGGGGAATTGGGGGGAGGGTCACTTTTTAGAAAACAGTTCAAGGGGTGGGTCACTTTTTATAAACCTAGCTTTGGGGGGAGGGTCACTTTTGACAGAAGCTGATATTATGGCCAAAACTTTGATTGTCGGTGTGATATTTCCTGAATAGGAAATCACCAACAAAATACGCACACACTTATAGACCGCCATGCATAGTGAATTGACATTTTGGTGAGATTCCAAAATCATATTTCTTGCACAAGCATAGACTTGTAACCACTGTAGTCTAATCAAGAACAATAATCTAAATAATCAAGCATGCATAAATGCACAGATTTATCTAATTTTGTACTGAAAAACAAATTATTCATAGTTTCATCGTAGACCCCAATGCATAGTGTATTGAATGACATTTTGGTGAAATTCCAAAATCAAATTTCTTACACAACCATAGACTTGTAACCACTCTAGTCTAATCAAGAAAATTAATATCAATAATCAAGAGTACACAAATGCAAAGATTTACCTATTTTTGTATTGGAAAAAACTATTCATAATTTCATCATAAACACCATGGATAGTGAACCAACTTTTTAGATGAAATTCAGAAATCAATTTGTTGTACACAAATGTTCATTTTACTTCCCTATTCAAGCAAAGTACATTTAAATACATTATCAAACATATATAAAGTACAGATATAGCATGTTTTGTGGGGGTAAATTGTCAATAATTTGCCTGATAGACTCCATGTATTATGATTTTCATATTTTTGGATGAAGCACTAAATCAGCTACATCTTGCCTTCTTATAGTTGCACAAAATATGGTGACCCTCCCTAAACTGTATGAAATACCATATCTCTTCAATACGGTGGCCCCTACACGTCACGGAACTCTATTACTTTTGAATATAAACTCTAATTTTCTTGACAATATCTTTAATATTTGTAAGAGATTTTATTTCTCCACCGCAAACTTTTAATTTTGTACGGGCAACATTATCTGAACATTATCTTAACTTTAACTTCTCGAAAGTAATTTTAGTTTTAACAATAAAGAAAATATGTTTCTCAAAAGTATTTTTTATTTTGTAAAACAAACGTAAAATTTTTTCAAGATAACAGACTCCCCTAAACGTCATGGAAATGTATTACTTTTGAACATAAACTCATATTTCTTGACAATATATTTAATATTTGTAAGAAATTTTATTTCTCCACAGCAAACTTTTATTTCTGAACGGGGAAACTTTATTTTTGGGGTAAACTGTTTTTAAAAACTTTTTACAAAAACATTTTAACTTTTAAAAATAACTTTAACTTTGAACAAAATATTTGTTTCTCAAAAACGATTTTTATTTCGAAAAGAAGTAAAAATTGTTCACAGCAAGAGTTGAAGATTTTTACTGAGCGCGAACTGAGTTACTTAAATGACATAACCTTATGTCTTTAGAGCAGAAAACTTAAATTCTTAAAGAAAAGTTTTATTTTTCAAGAGTAA
Source organism: Ptychodera flava (assembly GCF_041260155.1). NCBI lineage: Eukaryota > Metazoa > Hemichordata > Enteropneusta > Ptychoderidae > Ptychodera > Ptychodera flava. Next base: position 37,217,743 of record NC_091940.1, read on the forward strand.
AATTAATTTCTTTATGGAAAAAAAATTTTCTCAGAGCACCAAATTGAAATATAGTGCATAAAACTTTTTTCTCAACGGAAGAAATTATTTTCTGAAGACAACAAAACTAATTCCTTCAAGATATTTTCTACATATGAGTGTGGTTTAAGAATTTGGTAAAACAGAACTGAGAAAGAACGAAAAAGGGATGAAAAAGTCAAACTTACTTTTCTTCAGAGCGAAATTTATTCCTGAGAGGAGAAATATTTCATGTGAGGGCGCGCAATTACCTATAATGCATGGCAAACTCTTTCTAGCGAGAGTAAACATATTTTTGGGAAGAGTAAAACATTTTTCCGACGAGCAAAACTATTTTAACGGCGGCGGAAGTTAAAGTATCCCACCATACAACACCCAAGTTTGATGACCCAGAGTCTCCGAGTTGGTAGCCGGTATCAGTTCGTGTTCGTGCCGGCTACATGGACGATCTGCTCTCCGAGACAACCATGACTGACTTCATCAGCGATACGGGCACACCAGCCCGGCCCTACCCTGCCTGCGTACGATGCTGTGTGTTGGGGCCGTATAACGCCGGGAACTCACAACATCGCACACAGGGCTACGGGCATGCACGTGGGTCAGTTGCCACTTGTCTGAGTCCCCGAAGAACGGTTTGATGTTTGAGTGATTCGTCCTGACGGCAGACGGTGTGCGACGGGACCGCATTGGGGTTCTTCATTAGCTCTGCATCATGCATGGCATAGCCCTGCGTACAGGTCTGTGTGTTCCCGGCGTATAACGCCGGGAACACACAGACTTGTATGCAGGGCTATGCATGGCAAGGCTGTGTGTTACCGGCGTTATACAGTCTCCCACCACATAAGGGACCGTTCAGTTTTTACGGCCGGGGGGGCCGGCAAAATCTTGTCGCCGGTGTTCAAAAAAATGATGACCCCCCCCTGCATTTTTCGCGAAAAAATGATGACCCCCCCCCTTTGTCAGACGAAAAAATTTGATGACCCCCCCCCCCCCCACTGAAAAATAGCCAAAACCCGCACGGTTTGGATTTGAACTCCGGTACGCGGCGCACTTTATTCGTGTAGCAGAGATGCCAGTGTACAAACTTTTCAGCCACATCCATGCAAACGTCTGTTAATTAGGACGACTGTAAGGCAATTTTTAACTTCATTTCCATAGACAACTTATGTCCATGGACATTGTATAAAGTAAACTTCATTGGAGTGGTTCGCCAAAGGCAGCCCTCCGGTTAAGAGGGTCATGGGCCATTACGTAAAGTCAACCTTATTCTAGTGGGCAACCAAAGGTGGCCCACTGGTAAAAAGAGGGTCGATCATGGCCATTGCATGAAGTAAACTTTACTGAACAGGGCCGCTGAAGGCGTCCGGCTGTTAAGATGGTCATGGGGTATTACAATAAAGTCAATTTATTGTAGTGGGCCGCCGCAGGCGGCCCGCCAGTAAAGAGGGTCGATCATGGCCATTGCATGAAGTAAACCTAATTGGAGTGGGCCGCCAAAGGCGTCTGCCCGCTAAGAGGGTCATGGGTAATACATAAAGTATATTTATTGTATTGGGCCGCCGAAGGCGGCCCGCCGGTAAAGAGGGTCAATCATGGCCATGGCATAAAGTGGACTTTATTGTAGGTATTATGTTTTTGAAAATGTGGTGACCCCCCTTTCCTACCAGTGAAAAAGTGATGACCCCCCTTCTTGGATTCCAAAATTATGATGACCCCCCCCTGGATTTTGCCGGCCCCCCGGCCGTAAAAACTGAACGGTCCCTAACACCGGTAACACACAGCCAATGTGTGTGATATTCATCTTTTCTAAGAGGAGAAGCGAGATTCGTAATTTATAGAAACTGAAACTGAACCGAGCCCGCCAGATTTGACCACAGTCGCGGACTGGTTTTGACTTTCACGTGTGGTTTGCGGGGTCAAAAACATGAAAGTCAACCAGCCCGTAAAAGGCATATCCCGTCCGAAAACACCACAGCTGTGGACCCACAACTACTGTATTGAACCACGCTCGACTGTGGTCAAATCTGGCCGGCCAGGTTCAGTTTCAGTCGAAGACTCTATCAATTACGAATCTGGCTTATAGAAAAGATGACTATCACACAACATAACATTAACAACACAGCAACTTAACAACACAGCAACTGATGAAGGAATAGCTCTGCATGGCAGGGCTGTGTGTTACCGGCGTTATGTGGTGGGAGGCCGTATAACGCCGGTAACACACAGCCCATGCAGAGCTAATGAAGGAACCCAATGCGGTCCATCCCGTCGCACAACGTCTGCAGTCAGGACGAATCACTCAAACACAAAACCGTTCTTCGGGGACTCGGACAAGTGGCAACTGTTGAACTGACTCGTTTGCGTGCCCGTGCCCATAGCACTGCGTACGATGCTGTATGTTCCCGGCGTTATACGGCCCCAACACACAGCATCGCACGCAGGCAGGGTAGGGCCGGGCTAGCTGCAGTACAGACGGCAAACCGTCCGACCCAAATACCCAGGTAAAACCTAGAGGTACTGTACTGCAGCTAGGGCCGGGCTAGCGTGCCTGTATCGCCGATGAAGTCAGTCATGGTTGTCTCGGAGACTCTGGGTCATCGAACTTGGGTGTTGTATGGTGGGATACTTTAACTTCCGCCGCCGTTAGAATAAAGTTTTGCTCGTCGGAAAAATGTTTTACTCTTCCCCAAAATATGTTTAGCCTACTCTCGCTAGAAAGAGTTTGATGCATTACAGGTAATTGCGCCCTCACATGAAATATTTCTCCTCTCAGAAATAAATTTCGCTCTGAAAAAAAGTAAGTTTGACTTTTTCATCCTTCCTTTTTCGTTTTTTCTCAGTTCAGTTTTACCAAATTCTTAAACCACACTCATATGTAGAAAATATATCTTGAAAGAATTAGTTTTGTTGTCTTCAGAAAATAGTTTCTCGCCATTGAGAAAAAAGTTTTATTCTCTGTATTTCAATTTGCTGCTCTGAGAAAATCTTTTTTCCATAAATAAATTAATTTTACTCTTGGAAAAATAAAACTTTTCTTTAAGAATTTAAGTTTTCTGCTCTAAAGACATAAGGTTATGTCATTTAAGTAACTCAGTTCGCGCTTAGCAAAAATCTTCAACTCTTGCTGTGAACAATTTTTACTTCTTTTCGAATAAAAAACGCTTTTGAGAAACAGATATTTTGTTCAAAGTTAAAGTTATTTTCTAAAAGTTAAAGTCTTTTTGTTAAAAGTTTTTAAAACAGTTTACTCCAAAAATAAAGTTTCCCCGTTCAGATATAAAAGTTTCTTACAAATATTAAATATATTGTTAAGAAATATGAGTTTATGTTCAAAAGTAATAAATTTCCATGACGTGTAGGGGAGTTTGTTATCTTGAAAAATTTTACTTTTGTTTTACAAAATAAAAAATACTTTTGTGAAACATATTTTGTTTATGGTTAAAACTAAAAATACTTTCGAGAAGTTAAAGTTAAGATAATGTTCAGATAATGTTGCCCGTACAAAATTAAAAGTTTGTGGTGGAGAAATAAAATCTCTTACAAATATTAAAGATATTGTCAAGAAAATTAGAGTTTATATTCAAAAGTAATAGAGTTCCGTGGCGTGTAGGGGCCACCGTACTTCAACAATTCTTGCATGATAAATTGCGACTGTCCCTCCAAAAACTACAGCCCTCCCCTCTGTAATTTGTCCCTAACATAACCATTGAACCAATTGTTATGTAAATTAGCAGATACTGTTTTAGTTATTCCCGGGGGAGAATACCGCAGTGGTGGGGGGGGGGAGGGTCAAGTTTTAGAATGTCGGATAAGGGGGAGGGTCACATTTTAGACAGGAGGATGGGGGGGGGGAGGGTCACAATTTACGGTACAGGTGTTCTCGAAATTCCCCCGCCCCACCCCCACCCCCCTGTAATTACTGAAGGCTCCCTTAAGGAGGTTCTGATTGGGAGAACGAAGTGATCTGGAAGGGATATAATTATTGAACATACTGGCTACACAATTAGGGGTTAGATTGTGAGTTGCTCTGTAAATTTGGGCCAAGATATAGTCCTGAGATTATTGTGGATGCAACCAAACGTGAGTGATTGGTCATTTTTTGGCGTGGACGGAGTTTTAACGTTAGTGCAGTATGCTCTGAGCTGAGACATTATAACCGTTTCGTCATATACACAGCGTATAGGATCATGCACATTGCTGCCAATGATTGACTTTTCGTACCCATGGCCTTAAGATAGAGTTATGAGCTTATAGGAGGATACAACGAACTTAGATAGATTTTAAATTTCGAAGCCTAGATGTAGTTTTCATTTGCATTTTGCTCCGAGTTGAGACATTTTAAAAGTCTCGTCATATAGGCCTACACAGCGTATTGGATATTGCAATTTGTTAGAAACTTAGCATTTTTTCTTTAAAATATTGACTATAGATAGAGTGTCGAGCAAAATGGAGGATGCTACGAATTGAGATAGATTTGAATTTTCTTGTCATGGAAATATTTTTAACGTTAGTGCAGTTTGCTCCGAGCTGAGACATTTTAAAAGTTTCGTCATATTCACAGCGTATTGGATATTTGGGTGGGAACTCGGCGTGTTTTCGTAAATGTTGATTATAGACGGCCACTTGAGCATATTGGAGGATGAGACGGACTGAGATTGATTGGTAATTTCTTGACATGGACGGAGTTTTACATTAGTGCAGTTTGCTCCGAGCTGAGACATTTTGATAATTTATGTATTACACATAGCATGTCGGATATTGTGGCAAAGTGATTAAATTTTTCGTAAGCATGGACTTTAGATATAGTCCTGAGATTATTGTGGATGCAACCGAACGTGATTGATTGGTCAATTTTTTTGGCCTGGACGGAGTTTTAACAGTTTTAACGTTAGTGCAGTATGCTCCGAGCTGAGACATTATAACCGTTTCGTCATATATACAGCGTATTGGATCTTGCACATTTCTGCAATAATAGTTGACTTTTCGTATCAATGGCCTTTAGAGAGAGTTGTGAGCTTATTGGAGGATATAACAGACTGAGATAGATTTTAAATTTCGAAGCCTGGACGTAGTTTTATCTGCAGTTTGCTCCGACTCGGAGCTGAGACATTTTAACTCGTCCTAGGCCTATGCAGTGTATTGGATTTTGCAGTTTGTTGGAAACGTAGCATTTTTCTTAAATGTTGACTATAGATAGAGTGCCGAGCATATTGGATGGTGCTACTTACTGACTCGGAGATAGATTAGTAATTTCTTAACATGGATGGAGTTTTAACGTTTGTGCAGTTTGTTCCGAGATGAGACATTTTGACCGTTTCGTAATATGCATAGCGTATTGCATGTTGCAGATTACTGCAAATAATTGACTTTCGTATCCGTGGACTTTAGATAGTCCTGAATTTATTGTTTTTGTACTATTCATAGCGTGTCGGATATTGCAGATTGCTGCAAAGTGAATGACTTTTCGTATCCGTTGAATTTCATAGAGTCCGGAGTTTATCAAATGATGCTGCAGACCGAGATAGAATGGTAATTTCGTAGCCTGTACGGAGTTTTAACGTTACTGCAATTTTGCTCCGAGCTGAGACATTTTGACCGTTCCTCATACACACTGCGTATTGCATGTTGCAGATTGCTGCAAACAATTGACTTTTCGTATCTGTGGACTTTGATAGAGTCCTGAATTTATTGTAGATGCAACGGACTGAGATAGACTGGTCATTTCTTAGCCTGGACAGAGTTTTAACGTCAGTGCATTTTGCTCCGAGTTGAGACTTTAATAATTTTTGTACCTATACATAGTGTGTCGGATATTGCAGATTGCTGCAAAGTGAAAGATTTTTCGTAACGGTGGACATATAATAGAGTCCTGAGTTTATTAGAGAATGCTACGGACTGGGAGAGATTAGTAATTTCCTAACCCGGACAGAGTTTTAATGTTAGCGCAGTTTGCTCCGAGCTGAGACTTTGATAATTTTGTACCTACACATAATTGTCGGATATTGCAGATGGCTGCAAAGTGAATGACTTTTCGTATCTGTGGATTTTGATAGAGTCCTGAGTGTATTGGAGGATGCTGCAGACTGAGATAGAATGGTAATTTCGTAGTCTGCAATTTGCTCCGTGCTGAGACATTCTGACCGTTTCCTCGTACACATTGCGTATTGCATATTACAGATTGCTGCAAACTATTGACTTTACGTATCCATGGACTGTAGATAGAGTTTGAGTTGATTGTGTATGCAAAGGACTGAAATAGATTTGAAATTTGTTAACATTGTCAGAGTTTTTACCTTAGTGCAGTTTGCTCCGAGCTGAGACAATTGATAATTTTGTACTATACATAGTGTGTCGGATATTGCAGATGGCTGCAAAGTGATTGACTTTTCATATCTGTGGACTTTGATAGAGTCTTGAGTTTATTGGAGAATGCTACGAAATGAGATAGATTAGTCATGTCCTTGCCCGAACGGAGTTTTAAACGTCAGTGCAGTTTGCTCCGAGCTGAGACTTTCGTACCTATACACTTTGCGTGTTGGGTATTGCAGTTGGCTGCAAAGTGAATGACTTTTCGTATCCGTGGACTTTGACAGAGTCCTGAGTTTATTGGAGAATGCTACGGACTGAGATACATACTAATTTCTCAGCCTTGACGGAGTTTAACGTCAGTGCAGTTTGCTTCAAGCTGAGACTTTACTAATTTTTGTACCTATGCATAGTGTGTCGGATATTGCAGATTGCTGCAAAGTGAAATATTTTTCTTAACGGTGCACATTAAATAGATTCCTGAGTTTATTAGAGAATGCTACGGACCGAGATATTTTAGGAATTTCCTAATCTGGACAGTTTTAACGTTAGTGAAGTTTGCTCCGAGCTGAGACTTTACTAATTTTTGTACCTACACATAGTGTGTCGGATATTGCAGATTGGTACAAAGTGAATGACTTTTCGTAACTGTGGACTTTGATAGAGTCCTGAATGTATTGGGGAATGCTACAGACTGAGATAGAATTGTAATATCGTAGCCTGGACGGAGTTTTAACGTTACTGCAATTTGCTCCGAGCTGAGACATTTTGACTGTTTCTCCATACACACTGCGTATTGCATATTGCAGATTGCTGCAAACTATTGACTTTTCGTATCCATGGACTGTAGATAGAGTTCTGAGTTTATTGTGGATGCAACGGACTGACATAGATTTGAAATTTGTTTTCATTGTTGGAGTTTTAACCTGGTGCAGTTTGCTCTGAGCTGAGACATTATTTCATTTTGTACTATAGGCCTACATAGCTTGTCAGATATTGCAGATGGCTGCAAAGTGATTGACTTTTCATTGTGGACCGTGATAGAGTCCTAAGTGTATTGGAGAATGCTACGGCCTGAGATAGATCAGTAATTTCTCAGCCTTGACGGAGTTTAACGTCAGTGCAGTTTGCTCCGAGCTGAGACTTTAATAATTTTTGTTGGATATTGCAGATAGCTGCAAAGTGATTGACTTTTCTTATGTGTGGACTTTCATAGAGTCCTGAGTGTATTGGAGGATGCTGCAGACTGAGACGTATTGGTAATTTTTTTTAGCCTAGACGGAGTTTTAACGTTAGTGAAGGTTACTCGGAGCCGAGTCATAGATAGTCGGATATTGCAGATTGCAGCAAGTGAAAGTGAAGACAATAGATAGCCGTGAGCATATTGAAGAATGCTTGGAATTGAGATGATTTCGTTTCTTCACAAAATAGGAGTTTAACGCTATAGTGCAGGTTACTCAGTTCTGAGATAATTGAATAATTTTGTTACACTGTTAGCTGGTGCGGTCAGATAGTACAGATTGCTGCAAACTATTTTCGTGTCACAACTACACGCTACTGTAATCTTTTCAAGGTACTCTTGTGTCAACTTTTTTATCTCATAATTCGACGAGCAGCATCGGAAAGTTGGTATCTATTTGCGTCACAATGTATGTTGTACGATGGAGAGAATGAAATGAAAGCCGTGGAGGAGTTTTCTTTAATCTTCGAACACTTCCTTGACAAGTGTTCACAAAATAACTTCGGAAATTGCGAAAGTGACCTCTATTCGCAAATACTGTTAACTTTTAGAAATCTCGTGATGTTTTCGTTGTAAATATTTGCTTAATTGCCATGGAGACAATTTTGACCCTCTTATCAAAATTGAAAATTAAGCTTGTGAACTTCATAAAGTGTCTGTCTGCCGAGCTTTAATAAAATATAAAAACTTTTTGCTGCGGAAAATATGTGTTTAGCAACACCTCTAATATGGCTTTCAGCTGGCGTTTCCTGTCCTGTCAAAATGTTAGTCTTTTTCGTTTTATGTAAGCTTTGGAAACCACAAAATAATAATATAATAATAATAATAATAATAATAATAATAATAATAATAATAATAATACAGGAAATCAGTACGGAAGAATTTCCTCTCTGCTTTTTGACCATAACGTACAACTTTTAAAATATCACTGATTAGGTATTTGGTTGTAGGAAAATAAATAAATTCCTTTCAGGGGAAAGTTTTCTATTTGGCGACAGGGTTTTTCCTCAGCTTCCTAAAGGGTTGGTAAAGTAAAACAGAATTACAGTCAACTCGCACTTTTTCCTACCCGCCCAGAACCAACTTTAACTCGCCCGATTCAAACTCGCCCGATACCAACTCGCCCGTTGTTTTGAGATACGGTGTTGTAGATTCCATGTACGCTAACCCGATGGCCCGAGGCCAGCTATTTTCATGTCATGCCAGGCCAGTAACTCGTGAAAGACGGTCCTGCTGTTCCTAAAGAAGTGAGCCAGTACGCAGTAACTATCCCCATACGTAAAGAAGCCGAACGAAATTTATTCTTTCAAGAGATTTGCAAACCGTGAAATTCGCAAATAAACAGTTTTCCGTGTTGGCACATATTTCAAGCCGCACCTGTGGTTCTCTATGTTAGAAATATTTGTTGTTAGAAATAAAACGTTTTATGCGTACCAGTTGCTGCGAAAACGAGCCCTGCCACTCCTTGACATGTTCTTCCACTCCAATGACCAAGCTACCCGAGTGGCAAAGGCTACGGATTCGCAGCAAGCGTACCAGTAGCTCTGCATGGCAGGGCTGTGTGTTTACCGGCGTTTAAACGGCCTCCGTATTACGCCGGTAAACACACAGCCCTGCCATGCAGAGCTAGCGTACCAGGTACTCATAAAATTGCAAAATAATATCGGGCGAGTTGGTATCGGGCGAGTTGGAATCGGGCGAGTTGGTTCTGGGCGGGTTGGAAAAAGTGCGAGTTGACTGGTACCCCGTAAAACAAGGTTCTTTTACAGGGTAAAGCGAAAAAATCGTATCTATTATATTGGCAATGTCTACTTAGCATGCGCAATGAACTATGCAAATTATACGACCTGCTCCGTCACAGAACGGAGATAATGTCTGAGCTCGGAGGGAGGTCAGCGGATACTTATGGATTGAACAGGCTTCGGCAGCCTCTGTGGTTCGCTTCACATAATGCGGATCAGGTACTGGTGGAACTTATAAAGTTAATTTCACGTACAATTTTGCAAAACTCTCAGAAATAGAGTCTTCCATACAATTGTAACTGAAGAACGTTATCACTGCTAATGCATCTTTACGGATAAGTCCAATAATTCTTCATGAGCTGCTATGCTGTATCTGGGACAGTAACCGTCGCATACGGAAATTAAAGTCCCCGTATTGTGCATAAGAGTGCCGCACTCTACAATCATAAGGCCATTGTCGACGCTTTTAACTCATACTCTTACGAGTGTTACTTATTACCGAGATACCGTCATTGCTTTCAGTGTGAGCCTGATTTTACTATCATATATAAAAACATGGTTATCATCACAGTTTGTTTCAGTATTAGCTTCTTTTCAATTTCCCCCGATTTCTGTTTCTTTTGTTATGGGACAACTTTCTTGTCACAAAAAATAGGTCAGACAGAGGTAACGATAACGTTTCTCCAAGACTTCTCAAAATAGATGCAGCTAGTATCGCTGTTTCTGTTACCAACATTTTTACCATGTCAATCGCTAACGGTTCTTTTCCCAACTGTTGTAAGTGAGCTAAAGCTGATCCCATCCATAAATAATGGACCAAATAATGTAATTAGCAATTACAGGCCCATTTCCGTTCTAATCGCTTTATCTATGATACTTGAGAAACATGTTTATAATAACCCCTATAATTATCTCAGAAAAACAACCTAATTGTTATCTCTCAATCTGATTTCAGACAATTTCGTTTCTGCCATACTGCTCTACTTAAACATACAGATCAGCTTTTGAGAAATACTGATAATGGATCGTACAGTGGGTTATTATTTTTAAATCTTTGTAAATCAGTTGATCCTGTGAATCATGATCAGATTACGTATGAAAACCTTTCAGTCTATGACGTTGAATGCACAGGCGCCCGTGGGCTGCGTAGTCTGCTAGATCGATCGATTTTCTGCTCGATCTATCGATCCCGTACTCGATCTGCCCGCCACTGCAACCTAAGTACTTATTTATTTATTTATTTATTTATTTATTTATTTATTTATTTATTTATTTATTTATTTATTTATTTATTTATTTATTTATTTATTCATTTATTTATTTAGGTTTACAGTCTTTGGCATATCGACTACGGGATCGATAGATCGAGTAGAAAATCGATCGATCTAGCAGAATACCCAGCACACGGGCGCCTATGCGTGGATAATTCATCTTTGCAGTAGTTTCACTCTGCAGAACTATGTGAAAACTCTAAATGACTTTCAAACGTCCAAAACTATTTAAAATGTGAACTAGCTACGTTTATAACTTATAATATAATTATTTCATAGCTCCTTCCTAAGTAAATTCTTGTTAGCCCGAACCTTCAACATTGTACCTTGATGAATGAAAAAGAAATCGTGTTGATAGAAAAGAATATTGCACAAAAATGTGATTTGTTATCGCAAAAATACTTCAAATATTTATTGATATTTCATTGTATTACAAACCAATTTTATACTAGATAAATTGCATGCGGAAAAGGGATAGTTCTCAGAGTTCCCATGAAAAGTTCTTAATTCCATGAGCTTTAGTAGATAGTCAGATTGCACCGCCACCAAGTTTCCAGCTGAGACTTTGCTGTATCAATGGCAATGTCAATACAAATGTATGTTCCTGACGAACTTAAATGATACGCAAATAATTTCAACTGATTAAAATTCTATAGAAAACGACGACTTGTATTGTGTGCTATACAACATGTATTATGTATATGTACAATGGCTGCACCGCGCCCATGTCAGCATATTTGTTCAGTAAGTTTAATTTGCATCTGAGATCACGTATATTTTCACCTGGATGGTGCTTTTATTTAAAAAATACAAATTAAATGTTTGGAGCGGTATATCAAAACTGACAACCAGTTGCATCATATGCATCACCGTAGATGCGATTCAGTGTGCAAAAAGAGGATTGGATCCATATTCGTATATTTTTAAGTTCTTATCTCATACGAATTAAATTACGAAACACTTATCAGAATTCGACTGACTACATAATATATAGCCTATGCCGGTCTGGTGATACACTGAGAAATCGAAATTTTCATACAGTCATAACATAGTGCAAATTTACAATAATGGAGGGCATTTTTATAGTAATTAGCATTGAGTATTCTGGAGGAGATTTGTCCGCCTCAGAAGCCTACATTTTTCTCTGAATTTAAACTTAAAGTTTGTGTTTGACTTACCCGACGACGGAGAATTCGAGCTACGTACTCACACGACGCGAAATCGCCCTTTTCGAGAAATGACACCATTTTGTTTAAAAGAGGTTTATGAAGTTTTTGAGTTTGGTAAAGGAGACAAGTCCGGTAGTCTACGGTTAAGCCTTTATTATAAAACCAACGTTTCGACCACACACAGGTCTTCTTCAGGGTCTAAACTAATAACATGAGCGGATAAAAAGGATTAAAAATAAAAACCAACAATGATACAACACAGTAAAATGAAAAGAGAGATAATGCGTACAAGAGATGTAAAAGTAAAGCTGGGCTTTGCGCGAATCATAGGAAATGTAAAATCAGTGAAACACGTGTAAAAAATATGTAAAATCAGAAGCGGGATTCATATGTGTAATAAAAAGTGATGGAAAAATGAGATATTGGCAGCAAACTGGTGTCTGGAAAGCAGTTTGAACAAAGAAATAACTACAATACTAGAGAGCTGTAAAACCGATCGCACTATGATGGTGAGAAGAGGCGAATGACAAAGCCTTACAAAGTACTCTCTTGAGTGGAGAATAATAGAGTAACAAAACTTGCACTATCAAAGTTGAATAGAAGAAATGAATTTCATTAATGAACTGCCACGGCCAAGCATTGCTTAGGTCTAACTGTGCTTGTAATCTAATATTTTCACCCAACAAAGTGCAGAGCGAAAACGTTGCTGGATAGCGAAAGTTAGCGATTCAGTTCCTCGTAATATGGTTGAAAATTTACAAGCCTCTCTTCTTTCTCCAACTCCGCTACTCAATGTCAACCTCTATATAGACCCCAACAATTGGCGGAATTGTTGTCGGTTGATATTGTCTCTTTATTTTTTGTTCCGGCGAACGTTTGATCTTTTGCACAGAAGAGACGTCAAAGCCTGTGAGAGAATACAGGCAATGTTACGTCATTCCACTAACTTTAGAGGTAAACAATAGAAAGTGTCACCAATTCATCGTGTTTGCTCTCATGATCAGCATGTCACTTAGCATAACGCGCAAACTCGGTGATCTGAGCATACCGTTTACATTTTGGGCGCAATCGAACAGCCGGGGTAAAGTGCCCCTCCTTGTCTTGACTGTGTAGATACCTACACGACAATCATACCATTCACGTTTGCGATCGATTGTTTTTTGTCTCTTTCCAAATTCTGACCTCCGCTTTATACCAGTAACTGTCTGCGGTACCTGCTTCTTGCAAGAAAGTTTACAATAATGGTGAAAGTGAGAAGACAAGATGATGATGTGTGGTACCGCAAACCGCGGAGTCGATGTATCATTTTGTTAGTTTTAATCGGTCTGCTGGTAATTGTGATCATCGCAGTCGCCGTGGCACTGGCAAAGAAGGGGGGAGACTCCCTACCCCCGGATCCCTTAGAGAGGGCCAAAGCGTTAATGAAACGAGTTCCGCTCGTCGATGGGTAAGTTTTCTTGTTTGCAAATGTTTACAGCGCAAAGAGCTTCGTTCGTTACTCAAGTTCGAGCCGAAAGCTCAAATGAGAAGTATAGACCTGATGTGATTTAATCAGCAACGCCATTGCCTTGCAAATCTGACAGTAACTTGATCAGCAATACCGCATGTAGAGGGGTGCTTGCAAATCCTAACAAATAATAACTGTTTACATGTATGTCATGGTAGGAACTGTGAACAAGCTTTGGCAATGAATTCTTTGACTATTGTTTTTAGGTCAGTGGTTGCATGGTTTCAATAGCCTCAGGCAATGCCGCCCTATTCAGTTGTGTATTTGCTCTTCGTCAAAAGTCTGTTTTCGGGCAATTTATGCACTGTGCAATTGTGGCATTCGAATTTCAGGTCCCTCGTTTGATTGTATTCGAGTTCCATTCAAAGTCATTGCCTTCATAATGAATAATTTAACAGCAACAATAGCAACTTTAAAAAGAGTGCCCTGCCTTTCAGACCAGGAGAGACAGCGCATGCGCAGTGAAGCAACACAAATGAGTCGATCGATCCCAATGTCCGTTGTCAACCTCTTCATGAAATCACCACTCAACTTAATACACTCTTAATATAATGTATGGGGCAATGTTGATGTCTACAGCAGCGTAATAGGGCAATAGTTTGGCATTGAATCATTCCCCCGTGGAAAAATTATTCATTATGAAGGCAATGACTTTGAATGGAACTCGAATACAATCAAACGAGGGACCTGAAATTCGAATGCCACAATTGCACAGTGCATAAATTGCCCGAAAACAGATTTTATTTTTACGAGAAATCAGTGCGTGCACTTTTTCTATTATTTGTTTCTGGTATTATAATAGTATTTTAACAGCACCACAGAGCAAGCAAGGTGAATTCTATTTCCACTATTTGAAAAACCGCGCCAAAACTTGAACGCGACATCGTGATACATTTTCCGGCCTATTTGTTTGTTCTCACGACAGTCCGTGGAAGGACCGTGTTCTCATGAGGACGACAGACGTTGGTTCCAATCACGTGTGGAGGGACCATGGGTCAATGCAGAAACCTGTGCGATGTAACGATGGTTACATGAAATAATTTATGTCTATTGTTTTGACTAGTGACAGTAGTGACTAGTTGACATAATTATGAATGACGAAATCTTTTTCCAAGGCTAACATGCAGCGAATACGAGGAAATGTCGTGTTTAAGAGAAAATACGACCTGCTTTGGGGTTACCAATACCTGTATTAATTGGTCTTACCTTGGTCTGGCTGATAACACTGATTGCATTGGAACTATCTAAAACATGTGTGCGTTCTATAGATCTATGCGATTAATGTTCCTTGAGCTGCCACTGAACTGGACAGAACGGATGACCAAAAATGACTGTAGAATGCCAGTCTGTACTGTGAAACTAAATGGATTTACAGTCAACATATTTCAAAATTAAGTGTCATTCTACTTACATTCTACAGTTTTGGATAGTTATTCCACTTTGACTGACTACTACCTTATGAGCTGGTAACGAGTTATTTGGCCAGGGCGATAAGCATCCGTGTTGGGGACCGGTAGAACAAATTAATGAAGGGGATTAGGGAGGGCAATTAACAGATATAGACTGTTTTCTTTGAAATACTATACACAGATAGCTAGGGTAAAGTAATAGGCACACACTAGACACAGGTAAGGTTTGTATAATGAAAAAGCATTAATAAATGACATTTATTGATCAATTTCATAACTTTCAGACGAATATTGCTTGCAAAACCTTGTGGTTATACCGTGCAATGCAGACTGCATGTAATGCCATGTGAATTACATTCCCTAATTATTCATTTTCCCTTTTTGTGAAACAAAGTGTGTGTGATTGTAATTCATTTCGTCCTGCACCTTATTGAATTGCCATTCAGGTTGGTCATGCAGTTTAGCACCTTTTTCATTCTTTTGTTTCACGCAGTATGATTTTCATGCGTTTTTGCATGCAGTTTAGCTGTAGCACCCTGTTCTGATCGGGCAAGGGGTCTCCACCAGTCTGCTTCCAAAGCAAATGTTTGGGTTGCAAACTTGAGTTTGCAAACCTAGAAGGGAGCCGAAAGTGAAAGGAATGCCGCTAGGCCAGTTGTGACGATGTTCTTGAAGGGGGGGGGGGGGGGGGCGTACATAGAATGGGTAGCATAAGCGGAGGACAGTTGAGCAGACTGGACGAAGAGACCCTCATTGTGTATTAGTTTCGTCTCAATTTCTGACGATCGTTTCTCCGTTACCTTGTGTAGTAGGACCTGACAAAATTAATTATTCCGCCGACGCCGCTTCTTCACTTTTGCCAAGTGTGATGTTTTGAAATTCAGGGGAAATGCTTCTCCGTTCTTTTCCTTATTTTATTTAAAAAAAAAACTTTTGTTCAGCCTCTTTTCCAGCGGCAGCCATGGATTCCGTAAGGCTGTTGTTGTACGATCAGTTGTGACTTGCACGAGTCAAATGGGAATAATTTATTTCAGTGCAACTGTATCATTTAAATAAGGGATCACAGCGCAAGACAGTGTCCTTGATGTTTACCATGTAAATGACACAGATAATGATGCAGTATTGTGAGTCCATTGTATAAAAATGTGTCACATGACACTGGTAAAGGAGCTAGAACAATGGGTTAAAGTAAAATGAACAAGTCATCGTTGGTAACCGTCACAGTCCCCACTTGTTAATGGGTACTTTAATTACAAGTCCTCAGAGAGGATAGAGTCCTCTTCATTAATTGGGCCTGTGATTAAAAATACTGCCATACAGATGGGGCTTAATGGCTGAGAATGAGTTCCATGTTGGTAAAAACGTAAAAACCAAAGTGGGCTGCCACCCTAATTACAAAAGGTTATTAAGTAAGTCAATCAGTAATTAATCGCCAAACAATTTTGCATCCAATTATAGCACTGACAGATTATCATCTGTACCACATTTCATATATTTTGATGCGGTGCTTCTGGACATTCACCCTAAAAAACAAAATTCATTATGTATGCAAATGAACGATTAATTTAAATGATACCGCTTAGTATCATTGAATTGTATTACAGGACTATGAGATCAACATCTGTAACAAGTTTCATCAAATTAGATGCAGCATTTCTGGATATATCACTCTAATTAGGAAAGTTAAAAATTTATTAACTTGACACTGATAAACGTTTTTATTCATTATTAAAGCAATGTGAGCTCAACATCTGTACCAAGTTTCATGAAATTTGATGAACTATTTCTACTATATCTACTATTGTGTACGATCGTATTCATGGTTTTTGCTGTAGTAAGTGATTCGTGTAGCACTGAAAAGAACTACAATTTCAAAGAATCTATTAAAAACATATCAAAGAGTCAACTTGAAGCTATCGGCATCACTACTCTGCTCTGAGAAGTCTATTATAACATCATCAATTCGAAAATGCTCTGTGTTTCCTTTCTCATGTATTTTTTATTGAAAGATCTGTGTTTAAGTTTTTATATTTTTTAGCTGAAATGAGTTCTGAACTTATGTTCAACGAAAATGGCGATATTTTTGTTACGCTCAGCCATGGTACTGTACTGTTCGGAAGATGCATTCCTGTGTAACAAGTTTGGATCTTATCAAAAGATGAAAAAGTTCATTTGTTATATTAAGTACTTTTATTTATTTTGTTTCTTATATTTCTTCTAAAAATTGACGTTTTTTCAGCCACAATGATTTACCATGGCAACTGAAGCTACATTTTGATAACCGGTTGGAGAATATTGACATGTATGAAAGTACAGCCGATAAGTTCGACGAAGGCTATGGACACACAGACATACCTCGATTACGTCAGGGAATGGTGGGAGCGCAGGTAAATTTCAATCCCATTTCCAAATATCATGGCAACCATTTTCCCTTCCATTTTAGTGCTATTTCGTTTGAAATACTAAAGTTATATTGACATTGTGTATCTTCCATTTGAGCGTGCGAGATAACGCTAAAACCCTACCTCCCCACAATATTCATGACAGCACTAAATGTGTTAATTTTTACCTGGACTCCGCATATAAGCTTAATAATGACAAATCGACGTCCATTAAAAAGGGGATAAAACAGCGACCGTGTCCTGTCTGAGATAGCAACATTCTATGAGAGACTTTCAAGGGACGGTGAGGATTTTAACCTATACATCTCTGCTGGATAGATTCAATTTCAGCAAGATGCTCTGTAGTGTACTTGAAGTTTTTTATCACAAAGCTGTTTTACAGCTGTGTATGAATCACATGCACTTTATAGCTTTGGTTACGAAGGAGATTATTATTCGACATACGCGATGGCTAGCGTCTGCTGTTGTATTTAAAGTAAGCTGTATCTTTTGGCTATTTTTTCAGAACTTTTGTTTCGTGGTTTCCCTACACTTGCTGCATGGAATCCCTAAACTGTAATTTAATGCCAAGTATTTAGCATATCACCACATCCTATATGAGTATAATCTCAATTGTTATTGTTGAAAATTGTATTCAAGTCCGGACTAGAATTCATTTGTAAACAATAAACAATGATCACTACACACATACAATCTGCGTCGACAAAACGAATACTCGAAATTTCAGCATGACAAACGGATAAGGGTCAGACACAGTAGTAGTGATATACAGAAGCAGAATACTGAAAAACTTGTCACAAGTTACAGCTTATGTCTCTTTAAATGTCACATGTGTTGGATCTTTTGTTCAAAGTTCTGGGCGGCCTACGTGGCCTGCAGCAACCAATACAAAGACCCCGTAAGGTTTGCTCTTGAACAGATTGACGTCATCAAACGATTCACCAACAAGTATTCGGAAGTCTTTGAGTTTGTTACAACGGCCCAAGGTAAGTTTGGTCTTGTTGACAACTTGAAATTCACATTTACCTGAAACAGAGGGTGTAGATACGTTTTGTGAATCTTCCACACCGTTGCGTCTGCTTTCATTGCCGCAACTTACAACATAGATTTTCTCAAAAACATTTCTAAACTCAAGTAAAACTCCATCAGATATGGAGCACCAACTTTCGAACTTTCTTAAAAGTCGGCTTTATTGCTTGTTCATATGGATTAACCCGCAGTGTGTTGGTGGGGGGGGGGGGGGGGGTAGAAAATAATTGGTTTAGAAAACTTTTTCACTGTTGTAAAAAATCACTGACTGGTCTTACAAAGCATAATAAATCAGTCATTGAACCAATAAAAGACAACAGATTGAAACAAATGTAAAATTAATATTTCTTATGGTTTTGGTGCGCCTTGTGTACCTCCTGATATGTTTGACATATTCAAAGTATATGCTGAAAACGTGCGATGTACGTCATATTATACCCTGTCGTAAGAAATGTTTTTGTAATATTTTAGGATAATGATTTGAGAAGCCAATCAGCCGTTCCAAAAAGGAAAATTTTACTTTAATCATCGGATTTCGGGAAGACAGCGTACTCTGTTAAACTCCCGATGGTGATTCCTAGTCCTAGAATGACACTGGTTTTGTCCTGTTGCTTCTGTAGGTATTTTAGACGCCTTCAATAAAAACAAGATCGGCAGTATGATTGGGGTCGAAGGTGGCCACGCGTTTGACAGTCATTTGGGAAATCTGCGCATGCTCTATGACGTTGGTGCACGTTACGTCACGATTACACATAGTTGTAATACGCCTTGGTAAGATTTGTTTTGTCTATTTGAACTCTGAAACTACTGTGGTAGTTGTTTCAGTTCCCATCAGTTGTAACTTTTGATGGATTTGCTATTAATTGTATGAATTTCCATCTCCAAAATTATGTCGCAATGCCCAGTATTCAGTTTGTTGATACCGTCTGTGTATGCGCAAAGGCTTAATGTCATTGTTGATGGTTGGACATGAATTTCAGTACAGACTAGAATTCTTGTGTCAACAATGACATTGCAAATGGTACACTGTGCATTCAAACAAACAAAAATAAACAAACATACAAACAAGCATACACATACATAAATAAATCATAAACACAGACAAACATAAACAAATAGATAAAAAAACAAACAAACATACGATATCATAGAACGTTGAATAAATAACAAACATACAAATAAATAAATAAACAAATGTAATTGGATTGAATTTATCATGGGTGGGAGGCATAACTGGTATTACGCAACATTGCCACGCAGAGCCAGACAGCCAGTAGTACATTGATAGATACTTCGAGAATTAGGAAATCCGTAGCTCAAATATGGAAAAATCCATCACAATCATGGACTACGCACGCTAAGGAAAGCTTGTCTTCATACGCTTTGGGGAAAATTTGCTCAGAATGGTTGGCTTCGAAGAACAGAATAGATTGATAACCCTTCGCGTTACTTTGATATTCTCGGTGACGAGACGGTTGAAATCGATAGCATCTTGATGGTTGAACCTGGAAGTAGCCTGAGCGAGTTTACGTGATGCAAAGCCGTAAACCGGGTCACCATGCCATACACATCAGACTGACAGTTGCTTGTGGTTCAATACACAGCGAAGGACCCTATATACACAGGCGCTCGTTTATAGCTGGGTAGTCTGCTAAATCGATCGATTTTCGGCTCAATCGATCGATCCCCTACTCGATCTGCCCCGCTGCTGTAACCTACATACAGGTATTTAGGTTTCAGTTGCGCGCAGATCGAGTACGGGATCGATAGATCGAGCCGAAAATCGATCGATTTAGCAGACTACCTCGCTAACGAGCGCCTCTGTCTGTATGTTAAAGCACAGTAATAATCCTAATGCTATTAAACATCAGCCTTCGCCGCGTATCAAACTACTCTAGTATGGGCGTTAGTGAAACGTGGTGACCACGTGCTGTACTCCGACAGCATTATCAACCCTTTCCAAGCCTGGCATGCTAGATTTGAAATCGAGTAAATATTTGGGAGATTTCGAAGACGAACTTGAGAACGGTCAGTACATTTCTGAGTTTTTCAGTCCTGGACGAAAATCGTACAGCTACAAGGTCGTGATGAAAATGGTGGCATTAAGACTCCTCTCTATGACGATGGTTGCGACGACACCACAGCTGACGTAGTGACTACGTTGCAGGAGTAATTTTGCGCAATTAATAGATAACCTCTACACATTTACGCTTTTTTAACCGAACCATGGACCAACTGAGCAAATATTTTGTTGTGTTAAGACCAATATTATCCAAGGAATTTCGGACGAACTCTGTGAAGTGAAGTGAACTCTGTGAAGCGAAGATGCTAACCTAATAATTAATGATGATGTGTGACAGACTTGGTAACGGATGGCACACACAGTTGCTCGTAGTATTGTCCGTATAGTCGATTGAAGGTCGGAAGCCGAAGGCCGAATTTCTCAGCCTGCGATCCAGGCAACACTGCGAGTACCTGTGGTAGTGCACGGCGTGGGAACACCCTGATGTTTATGCTCGTATAAAAATTGTTCGAACAGATGCAGATGCAGCCGTTATAAATATCATTTTGTTCATTAAATGATTATCAATTACATCTGTTATTAATATATGACCATGCAAAATGAAATTGAAGCTATTCACGACCAGTGCCTCACGTCAATGTTGTTTTCTTGGAATTTTAAATCATTATTATTTCTGTACCCTGCAGGGCCGACAACTGGAAGTGCTCTCAAGACAACAATCCCGAGTTTGGTGGATTATCAGAATGGGGAGAGGTAGGAACAGACAAAGGGGGGGGGGGGGGGGACGAACTATCATGATAAATTCAAGTTGTGCTTGTCTATATGTCGTTGTGTAAAGTGACAAAAGACTTTAATTTTGTTTTATATTTTCATCAGTACTGTTCAGGAAAACGAGCATTTCATAATCTTGCTCCACAATGTAAATTGAAAGACAGAGTCATGTTCTTACTACTACAACGTGTTGACAAATTCTACTGAAATTTGGTTGGCTACCATAATTGGACATTACATAGATACAAAGATGTATCGACAAATTGAATACTAGATTTTGACATGGTTTTTGGAGCTGAACAAGAAACTATATTTTACAAAAAAATAAAAATTATTGAATAATCGATTTGCTTTTTGACCATGAAAATTGAAAATGAAGTCATTACTCCCATAATGATGATTGTTAATTCGGTCTCACGTGTTTCACGTTTAGTTTGTGACTTAAATGTTGCTTCGCTTTTCACAGCTTGTTATACGAGAGATGAATCGACTGGGCATGCTCATTGACCTTTCACACGTCTCCTTTGACACAATGCATGACACCTTACGTATTACGGAAGCACCTGTCATTTTCAGCCATTCGTCGGCTTTTGCCATCTGTGCTCATCATAGAAATGTCCCGGATGATGTGTTAGAAAAAGTGGTAAGATATTCTTTTGCTTGATTTTAATTGAATCCGAACGTTATGAGGTCATAATAATTACATTGCACTTGTTCAGTGGCTCTGGGAGAAAAATCGACCATAACGTTCACTTAAAAGAAAACTTAGCCCTGCTTTACGGATAAACAGCCGCATCTTTAAAGGTATACTGTCACCTGTTCCAATTTTGCCACAATTACCATGGAAAGAGAAAATCTAACCGATCACAGATTGTAAGCGGGTGGCCGCTTTTTAAAAACAGCACCCTCATATGGGCATTTTGAGTACCAAGGAAGGCCCCTTTGACCATATATGGACATATTTAGATTACAGGTGACTGTATACCTTCAAGAGAACATTCTCAAATTGACTACGAATTTCACTTGTAAACTTTCGCCAAACACTCTTCCATTCATCACTTCTGTAAAGTTGTAACTGCTTAAGTTGGTTGCGGTTGTAGATTACACTGCAGACGTCAACAATTCAGTTCAAAAAAGAAAACGTATATAGGAAAGTGTTCGAGCAAGAATGCGATAACCTTGATAAGAAGACATGCTGTGTGCTATAACCAAGGCAACAAGACCAATATTATTCCCACCTATTCGCCCTTCTATTTCAGAGGCGAACGCTTTCAAGCAAACAATCGTTACGCGATATTACCCAAAGACGTTGCGTTTTTACCAAGACAGGAATATTCGCTCAGTTGTCAGTTAGCGCTTTGCTTATACTCTCTCTTTATTTTCATTGCAGAAAGAAAACGGGGGCGTTGTCATGGTAAATTTCTATGAAAAGTACATCAATTGTCCGCCAATGAATCAATCAGTTAGTGATATCAAACAAGTGGCAGGTGAGAAATACGATTCAAATAGTTGTGAAGTGGTTGTCTCTGGAAATGCTCAGAGCGAGGTTTTGCCATAAACTTTGTTTCTTTCTGGCAATGTATCAACGTCAACATCTTAGATTGGCTTCATCAACTATAGCCACTGACATAAAACACTGCCATTGTGCTTATTAATGGATACCGATTCAACCCCTGCATCTTTCGAACTGTGTAGGCCTATATGCTCTTGCCAATATGGCGGACAATTTTCACCTTCACGTTTAAACTTGTATTTCTTACTCATGCAACTTGTTGCTATCACAGTGCTTTTAATGTTTCTCACAGTCAACCGTGCGCGTGTTTCTGTCGATGCAAACTTTGTATATGCCTTCAAACTATTTGGTTATCATTGAAGCTTGGAGTTTGAAATTCCTTTCCTGTAATTTTTGTCCTCTTTTACATAAAGGTGTTTTATCCTTGATCAAACGTTCCTCGCAACGCCTGCTTTGTTACTGAAAAAAATACTTGTTTCCGTCGTTGTTACGTTCACAAAAGAAAAGGTGAAAGGTATTATTTCTATGCCAATACTTATATTAATTGTGTGGGGGCGCTTTGCAAAACAGTGACAAGTAATCAGAAATCACGAGGACAAAGTGTATTAACATTTAGTATCAATAGATTAAAAAGCACGTTTCTATGAGAAATAATAATAAGGCACTTGGGTTTATTATTTCAAAGTTCAAAATTCTTAAAAATATGGGTTTTAGCACATATACAAAGCTTTACAATTCATGTGTAGCCCCAATACTGGACTATGGTTCAGCTATTTGGGGTTACGGTAAACATCCAAAGTGTGACTCGGTTCAAAATCATGCTTTACGGTTCTTTTTAGGAGTTCATAGATTTACACCTATTGATGCTGTATCTGGTGACACAGGTTGGAATTCATGTCAGGTGCGAAGATACACTTGGATACTCGGATATTGGAATAATCTTGTTAACCTTGATGGAAACAGATTAACAAAGAAAATATTTCTTTGGGACTATGCTCTTCAGCAGTCCAATTGGTCTTCTGATGTATGTCATATTTTTGATGACCTGAATTTTGATACAGATGGACTACTTCATGTAAACTTAAGTCTTGCCTCAAGTCGTTAGCGACTTGAACATTCAACTGCTTGGTGTGAAAGTGTAAACCGAAAACCAAAACTAAGAACATATGTGCTCTTTAAAACTGATTATAATGTAGAATGCTATGTATCGATGTGTCTCTCTCGTAGACAGCGATCTTTATTGGCTCAATTTAGAACCGGTGTTTTGCCTTTACGAATAGAAACTGGAAGATATAGGGGAGAAGCTGTTGACAATAGAATCTGTATTTTCTGTAATCAAAATGCTGTAGAAAATGAGACGCACTTTCTTTTCCATTGTAATCTATATGACGATTTGAGGGAAATGTATTTAAATTTAAATACTGATTATCAAACTTTGACATCAGATACTGAGAAATGTAAATTTTTGATGTCTAGAAACGTTAGGGGAATATCAAAGTTTATTGAACATGCATTTACAAGGAGAAAAGAGCGTTTATATGTGAATGTTTGAAAGCGTATTGTTTTCCGCTTACAATGCCCTCGTGACCTATATTTTGAATTGTCTTAAAAGTGACATATAAGCCCATTGGGCTGGGAGATGTTAACCTTATGCTGAACTGTATTCTTTTGGAACCATTATATCTCATGTCACTATAATAAACTTAACTAACTAACTAACTAATAAGGAACATTCTTTACCAAGAGTGTTTTAAAAATGAAGAAATTGACACCAATTTTATTATACATATTATTTCACAGATCATATCGATTATCTTAAAAGTAAATGCGGCGTGGACTGTGTTGGCATCGGTTCAGACTATGATGGAGTGGACGTGTAAGAACATATCATTGCAATAAAGAATTTTCGTATTATTCAACAGAGAGAGAGAGAGAGAGAGAGAGAGAGAGAGAGAGAGAGAGAGAGAGAGAGAGAGAGAGAGAGAGAGAGAGAGAGAGATGTACGAGCGCATTGGCAAGGGATCAGAGGAGAGCGAGAGAAGAGAGATAGATGAGGCGTGGTGAGTTGTATCACGGTGCATTTCATTCTTCATTCAATAGTTTTGGGAAAGTGGGTATTAACATACGATGCATGTGTTTTATGCAGATTACCTGAAGGTTTAGGGGACGTATCCACATTCCCAGATCTAATCGCTGAAATGATACGACGAGGATGGAGTGACGAGGATATTGAAAAACTTCTAGGCAACAATCTCATCCGGGCATTTAAAGAGGCCGAGAAGGTAAGTGTACGGCCTGTCTTAAAGCGAGTTTTGACATTTCGTTTGTTGTCCTTATTACGTTCCATGATATTAGAATTGCAAGTTTTGTCCAACGCATAATTTTATTTCAATTGCATGGTTTCGATCGTATTTTTTTCACTAATTTCATTTTAAAGCTGCAATGTTGGATTGAAATTTTCGTTTACAACTGTAGTACTTTCCGTAAGGTTGAGCAATGGCATCCAACATTTTAAACTTTGAGTCTTCTGATATACAATTGTATTCTGAATTTTGTGTTTTAAAGGTTCGAGACCGTCTGTCCAGCTCAATTGAACCCTATGATGAGACAATACCACGTGACAGCGGAGAAGAAGCAAACAACACGTGCCGCCATTATATCTACAATCCAGATAACTAAAGTGAAGAGACTATTTAAGACCTTTGACACGTGACGTCACTTTGCTCGCACATCACAATTTTTACTACAAGCAATTATATTATTAATTCACTTGGCAGACTAGTTCGGAAGAAAGGCTACGAAAGAAGTCACTAAATTATAATTTTTAAGGCACACACTTAGTTTTTTCATGATTGTACGCTGTAATCTGTGCTACATCATTATTGAGGTTTCTAAAATCGATTATGCACTTTTAAACAAGAAAATTCATTTAAATAACAGTTTCTATGCTGACAAAAGTTCGGCCACTGATTTATATTTCATCGTCATCATTTATCAACATGCGCGAAGAATGGATTTGAAACCAGGCAACGACGAGCATAGATATTAAAGCGCCATAAGCTGTAACTAGTCATTTAATTCTATAAGTGATATTTCATGTTTATAAAATACAGTTTCTTGTTCGTCTACCAAAATTGTATCTGGATGCCTGGTGTTCAAAATGCCAATGTCATTGTTGTTGTCAATGTTATCGTTGACAAAACGAATTCTAATCCGGACTTGAATTCATGTGTCAACAATATTATTATATGTTGTACTCAATGCAATGGATTTGTATTTCGTGATGCTTAGGAACAAGATAAGAAATAGAATCAGAAAAAGAATAAGATGTGCTTGTTTTATAGAACAAAACTTAAGATGCAAATACAATCAAAAGTTACAGTTATTGCGACCGTCCCCTAATAAAGAACAATCGACTGCTAACGATGGTTTAATTGATGATTTCTAAGCAAGGGGAGCAGGAACCATAGGTTGTGAGTTGGTATCAGAACGAAAGGTCATCGCACACCGAGATAACCTCTACTCCGTCCCCCTGAACAGCGCTCTCTACGACAAGGACGGATAGAACACATCACGATATCAAATGACGGCATGAGGGACAACGAACCTGTTATTTCGAGAAATTACATTCAAGAGGTTTCCATATGGTTTCTATATTCATATAGTATTCTGAAGTATATGGAGGAAAATTTAAATATGGAGGGGAAGTGAAAACTGTTCGGTACTGAATCCTGGTACGATTTGAAGAAATACATCCCAACATCCCCCCCCCCCTCGTTTCTTTCTTTCCCGCTCGTCTTACTGTCCATCAGGAAAACTGCCCTCTCAACAACAACAACAAAAAACTCTCCACAGCCCTCTTCCCGCCATGGCTTTGTTGCTCTCCACATCTGTTTACCCAAGCAATAGACCTAATCCTTCCCATTGCCTGCCTGTTTGGCTTTATTCCAGTTGCTGCACGGGAAATGTAACTTGGAAATTTTTGATTAA
Organism: Ptychodera flava; assembly: GCF_041260155.1. Lineage (NCBI taxonomy): Eukaryota > Metazoa > Hemichordata > Enteropneusta > Ptychoderidae > Ptychodera > Ptychodera flava. The sequence continues at coordinate 37,244,133 of NC_091940.1, forward strand.
AACAATGTCCATCCGCCCTTCCTCGCGCAACCTAACACGATAAAATGCCCTTCCCCTCGGGAAGAAACAGCTGGCTAACACCTTTCGTAGAGACTGGCTAACATGGACTTTTATCAATTTAAGTCATCATAATGTAACTCTCTTCGCTAAGTTATCAGTAAAGAAATCAATATTAGAGATAATGTGATAAATTCAGACCCACGTTCTCTGACCCAGATCTGAACAGACGCCCAAACGCAAATACAAACTAGGCAAGATGGTTGCGGTTGCATCATGTTTTTAAGAAGCTTTCATTTATTGTGATGGGTGGGGCTGGAGGAAAGAGGAGTATGTCCGTAGTTTGACATGTTGTCATAACCAAATTCCTTTTTCTCAAATAAAACGCCTTTTACTAAACTTGTTGATCATGACCCTCCCCTATCCTCAATTCTACTGTAGCCTTGAATTAGTTTTAAATTTTGATACAGATATGTCACGCATGCAATTACCAGACTTTAAGTTACTCCAAACACTACGATATTTTATTTTTTGTGTAGGAGACATCAAACAATCCAACATTGTATAGATTAGACGATTAAACAAACGAAGAAAAAGAGCCAACCAGGTTTATGAAATATCATAATTCCTAGACAGGAGAAAGACACTCATTTGCCAGCATTGGCCACGATGGTTCTTCCAAAATCAATGAAGATTCTGTCACTCTCAAGACCAAACCGTCTCCTTCCCAGCATACCAGCTGAATTTGATTGACAGACATGCTTTTGAACTAATCCCCAAGTTAACTTTGTCAACTGACAGATCAAGTTGCTAAGCAAATTGAGTAAACCGGTGACGAAACATTAAGCCAGAGTACTAGCTTTGAGGCATCAACCAAGTGATAGTTCCTCAGACTGACATTGTTTCATTACGAGAATCAAAAGCTTCTCGACCTCTTTGAATGCCAGGATAAGATTAACATTGCTAAGAAATAGAATGATACGTCCCAACTATATAAATGAGAGTGTAGAGCTAAGAATCCTTTTAGTTCAGTCTGAAGATTACAAGATGCATGAAACTTAAGTAACAGATACTATTACTTTGTACTTGAAGTAATCTTAAGTTATTATTTATAACGATCTGCTTTTAGCATCGAGCACTAATTTCCCACGGGGACATCTGTATATTTCGATATATATATCTAATATATATATATATATTTTAGATATATCAGATATATTTGTTTTTGTTTTTAAAAATGATCGTGTTATATTTCTGGTATTTATTTATTGTTTGATTTTTTTAGTCTTTAGAGGTAGAGATATAGTTATGCTGTTTTATTTCTTTTATCAACCACAGCTTTGTGTTTATCAACCTGTAACAGTTTTAATATGTATACATAGCCGGTATTTCTTTTTTTTACACTTACATTTTGGAGGCATGTCAATAATGATTTATACATTGCAGGTTCTGTCAAGAAGTGTAATTTTGAGTCGTGGTCGATGCAAGGAACAAAATTGCAAAATGCCACTTTCCCCTAAACTTTATCATATCGCACTTCTTCAATCTGAAAATTTCTGTAAAATTAGTGAAAATAAAGTTCGAAACCTGTATTGTACATGTTTTCTGTCCTTTTCGTCACCGATGAATTAGAATATTGAGATTTTGTGTTCATTTTAAAAATGTAATATTTGCAAAATGATTGAATGATTGACCTTCCCCCAGGATAGATTTTCAGAATATGACTCTTCCTCCAATTCCTCTGGTCCACCCCCTCATAACAAATGAAAGCTCCCTAAGGTCATTACATCATGTTTGTGTCGGAACAGTTACCTTTCGCTTAAACATCCTATATTTTGAAAGTTATTTGAGAACTCACTATTTCACATATTTTTATTTTTAAATTTTAAACATTTGCTTCTTTTATATATTTTACCTTTTCATTCGTATTTAGATTTTAAATTCATTTTGTATTTTTCATTCTTCAGTCAGTTATGTACAATGTGCTGAGACGTTTCATGTTGTGTATTTGGATGAACGTTTTATAATTTTTTAAATAAACAAATTATTTTAATACATTTTAAAATCAAAATTTAATTAAATAATCGGCAGATTTCCAATGCCATAATCGAGACCCTCAGTTATACGTGGAAAGAAGAAAAAAGTCCCTTGCACAGAGCACAAAAATAGCAACACAAATAGATTGCAAAACGAAAAATGAATGCAATACAAAACATCACTCACTTACTGATTGCGCATAAACAAGGAAGTGCATGGCTACATGCGAGGTGGGAAATCATGTTTATTTGCGTGTGGGTAATTCCCAATTGTAAGTTTTGTATGTACGTAACTTTTTGACCTCACTGCCTCAGCTGCTTCCGCGTTGCTGACATTTGCAGGAGAGTCTCTGACTGCAACGTTTCGTGAACGGCGAATCTAGCACACCCTGTCACGTGCATACCGGATATCTTCAGATAAAACAGCATGCACTCCGATAAGGGCGATTTATTGTCGTCATCGGACGCGCCGACACCGGATTACAGTTCCATCGGAATGACTACCTACGCCAGGTTGCCAAAGCAGCGACGCAACAGATACATTGTTATTGGTGCAGTGGTCGCCATTCTCGCTGTGGTACTTTCTGTGGCCATCGCTGTGCCTCTGAGCCGTAAATCTACCGCCACAGAGCCAACATGGGAGGAATACCTAGCCCAGGCCAAGGAGATCATGCAACGAGTCCCATTGGTTGACGGGTAAGATTACAAAATAACCCTTCTTTGAAATAAGGACATGTCAGTGACATGGCCTTAACCTATATGGAATGCAGAGTGTCTTTATGATGGGTTTAAGGTTTTACATCAGTCATGTTTCTGAACTGTTACTGTCGAAAGGCGTGACATTTATCAACACACTTTGATCTTCACAAAGTGAGGATTCTAAGTCCGTCATATATTATTGAGAACAGTTTGGTGAACCATCAGCTTAAAATAGGAAGTCACGAAATATAATCCGGCTGACGTAATCGGTCTTCACCTATGTTAATTCACGACAAACATTCTTTATTTTCGCAGTTAAACTTCCTTTTTTCGCGAGCATTTGGCTTGCCGCTGCAATTTACCAAATATTTGATGCAGATGGGATATGGAAATTTAACAGGGGATGTAACAGTCACCCGAGAACACCGCCCAAGGACATCTGTCACTTTCCTTGTTTTTATTCAATGATATTTCTTTCAGTTCTTGTCTTTCTTTCCGTTTCAATTTCCTGCTTCTTGTTTCGAAGTACGTCTAGCAAATTGTTCAGTGTACATGTATTTGTACAGCATCTCACACATCAAGATGTTGCAAAGTTCATATCCCCTTATTCCTTGCCAGTCAATAACGTAGGAGTGACCCAATGCGAGTAGAAAGGTATAATTGGCTATATTTGTGCACCTGGTATAAAAATTCACCATGATCTAACGCTGAAATAATAAGAAGTAAACCAACCAGCTCCACTTTGCGAGATCGCTAAGATTAAGATTTCATGAAAAAAGACACCAGCTCACAAACAAGCTGTTTCGACACGATGAACATAATGCTTTTTGCATTCATTGCACATTGAGAAGGAGACCAGAGCTCGTGTCTAACACTCTCGCAAAGCTGCAATTGGTCGGCAAAGTTCTTCTCTAGATCAGTCTGATAACAGGTGTGTAGTTGGCCTGTAGATGATGCAACTCTGAGCTGGGTTTGACACAAGTAGCAAATAACACTTCAGATACAATAAGTGTATCTTCAACTTCCTTCTCCAGGATAGCTTCGTGTTGCGAGAATTTTGCTATTTGGAATATACTAGAAACTACAAAACGTTTGTCGCGGACAATTTTACAAGCATCCAAGCAACGATGACATAGCACGTTTTGCCACGAATATTTCTGTCCAACTTGTCATATCTGAAATGCGATTCATCGTTTCTTGTGTAAACTACATCACATGCACAAGGTTCTGATACTGTCACACTGAGAAAAGCACTGGTCTATCGCTACCTGACGAAAAGGCAAGATACATCTCGCTTAGATCAATAACATCATTTTAAATTTTATTTTTTGCTTGTATGCTCTTTATCATTTTATACATGTATCAAGGTACACGATAAGCCATCCATCAACTGATAACAATTATCAACGCTACTGACCTTAAGTCCATGAAGTATACAGTAAGACCCCCTCCAAATTAAGGGACGGAGCAAAGCCGGGGCGTGTCTCTCTTTGCCTTTCTCATCAGAAAATGGTTTCTCTTTCTCTTTAGTCGATTGAGGGAATCAGGTAATTAAATAGTGAATACTTGTAGGTAATCATTCATACGAAATATTGTCAGCCGTTGAAAAGCTGTTGACAAGCTCTGCACGTGTTTGGTTTCCGACAACTTAGGGGAAAGGTCGGTCTGAGAATCGTGCACTCCGAGTTTTGAGCTTATGAGTCACTGTGTCTGCTCTTCTCTCCATTCTTTCTTAGTACAGATTTAAAATATGGACATTTTCTCCCTGATCGTGTTTCCCTAAAAACGCAGGTCTCCATGGCAACATCTCCGAGAGATGATAATGCTGAGAGGCATTCATTTATACGTTAAGGGTTAACTTTGTTATATTATTCCGCGAAATTACAATTATGTCTACATGTGCAAAATATATCATTAGACTGGACAAAATCTGAGGTCATTGCTTGACGGTGAGGAACCACATTGAAGTTCATAACAAATACAACAACCTATCGTTTATATAGTTGCAAGCAATGCAGTGAATTTTAATGCAATGTGATGAAATGAACTGAAACCCAATGCAATGCAGTGCAATGTAATTCTATGAAGCTGAATCTTCGTTTGCTCATACAATTTGTCGTGAACTTTCCTGATGACAGGGACACTCTTTTAGCTCTGACTCATCTACCCTAGTGGTGAGTAGTTGAAACATGTCATAGTTTGATCAATTGAGCACGTTTTAAAATGGGAACAAAATTCTTGTAAATCACTTCTACTTGAATCATTTTGCTCCTTTTCAAAATTAATAAATGTTCCCTTCGAGACGACCCCACAAGAGCTAAAATAGGGAAATACAAAACCATTTTAAGATTAGGCTGAATTACTTACTCACTACGTTGGGTATACCTTTTGCAGTGGTCAGTAAGTTTTCAATATTTATATTGAAAAGTAGTGTTTAATATAATACTTTTCTAAATTTTTGGTATCCTCGAAATGTGATTTCACGTGTTTAACTGAAGGACTTTCGTTTTCAGCTGTGTTGGTGTATATATATTTTAATATTATTAACAAACAAAAACTGATTTATCTACAAGTCATCACTAGTCTCATCAGCTATACCCTGAGGGCGTGTGTGGCACAATTTAAATTCAGTGCCATTTTGCTGTTGATGAAAATGCCGACAATCTATCTCGTGCAACCGTCACAGGAATCCCAACACAGTGACAACGCAAATTTCTCTGTATATACCCTGACTTGTTCATTATCACTTAAAAATTAGCTGTAAGTTAAAAAGGAAAATAACTTATTCGCATTGCGGAGATTTAATGCGCCTATCTACTTATGTTTGATGATAAAAACTTTCCTACTACAATGAAATACTTCCATAAACGCCTCAGTGTACAGATAATTCTGTTGGACTAATATTTCGAGAATGCTCAAATGATGGCATACGTACTTTGCGATTTGGGTGTTTTAGAATCTTGGAAATGAAAGTATTGGTCGGATAAGCTGAAAATTTGTTCAGACGGATGGGTGTATCATGCAATAGTTGAAGTAAATGAATATTAATGGATTACATACCTAATTCATCGAACAATACTAAACCTTGAAACACAGAACAGTTCTCTTCTTCCACTGTGAATTAGCAAAACAGACATGTTTCGAACAAATCTCTTGTCCTTCAACAGTGTCCACACTTGATGTGACAGAAAGATCCAAATGCAGGCATTTAAACAGCTGGAGGTGTGAACAAACTTCCATGGTGAACATACACAGTATCATACTTAAACCTGTTGAAAAATTTGCTGTTTTTAAACGTTTAATGAATAACCTGCAATTTTTCTTTTACCTAAACGGTGGCAACATAGTTTTATTCCCGTTGTACCAATTTTCAGTGAGATCCCTTGTTAAAAATCCAAAAATGCAGCAATTTGGTCGCTAGATTACAATGGATCTAGATATAATTACATGCTCCAGGCAAAGTTCGAAACACAAAATCTTCCAAGTATTTCCATATCAAAGCCTCACTTTTTGGTTCAATTTCTCTTTTCCTCTTATTTTCTAAAGAGACAAAATTGTCAGAAGAGTACGTAATGTGCGATAGCGCCCGCTTGAGGCTCGACACGTTAACGCGCCGACGAATGCGAGACAATAGTTTGTCATGTTTCTACGATAAGAATGATGGGGCACCTGTCTTGACATGGATAATATCGGTTGAAGATAACGACATCCCAGATTTCTAAAAAGCTCACGTTCGCCAAATTTGACTTATTTTGGATGCCATCAGGCAGATAGCATTTTACGATAAGCATTTATGTGGCAAAGGATAGAGTTAAAAACTTGAATTCTCAAAGTTGAATTGTTGTACAAGAACATTATGAATAACTTGTGTATATGTGTGTCTTCCGTCCCCGTAATGCAAAAACTTTGTCATGATGTTATGCATTCAGGGACTGTGTACTGATGATCATTTTACATTCAATCGAGTAAATAGTTCTTGTGTATGTGATTTGACCCAACAGACTTGTGATTGTCGATATTTCTCAACCACATATTTGTTATTTATTCGTCAGGCATAATGATTTCCCATGGCAAGTTCGGAAATACTGGCAAAATCAACTCTCACTATTCGACATGCATTCAGATCTATCGGATTACACACACACTGACATCCCAAGACTTCGGGAAGGGCATGTTGGAGCTCAAGTAAGTAGGAAGCAAAATCTCGGTGGTAATGACTTTAGGGCGTACATTTACTGTGCCAAAAGATTGTAAAGTAAAATGTAGACGGATTTAATATATGTATTATGTTTAAAGGGAAAATGTATATAGGTACATACAAAGAAATATACTCCCATCATACATCCAGCGGGGTATATATATATATATATATATATATATATATATATATATATATATATATATATATATATATATATATATATATATATATATATATATATATTTAAAAACTATCTACTGTTGATTGACCAATCAGAGTGCTCAATTCAGGGTGTTTTATTTACTCATAAAGCCTTGGTCACCAAATTCCAGAAACGAATGACAGCGCCGTAGTAAAGTACTGTCCAATCAAAAGTGAACATGTCATATTCTGTAGACATCTGGTACGTTTTACTATTCAAATTTGGTAACACAGTGGAAACCAGCTGCAACACAAAATCTGCTGTGCCCTAGGGCATTTATATAATGTGCCCTAGGGCATTTATAAGATGTTCCATTACATTGGAAGGCTATTTCACAAATAAAATTTTTAATTCATATCCTAAACATGTTACATTGACAAAGGGGACGGTTAACGTAATCACATTGAAAACGAAATATATCAGTTAGGGGCGATATAGTTTTTAAGTCGGATAAAACCCTCGTACTCGGGCTCTTCTGGTATATAAAGTCCAACCCTACGATAAAATGTCTCGGCCTACGGCCTCGACATCTGGTACCTGCGGCCTCGACATTTTATCGTTGGGTTGGACTTTATATACCAGAAGAGCCCTCGTACTCGGGCTTTATCCTATACATATATATATATATATATATATATATATATATATATATATATATATATATATATATATATATATATATATATATATATATATATATATATATATATATATATATATATATATATATATATATATATATAATATTGATTTCAGTTCTGGGCGGCATATATGCCATGTGGCAGCCAATATAAAGACGCTGTGCGACAAACACTGGATCAGATTGACGTCATCAAAAGGATATCACGTAAATACAGCGATACCTTTGACTTTGTTACAACGGCAAAAGGTAGGACTACATTTTTAATTTTGCTGCAGTCGTTTTCGCTCTTCCAGTCCATAAACTTATTGGAAGTGCTACTTAGTGCAATCAAGTATTTGTCATGTGTAAAAGACATTGAATCAACTGAAATACGCAGATACTAAGTCTGTTAGTTTTGGAAACAATTTAGTATTTTTATAATACTGTAACAATACTTTCATATTTGCCGTAGCACATACTCCTAGCTTTCTTCTGCCATATCCAGGCAGAAATGATGACTTCATACTTAATTAACCCATGAAAATAAACTTTACATCAACTTTCGTCCCGGCCATCGGATAAAAATTAGAACTTTACTTCCGGTGACACAAACGCTGTATTTTAAAGCAACAGTCAAATACATAAACACAGTCTGGAAAATCTATTCTTTCGTTCATTGTTTGTGGTTTCAAATGCGCAGGGATACTTGACACACACGCTGCGGGCAAAATAGGCAGCCTTATTGGAGTAGAAGGTGGCCACAGCATAGATAGCAGCCTTGGAACGCTACGAGTCATGTACGAAGTTGGTGTACGCTACATGACGATTACGCACAACTGTAACACCCCCTGGTAAGTGAACAACAACTGTAACATCCCCCTGGTAAGTGAACTAGTTTGTGCACGTTACATTCACTTATACATGTAGTGCCCCTGGTACGTGATAGCTTCCTAAAGTTGATGTGCATTAACTTTTGATGCAAGAAAACGTATTGAATACAAAGACGATTACATGATAAACTCTACTGATAAATGAATAAATTACATGTTAAATTAAATTTTATATGTCGGTTACCCAAGGAAGTACAGACAGAGTAAAAGCTTTTTCTAAACGTCTCCTGTCCCACAAATATATTGTTAAGACTCAACGTTTTCGCTGATCAACATGACCTGTGAATTCCTTGGCGTTGTTCATGATGATGTTTTAAATCAAAGTCAATCCGAAAACCTGAATTATTTTATCTGACGATGTATTGATGCAAAGAAATCTGAAATCGTATTTCAGAATATAAAGAATATGAAAATGATATGTCTGGGTTACCAAGCACGGGCCAAAATTTTAGGTCAATGTTTTATGCATAGTTCATCGGCGTTAAGGGGTCGTAATGACCCATGACCTTTCAAGAGACACGGTCATGAATTGATGTTACCTAAGCTAAAGGAATGACTGTAACTTTTGAAAAATATTTGATTATTTTTTTGTTGCAGAAAGAAATATGTCAAAAATTGCAGCCAGAGCGTTCATTCAGCCCACGGTCCCTCCACAAAACCGTTTTGTGGAGGGACCGTGTTCAGCCTAATTAAGGTTTTTAACCCTGGTATTAATCGATAAGTCTTTCGAAAGGTTGTTGGTAAAATTCTGACCAGCACTCCAGAAGTCTGAAATGGATGGGACAATTTTTTATGAAACGCTGTGTACACGTTATTTCCATTCGAATGATGCCTCAGGTGAATTATAGTGATTGACTATGGTCCATTATTTAGAACTAGATATTTACAACTTATAGTTTTGCCATCAGACAAACGTTGACATTGGTCTATTCGACTTTGTTTTTTTCATTGCTCAGGGCTGATAATTGTTTGATGACTCAACAAAACACAAGCGAACACAATGGACTTACGGAATGGGGAAAGGTATTAAATTTGATATATCATCCTCTAATGTAAACTTTAAAAAATACCACCGTACCTTAACGGTATTGTAAAATTTTCAGTTCTCAAATGGAGGTACAAGTACAGAATTGAATTTCTATAGCCGCTTCTGTTAAATTTGAACGTACTTTTCAGTGAAAAAGACAATGAAGCCCATGACTACACTTGGTTACGCTCATACTTGTGAGTAAGAGTTTAGACATTTTTTTTGGAAAAAGATAAATTTATTTCAACATAGTCACAAATAAAACAAATCTACATAAACTGTGAATGCATTAAAATTACAATGCGTCTTGTCTGAAAAAAACAAACAAACAAACAAAGATCATCATATGAATGCATTCAGGATGCATTCTTCTCCTTCAAGTCTTACAAGGCTTGAAAACTTTGTGATAAAATCCTCAGTTTTGTTCATCATCTTATAAGTGAAATATAACGTATTCATCCATGAGGAGAGATAATATTTCAATTGCATGACATAGGATTGAAGGGAAAGAGTTCAGACATTTTCCAATGGCAACATACTGCAACGCCATCAGTGGTAGCATATCGAGTTCTATCGTCTTTCAGACAGTTATCAAGGAAATGAATCGTCTCGGAATGTTGGTTGACCTGTCACACGTATCTTTCAAGACGATGGTAGATACTCTTGACGTCACTGAAGCTCCAATCATATTTAGCCACTCTAGCGCTTACGCAGAATGCAATCACCATAGGAATGTACCGGACTATATTCTTGAAAAAACGGTATGTATGCCCCCCAGGCATTGTCAGTTCTTTGAAGATTCTGTTCTCATTCATGTATGGCTTTGAACGAAAACAATATCCATCTCCTGAGTTAGCCATTATCTGGTACTGAGAAATTTACTCCAGAAACTAATCCTACCCATTGACACATATTTTGAGAAAGCATCCTCCATTCCCTAACTTAACGGACCCTGGTAATGACTCGGAGATATGAATGAAAAGAAATCCACTTTACAAACAAACATAGGGATTTGGTATCATATCCATTTCCATCGAGTGCCACCACCTTTATCATCAATTCCACGCAAAATATAAAATATTACCGCAATTAATTTCATAATTCTGATTGCGAGCCATGGAAATTATGCAGCATTCTTTTCAATTCGTTCATCAGCGTAACATTACATTTTGTCAAGAAATATTTCAGTGGTCTTGCTTTTAAATTGTACAAAACTGCAATTTCGGCCGTTAAAAATGCTGTTTCCGTTTTTCGCTTTTCCATTGGATTATAACGTAGCAACCGAGGAGGTAGAGTAATTACGTCATCGATTGGTGCACAGATTTACTTCTGCAAAACAACGCCCTCTCCAGAGTCATATCATAGTAAATGTGTCAAGACACGAGGTGATATCAGTCATAGTGTAGCCAACGATTCCTAACTCGTATCGAATAAGCTTTAACTTCAACGATGGATTCCAAATCGTTGACAACTGTATCAAAGTAGAAAATTTTCATATGATTCCTTTTGTTGTTGTGGTTGTCTCATGAGTTTGCACTGACAGGTTTAAACAACATTCCTTTTCCCCATAGAAACAAAATAACGGCATCGTAATGGTAACGTTTGTCGGGAGTTTTATCAACTGCCCACCCAACCAATTAGATAGGCCAGAATTGTCTCAAGTTGCAGGTAAGGGAGTGACTGGAGACTCTCCAAAACATTTGATAATTTCATGACGTTTTTACAATGATAATTTTTAGTTTTCTCAAGGGAGCCTTCATTTTTTAAGTATATTGATGGTAAATATAGCCTTCATATGTGACACGACCGTTGTCATAGTTGACTAATTAATTCAAGTCTGGACTTGAATGCAATGTTTGACAATAGCAATGCTACTTGCACACATATTGTCTTTATTGAGAAGCTAAATATTCGTCATTTTGTCCTGCCGTTTGGAGTTGAACAAGAAAATGAAGCTGATACACAGAACACAAAAGTACTGAAAAAGTAGCTATAAGTTAGAGATAGAGGAGCATTAAACTGTGTAATCTACTTGTCACCGGTCAAACTAGGTTCATGATATGGCATAATGGTGTGTCTCTCATGCAATCTAGTTTTCATAGTAGCGTGATTTCCATGTTGTGTACTGTCGACCAGATCTCTTCACTTGAAATAGTTCTTTTTTCAATATCACTGTCATCACTTTTTTCAATATCACTGTCATCACTTATTTCAATATCACTGACATCACTTATTTCAATATCACTGTCATCACTTCTTTTCAATATCACTGTCATCACTTTTTTCAATATCACTGTCATTCCTATTTTGAATATTACTGTCATCCCTTATTTCAATATCAATGTCATCACTTTTTATTTCAATATCACTGCCATCATTTCTTTTCAATATCACTTTCTGGAGAACTTTCCTCAGTTTCACCAACTACTATCACTGGATTTTCACGGTATCACTGTATACCCCCCCCCCCCAACTCTAAAACTGGACCCCCAACATAACCATTTTGTAAAACTAAACACCCGATGTCCACCACCCCTTTAAATTGGTGAAAGATCCCAAAGATTTTACTATGAGAAATTCTGAAATCAATTTTGTGTTAAGAATGGCATGTAAAGTGTAATCTTCTGGTTTGTAACTCAGCATTTTGTTTGAGTGAAATCATAGGTCATGCAGAATTTTAGCGAGTTTGCGCATTATTTGATTTATAGGTGATAATTCAAAAGAAATGATGGAAGTTGTCGATATAATAAAAACTTTCTGGCCACTTTGTCTCTTCAGATCACATTGATCACATCGCAGACACCATCGGCCATGATTTCGTTGGAATTGGTGGCGACTACGATGGAATGAGCAAGTATGTATATATCTACTACAATTGGATAAAGAATAAATTTTCAGTTTCAAGATTTACTTTGATATAGATGGAATTTTGTGATGTCCGACGACGGATAAAAAAGTGTCCCAGAAAAAAATCGATCATTCGTTCAGGCTAAATGTGTGTTGAAAACCAACCTGTAAATCCGCTAGTATTGGTTTTGACTTATCTTGGTCCATTATGAACTAGTTTTGAATATTCATAGTGAGCTAGATATACGTTACATGTAATACGAAAAATATTCAGGTGTTTTTCATCGAATACTTATAGACCCTCGAGATCTACAGTCTATGAGACAAGTAAAGCCCAATCGTTTTGTTCCGCCACATCCTTATCTGGGCTTCTACATGTTATGCTTACCTTGAATCAATAGTTATCGACTGTACCTTCTCAGCGACTACCTGGCTACCGTTGCATTGCCAGGTGAAAACCAAGTACCCATAATCACCATTGCATGTGGATGCCAAAGTCTGAGAAACAAAAAAAGAACTTGACAAAACAGGCAATCGCTAAAAAGGCAAACAAAAAACAAACAAAAAAATCCCAAAAAAAACCCAAACAAACCATGCAACAACGTACAGTGATATCTCAACCCCGACAATAAAGCACTAAGAGATGATTATGTCGTGTATTCAATTAATAAGTCTAGCTTGCTACCCAAGTCTGAATACGTTATTTTCATCTACGTACGTTATGACAGTGTCCCTGTCGGATTAGAAGACGCGTCGACATATCCAAACTTGGTGGCTGAATTGCTCTCAAGAGGTTGGTCGGAAGAAAATCTTGAAAAACTAATAGGGCTTAATTTAGTGAGAGTCTTCGAAGACGTGGAAAAGGTGAGTGTACTGTACTGGTGTGTGTGATTTGCTAATACATCGTGTACTTTAATAATCATGTGTCACACACCTTCCATTGCAAGCAATGCACCGTTGAGGGCGCAGCTGAACGGTTCCCTGCATGTCCACGAAAGAATACCGTGTAAAGCTGTAAATAAGTTTCTGGGTATCAACGGGGGAAATATTTAAAAAGTTGTTGCTGGGTTCAAATTGTAGATGAAATTCTAGACCTCAATTACGATCTTATCAATTCATTCAAAGCCCAAAGTACAGTTTATTTTATAAGGTATGGTACCATTTTAACATCCGTACATCACAGGTGCTTGCAGCGTGGCATGGGATCGAAGTAGGTCGAAAGTCGCACCTACAAGTTTTGGCCTTCGGCCTCACACTTCAACCCCGGGCCTTTGAGGGACTATCCAAGCAACGTTGCAAGTACCTGTGCTGTATCTGGGCTTCCTTTGGGCACAGAGACCGAACTTGGCGTTTGCTGTGTCGGGAAAACCGTCTCAAAATAAATAAAATGTGGATTTTAGATTAGATCAGCTCATTCCTGATGTATCCCACCAGTTATTCTGTTTTGCAGGCATCTATTCTGCCGGAAAGCAGCTGGATGCAGAACATTTAATGTTCCCTTTATCACGTTACTCTGTCAAGCTATTTCGAAGTTCTGAGTTTGCCCATTTAACAACCATAGTGTCCAAAGATTGCCCTTCCTATTTATAAGCAGTTCGTTTGGTTTCTCTACGTATTGCCTCCTCCTGAGAATCAAAATGTTGAGACAGTGTGCGATACAAATGACTTTTGTTACGATATATCACGTGACGACTCGTCATTTGAAAGTTTTTCGTGAAACCGGTGTCTGTGCGTTTCCGGTAACACGGCCATCTACCTGCCAACCCTTGACCTTGTACTGCCTTCAGTGCCTTCACTAAAATCCATCAATTTTTTGGCGAGAAAGATCCCCAAGTCAACTACACACAGAGAAAGCCTCCAGCCCTAACTACCCCGTTTGATGATGTTATGTGACAGGAATCGTACAAATATTTTATTTTGAGTGCCAAATGATAGGTTGATTCTCGAAACTGAACAGATATATTTTTATTGGCCAACAGGTACGAGACAGTATGATAGACATTCCACCTTTTGATGACATTTTACCAGTGGAAGACAGCGAAAGCGAGGCAAACAACACCTGCCGGTATCGATAACCGTGATTAGCAAATCACCAGGATGAACGAATGAATAATCCGAAACAAATCAGAATCACATCCGAAGAGTTGACGCAATACACTGTAAAGGAAACTTTACATTAAATAATTGTGATACAACTGTCCGATGTACATCTTATCATCCGTATTTGATGTTTGTTGACAAGAAAACATCGCATGTATGCAGATTTTACCAATCGAGAAATAAGTGTGCCATTTGTAAATCAAGTCACCTGTGTTTTTAGCACGGGTGAACTTTGTTACACGCTAGATTTGGACGTTTTAAATGACAAGGTCTAATACAGGAAGTATTCTGAAAAATAGTATGGCAACTTTTACTGTCTTCAGTTATTTAGACCTACGAAAGTGATCTGGGAGAATGAAAAGTGGAATAAAATTTATTTTAAGTAGCTGGTGCTAATATTGCTAAAACTGAACTGAATGTATGTTTTACCGATTGATCTGAGAACTTCAAGCTATCTGCTCATTTACCGGCATGCAGTAGAAATATCAGTGTTTGCGTGTGCAGACCATTGACATGATTTTGAATATTTGAACACAATAAATGAAATATGTCTGGTTTGGAAATTCTCGTGTCTGTGAAAATAGTGCGAAAAGTGATCGTGGATTGTCCCTGTAATGTTTTATCCACAACTGCCTGTTCCCAAAACAAATGAACCTTTCTGTTGTACTGAACAAGTGGTCCTTTGAATTTTCGCAGAATTGGGATCCCTTCAGCTTGTGTGTAGGGCTACTACCGTTGTGAAATATGCTAAAACGTCGTGTCTTATCGTGTGAATGACAGGACTGTGTCGTATGTTACAGTATTTCAGCAATAATGTACCCCCTCCCCGCCAACAATGGACGAAAGCAAAGTCTGCTCTTCATAATGAGTGCAAAGTTGCAAATGAGTGCATTTAAGGAGTGCAAAGTTTGCTTGAGTCTATTATGGCTGAGAGGGAGTACGCAGTTATTTTATAGTTTTGGCGATGCAAGTGAATTTGTAGATGTAGAAAATATCGGGGGCCACAATGCTGGATAATCAAATACATTATCAGTAATAATCTGAGGATATGACGTCATAAGATTCACTGGTATTGACTAGCTATAATATAATATATCGTACCAGTATATTGATGGCGAAAATACAGCGATCTGATTGGTCGAGGTGTGAAAATCACGGTCACTTGGTTATATTCTCGATATTGCACAGATGGAACACACAAGTTCTCAGTTTGCGAAAACTCCCTTTTTTAAACTTTCACACCAGAATTCCGATATAATATTATGATATAAACGTAATAGGCTTAAACCACCTCATCAACAGGTGTACCAAAACAATCCATCCAGTGTATATTCACTAGCTATCGCTCGTGCATACTTGTACTTGTCGTGAACTGTTCAAAATTTCGCTGTATACTGTCGCTGAGTGAAGTTCATACTGCTTGTACTTGACTCCTGAATTGATGAAGCATTTCAGCCATCGCCTGTGTATTGCTCCAACTTAATTACGGCATATTGAACGACATGAAAATTCAGAGAATTGTCACAAGACATGCTCTTCCTAAAGAAAACGTCGACAATTAGATGGAAATGGAGACTGTTTTTTGTATACATCATCTGCATGGCACGGTCCACACTCTTAAATTCTGATATCGTATTTTAAATTGTTCCGTATTCCATTTAAATTATAAAATGAGTGATTTGATGACCTATGTGCATTCCTTGGTGCGAATATCCTTTATGGACAACGGAAGGGAGCGACTGCAGAGACAACTTCCAGGACTAGATGCATTCATGATAGAACAAAAACAACATGTGAATTTACAACAACGGTAACAACAAAGCCTTGGTCAAACCAATTCTTGTCTTTCAGAAGTGCGAGGTCATTTAACTGTAATTGGATGTCAGAATCTCGCAGTGGCATGTTGTGCATGCATTTGTGTCAATACCTTTAGAAGTTGCAAGCCATATGTACCGCATATGTACAACTCTGTGTCCACGCATTGCACAGCCCCATATTGCAAACATATTGCGTTCTCCAATACTACAATAATCAAATAGCATTTCTTTTTGGAAAAAAGAGAAAATATACTTAAAGGTGATAACTTTGATATAATGTTTACACTGAGGTGTCTATAGCAGACGGCCAGTAAGCTTATATAGAGCTGTCTTGCATGTGTGCACGCGGCAGAGCACTTACTTTTAAGTTTCCGTTTTTGCATTACGCAGTTGTTTACACTGAACCCACCGTGAGTACTATAGCTACTATCTCTGATACCCAGTTGCATCTACAGGTAACTGTTTGGTTTTTCAAGTTACGTCAGGCGAGAAACCACGCCAGGCCTTCGTTCCGACGTCAGCGGTCATTGAACTAGACCGACGTGCAGAACGTTCTCTGGAAAACGTCTCCAGGGTCCAATGCATTTACACGTGAGGGAAGTCCTCTGGGGCTGGGAGTAACTTACCTTTCTTTGCTAAGTTCTTTGTTCAGGAAATGTGAACCTTTATCTCCCTTCCAGTGTTATTGTGTCATTGGGACTGGCAAATGTTATTGTTTAATTGCACCCATTGAAGAGCCACAAGCGCCATTTCTAGCGAAAGTGGAAATAATTTTCGAAAGTCTTACTATTTTTGAGGGGTAGGCTTAATCGAAGGTGATTCTAACAGTCTGTGATACGAGGCGAACATGCAATCTGCAGATAAATAGGAAAATTTCCGCAGTTCAGTGTTCTATGAAGGTAACGACTGCGCAAACATGAATAAACACGCTAAAGCGACAAAGGCAATCGTACTGCCGAACATGTGTACAGAATCCACGTGTCATCATTCTGAATGACGTACTGCACTCGAGCACTCAACTGCCTAAAGTTTCGTTACAACTGAAATGTGTGCAGTTACGAGCTCTCCATGTGCTCGAGCGTGTGTACGGTCAGCCTTTTGCAAATAAAATTGAATAGGGAATTTCTCTCTGATTTGAACATTTTCTGTAAAACTAACAACTTGAACCAGTGGGAATTTTCAAACATCCAAAACTTAGTGTCCGCCCGAGTGTCCGTTACACATTGCCTTACAGTTGAGTTGAACTTTCCTCGTTTAGAATAAAAATTGCACAAATTTCAGTTTTATTCAATGCATTAATAAATAGCATTGGTGTCAAAAAGTGAGAAGAACACAGCGAATCGGTAGCTTTGATTGTCACCAAGGTCAGAGTGACCGTGTTTTCGCCTGATGCAAGTCTGTGCGTCTGGAACGTTGCCAGCATTCAAGTTGGCAACCGAGTGTTCGTGCGTTATTCAGTTGTGGTTGTGGCATCACCGTAATTCGTAAAGCGTTGACTCTTATCAGACAGCTGATCAGAGTAAGTTATTTTTCAGCCATGCCTAGACAATAAATCGAAATACTGTCATTCTCAGATCCACCAGAATTTTTTCTGGTGGGTGTGAGTGTCAGGTCATTGTACACCATGCCTTTGGTGATCGTTTCTACGCCTAAATTTACGTCGAAATGTCTGGTGTCCGACGTGTGAGCACAGCGTATATGTGTAACCATTTCCAATATTATCGTTGACAGTTCACAGTTGAATTTTAGTCCTGACTAGATTTCAAATGTCAACAATAACATTGCACGATGTACGTCATCCATTGAGTTGGCAAGGCTGATGTGTGCACTTTGTATTTGAACATCGACTTTGGAGAGAGAAGAAAGAATGAGGAAGTGTATTCGTCTATTGCACTTTCAATGGATTGTGATATAAGATTAATAATTGATGAAGAGAAATCGACAAACGTCTCGTTGAACATGCAAAGGGATGACTTTGTCGGAACTTGATAAAATACACGAATTTGTTGTTTTGATGCATTGGAGGGTCTTACCAACAATTTCAATAACCTAATAGGTAAGCTTATATACAGTCTATACCTTTATTATGGAGGTACATCTTTTCACCCTTAAAACATCATTTTCCTCGGAGGCTGCGATTGTCGACTATTGTCACCAAAATATTTCAGCAACACCATGGAAGTCAAATCGATAGTCATAATCTTATACAACATTGTATGTTGTCAAAGGTTCAATGTGTGGATGAACCCTCCAACGCCACAGAGAAATAACCCGGAAAGCCCTCGACGCCGAGAGAAAGGACTTACCTAATTAATACCACTGGTCTAAAGCAGCGAATGTTAAAATTTTTATCAACGGAATATTGAAATTTCCAGTGGATAAATATGACAATAAAGTGCAGCCTAACAGCATTCCAGGCGTATCAAACATACTAACAGTCAAAAATTGTCCCTTGATATATACTATTAATAGAAATACCATCCTCGCAATTTATTCTTCGTTTATCACGTCCATTCGTTTATGTGGTCTCATGATACACTGCAGCCTTTGTGACTTTGCAGTCGCGACTCCGTGAGCCCTAACGTGACGAGAAACCGAAACTTCGATCATTTATTCATTTATTTTCTTTTATAACCTACGTCACCCCCCCCCCCCCCCCCCCCCCGCAATCGAAACTTTGACACCACGTACATTAAGTATTTTGGGCCTATGAGATTCCTGGTTTCAGATCGTGAGAGTGCGATATCACGTCCCAGAACAACCTTTGACCACCTATGACGACGGCCGCGTCAAGATCAACTGTGAACAATAGCAACGAGGTAACTTTATTTGAATGATAATAGGTGCAACAAAGAGAAACAAAACGTTCCACCTGTTCACGGTTTCATGAATGAACGCCAGCCCGATGACGTCATAGCCATATCGATTACAGCGGCGGGCAGTTCGGTACATCACTCTGGCCGACGTAAACACTAGTAAACACAACACATGGAAACAGACAGCGTCGTAAAAAGCTAGTACACTGTGACGATATAACCTTTAACGTTTAAAACTGGGCGTGTTGTGATGTATGGGCGTCTCATTGTTCGATTTTTCATTGCACCTGACAGGTTGAAAGCTATTTATAGGATGATAGGTCGTGATATTTTATCGTTGTATAGGCGTGTCGGTTAAAAAGATGCGTCTAAGAATGGAAATAGTTCGATGAAGGTCAATATATTCCAAGTTTCTTTGTATAACGTCTGTCATAGACCAGTGTGAAACAAGAAAATTCGCGTTCACTTTGTCGGAACAGGCCGTGGTAGTGTTGGCAACTGGACCATTACAGTTGCAAGTGTTACAACACTCAAACAAAAAGTGGCTTTACTCGTTTTAACCTGGTACAGACGTTTATAGACGTGCATATTCCTTGAACACCACCAGATCAGTGACTGAGTCGCAGGTGTACAACCGACAGCCTAGTCAATTCAATCTTCTCATTATGGCGTATTCGTCTGTTTTTTGTTTTGTTTTGTTGACGGGGTGGGGTGAAGGGAATTGCTTGATAAATTGCATCATCCATATCTTGTTATCTATCCAGACAGTTTATCAGACAAAGAACATTCGCAATAGTTTGAAGGTTGGTGGCAAGGCTGGAGCGGACCACTGGCCATAATGCAGTAATAGCAATAGCACAGTTGTGACAAAATAACGCTCACGTGTTACAACAGAAAGGGTAAATTTACCAACATGTGACAGTAAAATCACAAGGTAAATAAGTAAACAATCTTAAGATTTCTACTCAAAGAGTAATCAGTAAACTGGACATGATCTCACTCTGGCAATAACAATAAAACGTACAAGTGAATTCAAATATTTACAAACACCTCATGTTTATATGCAGTTTAAATCTGGTAGTCAGCATGGCAAAACAGAGTGCTGATCAGAAACAAACAACCAACAAATTAGCAACACAGGAAACAACCAACACATTTGTAGGGTCATGCATGCAATATATTTATACATTACTAACATAAGGAAGACATTATTTACCCCTTGTTACTTCATAATGAGTGTCTCTCTGTATTTCTTGTGTTATATTTCTGTGTTGGGATTTGCTATTGTTTTTATTTGCGAGTATTCCAATTTCCCAAGGGGATTAATAAAGTTTCTTATCTTACCTTATCTATCTATCTATATCTATCTATCTATCTATCTATCTATCTATCTATATATATATATATATATATATATATATATATATATATATATATATATATATATATATATATATATATATATATATATACACAAAATGTATAGATTGTGCCCTCCCGGTTATCACCATAATGGCTTTACAATAAACATACCAAGTACATTTTTATATATTTAGTACTCTATGCTATACCTATCTTAATTATCATTCTGTAAAGATCTGTCTGTAACTATACAAATATATGCTTGAGAGTATGCAAATCATTGGACCTTTCTGAAATCGTCTGGTCATTTTCCAACCCAATGAGAGCTAAATGCATCTACCAGAAGACCAATGAACGGGTGAACTGGATGACCTAGATTGTATTATTGTCCGGCGTTCCTTTGAGTGATATCCTGTTACCTTTCCGGTATTGTTGACAGGACATAGCCCCACTCGGGTTGAATTGATAACTGTTTGTGGTGTGTGGTCACTTCTAGTCATTTCCAGGATGTCACACAATGAACATCAAAGTAAAGACTGAACAACAAACAGTTACTTCTCTCACTAACCATGTATGGATGTCTTCCACAGGCCTGTGGGCAGTCACCTTCTAACAATGGAAACTTTAACATACACATCTCAATGATTCAAATACAGGATGGTTGTGTCATTGGTTCACCTTTTGATGTATTCAGTCAGGGTCAAACAGTGCCTGCATAATAACAGCATAGCTGTTAACTGGAGTAGAATTATACAAGACAACTCATCACAAGACACATTGACTATAACCAAGCTGGACTGAAATTAAAGCAAGTTCATTTTCACTGACATGACACAAATGCATGGGTCCACACAAAGGAGTTACATATTGCTTCAAGAGATCTTAGTTCCAACAAAGTTTGCCATGTGAGTGACCATGAGAGACAATACATTCCATGATTTCAAATTGATCTGAATGCCCTAATTCAAGGACATTCCAGATTACTGTGTAGTTATATGACCTGCCACTAATATTTGCATCTACAAACTTCCACAAGTAACAGTTGTAACAATGGGTTGGACACATAATCAACAAAATTACAAACTTTATAGTGGATAACATTGATGTCACTTTTTCAAAATACACCTGATGCTAAAGGCAATTTTTTCATGTTTTTTTTTTATGATAAAGAAAGAATGAATGATATACCACTGAAAAGTACAAGTGGGTCATGGATTACAAAAACTTATATTGTGGCTCTTTTGCCAAATCCACAGGCAGGATACTTTCAAAATTATATATGTCTGTGGATTTGACATATTGGATCACTGTGCAAAGAAAAGGTGTGTTGGACTGGAATAAAAGTGTTCAATTGTGGGAGAACCCTTTATGTAAACAAAATATGACATACATGTACATCCACAAGAGTGTCTTACATCTTGAGGTAGATTCTGTCCAACACTTTACCAGTACCACTTTGTTGCATTTCAGTGTATCTACGGAGAGTTTTTCTTGAACTGTTTTAGTGATGTAATTTTCAGCCACACTATTAGCTGACTTCATCTGAGGAACAGCAGTAATTCCGTCAGTTAATGACTAGACTAGGATTTCTCAGTTTGATGGACAGTAGCAATAACTTTTTAATTAATGTTCTAGTGTTGTTGTCGCAGCAATTACAACTTCTCAGACCACTCCTTTTAGTATTTTGAAAGTAGGTTGTAAACATTTATGAAGTAAATGGAATAGTAAACAATTTT
Source organism: Ptychodera flava (assembly GCF_041260155.1). Classification (NCBI taxonomy): domain Eukaryota; kingdom Metazoa; phylum Hemichordata; class Enteropneusta; family Ptychoderidae; genus Ptychodera; species Ptychodera flava. The sequence goes on from NC_091940.1 coordinate 37,266,485, forward strand.
TTTTCTGTTCATGTGAAATTTTAGTTGAACTTTTAAACCAGCATGTACATATTCCATGATTGATACATTGTTTCCAAAGGTGAGTGACGACCTTGACAATTTAATTTATATTGCACAGAAATGCCAGTAAAATTTAAAGATATTGTTCATTAAGTCTCCTCGCACCTATTTCTACAGTTTATGTATCCAACCCACATATTTCCTGATTTGGTTTGTGCAAGGTTTGATGGTGAAAAGGTTTGAGGTTAAAGGCAACATCCAGAATATTGCAGGAGAGATCGACTCATTCAGAGATTCACTGTCCTGTAACTTCATTGGATCAATCAGGATCATGTCATCACGATTCTACAACACACAGCTTAGTACTAACAAAGTACAACAAACAAAATGTCTGCATACTATTAGCATAGGGGTAAATATATCTTTCTGAATATTTCAAGAATGCAGCAATAACGTGGCATCAGTTAGCTTTGCAAAGTAACACATGACGTCTCTGTAAGCATACTATAAGACCAAACACACCACACAATAATTGGAAAAAATGACATTTTTTATTAAATTAACAAAATTTCAATTTTGTTTTTCTACATCTACATGTAATCTGTCTGGAACCTAGTCTACATTTTGTTACCATAGAAAGTCTTTAATTTGCTTAGTCATCCAGGAATTATTTTTGTTTCTTGAACAACTTAACTTTTTAAAAACATTTGAACAAGAAATGGTATTTCTACCACAGACATAAAATATTTACAGAGTTTTAAATGACTGACAGACTGAATTTTTTAATATTTTTTTCCCTGTTAAATGGAAAGTACAGCGGCTCCACTGAACTCCCACAATCTAGACTCCAATGCTATATTTTACATGAGTTTGAATGCCAAGCAACAAAATATACACTGACTTTTTCCCTTCACAATATTGCAACAGATTGGAAATGTAAAAGAAGCTGGGTTGTGGTTGAAATTTCAGTGGGAAGTGACAATATTATGTCAGGGACACCCAGCATGCATTTTAATATAGTATGCAATGTCGGCATGGATGATGTGGCCTGTCATTTCCATTTCCCAGAGTTGCCACGCTCGAAGCCAATTCCCCAGTCACCTGGAGCCATTGCATTTTTATTTTGATCCCAAAAGTTGCCCTGCAATATATGCCAGTACTACATCACAACTAACAAATCTCCACCACTGCATATATTCTCCTCTCAATATATTTATTCAATGAATATACATCTCCACATTGGCATTGAGTTCGTTTTTGTTTCCCCAGTACAGTAGCACTGTATTCCTTTTGTGAAATATCAATATAATAAAACTGTCAGAACGAAGTCCAAATAATAGCTTTTGTCCATAGAAGATGTTCCACTAGGCTGATCAGTGATTGTGGTATAGTCTATAAAGATCAGTCTCTTACGTCTGTAACTAATTATTTCATGGCGCCACCAGTCTTTTGCACAGGCAAGTAAAGTTTGAATTCTGCAGGTAGTTCATCTTCCGAATAGAGTCTGTCTGAGAAGTATACACGACGAATGCGGCAGTTGGCATGGATCTGTACAACAGGTAGGAAATAGAAAGTTGAATGTAAGTGTCAGATAAGCATGTTGAGTAAAACGTCTCACAAATCAGTATGGCTCTCATAACACTTCTGATATATTTTACCATATCGATCATCAAACTCCCAAAAAATACTTAGAGTCATGTTGTTTGTCCATGTTGTTTGTCTCTGCAAAGTGCAAATAATCTCACAGACTAAACTATTATCTTTACAATAAATGTTATCTGTAGGAAAGTGCTTACCTGAACTCTGAGTGTTTCAATGTAGTTTGTACCATATGCACGCCTTGTGAAATCTGACAGGTTAAACTGCAAAAAAAGACAAACATTGCAAAGATGAGTTCATGATGGACTGTCTTTATGCAAGTGTTAAACATTCTTTTGACATTATTAAATGATCCTTTACCAAAGTCATCCTTGGACCTAACAGCATTTTGGAGGGTGAGGAAACAGACATTAGCTTTTTCTGTAGGAAAGACGAAAAAGTTTGGAAAACAAGGTGACACTTACCTGAATTTGGTTCCATCCATCATCCAATCTCATTGGCATCGTACAGATAAATGGTTTGACACGAGTAGTACTCTGGTAATTACTAGCCCTGAACCGTCTTCTCACATTCTTGTCATCGAGCACTTGAACTTCAAATGTGAAATATTTCTTCAAATTCTTTATTATCATTACAAGGAATGGAAGCTTGATCCCCAGCGTCTTCTTTGGATCTGCCGGACATGTAATGTATGTCGTACTGTAAGAAAGTGAAGGAAATTTAGAAAAATGTTAAAATAATACCACTATAAGTATACTTGAAGTAGAATTTCAAAATTCGAAATGCAAAGTACACTGAATTACACAGCTGCATTTTGCACAGCACACTACCTCTTTCAAATCATGCTGTCATGCAAATGTTATTACTATTCTAAAACTATGCTTCCTTTTGTCTGCACTCGGATTTGCAACTTCACGCCACAACTGTCGTACAGCGGTTTCACGTTTCTCAATCCGTTTAACCTGCGACAGCTGTAGTCCCGAACTTACTGGCGAAATGGGGTCTGTTGATTACACTCAGACAGTTGATGCCAACGTCCGAGTGTAAGACAAGCTTGGCCCAGTTTTCGCAAACAGGTCATAGGGAGTTGGCTGTAATAGGTTGTAGCTCATCCAAAAATCTGCTATGATTGCGTTCTAAGTTTCATATTATAGCGAGACTACTGTTTCTGGGATAAGTTGTTGTGGAGAGCGAGAGGAGAAGTTTTTTTATTAGTTGATACCCACGTGACCTTTATCAAATCACCGTTCACTTAGAAACACCCTAGAGGCCTCACAGCATCGGAACATGCCGAACTCTAACTTAGACAATTTGCTCTAAAACACTTACCTGACATTTGTTCCGACTATTTCGAGTACCAGCGATTGGATATCGTTATCTGTTATTCTCTTTATATGTCCATTTCGAACCTGAACGAAAAAAACAAACGGCAAATAGTAACTATAATTCAACACATGTGGATCGGTCGCGTTACAAGATGGCGGGCGGTGCATAATGCGACCTCTATATATTCATATCACGGTCAAACTTCACAAATACAAAGGCTGAGAAATATCGAGCAAATGCCACACACAAACGCAAACTTCGAGTGAGTGTAAGTATCCGGAAACTTTGTCTTGAACAACCATAAACAGAAGAATTCAAATACTTAACGACTGACACAAGATGGACGTCACTACAGGGGCCCCCAATATTCTGCCCGTTGTGCATGTGTTTGATTGTAAACACAACACTATTCTTTGCATTGACGTGATAAAAATAAAGCCAATATGACGCAAAACCAGTTTTTAAAATATCAGTACACCAATGAGATATGTGGTACCAAACAAATGCAACAGTTCCTTTCATTTGCTACGATATTTTGCCACACCGTCCGATTGTGAGGTGTGTTGTCAGGCAAGCACGGTGGATCTCGGTCTGTAGGGTCACTTAGTAACCCATACTGATGCACACATCAAACTGAGAATCAACGTGAAAAGTGTCCAGCACCTGACTTCTTCGTTGTTTTTTGACAAATTTGGTCTTTATATTAATATAGGCTGGTGGAAAAATATTCGTATGTTCTTAGAGAGACATTTAGCTGTATAATATGGTGATAACTTCGGCTCGGAGAATACCATGGACAACGAGTAGTAATAGTATGGCAACTAACTTGTTACTACAGAAATACATCGCTGGGATTCACAAGGAAGTGGAAAAAAACACTCACCTTTTTATCCCAAATCTGTAAAGGCTTACTGCCAATACTATATAAAATTGATAAAAATCCCGACTGGAAGGTATTTTTAAACATCTTCACTGTTTCTAAGGATAATCCTAGGTAAGGTCCACGGAGCACACTCGTACAGTGTCCGCACTCGGAGAGATATTGTCGCTAAGTAAAGACTTTTCTGTGTACATGAAGGTTCTTAGTGTATCCATGACCAAGCTAACATGACAACGTACAAATATCAATGCGCGTATATTGGTCACTATTGGTAGATAGAAAAAAAGCAATGTCATGCAGTTTCAAGATTGTGCGCAATTTAAGATCAGAAAAATATATTGCAATGGTCATCCATCTGAAATATTGCTTATTTTGAATTTACATCACCATACATATTTGGTACTAATTTTATACGTGTAAGTGTAAAACGCATCTAAGTAGTGAAGCGATCACTACGCCGACATGCGTGGTCTTGTGTTTGAGAAGCGAGGTTCCTGTTGTCGTCCGTGGTTACTGGTTCGCCTCCTCTGATTGGCTCAAGACTTATGTTGATTTCCATACATGGCAGTTTGGAGACACGCGCGGGAAAGCTGGCACATAACAGTTGTGCACAAATAATAACGTGATCAAGGAAAGACTTTCCATGTATAACGACACAGATCACTCAAAGGGGATAGACACCTACGGCACGGAAACACCATGATGTTCAGTGGGAATTCGTCTGTGTCCATCGGTGAATGTTTTCTTCCAGTCATGGTCCCTCCGCGGGCCGTGTTCCAGTGTTGTAGATTTGGTCACGGTGGCTGCTTCGTTGTGTCGCTGTGTTATTTAAAATAAACGGTCGATGCACGTAATCGTAATACCCGTAGGATGTGCTACCGACTATAGCTCGACACGATCAGCTTAGTACTTGTCGACGCATGCCGTGTTTCGATAAATGTGAACAACGTAGGGAAAACCACCACTGATATGACAGTCTGAAGACACAGTTTTGCATGAAAACGTACAGCAGTCCCTCGCCCCGACAAGTGCTTTGCTGTAGGCCTAAGGGGAGAACCATTTGATTTCTGGGGGTATGGAGGATTTTGAGAAAAAAAAATTGTCACCAGGTGAGATAGAAGGAAAAAAATTGATCCTGTCATGGCCTGAGAAAAAAAATTGTCATAACAGACAGAAGTGAAAAAAAGATTGTCACAATGCACCAGAAATTAGCAAAATTTGGAAACTTTATTCTCATGTATTCTTTGCCGGCGCGCCGCCATAGGCGGCGCAAATATTTTTACCACAAGCAATTCTTATTTTTTTCCTAGCACTTATGATATAAGCATGCACTACATAGGTCTACTTTACACCTCAGTACACTCAATGTTTTCCTTCCCTTTTCTGACCCAAGAAATCATATTTCAGGATTTCACTTGCAATATCTCAATGGCATAGGCACTATCTATAGGGGATTATTTGACTGGTGTCTCGCCATGTATTCCACACAAAATAAATGCAATGATCCTTTTATTCACCATATCGTAATATTGAACAAACTTGGTAGAGTCGATGTGTGGAGTTGCCCTCACTTTCCCTTATATGAACTGTTTTTTACAAATTGTATGGTCATTTTTGGATGTTGAATATCAAGTTGTGACTCAAACACTGATCATGCAAAAAATGTAAAACATATCAGTGTTCAATGACATTTTCAAGCAGTTTTACCGAGTGCAAAATAAACTTAAACTCCTGTCAAATTGCACCATTTAACAAATCAATTTCTCAAAATTTCCAATATGAGAGGAGGAACCCCCTCTCGTGCTCTCCCCCTTGGGGTATTCTAACAGTTTCACTTAGTAAAAAAATTAAAAAACACCTCTCAGATTGCACCAGACTGCACCATTGCACACATCAATATCTTAAAAATTTCCATGCAAGATAGGGGAAAGCCCCTGTGACACTTTCCCCCTAAGCCTCTCGTGTGTTCTCCCCCTGTACTTTCAAATTCTGCCCGGTCAGATATCCTAGTGAAAACCCTGTCATAATACCTATCCAAATTAAACAATATACTTCATGGTTAGATACTGCGTGAGCTTTTATATCTTTATTTTATTGTGACTTTGAATTTCATTTTTAAGGGTTCACCGTTTTTGAACCATCATGAGATAACATAGTCTAGCAGGGTACATCAGGCTTTGAAAGGTCTTTACTGTTGCTCAGGCAGTATTTTGTAAATTTTACAATTACATGTATTGGTATTTAACTTTTCTAAGTGGGGGGATCAGTCAAAATTTCAGAGTTAGAGAGGGAGGATACTCAAATTCATCATGGTTGGCGAGGGGGGGGGTCACTCGAAATTTCGGAGTTTCAGGCTGTAAATAATGACGACTCCCTTATATACAACGCATTACAAACTTGATGACCAATAAAAAAAATTGCACTGCTACCCCATTTGGAAAAAAAAAATTGATGACATTAGAAAGAAAAATTGCTGTAACTCTGACAGGAAAGAAAAAATTTGCTCCCATACCCACTTCCTCCATACCCCCCAGAAATCAAATGGTTCTCCCCTAATGCAATGCGCATTGTCTCTGAACCACACAGCGTAAGCCTACACGCAGTGCCTCCACACGTATTTATATTTTTATTTATTTATTAGCCGTGTTCACAATAATGACATTGGCTCAGAAAGAAAGAGAAGGGGAAGAAAATGTATAACACTGAAAAGTTTTCAGATTAACTTCATTCACATTAGCTCAAAAGTAATTAAACTTTCTGACTGAAAATCTGTAACAATTCATTCATGTATTTTGCAACAACATGAACAATGCAACTGTCACAGTCCCTCCATACGTACACACGTACGTGTGTACGTATGGAGGGACTGTGGCCTACATTACGGTTCATCGTTGCTGCGAATCTGTAGCCTCTGCCACTCGGGTAGGTTGGTCATTGGACAGCAGCACACACGTCAAGAACACGTCAAGGAGTGGCAGGGCTCGTTTTCGCAGCACGGTACATCCTTGCAGCGCAGTCGAATAGGCAGCCGGCCCACCTCCCCTCCCCTACCCGACGATTCTGTACGATTGTGAAGGATTGCAGCTTTACCTTAGGTCTTTCGGATGCGATCGATTATTTCCTAATCGTATTACGTGTAAATACTTAATTTTGTGTTTCGTTTCAACCGATTAGGCTAATGACTGCAGTGATATCGCAATTCAAATACACAGAATGGCATATTTTATTTCATCTTTTTTAACTTATACCATACTGCACCCCCTTCCGGTATGTGTTTAGGAATATAGTGTAAAAATTCAATTTTTTTTTTTGAAAATCGCAAATTTTATTTTCCCTCATCACACAGCGGATGGCATCCAGTTTGAAGTTTAAATATCGGGTAAATGTTAAGTAATTTGTTCCTGTTGTACCAATTTGCACGGTGATCCCGATCTTTATTCTTGATTTTGACAGAAAAAGGTTGAAAGTTTCATTGAGGAAAGTGTTGAGCGAAAGTTTAGGCCGAAGTCTTTCACTTTCGAGGCGCCAAAGAAGGTTTCTCTCCCAACGTACACTCACTCTCTGCCTACGTTGGGAGAAAGTTGCACCGGGTCGAAAAGGCCCAGTGATAGTGTCCTTGTAGTGTTTCTCACGACATCTACAACAACAACAACACAATAGTAATGTTCGTAGAATTTTATTGGTCAACAACAACAATGACACGACTATTGTAAATAACAAGAGCAACAATACAAAAACAACAACGACCAGATTTCTGGGTTCCCTGTCCTGCAGTAGATTAATATTACGTTTGTAACCTAATACTGAAAGTGTGCCATCCCCACAATAGTTTGTCTAGGCCTATAAGCTTATGTATGCAAGGCAAACACGTTTTCCCGGGATTGCTACAAACAATAACTGCGAAACAATTGATCTAAAATGCTGTTAAAATGATTTTCTTGTGCCTCCTCTATAGCAAATGACACGATCACGCGATCACACCAATGAATTGTGAGCCTCATGAAATGGGCAATATTGAACGGGATCATCAGTTGAAAAGCATTGAGAAAAGTCTTTCCTTCCATTGTCTATGTCTTCACAGCCGAACTGGACATGAATAGTCTATAATTATGATTTTCATAATTCTTAAAAATAATAAATCGTAATTAGGAAACATTGATATCACTAAAACCGAGTAAGTATTTCATCCAGGTTGAACTTCCTTGATGCGGAGCGACACTCGATAAAATCGCTGTACGTGTATGAGTTGTGTATGACATAGGCGGCCGATTCTTGTTCAAGACCACTGCCACCGTAGACGGGCATCTCCAGAGACCACTAAATGCTGGTCTACTACCCAAGGATACATCTCTGCAAATTTTTTTTGCAGCCTTTCCACAAGCATTTTTCCCTTCCCTTCTGCAGAGACAATTTTTCCAGCATTTGGCTGGCGATAATGTTTTTTCCCGAAAATCCTCAAGCCCCCTCAGAAATCACAAGGCCACCCCTTACTGTCACTATCAGATGTACGAGCCCCTTACTTTTAAAGTGTTCTCTCTCAACCCGTGCGCTCCACTATTCTAGACTTCAGAAGCAGTATGTAGGCCTATACCTTAGGACTCAACGGTAAAATTCTGATGGTCGATGAGATGATATATCTCTGATTTCGTGAAGGGAAACATTGAGGACATGTCAGGCGGGGCGGGCATCTACTACATGGTGACCACAGATGACCCTCCCTGATCTAGCCCTGGGCATGGCAGGGCTGCATGTTACTGGCTACGCCTCCCACCACAGAAAGCACATAACCCAGGGGTGGGAGGTGTAGCTGGTAACATACAACCCTGCCGTGCAGAGCTATCCCTTAGTCCTGCTTTTCTGTTCATAATGTGGTTACGGACATTGGTGCCCTCTACTATACTGCTATAGGCGTTCGCCTTAATAAGCTCCTGTGGTATAACAGGCGCATGATGATCCACGTTTTGCATCAGCCCTCAGCCGTGTTGCGAAGTTCAAGTTATTATCAGCTAAATCTTCACTATAAATTGGAAAATCGCACCAAATACAGCATTATAATAATGTCCATCTCAGGTGATGGCTGTTAAGTTCCATAAGTGTTTCAGTTGTGAGGTGGAGGCTGAATTTATTCTACCACTTTTACTGAATTTCTGCACATCTTTAGAGCAGAACCTGTTTGTTGACAATATTTGCATTGCAAAATGTTATTAACTCAGCAATCTAGTACAAAACTTAATTCCGATCCATTTGCTTTTATGGGCAATGGTAGCCCTACGAGTATACGAGCATGTCCAGCTTTGGCTACACTGCCTCCCATCTCCCAATTTGGGAGGTGGCGTAGCCAAAGCTGGACACACTCACCATACTCATAGTGCTAGGGCAATGGCTACTACACCCAGATCTCACTGCAGAGAGGCCGAAGGCATAGATCCTATATAGCATAACAATGGCATTCATTGCCAACGTCACTGTGGTAATTCTTGGGGAACCAATTCATATTCTAACTGGTCAAACAGGAGAAAAAAAATATGAAGATCTCAGATGTGCTTGACTGTTCTCACCTGGTGAGACAGTTTCATTGCAAAGGAGTAGATCCTTGTTGATGAGTTTATAACCCAGACACTCCAAGGCAAAAAATTCCAGATTGCCGTTTTGTATGACATATCATTCCATTTTAATGTCAAAAGGATTACTTCATTGAGAAAGTGAGAGAAAGTGTATCTTCTGACACTCTTAACAGCTAGGAGAGTCTTCAGTATCAGCATATCTTCTGCATTTCACACCGTACAAGTCACTGGTAATATTAGATAGGTGGTTACCAAGCCTCTTGTCACTGATAACCTGTACATCCACAGCTACCAACGTCCATTTTATTGACAGTAGACATGTGCTTGCCATCACCATATTCAATTTTGTCAAAAGTATGCTCAGTATAGCATTTGATTAAGTTGCAGATTCAAATTATCTTGCAAAATGTCTATTTTAGTTGATAGGTCAATGTAAATCAACAGCCTGAAAATTTTGTGAATTTGCACTTCTTGCAATTTTGCAGCTTGCACACATACAAAAACAATGTTAAACAACATTAAACTTGGTTAAAAAAGGAATACAATTATTAAAGCAAGAACTACTGAAAATCAAATGCATTGCAACAGCAAAAACATCCCACTTGCTGAAAGTGATAGGTGTGTGCTGGCATTCTTCAGATAGATCAATGCATGAATAAGCTGAATGAGCAAGCAAGGCAGAGCTGATGAGAAAAGATTATTTTATTTATGGTTGCTAATTTTAAAACAAAAAAATAGCATGTTGCTGCTGCATTATTTCTCTGGATAACAATACAAATACCAGAAGCAAGATTCTCTTTTCATCTCTAAATACGTTGAATAACTGAATATCATGAACACGAGGAGCAGACAGATTCAACAACAAAATTAATTTTTCATCTCTATGGAAGGTACAGCATGTCAACATATCCACTGGCTTACACAGTTTATGAGACCAATGCTGGCATACTGTACTAGAAACTACATAATTACATTGGCAAGGCAACTACTTTCTGTTCAAGTTTAAAGATACAATGTATAAATCAGTGACAAAAACAAGTCTTTCTCTTTGCCAAAATTAAGTTTTCTTTTATATGTTGTTGTGAGGCAGGACACTATAAAAATGGTACTACAAAAAAGGTTAATGCAAACACCTCATTTACAAAAGAAATGCCACTTTTTGTCTTTACGGGAAGTGAACTGTATGTAAAAAGAGAATTGTCGTCTGAGTTTTATCGTATCCCAGAGAGAAATAAAGTTAACAATACCATAGCTGTATAGGTTCCACTGTAAAAAAAGGAAAAATATTGGAACATCACAAACTTCATTCATTGGTATTGGACAAAGATATTCCAATGTAGCTATGGTAACAACAACATTTTTTTAATTTTTTGGTCTTCTTCCAAAAGGATATTCAGTAAGGTATACCTAGAAATGTCATAAGTGGTGAGATACAAATTTTGTAATCACTGAAAGACAACATGATACCACCAACACATGACATCACTATCTGAAAACCTAGGAGTTTCTTTCCATTTACAGTACATATTATTTCCACCTATCGTTTTCGACACTGTGATAACTGTAACAGTTACAGTTATCAACATAAAATGAAGTGTAACCAAAATAAAAACAACTGGACGTAAAGAATGTACAAGCGGAACATATCAGTGTTCTTTTGAAAATTTTTATATACATAGCACTCCTGGGATGTTTACAGATAATGTTTCATTTTGAATCGGCTTATTTGATCTGCAATGACATCAAATCATACAGCTATTCTCTTTCTCTCTGCTTCAAAATTATTGAAGTTTTTTCACAGTATTTCAGATAAGACACCTGATACTTCTGGCAAACACAAGTCTAAATTGTTTACACAGACTGCTGTTCATGTTCAGAAAGGGAGGGATTACTTGACGCAGCTCTCTGCACATTTTCTGGAGATACAACATAGTGACTCAGATATACTGTGTCTTGCCTGAGACACTGTGTTGTATCAGAATGACCACACACCACTACGCTGATTCAAGCTGGTATCACCACACATTAGTAGCAGAACCACCACACAGATTTATGCTATTTGTTTTCCTTGCTTCTGCCTGTGCTTCTTCCTGTCTACAGGTTCATTCATGGTACAACTGCAGCTGTTGTAGAGGGTGGGACTGGGGAGGCTGGCTGGGGAGCTGGTGATGACATGACTGGCGAAGCTGACACAACACCGCCCAAGGAATTTGGAGCTAAACTACTATTGGCACCTACACGATTTGGGAAAAAAGACAGACACAGTTGGTGCATGTTTTGTTTAAAGCCTTGAAAGAGGCTGACACAAACACTGTTGGAATAGGAAATTTGGTTGACTGGTTTAAAGAATTCTAATCACTGGTTTTTGAATTCGACACATAAACTGGATCATGTTAGGGTGATTATGACACTTACATTATAAAAAACTTGACAACAAAATGGGAAACTGTAAACCAGAACACTAGCCAGTCATGGTGAAGTAACTTGTTTTCACAACAAGCGATGCAGATACGTAATGGCAAGTTCAGCTTTTTAAAACAGTGGGAGCTGGCCTTGGCACATCCGATGAACAGACTGCAGGTTGGCATGAGTGAAAAGATGCTGGTACTGTACCTGTCATTGGTGTTGGAGAGTTCCCTGTTAGACTTGATGCCATACGACCCTGCTGCTCTTTCACAATTGGATCTATACGGTAACCAAGCAGAAAAAAATACAATACATGAAAACATGGAATGACAGCAATGGATGGTTGATTCAATGTCAAAATCACTGCAGATTTCAGTCGTGTTGGTGAAAAATATTTTACACAATCTTAAAGACTTAATGTGCGAATTCCTAACACTGTCTGGTCACAGAAACAGTATTTAGTTAACAATAGCTTATACACACAAACAAAATCCATGTTTGTCTTTTCAAAACATAATTACTCGACAGTGATTATTACAAGCAGAACTTACAGAGTGCTGAACATTTTCCTATTATTTTGTTCATGCACCTACTGGTTATTAGATATTTTTCACACTCCACAACATCCTGCACAAGCTAAATTATGGAAAAGTTGTGGATGATGCTTATAAAACACACTGAGGAACTTCTGATAAAGTTGAATGAAGAATAACTTACAAAAGTACGGATGCTCCATGGACTCTCTTGCTGTCAACCTTTCTTGATGATCATACCGCAAGAGCTTATCCAAGAAATCTAATGCTTCAGGGCTGACCAGGTGTTGGTTTTCACTGTGTACAAACCTCTCCCATCGCTTTTTTGAATGCCTGAAAAATGGATCAAAGAAAGTACAGAAAAAAAAAGAATTATCAAGTTTGTAAAGTTGCAGAGAAATGATATAATTATCAACTTTGTAAAATTGCAGCGAAATAATTATAAATTTTATAAAGTTACAGCGAAATAATTTAAATTATCAACTTTAGAATTGCAGTGAAATGATTTCAATCATCTAAGAGCATATATTAGTACTGTATACGATGTTGAATGTCATCACTAAAACTCAGAGAAAAAAACAAATTCACAGTCATGGAAACCACTGGCTACATTCTTCATGATAAATTATGCAAACTTTCAGTGTTTGAAAACCTTAAAACTTTCACAATTATACAGTCAAATACACTTTTGGTTTGTAACACACAATGAAGTACCATCTATGAGGATTCTTTCTAAGCAGCAGAACTGCATACTCTACAACACAACATATTAACCCTTTTCCTGCCAAGTCCATATTTCACCAACAGGTCAAGATGGTTAAAATGAATGAAACACAAAATATTCCATTTGGTGTATTTTAACATAATACAGTACATTTGAAAGCTGTTGAAAACATAAATACTATAAACTTGTAAAGATGCTATAACAGACCAAGCCAAGTGGCTGAAAATACATCATGTTTTGGCACAATACTGCTTTTTACTGATTTGGCTGATGGGGAAGTGATACTGTCCGGCAGGAAAAGGGTTAAAACTGGCAGAACATAATTCTTTTGAAAGCAATATCAATACTGACTGCTCAGAAAGCCATTAGAATGATGAAAATCTATGATAGCATGAGAATATTTTCTTACCTTCCTAGGATATCATTAAATCTTGGATCAAGTTCTATTTGGTATTTTTCAATGTAATCATAGAGTTCATCAGTTCCTAATACTCTTGCAATACGGACCAACTGAAATACAATGAGCAAGATGTATCACACATGTATTTTGATGTCTACTTGCTTCACTCGAAATATACTGATTTGGAACATTGAACACTCAAATGGAAATAAATTCTTGTGGAACACTGGGACAACAGAAGTATTTTTTCATTTCAAGGTAAGATTTATCTATCTGGGAATGTAATCTACAAAATACTTGGCACCAAGTGTTTATACTGACACTGTGTATATCAAATATAACAATCAAGTTCTTAACAGAACTAAAAACTTGCCATTCCAAACATAAACTTTATGACTTTCAACTTCTTTCAACCGTTTTTTTAACAGACAACTAAAACTTGCAAACCAATTACAGAACCAAACAGAATAACACAGTTTCTAAATGAAATGACAGATCCACATCCCAAAAAATATTTGCGTGCCAATATTCAAAAGAATTTTGGAAAGAAAGTAAATAGAATGTCATTTGGAATCGCAATTTTAAGGTAAAGGACAACAACAACAATAAAGGCCATAGGCAACATACTACAGCAATGAACACAACAGACAATCACTTGTTCACATGCCTGTTGAAAGTAGCAAATTTCATGGCATATGCTACTGACAACAAGTCACCTACACTCAGTACCACGGTGGTGAAACTGGGTTTAAAATGATGAGAATATATTTCAATTTGGCAAACTTACCTGATCATAGTTGTCATGGCCGTGAAAGAAGGGTTCTTTTCTGAAAATCATACTAGCTAACATACAACCTAAACTCCACATATCCAAGGAATAGTCATACAACTGGAAAATAAAACAAAGAAAACTTGTCTTTCAGAAGGCATTTTCTTTTTTGCTTATGTACTATGGCATAGCATGAGCCCCATGACAAAAGCCCAAGCCATACGGCCCGGCCCAACCAGGGCTAAAATTACTGCAGCTACAGAAATGTCATTTTCAGTGATAAAGTTGTTACAATGTGTTGAGATACTCAGTATCTATGGCAATTGACCATATGACAGACACTCAAATTTGTTGTTCATATCCTGCTGGAAAATGCACAACTTAGCATAAAATGAATGCATTGAAGTATGGTTTACCTGATAGTCTACTAGAAGTTCAGGTCCTTTAAAATACCTTGAAGCTACTCTCACATTGTACTCTTGCCCTGGGTGGTAGAATTCTGCCAAACCCCAGTCTATGAGTCTCAACTGAAAATATTGATAAAGAGTGAAACATGTCAGAAATATTGACAGATTTGTGATATTTGATTTGCATATGATAAGCACTCCTTATGTCTGTTACTGCATGCTGTTTGAAGTGGAATTATCAGCAGTCACTTCATGTAAAGCACAATGAGTAAAGCAAGTTCATTAGATGACAATATGATAACAAATATGAGAAGAATAGAAATCCCAACACCATTTTCAGCCATTTTTTGTTAGTCTAACCCAGAGATTAATGGACAGCATGACTGCAACAGTTCATTGACATTTCAAGCAAATTTCAAGGAATGTCGGGATTTCTCAAAATTCACATTTTGTGTAGTGTGGCAGGTCTGCCGTCTTAAAATACATGTAACAGAATATTGAACTTCCTAATTTTGAACTGGGATTACTAGAGTGATACAGATCACAAGACACAAAGGAAAGTTAATGAAAGCCAAAGGCCAACAGAAACAGTAAAGTTTACTATGTGATGTAACAGATTATAATTTTGCTAGGCAGTTGATGTTATCGTCAGTCTAAAGACATTTTCATAAATATCAAACGAATACAACCTGTACAAGAGGAACATCTCCACAAAACTGAACAGTGATACTGTGAATTGACTAGCTATGGGGCAGTCTTCACAGAGATATTTTCACATTTGAAAAGCACTGACACAAATCATTAACTGAACAGACACACGTCACTTATCACTGTCAAGTCACTGTTACTGATTATGATTTCATGAAAGGTATACACTACCCAAGGCATGAGTAGTGCAGTGTAAGCCAACGCTACTGACTTGCATGTAGAAATGCAAGAAAATTGTGTGTTATATTGTCATTTCCTTGAAACTTGCACATAAGACTTACAATAAGCCATTTTGAAAAATATGCAAAGGGGTGTCCCATGCTGTATTTCAAGATATAAAGTGACATGATTTTTTTCTTTCTAAATAAGCTAACCTGCACGAAATGTCGACTAAGAATGTTCTTTTTTGTACTTTGATAAATACATCAATGTGTATCTTCATTGCTTGGCCAGCAAACCCACTTATATTGGTACCGGTATATTAATCCCATCTTAGTAAATTGTGAAGAAACATTTTTAAAATCTAGAAGGTAAAGAAGTGGCAAAGAATGCTTAAGTCGGTATCAGCTCCCTATAATCTTTCAGGGCTGAAATTATTTGTCAGGAATGTGAGTTGCATAAACTCAAGAGAGTATGGTTTATTTCTGTATGACATATCTAAAAAGATGGGAACAAGGTTTTTCTCATATTTTTGTTTACTTACTGTACCTACACCATAAGCAATTACAAAGAAAATGACAATATTTTTACTGTTATGTATTTATCCACCTTGCCATGACATTTTCAGCATCATCGCATGAATCTTATCTTAGAAACTTATAAACACACCAATCAATTTTCACAAAATTAAGGAGTTGACAATGATAAAGCTGGGTAACTTTCTTAACACAGTGAAAGTTGCGAATTCTATAATCTGTGAATTCACAGGTATGAATACGATGTACAGCAAGCCCTCCCCATTGACCCACGCCTTTATTTTTGTGTGCAATAATGAAAATGAGATGGAAAAAGGTTCAGAGATACGAAGGTGCTTGACAGAAATGTAAGGAATTTAAAAAAAGAAAGATTTGAAGGTGAGAGATATGGCAGATGAAAATTAGATATGAGGTTGAACACCATGGCCAGCCATATATCCTCGTACCTTCCTGTTTTCATGGTCAATCATAACGTTGTGAGGTTTTACATCCCTGTGCATGATACCATTACTATGACAGTAATCCAGGGCCTGAAAATACATAAAATGTCAGACTGTTTTAGTTATTTACAAAGTAGATCACGTGTAGCAGCGTACCTTTCTGTTTTCATGGTCTATCATAACATTTTGAGGTTTTACATCTCTGTGGGTAATACCCATGCTATGACAGTAATCCAACGCCTGAAAGTAAAAAATAAACAGCACAAATTATGTGAAATAAATATACTTGGGTCTTTGCAATCTCATCTGGATGTACACACCAAGTGTTAGGGAGAAAGTGCAAAAGGGGAGTTACAAACAAGTGCCTGAGAATATTCCAATGTCTAGAAATGGACAATGCATACAGCACATTTGCACACCACAGCAGGTAAACAGAAGTGGATAGAGCTGAGGCTGTCTGCGTCTACCAATTTTTGTTTTCACCATTCAGCATGTGAAGAGTGACACGGCGTTGAATGCTGATAGCTTTATT
This sequence comes from Ptychodera flava, assembly GCF_041260155.1. Classification (NCBI taxonomy): domain Eukaryota; kingdom Metazoa; phylum Hemichordata; class Enteropneusta; family Ptychoderidae; genus Ptychodera; species Ptychodera flava. The sequence continues at coordinate 37,283,468 of NC_091940.1, forward strand.
ATGATAAGAATGTATAAAGGACTACTACAGCTAAGCTGGAATATCAAAGGCATTTGCCTTGATGCTGGTTCTTGGACCATCAAACATTGGTAAAATTTGTTCATCCCTGGTTAGGCTAAATGATTGTCTGGTCCAATCACAATGCAGGTTACAGATCACTTCAAGTAAGCACACGCCTGCCGTTAAAAGATGTACCAAAAATAAAGTACAAATAAGAAGCTGCATGCAAAATCATGCAGTGGTTTAAACTGAGTGAGAGTCTGTTACACCATTTTTGGTCAACTTCTGATGGAATAGATTTCAAGTTAATAACTGTGCATCCATGCTTGACGACAGCAGTACGTTCAACCTACAGAAAAAAATTTTCCTTGCAGAGAAACAGAGAATACTGGTAACATTAAAGAGTATGTTTCAAAGTTGACATTCCAATAAACATGGCAAGTAATTTAGCAGCATTCTCAACAGATAAGCTAGTTCAACAATCACTCAATACCAAGGTTAAAATGATTTGTAAGAAATCTACTGACCTTTAACAGTTCAAACATGTAGTATCGTATATCATAATCTGTGAGAGTCTGATACAACTGCTGTAAAAGCAAAAAGAAAGAACAAGTTTACAGCAACACTAGGGCAGAAAACTGTACTTTCATTTTTCTTCATGTAAAATAAAACTGTTATATTGTGACATTATAATTTAAAAACACGGTTATTAATTCTCATTGATGGGTATGATAAGTTGATAAACATGAAAATATCTCAACTTTTGGCAATTCTTTTATTAATTTTTCAGTGCCGTTTTCTACTCACTGGTTCATGGACAAACTTTTCCATAGGTGCAATCATATTTTGGAAAAAATAAATTTTGTAGAGAAATAGGTAATGACTATTTAATTACCTGTAAAACAAATCTCTAGTGTCGTAATGTCACAGCTTACATGAAGTCTAAAGCACTATTCTTTGCACAATACAAAGCACTTTCCTTAAACTTACCTTGAAGTCTGTGTTGTTTACATACTCAAATATTAAAGCTGGCGTGCGCGACTGTAGATTACAAATAAAAATATATGATTAGAATATCGTGTTTTGCATCCCAAGACCTGCAAAGACTCTTTCCCTTATTAAAGATGTTCAGTGTTTAATGGCAAACAAATGAACTGGTGGTAATTTTTAGCATACATGATGTATCTACCAAATTGATGATTATTGAGAGTTAGAACTCATATATTTGATAGTACCGGTATATGACGATAAAGTGTTTGTTTTGTCATTACAGCAGTGAACAGGGAGCAATTTGGTAAAGCTACAGGAAATCACGTGAGTTCCCACCCTTAGCAGCCATCATCACAATTTGAACAGTAATAGAAGTGTCAGTATAATATAATGATGTCTAGAAACTCAAAGACTAGGTTCCTTAATGTTAGCATGACTATATCAGCATTTCACACCTTAACTCCATACCATTGGCTTAATTGGTTAAGTGCATCCTTAAACAGAAAACCACCGACTTGACAGCATTACCACTTTGCCTCCAAAGATGCAGCACGACAGAGATGTACAATGCTACTACCAGTTAAATGTTTGACATTTTGCAATTCCTGTATTGCAGTTACTCACCACAGGATCCTTAACAATTGCTAACAGTGTTATGATGTTTGTTCCTCCTCGTAAATTCTCTAAAATTTTTATTTCTCTTTTAATTTTCTTCTTTTTCACAGGCTGAATCATGAAAGAGAAAATAGTGATGATAATCAGTTTATGATTGTTTGACTATGAAGGTGATGTTAATTCTCCTTCCAGAAAAGAATTCCATACAGCTGAAATGTACACAATTCCTGTAAATATCTTGGAAAATAGAGGCGGCTGGCATTGGATACTTTGTTAAATATAATTTTATAGCATTTTGTTTTATCTGTCACGAGCAAACTGATTAAATTTGGAAAAATCATGCATTTTTTTCAGTGAAAAATCAAGGTCAGCCATTTTAAAATAGGGTGGGTGGCTTACATTTTTGCTTAACCTCAGCATAATTCAATTGCTTTGACCTGACGACTATATAATATTTTTTGAGAGAAACATAACGGCAAAATATTTAACAAGATTTAACCTGACAAAAAGAGTGCTAAAGCTAAGTTACAATCATGAACTTGGCAATAAAAATTGAAACAATTGGATGTCCCACCTGCAGGAAAAAATTCAGAGATTATCATTTTCACATACATAAATTTTAATTTCTTTCTATTCTGGAAGGGTGCACTACAAATGATTCTCAACACAACTTTGGCAATAGTCTAGTTTTTTGCAATATTGTATATTGAGAATGTCAAACTTATGTTCTGCATCATTTTCAGTACTTGTTGGGCAAGGCAACATCTTTCAATAGGACCTGGCCTCATACCTAACTTCAGAAAAAATTAATAACAGACCGATTTAATAGATAAGGAGAAGAAAAGTCATGTTTGAAATGAAATTACAGCAAATCGACATTAGTGTGCATTGGAAACTAAAATCAACATGCTCTACTCAGCACTGAATTCTACATTCTATGCACTAATCATAAAGAACCAATGTCTACTTTACAGAGAAGACTGCAAAAGTTGACTATCTCCGTTGCTTGTACCGGTATCAATTACTGAAAACTGAGATTACAGCTTTCTTGTAGGTAATGGTTGTATGTACTGGTAACGGCATATCACCCTCTGAAAAGTGCTTTAGTTCATCAAATGTGACACAAAACATGGACTTAATGATAAAGAAATAGAAAATGTTCTAATCTTACCTTTAAAATTTTAATGACACATTTTTCATTATTTGTTATGTTGATTGCTTCAAACACTTCACTATATTTTCCTCTGCCGAGTTTTCTAACAATTTGATAATCATCTTGTTGCCTGTAAAATATAGAAAAAGGCTCAGCACTATGTGGAAGCAATGATAATGAATATTAATCTTTACATTACACCCTGTGCCTCGATGCAGACTCAAAAATGTTATTCATCAGGTCATAGACTAACAACACTATATCTTGTATGAAAAGCATAAGGCACTTTAAATAAAATTCTTTGTTTGCCATCATCAGCATGCTGGTAGGTTTTCAGAGAAAATTAAGAAAACAACCACAATGTATTACAAATAAAAGTATTTTTCCAAAAGAAACCAAATAGAAAATGAGCTGATGTTAATACACTTGTGTTTTTTGTCCGTTTTTTTTTTTTTTTTTCTTTGCCTGGCTGGCTGGTAGGGTTTTTCACATTGAACACAAATCTTGAATAATTTCATTCATTTGGGTCAAGTTACAGTGCACTGAACATTATCATCTTTTAGACTGTATGTGGCCCAACACATTTACATTACCAAATTTAACCTGACCCCATTTTCTGAGCGTTTAACATGGCTACAACAGTCATTATCTAAAACACACAAAATCATAATTGTGGACAGTAGGGAAAAGGTCTGTCACTTTTTTTGTACCAGGTAGAAAGAAAAACAAGACCATAAGAAGATCTGGTGTCTAGGAACAAACTATAGAAATTCTCTTTTATTAAGGAGAGGTGAACAGTACTGATAAGGTACAAGTACTAATTTTGGTGATTAAAAGGTTTCCGAGTTTCGTTTACATGGCTATAAAATTACTGATTGGCTAAACATGAGTGGTGACACACACACTATGAGCCAACATTCGAATAAGGGTCAATAAAACTGAGATCATGATAGTGACATAAGTTCCATTGTTATCCTTTGATGATGTCTTTGCATAATGTTACAGCCGCAGAAGCTTTAAATTAGCAATCCAAAGGAGGTAAATGTAGAGAGTGTGAGAATGTCATTCAGAACTCAATTTTAAGACAATTCCATGCACATTAAAATCAATTATTTTATGCTTAATGTTAAAAGACATGTATCTTCAAAACAGGTAGTTGAAAAGTCACTGGGTAAAGACAGGAAGTTACGATTGCTTTATTCAATACCAAACTTGATGCATAAACTATTCTCGCAAAGAGATCTGGGGCTCTTTTTCCCTTAAATTGTTTTTGTTTTTTCAGAATTATTTCGACCACACCCTCAAGGAATTAAATTATAGAAAAGGCTTTTCACATATTCAAAACATAGAATACTGTATACGTCAAAATTTTAACATAGATAGTGTACTCCATACATAGAGTATGTACCCAATATATTACAGTATCCAAATTTGTCCAAAATCTGTTTTATAACACATACATTTTGACCTGCATAAAAACTTTAAAGAATGCACCTTTCATTGTTCATTTGCATAGTTATGCACATTTATGTCACTGTATTTCAAATAGGCTGCTATATCAAATATCAATTAAATTTTCAATTATCTTTCGACAGTTACATTGCTTCTGTGTGAACCATAAAAAATACCTTCAAGGCAAAGTTGCTATGTTTTTAGCATTCATTTTGCTAATAATAAATGAAACACTAGTTTCAAAAATTAAGCTTGATGGTCATTTCATTTCAAGAAAATATCTTTGCAGCTATTGCTCACAACCTGCTAATATTACTGACATGATTTCTGATATACCACGTAACAAGTCAATAAACTATTAATGTGTCCTTCATTTTCATCTACAAGTAGAGGAAGCATGACAGTGAATGATTTGAACAACGTTTGACTTTATCATCCATAGCACCTAAATTCTATCAAAGTTATCTGTCGCCTTCTGCAAAGCCACCACCAATTTCTACTGTGAAGGTACTAACTATACAAGTCAAAACCTGTGGAAAGTTGTCAACTCTAATCCTACGGAGCAGATTGAAGGAAGGGAAGCCAAATTAGGCAACACAAGTGGCACTAAAATATCATTTTACCATTCATTTGACATGTGAGATGATGTGTAACACTTGCAGTTATATGATAATCGTTATCCTAACCTTTGGCAGTTGAATAATATTATCATTTTTCAGGTTATAGAATTTCTTGGAAGACGTTCATTAATCAAAGCCCAAATCCACTGATAACATTTACATTACTAGTCTACAATATTCAGAAGTGAAACTAAAGTTACACTTTTCTTTTTTTTAGTATGGCAGTTAAGATTTAAATATCCACAAAATATATATAAAATATCTAACTATTAATTGCTACAAAAATTGCAACATATAAAGTGCATGTTTTCAGAGGATTAGTCTAGAGTCAAGGGGTGGAAAAATCACAGGGTTCTTTTGTCCATACTACCGGTACACGGTAGCTACTCTCAGAAAGATACACTTCCTCCAATCCTCTCTACTCCACTGTCTCTCTCGTTGATTCAAACAAAAACTTTTGAAATTCTGCCACCTACTTATGAGATCAGCTGAGACCAAACTTTATCTGGTTACCTTGATCTCTGTAGTATACTTTTCCAGGATTACATTCTCATACACATCACTTGACACTTAAGGTAGCTAAATACCTTTTAGCCACTTTCAGATTTTTATTTTTTTCTCAATTGAACACGTCCCAAACCCCAATAAATTATACATTTTCTGAAAGCCCTGATATAGAGCTATCCGACCAAGCACAGTACACGGTCATTATTTGCATAAGAGTCACGTGACAAGCGTTTTGCTGAACCTTCCAAAAACCGGTTTTTCCCGCCTTATGCGAACACCCTGCAAGATTTCCGGTTGGAATTTCATCATTGACAAGCCTTGACAATATCCTTCAAAACCGTGTCTGCGATTTTTTCCCGGAGGCTCCATTCAAATTATATGGCGTGATAATTAAAATTCCTTGAAAAGCACCTTCATCTAACACCTTTAAGAGCGCATTAAAAAAAAACAAAGGCATATAAAGAAAATCCCAGACACGGTTTTGAAGGATATTGTCAAGGCTTGTCAATGAAGAAATTCCAACCGGAAATCTTGCAGCGAGTTCGCATAAGGCGGGAAAAACCGGGTTTTGGAAGGTTCAGCAAAACGCTTGTCACGTGACTCTTATGCAAATAATGACCGTGTACTGTGCTCGGTCGGATAGCTCTATATCAGGGCTTTCAGAAAATGTATAATTTATTGGGATTTGGGTCGTGTTCAATTGAGAAAAAAATAAAAATCTGAAAGTGTCTAAAAGGTATGTAGCTACCTTAAGACTGCCACTGAATTACAGCTATCAATATAATCTCTTCGATTGCAGAAAATTAGTTTCAGTATCTATGGTAATACTGTTCCCTAGCAACATACAAAAAGTAAACAGCAAACATGGGGCATTTGCTTGCACATGAAACCAAACAGTTGACCCCACTTCCCTCCCTCTCCCCTGTAAAACAAACCAGATGCACACTGAGAAGGAATATTAACAGCCCGATTTATGAGAATCATTACACTGTAGACAAGTGGATAACCTAATAATGTATTTAAAAACATCAGCAAAATAATACCAGGGAAGGATTTTTGAAATAATGCTGTAGGCCATTTGAGGTCAACAACCTAAAGTTAATGACCTTGACTAAGTAAATGGTAGCAGTGTTAGACAACATCCTATACATATTTGACAAGGTAGTCATTGCCTTGGTTTGAGGAACTTTTTTATACATGGCAGTAAGCCAGTTAAAACCATTTCAAGTGTAGTACCACCATGCTGATAATATAGACGGACAGCATGATAATCTGGTTACAGTGGTTAGAGCACACATATGTAGGTGATATGGTTACATGAAACATGCTATGTTAACATGTTGAGGTATATTATGTGTATGTCATCTGTAAATGATGCATTGTGACATGGGTGTGTGTTATATGTGTGTATGTATGTGTATATATGTATGTAGATATATAAACACACACACACACACACACACACACACACACACACACACATATATATATATATATATATATATATATATATATATATATATATATTCTGAAATTGTAAGACTAACCATTCATAAATTTCGATCGAAAAAATTATTCCTATATTAAATCATGACATAAACATCTGTGAAATGCATAGGACCATTCTCCCTATAGTTCATTTACTATATATGGCATGTTTTATAATTACCAAGGAAACGTCTGCATCATGCTTGCTACTGTCAAACTGACATATTTATTAAAACTATGGTGTGCTTAAAATACTAGCTATTCAAAACTCACCCCTGTGTGAATGGTTCGGACACAAAATATGCAGGTACACGTTATTACATGCGCTCACAAGTTTTGCCATGTGCGTCACGAACGTCAAACTTCGCAAGGGCTACATTTAAAGGAGTGGTTCACCAGATATGAACATTAAAAATTGTTGCACTCGTACCAAGGAAAACCGTGGCCAAAAGGGTAACAAGTAATTTTGTTTGCACCATATCCTTACCCCCATTCTACTACATGTGATTCGTAGTCCCAATATTCTCTTGGTCTATGAGTATTCACATCAGCATACACTCGGGCTCGACTCATCGCCATCTTTGCACACCCTTCTTTAGTATGACTGGCCTTGACCGGTATTCGTAAACTCAGTCCTGTATACCCGTACGAGGACCACACTCGGCTGAGCAGCCTCTTCGGTGACCGTGATAGTACACACTTTAAAAGCACGATGATGTGTTTATACGAAATATCTTCAATACATGACGATATCAGGTCCTCTTGAGCCCAAATATCGAAGAAACAATGCAGAAAGGCAAGGCTCACGAATATGTTGTGCGAGCTTTCGGGTTTGGTGAGCGCGTCCCCACATACGTTTCCCTAATGCATCTTCATTTTACCATTTAACATATTCCACAGAATGGTAACGCTACGTAGCCTTCTTGTAGAAACGGAAGGAGATCCAGAAAATTGAGAATTATTACGCCTATATTCTTCGTAAAATTTCTTTTACAAGATGGCGGTTTTGCCGTGTCGCGGTAGCGAGTTGCCGATGAAAACGAGGCTCTGAAATTGTCTAGGCGACAGTTTCAATGCGTGGTGCCCCCTATACGAGCAAATGAGTTCACGAGGTAGTCTCTGTTACCCAGACTGCTCTGGATCGGAAGAGAGCCTCCGTGCGTTTGAACCTCATTCGCTTTCGTTAATAAAACTGATTCGACTCATTTGTCATTATACATGCTGCTTTTCGCTAACAACGGATATGTGTTTCACATGTCTATGTCATATCCATTTGGTTTGTGCGATTTAAGACTGAAAGTCTGATTTTTTTTTTATTAGAAACTTTTAGGACATCTATCATCAGGTGTAGGTTGAAAGTTAAATACTTACACTTTTGACACTTGTCCAGTCTTTCTCGGATTTGACATTCTCTGGTGGATGAGTTCACAAAGAAAGTTCTGATTTACAGCAAACATTAGATAAAGTACAAAACTGAAGTACGGATGAATATAATATTATTTAATTAATAATTAAGTCTTCGAAGCTCGGGAAGCTTGGGAAAAATAAATGCAGATAATTTGCATCATCATCAACCTATTAATTGTGAATAAATTTATCAAAATTGAAGACTCAAAACGTGTACAGCCATTATCCTGAAAATAAGGTGACATATTTCAGCAGCCACTGATTGTGGTACTATATAGTCATGCATGGTGTAGGCAATCTGTCTGTACTATTGGGCCTGAGTATAGTTGCGTTACAAGTCGGTAACAATGTTTCGTGTTTGACGCCGGTTTGACGGTATTTCATGATGCCGTAGCCTGGCATTCAACATCATAAAATGAATGACGCAATAGAAAGTTTCGCCAGAAATAAAAAAAAATCGTTCTCAACATCTGTCTATTGTCATGAAATCCGAAGAAAAAAATGTTTTGTACGTCCTATTAAAATCTTGGTCCTACAATTTCTACCCAACACCTATCGGCGGAATCGCAGTCACAATTTTCAATGCACTTCGTTTTAGGTTCTATTTCAAATATAAAAAGAAAAATTGGCCTAAATATCTTGGTCCATTTCAGTTAAATGGTGTCTTACGACATTTTGGTGTGTGCTTTTAAAAAAATTGCGTACTGTTAAGTTAAAAGGAGACCTCCCCTCCTTAAAGCAGAGTCATGTCACATAGGCCTGTTCCTATTAGAGTCGGAGCTACTGTTGGAGTTGAAACGACATGTAATCAATGAAGTAAAAGTATAAGTTATGGACTGGACACAAATTACAGGGGGGGGTGGGCCGGTGTTTTTTGGGGGTGGGTCGCCATTTTTCGCGCAAGCATTTTTGAAGGGTCATAAAATTTTGTGCAAGCCTATGGGGGAGGGTCACCTTTTTTCATGCATCAAAGCTGAAATTGCATGTGCACGTTATGGAATACTGAAAAAAGAAAAAATACCTCCTGGCACTTTCATTTTCTGCCATTACTATTTTCGGCGCGCCCTTCGGGCGCAAATTTCAGGTATAATAAACAATGTATTGATGATCCAAGCAGCCACATTGATTTAAGTTGTCATGATTTCTACTTATTCAACACTATTGTGCATAACTGTCCCCTATAATGACTCTTTCAATAACAATTTGGGAGATTACTTATTTGACATCATTCTCCCATTGACAATACATTGGGTATAGGTCGGTGTCAAACGTTCATGTCGGTGTGTGTACATTTTTTATTTTTGAGGACATTGATAGAATACAAACTATTCAGAATAGTGCATAGTGTCATCAATAACAACTGGAAGCTTCAGGTCGAACAACTTTTGAATAACAGTTTAGGATCAGATAACCTATGAGTTATTTGTAGTTTCCTCATAGCCTACAATGTATAGTGAATCAACATTTTGGTGAAATTCCAAAATCAAATTTCTTGCACAACCATGGACTTGAAACCACTCTAGTCTAATCATGAATATTAATACTAATAATTAGGTGTACATAAATGCACAGGTTTACCAAGTTTTGTATTGGAAAAAATTATTCATAGTTTCATCATAGACTGCCATGTATAGTGAATGGACATTTCAGTGAAATTCCAAAATCAAATTTCTTGCACACCCATTGACTTGAAACTACTCTAGTCTAATCATGAACATTATACCAATAATCAAGTGTACATAAATGCACAGATTTTCCTATTTTTGTATTGGAAAAAAATATTCATAGTTTCATCATAGACTGCAATGTATAGTGAATCGACATTTTAGTGATATGCCAAAATCAAATTTCTTGCACAACCATTGACTTGAAACCACTCTAGTCTAATCATGAATATTAATACTAATAATTAGGTGTACATAAATGCACAGGTTTACCAAGTTTTGTATTGGAAGAAAATTATTCATAGTTTCATCATAGACTGCCATGTATATTGAATGGACATTTCAGTGAAATTCCAAAATCAAATTTCTTGCACACCCATTGACTTGAAACTACTCTAGTCTAATCATGAACATTATACCAATAATCAAGTGTACATAAATGCACAGATTTTCCTATTTTTGTATTGGAAAAAAAATATTCATAGTTTCATCATAGACTGCAATGTATAGTGAATCGACATTTAAGTGATATGCCAAAATCAATTTCTTGCACAACCATTGACTTGAAACCACTCTAGTCTAATCATGAACATTAGTACCAATAATTGAGTGTACATAAATGCACAGATTTACCTATTTTTGTATTGGAAAAAAATATTCATAGGGTTTCACCATAGACTGCCATGTATAGTGAATCAACATTTCGGTGAAATTCCAAAATCAAATTTCTTGCACACACATGGACTTGTAACCACTCTAGTCTAATCAAGAACATAAATATCAATAATCAAGCGTACATAAATACACAGATTTGCCAAGTTTTGTATTTCAAAAAAAAATATTCATAATTTCGTCATAGACTACAATGTATAATGGATCAACATTTTATGCGAAATTCCAAAAACAAAGTTATTGTACACAGATGCACGTGTTACCACCGTCTTCTAATCAAGCACAATAATGTCAATTATTCAGGGTCCATATATGCACAAATAGTGCATATATTCAATTCTGAAATTTTTTTTTTACAGTTTTGTCATAGACTCCCATGTATAGTGGATCAACATTTTATGCGAAATTTCAAAAACAAAGTTATTGTACACAGATGCACATTTTACCACCCTCTTCTAATCAAGCACAATTATGTCAATTATTCAGGGTCCATATATGCACAAATAGTGCAACTTTTTAATTCTGAAAATTTTTTGACAGTTTTGTCATAGACTCCCATGTATAGTTTTGTCATAGACTCCCATGTATAGTGGATCAACATTTTGAGAGAAATTCCAAAATCAAATATCTTGTTCACATGTGCACTTGTAAACAACCCATGCTAATTAAGTATATCTATATCAGTTATTAAACATCTGTATATGAACAGATATAGCTAATTTTATACTGGAAAATACACGTTCGTAGTTTTCTTATAGTCGACTACATGTATAGTGAATCAACATTATCGATAAAATCTAAAAATTACATTTTTTGTACAGGCATGCACTTTTTACCTGCCACTTCAAGCAAAGTACATTTACATGAATTATCACACACATATGATTTGATATTTTTTGGACAACGCGTTATATCGGCCACATTTTGCCTTCCTTTCGGGAGGGCGACTTAAAAAGTATAGCAAGTCAGAAGGGGGTCTTTAACACATTGCGGGGTTTTTTTTGGGGGTATTGAGTAACAGGGGAGGGTCACTTATTTTCATGCACGGATAAGGGGGAGGGTCACTAATTTTTGTGCATGAACTTTTGAAGGGTCACTATTTTTTACGCAGCGGTTTTTCGAAAAACACCGGCCCACCCCCCCCCCTGTAATTTATGTCCAGTAAGTTATGTAAATTTACCGGCAACTTGAGTTTCTTGAGTTTGTATCCGCTATCATTTGTGGGATATTTTTACGGTCTTTACCTCTGTATTTTCTATATGACTTTTATCACGGAAGCCTTATTCTCTGTTTGTACTTTATATTCTTTTGTTTATTATTATACTATTTAATTTAATTAGCTATGGAAACAGGCTAATTCTTTTCATCCTCAGATCCCAACGGCTTGGTTTAGATTTGATGACAGAGTAAACAATGTAAACATTTGACGAGGGCGTCATGGGACTTCAGACAAAACGTTGTGAACAGTACAACCTCGGATTAACCGCAAATTATCTAAACAGTTAATTAAAAGTTTGCTGTTGCTGTTGTTTTTGTTTGTTGTTGTTTTTTGCGAACAAACTAAGTTGATATTCAAATAGCTATGTTGTCTGCCACCTGTGTTCTCGTTATGAATTTATTAGATTTCCACAGCTTTCTCTGGTAACGGAGCCCTAGACTTTTGAAATGATGAAATGTATGGTGAATTAACGAAAATACCATAATTAACGACAGGCTGATCTTGAATTACCTTAACGACGGTGGTAAGAGACTAAATAATCTTCTGTGCCTGTTTTAAGGCCCAGTCTTCATGATGTATTTATTGGAGACGAGTTTCTTCACTTACTCTTGATACAACTATCTCACATTATTCAAATTGATAAAAAATATATATATATTACGTAGTGTTACTACAACATGACTGATCGGAAATAATATGCCATTTATTTGCCGTTTACAACACGCAAGAAAATTATGACAAAATAATTTTAATGCATAGACAGTGGCTTGCTCAGTTGTTCTCTCGATTCAGTAATAGGCAGTTGTATGTCCAACAAGTAATTAGTAGCGGGCAAATTTTCAACACAATCGAACTGACAGTGTACAGTATCTTTCATTTCAGAAGTTGAGAGACCTCGAGTCTCTTTTCGGTTGTTCCCTTACTCTATACAAGGAAGCCATTGCACAGGCAAGCACTTTTCGTTCTACTTTGGTTTCATTTCGTAAGGGAGCCGTCGTTATTTACGGCCTGGGGAGGTCGGAGGTATTTCATCGGAAACTCTGAAATTTCGAGTACCTCCCCCGCCAAGCCTGATGAATTTGAGTAAAGCCCCCCCTCTTTAACATAAAGATTTTGACTGACCCCACCCATTTACAAAGTTAAATGTCAATATATGTATTTGTAAAATTTACAAAAATACAGCAATAGTACAGACCTTTCAAATCCTGCTGTACCGTGCTAGATTTTCATCGGTTATCTCATGACGGTTGAAAAAGGCGAAACCAACAAAATCATAATAAAGTTCAAAGACGTAACAAAATGAAGATTTAAAAGCTCACGCTATAACCAGCATCCAACCAACAATACTGTTTACCTTGGATGGGTATTATAACAGAGTTTCCACTAAGATATCTGACTTAGCAAAAATTTCAAGTACAGGGGGGTACGCGGGAGGCTGTGGTTGAAAGTGTCAGAGGGGGTTGCCCTCTCTCTTGCGTGGAAAATTTTGAGAAGTTGCATGATGTGTTCAATGGTACAGTCTGGTGCAATCTGAGAGGTGTTTTTAATTTTAATGATTACTAAGTAAAACTGTTAGGACGCCCCAAGGGGGGAAGCACGAAAGGGGGTGTCCTCCCTCTCGCATCAACAATTTTGAGAAATTGATGTGTAAAATGGTGCAATCTGAGAGGTGTTTAAACTCATTTTGAACCAAAATTTGAGTACCCCCTTCTTTCTCTCCACATTTTGAGCAATCCCCTTCCAGCTTTCAGTTTCTTGAGTGCCTCCTCTCAGATTCCTCCGACCCCCTGGCCGTAAATAATGACGGCTCCCTAAAGTTTATATTTGTTATTCTTTACAACTACTTTGAAATAAAATTATGTATTATCGTTACCATGGAAGTAGGCTGACTCAAGATATTCCATGTTCTCCGTGTTAAAATTTTGTTCTGCAATCGTCCGTTATACATCAGTTGACTGAACGCAAAAATACACATTTATTGGTATGTTTATCGATTTATTTCAGCAAAAGAATGTTACTGGTTCCACTGAGTGCACATCTCCTGGTCGCTCAAAAGCAGAATAAATCGGAAAACGTCATATGTGCACATTAAAGCTGCCTGGTAATCTTATACTGATTGGGGTAGGGGTAGGGGGTCAAAATATTTCCTGGCAAAAAGTTAGGAAAGCTAAAAGCATCATCGTCCAGTTTGTACATGTTTTCTTAGGTTGGCGTATTATCTACAATCTATCCGCAGTTTTAGATTCAGAACCTGTAAGTTTTAGTAGTGTCATACCAAAACTGCTATGCTGAAATGCTTTTGACAAGTCAGCGTGAATAGGCGATGCGAATGCCAGTTCATTATAGCAAGCTAAACGTTGAATAATCTTGAAAAACCTAATTTCTTTTCGTAAAAAAACATTTTCTTTTTGAAAAAATCATTTTCTTTGTGCAAAACCCTATTTTCGTTTTGTGAAAATCCATCTTTTGGTATAAAAACCTATATTCTTTGTGTAAAGACTCATTTCCTTTGTGTAAAGTCCATTTTCTTGTTGTAAAAACCCATTTTCATTGTGTAAAAACCCTCATTATATACACTGTGTAGTAACTCTCGCCGTAGGCTGAACCTGGGCAATGGTGTCACTTGTATATTTTGGCATAGATTGTGAAGCTATATAAGGGTTTCCAGAGGGTTGTTCACATAAGCAGATTACAATGTGTAAAATATGATTTTATTAATCAAAATCGTAATTTATTAGTAATCATAATTATCACAACAATGCGGTATTTACACAAAGTAGACGACATTGTTTAAAAAATGTTTTAATATTTTGTAACATTCATATTAATAATTTATTAATATTCATAATCGTTTGTTATGATAATAATAGGAAAAATCATCACAAATAATGCCTACTCGACCTGTGGCGTGGGCTGTTTGATTTCTGGGGGGAGCTGGAGGAAATGGGTAAGCCTATGGCGACAATTTTTTTTAACCCATCCTGGCAAGTAAACTTTTTTTTCAAGAGGTTGCTCCGAAGCATTTTTTTTACAAGTAAAGTCAAAGCAAATTTCTTTTTCAGAATGCAAAAGAAAATAGTTTTTTTTCCAGAATATTGCAACGTTTTGCTTGCTATAGTTCATGTCATGTTAGGGTGCATTATAATGGCTCGTCCGTTTTACTGGTTCTCTAAAAGCAGCTCATTCACACCTCTTACAATGTACATCTATCACCTCCGCCGCTGTGCTCAATTTCTTTCTACGTTACATACGTATGTTTCATTTTGCCGATGGACTGCGGGATCCGTGACAAACAGTATAACTTGAGAACAGCGACACCGACGGTGAGCGCCACCAATGTTAGGTTTGGTTTGGGTTTTA
Organism: Ptychodera flava; assembly: GCF_041260155.1. Lineage (NCBI taxonomy): Eukaryota > Metazoa > Hemichordata > Enteropneusta > Ptychoderidae > Ptychodera > Ptychodera flava. Next base: position 37,298,615 of record NC_091940.1, read on the forward strand.
CCCACAGTGCCCAAGCCGCGACTGCCCGGATGTTAGCCTTAGTAACCAAGCAGTTGTCAACATGGCGGACTCGGAGAGTTTGGACACCACTTCTGTCCAGGATCAACAAGAAGATCCTCTGGCAGATTTGACAGATGAACAGCTTAGACAGTTAGTAGATGAATCCATGTAAGTATTCATACAATTAAAGTGTAATTTTTAAGTAAGCGTTCCTCTAGGACAAAAACGGTCACACTTTGGTAAACAAGTGTACACAGGCAAAGGTTTGTACTGCACGGGAAAGACGATCACATAATAATGAACTCAGATAAATCAATTCAATGTTTACGTGTATTGTCTGAGACGCTCAAAAGAATGTGTTTTTACCGTCAGACCACCAAGTAATGGAAATGTTTGTAATCAGATCGTTTGATGATACCACAGTCCCTCCATGAGGGACAGTGGTGATACTATCAAATGTACAGGATTTTTCGTGGCCCCCCCCCCCCCCCCCCCGTTCGATTGGCAAGAGTTCCTTCAGGTCCCAGCCCTGGAAATCACTTTAATCGCGGAATTTCCGTAGAAAAAGCATATCAAATACAACTTTTGGAGGATTCAGAATTTGGGTTAGGGATAGTTTTAGGGTTAAAATAATTTAAAGTATTTTTTACCCTACATAAGAAAAACAATTTGGGGTGGGATGGGGGCTTAAGCATAGACAGTGGAGAAACTACTGTCTATGCCTTTAGAATTCTTTCCTCGGTTTGAGTGTTTCTAAAAATGGCACTCTCTCTTGGGATAAACGTCACAATCGTGAGAGGGGCCTGTGCACAGACACGTGAAGTGTCCAGTGTCATATTTGCGGAAATATTAAAGGCCTCTTTTTTACATTACTGTACACTGATCAACTCATTGGCGAAACATGCTGTCAACTGCTGACCCGCTGTGTGCCTAAGCCATTGGTTTCATTGATGTCAGTTATATGCAAGTTAGTATTGCCATGGAGGTAGCAGAGAAGGAGTCACAACTCGGCGGAGACCAAAGGGACCATGAGTTTTTGCCGCTATTTACCTTACAAACTACTCCATTAGCACCAAGGGGACTTGCGAACGCGTTTTCTTGGATTTAGGAAACAAGATTAAATTCGTTCGGGTGTTTCCGTTGTCCCTCGGCAGTTGGCATTAATGATAAGGTCAAATAAGAAAGCATAGCTTTTAACTGCTACGTCCATGACTTTAATGAATGGTCACGATATAATGTAAAGTATATAAGAAACGACGTATGTAAAGTATATAAAAAACGACGTTAAAATTACCAAGAATTTAAGAATGAAAAACTTAAATTCCTTGTAACTTAACTGTTTGTTGGGGGAACGTGTCGTTTCTTACACTATTGTGATGCACTTGACCCAAGCTACGCAAATATAGTCTTTGCGCATGCGTTGTGACATTCTGGAGAAAGTGAGTCGCATTAGCAAACCCAGGTTAATTTCACTTGGTTCGGTTACGAAGGTACCGTTGGAAACGCAGACGGCGGGAAAGGGGTGTTAAACTCCGCGCTACAATGGACATAAATGGATTAAACCAATGGTGCAAAATAGTAATAAATGTAATTATCTCAGTTGTGACTCCTTCTCTGCTACCTCCATGGTATTGCATAGAAGGAATCAATGAAATTTCTTGCTTAACTACTTATATCACAAATTACAATCACACCGTTACAAATGTATTTCCAATTGTATCAAGAGTTCATGTGTATCTCTGAAGAAATTAGAAAACAGAAGAGGAAGCGGGAAGCATCCCATCTTTGTGCATATTATTTTAGTTTGAAAAGCAGCTGTTTGTGTTAAATAACCAGGAAACCTTTTAATAATTTTCCACAGATCTGGAAATGCGATATTGGAAAATGAGACTCTTATGTTTGAGAAGTTCCTAAAGCGAGTTGAACCCAACATGATGGTATCGGCATCAGCAGCTCCAACACCAAGTGTCTCTGTCCAGGACACCAGAATCATGAGAAAACGATCAAAGTCAAAGGCAGGAAGTGTGGACAGACATCTCAAGCTGACAGCTGAGCAGAAATGTGACATTGCTCAAAGGGAAATTGAAGAGCTGAGAGAAGAAATTGAAAAGTTGAGAGAAGATTCTGAGAAAGTTTTGGATACATACAAAGTATGTTTGCTTTTCTCAAGCAACTTCCTTTTCATCAAACAACAGCAGGAAACCAGTGGAAGAATAAGATTTAATTTAATCAATATTTTTTTTAAGTTTTCCTCAGGAAACAATTCTTCACAAATAAAAAAATGCATAAGCCTGTACTTCCGTCACATCTATCAAAATTGCTCCGTGAGTTACTTTTGTAGCACTGGGAAAAATTTCCGTTGAAAGTACTCATGTCTTATCAGGTAGCTTATATTTAGCTAGTATATTTTAATTTTGTCTTGTTCACTGTTACAGATAAATTGCAAATGTATAACCACACCAGTAAACTTCAAATGTCATTTCATTGACAGGCAATTATGGAAGAAGCTGACTTGAGATTGTCAGAGATAAAGAAAGCATCATATGAATTTGATAGAGACATTGTCAAAGGGTCTGTCAACCATCGCACTGGAAAGGTCATAGCAGAGAAAGTTGTTCGATATTTTGAGGACAAAGTCAGACAGAGAGATACACTCATAGAAAAATTAAGATTGAAGAATTCTACCCTGAAAGTTCAGAAGAAGAAATTACAGTTACAATTAAAACAGGTAAGTCAAGTTAACAGAATACCATGCATTTTGCCATGTACTTGACATTTTTCGGTTTCAGAAACCTTGAAACTTTATGCTTTCAAAAGTGAAATACAGAGATTTTGACACTTGAGAGGAATCTTAAAGGAAAACTGCTGTACCTCCTCCTGCAACCTGTTCACCCCAATTTCATGTGAACATGTCAGTAATCACCATTGATAACAATGGCTTTTAGCCATACTATGGCAGTGATGTGAACATGTCAGCAATCACCGTTGATAACAATGGGTTTTAGCCATACTATGGCCGTGAATGGGTTCACCCTTTGAGTGCCAAAGTCAACTTTTGTTGCCTTTATAATATAACATAACCAGCTACTTTTTGTCAGACCTATACAATTTTTTTCAGATTTTTCCCAAAATTTTGGTCAAAAATTGTAGCCATTGAAGATTGTGTCCATTTGGTCCAAAATTATCAAAAAATTACAGAAAAATTCATAACACTTGGTAAAATGTTACACTAACATTTTAGTGGGAAAAATTACAGCACTCAAAGGGTTAAACAAAACAAAATTTCATCAGCTAAACAAATTTACCTCTTTTTCTGAGCACCCTTTCCCCGAAATCAAGATATGATGTTTTTCCCATTCTTCTTTTCTGTTTCAATTGATTAACATAAGATTCAAGGTAATATCACAAGGTAAACTGCTTGTAAGCTTTTTACTATCATGTCTTGGAATTCCAATTTATGATGGTTTTTGATCTGCTAAGTGTCCTCCCCATCCCCATCGTCATACATGTTGATGGTAATAATCCACTCTGTTGCCAATCAGTAACCGCTTTCTTTTCCTAATTCCAGAAAGAAGAAATGGGTGAAGTATTACATGAAGTTGATTTTCAACAGTTAAAGATCGAAAACAGTCAGTATTTAGAAAAGATTGATGAGAGAAACCAAGACTTGTTGAGATTAAAATTGATGGCAGGCAACACACTTCAAGTACTTAATACATACAAGGTAAGAATCTATATCTGTACAGTTTTGACATAATATATGTCACTTTGTGTATGATTATGTTCCATATGTCAAGACCTGAAAGGATTTCAAATGTATTTGTTACCTTTTGATGTTATTGGTATCAAAGACATTTCAAAAATTCCAATAGAATCATTCAACTCATAATACATCGTTCGGAACTAATGTGTGTTGTGTTTTGATAATTTATTTCCTGTGAAAGTGGACGAAAAGAATAAACTTTTTTGGAAAGTTATTTTTAAACAAGCCAATACTTCCACAATATGAGTAAAGTTAAAAATGCTTTAAGCAAAGTCTGAGGATGTACGTATATATGTCATAAAACCTAGCAGCAGCTTGTCTTACTTGTGTTATGAAATGTAGTTTGATACCGATGCCCTGGAGGGCTACATTTCATGAAAAAGAAACTGTATTATAAATCTTTAGTCAAATGTAGATTCATTTGATGAATACAAGCAGAAAGTGTCACCCATCCCTTCCCATTTGTTGATTTCAGTGTAATGTTGTTCTGTGACCTGTCTGCATTGAATACCAGCATAAACAGTATCATCGATGGCCTCAGTTGGGTCAGCCTTACTACATAATTGATTTACCACAAGTACACAGTTATACAAGGCACGGTCAAGTCACTCCAAATGTTCACAGATCAAAAAAGTAAAGTCCAAACCAGCACAAATTAATGTTCATAGTTGAGTAAAGACATTACGAACTATGGAAAATTGATGTTAGTCTCAAAATTTAGCATTTATACATTTATTGTAAATTTTATAGGCTTTTTACATATTCATGACCAGGACAAACATATACTAATATAGCTGTTTTTCTCCTCATATTTTGACAGAAAAAGTTACACACGCTTACAATGGAATCAGATAGACTGGCCACTGAGATATCATCCCGTAATGAATTACTCTCTAGAATAGATACAGAAACAGAACAAGTTGAAGTGGTAAGTCTTGTCCAGTCAGCCCTACAGTGGCAATATTTTTCAACAACAGTGAGAACTTCCACACGCAGTGTCTCATGGCTCACGCAGTGTGTACTAGCTGCTGCACTCCTGTCAATGCAATAGTAAGATGGAACAAATTTACCAAGTGGTATTATTTCATGTAGGGAATTTCAAAAAGCTACACTGCAATCTTAGCTGTAACTACTTCTTTATGGCGTTTTCTTTACATTGGTGGTCACTAATATTATTTTCTTTCATGTTATAGGAAAGAGCTAAAGCAGAAAAGCTGAATAAAAGATTACGTCAACAACTTGAAGATTACAAGGTACCAGAAGTGGTAGAATATGTTCAAGAGAAAGCTGACCTCTATGAATTGAATAAAACTGTGAGAAGTTGGGAAAGGAAAGTGGAAATAGCAGAGGTAACATTTGGTTCAGTCTTTATGTGTGTGTCATATTCTGATCATCACATACGGTACAAACAAACCTCTTGTTTCTTCAGATAGAATTTGTACTGACTAACATGATATGTAATAGACTTCATCTTAAGAATATTTTGTACAGACAAAAAATCTCATAATAGACTTGCAAACATACCATAAAACATTAAAAACCAGCATTTCCACCAGCTTGCTTTAAAAAATGTTTCAATGATTGGACATAGAATATACATGAATGTGGTATGGCAGACATTTTGTATTGTTGTGTTCAAATTGCAGTGACTTCTGATTTGTAAATCTTGTATAAAACCTTATTGCAAAGAATGGCAATATTTTAAAATTGGACACCTTAACGTGTGTAAAACCATATGATCCAAGATTCTTAAACTTTTAGTTCGAATCCTCAACATATTACAGAGATGGTTCTCAATATCTTAGACTGAAAGGTTTAGCGTCAGGCTAAGCTGTATGGTGAAAGATTTCATTTGAGGTCAAGCTATGTGAATACTGTGGATCAAAACAAAATTTTAATTTTTTGCTTCTTTCTTTCATCTGCAGATGGCGCTGAACACACACAGGAAAACGTGGTATCAGTTGAAGTTGGCAAGCCAACATAATAATCCATGGGTTATGCAATCTGTAAAGATGAGCTAAACATACCACAACCAATGAAGGCCATGCAATGAATCACCATGCAATGGTCAAACATGATCTGGAGATAGCCTCTGGTGCATGCTCTACTTACATCCAATAACTATCTAAATTTTTTATTTTAACTCAAAACAGCACCACTGTAAATATTCTAAGTTAATGAACAGGAAAGAGATTGAGTGCAAAATAAGCAGAGAATGTTTAGAAGTGATATTACGTGACAGGTTTGTAGTTTCTTCCAGTAAAGAATACTTGCTTGAACTAGCTTTCTGTTCTGGAATATAGAGTAAACCCCTGTCTTTCTGCTAGTTTATCTATTCATTTGTGTACTTTTGAGTCAAAAGAGAGGACTTTGCTGTTGATATCTCTTTGACAGCAATTTTGTGTAAATATTTCATATGGTGAATAAATGAAACATATTTACTGTTATTTCTGGCATTTTTTATTTTTTCAGTTTGATTAGGTGGCCTATTTGGGTTACAATACTGGTAAATGTGTGTGTGTGTGTGTGTGTGTGTGTGGAGAGAGACAGAGTCTGGGTATATTTTGCGTGCATGTCATCATCAGTCTGCCCCACATGAAACATCAACAGGGACAATAGTCTCCTGGAAAATACCTGAAATTAAGTCCAAAAGAGTCTGGAAAATTAATGTCGTGAATGATTTTTAAAAATCACGAAATGATCTTTCATAAAATCATAAAAATGATAAATAAAAATGTATTGCAAAAATGATACATTGAAAATTGTATTTTGGACCTCAAAAAGTCATTGAAAATTGCCAAAGAAGTCCTTTAAAACGCTTGAATATTAAGTGAGTGTAGGCCTCTGAATTCTGTACATGTATATTGAATGTTTTTGTGGAATGAGAAACTGAAAAGTATTACAGAAATTTTCAGGGACAACTTTAATAGACCAGATATCATGAAGTCTGTGCTTTAATAGACCAGATATCATGAACTCTGTGCTTTAATAGACCAGATATCATGAACTCTGTAACTCTCATCATGATTAAGCGGCTGACTCGCAGCGTGTTTGCAAGGTTATATCTGATTGGTCGATTGTCACTATTCACAGCAACTTAGGGAGTTTATTTGTATTATTTCATTATAACGGTACGATTCTGCCAACCAATTGGATAACAGCTTTGAAATCGCTACGAGTCGGCCCTGATTAAGGGTGATACCATCAAAGTCAACCAATCATCTGAAAGGGAGGAATGAGCTCATCTTTTGAGAATATTTTAGGGATTTGTTGTGTTGTAGGAGATGAAATCAATATTATTCGACTCGGATATTAGTCTGAAATGTATGCTTACAGAGAAGTGCTATATCTAGATTGTAGTGGGGTAGCTTAGACTGAAAGATTCCGTCGCGTGCGGGCGCTCCGGCGCACTGTGCGCCGGAGCGCCCGCACGCGACGGAATCTTTCAGTCTATGGGGTAGCTGAATTTGAAAAGTTCAGTTGACATTTATATTTTGTGCATCCCAGATTTTTTTAACCTACCTAAAGGTTGTGATTAGTATCTAAGAGTCAACTGATATGTTAATAGGTTTCATTCAGCTGAACAGCAAACATACTGATAAACATGACAATAAGAAGAATGATTTTCCCTTTGAAATTTTGATATATAATCAAGAGCATGACATAATGGTTAGGGGCATTGAATTTCTAGTGAATGTGAGAATCTGAAAGATTTGGGAAGACTAACATCGCTCTATGGTATAATCTAAGTTCACATGCACACACCAGTACACAAGAATGGTGGCCTAGGGTTGCAACTGATTACAATATGTGAATATAAATGCTATTGTTTGTTTGTTTGTTTAAATAAATAAATAAAAAATACAAACTATAGGAAGTTTTGATTGTTCAAAAGACATTCAAGTTAGATAAAACATGATCAGAAACAAAAAACAAAAAGAAATGTTTTAAAGGTTAACAGAAAACAACAAGAAAGAAAACCAAAAGAAAACTTATACAAAAAATTACCAAAAGAGAACTGTGTGAATTTTTAAGAAGAACATTTTGAATTAAATAAATCAGAAATAAATTGGCGGAATATTACTGATAAATTTCATGTAAACTTCATTTTTTTCCTAATTTCTTGCATGTTTCAACTTCCAACATAGTCGATTAAATTTCAATTACATCTAGACACAATGCCTGAATAAAATGATATTGCCATAAGCTTGGTTCAGCAGAGCATAGTGTTGCTTGGTTATCACAATTGAAGTGGGTATAAAGCAGTTTATCAGTGAATAGTTCTGCCATTATTCCATGCATGGATGTGTCGGCAAGGACAGGTTTTTTCAACATTTGCTGTCCAGAATATGTGTGATCAGATCATTGATTGTTACAGCTCCTAGAAGAAAACTCACCTCAACAAAAGTCAAGGTTTAACTTTCTGCAAGGGCTGAAAACTTATGTAAATGTGCAAAAATAAATACAGTGTATAAAGTTTTTTAATGTCCTTGGCAGGTAATATAAATATTACTGGAGTTCCATGTTTATTCACCCACCGTGATTCTCCAAAATCTTCCTTACAGCTAAAATTGAATTATAGTCTGGAATACTGATTGCAGCGATTTGATCCCCAAGTTGGATAGTGTAGAGCGACATGTTTATTATCAATCATAGACGATCCTCTGCACTGACATACTGTACCCATGCATAACACCACCCATGTAATGTGAGCGCCACCAATATTATTGCAGTTGCTAAATATGACCTTTGACCTTATCGAAACCGAGGGTAGCATCGCCTGAACGTCGTTTGAGCATCCATTTGACGTTTTATTTATTCGATTCCAAAATCTCATCCCATCATGAAACTGGTGCGGTAAGTTGAATTTTCACTGTAATTTTCGAATTCCTCGTATAATCTTTGTTTACTACAGATGTATCGTAGTGAGATGCAAGTATCTGTGTATTTGAAATACACATATCGAAGATGTCTTTGTGCTGTGCAGTCTAGTCGGGGACGTCATCATACCCACTTTGTCGCCTAAAAAGAATGCAACTTCGTCTCTGTGAAAAATACAGGGTTCACGCTTTGTAGAATGCGTTTATATGTCACATTTAGCGAAAGCTTAGTTTTTACCGGTTCGAATGATTGAAATACTTATAGTAACGCAAAGCGCGAACGATAAACATGTTGTAATTGAAATGCCCACAGGCTTCTGTTTACTTCATACCCCTCCACGCTTGTCCTTGTCGTCAGCGTCGATACTAGCAGCATGCAGTATCATGAAGCCCGCGGTTGTCCCCGATTTGAATCTGCTTATTAAAGGGAGAAATGGGTCCGGGCTTTCTCTAGCTGCAAAATTGTAGCGCTACGGTGAGGCGGTCGGTGATTTTTGGTTTTTGCGACCTCTCTCACCAGTAGCGCTACAATGCCGATGGCCCTGTAGAGGTGAAAATAAGCGCATCGCACTGGGCGAGGCGTGTTGATGTGAAATGCTATATGTTTACTGCATTTGGTCGTACCGATTTATCACTACTGAAGACTAAACACTATATTACACTAACCTTGTCGTTTACGGGGTTTGTAATTTGTTCAATCACGTCGATCGCGTTCCATAAACATTGAGCGTTTCTGGGAGCCGCCATTACCGGAAGTTGGTAATGGCCGGCTCTCAGAAATGTTTTTCGGAACGCGAGCAGGAATCTAACATCCCTCTCAAGATTTTGAGGTATATTTTTGGTAAGCCAAAGCTAAATGATACAACGAATGGGGCTTAAACACATTCAACCCTCTCATAATTTTTTAATAGTACAACAGCTTAAGAAACCTAGTACTGCTTGCCCAAACGGCAAACTCAAAAAACTACTGCTTGAAACTGGCTCTTTTCATATTATTTTATCATTTAGTCTTGGGTACTTTTACCGTGCAAAATGAAAACGGGGCTACATGATGTCATCACAAATAAAACTAGGGAGTGGTCAAATCAACCAGGGTACAGGGTTGATGGAAATATATGGTTGAAACAACTGTGATGAAAGTGGTCAGGTGTCTAAATGACATGATACCTTTCAAAAGAGGGTGAATATTGTCATACGAAATTAATCATGACTACATATTATTACACTGCAGCAATATTCCTCTTCCTCGTACTCTGCAATCATTAGAAGCAAGTTCAGTACGTACTCACTGTCTGGTTGTCTTGGAGTATACCTTGCTTGATAAGGGATTATAGTTCCCAAAAGTAGAGTAGCAATGTGTGTGTTGCGCAGATGCACTTCATGTTTTTACTGTTTTGTTTTTGTGGATACAATAAGTGTCTTATTGTTATACATTTTTTTGAGACCCAAAATGGTTCATGCCATTTTAATTGTAAGCTATGATTGTATGAGTGATTGTATACTCGCTATACCTGATCTGAGCAAGATCATATACATGATGGGAGTAGTCTGTTGACATGTACTTCAGATGACATTAAAGTCACTACATGCAAAACAAATGGAGAACCGGAAAATTGTCAATACCAAATAACACATTTTCCCAACTGCAGAAAATCTGCATCATAGGAGCTGAATTATTAATAGTGATATACGAATTCAAATAATTCCAGTTGTCAGTCAGTGTACATATCTTTAAGTTATCATTTAAAAGTATGTCACATTGTTCAGTTCTGAGGTACTGACTGGCCTCGTCAAATTCAGAATATCATGGCATTTCTTTTTATCATTCATTATGTTCAAATACTGCTTACTCCTCTCAAATTCAAGAATACATACCTTTCTTAGTCTTTTCATTGTCATGTTGTGACATATTTTCAAAAATATTTTCAATATAAAAAAATCAAGAATAATAGATTAAATTTGACTGGCAATAAAATCTTAGATTGACAGATTTTTCAGTTTACAGTGTTGCCAACAAATTTGACTGACACTCGATCCAAAGGCTCTCCAATACACGTGTATAGCTCTTCAATGGTGTAGATTTGTAGTTACACTGTATTTACAGGACCGCTGCAGTGTGTATAAGAATCTGCTATGATGTTGGTTCTCCTTTTGAATCTGAAGTAAATTTTTATAGAATCAAATCTCTGGAGGATGTCCAAAGAGGAAGAGTGCATGTTGCTGCGTACCTAATATGGTTCAAGGGGAGACTCTTGCCTTAATGTTCTCTCGTCTCAAACATGCTTGATTTTATGCACAGGTTTTTGATGAAGCTGAGTCATGAAACGGTGACAATAGAATTGAAGAACGGAACCCTGGTACACGGTACAATTACAGGTCTGTCGTCCAAACAAGTGTCGTCCAAACAAGTGCTACATCAAAAGGAGCTCACAAAATAACAAAAAAAAATATAGATACCGTCCATACGTCCGTCATCCACATGCATATAATGCATCACATATTGGTGATGTGATCCAAGTAAGGTGTCCGTTGTCCAAAAAAATGTGTTATTGTTTACTTAAAAATGCAGGGGCAAGAGATAGATTACCAAAATTGAGCTACTCATTAATTGAACGGAACGTTGTGTTTCACTCTGTAAAATTCTATGTGCAGTCCTCTGCAAATGAAAATCATTTTATTGACTTGACATAATATATGTCTTCCCTATACATGTATCAAATGACACAAGAAGTCCGTTGTAGTACGTCCGTTATGTAGTTTCATGTATCGTAATAGACTCATTGTAATGACTAGTTCAAACAGAAAAACCAGAGTGTTTTGACATAACTTATTGAATAGTGTAAGCAATGTTAAAACAGATAAGAACAGAAACAACACAGTGCATTCGTTTTGTGAGCAACAAAAGAAGCGTATGTATGTTTATAGTAATGCAAAAGTGCAACTGTGTGCTTTATTATCATGCCAGTGAAGTGTTTGGGATAAAACGTGACAGAAACAGCGTCCTAAAAAGTCACAGTTATATATCAATAGTAGCTGCCAATGTTTCATGCATATCACTGCTGTTATGTGAAACTTATCAAACTTTCATGCAGTCAACTGATCTCTGCATGTTCACATGATTAGATCACATTACAATATGACTTGATGTGCCAGGTAAAGTTCTGTGCATGGCAAGACGTCATATGCTGAATAAGTTTCTATGGTAAAATGCTCTCATATGAACAATAAGTGATATCAAGGTGTTTTTGTTCTCTAACTTTTCCAAGTTTTTGCATTGCAGGTGTAGATGTGAGTATGAACACGCATCTGAAGTCAGTCAAGATGACTGTCAAAAACAAAGATCCAGTCCAACTTGACACACTCAGTATCCGAGGAAACAACATACGTTATTTCATATTGCCTGACAGCTTACCACTTGATACGCTGCTGGTTGATGACACACCCAAGGCAAAGGCAAAGAAGAAGGAAGCTTGTAAGTCTGTCAGGAATTCTGTCAGGAATTCACTGTGTGCCTTAATTTTGCCAATATGGAAAGATTACTTGCTCTAAACTTCCATGCAACGCAGAATGCTGGTGCATTTCATATTTTATGGAACGCCGTTAACCCTAATCCTGCCAGATAGTATCACTTCCCCATCTGCCGAGTCAGTAAAAAAGCAGTATTGTGCCAGAACTATACATATTTTCACCTATTTGGCTTATGTAATAGCAGATTTGGTTTGTAAAAAGCGTATTTACAGTATCTAGATTTTTCATGGGCCTTCAAATGTTCAAGTTTTGTTAGAACTATATGGGATCTGTTATGTCACACCAGTTTTAACCATCTTGACTTGACGATGACATCTGAACTTGGCAGGACAAGGGTTAAAGATTACGTTTTGCTCATAACATGATGATATAATTTAATTGTGTTGTGTATCCACTGCTGTTGTGTACGTCCTCTTTCAATTGCTAGTTGCCATTTAGACAAGATTTCATTCAAAGGTGAAACTCTACAACATTTACCTACTTGTACCAGACTGCTTTTCGTCAAGAGTAGGTTACTCTTTCAAGTCCACTGCCATCCTATAAAATCATTCAGGTAGTATTATTTCCTAAACTTCTAAATTGTGTTTTCACAGCTGTTGGTCGTGGCAGAGCCAGGGGCCGAGGCAGAGGGCGTGGACGTGGCAGAGGACGAGGACGTGGAAGATAAATCTACATACCATTCTGAGATGTTTATCGTACTCATTATTTGTCATGTTTCTAAAAGAGTGTTTCATGGTTATACCATTTCTGTTTTGTCACCACTCTATTTGACTAGCGCAAGTAGATATGACAATTCAAGCAATTTTATGGCTAGCAAACAAACCATCCTATTTTATTTTGATTATTCACTTTTGTATCTTTGGACTTGTATTTTATAAACAGTCTCCTGGAGTGACTTCAGTAATATATTATTTGGAACTCTAGAGGTTGGAGTACCATAAAGTCAGTCTGCAGTTCAATACACTGTATTTCAAGATAAGACTTTTGGCAGTATTTGAATTTTTGGTCATTCATAGAAGTGCCATATTGAGGTTGTGTGTAAGTTGTTGCCTAACTGCTGACTTTGAAAGACACATGCCAGTAATTCAGACTTTCCTCAAATGGATTCTTTCTATCTTTAGAAGCCTACTTGTATCATGCGTAAAAACCTCACAGAAACAAAATTCAAGGGTTAAAAGTTCAAGATTGTCCATGAGAGTTTGACTTTGTCAAATGTTCATTTTAATGTAGAAATTAGTCATGAGCCATTCTGCTTTACTGTGGAAAAATAGTGCAGAAAAAATATCTTGTCGGAGTAAGTCTGATAAGATTCACAAAATTACTATCATTCTTTGAACTGATTAAACTTCATTTGGGTACTATTTTTATGAAGTTGCTCATCTGACTTATTGATCAACAGTGTTTTGAAGGATGGAACCAATCCTGATTTGCACGTACTGATGTTACAACTAGACACTTGAATCATTTCAGTCACTGCCCATTGTATAATACCACTTTCAACATTTTACAATAAAATATGAATAATTTCATACAGTGCCAGTGCTCTTATTGATTTGTGTGCAGTATGAGTTCTGTGAATATAAAACCCAGTATCTGTATTCCAGTGTGGCTTGTGAGAGTTTTGAACTTCAGCCAATTTTACGAATTCCTTGAAATATCCATGCATTTATAGCCCACAACCTAATGTTTGTAATATTCTTACATCAAAGGGCTTTCTAGACACTACATCAATTTAACTTCGAAGGGCGCACTGTCAAAACAGTCTATAAAGCCAAGAATATCTGTCCAGGTACAGATCCAGGTTTGGTTTACGGTTGTCTTGGATCTTGATCACATATTTTGGCCTTCATCCACAAAGACCAACATATGTAGTCTAGATCCTAGACAAGGTTTATGAATACTTTTAGCCAGACGCCAATACAGTTAAATTGTGTGGTTTGGGATTAAAAGCTCATATTTTACAATCACACTGTTCTGATGCCTTTGATTTCTAGAACCAGTTTCCTTTCATCTGTAATATTGGCAGACAGTCTCAGCTGTGGAATGCTTTTATGGTCCGCATGTTACTGTTTTTGACTAATACCCAACATGCATACCTTAGTTAATATTGCAAAGGTATGTACACCAAGTAACCCAGGACCTGTAAATTAAACTTGTCACAGACTTTAGGAGTAAGTAAACTGAAAATGCATTCAGAAAGGGTAGATTGACACAGAATCATCTATGCATTGAAGATTATCAAGACTCTGTACAATCCTTGAACATCTCCAAGATGTCTTCTCATGAGGCATAGTTCATCCAAGATTATCAAACAGATTGTAGTACCTATGCCATCAAACTCAAACTGGATAAATACTTGAAGTCCCTGACCAGCCAAAGTTCCGTAGATATCTAAGTCTTGCTCTGAGTTACCCTCGACTTGGTTACAGACATGGTTAACTTATAAAGTAGCCTACCACTATGGGGTGAGTCAACAACTTGGCGTGAGGCTCTGGTTACACAGCTTTTGACCTCTCACCTATAGGTCAAACATGAAATGTCTGACACAACCTATTTTGTTCTTGTGATCCAGAAACCTGCTAAGCTCTACACTCAAACTGTGACCAAATTTCTTCTGTTTGGATATTCCTCATACAACGCCAGAAAAACTGCTTTTCATTCCAATTTGATCATCAAGGCTTTATTGCCATAAAATAAACAAATACTGCTTCCATATACAGTGTTCTGCATTATAAACTTGCGTTTTTCCTTTGATTAAAGCATTCGGAAGCAAAGACGGAATGCCTAAAACTGATTGAAAGACAAATATACTATACTATGAAAACAATGAGAGAAGGAAAACTTGGCAGGACTTGCAAACACTACAATTCAACTCTAATCCTAGGGGGTGTATTTGTATTTCTTCATCATGGAAGGTTTCCTCAGACAACCAGTGATCATGATTATGTGACCCACTGCTCATTACGTGAAAGAAGTCTTTTAATAGAAGTGATGTGGTAAATGAGCTTGTCAAATATTGAAACAGCAGTGTGTTCCAACAACCAGGAGTAAAAACTCTCACACCCACCAAAGACAATGTCTGCATCTTCATATACTTAGTAAGATGCTCAGAAAGGCAATTCATCAAAGATCACTCTAAAATGTTGAATTTTAGCTTCCTAGTAATGCAAATAGTCAACAAACCAGCCTTCAGCATTAGATGTAAACATAATGAGATTTCTCATCCCATTTATTGCCAAGTCTGATGACTCACTGATGGCGAAGAATCATTGGCCTAAAATCATGCACTATTGTATAAAACATGAAACTCTAATGAGTGTGACTACTAGATACGGACGTTGTGAATCACAACTTATGAGTCTGAGTACGAGAAAGTAAACACCAGGCAATGCAATACTGTATTACAGAAGGCAATTTATTAACTAAAATTTGAAAGTAATTGGCCACAACTAAATTTTCAACAATCTAGAATAAATACTGTTTAGGTACCAGCTAATTTTGAAACCAGTCAGGTATGTGAGATGAATTGCTCTACAACAAAGTGGATTATTCTGTCAAAGAATGGCAGCTGCCACCATAAAGCAATAAATACACATGTACAACCTAATAGTCTTCTTGTATTGTATGATACAAGATATTTTTATGAAAATTTTGATTACATGGCATTCTAGAGGTCTGCTGTCATTTGCCCCAAATGTCCTGATATAATTAATTCACCAAGCTTATCATTGTCTTAAAACTCTGTAAAATTCCATGAAGGTTTTTTCCGTCTCACAAAGTCTGGGTTATATTGTGAATTGTATCTTCTTTGTCTATCATCAACAATGGCTTCTGTGCCACCACTGGTACCTTCATCACTCTGTCCAGATAATAGTCTATTGGTTTTAGCTCTCTCTGCAGCTTCCCTTCTGACTCTTTCAGCTCTCAGCTCTTCTATTGATGGCTTTCTACTCTTTTTGTCTTTGTCCTTGTGATGTTTCTTGTGCTTGTGTTTCTGTATCAAGTCAAAGACCATATAGATTTAGTTGTGTGGAATTATGTAGGATCAGGATTTTGGCAAGGGAAGTCCAAGTTTATATCTCGGAGGAGATTACATGGCTTGTGTTTAAAATGGCATCAAAAATTTGATAATAATATAAGTTTGTCCAATCAAATAGGGGTACCATGTAAAGTATACAACCCTAATTCCCAACCGGGTTTGCTGAACAGCGCCCTCAACGTTCAAATAACTCTAAAAGTAGGCCGTGGCCATCTGTTTTGCTAGACTTCCAAAACATCTATGTGACCCATATGTCTAACACAAAAGTATTGTGAAATACAGCTCTCGTAACATTAGTCACAAATATATTAAAAGCTGCAATTTAAAGCATACCTCTTTTTCTTTTGCTGTCCCTGACTCTGGACGAGATTTGTGCTTATGTTTGTGTTTGTGTTTTGATTTTTTTTTCATATACTTTTCCATTTCTACCATTGGGTCCATCATCCGTTTCTTCTTGACATCAACAGCTCTGGAAAAAAATAATTGTTATCTGCTGTCATGGAAATGTCTGCAAATTATCAACTGCTTTCATCGTTGCTACCCATCTAATATTTAGATAAGGTGTGAAAAATATCATCTATAAAGCAACGTTGATACACCTTGTATATTATATTTATATACGTCAATAGTTACCAAAATCTGCTAAAGTTCTTATTCTGAACAATTGTATGCCACATTTTGTTAATTTGAAGATTAACACTTTGATATATGAAAATGTCGGATGACAAAGATAGGGAGAGTAGTCACATACTTGTCATTGTCTTCTTCTTCTTCTTTTTTCTTTTGTTTCTTTGGAATTGTAGAATACCATGGGCTTGTCTCTGCAAGATAAATGCACCATTACATAAATTAGTCATCATGTTGACTTCATTTAAAGATATTATAGTCAAGTGTTCCTCGATCTTCAAATTTCCTGGTAGTGTACATGTAAAAATATCAAGTTGCAACTGTTATATAACCCTCACTGGCACCAGGCATGTAATGCAGTCTTCTCAGGTCCAGTACAGTTTTTGTTTAATTCAGCAAAAGTCAAGCATATGGTAATGTATATGTACAAAAGATTTTACACAAACAGAGTAGACTGCATGACCATCGAACAGTCTTATTAGTGGTCAAGGGACTACCAAATACATTATCAAATTGCTCACGCCTGTGTCCCTTTTAGGGCTGGTATTTCATACATATTCTGGCTAATCATATAAGCATCAAATGATATTATAAACATATATTATATTGAAACTCAAGTGATGTCAGAAACAATGAGATATTTACTTCTTCTACTCATTTTTATTTTTTATCTTGTTTTCCAGGAAATAAGATTTTATAAAGTATTAGTCACAGTCAAGTGGTTGTCTTGCCTTAACATACAAGTTTTACTTCAAAGGCCAGGAACTTTATCCCTGGGATCAAGTTTGTTCTAGTCTGTAAGAGAATTATGGAGTGTCATAGCCTTTTGTTTTCCATTGTAATCTAGTATCATTCAATGCCTTTTGGTACTTGTGATGTCATACAACCGCTCATCAGAAATGAAAAGATTGTAGAGAGTTTTAGAAGTCATATTCAGTAAAAACATCTTGTCCTGCACTGGGAGAGTTTCCCCCAGCATATACATGTACACTATCTGGACATTTCTTGCTTATCAGTTGGAGCTGGGATAAGAGAAAGTGTTTGGTGGCCTAATGTCCAGGGGTGACTCTCCTAGAACTCCTTTTAGCTTTTCCTAATCCTCACTACAGCATAAGAATGGTTCCCCCTGGACATTTGCCACCCACCAGTTGGGGATAGGAATAAGGGTAGAGATAGGGAAGTGTCTGATGTCTAGTGAAAAATTTCTTAGAATCGTTGACCTTACTTTGAGTTTCTACAGCACTTTCACCAAGGTAGGTCAGCAATCCTATCTTCTTTTCATATTTTTCCTTCTCTAATCTTTTCTCTTCTTCATGTTCTTTGTTTACACCCCATGTTTTCTTCTGTTTGGAGGAGAAAAATTAAAGTATTTAGAATGGTGTTGCACAGTATAGTTGATGTCACATGAAGGAACATGGTCAACAAACAAAAGAGATAATAGACAAGACACTTACTCCAGCTTCTATTTCTGAAAAGAAATTCACATTTCCTTTTTGACCCTCTTCTACAGTTGCTATGGTACCCCCTGTTTCATCTTCATGATGACGCTTTCTTGCTCTTTCTCGGAGGAGAGCAGTCCTTGACTCTTGTTCCTAAATCAGCAAAAAAGTAAATAAATAGAATGAGCTAATTGACATGGTGTATACAAAGCTTGCTTTGGGACCTATTTGCCTGTACAAACAGCTACTTATAACATGGCATCCTAAATTTGGCTGAACAAGCGAAACATTTTGTTTATCATCCTTTCACATCTCAATCTATAATTGTTTTCACTTGCCAGAAGTGGTACATGTATATCGTGTTGATGGGACCATCCAGAACACTACACTTTTACAGCTATCAAAAGTCTTTGAAAATTGTGATAATAAATAATAATAACAAGGCAGTATTGCTGAAGGCAATGAGTACTTGGGCCGTGATAGAGTAATTTTGAGGACAATATATACTACTATTCAAATATGGTCTTGAATTTCCTCCTGTCAATGAGGCATTTCATTAACTGGTTATTAAACGAAGCAATGGCATGACAACGGCAAAATATGTCTAGCACCTTTTGTGGAGTTTGAGGCAGGGGTTCTTTATTTATAGCGGGAATTGCTTAAACTCCTTAAATATTCAAATTACAGCAAATTTCTTTTGTTCTCGATGGTAGATGTCTAATATTTAGATGGGCATATTTAGATTTCTACCCTATAGTTATCCCTATATACCAAAAATCGGACATCCAGCTCTATTGGCTTGCTCAGAATTAGATATGCGCACAATTAATGAGGTACAATATGTGGTGTCATAAGGTGTCCCATCATACCATTTATGAAGGGTGTAGCACTTGTGGTTACTGAGTTGTGGACAAATATATATATTTGAGGTCAAAGGTCATCGAGGTCACGTGACATTTTGTCAAAATAATTGTATTGCTAAGTTATTCCTATATACCAAAAATCAGACCTCTAGCTCTATTGGCGCGCTCAAAATTATATATGCGCATAATTAATGAGGTACAATATATGGTGTCATAAGGTGTCTTATCATACCAAATATGAAGGATGTAGCACTTGTGGTTACTGAGTTGTGGACAAATATATATATTTGAGGTTAAAGGTCATTGAGGTCACGTCACATTTTGTCATAATAATTGTATTGCTAAGTTATTCCTATATACCAAAAATCAGACCTCTAGCTCTATTGGCTCCCTCAAAATAAGATATGCACATAATTAATGAGGTACAATATATGGTGTCATAAGGTGTCCTATCATACCAAATATGAAGGGTGTAGCACTTGTGGTTACTGAGTTGTGGACAAATATGTATATTTGAGGTCAAAGGTCATTGAGGTCACGTGAAGTTTTGTCAAACAAATTATATTGTTAACTTATCCCTATATACCAGAAATCAGACCTCTTGCTCTATTGGCTCGCTCATAATTAGATATGCACATAATTAATGGGGTACAATATGTGGCGTCATAAGGTGTCCCATCATACCAAATATGAAAGGTTTAGCACTTGTGGTTACTGAGTTATGGACAATAATGTATATTTGAGGTCAAAGGTCACCAAGGTCACATGATATTTTGTCAAAATGTCTGAGATATCTGCGTGAACTGATGGACTCACTGATGGACTCACGGACGGATATGAGCCAATCTATAAGCCCCCCTGGACTTTATCCGTGGGGACAAAAAAACTGTGTCACTGCATCCTTTAGGCAATATGAATACGATGAGAAACTAAATTTTTATTTTTCTTGGCATCATGCGAGTCTATGGAGAACTGCCTTATACATGGGAGTCTATGGAGGTGTAAACTAAAAAGTCCTCTAACACGGCCAAATTTGATAGCATTGTGAAACAAATCGACGTGCATCTGTATGGGGTTGGGTACTAGGCGTGAACGGACGGACGGACGCACAGACATGACCAAACCTATAAGTCCCCTTGGACTTCGTCCATGGTGATTAAAAACAACGCAACAGTTATTACAGCTACACCGGCGGTAGGTTCATATCCAGAGCGGCCCCGTACGGTCTGCCGCCGTCGCTTGAAAACAATCTCATGCACCCTGGCCATATGGGCAGCTGGCCGGATGCATGACTTCCCGGAGAAGGCGAGCTGTCACGTTCAAGCTCAGGATTATTTGTCGATCAAATTTCAGTAAATTTACCTTACCTAGATGAAATTTTGTCTATAGGCTGAAATTTCGCCGAAGTTTGACAAAATTACATCGATTTTTCAGGTTTATATGCGACATTTTTGAGTTTTGAGTGCAGACAGAAATAAGTTTTGAGGCAACATGGCTGCGACCCCATGTTGACCCCTAGCCCTGCGTACGATGCTATGTGCTACAGCTAACACACAGCATCGTACGCAGGGCCAGCGAGAGAGTTGCCGACATCGACGGTTATTTACGAGAAGTGAATAAAAGACTGTCATTTTTGGAAGCGATCGAGTAGCTGAGGTAGGCTGGGATACGACTTGGGCCCAAGAACGCTGAATTTCGGCAGTAATTTGGCTTTTTACGTCAAGTCCCAAAATGGATTTGAAGTCACCGACCCAACGTACGGGTCTTTGCAGGGCTGTGGTGAGCGGGGCGGTTAGCTGTAGCGGAACACCAGCATCGTACGCAGGGCTAGTTGACCCCCAGTGAAAATGTGTTCGCGATCAAATCTTCCTATATTTTTTTCAGAATTTTCAACAAAATCATTGCTTCTTACATCTTTTGTAACATATAAAATACTAAAATAAAACTGCGATGTGCCATGTCTCCAGATTTCTAAAATATCGTTCGTTGACCGTTCGACGCAAACTTGTGACGCAGTTGAAATTCAATACTGACCGCCAAATAATCTTAATGAGACGAGATCAGTCTAGACATCCTCCAAATTATCCAACCATTCGCATTGGAGTTCAGCTCGCTTCGAGTATCATAACATTCTTCGGCCTCCTTTCAGATCGACCCTAATATCTCCCATTTAGGAAATAAATACACAAGCTACCTCGACAAAACTTCATGCACCATCCAAGACCAAACGCACTACAAATCTGTCTTGACGTCATCATCTCCTTACATGGTAATCGGCATACCGTATTTTTTAGCAAAGGGGACACAGAATACGTCGGAGTATTCAGTTTCAAAACGTATTACATTGTGTGATGTTGTCAAAAAAAATCATGTTACTGCAGTGGTATAAATTACAAAACACAAAAGTTCAAATCAGTTTATTTTGGACTGGCTTTACCAAACATTTCATATTGTTTCTTATGCCAGATTTGACCCAAGCTTACTGGCGACCCCTTTTCATGCAAATTTTGTGTCAAATGATGTGTTCCCCTGGAAAAACAAACGTACGATTTCTAAATGAAGGAGGCGAAATTTGCCCTCAAGACTCGAAACCACCCCTTTGGGGTGTACCTAGCTATTTTTAACGAGCTTCTCGAATCTGCAGCTCTATTTCGAAATGATGGTCTGGTTTTCTCAGCTCAAGGATAAGTGTTCTGCATCACTGTGGGCATTACTATTCTCAACCGGGGGTACAGTTTCCAGTCGTAATGTTTTTCATTGTGTCCGGGATATAAAACCTTTCCTTTTCAAACTTTCTCTTTGATTAACACTAATCCACATCTTGTCAGTGATTAAACATGTTTCAAGTTTAAATGTTAAATTCTGGTCTCGAGCCCTCCTGTTCGACCAAACCGAAATTACCCCTCCCACTTTGCTCGTCCAGTGGGTGTAGCAAGGGTCGTGCCATCGCCTAGGAAACGGAGGGTGCATTAATTGTTGCATTTCGATGCACATTTTGATTATATTCAGAAGATTTTGTGGCAAAAACTCAGATAGAGAAGCATTTATATTCACATCTCACTTATTCAAGACTGGCTGAGAGCAGCACTTCCATTCAGTTAACATCATTACGCCATTTATTATGCCAAGAAAGATGAAGCCAATACATTTTGCCCTCCCTGGTCTCAGCCAGAAATGGTTATACCTTACAGTTTTTTCCCACGGAATGAAAACAAATGTACTTGGGCTGAGGCCCAAGTACAATAATAATATAATAATAATAATAATAATCCAACTAATAGTTCAATATTGATGGATTAAAACATTTATTTGTAACCTATCCATTTGTTTGTGTCTTTCTGTCCTGACTTATAGTATTAGAAATCACAGTCACCTGCGGTCTATTCTGCTCTGCATCTATATATATGCGCCCCATAGACGTGTGTACATATGCCTGAGAAGAAGAAAGTCAGGAAACCAAATTGCTACCGGGTATTTCGTATTGGGACTATGCCACCATGTCATCTTTGACGTTCGATTTTACTGTGAACATTAGCAAGTTCATCTATCATGTAACAATTGCTCATTCCCTATCGTCCTCAAAATTCATACCTGATACTTAATCTGCTTCAAAAACACTTGTTTCATGTGATTTTTGGCCGAATTCGACGGTTACATCGCCAGAACAGAAGCGTGAGCAACATTCCAGTCATCACAGTGAATATTGGGCACCTCCACTTTACTGACATCAGTGCCGCGTACCCATGAGGGTGACTGGAATATTGCTCACGCTTAATGTTTTGGCAAGGTGTCTTCCGAAACTGGCCGAAAATCACACGCAAATTCATACCTGATACTTCGTGTACTTACAAAATGCTCATTTTGTGTGATTTTTGGCTGAGTTCAACAGACACATTGCCAAAACTTAAGCATCAGTAACATTACAGTCACCCTGCATGGGTAGGCGGTGCGCCTAAAGTAGAGGTGCCCAAGAGGTAGGTGACCGGAATGTTGCTCACGCCTCTGTTTTGGCGATGTCACCGTCGAATTCGGCTGGAAATCACACGAAATCAACGTTTTTGAAGCAGATTAAGTATCAGGTATGAATTTTGAGGACGATAGGGAACGATCAATGGTTACATGATAAATGAACTTGGTAGTTTTCACAGTAAAATCGAACGTCGAAGATGACATGGTGGCATAGTCCCTATACGAAATAGCCATTTGGTTTCCTGACTTTCTTGCTCTCAGGCATATGTACACACGTCTATGGGCCACATAGGCCCAGAGTTGAATACCGTAGATCACAAATGACTGTGTTAGTAATGGTACACTCACGGCGAGAGCTATTCGGCGTTGTCGTTCTTTTTCTTCGGCAGCTGCTTGTTCCTCGTCACGTCTAACCCTCTCGATGTTGTCTTTAGTCAGAACATGCCATCTATGTACATAAAATAGCAAAAACATAATGGAATCTCGTTTTGACGCTAAAGTTTGGTACTTCCATGGAGGTCCTCCATGTTCAACTGTAGACGTAGCTGCAGTACAGTAGCTCAAGGTTTTGCCTGGGTATTTGGGTCGGACGGCAAAACCAGATTTGCCGTCCGACCCAAATACCAGGCAAAACCTCGAGCTACTGTACTAGTGTACTGCAGCTACTGTAGACGGTAAGCGTCTGCTTCTCTGTCTGTGGTCAAACTAGTTACAAACGCAACAAACAGCAAACTTAGTACTATCAGCATGATCAGTAGAACCACAGTCCCTCCTTCACGTTGTGGGGAGCTGTGGTCGACCACATAGTACTGTCTCCCATGCATGCATAGAGGTAGGAAGGGACCTCAGATGTCAAACCACGGTGACAGTGGTCGAACTTTGAAACGTAGGCCATTATCGAACATTTCGACAAAAATACGTAAAATAATAACTCCATACCTTTTCTTTGGTAAGATATTCATATTGCAAGCCTGCTCAACGGCATTGAGATGCCTTCCTTATGACCCTTCGCCTTCGGTGATCAGAGTTTAAAAACAAGACGTGCAGTCAACGAAGGGTCGGACTCTGAAGAATCGTAATCAGGAGGATCTAGGTTCTGAGGTCAAAGTTGAGGAAACCCCTTTCTCCCACAATGCACATAGACGTATCTTTGACTTCATAATGGGGGAAGGGGCAAATGACTTTCGTACGGTATGGCAACACAGATGATATAAAAATATATCGTTCGTACATTTTACGCCCGAAAATTTATCCACTACTACTAAAAATGATTAAACTTACTTTTTGTTGATATCTCCTGAATAAAGGCTTTTAAATAGTCCATATTAGAATTGACACCCCTTGACGACTAAATAGTATATGCCAAATTTTCTCCCATATCCGGTTCTTGAAGGCCATTTACAAAGTCTGACAACGTTCGAAAAATGGCGCTCACCATAACAGAAGACTGGGTGCGAGAGAGAGTCCAGCTGAAACACGATAATCTTTGTAAGTAACAATGCCATTGCTACTAGTTTTGAAATATTCAAGGAATGGCGGATTTCGCCATGTATTTGCTGCCATTTTCGTCATGTATTTGCTGACCAGGCAAATGATGAGTGACACGTCAAATCGTGTTTCACTGTGGGAGTACCCGAGCGCGAGCGGCCTTTCCAATGCGTGTCTCCCATTGACGCTTGTCTACTCTGGCGTTGAGGTGACTACCTTCATCCTGACCTTGCAACAGGAAATAAAATAATATGATATCGAATAAATGCTGTAAGGGAAAATCGATGATTTGGCTCTGAACCGCCGGTGATAATCTTTTATAGTTTTGAATACATTTAAAGTGCTTCTGATGCACATAAAAAATATGCAGTTATTTTCATACTGGTGTTTCTGAAACTTTCCTTGAAATTTAATGCCATATACTTTGTTATGGGTCGAATTTTTGAAAATAGATTTCGATACAAAGCAGACCAACTTATTTTTCCTTTTTCACCAGTTTGTCAGATTTAATGTAATTAACGCTTACTTTGGTTTGAATAAACTTTCAAAGGAGAAAAATGTAAACAAAAAATAAGCTTGAGCAAACATTAAAATAACGGCCAGTTTATATCTACCTACTGCCTAGGCAGTGTGGATATCGTATTTCAAAACCATCTTCTATCATGCGAATTTTGGAAATCTGACTAGTTATCTTGTATCCAAAAGGAATTTGAAAATTTCTTCATTGAATTTACCTGACTATTGTTGATATGCATGGAGTGTGGCTACAACAAGGCATTTACCTGGTTCTGCAGTCATGTTAGTACATGTCACTAACTGACAATGAATGTAAGTACTACAATGCAAATACACTTTGGCCTTGCGGGTACCAGAAAGCAAGTCTATGGATCAACTTGCAAAACTTTAAATCATTTTAAATTTTTACACTTTATGATCAAAGATATCATGGTAAGATACTGGCGTGACACTTAGACTTTATGAACTTTTTGTAAATGTTGAGAAGAAACTTTGATTTTGGAGCTAAGTTGCTATTTGTGACAGTTGAATTTATGTAATTTTGTCCACGTTTTATGAAGCTTGTTTGTGTTAATCTCCTGTTGATTTACGTTCGTTGTATGGTTGTCAGAACATTACACTCTGCTCATAGACAAGTCATGTATTGAATTGATCTACATGTACTTGTGTTTAATGTAGTAATTGTTCATATTATTTACAAGTCATACAAGAACACTTCACCTAACATGTAGGTTGCACAAAATCAACACATTTTGTGTTTGTCTAGGTACTTCTCATTCAACTTATGTCTGGTATCTACAAGAATTGCCTTGGCACTTCTGTTCATCCTTCTATTATTATTGAAGAAACTGACCAACAAGTAATTATTCTGTCTCTGCTATCAGGACTATGTTTGCGTGGTAAAAATAGTTGAAAATAAATATGACATACTGAAAGTCTTTTAAGATATTAAGCAATGGTTTGTGAACATGTCAAGATAAATTTCTTACATTTATAAGTCCTTATCAAGTACTGCCCATAATTGATCATTGAAATTCTTTAAAATAGGGTTGCAAAACAACTTACACTCTGATTCACATTTTGATAGAAGCTGTTAACCCTTTTCCTGCCAAGTTCATATTTCACCATTAGGTTAAGTTGGTTAAAACTAGTAAAGCAAAACATGTCCCATATGGTGCAATTTAACAAAGATTTGAAGATTTGAAGGTCCCTGAAGATGGAGATACTGTAACTATGATTTTTTCAGACTAAAGATGCTATAACATACCAAGCCAAGTGGGTGAAAATACTTATGATTTTGGTTCAATACCGCGTTTTACTAACTTGGCAGATGGGGAAGTGATACTATCTGGCAGGAAAAGGGTTTTAATGATGATTGTGATTCAGCAGTATTTTTTCTTAAATTATTAGGGGCAATACCAGGAGGAAACATGTATAGCTTTTTTTGTCACCCTCAGTAAATTCCCTCCTGTTGCATAATTTTATGTTTCCAATATGCCACCAAGTCCTGCCCTGATCAGGGGTATTGCATACAAAAGATATCAGTTGTTTGGAAATCAGCCAGGATGTTGAAGGAAAACAGATGTTGCCACTGTTGGTGTAAACATGCCAGTCAGTGTTATATGAATGTATCATTATTGACAAGAAGAGAATATTTGCTTCCTTGTTTCATAGGTATACAAAAAATGGACCATAAAAATTATTTAACAATAATTTCACTGTTTATAAAATAGACTGTGTCAGCGTTTGTTTGATCAAATGCCAATAACGTATCCCAATGGATTTCAGTGGTGGTAATAAACTCCTTGCACCAGTGTTGTTACAAAGGAGGATTGTTTCTGTATAGACTTCATCAATTCTTATTCTCAAGAGATTAAATGCTGTCGCAGTAGTCATGGTGTTTGTGGAATAGACATTGTTTGGCCTATGGTCATTCCACAAATCACTGTGGCTTGGGTTAATAAATTACAGCAAATTTACAACACATTATAACGTAACAGTAATATAATGTTTTACACACTGTACTGGACATAAGTAACACAAGTTGCAAGAGAGTCAACAATTTTTGTCTTGCCCAGCATGATTTAATAATCAGCTCAGTTTTCTTATGAAATTTTAATCTTTTGTCTCTCATGTTGTGCCAAATGCAATTGCATTTGCAAAGGCTGTACACTCTACAATGAATTTGGTGCTAAAAAATCAAAGTTTAATGAGTTCTTTAGGAAGGATATATACCTTTAGGTATATCTGTGATCTTTGCAAAGTATTGATTCTTTTACAGTTGGGTTGTAGATGTCAGACAAAACAAGTCAATTGATTTGGCTCTGTGCTTTCAGCAGAGATCTATTGTAGTGACACAATAACAAACAGGTCAATACTGGTCATACCTATCAATGTGCTAGACAGCCAGCATTCTTTCATACGAGCACTAAGAGAACTCTATCTGCACTGTGCAGTTTCTGAAATCATCAAATTAGCTAACAGCCATGTTGTGATCATGATCCCTAGCCCTACCACTCACTTGGTGGTGAATCACTCCACAGCAACCAAGTGAGTAGATCACGATCAGAATTCCTTCCTAATTCTATGAGGCATTCATATTTGAAACATGGAAGGACTTCAGTTATGTTCAGAAATCAGAAATGTTCAATAAACCAATAAAGCTTTACTGCAGGCAAATGTACAGAAGATTTGGGTACAAGGGATGACACATAGAACAAGCCTCCGAGTGAGTGCTACATGAGGAGAATCATTCGCCTGCAGAGGGGTTTATTGCTTTATATGACATCAACATACATAGTTTTGGCATTTTACTCCATAATTTGAGGATGAGAAAAGGAAAAAAACTGAATATGAAATTGCGAAAGTGTGAAAGTGGTGCATCAAATCCATACTTTGTCATAACAGTGTAAGCGAAACTGACAACAAAATATGACAACTCTGGTATTAAATGTTCCATGATGGCAGTTCTGAGAACGCAATTTCAAAAGCTTGCGCTGCTTTCAAATAAACTCTTGTGTTAAATCCTTTAATTTTTTCCTGACCCCAAATTTTCCCTATTATCTGAATACCCTTTGTTTCAACATCAACCTCCTATGCCAGTATAGGGGCTTGTTTTGGCATTTGTACATTACTATTCTACTACACATCTCCTCTAATCAGAAAGATACATTATCATACTTGGCACACTACATACAATATTATATAATGAGACTTTGATATCCATAATATACAGTAATATCTAGGAAAATCTTATGCAGACAAAACATGACTCATACAGTGAAATTATTAATATCTTTCATGATTATACACCTACTGCCGTAACCTATGGGAGTTGACCGTCCCAATAACTTTCCGTATTTTGTATAGTACGCCGAGTCCCGAATACGGAGACGTGTGACGCGCAAATTTTCAGGGTTTGTAGCAATTTTATTTCAACAATCGCGTGCGTTCCACTCATATCGCGCGTGCTGCATCCCTCAAAATTTACCATAGAATTAGTTTATACGGACGATTAATGGAGGGAGGTGTATAATAATAGGGTTATACACAAAATACGGCCCTGTATGGACTCGGGGTCAGTGAGTGACGTATTGGACTTGCCTTCGGGTCGTCCATACAGGGCCGTATTTTGTGAATAACCCTATATGATTATTCAGTAGTTACTCCTAGTCCTTTCACCTCCAAGGTTTTTGTCCAGTCCAATTGTTTTCCATGGCAGAGTTAGATCTCAGTAGATGGAAATACAAATCAAATAAGCTATGTAAAATTTATATTGCCATACGGCATGTGTTCAACAGCTGTCAGAACACATTTGCCTGAACACACTTGGTATTGCTAATGTCAGTTATTTGAGTAGGAAATAAATTTCAGATTCATATGTGTATATTCTCTCAAGTCACAAAGTCCATGACTTTTCTGAAAGTATACAGATGCAATTCAAAACATTGATGATTCTTGTGGGCAATCCAGAATTAATACACCAGTTTGTGCCAGTACGCTGTCTCTATAGCCAAGAATTTGAATATTGTCATCATTATAAATGGAATGTCTTTCTCCTCACATTACAAAATATTAACTGACTAATGTTCAGTAATAAAATGTAAAATGATATTTGCCAAGGGTCATGCATTAGTTTCCTCTGAGACAAAGTAACATCAGGGTTACTCGAGGCGGAGACTCCGCAACTTGATCTACCCTGTAAACAAACTTACTTTCAAAGATTTTCTTAAGTTTTCACAAAGCACGTTAATGGTTTGCCCATTTACTACCATT
Source organism: Ptychodera flava (assembly GCF_041260155.1). Lineage (NCBI taxonomy): Eukaryota > Metazoa > Hemichordata > Enteropneusta > Ptychoderidae > Ptychodera > Ptychodera flava. The sequence goes on from NC_091940.1 coordinate 37,328,002, forward strand.
GTAAACTTCACATATTACCATATAGTTTTTAGTATTTGTTTGTCTCTTTTAAAATATGTAAATCGCACTGAGACGTATGTGTAGTGCGTGTAAGAAATAAATATTACCACAAAGAACAAGATTAATAAAACTTTGCAGGAAATCAAACCATGCATTCAACCATTTTTGATTTGCAAATATTGAAAGCAACCCAAGGCTTGCTGAGTTAAAAACCAGTTAATGAGTTATTTCAGATTCATGCATATTTTGTGATAAAGGAGTTCATTGCACAATTATACTTGTCAATAAAGGGAGTGTATGTCTCAACAATCTTTAGTTTTACAGTTGTGCTGAATATGCAAATTCTATAAAACCTTTCCCTGATTTGAAAATAGTGTTGAATAGGAAAGTCCATGATAAAATATTACCCATACCCTGTAATTTGCCGTTGTTTCTCTCCCTTGGTAAATGTCAGTAGCAGCTCTGGATGTGAGTAAATCTCATGATCTTAGATTTCAGAAACTGATTTTTCCACAAGCAAGTTCCATTTTTGGGTTGTCCTGTGGCCCAGTTAAAGAGCCAATAGCTGTAACTTTTGATGATTTTATACTGCGTTTGTTTTTAGTGTGCAGCACAGTCTCTTGTTCCCCAAAGCATGTTGAGATATAGTTTCAATACTGTAGTCAAGGGCTATGTAATGGTTGTTATCCTGGGCCATTGCACAGTCCCTGGGCTACATTATTACAACATGTTGAGATAACACAGTATTCAGCTTGTCAACTCAGCCTGTACATATGTACACTGCATTATTGCCAGCGTGTGAATTCTGGTCCAAACTAGAATTCAAATGTAAACAACAGTGCATTCTACATATGTAGACACTGTGTTGGCAAGCTGAAAAGTGAGCGTTTTAGCATGCTTTGGGGATGAGAACATAAACTTGCAATGACATAAAAAACAGAAATAGTGCAAAAATGATCCAAAGTTACAGCTGCTGGCCCCTTAACACCTGTAAATGTGCAATATGTAAACAGCAATACCCAACTGCTGTATGCTGGAGTACTATCAAATGTACCGCGATGCGTATCCTTTGGACCACGGTAAAATTGGAAGGCCACTTGGCTGTGCTTGGTGTAATGCAAAGCTTTGCTGTCTGCACAGTTCTATTCCTCACCATTCACTGGATGTATCTTCATTTTACAGGTGATGTGAGGTCACTTACATTGCCAGGAACATACCACGAAAAGATTGGAAATCTTGGAAATTCATTGAGGAATTTTCAACGACTGAAACATCTGGATTTATCAAGGAATGGACTTGTTAGTTTAGAAGGATTGGAACAGCTCAAACTACTGGAAAAACTCAATCTGTATCCTTGGTAACAGTTGCCATAACATTTTCACATTTGATTGGTATTGAAATACCAATTCTCAGAAACTTTTTAAATCACTCTTTCTGTAATTTTACTAATAGTTCAAGCGAACTTTTATTTATTGGTATTTTGTGTTGAAATTTTAGATTATCACTAAGAAGAAGATATTATAAATAAATAAGTTTCATCGTGGTTGCTCATCTAGAAATATCTGTAAGAAGGACAGGTTGCATGAGCTGTGATGGTTTCTGTAAAACTTCCCAAATATGATTCAGTCAATTTAAATGATTGCTTGGAATTACTTTCAAGTCATTCTGTCCGTTTGTGTGCTTGATTCTTTGTTCTGAATGATTCTGCTGTAAAATGCTGCGTAAATTGATGTACTATCAAAAATTCAAAGGCATCAACCAAGACACTTGTGAACAAATCATTTGATGAGATATATGTTATTTTCTCAATAATTATTGTCTGAATTTTGAGTGTGGTCTCCAAAGTTTTAGAAAGAGTAGTTTACAATCAATTTGAACAATATCTTCAGAAGTTTGACATTTTGTATGAATTTCAATCTGGTTTTCGACCTGGTTTTCTACGGACACCTGTCTGATCCACCTTACTGACTATATTAGGTCAAATATGGATAAAGGGGAGCTAACAGGCATGGTTTTGATAGATCTTCAGAAAGCCTTTGATACGGTTGACCATGCAATACTGTTGGAAAAGCTTGATGCATGTGGCATGAATAAAGAGTCAGTACGGTGGTTCAAGTCATATCTGTCTGGTAGAACTCAGGCCATGAACGTGAACGGTACTCTTTCTAATAATAACTCAGTTGATTGTGGAGTACCGCAAGGCTCTATACTGGGGCCTTTACTTTTTTCAATATATGTAAACGATATGCAATCAGCAGTGTCATGCAAACTGCTCTTATATGCTGATGATTCAGCTCTTCTTGTGTCTGGCAGAGATGTTGAACATATTCAAACAAAACTTAGTAAGGAATTGGGTTATCTCAATGAATGGCTAATTGATAATAAATTGTCTCTTCATGTCGGTAAAACAGAATCTATCCTGTTTGGTTCTAGTCGAAAATTAAAACAGTGTTCGGAAATGCAGGTTCTGTGTGGGGATGTCAACATCGCTGCAAAACAGTGTGTGCAATATCTTGGTACTGACTTGGATCAATCCTTGTCTGGTGAAACAGTAGCATCTAAGGTTATTAAAAAGACATGTTCTCGTCTCAAGTTTTTATATCGTAATAAGAAGTTTTTAGATTTTCATACGAGAAAACTGTTGGCTAACTGTTTGATACAATGCCATTTTGATTATGCAAGCTCTTACTGGTATAGTGCCTTGACTTTAAAAAGCAAACAAAAACTTCAAACTTCCCAAAATAAAGTTATACGGTTTGCCCTTGGTATGTCAGCAAGAGCACACCTTGAATCGGTTCACTTCAAACAAATGGGATGGCTACCTGTTAGCCACAGAGTCGCATATATAAAACTCAATCATGTTCATAGAGTTACATTAGGATTAGCACCGAAATATTTGTCTGATAATTTTGTTTTTAACAGTCATGTCCATAGAACGAGATCCAGACCCTATTCTATTTTTATTCAAGGTGGGGCTCGGTTTTATCAGAATAGTTTTGTATATACAGCTAGTGTTGAATGGAACAAAGTTCCAAGAAATATACAGAGTATTACTTCAAATTCTCTGTTTAAAAGAAAGTTAAAGGAGTATTTTTATGAAGCAATGAATCAACGTGAGCAAAATGATTTTGTTTTTTATTAATTGTTGTCGTGCCGATTTGCTTGTGATTTTATTTTTCGTGGGACCACAGTGGAAATAAGTTTTTAACTTTTCTGTGTTATCCCAGCACTTCTGTCTTTGTCTTTTTTCTTGTTTGTACTGTATGGTTATTTTTTAAGTGCTAAATAAATAAATCAATCAATCAATTCCTTTCTATCTTCAGAAATTTAGTCCAACCTGTATTTCGTTTGATTGGTTTTGTCTGTGTAGTTTGATATGAGGGTGAAAGAATCCTACAGGATCTGACACACATTTAAGGATGTGGATTGTACTCATGCAGTTAATTAATTCTTAACTGTTTCATCCAGCTATTACAACAATATAGCCGCTTTGAACGATCTCTACAGACTTAGATACAACACCAACTTACAAGAACTAGATTTGAGATTGAATCCAGTCACCCAAAATGAACCAGATTATCGCTTGTTTCTGGTTCATATGCTTCCAAACCTCAGGAAACTTGGTAAGGGTTCAAGTTTGCTTGTTGTCTAATACCAGTATATTTCCAATGAGAGATTTACTAGTGTGGTATCTTTTTCGTGTGTGAACAGCATTTCTGCTCATGAGCTAAATGGTTTGATAGACCACCAGTCCTGAATACCATAGAAAGAGTCAGCATTTAAAGTTCTTTTATCAAATATTGTCTCACTTGTTTAAGTGAACTGTGAGTGAACTGTGTTGCTGATTCAAACACAAAAAACACTTTTTGATAATGGCGTTTGTTTCTTTACCCTGTAAATGTTGCTGTATCATTGCTTTGATGTCATCAATCCTACAGGAGAATAGACTTGTAGATTTAACTGCAAATCTAACTTTCACGGTACTCTGTTGACCTCTTCTGCCATGACTTCCTAGCAGCCATGTATGATAACAGCAAATTCTAATGCTTTATTACATGATCTTGCAAACTGTCCATTACAGTAATACATGTATTCTTTTCTGATCTCAATTGACTCAAGAATGTCTCATTATCTGAGAAAAATATTTCAATATTCAACAACAAAGCAGTGATCCTTGTTGTATGTTTGTTTATTTTTCAGATGATAGAACAGTGAGAGACAGTGAGCGAAAAGCAGCTCTGACCCACTTCAGCACAGATCAGGTAAGTCCATGGTTGTATAGATTCAGTGAGTAGCTTTATAAACTATTCATAAACTGACAAAAAAGGTAGCCATTATATTGTATCTATTCCTTTACTCCGACTCAATTGCAATATTACATGGTACTTATCCAAAAACTGGGCAATTCATATGATAATTTTGGAAGACGCAAAATGTGAATCTTGAATCTTGATAAAAACCTCAACACTGAACATTAACTATAAGTGTACATTGTCAATTGAAAGCCACAACGTAGTTAGAATAAATGAAAGTTCAAAGTTAAACTTAAAACTGTTTACTTCAAAAGCTGTAACAGTACATGTTGTGTCATTAATGTCAAAATAAAATTTTCACATTGAAACAGGGAAAACAAGTATTTTTTCAGATTAGTGATGTTTTGACTTGTCTTGATGTTGATATATCAATGTTTCATTCATTAAGGCAACAGATTTGACGGAGCATCCACCGTTACCAGAGCCAGTTCAAGATAGAGTTCCAAATCCAAGAGCTGAGTATGTGAAAAATCTTGGTAAAAAATCAACAGGTAAATACTGTAAAAATACAACCTCGAATGTGTCATGTTCAACTGAGAAATTCAGACTAGTATCTCAATCCCTCTTCCTCTTCCCAAAAGAGAGTTTTCTTTTCCAGTCACTTTTCTAGGACCCTTTGTAGTGAGATTTAGCTTACCACGGGAAAAAATAATTGCACATTCCATCTCACCGTGAGACTTAAGAAATGGAATATGTATTAAAAGAAGGATTTCATTGACCTTCCTTTTTTACTGCATTGAAATGACTTGAGAGAAAAGGTTTGTAATCAATACATAATTACAACTACTGTACGACATCATCAGCATGTAACGTGTAAGATAATAATACTGACAATGCTGCAACATTGTGATCATAGGCAATAGACAAGTTAGTCAAATGACGAAATAAACTAAAAATTTACCAAATCAATAATGGATCATCAATAACTTGCTCTGTACAGTGACCAAATAACATACATTTCTTTATTTGTTCACGTGCTTGTTTTCCAGCATTAGATATGGAAGACCGGCCATGACATGCGACATGCGAGTTTTTTAAACTGCGACCTGGGAGTTCTTAACTACTGCGACATGCGAGTTCTTAAACTGCGACGTGCGCGTTGCAAAACTAATATGGCGTTTGCATACATGTCATTTCGTTCTCCTCCTAACGATGGATTACAGAGGTAGAGACGAGCTCATTTCTGCATACTTCTACAATGGATACACCCTGGGAGAAATAACGGCCACGTTAGGACTCCGACATGTATGGAAGTCCGGTCACGACCTGCATCTTTAACTGTGATCTGCAACCTAACCCTAACCCTAACCCCTAATGCTAACTAACCCTAAGTTATGCTGTTACAATTTTTCTTTCCCTTGGCCTTACCTCCAGGGTTGAGAGCGAAGTAAGGCTTTTTACGAGAGAAAACCTAACCCCTGACCTCATCACACACTCACGATCAGTCCAGTCCCAAGAGGTTGAAGGTGAAGTAGACACTTTACGAGAAAACCTAACCCTAACCCCTACCCTAACCCTAACCGCAGATCGCAGTTTTAAAAACTTGCATGTCGCATGTCGTGACCGGTCTTCCATAATTAGATAATGATGATTGTGAAGTTTTAGATCTGATATCCAGGACAGCTGGTGACCTAGGTCAACCTAGGCAGGTCACAGGGTCACAGGGTCATATGCTATGCGTAACATACATTTCTTTATTTGTTCACCTGTTTGTTTCTTGCAGCATTAGATGATGATGATTGTGAAGTTTTAGATCTGATATCCAGGACAGCTGGTGACCTAGGTCAACCTAGGCAGGTCACGGGGTCATATGCTAAGCTTCCATCAACAGATGAACACACAGCTGAAGGTACTTTATCATAATACCCAAACTGTGCATATTTGTCACAATTGACCATGTCAAAATATCAAATGTAAATAAACCATGGCTACTTTACATGCATAACAAAGGATTTCAGTACAGCTGATTATGGTTGTCACATTCACAAAATAGTCTGTGTAATTACATTACAAATTAATGTATTGCCTGTATTTCCTACATGGTACGTGTTGTCATTTACTGTACTGGACAACACTGAGTGCTGAATTGTACATCTGAAAGCAACGAAAAAAATACAAGAATATGGAAAGAGAAATTTGAAAAATGAATGATGCCAAAGGTGAGCAAAAATGTTTGTGGATAGTACAGTAATTAATGTGAGATAATTTATGTTGTCTGTTGTATAGATATGAGGAAAATGGACAGAGCTGAGATGTTGGAAGATAATGCCATGAGAGAGAATGACCAACCAAGCACAAAGTATCCTCCTTCACCATTGAAACAAAGCCAAAGAAATAATGAAAATGTTCCTTTAAAAAACAGCAGTGGAAGCTCCCATTCAAGACAAGTATACTCCAACTCTGGTAAAAAAAATTACAGTCTGACTTTAAGGAAATGCAAAGTAGTGTGCAACTGTGTGCTTGTAGTAAAGACATCCATGAGATTACAGTAATCGTCACTGACGTTGTACACTATAATGTAATGTCATTGTTCAAAATTCTTCACTATTTGTAATCAGTGAAATAGGAATGGGTCTTATTTTGAAAAACTTTTTATCTTGAGATCAGCAAGAAACAGTTCCACTTTAATTACATAAATGCATGACAATATTTCAAAAATTCAAAAAAGTTACTTTATCAGTAATTTTCGCAAAAGATTGAATCGTAAAAATGACAAATTTTTGCCTCTGAAGTATCTTATTCATACAATCAAATTTTGCTTTTTATGGAAAGTTTCCTTCTTGTCACTCAGTAATGCGTGCAATAGTACCAATACCATCTTATTTGAAACCAAAATTCTGACTTGACCAAGATTTTAGTTAAGATTCATTACTGACCACTGAGGGCGCCATTCATCCACCTATGATATGTACTGTAAATTCATTCAACACTTGTTGTGTATACTTCTCAAAGAAGATCATCTTCAACTCATGATAATAAAATATGCATGAACATTTATAAGTTACCAATATTCTAACCATAATATAATTTAACCAGTTTTATACTCTCAACATCGTTGTGCTGTTGCTTGTTGTCTAACATTCCTCATAAAACAAACCTCACATCTTCATCAAATAGCATCTGTTTTGCTTTTTTCCTAACTGCTTGCTGCGTCTGTTGTGTGTTTTATGTGCAGTAATGGTGAGTGCCACTCTAACTTCTTATGGCTTCCTGTGTGTGTTTAACTAGTTTACTTAGGCGTATGTCACTGACACCACACCATAGAGAATTGAGATGTCAATCGATAAACTTTCTATTCATTTGTCTGAGAGCTGTTGACATCATCAGGTTTGCCCTTTGACCTGTCTGCCAGTTCAATTTTTGTGAATGAGTTCAGTTTTTTCTGTGTGCTATTTTGAGGTCATCTCACAAACAACATCGGACACTGCACTTTCTTTTCAAAGCCCCTCTAAGTTTGCATGGCGTCCTAAGGTCACTGAGTTCACTTTAAGTGAACTTTTTGTCTGCAACCTCATTCCTTTGTATCTGTGTTTGTGGTTCAGTATACAGTTTTATAGGTTGCACCTGTGGCCCTGTTGACTAGTTGAAACTATTTCAGCCACTTTTGTTGGGTGTTGTCTTGATTGTGCTGGCAAAGCTTTGGTCTGTGTATAGTTGATTTGATCTATCCAAGAAGTTTCCAGGTTTGCCCCTAAACATGTGATTTCACCAGGGTGAAAGCATAATGAAGTCCTTGAGCAGCCGTTCATGCCATAAGCCATTCGTACTATCATTTCAGTCTGTAAACAAAGCAAATCTCTGGCAAGCAGATAGCGGTCACATCATCTATATGATTTTATCGTGTTCTACACATTTCAAAGTATCTTAAGCAATGTGAAAATAAAATACAAAGGTTTGCTTTATGTAAGATAGTAATGGATCATGTTAAATCTGGTTGGAAGCTGGCAAAAAAATTAGAAATCGCTAATTAATAAGCTCTGTGGAGTTGAAAATGAATAGTTAATTTATGCGTACATATATGTGCCCTTTATCTATCCCATGAGTTGAAAATGATAGAGCAGATCGGTGCAGTCAATACTATTGAGATGTAATCTAGCATTCAGGATTTGAATAAGTGGTGGTGCTTGAACTCATCTGATCTCTTTGTGGAGTTACAAGCATTGTGTCTTCACATAGTGTTCTCTTTTCGCCGGCTGACCCAAATTTTATAATAGTCTTTGAAGAGCCTCTGTATGCCATGGTGCCCCTGCATTCACTGTGTTTTGTCACACTCTGTCTGTCTACTTTATTCTACCATGTGTGCTTACAGCGGCGAGGCACCTCCACCAACACCCATCACGGAACAAACCCCCACCCAGAATGACAACAACAGCAACAAGCGGCATCATACCCATCATAACAATGACACCACCCTCCCCTACTGACCCCTCCCCACCCACAGGAAAGAGCATCTTTGCCACTCACCAGTCTCAAAGGGAGAAAATGAGAGTACAGTTTGCTGACGAAGTTCAACAGATCAGAAAAGAAGCTGATGCAAATTTACGATTTCGAGATGAAAGCAAAGCTTATACAGCATATTCATCTAAAGCTAACTTCACACCGGCACCAAGGCCATTTCAAGGTGTGTAAATGACATACTCAATGCCATTCCAATAACATGTGTATCTTTACATGTGGTGGATTTCATTCATCATGCTCTGTGTACTTTTATGTAATGTTTACATTGTATTTCAATTGCTATTAAATTTACCTCTCATAACATTATATCAGGACTTACCATATACTTTAAGCATGTCTTCTTCAACTCCTTGCCAGTAACTTTAGTAATAATATTTAATTATACTTTGTAAAACCCTTAGTAGAAACTTCAGGACACCCCAAATATTCCATTAGACTTATTTGCAAGTTTTATTTCAATCGACATGTTATCTCAAATCTCAGTCAAGGCAATAGACTGTTGACAGGCTGATATTCATAAGGACAGTGACACATTTGATCAGTAAGCAAACATGTAGATTGATAAGTAAGCTGTCAGACTTCAGATTACAGGGTTTCACTTCTGGAATTCCAGTATTTTCAAATCTCACGTGAAATATCCCTTAGTGAATATGTAACAATACATTCTTGCTGGAAAACAATTCCAGTGTCAAAAATATCAAATACATTGTATATACTGTAGATGGTGCTTGGAAGATCTCCACCAATTACTGCTCAACATTTTTTTGTTAGCCTCTACAGTACCTTTTTTTACCATGCAATTCGGTTGGAAGAGTTGTCAAAAACTCTTGAACAGACCTGAAATTTTCAGTGACTTGGAGTTTATGAACCAAGCATAGCTCTTTAACTGCCAAATATTACATCGCATCAGTGTAAGAATTTTATCTTTACATTGAATCAAACCATGAGTTATGAAAATCTTTGTGTTAAATTTGCATTCTGTGTGGAATGGAACAGATGTACTTCAACATCGTGCAGTTACTCTGTCTGTTTGCAAAACATACACATTTAAAACATTTGAAATATCTCTGTGGTTGACTGTACAAGAAACTTGAAGTGACCTGAAATTCCTGAATTTCTTTTCACAGAACCTGATGAAGTGGATACTTTTCAACAAATATCAAAACCTGTTGAACCTCCACCAGCTCCAGCCAATAGTGTGCCTTCCAATGGGTCACATGACAGATCATTTGACTTATTAGAAAAGAGACTTGAATCATCAGGGCCAGTGAAGAGAGCTGTGGTATGTCAAATCAAAATGTACAATATTCACAGTCCCACCCACGTGGATGGAGGGACTGTGAGTAAAGCTTCCATTTGGTCCAAGCTCCCATTTAATTTAAAATGTCTCAAGTTGTACTGAATGGAATGGTTAAATTCATAACAATAAAAATTGTCTATGGATTTCTAGAAACATGCCAGAACACTCTACCATTCTTCTCTGAACCAGATTTGAAGTCTCCATCTCTTCCAAATTCCTGATTTTGATTTGCTCCCTGTCATGAATTTGGCAGTAAAGCCAGGTGCAGTATCATTCATCGACTGGTGGAGTTTAGATTGTATGAGTCAGACAATTGGTTTAACTTTGATGCAAGTGTAAAGTGATGAAAGTGATACAACTAGACTTGACCACAGAAGGAATGATCTCATCTTGATAGTAGTCATGGAGACCAACATCATCATGCCACATCATTTGTAAAAAAGTATGAAACTATGATATTCCACCAAATTTGATTGATATTTGTTTGTTTTATGGTTGATATTCAGACACCACCAACCCATGACAGAACAGAATCCGTGCAATCCAATCCCATCCCCCAGAGTGATTCCTCAGACAGGGATACAGATGAAGGTGTACTGGATGCTGATAGTCCTGTGCAGAAAATATTCCTTGAGAAATTCCTGACATTAGTTGACAGGTATTGGAATGGTTCCAGATCACTCCATAAAAATGCTAAATTCCTCAGTAAGTACCATTATTACTTTTTACAATATTGCTACAAATTTGAAATTCACAACATAAATCTAAATCACATGTAACTATGTTTGAGTTTCATTTCGCCTTGAATTCTGTCTGCTATGAGTTGTTTTACAAAGAGCAGCTGACACAAAAACATGGCAGGATATGAATACAAAATTGAAACAGCAAAAATGTTCATGTGGCAATACCAGCAAGCCGCATGTCACAAAGATACTTTGAAATCTATGAACGAAAGATAAATATTATAAATACCAATCCTGCAATCTTTACTCATTGACAAAACTTTCAAATCATCCTGCACCTTTTATAAACAGAGATTTTGATATGACTCCACTTGGTAGACCAATTGTTTTACTTTTTATAGTGCTGTAAGAGCCTTTTACATTTAGAGGCTATATCCACAACCAAATACCTGAGCACACTGTTTATAACCTCATTGTAATATGCTAAAGTTAAATACAAGTGGACAATGTTGTTATTTAGGACCGAAGTTGGAATGAAGGTTCAGAAACCCAGCCTCAAACAGACTCGGAAAAGAACATTTCAGAATTTGCACGCGTACACAGTTGATTCCATACAAAACGTTAATACAACGCGTCGATATCGTGATTACACACCGAACTTGAAGAATTTTACTTGAAAAACGCCCAAAAAGAACTTTAACAATTATGTTGTTGTTACATCGCCATCGCTGCTTATACAAACTCTTCATTTGTGGGTTCATCAAGCTGCACCAGACTATAAGTTATCAATCAAAATCAATCTCAAGCAGTAGACTTGCTCAACATTATGGCATGTTGAGCTCTCAAGCTGCAGTTCAAAATTTGTGTGACCTCAACAATGTTACGCGGCATGCAGGTCTTCTTGTTGAGAATGTAAACCCCGGCTCCAGCCAATCAGATTGCCGGATTCCAGCTAAGCATATCACAATTTGACCGTGAATTCTAAGTATCCAACACCCTACATGTTCATTTCAGATCTAGCAAAGACTGTGTTGTCCAACTATGTGGCTGATTTGAATACCACCAGTCAGAGTAATTTGGATCAATTACAAGCAGACCTGGCTCACTTTGCTCAGGAAAATGTCACCTTAAGAGGCAGACTCTCACAGCACATGCCAAGTGATCACAGCAGAGAACTGAAAGAGGCATTAGATGAAGCTCAGAATGATGTGGTAAGTTGAAAAAATTTTGAGCTATACAGGTGCAAGAAGTTTCTTCTTTTGATTATCTGCAACATATCAATATAAATTTGGGTAGAAGCTATGTACTTCTACAGCCAAGAGAAGTATATTTTATATGTTGGCTTTTGTAAAAAGGTATTTAACTAGAGAGTTGTCACTGTTTTTTGTAGGCTGTTTTGAGGTCAAGGTTGCATCAGTCTTTAGACGAAAACCAAAAGATGAAAGATCAAATTGCAAGCATGTCATCAATGGCAATGAGTGGTACAAGTACTGTGGACAGTAAACAGCTTGGTAAGTGTAAGTAGCTTAGTGAGTGTAAACAGTTTGGTAAGTGTAAACAGCTTGGTGAGTGTAAACAGCTTGGTGAGTGTAAACAGCTTGGTAAGTGTAAACAGCTTGGTGAGTGTAAGTAGCTTGGTGAGTGTGAACAGCTTGAAAAGTGTAAACAACCTTGTAAGTGTAAACAGTTTGATGAATGTAAACAGCTCAGTAAGTGTAAACAACATGGTAAATGTAAAAAGCTTGGTAAGTGGTCATTGTCAATTAAGTGCATAGTGACTCATGATTCTTAACTCTAACATTTGTTGATGTGAGTACAAGACAGCTCTACCTTTGTACATGACTGAATGCAAAAATTCAAATTATAATTGTATTTCAGTACATCACAAGAAATGTATTAACTGATATCGGGCTTTGTATTAACTTTCCCATATTTATCTTTCAGATGATTTGTCCCGGGAAAATGAAAAATTGAAATTTGAAATAGAGAAATACAATCTACAATTAAAACACCATGCACAGTTACAGGAACTGGCTAATATGCTACAAGAAAGTCATAAGTAAGTCAAATTGTGCATCTTTGGTGTGTCATCATTCATCTGTACCCTTTGCCATTTCACCTTATAATTATCAACATCGTTGTATCTTTCATACCCCCCAATTCCTTGTAAACAGGTCCACTTTCACTATTGATAACAATAGGTTTGAGCCAAACCATTGTGGTGAAAGGGCTGAACTGACACTTATTGGTTAGTTAAAACCATGATTGTAATGAATGACAAAGTAAAATCACTTTACTTCCATATTTAGTATCAGATACTATTGTTGGCTATGGTTGTATCAGTAGCTATGGTCACGGTGCAGTAGCTCTGAATAAGCCTTCCAACCAAGTAAATTGTTGTTTGTTAACACTGTGAAAATGTGAGAAGCATCCAATAAGTTGACAGGATGCGAGTGGCACTGTAGTTTGCTTGTGTTGACGTTACTCAAGCTGTAGCGTCTTTTCTAAGTCAGGGTAAAGAAGGGCTAGCCATGCTCGTCTTTGATGGAGAAACTAACATTATAACCTGAATCGGACATTTATTGTTCAGTTACCCTGAAACTTCAGTATCATCTGAAACATCACTATTCCAAGATGCAGAGGATTTGTGATCTTTTTATGAGCGGTTTGCTGGTGATGTATCTGCATTTTATTGCACAACCAAGTGTAGGTCAGTTGTTGTGTCTCACCTCTTTGCTTGTGTGTCAGTAGACAGTTGATTTTTATCCACTGTAGACTGCAAAATTCTGATGACTTTTCCTTGTTGATATCCATGTTCCAAATGGTAGTACCAAGTCTACAATTCTTGGTATACTGACGAGCCCAGTTTTTAGATTAATAGTTTACAATTAAAATCAAACGGATTGCTTTCTGTGTACTTCTTTGCCACTTGATCTTAATCGGGCGTCAGTGTTAACATTGACAATGCAAATGCTAGCGATAATCTTTTTATGAGAATTAACAATCTAACGGAACCGCAACACACATCTTGACAATAGATTGCACTGCGCATCCTGACGAATTTTTGGAAGGACCATGAGCTGGTGTTTACTTGCTATGCTCTTTAGCTATTATATTTTAGCTATTATATTGCAGTCAAACCCCAGTTTCCTAGCTTACATGGAAACTGGGTAGTATTTCATCAAGGGTGCAGGGACCAGGGATGTTATAGGTGATTCAGTGCTGTTTGTATTGTCACTGTTTGGTAACCAGATGTAATTGACATTGATACCAGTTTGGGATTTATATTTTTGAAACATTTTTGTCACAAAGATCACATGATTTCACATTTTCACAATCAGCAAAGTGTCAGAATTCTACAAAAAGACTGTCCATATTGACTAACAATGTTACCTACTTCTGTTCAAGTCAGAAAAAAGTAGTAATCATACTCTCTCATATATTTGCATCATAAAATAGATCTTCAACAACATCAATTGAATATTGTTTGTTTCATAATTTTTGTCAGGTCATTGGTGACTACAAATGATCACTTACTGAAAGAGTTGGATGAAACAAGAAAACGTCACGCGCAAGAAGTTCAGCAACTACACCTGTCCTATGGTGAACTCAAGAAAACCATGGAGTGGGCCCCCGGGCATGGCCGCTATGGCAACACACCAAACAATGGCGGCAGTGGATATGAAAGATACAACGATGTTGAATAATTATAAGGTGAAATGGCAAAGGGTACAGACTCCCGTAATGCTTTGAGTAAAATCAACTTTTTGATTCATTTAAACATCATCAATGTGGGAGTGGTTGCCATGGATTTGGATTTTGCAATATAAATGTGAGAGGAAACAGTATGATGAAGTCAAGTCACAGGGTTGATTGGGATATTTTTACCTGAATTTGATATGGATACAAACCAAATGGATACTATATGTAAACTGAATGAAGCTCTTATGCAAGGGTAAGCTTTGGTCTTCCAATTGAGGCATTGCTGAAGAACTCTGGGGTCCACGCTGATCAAGTTCACAAATCAAGATAATTCTAAGGGGTCCAGTGGCTTCTCAAAGCTATGGGAAGGCCCCTTAAGAATACCCTATTGTTTACATATGGAAGATCTGAGCCCCAAATTATTTTTATAAACGAAAATATTGATGAATGAAAAACTACTTCAAAAGAACTTCCTGTAGATAAATTGCATGAGTATGTTTTTAATGAAAGGTTTTACAGATCAAATCAATTTGAATGTCATTAATGAAGTGTATTTAGCATAAGATTATATTAAATGAGTGGCATTTATCATGGATCAGGCATGCATACTATTATTGCAGTGTTTGTGTTGACTTTTAACTTTTAAACTCAAGTGACTGAGAAGATAGGTATTGTTTTCATCTTTCTTGAAAACTTCCTTCTAAATGACTGTAGCAATCTATTCATGAAACTGCAGTCCCAACATTTATACAGTAGCATAACAAGTTAAGTTGGAACAAGTTAAATACATCAAATTCTTCTGTCTTCTACTTTCAAGTCAGGGAAGTGGTGGATTTATGAACAGACTAATTTTCAATTGTTGAAGAACAGCTTAGATGAAATAGCTATCAGAGAAACAACATATCTTTAAAAGCAAGAAGTACAGTATTTAAGAGGGGGGGGGAGGAGTAACTCTCAAGTTTTATTGTACCTTTAAAAAATACAACGATTTTCTACAATTCATGCCATTCACAGTCTGATTCAACTTGCAAGAATTGAATGAATCTCAACTCCACAGAAAGCCCGGCAGTCGGTGATAGCGCCCTCTAGTGGCCTTTAGTGCCATGACCTTGTACAGTGCACTTTCTGGAAGGTTATCGCCATAGCAACTATCACACAATCAACAAAACAAATGTTTTTGTAGAAATTCCCCGCCAGGCCTCAAGTCACTGAGCTATGAAAACAGAATGCCAGACATTAGACATGCTTACGTACAAAATTTATTGACAGCCAGAAATGTAAGCTAGACTGTACACGTACATGCAGTCCTCTTGCTCTGTTAAACATTTCAGAAAATGACTTTAATTTCAGCAGTTTTTGACAATTTCTGTTGAAACATTTTCAACCTCATTTAGAAATTCTGATTGAAAGTGTGTCGTTTAAGGTCATTTAGTACAGTCTTGTGAATGCAATAACTCATCCCTGTCAGGTGTTGGATATTTGTGTCATTGTAGTGGAAGCTTTAAAATCAAAATACAACAGGCAAAGGGTAGCCAAGTGTCCAATTCACATACCTGCAAAGCAAATAACTGATTTGATAGCTTGGTTTCACCTTTGTACCCAGACTTTCTGAGCTACTGCTAGTGGTTTAACCTAGCCTTTTGGACTGAACAAAAACATACCAACAATAGTCAATGTGGTCTAATCCTTGAAGGGCTGTTTGATTCATGAAAGACTTAATATATGTCCTTGTGAAAAGATTTTGTGCCCCTCCAATATCACTAGCCTCATTTACATCAGTGTTTTTTATTTCTTGTTTAGTTTTCATTATTACATCTGCTGGTCTATTTCAGCTGTCAAACCCCGGTATGCAAAGTTGTAAATCCCGGTCTTATACTGGATTCGGAACGTGCACTGATAAAATGAAAAACATTCTTCTCTGCAAATATTTGAATGTTGTAAAATATAAACGTTGTACAATATAAAGGTGTTGATGTACCTTGTAGTCTGGCTGGTCTTAGAAACTCTGCCATTCTTCAGACCAAATGTCACACTCAAAAATAATGACACTTCTGTCCCTCTCGTGCAAAGTTATATCATAAATTTGTCTCAGGTATGGTTACATGGGTATGTTTGATCACCTGTGTGAATACATGATGGGATAGTATGCTTGTCCTGACTTGTCAAAACAGTCAGCCCACTTAAGGCAAGTTACAACTACCTAAAAAATGTGTATATTTCACTCAAAAACAAATTGATATAAATTAACAATGCATTCTTTTGCCACTGGTTTTTCATGGTTACAAACATAAAGTGTTTGTCTTCATTACACGACTGGCTTTAATATCATATATATTTCCATACATTAAAACATTTGTAAATTCCAAATGTTTCAATAGTATTGTCAGGAACCCTGTGTTTATAAAATAACAAGAACTGATTGGCTGAAATTAATGTAGAAATCTGGAAAAGGGCAAAATTGCAATCAATAATTTATCAAATAGTCATCAATTAGACTTGTACACTACTAGAAATCACATCAGCCCCTGACCTGTAGTTGACCTCTTCCTTCCAACCACTATTTGACTCAATAAATCAAGGATTTAAGAACTGCCATGAAATATTCATGATGATTGCAGTGAGGCAAGCTTTTCAAAATGTTCTTTTCAGTGTGACTCTATCATGTTTGTATTTGGTTCTCTTTGAGCAGAATTGTCTGCAGTCACAGGTTATTAGTATTTGTGGCTTACGGTGTTTGCCATCTCTCCATTCCAACAAAAGCCTTGCACCTTGACGTGTCACAACGTTTTTTGACTGGATTGCTACCTTTGAGTAAGGATACAACAACAGAAAGCAGTGCTCTATTTTTATATTGTAGCCCGACTGACTCGAAGGTCAGACGTGAAAATGGGCCACACCCACTGTATAAATGCCTTGATGCCAGCCAACTGGGGTTAGGAATTTCATTTGGCGTGAAATATCAAGTGGTGAAGTAGTAAACTCCATTGAACCATGCTCAGATCATGTTCCTACATGCTTTGTGCAACTAAATAGTAGTCTTACATTTGTTGAGGAAAATAGCCATTGTTTTTTCAATGCCAGGATTAGTACAATGATGTGGTAAGATTTTCCTGATATCAACTGTTGTTCTTTGGTAGTGTATCTGTCACATTAATAATCCATGTACACATCAATGCAGACATAACATTTTACTCCTTCAAGAGGCTATCATCATGACGACAGAATGCTATAAATTGTTTTATTAACCACCTTGGCCAGTAGAAGGTGAATCAATGTACACAAAGGCTATCGACCCTCAAATCATGCATGTAGATAACACAATTGACAACTGATGTATTTGTGTCTGCTAGTTACCATATCAACAAACAACCCATGCTACAAAAAATGTGATATTTTTAGGGTGATTGACTTTTAGCCCCATTGAACAACTGGGTACTCTGTTCTCTGTTGTTTGTGTTGTTGGGTATTTTTAACCAGGAATGTGGATATAATCCTGAAATCATTTTGTAGTTTGTTCACGAACATCAGCGTTTCACTCACAGAGTACATTGCTCTGTTTTTCAAAGTTCAGGAAGCTGATACTGCCTCATGCAAAGCAAAAATATCCTCAACAATTTGAAATTCCATTAGAAATGGTAGGACTCCATTCTGTCAATTTAATATTTAAATGAAGTTAGCGTATCTCTGTAATTGCAAATGAAATAATATCCTGTCTCTTCATTGTGAAGTACCTATTAATCTGATTCATTAAATTTTGCTGACAGGTAATAATTTTATCATATTTTGATATCATTCAGAGAAATATGTAACTAGGTCATTTTTTATGAAATGAATGAGTTTGACCCCGAAATACTTAACAAAGGATTTAAACAACTGTGCATTAATTGATAAAATACAGTTCTTCCAGTGTGAATGATGAATATTTTCCTGTTTAAATGAGATATGCTGTCAATAATATCATGTTTTTTGTCAATAATATCACCTTGTTTTTTGTCAATAGAAGATCCTGACTAGTTTCACTTACATGTACACTCCCCATTCTGCTGTACGTGTGTCCACCCACACTACTTAAAGTGACGATGTGATACACAGTCCCTTAGGACTGTGGGTGATACCATAGCCCTGGGGTTGAAATAAAGCAATTGTCTTCATAAGTAATTTCATTTTGCTTCTACTTATCGAAGTGTGAATACTTTTTAGTGTTCTATTATTTGCCAGATCTTTACAAGTCAGTGAACTTACACTGTGCATTTGCTACATCTTTCAATGAATCCATCCATTTTTCTTTTCACCATGAGTCTATTATCATTAATGTGAGAATTTTCCTCAACTTTTAATGATATCAGTATTGTGATGACTATGTCCAATCATTTTGCAGTTCATGACTCTATGATTAATTAATACAGTGAAGTTCCGGTAGATTATCAATGCTGTCATCAACTGCAGATCCAGGGTAAATGAAACACAACCAACAGGTGTAACAGTCTATTGGTAAAATGGAAAATTGAAGAGATGAGAGAGAGGGGGGGAAGGGAGGGTAAGAGAGACTGATAATGACTCTTTACGGCAACACTGATCAGATTTCAATTATTTCATGTATCCATTATACACTGTGCCATAAGTATTCCAGATCTTTTCTTAATAATTTTACATCATTATGTTACGTAAATATCTCTCTTTCTGTTTGATATGTCAATATTGTCACTATTAGTGAACTCAGTAATATGCACCTATGTTATGATTGTGCATTGACTTGAACTAATTTCATCTGAATGACTCTTTCTTTCAATTAGCACTGTGACCTTTGACTTATTGATGGTGCTTTTCAAACACTGTAATGTGTTGCTGTACATGTAGGTTTAAGTTACTGCACTTGGACTGTACTGTATTGCTGTATGCGTAGGCTTTCTTACTTGGACTGTGCTGTTTTGCTGTATATGCAGGCTTAAATTACTTGGACTGTTCTATCAATTGACCCTGTCAAGTATCAGACCTCAATTATCCATCTGATATAGTTTACCCATAGTAGCACCCCTTCCCCATGTATTGATCTAACCATATAATTGAAAACAGAGTTTCAGTGCCACAGTATGTCAGTGATCAGGTGTACTGTGTCCACTGTCTGTATGATGAAAATCAGTCATTTCTAGTGGTCTGCTAATGCTGAACAATTTTTTTTTTTCTGTTTATTTAGGACTGTATGCTGTGACATGAATGTAGCAAATTTCTAGCAAAAAAAACCTGGTGTGGTTGGTTTTTACACAATTCTGTGTTCAGAATTACATACAGAAATACAAACAAAACAAGAACGGGCATTGACACACGGTGATTTCATAAATCAGCCAGTTTCTTCACATCATCTGTTTTCAAACAATCTTTACTCCACATATTATTTGATTTTATGTTTGTGTGTTGTATGTTTAGTTTTCAGGAATGCATGTTTCAGTTTTTGTTTTCATTATCTATATTATGTGTGTCATGTAGTGATATCCCCTCCATCCAATTTTTTCCCAGTTATTTATTTTATCATAATTAGATGAAATTATATCGACTGTGATTTATGAATTTAATTTATTGAAATAAACTGCTATTTATATAAAAATGTTTTTACATTGTTTGTTCCTTGATATTTTCACGTCAAATTATACTGCATGGCAGTGTATCCTCAATGCCAATTTGAAGTACCACAGACTGAAAGCCAGGCTTCTCTATGACTCAGAATATTCTTTGTATGGTAGATAACTCAAGAAAGTTTGGAGAAATCCACGGATTGCACGGAATTGACTCAAAGAAGTACTGGAGTCTTGAAAGTTAGAAGGCACAGTGATGAATTGTAAAAAGTTGGAAGCAAATGTACTGTATTCATGATTAGTATAAAGGCCATTATTGAGAACATAGGAGGTGTCTCTTTTTAGTCCCCACGGACAAAGTTTGGGGGTGGGGGGAACTCTCTGTGTGTCCAGTGCATCCATTCATACAAATTTCTCAGAGATGCCTATCGCGGTTTCTTTCAAACTTGGTACATGGATTACTTATGTCATATATATGCACTGAATCCATTTTCGATAAAGCTGTTACATTGACAAATATAATTAGCAGCCCTGTATTTCCTTTTGTGCACAGTACTTTCAAGCCAAGTCACATTTTACTCTTTTGAGTATAAAAGTGAGCTTCATTCATTGCCAGGTCAACAATTTAGAAACATTTACAATACCTACAGACATATTCCATGTGAAGGACTTCTAAATCTAACCACCCATATCCATCTTTATCAGAAACCAACACAGACTTCATGTAACCACATAGCTGTGATATCACAGTGGTGCTGTGGTGTCCATTGAAGGCGCTTGGGTCAAGGGTCATCGCAACAGAACCGCTGCGAGTCAAAGCATAGACTTTTTTGGTAGTTTACTAAAGCACCGATTGATGTCGCTGGTTTAGCTCGCAAAATAAGGAAATATATTTGTCTTTAGTAACCACATTGCAACCATTGATCGCACACCTATTTCTCAAATGTAGCTGAGTAATTCCATTCATACATCAGACATCAACTGCACATAGAGTACACACCAATACAACGTTTTCTTTACCATTTTCCAGATATCCGTCAACCAATATCACTTCACCATCATTTCTGTCAATGGTTTCCAAATTCATTGACCATGTGGAGACTATGTCATTGACAATGACTTGTTGAAATGAGTATTGAAAATAGAGGTTATACTTGTATTGTGACTTGAATTTGCAGTTCATATGCATGTGTAGGATCAATCAACATCACCAGGAAGATTCTACTTTGAGAAGGCTTTGACTGTAATTGCCATAACAGGACAGGTCTTGAATACTTGAAGACAATTTGATACCTTGCCTCCTGGCAAGATGCTTTTTAGTCCCCACGGACACCGTCCGGGGGACTTATGGTTTGGGTCATGTCCGTGCGTGCGTGCGTCCGTCCGTGTGTGCGTGCGTGCGTCTGTGCGTCCGTCCGTTCACCCAGATATCTCATAGACGCCTGGAGCGATTTTGTTCAAACTTGGTTCAAGGATAGTACCCTACCTCATACAGATGCACGTCGATTTGTTTCACAATGCGATCAAATTTGGCCATGTTAGAGGACTTTTTAGTTTTCACCTCCATAGACCCCCCATGTATAAGGCAGTCCATAGACTCCCATGTATAAGCACAGGCGACCCATAAAGTATTACTGAGATTTTGACACTAGTTTTCACCTCCATAGACCCCCATGTATAAGGCAGTCCATAGATTCCCATGTATAAGCACAGGCGACCCATAAGTATTACTGAGATTTTCACACTAGTTTTCACCTCCATAGACTCCCATGTATAAGGCAGTCCATAGACTCCCATGTATAAGGCAGTACATAGGCTCCCATGTATAAGGCCAAGATAAATAAAAATTTAGTTTCTCATCGTATTCATATTGCAAAAAGGATGCAGTGACACAGTTTTTAGTCCCCACAGATAAAGTCCAGGGGGCTCATAGATTGGGTCATGTCAGTCCGTGAGTCCATCCGTTCACGCAGATATCTCAGACACTTTGACAAAGTCATGTGACCTTGGTGACCTTTGACCTCGAATATACATATTTGTCCATAACTCAGTAACCACAAGTGGTAAACCTTTCATATATGGTATGATGGGACACCCTATGACGCCACATATTGTACCTCATTAATTATGTGCATATCTAATTTTGAGCGAGCCAATAGAGCTAGAGGTCTGATTTTTGGTATATATGGATAACTTAGCAATACAATTTTTATGACAAAATGTCACGTGACCTTGGTGACCTTTAACCTCAAATATACATATTTGTCCATAACTCAGTAATCACTAATGCTACACCCTTCATATTTGGTATGATGGGACACCTTATGACACCACATATTGTACCTCATTAATTATGTGCATATCTAATTTTGAGCGAGCCAATAGAGCCAGAGGTCTGATTTTTGGTATGTAGGGATAACTTAGCAATACAATTTTTTTGACAAAATGTCAAGTGATCTCAATGACCTTTGACCTCAAATATACATATTTGTCCATAACTCAGTAACCACAAGTGCTACACTCTTCATATTTGGTATGATGGGACACCTTATGACGCCACATATTGTACCTCGTTAATTATGTGCATATCTAATTTTGAGCGAGCCAATAGAGCTAGAGGTCTGATTTTTGGTATGTAGGGATAACTTAGCAATACAATTTTTTGACAAAATGTCAAGTGATCTCAATGACCTTTGACCTCAAATATACATATTTGTCCATAACTCAGTAACCACAAGTGCTACACTCTTCATATTTGGTATGATGGGACACCTTATGACGCCACATATTGTACCTCGTTAATTATGCGCATATGTAATTTTGAGCGAGCCAATAGAGCTAGAGGTCTGATTTTTGGTATATAGGGATAACTTAGCAATACAATTATTTTGAAAAAATGTAATGTGACCTCAATGACCTTTGACCTCAAATATACATATTTGTCCAAAACTCAGTAACCACAAATGCTACACCCTTCATATTTGGTATGATGGGACAACTTATGACGCCACATATTGTACCCATTAATTATGCACATATCTAATTTTGAGTGAGCGAATAGAGCTAGAGGTCTGATTTTGGGTTATAGGCATAACTTAAAATTTTTTTGACAAAATGTCACGTGACCTTGGTGACCTTTGACCTCAAATATACATATTTGTCCATAACTCAGTAACCACAAGTGCTACACCCTTCATATTTGGTATGATGGGACACCTTATGACGCCACATATTGTTCCTCATTAATTATGTGCATATCTAATTTTGAGCGAGCCAATAGAGCTAGAGGTCTGATTTTTGGTATGTAGGGATAACTTAGCAATACAATTTTTTTGACAAAATGTCACGTGACCTCGGTGACCTTTGACCCCAAATATACATATTTGTCCATAACTCAGGAACCACAAGTGCTACACCCTTCATATTTGGTATGATGGGACACCTTATGACGCCACATATTGTACCTGATTCATTATGTGCATATCTAATTTTGAACAAGCCAATACAGGTAAATGTATGATTTTTAGTATATAGGGATAGACTATAGGATAGAAATTTTTTGACAAAATGTCATGTGACCTCGGTGACCTTTTACCTAAATACACGATTATGTCAATAAATAAGTAACCACCTGTGCTATGTCCTTTATATTTAGTAGGATGGGAGACCTTATGACAACACATGCTTTACCTCGTTAATTATGCCCATATATAATTGTGGGCAAGCCAATAGAGCTAGAGGTCTGAATTTTGGCATATATGGATTACTTAGCAATACAATGTTTTTTTTCAAAATGTCACGTGACCTTGATGACCTTAGACCTTGAATATGCATATATATGCATAACTCAGTAATCACAAGTTCTTTACGCTTCAATTTTGATAGGATAATAGACCTTAAGATGTCACATCTTGTACCTCATTTATTATGCACATATGTATTTCTTGGCTGGCCAATACAGCTAGAGGTTTGATCTTTTTTCCCGATTTAGAACCATAACTTAGACATGCCTCTTGTTTCAAATTGGAACAATGACATAGACCTATGTGTCCATAGATCTGAACATATACACTTTAGTGATACTTCTTAATGACCTCATTTCCCTGCCCCCTCAAGACTAATACTCCTATTACAAGTGGGGACTATGTCATTGTCAATGACTTTTTAGTGACTATTAAGAGTGTTTATGTGGGTATGTCATTTAGAAATATCCAGTTGCTTTAAAATAATTTTCAAGATTTCCGGATACTATACTAAGAATGAGCGATTTACCATGTTGTAGGCCAAGGACACATTTTAACCCTTTGAACCCGGCTCAGACATAAATGTCCGATGACGTCATAGAGTACCAGGGGGTCAGGGTGCAAAGGGTTAATACCAAGGTTAATATACCTCATGGATCCTACCAAGAGAAATTATTTATAGTGTAGCATAACTTTAAAGTTCAAAATGATTAACATCCAACTTTTTTTTGTGGTGAGAATTTATTTGCAATACCACAAGAAAGAACAGCAGCAACATTGAAGCACATTGACTGACGTAGCATAACAGTACTGAAAACATTAAACAGACACCATGAAACAGGCATTTGTTGTGTCAAACACAAGGTTGAAATCAAGCAATTGTATAAAATCTAATGAAAAGATTGTTTCAAATGTATGTGTCAGATTACTAATAACTGTTAAACTGAAGATAACTATCTGACTTGTGTTTCAATTATTTTCACAGACAATGCAATAGGACAATTATTTTCACAGACCATGCAATAGGACAATTATTTTCACAGTCAATGCAATAGGAAATACAACAATTGTTGTTAACCCTTCTAGTACCTTGACTGACAGACACTTCTGGCGCTATGTAGAATAACTTTACATGTTGAAAGCCAGAAAATTCTTGTGAGATCTAACATGTTCACTATATTTTTGGTACATGGGACGACTGTCAATTGCAGTTGAGGAGTTCTGGTAGTATGCGCCTCAAAAATGGAATTTGAAATTGATATTGATATTCAAAATAGCCACCATTCCTGTGTTAACTCCGCTGGGAAAAATTAAATTTTCATTTTTAAAAAAGATGTTAAAAACTTTACTGACACCAAGAACTTTTCAAGTGGTAGACCAGAAAAGTATTGGACAAATGTGAGAATCTCCCAAGAGGCATTGTACCTTAATAACTGCAGCAAGATTTTATATATACCGTGGTACTATTGAAATTAGTCATGCGTATAAATATGGATGTGATATACAACCAATCTTTCTAACATGGCAATACTACTATTACTTTGTCAGAGAAAACAATATCACCTGTGGATTAAACCACAAAGATTTGTCATTGTGGTCAGTTTGTTCAACATCACTGTTCACTGATATCAAATAAGAAAGCAAAGCAAATCTAGAAACATAAACATAAAAACTCAAATACAAACACTGCTATGCACATAAAAGTGACACAGAATTTTTTGCAAATTTTTAAAGGACGGTGGATGGTTATCAACTTTAAAAAGACAAAAATACTATATTTTTGGTTCAAAATCATTCATATACATAACAAATCTATTATTAAATACAGGGAAAAAATCCATACATTTCAAAAACACATCAATTTAATCAGTGCAAGAACCATTAAAGGAAAGAAGAAAATCTGCATTCATTCAAGAAATCAGAATGTGGAATATCATTTCAAGCCCATCATCAATTTCAGTGCTATTGGCCTTCCTGACTTGACAAAAAAGATAGTGACATCAAACCGATGTCATCAGTGACAACTATTGGGCCAGGATAGATTCATTATGTCCTTTCTTCAAGTCTGTTTATTTTTTGTCGTATGTTCCTTCACCCTTATAATTGCCCACATAACCAGAAGTGTCAGCTTTGTCGACACGCCCCTCCATGCCTTTGCCTTTACCAGATTCATCAAACCTCTCCTTATGAGCGCCGGTGTATTTGCTGGTGTCGGTCAGCCTGTCCACACCTCCAGCCTTCACAGCTTTCTGTAAGGTGAAATAGTATCAATTGTAGATTTCATACTGTGAATTATGTCTTTTGCCATTGGCAATGAAAGTGTCCAATGCTAATAATGAAATGTATCAACTACTGATTGCCAGTGCTATGACCACTAACATGTGCATAGGCATAAATTTTCAACATTAATGATTGTGTAATAACTCTTAAGTTTATCAACAATCTTTCCTAAATGAGTGATGAAACAACATAAGGAGAGGGAAGTTTGGGTAAATTATGATTATGTACAAACTGAGCTCTTTTTTATAGCCATTCATCATATATAATGAAATCCTCTAATATCTTTAAATTTTGATTATATATGCAAAACACATGACATGACATGGCATGATCAAATGAAATTCCTGCATAGTCAAATATTGAATCATCTGACATTACCCAAACACTGTACCACACTGAACTTTTATTGAATCACCTGTTTACATCAGATCATATTACCATCACACAACATCACTGGACTAAATGTTGAACCATCACATCTTCACAACACAAATTATTCAACACTGCATCTCATCAACGGGCACCAAACAACTGTCACACACACTATACATTATTTCATTATAACCTGGATATAATTTGTCAGTGACACCACACATATCACACATCATCAGATTCCGTAGTGCAATACAATAAAAAATCTTTCAACCCATTTTCCACATATCCCAGAACAGCACATAGCAATTCCATTAACTTTGATACTGAGATCAATTTGTAATATCTCCTGAGTTACTCACCGTTGCTCCAGCAGTTGCTGGTCCACCACCACCACACACTTTATCCTTGACCTTCTGTACGTTTTCATCACTGTCACTGCCATACTTTGCCTTTGCAGCCTGTTTGATTGCCATTTCAAACTGAGCAAAGGTAAGTGTTCGGCCACCCTTTGCCCTGTTAGTGTGGAAAAGACCATTAGTAAAATATAGGTTGAAGGAAAACAGCGTTGGAATGCGTAACTCTCAAAAGAGTTCACTTCTGGTGAAGAATTTAGTAATGCTGTGAAAACGGAAATTTCCTGTTCATTACAATTCAATAACAAGGTGTTTTTTCACTGAGTGATTTTGCAATTGCTTGCAAACCTCCATAAAGCTGATAAAGTAACATATGTCCCTTTTTCCAAGAGGAGCAAGCAAGGGCATTTCCCTTAGAAATAACTTAGAAAGTTATCTGGGAGAAGGGAAATGCCCTTGCTTGCTCCTCTTGGTTATCATGTACCCTCAGTTTGACCATTTCAAAAAAATTCCAACTTTTACTTGATGAGGGGCTCTGATTTTATTTTGCTTTGCCAATACTGTTTTGGACATCGTTCCCTGTTCCACCACAATTCCCTGTACACTTGTCAATACTTACTATTGATAACAATAGCTTTGGTCAAAACCGTGGTGGGGAAATGGTTATATGTGTGTTAAATATCTTTGATTCTCATTTTTTTATAATTATTCAGTGGACTAACTTACTTGCATCTGGTGAAGATCATATCCACTTCTGTTGTGTTGAGTTTCTTGTCAATCAGACCTTTGTCTTTACACAGCTTTGACCAATTCTTGTTGTCTAACTCACTAGCTCCTTTGGCTCCCTTGCCAAAGCTGCAGTACTCCTTGAACACGTCTTGTAAGCTTTTACTCATGATGATGTCTTGACAGCAAACCTAGGAAAAAAGATGAATGAGTTAATCTAATGTGTATATTTTTGTGTATTTACAAACTTTATTTCAGTCGCTTTGAAGAAAAATACTTTACAGTCATATCAGAAAAGTGGTTGCATTGTGTGAGATGTTGTACAAAATAAATGTGCCTGAACAAAGCATTGCCTAGCGACCAACAATACTTTGGTAATATTTCCCTGTTTCTTTAATTGTGTATCGATTTTTTTTTTCTGTTCGCTATGGATTCAATCTTCTCCACATTCTGTGCAGAAATAATGTGTTATATGATTCCGCTTGTTTACTAAGTGTCTGTTTGTATTGATAAATGCACTTTCAAAATCTCACTGCTTGCAACACACGTTTTTGCTAAGGTTCTGGAAGATTGTTAAATAATTTGCTAATCCCGGTAACATTTCTGCTGTCCCCTAATCTGATTGCAGTGATATACCAAGGGGAACCCTGGTAAAATGACTGGGGAACCCTAATAACATTTTGCTGGGGTACCGGCTTCAACAAAAACACTGCAACAAAATATGCATGTTGACATTATCATATTCAAATATGAACCAGACACCAAGGCAGTGGGAGAAGTTCAAACACAAGTGACATGCAGTACCAGTCCACTTGTTTTGAGGGAAGAATTGTGAAACGAACATCACAAGTCTGCCTTTAATTAACATTCTCCTTTGTGTGGATATAGAAGTATGCATTGATATAAGTCAGCATATAAGTGTGTGACAATTGTTGCCAGTATCATTTTATGTAAAGACAAATGATCAGTAACATTGTTAGATGCTTGTTGTTACTGTACTCATAAATACTTATTTGCCACCAATTATAATCGAAATGATAAATGTTAAAAAATTAAGACCAATGCAGAATCCCTTGTGAAGCATAGCAACAAAGTTATTTTATGTTAATTATTTATGGGCTCTCTGCTCCTGGATATTCTCAGAGGCTTGGGAGGAAGTACTGAGTTTTAATACCCGTGATCAATCGTGTGACAATGTTGAGTCTGTGGATTGCTTTGAGCTCTGACCTCAACCATTGGATAATGACAGTAATTGTGAAATGTGGCCAACGCCATAAATGTACTTTGACTGCAATTACATCACTCGTTATTTTTCTAAACATTTTGGACCATGATAGACGGTTACTATAAATATTTAAGTGTCATTACATAGTTTGTCTTTCTGTTTCCAAGGCGATGAACGACCTCTGTGTGCTTCCCTTGACAAATTTCTTTCGAAATACAGTGACCTCAATTGAACCCAAATATATGTTCCAGGTAAACCGATAGGGGGCGCGGTCACGGACGCCGAGACACACACGTACTCGAGCGATTCTGTGATAGCTTCCGTTGCCAGCTGTTTTACACAAAAACCATCGATTGATAGTCATTAAATGTGAACATAAAGCCTTGCTCATACGGCCCCAGTATTTCTGGGCGAGGCGAGTATTCCATTGTTAAGTGGAAAGCTGCACTCAAATTAGGCTCGGTCGAAAGAAAAGATACGCCCCTACCAGTAGATATAAACACGTAAACCTGCTGAACATAATTAATTTTCTGAACAGTGGGGCGAACGTCTCGGACAAATTTTACGGTTCACAACTCCTCCATCTGTCGTTTTACATGTTTTATCGTGCGACATATATTTTGAAGAATGGCCAATCAGACTTCATGATTGAAAACCCACCCAAGCTTTCCCATCTACATGATGTTAATGCTAAACATTTATGGCTGCTTTCGGTTTCCATGCAACGGATGGTGTTTACATCCTGAAGTGAAATTCCTTTCCACGGTAAATCCAAATATTCATAATTTGATAACATTTTTATGAACACCGCATTACCAACATCGCTTGACACATTGCCACAGAATTATTTGGGACTTTGAGAGGAGATAAACGCCAAATAATATATAGCATAGCACATACAGGTTGAACTGTATCCCAGCTGAGCTCGACAGTGGAACCAGGTTAAGCTTATTAAGGGTAAATAATGCTTCAGATATGAGAACTGAATCAACAACTTGCCATCCATATACGGGTGAATATATATATATATATATATATATATATATATTATATATATATATATATACTAATTACTAGAATTGATCGATACAATCGCTTCCATAAGCATGTCAGACTTCCTTGTGAATTGCAGGGAATCGGGTGATTTTTCCACCCGCCCTAAAATGTGTTTTCCTGTGTGTACGGGTTATCTCGATCGCAACTGTGAAGGCTGCTTCCAAAAATGAATGCCTTCACCATGTTAAGTGTACAATATGTACTGTAAGTTGGGTTCCGAAGTATTTCAAGTGTGACGGTCATCTTGGGCCCGAACCTTTCCCTAGCTCAATGAGAAGACAGTATTTGCTGATTTGGGGATTTTAGGCCAAATTTCGGCTGCCACTTCTCCCTGGATTCTACTACACATGTTTGGTAACAAGTTAACTCTCCTGTCACTATGCAATCCACAAGAACAAATATCAACATTGACCAAGATAACGTAAGCAGATACCTACCTGGTACTCGCCAGCAACAATCGATCACAACTATGCAAGCTAAGTGACGCTGAAATGCCCGGGACGCTGTTTTAACGGCCTTGCATACACAGGTACAGAGGTGCGATAATAATACCCACTGCCCTTTCAAAATAAATTAGTCATTGCATTCATAAATAAGCTTGGAAACGTCCAATGAATGACGAGCTACTCGTTTCAGACAGTGTGTGTATAGAGTGAGTGCTGTGACCAATAGCGTGCCGTAGATTGCGTGACGTAAACACGTATTCGATATGTTAACACACTATTGTTACTTTATTTAAAAGGCTTTCCATTATAGCTTGCATTTTGCTTACTGACGATTAAAAAGAAAACTATAGTGAAATCGACTTGACATATTTCGATTTGTGTGGAACGGCATGACTGAAAGAAGTATATCTATAATAAATTCAAGCTTGTAGTTTTAAAGTTAATCAAACATTGCCCGGGATTTAACCTCAGCTGTCAGAAACGTCGACGGTCTATTTACATGTAATAGTATTGTGAACGCCTAATTAGTCTATATTGTGTACAATTGTGTTATTTTCACCTATGAACGTAAGACTTTCTGGTCATGCAGCCGATCGGTAACCATGACTCGTCGCTACCGTATCTTCCTATCGATGAACGATAGTCCCAGGTATTTTAGTAAGTCAGACCTATATATTATTCATACACTATGGTTAACTTAAATCGAAACAAGCTTTGCGCACAGCTGATCTCGAATCACCGGCAGCGATGAAGACAGGATATTTTCTCCACACTGCTCTTTGACTGTCTGCAAGAAACTAAACTCTGTGTATATATCACCTGTCAGTTTCATAGTAACAGCTGTTTTAAATTTTCAAAAGTTCACAATTAGCCTTGTCGAAAACTTTTTATTCTTCATGATCGCTCAACACGCCTCGCTTCAACGCGCTGCAAGTTAAGAATGTACTCACTTATGTAAGAATGGTCCTTTGCATTGCGTCAGGATTATTTATTCAGCGGTTTTGTTGGCTCTGTTTATACGTCACTTGTCAATCGATATTTGTAACAATGCAGTAGAGGTCATAGGGGTCAAATACTTGTGTTAGAAATAGAACAGGGATAAGCTCGTGGCAGAAATACATAAACTATGTATTGTACTTTTCAGCGCATAACAAGGCCGCTCGATGTGGCGAAATCGAAGGTGTCCACAGAGTAATATTATTGTCATACTCTGTGAACACCTTCGATTGCGACTAATATTAGCTGTGCTTTGACGGTAAAGTGTGGGGAAACTAAGAGGCATAGTAAAAAAGTCACAAAGTGTTGCAAAAGTAGGATTTATGATCTTGTTGTGTACTGCCCTCCCAAAACTATTCTTCTAGGGAAATCTATTTTCTTTTTCCAAGTACGACTGTTGCACACAAGATTAACGAAAGTGTTTTTTTAAGCTGTCCTTTAGGACACCACTAAATATTTATAATTATTTTGTTGTTTATCCATCCACAAGCACCAAACTATGAATATTTAATTTCAAACGTTTGTCCATCTATGACTCAGTGTCTGTTACAGGTGGACTAGCATAATGGCATTTTTTTCCATTTCCCACCGCTCTTTATTTCCATACAAATTTACATCTATTCACACGATATGTAATATTTTCGACACAAGATGGTAAAGGTGATTAGCTGATTGATTCTCCAACTGTCGAAATATCAATTTTTGACAATTATACCATCACTGTCAACATCATCGTCATAGTAATCGGATCATCATCATAAGCAATATTATGTTACTGCTGTTATTGTTCACTTCTCTGCGCGTTTTACAATACGCGATGGAGTTAATTTTAAAATCTAACGAAATAGATGCAACAGAGGCTACCTTCCTCTTTTTGTTTTGAATGGAATTAACATACTTTGACATTCCTTTTACCCTGATGAAATACGTGAAGTGATTTTTTGAGATGTCAATTTAAACACATTATAAGGTAGTATTAAAATCATTATTACATTCTTGCTCAGCTTTCAATATCTTCAACGTGCTCATTACTCAAGGATTTAAAATAGTGTGTATTTAATATGGTAGTGAGAAGGCTGGCCATAATTCCGTGGTTTTAGGTTGTGACTCCAAACTATGTTTTAACGATTTGTTACTACATGTATATTAGATTAGGAACTCTCACGACGGCGAGGATGTGTATACCAAGTTTGAACATTCAAAAACTGCAGAACACTCGTATAACAATGAAGCCCGTTTCCGGTAGAGGGCGCTAAGCTAAGCTATGGTATATTTCAATAAAAGTCTAATTTAGGGCTGTGTTTGTACTTATTATTCATCCTTCACTTAAACCTCAGACAAGCACTAATTTTACAATAAAGAAATGCTTCTGAGCGCTCTTATGGTTTGCAGCCGGCGCCGCGAAGCGGCATGGTAAACAAACGAACACGATGTTCATGTTTTTTAATGAAAACAAAAGTGATATAGTTCCATCGGTGGTGGCGCAATCAGACAAAGTAGTTTTTTCAACTTGGGTAGACAAGACCTGAAGAACGAGGCAGTACTTTGATAGTCCATGTTAGCGACCGCAGTATCTTATCAAAACCGATTACATGTGCTTAGACTCACTCAATGAGTAATTAACAGTAGCGAATAACAAACTTTTCAAAGCTCTGGTATAGATATCCGGACTCTCAACCTCTTACAGTACTTTTGTGGTCTACCATTTTGAGTCCATCATTCTGTAAAGTATATATGTAAAGTCTGAGGAAAAGTTTTAGTCTTTCAATTTCGAGGCATACTACCTTAAATTATGTTGTATGGATGTAAAACAGGGGACACTGCATTCACAGTTTTCTCGAACTTTCCAAATGATGCTGACAGAAAAGTTGATGTCGGATGGTGCGCTGAAAATGAAAGAGGTACGTGCCAGAAAGTATGAAGACCGTCAATGTTGGTGAAACGATATATGCACATGGGTTCAGCAATTTCTGAAGTCTGGAAAATCAACCTGGTGTGGCTTGTTTTTATTTGCATAATTCTGTGTTTATTGTCTGGACCAGATAAAATTATGAGAACTGCATACATGATTGGATTTAATTTGGGATAATTGGATTTTCATATTTTTCAAATTTCTCAAAAGTGTTAGGTGCCGTATAGCTGAATGTTGCAATATTGCAAATTACTCATAAAAAGCACGTGTGGAATGTAAAAAGAAAGCAGATGAGATTATATTTGTAGATTAAATCGGCATTACTTCACCATCCAATTATCCCTAATTAGTTCCAATCGTGTTATACAAACAAAACAAGTGTGAAGGATAAGAAAAAACGACACATGTTGCTCTTTCCGAAAATAAGCCACTCCCTACACAACCTCGGTTTTGAAACAATATTTTCACAACATATTATTGGATTTAATGTTTGTGTGCTGTTGCATGTTTTATTTTTATTGTCATTATTATCTATGTTATTTTTTGTCATGTAGTGGTATCTTCCACCATCCGTATTTTTCGGTCATTTGTTTAATCAGATGAAATTCTATTGGCTTTCATTTACGAACGTAACTTATTGAAATAAACTGTACATATGTAAACATGTTTTTGCACTGTTTATTTCATGATATTTTCAGTTCAACTCATTTGGAGTAATGCATGACAGTGTATCCTAAACTACAATTTGAAGTACTGACTGAAGAGCATTCTCTTTGACTCAGAAATATCTTCATACCGGGCTGACCAAAGATAATTCCATGAAACACCAATTTAGCATTTTATCCAATTGGTAATTCTTATTTGCATTTATTGATTAAAAATAAGGTTGTCCGATAAAGATACCGCGCTGAACGTGTTATTTTTTAAGAAATATAGCGCTAAGAAAGCATATTTGGTCCAATTTTAATGCAAATTGTCATGTGAACCGGTGAAATAATGAGATTTGCCAATATTTTTTGAAGTGAAGTGAATTTTATTTTTCACCAGATATATGTAGACAAAATATATACATGTGCGAAAGAGAAGACAAAAGTAATCTTAAATCTGGTGAGGGTCACAGAAATAGTTCTCAAGGAACTAGTCAAGTCCGTGTCCCTAACAAAAATATACAGACAGATAGTTATACGTAACTGTGTTGGATGGCAAATTTGTATGTACATGGTGAAAACGTAAAACATTTGCTGTGCAAAAGGAGACAACTGAAGTGAAATCTCAGGCTCTTTTACATGTTTACAATAAAGGCATAAAAATATCATGTTCAAGAAAATCGTACACATATTTATCAATGGTCTAGAAGGTAAGCTTTCAGCGTTTTTAAATACATTTCTACTTGAAATACTTTTGATATCGCATGGGAGCGAATTCCAGTGGTAGGTAGCTGCGTATTTTACGCCATGTTTACTTTGTGTCAGATTTACTCTAGGTACATAAAAATTGTCTTGTTTGGAAAAGCGGGTAGGGTAATCGTTGGGTATTGAATCTAAATAGTGATTTACATAGTGGGCAAAATGGCCATGTAACAAATCAAAAACAAACATGCAAGTATGAAATTTACATAGTCTAAAATACCAAGTTTTTAAATAAAGGCGCGCTTGAGGCATGGAAACCAGAGAAACTTATGAGACGGACTATCTTTTTTTTGTAGTAAAAAAATCGGTTCTAAGGAGGTCGTAAATGTGTTTTCCCAAATTTCAATACAATAGTTTATGTGTGGAAGGATCAGTGAATTATACAGTAAAATAAGTATATTTTTAGGGACATAATGCCTTATCTGTGAGATAATGCCAACCTTTGGGGAGATAGATTTAACAACATTCTTAATATGAGGCTGCCAGTTGAAGTCTTTGTCGATTAAAATACCAAGGTAAGTTGGCAAGGAGACCCTTTGCAATTAACGTCCACTAATTTCAATACTGCCTGTTAGATGCATTTGTTTACGGGATGTTTTAATTACCATGTAATTTGTTTTCTCTGCATTAATTGTAAGCTTATTTGCAGTACACCAATTAAGGACGTTTTGAAAATCTATGTTAGTTTGGGTGAGATCAATATTGCTGCATTTGAAAGATTTGAATAAGTTGGTATCATCAGCGAAAAGCCTAAACTGGAAAGAGTCAGCAGAATTGGAAATGTCATTTAGTGAAATCAGAAATAGAATAGGGCCGATGATTGAACCTTGGGGCACACCACAATTTATTGTCTTGTACGATGATGAAGATCCGTCAATGGAAACAGACTGTTTGCGATTTGATAAATAATTCTGAAACCAATCCTGTGAGACACCTCTGATACCATAATGATGTAATTTGTGTAATAAAATACCAAGATTGATGGTGTCGAAGGCTTTTTTCAAGTCTATGAAAATACCATATTTAAGAAACTCATTGTCAAGAGAATTGCTTATTTCTGAAACAAGGGCCAACTTTGTGCTGAACTTTTTTCAGAACCCAAATTGTTTATTAGTTAAGACATGTTTATTTTCAAGATATGTTGTTATTTGTTTGTTGACTAAGAGACTCCATGATTTTACTAAAGATTGGAAGTACAGAAATAGGACGATAATTGCGCCTTTTTTGTATATCAGAATTACTTCGGCAATTTTTAATGGGTCTGGAAATATATCGACTGTCATTCTTTGATTTCAAGGTGAAAAAATGGTTGGCCGAATAATTTCACGGATTATAAGGCACAATGTTGCATTGTAAAAAGTTGACAGTAAATGTACTTTACCCATGAAATTCATAAAGGCCATCATAAAGATATAGGAAGCATATCAAGCATTTTCGCAATTGTTGGGTTGAAATATTTTGCACGATTTCTTACTGCATTTGAAAAGACACTCACACTAAGTGACAGCGAGTGAAACATTTGAACCGAAGACACCAATGCATTACCATGTTATAGGCGTTCCCCAAGGTAGTATACTTGGGCCTTTATTTTTCATCATTTACACAAATGATTTGCCACTTTATATTGATAATAACATTGACATGTACGCAGATGATTCAACCATAACTTCCAGTGCAAAATGTATTCAAGAAATTGAGACAACTTTGAACTCTGACTTAAATAATGTTCATAATTGGTGTAAGAATAATAGAATGGCCATTAATTGTGACAAGACAAAGACAATGATTGTAACAACGCAACAAAGACGTAGACATTTGAATAAACAAACTTTAGACTGTAATCTTGGTGGAACGGAATTGCAAGCAGTACACTGTGAAAAGATTCTTGGTACGCTTGTCGATGAAAATCTGTCATGGAAGCAGCACTGTGACAAGATTTTTAAAAAGTAAATAGTAATATGCTTTGCTCAAGAGAATAAGACAGTTTTTACCTATGAATATAAGAAAACTTTTTTATAATAGCTATATTTTACCACACTTGGATTACTGTTGTCATTTATGGGGAGCATCACCGTTTATGAAAAGGTTGCATAAGATTCAGAAACGTTCTATCAGAGTGATGTGTGATGCAAGGTATAATGCTTCGACCGAGCATTTTTTTAAAAAAACGCATATAATGCCATTACCAGATAGAATAGTTTATAAGAATGTTTGTATGGTTTTTAAATGTTTAAATAATCTTGCACCGCAATATATGACAAGTTTTTTTACCGAAATTGATCATAAAAGAGTTACAAGATCCAAGATGCAAAAATTGTTAGTGGTTCCTGCAACAAATAAGGATTTTTATCGAAAAGGCTTTACTGTAAATAGTGCCAATCAGTGGAATAATGTCGATTTAAATATAAGATCTAGTAACTCATTAAGCAGTTTTAAAACTGCCTACCTGAAAGCTTATTGGGTATAATTTTTTTGTGTTTGTAAGTTTTAGTTTTCTTGTTAAATTTGTTTTTGTTATCTAGTGTGATTGTGCATTTTTTTTCCTCCTGTGTGCAAGTGGTGACTCCTGGCCACTTTTTCTGTGCATTGTATTGTGCTAGCTTTGTTTATCATGTTTCATGTTGTTCTGCTTTGTATCAGTTTGTATGTTCATCTAAGGGCCCTGGGAAGATAAGCATCTTTACTGAAGCTTACCAGGCTACCCTCGTTAAACAAGGTTTAATAAAATAAAATAAAATAGGCCAAGGAGACATTTTAATAGTCGCGCCAGCGGCTTACTGACTACGCATGCGCTTATTCATAATATACTATGCGAGTAACCGGAAGTGTAACCTTCTTTCGTGGGCGCCGCCATGTTTTTTTTTTGAGTACTCGTAAATAAACAAATACGAAACAAATTATTATTATATAACATGCCTTTATAAAATATACCTCTTTTATTAGCCAGTAAATGTTATTATGCACCTTGTCGCTGATACAGAATATCGTTAATATAGATAAAGGGAGAAATATGGAAATCCGGTCACGACCTGCGACCTGCGACCTGCGACTTCAAAACTGCGACCTGCGTCCTGCGAGTTTGAAACATGCGACCTGCGACTTCGATATTTAGACCAAGGTGTAACCTGCGACTTCACAACAGCGACCTGCGTCCTGCGTGTTTGTCAAACTGC
This sequence comes from Ptychodera flava, assembly GCF_041260155.1. Classification (NCBI taxonomy): domain Eukaryota; kingdom Metazoa; phylum Hemichordata; class Enteropneusta; family Ptychoderidae; genus Ptychodera; species Ptychodera flava. The sequence continues at coordinate 37,365,722 of NC_091940.1, forward strand.
GACATCAGTCTTGATTTATTTGCACCATTGCTCTGAACACGAGCCTGAAAAACACGAGGGACACCATTGCACTGCATTAAAACAGCCGGTTTACCGCATTCTCGCGACCAGAGCATAATTTTCGCACCGCTGGCCTACGCAAAAATCGGCCAGCGAAAGAATTCAACAAGCTTAGAAGTGCACGAAGGTGTGACGGTAGAAAATCCACAAAGGAAGAGCACAAATTTATTTTCCTTCTTACGAAAGGCAAACTGATCTGAAATAATGCAATAGCAATAGGGTTTTAAACGTCTACATCAGAGTTAGTTTCTGGAACTTTTCTGCTCACATGATCTAAAATATTATATACACACAAAAAATAATATGTACATATTATAGTATGTACATATTAGGCTTAAACACTGAAAATAGGATTGTAGGAAGGTTTAATGATGTCCTGTTTTACAGTTTTAACTCGCGTTATCTATAAAGAAAGTCGGGCACTGGCTATTCATGGTTAGCAAATATGTTTGGATTGCACTTCTGTCAATATCAGTATTATTTTAAACTGCTTTGCATATGTTATTTGTGTAGACAAATGTAGTCCGAAGTAACCAGTAAGAATATTTTTATTTTTCCAACTGTACAAAAGTTGGATCAATTCGATTTTTTGACGAAAAAGTAAAAATGAAATTAGACGAAAAGATGGCAACATCCGATGATCAATCACTGGAGAATTGGAACAAAACTGGAAATGTTAGAAAATAAAGGACAATAACTGAAAATTCTAATGTTTGCAATGACACTGACGCAGTTATGAGACAATTGGGGGGGGAAGAGGGGGGGGGGGGGGGGGGGGGGGGGGCAACAACTGATGAATTAAACAGACAGCTAGATGGTTATACCACAGTAAAATGAGGATAAATACCGGCGATATCTAAAAATCAAAAGGTTTGTCGATAACATAAGGAAAGAAGCGAGGTAAGGCAGACGAAGAATATCTAAAATAATTTGAAATTATAATATAAACATATAAATGCCTATCACGTAGCATATTATTTTCCATGCATTAACACGGACTACTGTCAACATTTCCGTCATAAAATTATCTCTCCAGATGAAAATGAGTGAACTGGTGTGTACATGAATTGAGTTTTGCCAGACTTGGTGAACGATTTACCAAAGCGAAAGCAATGGCTTATTAATTGATCGATGTTGAACGTTAAATCTCCATTCCACGTTTTACCCTTTGAGCGCTGTAATTTTCTCCCACCAAAATTTTAGTGCAAAACTTTACCAAGAATTTTCTGTAATTTTTTGATAATTTTGGACCAAATCGACATCACATTTCATTGGCTACAGGTCTTTCCCAAAATTTTTGCAAAAATTGGAGAAAATTGACAGGGGTTTATTATATAAAGGGGACAAAAATAAACTTTGGCGCTCAAAGGATTAAAGTTCACGCAAGACGCCTCAAATCTAATACTGAGGAAAACACCATGAAACGTTACGTGTTGTTGTCGCATGTCGCAGTTGTGAAGTCGCAGGTCGCAGTTTGACAAACACGCAGGACGCAGGTCGCTGTTGTGAAGTCGCAGGTTACACCTTGGTCTAAATGCCGAAGTCGCAGGTCGAAACTCGCAGGACGCAGGTCGCAGTTTTGAAGTCGCATGTCGCATGTCGTGACCGGATTTCCATAGAGAAAACAGTCGCGCATATGAACGGTGGCATACGCAAAGAATGCTGGGATTGAAGTTTAGAAAAGCGCCCCCAGTGTCAATAATTAATAAAAATTGCCAGTTTTTAGACGGAACGCCGGGGTTTTCAGCTTGCAAGTGGAAGTTGGGCAGTGCGGTTACCATTGCCAATGATAATGATTGCATGATACGTCCCTTGTTTAACGCAATAGGCTGTTATCAATGTAAAACTTGCCAATTTTTGTCCAAAATTTTTACACGTTACAGAAATCTATAGGCCTACCTGCACTGCTGCAGGGTTTGACGTCCGCGCGTGTACGTACGTGAACTGCTTTCATCAGAGGGAAACTGGGCATAGTTGTCATATATACGTTATGAAGTAACAATTAATTACATTTTATCATGAATCAATACAAATAACATTGCCAATCTTAACCCCTGGCGCGACACCAAGGGCTGAGCCCTATATAATATTATGAAGGTTCACATACTTCACTTATCTTACCTAAAATATCTAGATAAATTTTTTACAGTCAAGCATAATTTTAAGTACAGAAAAAGATTAATATACACGTAGATTTGTGGTGAAAATTTATTTGCAATACCAGAAGAAAGAACAGCAGCAACATTGAAGCACATTCACTGATGTAGCATAGCAGTACTTAAAACATTGTAATGTCAAACGCGAGTTTGAAATCAAGCAATTGCATACCATCTAATCAACAATTGTTTTCACATTATGTGTCAGATAACTGGCAATTGTTAAATGAAGATGAATGTTTGACTTGTGTTTCAATTATTTTCACAGACAATGCTATAGAAAATTACTCATCGGTCTAAAATTGCCCTCATTTGATAATTGTAGCTAACCCTTTAAGTACCTTGAATGGCAGAAATTTCCGTGTCATTCTACCAACCCAACATTTATGGATAAGCTTATTCAAAATGGGCGTCATTCCTTTGGTAACTCCCTGAGGAAAATTTAATTTTCCTCTTTTGTTCTCATCCACATCTCTGTGCAGTGATATAAAATAAGGAAGGAAAGCAAATCTAGACATAATAACAAAACTCAAATACAAACACTACTATGCACATAAATGTAACATAGATCTGGATGGTTCTCAAGTTTTAAAGTACTAAAATTATTTATATACATGACAAATCTATATTAAATGCAGGGAAAACTCCTTGCATTTCGAAATAATCAGCATACCACACTGGAAAGAAGAAAATCTGCGTTCATTAAGAAATCAGAATATATGAAGTCTCATTTTAAGCCTATCATCACTTTCGGTGCCTTTTGCCTTACCATCTCGACAAAAAAGTTACATTAAACAGATATTTTCGATGAAAACTATTCCCAGGATAGATCGATTATGTCTTATCTCCAGCTCTATTCATTTTTTTGTCATATGTTCCTTCACCCTTATAAGCGCCCACATAACCAGAAGTGTCAGCTTTGTCGACACGCCCCTCCATGCCTTTGCCTTTACCAGATTCATCAAACCTCTCCTTATGAGAGCCGGTGTATTTGCTGGTGTCGGTTAGCCTGTCTACACCTCCAGCCTTCATTGCTTTCTGTAAAGTGAAATCATACCAATTGTAGATTTCAGTGTGAAATGTGTCTTTTGTCATTGGCAATAAAAGTGTCCAATGTATTGGTAAAGCATGACTATGTACAAACTGAGCTCACTTTTATGTCATGCATCACACCATAAAATCCTCTACTATATTTGATCTCAATTAATTTGGGTTGAATTCATTTCATATTCAAAACAGGTCTTTGTATCTGCTTTTTAAATCTAGTACGAATGAATTGGAAGTTCATCAAGGCTGATTTGTACATATGTGCTAGCTTTGTGTCCACCTATAAACTGCCACAATTTGCTTTGTGAACTTTTGAACTTTCATATTTGATTCATGTTTGTTTTTTCATGGCTCTGTAATCATGACTGGTTTTCTTTTTTAAATACAAACACAATACAGATACAAACACATGAGGCATTGGATGTTAGGTGTTTTGGGTGGCCTGTACACGCATGACATCTTATGGCATGGTCAGATGAAATCCCTGCAATGTCAAAATCTGTCTTCATCCAAACACTGCAGCACACCCACATGCACACTAAACTATGCAATTGAATCACCTGTTCACATCAGATCACGTCACAAAACACACTGCATGTAATATCAGAAGCATCACATCTTCACACCACATCTTGTCCATCAATGCATTACATAAATGGATACCACGCTACCGTCACACACACTACACATTTTTCATAAGCTGTATCTCCTGAGTTACTTACCGTTGCTCCGACAGTTGCTGGTCCACCACCACTACACACTTTATCCTTGACCTTCTGTACGTTTTCATCACTGTCACTGCCATACTTTGCCTTTGCAGCCTGTTTGATTGCCATTTCAAACTGAGCAAAGGTGAGTGTTCGGCCACCCTTTGCCCTGTTAGTAAGGAAAGACCATTAGTAAAATACAGAATTAACATTTTTGCCAGTGACTGACTCAAGGGAAACAGTATCGGAGTGTGTAACTCTAAAAAGACTTCAGTTTCGGTACGATTTCGTAATACCGTGAAAACTGAAATTTGTTGTGCATTACAATTCAATTAAAGTTTCTTTTCTAATTGAATGATTGTGCAATTACTTTCAAAGCCCCTCAAAACTGATCAATCCACTGGGAATGATAATCCCACAACGGATGCAGTTCACGAAAGAGGGCGCATTTTACTACTGACATAGTGCGCAGTCCGTCATGTCCCAAGCGAGCAGAGCATATAGGTAAGAAAAAGGCAGACAGAAAAAAAAAACCTGTAGACAACGAAACTTACTTGGTTTTTATCATATTAGTATTTATTGTCCCTGAATAAATCCCTGTGATCGATCCATACATGTCACTTTTTCAATTATTTAAGAAATTTAAGTTATCTGGAAACAGGAAATAGTATGGCGTTGAATGTCTGCCAAAATTAAGCTATGTCATTTGTAATTACGACATGACATGATGAAGTGCAAAATGCTCTCATTTGGACACACAGGCGCTCCTTAGTTGGGTAGTCTGCTATTATAAAAGTAGATCGATTTTCGGATCGATCTATTGATCCCGTAGTCGATATGCCCGCCACAACCTAATGAGTATTTAGGTTGCAGTGGCGGGCATATCGACTACGGGATCAATAGATCGATCCGAAAATCGATCCACTTAGCAGACTACCCAACTAAGGAGCGCCTGTGTTTGGACATGAAGACTTGACATTCGTAATTACGACATAACATGATGACATGCAAAATGCGATCCTTTGGTTGCACCGTTTGATCATCTCAAAGAAAATTCAATTTTTTGACCGATGAGGGGCTCTGATTTTACTTTGCCCTGTCAATAATTTCGGACATCACTTACTAGACTTAGAGATCCGTCGCTCGACGGAGCGTAGACAGCGCCCTCGAGCGACGGATCTTTCAGTCTATCACTTTACCCTGTTCCACCTCAATTCCCTTACACTTGTTAGCACTCACTACGGATAATACAAGCTTTGGATAAAAACTTGATGGTGAAATGGTTTAATATGTGTATTTATATCTTTGATTCACATTTTCTTATAATTATTCAGTGGACTAGCTTACTTGCATCTGGTGAAGATCATATCCACTTCTGTTGTGTTGAGTTTCTTGTCAATCAGACCTTTGTCTTTGACCAGTTTTGACCAATTCTTGTTGTCTAACTCACTAGCTCCTTTGGCTCCCTTGCCAAAGCTGCAATACTCCTTGAACACGTCTTGTAAGCTTTTACTCATGATGATGTCTTGATAACAAACCTGTTTGTGTCGGTTTCAACATGAAAATATCTCACTACTCTCAACGAAATGTGTATTTCCACACAATAACTATAAAACAGACACCGAATGAGAAACTTTAGAACAAAAGTGAAGTGTCGTACTAGTTCAGTTGTTTTGGATTGTAAAATGCATATTTACAGGTCCGACTGAACATTCTCCAATGCGTGGGCTGAGGGGAGTAATGGTTAAAGGGAGGGGGTCGTCGGAATGCGCCTGCGTGACTTTATCGTTTACGAACAATGCATATCATGTACGATAAGTAGCTGCACCATGGCAGCATAGCTGCAACATTTAAATTTTTCGATTTATGATTTATGACAAACATGCTTTAACTTTCATCATTCGGTAACGCACAATGGATATACAGTATTCACATCGTTCACATGGCTGGTATGGGTCCCATGGGACCTTGAAGCGCCGTTCCGACAACCCTCACCTTTTTAGTTCAAGTGTACAAGTATAGCCATCATTAGCCATCACTATCATTTTATGAGGAATAACATGTAATACTTATCTTCCATGTAAATTAAAACACATTTCTGTTCACACAAGAGAACATACAAATAATTTAGCTTGCTGAGTGCCTTGTAATGCACATAAGCCAAATTACTTTAAATGTTTATGAGCTTTTTCCTCCTGGATATTCTCAGGGGCTTAGGAGGAAGTACTGAATTTTATAAACACCAGTATTCAAATAACGCCCTAGTGATCCTCGCGTATGTTTACAATGTCAAGTCTGTGGATTGGTTTTAGATTTGACCTCAACAATTGGATTGTATCTGTATTGTACAATGAGGCCGGGAAAAGCAATAACAATTATTCTCTTTACTTTTTCTACACATTTTGGACCATGATAGACACTTCCAATAAATGTTAAGTGCCAAAATACATTGTGTATTTCTGTTTCCTAAGCGATGAACAGCCTCTCGAAATAAAGTGACCTCAAATGAACCCGAATAAACATTCGATGTAAGCCGATAGGGGCGCGGTCTGGACGCCGAGGCACCAATATCCTCTTTAAGTGATAGCTGCCTTTGCCAAGGGTTTGCAAAAATATAATTGATTAGTTGGTTGGTTGTCGTTCAATGTGAAAACAAAACCTTCCTTACAAGGCCCCAGAGGCTCGGTCAGGGCCTGGACAGAATTAACGGGGGGGGGGACTGGTGCACTTTGTGGCAGGGTCTCTATTTTTCATGCGGGGAGGGTTTTAACAATTTATACGAGCATTTTGGAGGGCCACTTCTTTCCATGCCAAGATTATGGGCCACTTCTTTACATGCAAAGATTATGGGATGAAATATGACCGAAAAGTCCAAAAAATGTCTATAACCAGTAAAAATAAAACTTTTCTCTGTGTTGACAAGGTATCATCGACAAGGTATCATCAAGATCGTCAAAGTTCTTAATGTCTGTCGGTCACCATAACTATCGAAATCAATTGTGTTTGGGCATAATCTCACAGTCGAACCGTTCAATTTCATATTCTCATGCCTGTACTAATGTTCTCAGGATGCCATTGTTCAAGGTATACGTACAGTCACCTGTAATCTAAATATGCCCATGTATGGTCAAAGGGGCGTTCCACGGTATTCAAAATGCCCATGTGCGGGTGCTGTTTTTAAAAAGCGGCCACCCGCTTAAAATCTGCGATTGGTCTGATTTTCTCTTTCCATGGTAACTTTGGCAAAATCGGAACAGGTCACACAGTATACCTTTAACATTGTTTCCTCGTTTATAACACCAATCAAAACAAAGACTATGTTGACAAGTAGACTTGACATCTTCTACTCCTATCAAAGAACACTAAATCTGTAGCTTCCACAAACATTTTACTCTTCTACAACAGAATAAGCGATTTTGCCTGTATTTATGGGCAAAGTGTAACATTACATGTACTACCTGCTATAAGGCTAATCGTTTTGTCACAATTGTTGGACCAAATTGTTCACCCAAGTCATTTGAATAGCTAAATATTCAAAAGTTTCTTCAACAGGAGGGGACATCCCCTTTTAATCCCCAAATGGCAACTTTACCGTTGCATTGCACCTTTTTTTGTCACAAGATATCCCTCTTTTTCTGAATTGAAGAAATACTAATGTTCTTGGCCAGCACGTCTCAAAATTCACCCGAAACGACACCAAATGACGTAATTTCAATAGCTATATTTTTCAGTGTCTACAACAAGAAGGGGCACCCCCTCCTGATTCACTCCTCATGACCACTGCATGGTTGCATCGCACCACTTCGTGTCACGAGCTATCATTTTTTCTGATTTCATATTGGACTTATTGCTGTTTCACAGTACCATACATTTTTTAAATATAACAATTGTCAGAATAAGATAATTATCACTTTTATATATGTACTGGCATGAAAATGGGCACGGGGGAGGGTATGGTTTTTCTTGCATGACTTTTTGGGCAGGTCACTGTTTCTTATGTAAAAGGTTGAGGAGGGTCACCATTGTCCGTGCACCCAGTTTTTTGAATCGCTCAAGCCTCCCCCTTTAATGCTGTCCAGGCCCTTAAGAAAAATGATACGCCCCTATCATTAGATGTACACATGTACGTAAACCGGCGGAATGTCATCAATTTTCTGAAAGAGATATGAGTGGGGAAAACATCTCGGACACATTTTACGGTTCACAACTGCTGCATCTGTCGTTTCATCTTGCAGTATGTTTTTGAAGAATGGCCAGTCAAACGTCACTAGTTAAAGCCCACCCAATACTGAGCATTTTATGGCTGTCTCCGCTTTCCATACAATGGATTGTGTTTTACATCCTGAAGTGAAATTCATTTCCACTGTAAATCTCGATATTCATATTTCGATAACCTTTTTTATAAACATTGAATTACCTACACCTCTGGGCACGTTCTGAATGAAATAATTGTAACTTTGAGGGGGAATCCCTCTAAATAATTTAAAGTAGAGTGTATACCCACACACATAGAGCACCGTTTGAACTATCTCACAGCTCAGCTCGACAGTGGAATCAGGGTAAGCTTAACAAGTATATGAAGTATGAAAGGGTTGCAATGATATATGCGAATAACATATTTGCCGCCCATATACGGGCGAAAAGATATATCTAGGCTAATCTTAGAAACAGTGACGGAAATAAACGCAGCCATAATTATATGTCAAACTTCCTGGTGAAACTCAGGGAATCGGGTGATTTTTCCATCCGCCCTGAGCGTGTTTCCTGTGTGTATGGGGTATTGCAAATGTGAAGTCTGATTGAAAATGGATGTCTTGTTCTTTCACTGCGTTCAGTGTACAATATAGCTGATTTTGAAGGTATTTAAAATGTTGGCGGTCATCTTGAATCGGGATCTTTCTCTAGTTCAATAAGAAGAAGTTATTTGATGTTTGTGATGCCTAAGACCGAATTTCGACTCGAATTTAATTTCTCCCTTGACTCTACACATGTTTGGTAACAAGTTTACTCCTTTGTCACTGTGCTATGAACATGAAGAATATCAACATACACCGAGATACAATAAGTAGTTACCTACCCCGTACTATCCAGCAGCAAGCGATCACAACGATGCCAGCTAGATGACTCTGAAATGCCCAGGTCACTGTTCCAACGACCTTGCATACATCAGCACAGAAGTGAAACAGTCACAGCACTCGATTCAGATAGTGGTGGATATACAGTGAGAGCTTCGACCGATAGTGTGACGTAAAATACGTATTCGGTATTTCCTGCAGTACAAGGCTCTCCAAAATAGCTTGCACTTTGTTAAAAAATCGACGGGGCAGATTTCGATTTGTCAGGAACGGCATGACTAAAATGAGTTTATCTACTATTAATTCAATCTTGCAGTTTTTTAAGTCGATCATAGATTGCTCTGGATATAATGGTTTGTATCGCGAATCATGCCAAATTAGTCTATATTGTTTACAACTGTCTTATGTTTATCCATGATAGTAATAGTTGCTTCAAAGGTCATAAAGGTCACAAATAGCAAGGTCGAAAACTTTTCATCTTAATCACCCTTGAAAAGCCTCGCTTCAACGCGTTGCAGCTTAAAAAGCCAGTAGTGTTAACCTTTGATGAGTTTCACTATTTTTTTTTCTTTAATGTCAACCATAATTTCTTGTTCAACTCTCCCAAAGCATATTGATATACACAGTATTCAGCTTGCCAACTCAGTCCGTAGATGTTTAGACTGCGCTGTTATTGTTGACAAGTGAACTCTGGTCTAGCTAAAATTAAAATTTAAACAATAACATTGCATTTTACATATATAGATGTGAACGCTATGTTTACAAGCTAAATAGTAGGTGTTTCAACATTCTGTTTGGAGTAGAATAAGAACTTCCAATTGACATACGAAATAAACATGAAAAAATCATCAAACGTAATGTACAGACTTATGTACCGTTCAGTTTTTACGGCCGGGGGGGGCCGGCAAAATCAGGGGGGGGGTCATCAAAATTTTGGAATCCGCAAAGGGGGGTCATCGCTTTTTCACTGGTAAGAAAGGGGGGGTCACCACATTTTCAAAAACATAATACCAACAATAAAGTTCACTTTATGCCATTGCCATGATCGACCCTCTTTACCGGCGGGCCGCCTTCGGCGGCCCACTACAATAAATATACATTATGTATTACCCATGACCCTCTCAACAGGCAGACGCCTTTGGCGGCCCACTCCAATTAGGTTTACTTCATGCAATGGCCATGATCGACCCTCTTTACAGGCGGGCCGCCTGCGGCGGCCCACTCCAATAAATTGACTTTATGTAATACCCCACGGCAATCTTAATGGCCGTGCGCCTTTAGCAGCCCTGTCCAGTAAAGTCTACTTTATGCAATAGCCATGATCGACCCTCTTTACCGTGGTACCGGTGGCCCACTAGAATAAAGTTGACTTTATGTAATGGCCCATGACCCTCTTAACCGGAGGGCTGCCTTTGGCGAACCACTCCAATAAAGTTCACTTTATACAATGTCCATGGACATGAGTTGTCTATTGAAATGAAGTTAAAAATTGCCTTACAGTCGTCCTAATTAACAGACGTTTCAATGGATGTGGCTGAGAAGTTTGTGCACTGGCATCTCTGCTACACGAATAAAGTGCGCGGCGTACCGGAGTTCAAATCCAAACCATGCGGGTAAATTTGACGTATGGGTTTTAGTTATTTTTAAGCGGGGGGGGGGGGGTCATCAATTTTTTTCATCTGAAAAAGGGGGGGTCATCTTTTTTCACGAAAAATGCAGGGGGGTCTATATTTTTTTGACACCGGCGACAAGATTTTGCCAGCCCCCCCCCAGCCGTAAAAACTGAACGCTCCCTTATGTTAGAATGGTCGCAGCAGGATTATTTATTCAGAGATCTCCGTCACATTACAGTGGGTCAACATATGTTAGAAATATACTGGGATAAGTGCGTTCCAGGAATACCGAAACGTATCGTAAACTATGTATTGTACTTGCAATACATAACAAGACTGCCTTATGAGTCGAAATCAGAGATGGTCAGATTGTATGACAATAACTATTATTTGTCATACTTTCCCTGGCGCATTGACGGTATAAACCTGGTAAAACTAACTGATACAGTGGAAGCCACGAATTGTTGCAAAAGTAAAATAGAAAAACTTTAAAGAAACTTGTAAGTGCCCCATAAAAACTCTTCTTCTAGGAAGTTCAAGCTTCTCTTTTCTAAGTACAATGATCGCATATGACGAAAGTTTTTCAAAGCTGTCCTCTAGGGCACCACTAAATCTCTATATTTTGGCGTATATCCATCCATATGGATCAAACCATGAATTTTTATTTAAAAAGTTTGTCCGTCTATGGATTAATGTCTGCTTAAGGTGCTTCCAATTGTTGGATACCTGAATCTTCAAATGAAATTTTTTGTAGAAGTTTTTAACGTTTTGAAACAGTTTTACCTCGTACAAAACAAAAACCAGTATACACATTAGTAGCATGGTAATATTAGTATTGGCAGTCTTAATCTTCATCATTAATATCATAGTAACGTGATAGCATATCATGGTGACGTAATAGCATATCATAGTGACGTAATAGCATATCATATGACGTAATAGCATATCGACCATTTTCCAATTTCCATCCGGCTTCATCTTTGTACAAATACACATCTATTTATACCGTAATATTTTCAAAACAGGTTTCTAAAATGATTGATTGATTGATTGATTGATTGATTGATTGAATGAATGATTGCCGCACACCGGCGAGAGAAACTTTGAGGCTGTTTGCTCTGCCATTTTACTTTCGTGTGCGGTCGATTTTTCGTGGGTTTATTTTAATTTTGTCCCCTTGAGACGGCAGGCAAGACAGAATGGCCAATCTTTCTAATGCGTATGGCGGCCTTCACCGTGTATCAAACCACAAGCGTCTGTGTTTTTAATGCTATGGGAGGTCATTTTCTGTGGTCACGTGATTTCCACGCGCGCGCTTTAGTAAACATGACGTGAGGGAAATGACTTTCTCCTTCGCACACGTTGAGGAACTATCTTCACAAGGCAAAAATGTCAACTATGTTGAACACGATTGGAACTAATTTGGGATAATTGGATTTCATATTTTTCAAATTTCTCAAACGTGTTAGGTCATTTGTAGCTGAATGTTTCAATATTATAAATTTACTCATAAAAAAAGTGTGTATCTGAAAAAGAAAAGTAGATGAGGTTACATTTGCACATTAAATCGACATTACTTCACCATCCAATTATACAAAATTAGTTCCAGTCGTGTTGTTGAATATTTTGCTCAACGGCTCGAGAGGGAAAAACTCTGAAAAATCGCCCGCACTCGAGTAAAATGGCTGATTAAACAGCCTCGAATTGAATTTTGCTAAACTAATTTCCCTCATGTGCTGGAGGCTTAAATTGTACAACCGTCATCATTGTTACCCTAATCATCATTATCATCATCATCATGATCATCATCATGAAAACCACAATTACGTCCCTACCGTCAATCCGCGTTTCCCCTCAACGTGTAAGGACACTGGGAGGGTTAGTTAAATTATTACAATAAAAATCTAATGAAAGAGAAGAAACAAAAACTTCGTTTCTTTTGTTTCCTTGATTCGTTTTAAATGGCGTTATCAGAATTTGGAATTTTGTTTTGCCCTCATGAAATACATAAAGTGATTTCTTGAAATATGATGGCAAAGAATTGTCACCAGAGGGCGCGCTGAATATGGTATGTCCACTAGCCCTCGTCCACTAGCCACTAGTGTCAGGCAACTTGACATTTCTCTGCCTACAGAGAAACCGTTGCTAACGTGATCTTCTTTGTCGTCTGCTCGTAATCATATCAATGATAATTCCTTGAACGTGAATCGTCAGAAACTAAATGACAAGGAACAGAACAGAACTACACTAAGGGGTGAACTACCCCTGCCAACCTGTACGAATCCAAAGAACTGTTGCCGAAATCAACGTACAGAAATTGACCAGCGTATGCAAGTGATTTTTGGCGATCGTTCTCAACACGAAATACAAAAAGACCACCTTGTGCAACAACTAGAGTTGTTTCATTTTAAGTCGGATAGCTCCAGTAGTAAAGTAAACGTGGACAACTGGGATGAATAAGAATTTTACACCCCATTTTATTCATTTATCTACATGAAGCGAAGGAAAAATTAACCATCCATGTAACTAAAGTGTGACCCTGACCTATATATGAACTCACTCACGCGCAGCAGTGCATTGTCCTGTACTAAGCGGGGAAATTCCCTGCTGAGTCACACACAACATGTTTATACATGTACGGGAAATTCCGTGTGAGTCATCACCATCAAACTAGCCTATATAAAGGAGCCCCGTTGTCAGTCAGTTGCGGAGTCTAGCTGATGTGAATTTTTTCCTACTGCATGACTGAGGTCTGAACTCGGAGTTCCTATCGGTGCGAACTTGTTCACCTGATAGATAAAATTTTAGTAATTTCCTCTGAACTTAAAATATGACGAAAGACCATTACTTCAAACAAAATGAGTCGTTTCAGATGAATGGTACTGATATCTAAAGTGTTCACTCTTTTATCTTTACGTACAAATGTAGTTCCTAAGTCGTTCTCTATTCTATTCCCGCAACAAAACATTCAATACTCATTTCCCCTCCCCGATCTTTATCAATACTTATGATAATATCACAAGTTGTTCTGTTATCTGTTTTCATAGCATAATATCCAACCAAATCGTCAAATTCATCTCCAGTAGCTAACTTTACACATCTAATGAGAACTGTACCATGTTGAAGTATTTTCATATTATCAGTCATCTGTTGATTTACAGTCTGTAAAGTTAATTCAGCTGCCTCATCACCGACACTTTTCAGACCCAGTTTCTTTAAAGTTGTGTCCCAAAATAATCTAACTGGAACTCCGCTAGCTGTATACGAGCAATAATTCTCCCCCTCGTTTATCCACCTTCTTAGTGTATTATCTGCCTTCATTATTGTATTAAGAGGACTAATTTTAAGGTGAATCGGTATACCAAGAAGTGCAATGTATGGATTCGTAGGAGTAAGCCAACTACGAAAATCTAACAATTTATATTTGTTTACATTGCTATCAAAATAAATCACATTCGGAGTTCCTGGTGGTTCAGCAACACCTCCTGCAATTTCACTATCCAATATATCTAAGATGTTACGCGGCACATTATAAGGCATGAATTTCTGACTAGCCGAATCCCATGTCAGAGCAAAAGGAGTAGAATCATTAGAAGCCTTTGTGGCGTCAATTACAGTTTCATCAATGTCTTTAAGTTCGGAAAATTCTACAGCATGTTCGTGGGGTGGCGCCGCGGCATTGGCTAAAACGAAATATTTTTCGCGGTCTTTATAACGAAGGACGTAATCCTTATTATGATTAGCAGCCATCTTAGTATTATTGTTAACTTTAACATCACTCAGATCTTCAAGCTCAAGATTTTGCATACGAATTGTACCTAGACCGAAGCCACTTGGATCAGACATACTCCGTAGGGACCTATATACAGTGAAAATTAAAATAATACCTTGTAATATACACAATCATGGCTTCAGCAATAGGAATGACAGTTCTCGGTGCTGTATTAAATGCAACGGCATTCACAGGAGGAAATATTATCGGACAAAAGCTTTCTGGTAATGGTGATGCTCTTATTGAAGAGAAAGTCCGACATGATAAAGCATTAGAAAATTTGAACATGATCGCAACGTCTGGTCAGAAAAAAGATTACTACAGGCTGACTGGGAAAGAGAAAATCAAGCAAAGGACGCGCATGCTGCGGCAGAATTAAGAGATACAGATGCAGAAATCCTGGAAGAAGCAGAAGCGGTGCAAAGCAACTCTACGTCAAGTCCAGCGCAAGCGTTAGCGCAATTCTCAGATTATTATCAGCCCAGTCCTGAGCAAAAGAAATATGAGATGATCTATATTGCTGGAGGATTAGTCGTGGGATGGTTTATGTTACACCGGTAGGCGGAACGACTACAATAATTCAATACAAAAGCTAATTGGCCAGTTATTGAAATCGATCATGTTCCCATCCTGATCTGTTATCCAGATACGCATTGAATTCATGTAATCTCCCCCTTTTCTCAATGGCATAGAAATTGCTCCGTTTTTAAAATCGTAAGTAACCTTTTCACTTATTTCTCTCGTATCCCGGATGGGAAGTATTTGTAAACAGTTCGATACTTTCCCCTGTATGTATCCTCCGGAGGCACCCGAACCAAATGAAACATAATTTCCAGTAACATCGACTACATCTGAATGAACTATATATTTAGTGACTGTTAAGAAATCCACTTTCTTCGGACTCATAGTACTTTTTATAACTGGGTTGTTCTCAGGTTTATCTGAAAAGCCGACGACGTTGGCGAAGCTACCTGTGGCATTGAAATAGACTTTAATATCTTTAGCCAAAGTTAGATAAACATGGTTTGTCGGCAGATGTTTTTCAAAATTAATTTTTTGCTTCAACCCGATTGCTTTGTTTAACGTATCGATATTGTAGTTACCTGGACGTATTGATTTAGTCTTCTTCGGTTGGTCACCTTCTTGATATTTTATTACATTATTCGTCGATGTTATGTTATGCCATGAATTATATAGTCCGCACTCTAGCAGTTTATCTTCGTAAACTGTGTCGTGTCAATACAAGGGTAAAAATTAACAGTAACAGGTTCACCTGTTTTGCTTTCAATCCAATGATCATCGTTGTACGTTGTATGTATATATTACTAAGTATAAATGTTCGATGAATATTATTATTATTCCGAAGGTGCCCATTACGAAGTATAAGGTTCTGCAGGAATAATATTTTTCTGTTCAAGGAGATCTTTGGTTGCTACCGCGGCAGCAGTCGCACCGCCTAATTTTGCCAATCGAGTCAAATTTGGACGACTTGGATCGCCAACCTCTATTTTCAGAAATTTGCTGGAGATCATAAGATATCCCATCGCAAGTCCTGCGATTACAATACCATCGTACATTGTGTTTACAACTGTTTTAATATCCATGATTGCTGACTAGTATATAAAATAAAAAATAAAAATAAAAAATATGGGGAGTTAATCCATCTCATACAATGTAGAGGAGCTGGGTCCTCCCTCCCCCTCCCCCTCCCCCTCCCCTCCCCTCGGAACCCCTGTCGGAACTGTTCCGGATGGAGCTGCTACGTGCTCTGTTTTTTTCGCTTTCTGGGGAGGATCTTTCCGATCTGGACTCGATCGATTAACGGGACAGGGGGTATGCCGAGCACGCCCCCAATATAGCCCTAATGCAGTCAATGAAACTCCCACAATTCCTAAAACAAGATAACATTTATTATACCAGCGTGAATTATTATCACACTGTTCTTTCATTGTAGGCGGTAGGTCTGCTACCGCATCGCTCCCCCCATTCCCCTCCATTGCTTTTAGTTTCTTCTCCCTGTTTTGCCTGTTCCATTCCGCTAGTCGCTTGCCCGCAGCAACTCTCCCTGGATGCTTCGGCGGTAACGTCACTTTCTCTATGTTGCGCTGTGTCGGAGTCGTTTCCGTTTGCGGTGTGGGGGTCGTCGGCGGGGCTTCTGACGGAGTCCCTGGCGGAGCCGTTTGCTGAGTCGGCGAAGTTGAATCCATTTATTTCAGGTACTATATTAAACCCGATTTTTTAAAATTTAAATGTTTACCCGTAATTAAACCGGTGGAAATTAGAGCAATCACAGGCCCCCACGTGTACGCTATCCGCCCTGATAATCGTTTTATTTCACTGTTTAGAATAAAATCCTTTTTAAGATCAGTGGCATAGTTATCTTGATCATCGATGGAACTACCTGACTAATTGCACGGGCTCCTAGATCTATGAAACTTTGAGTGATGGTATCACTTATAAGAGAACTGTATTTCGCTTCGTACATTTTGAAGGCTTTACCACCGTTTCATCTTTCCATTTTTCTACGTCAGCAACTGTAATCTCCTTACCAAAAAATAACTTGCTTTGACCACTTGCGATGACACAGAGTATTTTTTCACGTTTTGTCTCTATTATGGATTGATTATTGTCCGAAGGCGCTGAAGGTGCCGAAGCCCCTTCGGAATGCGCTGCCATATTTGCCGCTGCCGATGACTTTATTAAATTCTCCATTGTTTGCAGTATGTTATCTATTCTTAGTAAAAAATAAAAAATTCGTTTAAACCTGAATCCGAAATAAAGTATTAACATAGTCTGGATGTTAGTACCCCTAAAGAAATCGTTCCGACAGGGATTCCGAGAAAATTCTCCTCCATTTAAATCTATCTGTATATAGAAACACGAATAATGAGTACAGACCTATTCCCAGTTGCTTTTCAATTGAATAAGACGAGCGTACCGACAGTACAGCATTCTGATATTCCTTCCAAACCGGACGGGGGAGTAAAACCTATTCTCATGGACTTAGAAATATATGTAACGCCGACAGATAAATTTACTTTTCATCCACGGGATATATTTAAAGATAACGTAATCACTCATAGAACAGCAAAAGAAGTAATGTCTGGCTGAGCGCGTCCAAACATGAAATACTGGGACCAGCAATTAAATTTCGCCGTATGGTGCAGCACTACTGGTTGTGGTATATCATTCGCCCATCTCTTCGATAAGAAATTTCCGCCGCAAATACGATCATTCTGTCGTTTTCATGTATACTTTACAATACGTCGGATCCTTCATGAAATGGGCGTTGCACTTCCAGACGATACCCCCACCTTCAAAGCGGGCGACAATCCGTACAATCTCGTCCAATATGAACTTCTATGTACAGAATTTGGAAATATAAGTCCAACGAAGTCCGACTTTCGTTATCGAAAAGGTCAAAATAAGGGTCTTGGTTATGGATATGAATATTACACTAATCGTGGCCCTGTTCGACAGCCAAAAGCGATATACAACGGTCATGACTTTTTCCTCTCCTCCGACGGAGGCGTTTTCTATACACATACAATTTTTGGAAAGAAAAAACACGTACTGTCCGACAAAGACCGACCGCACTACTATTTCTTCCGAAATGATGGATCGGAGGGACAATACAATAGTTTCATTCCTCTGAAGGGAGACTCGGGACTAACAAAGGCCGGTCTCGCTCGCCTCAATGAAAGCCTTGAAGCCTACGTATATTGCATACTCGGCGCACAAGCAAATATTCGCAGTACCATAGTAGGTGATACTGGCAGCGCAGAGCAAGTAAGAAAAGAATTCGGCGTTCTCTCCTCGAAGATGAAATTCGTAATACAGACAAAGTAATTAGTTATAGGCGATATCAAGACACAATAATGAATACTGGTGTCAAACTTGATATGGCAGTCTCACCCAATTTACTTCTCTTACCGTCTGAGATGGTCATCCTTTCGGGCCCGGCGATCTCAGGTTATAATAATGAATTGCAATACGCAACAGAATCTATGTCCTTCGGGGTGAACGGTGATATAAACACGGAAGTTCGAGAAAGTGCTGTACATGAGATGGAAGGAGGAGGGGAGGGGGGAGATCCTGTGAAGTGGCAGGACGAGCCCGGAGAGTCACCTCACAATGACACGACTCGGGGGCCTCCCCTCCCCTCCCCAGAACGGGCAGCATCTGCAGACCCTATTCACGAATATGGTAAAATTGGTTTGTTATCTTTAGCAATATTCATTACTATTGTAGGTACTGGAATAAAGTCACTAACTATATAGTTCATTCAGATGCTGTCGATGTGACTGGGTTTCATCTAATCTACGAACCAGTAACTTAAAAGAACTAGAAGAGATTCATTAATTTACAGTATATAGATCCAGAGGAAATGTCAATATACGTAACCCCACCATTCAACATGATTATAACTGGACCGACATATTCTGGCAAAACAGAATTTATGTTGGACCTCCTCACCGGTCCGTACTTAAGGAAATTCGAATATGTGATATTCATTTGCCCAACATTCATGAATAATAAAGCGTATAATAGAAGATTCATTTTCACCGATGATAATGTGTTTATATTTCCAGTCGGACTCGATGCAGTGGATGATACATAACCTACGTGCATAAAGAATGGGCTGGAACGAACACTTTAATAATCCTCGATGACTGCGCCTCGTCCAAAGATATGAAGAAGCGCAGTAACGTTTTAGTCCAACTTGGTTTCAGCGCAAGACATGACGGATTATCTGTCTGGGTTCTGACTCAACAATATACTAGTATTAGTAAACCATTTAGGGAAAACATACAGATGTTAGTACTATTTACACACCGAACAAGATAGACAACAAAACTATTATAAAAGAATATGGAATGGAGGTGTCAGAACGGGAAGCCGTGGGTCTAATCAAGCAATTGAAAAGTAGGCCATTCAGTAAACTAGTATTTCGTTTACGGAATCCGTACGACATAAAATTATTCGTATAATATAGCAATTATGGAAGCTGAAGCCGAAGGTACTCTTAGAGAATTATATTACAACCCGAAAACTGGTTTTGGAGGTGTACAAAAATTGTATGACGCAGCACGGGCCAGCGGACTGAAAGTGACCAAGAAAGAGGTGCAGGACTGGTTAAAAACTCAGCTAACTTATAATCTACATAAACCGGTACCTCGTACTCGCGGGGGTGCCTTCCGGGGCGGCCGGCGCGTTTTTGTAACATCGATAGACTCTCAATGGCAAGCGGATCTTGTGGAATTCCCTCCCCCGTTCGCAAAAGAGAATCATAACATTCGATACATGCTAACAGTAATCGATGTGCTAAGCAAATATGCATGGGCCAGGCCGATACAGTCAAAAACGGCTGATGATACGTTAGAGGCGCTACAAGACGTGATTAAGAAATCCGGGAGAAGACCCGACAAACTTCAGACAGATGAGGGGCGGGAATTTACTAATCGAAAATGCAGGGTGGTTGGAGGAGGTGGGAATTCACTGGTTTCACACCTACAGTGACAAAAAAGCTAGCGTCGTTGAACGTTTTAATCGGACCCTCAAGACGATGATGTGGAAATACTTTACATACAGACAGACACGTGAATGGCTTTCTATTCTACCCCACCTTCTCGAGAATTACAATAACACCGTTCACGGAAGTATCAAAATGAAACCCAGGGACGTAACAGAGGAGAACGATTGGCAGGCATTTTATACACTATTCGGTCCTGAGTTGGCAGCCGGGGGAGCCAACCCTGAATTCAAGCCGGGAGAACGTGTCCGAATTACAAAATACAAGACCACTTTTAAGAAAGGATATTTACCAAATTGGACAGAGGAGATTTTCGTAGTTTCAAAAGTTGTGTACGCAGCTGGCTTGGGAACACCACCAGTTTACAAAATAAAAGATCTGAATGGAGAGGAAATACTCGGCACTTTCTATTCTGATGAACTTCAGAGCGCCCTTTCGGACGAGCTGTACAGAGTAGAACGAATTTTGAAGACGAAAAAAATTAGAGGAAAGAAATATTATCTGATAAAATGGAAAGGTTATCCAGAAAGTTTCAATAGTTGGGAGCCGGAGGAAAATGTTATTAGAACTTCGTAAGTTCCTGTGCTGGTACTACGTAAGTACTTCGTAAGTTCCTGTCCATGGTACTTGTCAAGTACTACGTAAGTACTAACGTAAGTATTTACGAAAGTTATTCAATAAGTACCATGGAAAAAGTCTTAATTTCTTGAAAGCCGAAAGTGTCAGTTTACCACCCCACTTCCACCCCCCACCTGGCCAAGTATTTATCATGTACTGTCGTAAGTATGTTCACTTACTGCATCTTTTTCGGCCGTATGTGGATGAGGTGGGGGCCCCTCAGTTCCTGAACATATTAAGTTTGCAAGATCTTCAAAACGACTTCTCATGTTGCCATAGTCCGTTCTTTCGAGTCCCCCTTTTTCAGCTTTATCGATAAGTTCTGGTTGAAGTATAATGTACACAACTGACATAAGCCATAGACAAGTAACTTCAAAGTCCGGTGTTACAGAACCGTAGGGTTTCATAATGTCAAGTGCTCGTAGGTCAAACGAAGCATTATAAGCACACACAGATTCACAAGCGTTAAGAAGTTTGTGTAGGTTCTTTAGTGAGACTCGAGGTTGTTCTAGTTGTTCTTGACCAGGTGGGAAGTACGCTTTTTCAAGTTCCTCCTCCTTGAAACCGTCTATTAAAAATCCCTGGCTGCCGCCGCTCCATGCAATTCCAAAGTCAAAAGCTCGTGGATATTCTACTGGTCCGACTGTCTCGGTATCAATTGTTGGATTAAGTATATTCTTGAGAACGAGGGGGGTAAGAGCGTTCCGAATTACCAAACATGGAAGTCTGTAGTCGTGGCAAATTTCTAAGAAAGTCTGTTTGAACTTGTTGTGAATCTCTTCTAGTTCTTCTAAGGCGGCTATTTCGTACGACCTGGCTCGAGTCAACACATTCCGCCTGCAATAATCCCAAGGCATATCTTTGAATATGATAATGAAACTGGGTAAATGGTCAAATGCTCTAGAAACAATCTTTTTTTCTTCCACTCCGTGGAAACGCCCCGGATTCTAGAAAAAGTTAGATGTTGAATTATGGAAGAGTCACAAATAATGTATTGTTCTGAAGGGAGGGAAACCTCCCTCCTCCTCCCAGCCTGACATTGTAAACTAAGCGTATGTTCTATAAACTGATTCTGAAAATCAGCAATCGAAACGGGGGAGCGCCCATTATAAAAGTCGGCAATGTTGCTGGAAAAACTAGTGTCAAATTCTGGTACGTGATACGGATCCAAATTTATTGCATCGTAACTCTTACCACTTCCAGTTGGTCCATTTATGAATATGTATGACATTTTAGGATACTATATCATAGAAAAAATTTTTTTAAAATTATTTTTATTAAGATATATACGATAAGACAATGACAATCCTTTCTATTTCAACTGCAATAAAAATACTTGAAACCGGAGAAGAGAATATTCAAATCAGTGACGGCAAACTCATATTTGGTGAATCATTGGTAGATCCTTTCATATACGTAGACAGTGAGCTAGAAGTGGTTTTCCCCATCGGACCTAAATATGGTTCGGGAGGAGATCCAGCTACATGTGATGGGGTGTGTGTCCGTTGGCAACCGAGTCTTCAAAAGTTTACTGATTTAATAATATTCCGTACCCTAGGTGAAAGTTTCGATGCATCTACTGCTAAAAGTTATGCTCTAAGCCTGGCCGCTAACTCCAAGAATACTACCGGATTTTACAATCCATCTAAAGTGTATCAGAAGCGAGGGAGCGGGGCGCAGCCAGTTGCGTATTTTAAATTTCAGTTTAAAAGAGGGGGAGGGAGAAATCACGATTTCGCTACATGTATTGATATGGTTCAAGAAATTGACTGCGGTTTTAAAACAGTGAGTCCATTGCCAGTCCGAGAAAATCCTGCTATTGTACCTCGTAATATCCGAAAAGGTAGTAAGATAGAATTCTTAGCATTTAAACCGCGCTTAAGTAAGCGTGCTCTTTCTTTCACTGTTGAGAGGTTATTTTGTGCTGCGCCTAATAAACCAGAAATTCAAGATGCGGAAGAACTAGTCGACTTAGAAAGATTAGGTGAGATATATAAACAAATAAATGCTGACAAAAATATTATAGTGGATTTTGATGACCTATCATAGAATAATTATTTTTTCATTTTAAAAATTTTTAGGATAGTATATATATCATAAAGATGGCCAGTTTACATACAGCATTCAAGGGAGCAGTTTTACAAAAAAATTTCCTGAAGTCAAGCGAGTCAAGGATATCGGGGAGCTGGTGGATATTGAAGGTATGGTCAAAGAAAGCCATTCGGAACGAAAGATGTACTCTGTTTATACTGAAATGGAAGTCAAATTATCGGATCCGAAAACTGGTAATACACAACCGCGTTCATTGTATGTTAAATTAAATGATACATACACAAAAGATGTAAGAGGATCGGGATCGGATGTGGGGCAACAATTAATAGATCGCTACGATCGTATGCTTGATACAATTGAAAATGTTGAGGGTTCTGGTCTCGTTCTCGAGGAGATACTTAATTTTGAAGTAATTCTAGTAGAAGTTTTACTCGGGGCTGGCCCGGGGGCTGGCGCAGTCCAACTTCCCAGATGGTTAAAAAATAAGCATTGTGTGAGCGATCTGGTGCTACCTTCGGGCAGCGAGAACTGTTTTCAATACGCCATCGTAGCAAGTTTAAAGTTGGCCGACCCCGAGTTTCGTGAAAAGAAATGTGGTCAGGTAAGGAGAAAATGGAATACGTACGCCCCATTTATGGCTGACTACTGTTGGGAAGGTATTCCCACGCCCACGCCCGCCGATCTGACTGTATTCAGGCGCTTCGAGCAGCAAAATCCAGGCATCAAACTTCAAGTATTTCAGATCTACGAAAATGATCCCGCTCCCCCGTCGACATAACTGTGTTATATAGTGCCCCTGGCGGAGCCGAAGGTGAAGCCGATAGGAATCAAATAGCAAATATCTTACTGATAGTTGGCGAAGACGGCGGCCGTTCTCACTTCGTACCAATTACTGCGGAAAATCGCCTTCGTAATTCTCGTACTAATCGAAAGAATGAGCGCAGACGGAAGTGTATTTGTATGGTTTGTAAAAGAGGTTTTAAGTCAACAGAAGAATTAGAAAAACATCAGGTATACTGTGGAACAGACACTGCCCAGTCGATTTTCCTAAGGAAGTGTGTCAATTTGAAGGACATCGGAAGAAGGTTCCTTCTCCCTACGTCGTCTATGCAGATACTGAGGCAATTATTGAGAAGGGGACCGGCCGGCACATTCCAATTTGTCTTTCGTATGTTATGGTGGAACGGGGGTGGGGACCTTCGGAACGAGGCCCGGGCCGACCCACTGTTTATGGTAAAAGAACATTCACAGGTCTCTCCTGTGTTACAGACTTTCTAAAGATATGAAAGAACGGGCCGAGTATTATTCTAAATCGTATTATTGGAAAATAATACCGATGAGGGATCCTTCTAATTACCGGCGCGACGGATGTGATCCAGTCTGTATTGCATGTGGAGAGCCGGCAGGATACCGAGTAGTGAAGGAGGAGGCGACCTTCTATTGCGAAGGATGCCGGCCGTCGAGAACCATTCCTATCTACTTTCACAACCTCAAGGGATACGATGGTTCTTTTATTTTGAAAGAATTACATGAAATCGTTACCGAAGGAGATGATGGGGGTTCCGGACCAGAGCCTAAAATCATAGCTAAGACGAGCAATGGAGGAATTATGGGCCTCTCGAAAACATTTATTTTTAGTGCCTCAATTGTTGTTGCCGGAGGGAAGAGGGAGATAAAGAGACGTTTCTTTTCTATAAAGTTTATGGACAGTGCTCAGCTGATGATGGGGTCATTGGCGAAGTTGGCAAAAACTGTGCCGGAGGATGGGTGGACGGCGGCGCCACTTTCGTACCCGGACATTCAAAGGGCGAAAGGTTTCTTCCCCTACGAATATTTAGACTCGGTTGACAGACTGGGAGAGAACCAGCTCCCGGAGAGGGGGGAATTTTATAGCGAATTGACGGAAGAGGGGATTTCTGAGTCTGATTACGAACATGCATTAAGAGTATGGGACGAAGTTGGATGTAAGACGATTCGTGATTATATGGAATTCTATTGTGAGACGGATGTTCTCCTTCTTGCTAATATATTCGAAAATTTTCGCGACACATGTTTAGAAGCATATAAGTTAGATCCGGCCCATTACATGTCAGCGCCTGGCTTGACATGGGATGCTATGTTACTTTACACGGGTAATAAGTTTAAACTCATTCAAGATGCTGAGCAGATGACTTTCGTACAACGGGGAATACGAGGAGGTATCAGCCAGTGTAATATTCATTATTTACAGACAAATCATCCGGCTTACGCTGGCCCCGCCGGCGGGAATTACGATCCAGAGAAGCCGGTGACCGAAATAAAATATCTCGATGCAAACAATCTCTACGGCTGGGCAATGAGTCAGGCAATGCCTACGGGCGGACTTCATTGGATGACGATGGAAGAGTGGGAGGAATGGGCCGCCGGCGGAGCGGGGGGCGGAGCCGGAGGGTGGGGACCTGGTTCCACCTTTCCACCAAGTTTTCTAGAAGTAGACTTAGAATACCCAGCCGAATTACATGAAGAACACAGCGATTTGCCATTAGCGCCGCATCACTATGAATTTCCGAGGCAGGGCGGTCGACTGATTACAAGTGTGATGGATAGAGAGAGATACGTCTTACACTACAAGTTGCTGGAATTCTATCTTCGGATGGGAATGAGATTGAAAAAGATTTATCGGGTGCTTGCTTTCGATGAAGCTCCATGTCTCGCGAAATATATCGACTTTAACACTAAAATGAGGGCAAACGGGAAGACAGATTTTGAAAAGAATTTCTATAAGCTGATGAATAATGCAATGTTCGGTAAGACAATAGAAGATGTTCGAAAGTACAGAGACTTTAAATTTGTTTCGGACTGGAACGGCACGGATAGTGGACGTAAAAGATTCAGAAGTATAATCCAAAGATGAAACATATAACTTTCATAACTTCCGAAGAGGATGGCGATTCCTGCGACAGTGCCCTACTGGAACTGAAAACGGATGAGCATAGATATGTAAAACCAGTTTTCATCGGCGCCGCAGTACTGGAACTTTCTAAGCTGCTTATGTATGAGACGCATTACAATTACTTTCGGGTCAAGTTCCCTGGAATACGATTAGCCTACATGGATACTGATAGTTTTGTTTACAGTGTGCCCCTCCCGGATCCGGACGTAACTTTCAATGATATAGTTCGGGAAGATGTGGAAAAGAATGGTGAGAAGTCTATATATGATACTAGTGGGATGAGTGGACCCATGGTGGCCCCAACTTTCCGAAGATTAATAAAAAAGTGATAGGTAAATTTAAAGATGAGTTGAATGGTGAACCTATTCTTGATTTGTCGGCATACGCTCGAAAGTGTATGCTTTTCGAACTCCAACTTCGGAGACGAAAAAAAATAAAGGGGTGAAAGATGTTTGTGTTAGAAAACATTTGAACTTTGAAGATTATAAAGATCTGTTTGAAACTGGGAAGAAGCCGGAGCCGGCACAGTTTGTACAGTTTGTACGGAAAAAGGCTGGAGAAATCCGTAGTGAAAAGCGTAGTAAAATCATGATGGCACCAAATGATATCAAACGTGTGCAGCTATACAATCCAGACACGGGCGAATGGCTGGCAGAAACATGGCCGATAGGACGGACGACGTGTCATGGTTAATATTGTAAAGACATTAATCTACTATTTTCAATAGAGACCAGGGCATCACTGATAACATAAATGTGGGCAAATATATTGTCATTGTGAGCGTCATCGCCACCCCACGAGGCATCTTTCTTCAGGATCTCAAGTTGAATTCCGTCCTTTGTGTTCATTACTTTTAAACCATTTCCATGAAACTCAATATCTTTAAAGCTACGCAGATCGATAAACAGACGGAATTTATTCTTCAAATAATCGGCCTCATCTATATCAATTTCACACCAATCTTTATCTTCAGCAAAATACCGTGCACCTCTCGCCAAAATTGTCTTGGTATCATCTTCTGAGCGTACACTTTATTTGCAATACCTTCGATTGATACAGACACAGATTCAATGGATGGGTTAAAGAAAAGTTCACTGTTCAGTTCTGCCTGATTCTGATTTTTAGTGAAGAGTATAGCGATACCTCTAATGCTACGTCGTGGTACATTTATATTTTCATTGATAACCGTGTCCGATTCTTTGAATGGGATTGTTCTAAAATAATGTATATGCTCGTAAAGGTAACTTTTTCCGTTGTTGTAATAACCAGCAGTTGACCTCGCGAGATCGAGGTCAGAAATTGTCTCGTATTCCATTTGAATGTTTTTTAATTTATAATTGGTTGTAACAACCTGATTACTGACAAGTAATTGGGGGGCGGGTGCCAACGTAATTTCCCATTCAATATGACTCCCTAACGCTTTTGGGTATGCAACTCCATGACCTGTTATTAGGGGGTGAGTGAGACGAATAGCATATTTTGTTTTATATGTGTCGAAAAGTAACTTATCGCCCACGACGTTTTGATCTGCATCGGTCGAACCGCTTCTCAATTTTCTTAGATTTTCGTTCTGAATTCCGTACAGTGTCATGTTAGTTCTCTCCTTTTTATGTTTGAAGAGATCGCGATAACATTCAATAAGGTTATATTTATTCAAATCGAAAAGTGTCTGACCCTCAAATGTGAGTTTCATACGCTCCACCAAATTTTTTGCAACATTTTGTACTACTCGGTTATATTCATCTCCCATTACTTCGAGATCAAAAACCAGGTCGAAAGTATCTGGAACTAAGAGTACTCCGCTTTCTAACTTCGGACATCGTATGATAAGTGTCTGGCCTGGATCTGCCTCACTTGGATTATGAGCAATCACATGATGAGTTCTTTCTGACTTCGTTCCATTCGGTATTCGGTTGGTGAAAGTCGGTGATAATGTCTATCGTACCCCATTTTTCGTGTAATGTATATAGTAGAAGAAAAAAGAAAATAAATCACATCTTTACGTAAATATTTCCGTCTGCCTGAAAGATAAATCGATTGCCTGTGTCGCGAATCAATCGAAGGACCCAATATTCTTGGAGATGATGAGCCTCTTGGTCATCCTCAGTATCCTGGAATACAGCTATGAATTCTAGTCGCTTAAAGAAGTTAGTCTTTTGACATTCCTTCACGAAAGCTAAAATGTTATGATAAAGATTATCATCTTTGAGTCGGACACCTGGATTTGCTCGAAGGATATGGCGATTTACCCGCCGAAGTTTGCACCATTCCAATTCGACAGAGAAACCAAACAGGTCTTTATTTTTAGAAAGAAACTTTGCAATATTCTTTTCACCAAACATGTTGATGCCGTAGGGGTGTCATATATTAATACATAATTTTATTTATAATGACTAATGTTAAACCAGTTAAAAATATCCATAGCTGTTCTCCAACAAATCCGACAACCGATCCTGCTGTTTTTAATAGAAAACTGACGAGGGAACCGATTAAACCTGGTATTGCAGCAGCACTTTTTGCGGCCAATGTTTTTAACCATTCGCCAAATTGCTTTACAATTTCTTTCGCTTTTGTATATACTTTGGGCGGACCTGAACCAGACCCGCCAGTTCCTGCTCCCGCTCCTCCTCCTCCTCCTCCTCCTTTAGTCACAGCTAGGGCAATTGTTGATATTGTCATTCCAAGGGCAGTCAGTATTGCAGCAATGTAATACCATTCCGTTTAAATAACTCTGTCAGCTTCAGCCTGAGTGACAATTCTGGATCAGAAATTACATCACGAAGAGACCTAGTCGTAGCCAGACTTTCACGTGCCTCACTGATCTTACCATGTTCGTATTCAATTCGATTGTCAACTTTAGCTTCTCTTGTTATAGTTCAGCTAGTAGTTTTTCGGCTTTTCCTTTTCCTTGGGTGCTCGTTTCAGGATCCTTTAACTGTTTTTCAACTTCTCTTTTCTCTAGCCTTATTTTAACTTTTTCATTGTTAAGCTCGCCAAGACGCATATTCGCAATCCTTAATTCATCATTAATAGCTTTATATTCAGGGTTTAGATTGTTCCATTTTTCGATTTTATTTTCAAAAGCTTGTATTTTATCTGCATTACTGGAAGCATCTTGCCGTAACTCTGTCAGTTCATCTTTGTATACACCCATGTCTTCTGGTGTCATCTTCTCAGCCGGTATTTTATCAGCTATCACATCTTTAGAATGCGATGTATGACTCACATTTTCGGGCTTTGCGCTAGAGCGATCTCCTAATACTTCTCTAATAAATGCATGTCCTCCTTTTTCACTCCTTAATGTGGTTAGCTTATAAAATCCACCTCCTCTATCTTTAGACAGCTTGAGGTCTTTATAATACAGCTTTTCGTCCCTAATCTCAGATTCCGTAGCCAATACATTTAGTGCATCCGGATCAGTAATTTTATTCTCCTTTAAGAATTTATTAGCCATTCTTAATTTTTTATCTACTCTAAGTTCAGTCAAACGACCAACCTGTGGGCTAGCAAGGAAAGGATCAGCTTCTGCAAGGGCATTATCATCTTCTATGAAGAATGTTTCAGCAGTAGCGTCATCATCATTTAAATTTGCATCATCGAAATCCTGGATTGGTATATTTTCTTCTCCTCCTTCTGCCATATTGTATTTCTATATTACTACAATTATTTTTTATCCCCCCCTTACATATACAGTAAAAATGCACATCTCAGTTGTTGAAAGCGTTGAACAATTGGCTGATTACATAGAAAGAACAAGTGCTGCATATCGACGAAGTTACAAATTAATGGGTCGAATTGATATGGCTCTTAATATTACTAAGGGAATTCTTGTAAGTTCTGCTGTAATAGCAGCAATTCCGACAGTTCCGGTACTGTTAGCCTTAACACCTATACCTGGTGTCGTTATTGATGTAATACAAGGGAAAACGGGAGTATCAAAAAGAAGAGAGAAGTATAAACATTATTACGTTCAATATAAACAGCTGCTTACACAAATACAAGAAAAAGGTGCAACAACAGAAAACGGGTCAGAACTTATTCAGAACATATTTCATCAGGCGCTAGAAATTCAAAACAAGAAGGATTTAGTCCGCCGCTGGAGCGATATCTACGATATTATGGATTGATGGTTATGAAAGTTAGTTCGTACCGATAGGACTCTCGTGTTCAACATCAGCTAGACTCCGCGACCGGCCGACCGGACTGACAACGGGGTCCTTTATATAGGCTAGTTTGATGGTGATGACTCACACGGAATTTCCCGTACATGTATAAACATGTTGTGTGTGACTCAGCAGGGAATTTCCCCGCTTAGTACAGGACAATGCACTGCTGCGCGTGAGTTCATATATAGGTCAGGGTCACACTTTAGTTACATGGATGGTTAATTTTCCTTCGCTTCATGTAGATAAATGAATAAAATGGGGTGTAAAATTCTTACTTCATCCCAGTTGTCCACGTTTACTTTACTACTGCTCCAAAACTATATGGTCAGCAACATCCCAAGATATCACTAGGTTCCTCATTGTTAAAGACAAAGACGCTAAAACTCAAGTACATGACGTAAACTGTGTAAATTTAGGGACCACAAAGCTGCAACAGTGCACTTGCCCCAAAAGGCTCCGTGTCAATACTGTCAAAAATACATGTATGGTCTCCAAATTAATGACGTTCTATCAATCCCAGGCCGTTGTATCTGGTCAGCTCACCCGTAACCCAATGGAATCAATAATAATAGATAGGTATATTAAAAAAATATCTGAAGAACAAGCCAAAGCGTTATTGACGCCCAAACAGGCGAAACCTCTTTTTTTCTCGATAAAATGCGACTAATTTACCGTCACATTAGGGGGTCTACAAGCAAAATGAATAGTCCACAATCCACTCCTGGCCAGGGACATGGCCTTTTTCAAGCTCTTAGCCTTTTCTGGCGATAGGGCACATGACCTAGGTCACCTAAAAACACAAGAGACTGTCTGCGTTTCCCAGACAATTCGGGGTTCCTCTTTAATCATACGTTTGGCAAAACTCTCCGAGGGTCTGGGTCGAACCTCTTCGCGATTACATGTAGACGTTGCCCAGATGTTCTCATGTGTCCGATTAATACATTAGAGGCATATTTGCAATCAGCCTTGATATGATCTTGCAACGGGTTACTTGTTTCGGCCTACAAACTCGCAGGGGATGGCAGAGCAAAAGCATTTTTTCATCACAATTGGCTTATTATCGGTTAAAAAGATATCTATTAGATGTAGGAATCGACGCAGGCGAAACCCCGCAAGGCTGTCGAAGTGCCTGCGCCATTTCGCTGGCCATGGCAGGCACGAACATCAAAACTCTAATGTCCCATGTGGGTTGGAGGGCGGAGGAAACAGCACAATACTATATGCAGTTAGGAAAGGTTGTGGAGCACAAGCAAGCACTTTGTCTGAGCTAGCCAACGCGCAAAAACACGATACAAAAAGATATGAAAACCTCAATGAGTTACTTGGATTTTCCAACGCTTTTGATAAGAAAAATTGAGTAACTGATATAAGGTATCCGACATCGACAGTGCATTATTCCAGCAGTTTTTCAATATCTCGACAAGAAGGGTTTAAACCATTGTCACATAGTTAGTCAAAGCCGTATCACAGACCGATATCATTCCGCATTATGCAATTAACCCAAGTATAAAAGCATAAGCAACATGTAGTCGTCCCCTCCCTTGCAATAGACCAGGACAGTAGGCCTAGGGCTATGTGCGTAAACAGGGCACTTGGAAATTCGATGTTGCCAGTCCCCTCGGTGAAAAATCCAGAGGGCAGTTTTCTCCCACCCGCCCTCCCACTTCTAAAGCACTGCGGTGATATCTTCGCTATGGATGCGCCTCTCAAAGACCAGACCCAATCCTACAACGATAGGCATATCCAGAGTGGTATGGCTTTGTATACATATAGCTAGTGGCAAGGGAAAAATCGGCAAGAATTAAGCGCATGCGCATTAAATTCAACGCTCACCGTTCACCGTTCAGCTAGCAGCTGGCGTTGGTCTAAGGGAGCGTTCAGTTATTATGGCCGGGGGTGGGCCGGCAAATTCTTCCTGCGCATCAGTCAAAATAAGTGAACCCCCTACCCATTGTACCAAAAAATTGATGACCCCCCCTTTCAAGATGACAAAAATTTCATGACCCCCCCCCCCCACATTGCTTGAGTAAAGCTGCACACACAAACACCTCGGGGTATGGAGCAATAGAATCCCCCCAAAAAGAGCTTAGATTTTTTCAAATGACCTTTCTTACAAAACTCAAAAGGTGTTAATTCTCAGATTTCCCCTTCTGACTTGCTATAATTTTGAAATTACCCCTCAAAGGGGTTGGACAGAAATTACTGGTTGATCGCAATATTTTTGCGCAAGCGTGTGTGTACAAAATTTTGATATTTGGATTTAATTAAAAATCAGCTGTTGATAATGTTGATTCACCATACATGGTATACATATATTTTCTCATACATGTATGAGAAATCTATGTAATACTTTTTCAATGCAAAACTATATCTATGCATTTATAGATATTTGATAATTTACATAAATGTACTTAAATGAATAGGGTTGTTACAACTGGCCAAAAGTTTGACCTTAGAATTTCACCAACAATGTTCATCCACTATACATGGGAGTCAATGATAAAATTGTCAATAATTTTTTTTTCCAATGAAAAACTTGGTATACTTGTGCATATACAGATGTTCAATAATTAACATAATTTTACTTGATTAGAATATGATGGTTAAAGGTGCATATTATGTGTACAAGAAATCTGATTATGGAATTTCACTGAAAATGTTCATCCACTATACATGGGAGTCTATGAGGAAAGTATGAATAATTTTTTTCCAATACAAAAATATGTAAACCCATGTATTTATGTACTCTCGATTATTGATATCAATGTACTTGATTAGAGTAGGGTGGTAACAAATGGATGTGTTCGCCAGAAATTGGACTTTGGAATTATACCAAAATGTAGATTCACTGTACATGGGAGTCTATGAGGAAAATAAATAATTTTTTTCCAATACAAAACTATCAAAATCTGTGTATTTATAGACATTTGATAATTCATTTTAAAGTACTTAGTTAGCCTAGGATGGTTAAAGGTTGATATGTGTGCAAGAAATTGGATTTTGGAATTTCACCGAAATGTTGATTCACTATACATTGGAGTCTATGAGAAAACTAAGAATAATTTTTTTACAATGCTGAACTAAATTAATTTGTGCTTTTATAGGTGTTTGATAATTGATACAAATGTACTTGATTCAAATAGGGTATTTAAAAGTTCAGATGTGGACAACAATTATGATATTGGAATTTCACCTAAAAGTATTATTTAACTTTTCATGGTACTGGTAGTCTCAGTACAGGTAACTGTTAAATAATTTCCCTGACAAAACTTGCTATATCTCTAATATGTAAGTAATAGAATTGTTCATCGCCCTCAGTGCAGTGAGCTTGATTTACAATAAGACAAGCCTCAGAGTTGTCGAGTCAAGATGTTCATGTGACAGATAATTATACTTTTGTTCAGATTTACAGGTGAATAACTTATGAGAATGAAATCATGCAACGAATCATTTTTATCTCCCAGAATATTTAAGAACTTTGACACTGCTTTTTGACGGGACGGATACTTATGAAAATTAAGTGACCCCCCTCTGAGCTGTTTGAAAATACATGACCCCCCTTTGCAGTTTTCAAATTTAAGGTGACCCCCCCCCGAATTTGCCGGCCCACCCCGGCCATAATAACTGAACGCTCCCTAAAAGGCGTTGATGTTCAAAAGTTATATATGATTCTCACTTTTCCCATTTCTGCCACTGGCAGCGCTGTGCATTCCGGCTTATGATGAACAACGAAATAGATGCTTTGCGAAATCGCGAAATAACGAAATGACAGCATTTCCACAACCCCAAAATATTTTCTTCAATAAAATCTAATATTTAAATAATGTCCGTGACCGCAGCAGTTGGTTTACTGGGTTTAATGAACGGATTAGATATGTAATGGAATATTTTGAAGTGACTTCAATCACGGTCGAACTACAAAGTGATACATGGCGAAATCATGGGCCGCCATGAAAATATCAGTATGAACACGTACTCCCACAGTCACTACAGTACCTGTTTTATAGATATATACTAGCATACCAAAGAATCAAACCATGCTACAAACAAACAACTTCTATACTCGACCAAAAACATACCTGCTTCAGTGTTCTCCCGGGGAGATCTGGTTAAGTGGCGGCTAATTTGCATAACAATAATGTAATTGTTATGGTAATGATATATTGTTTGCCAAAAATTAAAAATGGCTCAATTTTGCTCGAATAATTTTATAATCTGAAAAAAGAAATTTGCTTGACTCAAATACTAAAAAAAAAATACTTAAAGCAACCTCTTGAAAAAAAGTTTGCTGCCAGGGTGGGTAAAAAAGCAGATATGAACTGAACATGCTCATGTATGGAAGACCGGTCACGACATGCGACATGCGAGTTTTTAAAACGTAACTGCGATCTGCGATCAGGGTTAGGGTTAGGGTAGGGGTTAGGGTTAGGTTTAGAGGTTAGGATTTCTCTGGTAAAAAGCCTTACTTCGCTCTCAACCCTGGAGGTTAGGCCAAGGGAGGGAAAAATTGTAACGGCATAACTTAGGGTTAGTTAGCGTTAGGGGTTTTGGTGAGGGTTAGGGTAGGGTTAGGGTTAGGTTAGGTCGCAGATCACAGTTTAAAGACGCAGGTCGTATGTCGCAGGTCGTGACCGGTCTTCCATACATGTCTGAGTCCTAACGTGGCCGCTATTTCTCCCACGGTGAGACCTCACCGTTCTGGCCAAGCCCGACTTCCAGGTACTGACTCTAGCATCGATACTAGACGATACTAGAGTCTGTCAAATCGCAAGTAAATATCCGATATAGGCCTATATCGGAGATTTCACAACCTCACCATTCTGGCCAAGCCCGACTTCCAGGGACTGACTCTAGGATCGATACTAGACGATACTAGAGTCTGTCAAATCGCAAGTAAATATCCGATATATATCGGAGATTTCACAACCTCAGAGTTCTGGCCAAGCCCGACTTCCAGGGACTGACTCTAGCATCGATACTAGACGATACTAGAGTCTGTCAAATCGCAAGTAAATATCCGATATATATCGGAGATTTCACAACCTCAGAGTTCTGGCCAAGCCCGACTTCCAAGGACTGACTCTAGCATCGATACTAGACGATACTAGAGTCTGTCAAATCGCAAGTAAATATCCGATATATATCGGAGATTTCACAACCTCACCGTTCTAGCCAAGTAAAGATTTCACCACCTCATCGTTCAATCTAAGTTCGATATTGTAGAATCTAGTAGCCGTAAATATCGGATATCATATAAAGTGCAATGTCGCGGTGTCCTCGGTGTTGCGATTGTTTGTGTCTCACGATGTAGCGTAGTCACATTTTACGACTTTATTTGTTGAAATCCTGAGGTGGTTTTATTCTGTTTGGTTTTGTTGGTGTCCGAATGAATTTTAAGGCTTTTTCCTAGTACTATTTTTCGGAGTTTCATTGGTCGTAACTGTTATTATTTATTTTATTTATTTATTTTACATTTGATTACAACACATGCATTGTACCTGTACGTTATTTATTTCTCTTGTTATGTAAATATTTATACTTCCCTTGCATATGGGCCGGAGGCCTTGAAACGCAATAAACATTACTACCAACTTTACTACCATTTTTCGGAGTTTCATAGTTTGAGCGATGATAGGTTGTTGTTGAATTTCATGTTGTTGTTGGCTTTTCTTTGGAAATAGCTGATTTATTTCCACGGCCATGTTTTCTGTTACGTTACTGTGATTGTTTATTTTGTATTTAATGTTGTGTTTCAGTTGTTTGTTATGTGTACGATTTTTGTTATTTCTTTTAAGTGTTTGTGTGTTCTATGTCATTTTATCGTATTTTTGGGTAGTTCTCTTTTGGAGTATTTGGTGGCCCTGAAAAGGGCCGCTTGGTATGGTTTTTTGTTAGCGCTTGGTATGGGTTTTTGTTAGCGCTTGGCGCGTTTGTTTTGGCGATGAGCCTAGCTTTTTTATGCTTCTTTTCGCCGATTCGATGTGTTTGGTGAGTAGGTGTTTGCCGCCTTCTTGTCATCGTGTGTGCGTACATGGACAGTCTGCATAGCCCTTGAATGTGGTCTCGATTTTGATCAACTTACAATTTAGAAGTATATATCAAAACTGATAAATGATTTATGTGATTACTGTAGCTATAGATAGGCTACATTCAGGACGGGCAGCGACGGGCAGTAATTAGTAGGCAAAACAGGTGGTTTTCACCGTGGGCAGAACTCGGTGCAATGATACTGAACATTAATAGTAAGCCTGTCACCTTGAAGATAATGCTGTAGGTGAAACAAGGACTTCAAACGCACGATGGTACAAACAACACCACAAGTGAAACGTACACATAGAAATACACGCGTTCCTACGTTGTGCCATGGATGTAAAAAATAGATCCATGGTTGTGCCCACCCGGGCCACGCGATTAAAATATGACTGATACTGCTGGATAGTGTTAATTGGGTCGGTAAACAGTCAATTAATAGTTTAATTGACTACCTGGGTGATTGGCAGGTCGTGTCCAACGACGCATATGCAAAGCAGGCCAAAAGACAAAAGCCCCCAAAGATATTGACAGCTGGCCAGGGTCACCATGAATACGTAATGACGCTTCACTACGCAGAAACTGCGTAGTCAAGCCCTTCTTAACCGGTCAAACCCTCTTGGCATTTTCCCTCATGTTTGCACCAGTATAAGCGGCCTTTTAAGTATCGGATCGTGGATTCAATAATATTCGCCCGATTTTCACCGAAAGGTCTTCTTTTATCAAACGAACCTAAATTTTGGCAAGGATTAAACGACATCAGGGGGTGACTCACCCCACTGACATAGCGTGGTCACTGTTGACTGCATTTACACTGATTCACATGTATTTCTGTTTTTCACGTCATATTAAGAATACTAATTAGCATTTGGAGTAACTGAAAATGGCTAGGTGCACTGGACACGCGAAACTGACGACTATTTGTAATTTTCATCTTGCCGAATTTCCTTTGAGTGCTAAATGGGGGCACAGTCGTTTGGAGAGCTATTCAGCGCTGGGACTATTCGCCCCATAGACGAGTGTACAGAAGCGAGAAATACCCAAGTCAGGAAATGACAGGGCTATTTCGTATAGGGATTGTGCCACCATGTCATCTTCGACGTTCGATTTTACCGTGAAAAGTAGCAAGTTCATATCATGTAACCGTCGACCGTTCCCTATCATTCTCAAAATTCATACCTGGTACTTGATTTGCTTCACAAACGCTCGTTTTCGTGTGATTTTCGGCCGAATTCGACGGACACGTCGCTAAAACATAAGCGTGAGCAACATTCCGGTCACCTTACAGTGGACGTTGGGCACCTCCACTTTACTGACGTTAGCGCCGCGTACCCATGAGGGGTGACTGTAAGGTTGTTCATGCCTTATGTTTTGGCGACGTGTCTTCTGAACTGGGCCGAAAATCACACGAAAATTCATACCTGATACTTCATCTGCTTACAAAATGCTCATTTCCTGTGATTTTCGGCCGAGTTCGAGAGACACCTGGCCAAACATAAGCGTGAGCAACATTCCAGTCATCCCTCATGGGTAGCAGCGCCAACGTCAGTAAAGTGGAGGTACCCAAGAGGTGACCGGAATGTTGCTCACTTTGGGTATTTCTCGCTTCTGTATACTCGTCTATGGGGCGAATAGTCCCAGAGCTGAATAGCTCTCGAGCGACTGTGATGGGGGTGAGTGCCTGGGGACATGTACATCGGGTATTTCATTAGCACCACTGACACACGATCGTCCAACGGGGACAGAATATTGGAAATCAATGTTACCTGATAGAAAATGTTTTAAGCCTATTAAGATAAGCGATGATACTTCTAAGATCAAGAGAGAGCATCTTAAAGTTATGTCCCAGGAAATACCGTTTTGTCAGATAATTTGGCCCGTTGATAGAATTTGGCGGGGGAGGGGGCACAGGCGTTTAAAAGCACTGCGTGAAATTGCAACATCACGAATGACCGGCCGTTTTGGAATACAATAAGGACTACATGAAGGATTCGTAACATGAATGAAGGTTTTGCAACAAGAAAATAGGTTTGCATAGAAAGAAACTCGGCTAGTAAGCTTATAAAAAGAAAACGTTTTGTGAAAAAAGAAAATAGGTTTAGGCTAACAACAAGAAATGTTTTTGTACAAAAAGAAAATTGTTGTTACAAAAAGAAAAGATTTTTACAAGAAGAAAATGTTATTTTAACAAAAAGAAAATCTTTTTTTATAAAAAGAAAAAGTAAAAAGAAAATGTTTTTTATAAAAAGAAAATAGGTTTTTATACAAGGAAAAATAACAAAAAATGGGTTTTTACAACAAGAAAATGGATTTTACACAAAGAAAATAGGTTTTTACACGAAGGAAATATATTTTTCACAAAATGAACATGTTTTTTACAAAAATAAAATAGGTTTTTCAAGAATATTGCAACGCTGGCTTGCCATAGGGGAGACTTTAAAATTCATTTTAATATTATGTGCCGAGCCTGGCGTGCACCAACGCGGTTCTGGTATAAAGGAGGAGGAACACAGTTTGTGTACGAACAAACAAACCGTGTAGTATGGCGACCTCATTGAGGCCCTGCTAAATTAATACAATGTATAGTATAATAGTAAATAGATTTTTATAGCGTTGAATAAAGTGATAAAGAATTAGAAAGGAAAAGGCATAGAAAGAAAGATATGTATTTTGGTGCGACTTCGTCCCTGCTTGAATCAATATCACGATAATAGGAAAGTTCGAGTGTAGAATATTTGTGAAATAGTATTAAATTTCAATCCTTGTACACTTGTAGCGGTCGACACAGCTATACTCGATCAATCAGGTTCACCGTCCCCGTTCGGTAGATATGGTACAAACAGTGCATGTTGTGATAAATGGAGAAGTTTCGTAATTTTATGTCTGTATTTTACAGACCCGTCGGCCGCCAAGCTCTGCAAAATGTCGTCGGACATTGTAGAAACTGTGGAAGTCGATTAGGTTTCCAGGTAAGCGAAGCCCGTGGGCTGAGTTCAAGCGAAGTGTCTACGCCCGCAGTGTTGGGGTGCTCGAGCAGCTTTCGTATCCCACAACTTTCTCCGGCGATTTTGTATGGTGGTCCGTTGCTTGACAGTGTGCATGAGCAGGACTATGTCCTGCAAGCTGATACGATAGCCTGCCTGACATAGTCCTGTAATGGACAATGTCAAGCTAACGATCGCCCGTGGGGGAAAGGTGCACCATTGCCAGTTAATGCCCAGCTGCAGTACAGTAGCTCGAGGTTTTGCCTGGGTATTTGTGTCGGACGGCAAAACCAAATACCTAGACAAAACCTCGAGCTACTGTATGGAGCTAGTTAATGCCAGGCAAAGTTGTGGGCTACGGAACTGCTGCAACGCCCCACTGGTGTACCGTGTGACCATGAACCTCCCACAGCTATGCAGCTATGAGCTAGGTGGTACTGTGACTACAGACAGGGCAGCCAATGGGACTGTAAGGCTGAAGAGGAAATTATAATAAATATAAACCAGCGCGAAAATGAATTAATGGTCATGAACATTAAATTCATTGTCGCGATGGTTTCATGTATTGTGTCTAAAACCGGGGTTGAATATATGCATGGCATATTAATGCTTCCATGATGAACATACACAGTATCATCTTTCAATATGTCAAACAATATAATTAGTATCTCGTATCAAACAAAATTCATGAAAAATGGGCAACTTTTTCCCTTTAATAATTAAACTGTTTAATCTGAAATTTCACCGCAACCTACCAGTGAAGTGGAATGGCCCCAAAATGGAATAATATCAACAAGTGAAACGGTTGCCATCACTCCTTCACAACCAACTTTCTATATGAGTACAGCGCGAAGAAGCAAGGGCTTATTTCTGTCGATTTTGTATCAAATATCGGAATGTCGCCAGGGAAATGATCATAACCAATGTATGCATGTATGATAAAGGGGTTATTACACATGATGTGTCTACATTTTGGACACATCACCCGAATACAACGCGATATTGACCAAACTGTGTGTCTGTTTTCTGGCCATACGTAAAGCTTCATTGCTAGCCCTTAGGTGAAGGTTAAAATGCCAAGCTTCACTGAAGCTAATCCCAGGTACGCTTGATATAAGATTTGGCAAAAATCC
This sequence comes from Ptychodera flava, assembly GCF_041260155.1. NCBI lineage: Eukaryota > Metazoa > Hemichordata > Enteropneusta > Ptychoderidae > Ptychodera > Ptychodera flava. The sequence goes on from NC_091940.1 coordinate 37,405,600, forward strand.
TGCTCCAAGCTTTGGACACAATCCTTGTCTCAAGATTTGGAAAAAAGATTGGAGTTTAATCTTTATCGACGACAAGCTTGGCCGAAGAGCATTGGCAAACCTTCATGCAAGCTTAGAGTACCGCCAAGCTTGGGCTAAAGTACTGCACAATCGCGTGTGTACCTGATCCCATATCACTTGTGTCAGTTTTCTCAATTTCTGATCACAGTGTGACAGCTTTCTCAATTTTTGGCACATGCACACATGGGTTGGGTAGTCTGTTTTATGAATCAATCATCTGCTCGATCAATCTATTTGTACTAAATGCTCTGCACTCTAACGTACTAAATACCCCGAGATGTGAAACAGAATCACGCTCTCTGGTAGAATTGTTAGTGAGCCACAGTTTCACTACATTTAACCTAAAACACCCCTGATTTCATTGATGGTACCAATCTCTTCTTCAGCGTGATTTTTGAAGAGATACTTAATTCCTGATTCAACAAGGGAGACAAAAGAGTAATTCTTATTGTTTTGTGTGCAGCCACGGCCAGTTAAAAAATCAGGTCGTGGGTAGATAGCATGATTCTGTTTCACACCTGGGAGTATTTACCGGTAACTTATGTTAGAGTGCATGGCACTGAGTACACGATCAATTGTTCGAGCACACTGCCCAACCCATAAGCGCTTGTGATTTCTGGTCACACTGGTGCATGAGACTAATTGTAGTGGATGCTAACCGAGATGCTAACTTGCACACCCCCACAAAACATTCACTGGCTCAGACACATACATAGTATTATTTAATAAACATGGCATGCATTTGAATGAATCCATGCAAACTGGTATCCACAACCCAACCCTAAAACTACTTGATAGCATTGATATGAGCAGTCAGAACTTGAAGTGATCTCTCATAGAGCCAAATGCACCACAATATCTGTGTAAGTTATTTGTATTTCAGAGTATGTTCATCTTTATCAAATACGTACTGTTTCTCGACGAGATTGTTATATGCCAAAGTCAGTTTTAAATTGCTATATTCCAAAGTCAGTTTTAAATACTGGTCAACGGAATTTTCATCACTGTGCTACAAAACTCTTGAACTATCTGCCAAATGACATAAGACATGCTCCTAATATTATACAGCTGAAAGAGTTTATCTAACTAGCTTTTCCTTTATGTACAACTTAATATTACAAATACTTTCTACCATCATTGAATTGTGGTATGTATTGAGCCCCAATGAAAATTAATCATTGAGTAACTCGGCTGCTTATTAAAAGTATGAATAAATAAATAAATAAATTAAGCATGACTGACCATCTTTTTTATTAAAATTTAAAAGATGAAAAACAAGAAATATACTTAATTTATTTAGACTTTTACTAAAGGATCAAAATTAAAAGAAATTGTTCATCAGAGGCCTTATTGTTTAGGGAGATAATACAGGGCCAGATACCAAGGCAATGGCCATCAAACCATGGCATGACCTTTGAACTGACAAAGAGGGTCCTCAAAACCAGAAGTCCAAAGATAAAATTCCACTTTATTACTCAGCCAAGAGTTTTACAAAGCTGATATTTGATCTCATTAACAGTCAAAATTACTTTTAGTTCTTGTAAAAGAAGTTTACAAAATACCCAAGCAGTCACTTGTGATGTCTTGCAAATTTCAAAGTTTTAGTCCATTGATGTTCTTATCTTTATCATTATCAATAAGTACTCTTGAAAATGTTATCTGACCTTTCACCTATGTTAGACTTATGTCTTTTGCATGTGATATACAATTTCAAATAAAGTGTCTTCCTTTTCACAGTGCTGTTTTTTAATTAAGGATGGGTAGTTTTGTGAGTGTTTTATCTGCATTGTCCTCGTCATATTAGGGAGACTGTAGCGATGCTGGTAGTAATACCAGGGTTTTAAAGAGCATTTTTGTAAGTCCCTGGACTTTGGCATGAAGACTACCTGTAAATATTAGTGTTCCACAAAAAGTAAATACCAGACTCTAGAACTTTGATTTTGTCCACAGGAAAATTCTCATGAATTCTCAGAGGTTTAGATCAGACAATAAAGTAAGGCAGACAACTTGCTAGCTGTAATGTCGTATTTCCAAACTTACTGTGTCTGACAATCAATTTTTTATTTTAATTCTTTTCTCTAGGGGAACTCATGGTATCACACCAAAAGGATCTCCCTCAAACCAATGAAAACCCACCATATATTCCAAGAGGGAAATTCCTTGACACTTCTAAGGACACACATAGCTGTTTTATCTCGGCAAGTCAGTAAAAATGTGTTTCACGCTCGTCAAACTTACAACCCATATGTCTTAGCATTACGGCAATTCAGCAGAGGACAATACTATGCTAGTCGGCACTTTACACAAACAGCTTCAAAGCAAACGTTACAGAAGTCTTCCAGGAGTAAAAAGCTGTTAAAGATTATAATGTCTCTAGTTCTTGTAACTATACCACCATGTGGACTGTGGATATATTCATCATTAGAAGACGAATCAAAGAGAAAGCTTTTCCTGACAATGGATGGAATCGGTCGTTTCTTCAGGTAACTATTCAGCTTCTACCTCAAAGTAAATCATAGTCTGGTTTCTTGTCATGCTTTTGCTCATATGTGGAGCCATTTTGTTAAGACTGGTTTTTTTTAGCTCCCATAGCCATATGTATATATGGCAATGGAAGCTATTCTTATAGGCTAGGGAACTGTCTGTATGTATGTATGTCTGTATGTCTGTGTGTCTGTATGTCTGTATGTCTGTCCGTCAACATCAAAAACTCCAAAACCGCTGCACATTTCATCTTGATATTTGGTGTGTACATGGATGATGGGCTGTAGATGAGATTTTGTTCAAATGAAGTTGTCATTGCCAAAAATATGCAAATTAAGTGAAAAAATGTAAAAACAGTCAAAATTGAAAAAACTCAATAACCACTAAGCAGATTACATGAAAAGTTACTTTGGGCAAAGTACTTTGGGCTGATGTGAAATGATTGTGCACATCTTGGGTCAGTATCTTTGACTTGCTATTTTTCATGAATTTTTTTGTAATTTTCTCCCATTTTTGGTCAAAAAATCTTCTTCTCTGAAACCACAAGTCCGATTGATTTGAAACTTGGTATGGAAGTGCATAGGAGTGACCTTTCCCAAATTTGGGCAAATCGTGGTGAAATTTGCATATTTTTAGTTTACATGTCCATTGACTCCCATGTATAAGGCAGATCTCCATAGAGTTCCATGAATAAGGCCACGAAAAATAAAAATTTAGTTTCTCATCGTATTCATATTGCAAAAAGGATGCAGTGACACAATTTTAGTCCCCACGGATGAAGTCGAGTGGGCTTATAGATTGGGTCATGTCCGTCTGTTCGTCCATCCGTGAGTCCATCCGTTCACGCAGATATCTCGGATATTTTGACAAAATGTCACGTGACCTCGGTGACCTTTGACCTCAAATATACATATTTGTCCATAACTCAGTAACCACAAGTGCTACACCCTTCATGTATGGTATGATTGGACACCTTATGACACCACATATTGTACCTCATTAATTATGCACATATCTAATTTTGAGTGAGCCAATAGAGGTCTGATTTTTGGTATATAGGGATAACTTAGCAATACAATTTTTTTGACAAAATGTCACGTGACCTCGGTGACCTTTGACCTCAAATATACATATTTGTCCATAACTCTGTAACCACAAGTGCTACACCCTTCATATTTGGTATGATTGGACACCTTATGACACCACATACTGTACCTCATTAATTATGCACATATCTCATTCTGAGCAAGCCAATAGAGCTGGATGTCTGATTTTTGGTATATAGGGATAACTATAGGAGAGAAATTTTTTGACCAAATGTCATGTGACCTCGATGACCTTTTACCTAAAATATATGTTTATGTCAATAAATAAGTAACCACAAGTGCTATGTCCTTTGTATTTAGTAGGAATGGAGACCTTATGACAACACACGCTTTACCTCATTAATTATGCACACATCTAATTCTGGGCAAGCGAATAGAGCTAGAGGTCTGATTTTTTTGCATGTAGGGATCATTAGCATATATTTTTTTTTTCAAAATGTCATGTGACCTCGATGACCTTTGACCTTGATTATACATATATACATGTATATCTCAGTAACCACAAGTTCTATACCCTCCAATTTTGATAGGATATTAGACCTTAAGATGTCACATCTTGTACCTCATTTATTATGCGCATATGTATTTCTTGGCTGGCCAATACTGCTAGAGGTCTGATCTTTTTTCCCGATTTAGAACCATAACTTAGACATGCCTCATGTGTTTCAAATTGGGAACAACGACATAGACCTATGTGCCCATAGATCTCAACATATACACTCCAGTGATACTTCTTAATGACCACATTTCCCTGCCCCATCAAGACTAATACTCCTATTACAAGTGGGGACTATGTCATTGTCAATGACTTGTTGAGTTAATGGTTGTATCACAGTATTCAATATTTCTAATTCTGTATATTTTCCATTTTATATTCTGAATAAATACATTAAACATATTTCACTGTCTCCAGTACATATCATTTAAGTATTTTCACTTCATGCAGTTTATCCCTTTCACACATGTTCAAATATCTGACCAGAGAACAAACACTAAATAGTCCTGGATGGGAGCTACGTGTCATTGACGCTATTTTTAAGTCACACTATCTTTTGAATCATCGGACAATATTAAAATGGCTGCAGCCCTGATGTTTGGATTACAACACTGATGAAATCTATCAGAATGGCATGTTTTGTTTTGTGGAGAGTATAGACAAGTAGAAATTCAACAGCTTTCGGCGGGGGGGGGGCAAGCAAACAAGCATGACTTACTACTGATACAAAAATATAGGGGAATCATAGAAGAATCTTAGATCACTCAAGAAACTAAAATACTCACCAATCAGATTGCTTGATACAGTTGCCCAAGGACAGCCAAGCCCATAGATAGAATATCTTACTGTATCTTTGTTTGTGATAACACAGCCAGTGGCAGAAACATGGCAGGGAAGCAGACTGAATAGTAGAGAACTGTTGTTCTCATCAGTTGCTTACCAAGCATTGGACAGTATTCAGTTGCATCACTTAGTTGTAGAAACTTTGCTTCTAATACTTGTTGAGACAAAAAATACACATGTTTAACTTGTGCATCATATTGGATTAGTCGGGTAATTTGTCTTTTAAATTAGTGTCAGAGAAAATATACATCCCTTGTACAAGGTTGACATAGCCACCTTTTCGATTATGGTGAGAGCATTTGTCCACATCAATCTCATTTCATTTGTCAATGCATAGGCATTCTCATTACCAGTGACTTTCACCAGACAACAGTCATTTGTGTCACCATTGCAGAAGTACAGGTAATATTTGCTTGAAACCAACCATTGTATAACGTGTATTACGGTAGGTGTTTTTGTAGAGGTTCAGGTGCATAGATGTATACATGTATAGTTTTGAATTGGTACCACTTCTATTGTCGTCTATTGTAATTGTATTGATTTACCAGTACGTAATTAAGGTAACCCTTCAGTTATTATTACTAGGAAGTCTTAGTTAACTATACTTGGTCACCTCCCCTAACAAAAACATCGCTACTACACCATATTAGTTATCATTTATTGGACTTTTGTTAATTGACTGTTGCATTTATTTGCATAGGTCAATCACGATTGGTTTAACAATATCCATAGATTACTGGTGGTCATTACATGGACTAGAGGAGGTAAGGTCTCATTGATATCAATCTATTCCATGAGTGATGTTTTCACATGACAGTGCACGAAGCTATATCCAACTTATTTTCAAAACACAAACCCAAGGCAATGTACATAAACAGTTCTGTTCTTGAGGAATGAAAAACACAATGAATGTTGTCTGTCTTAACTCTTGCAAAGACCAACTCTATCTGCTGATTTGGGATTCCTGTCAACAGCCTAGCTGCTCTTTGAAGGCTGAATTGGTCTGGTGTTGGCCAATCGGCTAAAACCATGGGGATGGTGCTCAGAACCTTGTAGGACAGTCTGAAGCAGAGCTTGATCTTGACTGGGACAGTCTGTTACAGAGCTTTGTCTTGACTCTACCCAGAGAACTGAACACACACACACACACACACTCTCTCTCTCTCTCTCTCTCTCTCTCTCTCTCTCTCTCTCTCTCTCACACACACACACACACACACACACACACACACACACTCTCTCTCTCCTCCCTCTCTCTCTCTCACACACACACACACACATACACAAACACATACACAAACACACACACAAAATCTGGAATCCAAAAGTTGACAGCAGTGGTCAAATTACAGTGTTGAAAGTCAGTACTACATTTCAAAATTGAATAGTTGAATTCTTTGGAATTGTTGACCCTAGGAGCTGAGGTTGAAAACATAAGCAGTATCATCCAAAGTATCCACTCTCTAATACTGTACTAAACACAACAAATATCCTCTACCACAACATTAGTACAATACAGTTTTACTTTATCCTTCTATTACAATAGCTAACCTACAGCTGTTTGTGATATTTCTACTAATTTTGTCAAATTTTAAAAGTCAGAGATATATCAGTAGTCTGCATCTCAAGGATAACACTACACTATTTTTCATGCATTGTGTCTTGTTGTGTAGGGTTTCATAGAAAACTTCCATTCTCTGCTAGTGTCTTCTGCATTTAAAACACTCAGGCAGTGTTCTGTAAGTGTCTAAGAAATGAAGTGTGTTAGAATTTTGGTTAGACAAAGGAATTTGCAGTTGATCTTATACTTATAGTACACTCATTGACTCAGGTACATGTAATACAGGTAACTCTGCGAAAGATTACTGATTTCAAAATTACAATATTAGCATATGTTTGTTTAGACTAAAAGAAAACTAACTGCTAAAACAGTTGGAGCAGCAGAAAACAAAGGTAGGTGGTGATAACCACCTGTGAAAAACGTGTAGTGTAGAATACTTTACTGTGTAAGCACTGCATCAGAAGAAACTTGTAAAACATGTACGAGTTGTATAGGCCAACTGCACTCTAGAGGGCGCACTTGTTGTGACTTCATGTCTTGTGGATTATTTATAGATTTTTGCAGCATTGTTACACAAATGGTAATTTGGTCTTTGCTTGTCACAGGATTCTCCAGAATACAAAGATGCAATAAAGAACTGTCATCAAAGATCAGCTGACAGGATTGTGGTCGGTTGTCTGAAGAACGGAGGACTGTACATCAAGCTGGGTCAGGGACTTGTAGCCATGAACCACATTCTGCCTACTCAGTATATAGAAACTCTTAGAGTACTTCAAGATAAAGCATTAACAAGGCAATATAAAGAGGTTAGTGAACTCTGATTTTGTAACAAGGTATGGTATAATCCAGGCAATATACAGAGGTCACTTATTACTGTGTGATAATGCAGTTTATTACACCTCACTCATTCAGCGTGCACTGCCATTGGTTAAACACGACTCACGTGACATGTAAAAGAACGTGATGATGCCCTCTGCGAACTTGATGATGCCCTCTGCATTTGATATTACATGGATGACGTCATTTTACTTACTGCGCATCCTTTCTGCGCATAACAAATTGTCGTTCGCTTGTACTTGCTACTATCGCTGCGAAACGTCATGCAGAGCTGTCACCGGCACAGTTAGACGATATTTTTAATGGAAGTAAACTGCAAACGAACGAAAATGGCAACAAGGAATGCAATTTCTGTGTTCAGCAACAATGCAAGCAACAATTTGGATACGCCACCAAGGAGATCGGCAAACTTTCAGCGACAACCCTGGACTCGGCACTAAGTTACGCTGAGGTCCGGACTTAGAAAGGCGAACTGTACTCGAAGAAATCTTTGTGTTTTTGTCTCTTGCATGTTTGCTTGTTCGGTGTAATAAAAATAATGACACATGAGAGCTAGGGCAATATCACGATTTTTTGCCTGCCCTCAGGCTGGTGGTCATGATCGAAATACTGATGATGCTCGAGCCTCGGCTCGGGCATCATCAATATTTCGATCATGACCACCATCCCTTGGGGAGGCAATAAATCGTGATATTGTCCTCGCTCTCATGTGTTATAATTTAATAATCCAGGCTGTCCACTGACTTTGTGATAAGGTACAGTATAATCCAGGCAATATAAAGAGGTAAGTGACCACTGACTTTGTGATAAGGTACAGTATAATCCAGGCAATATAAAGAGGTAAGTGACCACTGACTTTGTGATAAGGCAGTGTAATCGAGGCAATATAAAGAGGTATGTGACCTCTGAATGTATGATCAGGCAGTGTAATCCAGGCAATATAAAGAAGTAAGTGACCAGTAGCCACACTAATCTCTGCTACAGGCTACCTTTTACACCCACTTTTTGGGTATTGCACGTTTTCTATAATATACATTTTCTGTCATTTTCATATATTTCGAACCAAAAAAGTTAGTTAAATAAAAAATACATCAGTTTCAATATTGATCCTTGATTCCATGAACACTTGCAAAACATAAACCTTGCTCTAGATTACACAGGGATGTGAATTGACAATTCAAGATGGCTGCCCCAAAGACTGGGAGCTTTGCTGACGCGATTGTCAAAGTTATGGCAGATCATGAATTAGCTTTTTTTACTGGTATACGGAAAGATTTTTCTCTCGCTGAACAGCTCCTCTCAAAATCTAAGATGTCCGTAATGGTTATTGCGCCAACTGGGCACACGCAAGATTGAAAGAAGACCCGGTTCAGAATATTTAAATTTACCTGCAGCAGAGATTGGTGGGGGTGCACAGTCAGTGACTCGGAGACTCTCTAGCTTGGTTAGAACTATCAACGCTGCACTGCAATCTCTGTGTAGAGATTAGGTAATATATTATCCAGGCAATGCAAAGATTAAATGATAACTGACTGTGTAATAAGGTAAGGTATGATCTGGGCAATATTAAGTTGTAAAACATACAAACCTAAATTTTACCTTTTTTAATCACAGGACAAGTTATATGTGTAGCAAAAGGGAAAGGTTAAAATAAATAGTACTTTTTACGCATGATGACACTTAGCATCTGTTCAGAACTTACTTTACTTTGGGTTGATATTGTCTTACACAAGCCAATATAGATATATATATGATAAAAACATACATTTGAGTTTGTCAGGCAATATTTAGTAATTTCTGACCAGTGTCTTCTAAGGGACAAAGTCGCCCATTTTTCATGAATTATGTTTGATATGAGATACTATTCATATTGTTCAACATGTTGAAAGACACTGAATGAATTGGCGACCATGGCATGCATATATTCAACCCTGGTTTAGACACGATACATGAAACCAACGCGATAATGGTCATGACCAGTAATTCGATCATTCTCTCGATGGTTTCATTTCATTTGTCTAAAACCGTGGTCAAATATATACATGGTCACCCATTCATTCAGTATCTTTCAACATGTTAAACAATATGAATAGTTAATGAAAAATGGGCGACTTTATCCCTTTAATTTTAATTTTAAAAGAAGATATGCAAATTGACCACTGAAACTGGCGATGGGATAAATGCTTGTCTCTGTAATATTTCCACATGTCTATATGCAAGGATATCTCTCTTCTATCATTCCAGATAGATAGGTTATTCAAGGAAGACTTTGGTAAAACTCCAGATGAAATGTTCCAAGAATTTGAACACACTCCAATCGCAGCTGCTAGTTTAGCTCAGGTACACAGAGCAACACTGAAAAGTGGAGAGAAAGTGGCAGTAAAGGTAATGAATGAACTAAGTACATACATTATTTTCCTTTGAAGCTCCTACAATCACTCAGTTTGATATCATCATTTGGTCATGTATAGAGTGATCCATGCATATGATTGACTTGGTTGTGTACTGTACAAGGAGTTTTGGTGTACATGTTGATCATTTAAAGCTTTAACAAGATTACTGGTTTTGGTTTCATTGGTTTACAATTTTACAGGCTTTTCTAGGCTAATTTTGTTGTGTATACAATGCAACCTACTTTATTGCAGTCAAAACAAGTGTACAAAACTAAGAAAAACTGATACAGTGTGCTTGAAATTACTGTGATACGTCAACGTTTGAATTTCTCCTGTAAACAATCAAAAAAAGTCTCAATACAACAACTGTTATCACATTGCAGCAAGCTGTGATGCAATGGTGATAAACAAAGTTCAGATGTTCTATGAAAATTGCCATTGAATTTGTAAGCTGCTTTACAAACAGGATAAACACAATTATATGTACAATTGTACATCTTCAAATACATTTTTATGTCCAGAATGCACAACATCTAGGGACAAATTCATTTTCCTATCTTCTAATTTCTAATTTCTAAATGACAATTACATATTTACATATTTGAACAGTAATTTGCATTTTGTAAAATATCTGGAATCACTATCAAATGACAATTTACCTTTCAGGTGCAATATATTGATTTACGTGACCGTTACTCAGGAGATATCAAAACATTAGAGATTTTATTGGATATTATTGCCTGGATGCATCCATCATTTGGATTCCGATGGGTATTACAGGTAATTATTGACTTCTTGTAGATCAGAAGACCTTTAAAGATATGAGGATTTTCTCTGGTGTGAGCTTCAAATGTATTTTGTGTCAGATTTATAAGTCAAAGTAGTTACTCCTTTAGAATTGTAGTTTTGGAGTGGACTTTCGAACACAATATGAATATAATAAGGTTTGCCAGGGTACTACAAATTACAAAGCTTTCCACTCTGGAATCGACAAAGATAATTGTCACCCTATTTTTGCAGTGCACCATGAATAAATGACAATATGTCACTTTTTCCATGACAGGATTTGAAAGGTACCATCGCCAAGGAGCTAGACTTTGAAAATGAAGGGAAGAATGCAGAGAGATGTGGTGCTGATGTTAAACATCTCAAGTATGCTTATATACCAAAAATCTACTGGGATCTAACAACCAAGGTGAAGTGCATCTTGATCCCTGTCATTACTATACTGGTCGTTTGGCCTTATTCCAATGTCTTTGATGGCAAGTTTGTATGACTAGATAGGGTGATTGGTGGAGAGGGCTTCAAGGAGTAAGGTAGAGGACTACTCAAGGGTATTTTGCAGTGTCAGCCAATTCCTTAGCTTTGATTGCAAGAATGCACAAACATGATTTCCCTAATATAGTCATTTTATAGAAAGTTTTACAAAAGACTTGATATGAAAAGCCATTTTAAAGCCGTTTATTCAAATGTAAAGATTATTTCTTTCTGTACGGATATGCAAAAATGGTGCCTCAGCACCTCTTCTTGACCGAAGTTAATATCAGCCAGATTTAGAGTAACATAACAACCATCAACAATTGTTGAACTTGTGTGCCCTCACATTTGGCAAGTAACTTGTGAATAATTACAGACTACGATACAGCTCTTGTTGTTAGTCAGACTTGCAGCCCTCACATTTGGCCAGTAACTTGTGAATAATTACAGACTACGATACAGCTCTTGTTGTTAGTCAGACTTGCAGCCCTCACATTTGGCCAGTAACTTGTGAATAATTACAGACTACGATACAGCTCTTGTTGTTAGTCAGACTTGCAGCCCTCACATTTGGCCAGTAACTTGTGAATAATTACAGACTACGATACAGCTCTTGTTGTTAGTCAGACTTGCAGCCCTCACATTTGGCCAGTAACTTGTGAATAATTACAGACTACGATACAGCTCTTGTTGTTAGTCAGACTTGCAGCCAACAATGATTCATTATCATTGCAGAGAGTTTTAACAATGGAATTCACAGATGGCTGTAAAATAACAGACACAGACTGTATTAAGAAGATGGGACTCTCTCTAGCTGATGTAAGTACAATGTATACACTACTGTATTGCCTATTTTTTTAACGTAAAAAAAGTAATAGTACAACATTGGAATATTGTTATAAATCTTTGATTTTGAAATTTGTGTTGATGTTGGTCACACAATGTTATACTCTATACTTTTGAAGGCAAATATTGTCATTTTTGGTTCAAAATCTTTTAAAATCTTCTTCAAAACTGCTAGTCAGACAGCTTTGATATTTGAGATATGGGTCTGTGGGATGATCTATTTCTGATTCCATCAAATTGTGCAGAAATATGCAGATTTGTATTTTAAGGCAATTTTTGTCATTTTTGGCAAAATTGTTTTTTCAAGAAAACCACCAGTCTGATAGTTTTGATATTTGGTAATTTTAAAGCAGTATTTGCCATTTTTGGTCAATTTTTTTTTTCTGAAAAACCAGTTATCTGATAGCTTTGCTATTTGATATACATGTTCCTAGGGATTATCTTTATGTAATATACTGAAATTACGATGAAATCTGCAATTTTGTATTTTAAAGGCAATTTTTGCCATTTTTGGTCAAAAATTTGTTTCATCAAAACTGCTTGTCTGGTAGTTTTATATTTGGCATACAGTTTCATAGGGATGATCAATCTGTGATATATTCAAATTATGCTGTATCTACAATTTTAAATTTTTAGGGCAATTTTTGCCATTTTTGGTCAATTGTTTTTTCAAACTCCACATGTCTGATAGCCTTGATATTCAATAGACATGTTCGTAGGGATTATCTTAATGTGATATGTTCAAATTTTAAGGAAACTTCAATTGTGTATTTTTGCAGCTGTTTGCCTCTTTTGGTCAGGCCATTCTTAATTGAGCTATCAAAGATTTCCACCTTCATCAATATGTGTATCACAAATAGTTGTTCTCTACATAACACAGTGGAGCTCTATTGGCCTCTAGTTCTTTGAAAGGTTTGATTTTTGTTCATTACTTTGTTTTAACAGGTTGATGAAAAGCTGATAAAGATCTTTGCTGAACAGATATTCCACACTGGCTTTGTCCATGCTGACCCTCACCCCGGAAATAGTAAGGATTTACTTACCTTTGCCATGTTTCCTTCATAAACTTGTATTACACCTACAGAGCGGGAGACATATTCTGGCAAATATCCAATAAGTCCCTTGAAACTGTTCAATAGTGAATGCACAGTAGCCATAGAATGCACTGCATATGGGGCTTGGGGACACCTGGAAACGGTTAATGTTATGGTACAGGCGTTCTGTACAGCACACCCTAAATTCTGTCAATCTTGATGGTAGATGTATAATAATGTATAATATTTGAATATAAGAAACCGACATGTTGTAAATATGAAAATACAGCTTTGGCATCTAGATGTTTGTTACTACATATCTGTCAGTGTGTATGGCTGAATAATGATATCAAAAATTATATTGTCTTCTAGCTGTGATGAGGCAACTCTCTTAGTGCTGGTCACCAGTGTTGACTTTAAAATAATAATTGTTTGATTCCATTTTTTCCAGTCTTTGTACGCCAAGGTTCAGACAACAAGGCAGAGCTAATTCTGCTAGACCATGGACTCTATGATGAATTACAGCAAAGGTAAGTTCCCTACCTCCACTGCGCAGTAAGGTTTCGTGTGATATAGTAGTGGGGTGGTTGAGGGTCCCAAAGGTGGGACCTTGAGATATATGCGCATAAGTGGACTCGAGCTCCTCACGCTACCATTCCGCTATCAATTACACGGGATATCCGCGTTGCCCAATTTTCATCAATTGGTGGGCGGGTAACATGTTGTACAAGATACACAGATCAGAGACAGATTGAGTGAACAACCCTATTCTCCGAGCCGACTGGAAGTACCGTACACACTGCGAATTTTTATCACAAGATCGAGTATTTTCTTGTGTTTTTCCAGCGTTGTTTTTTCCAAAAGCAAGTGTTATTCGGCGTATTCAAGTCCGAGTTAGCCATTACTAGGTGTATACAAATCCTGTTACTAGGCATATACAAAAACGAGTAAGCAGTTTTACTCGGCGTATGCAAATCCGAGTACTTGGACTTGTAAGTCCGACTCGGTTTTGGAACTCGGAGTGTGCTGTTGAAGGCACTCTTACATACCTCAATATGGCTGACAGCAGTGTGGCCTCTAAGGAGAGGTGAAAAAATTTTTTGAGTCACATTGAAGAAAATTTGACTTGCCCTACATCACCACATTCATGGAAATGGTTTTAACTAAAAGTCAGCAGTTGTACGTATAGCGCCCTCTATGGTCGTATGTCTTTCTCTATTCCTGGTACTCTTGTGTGAGTCAATGAGAAGACAATGAAAACAACAATGGCTGCAATCAGCAAGATAAGTGTACTATCGGCAAGTAGTATCAATGCAGACTTACAGAAGTGACATATTCAAATATTTTTTCGCCCAAAAACTACGGGGACACATGTTATCTGTGTAAATTATGAATCTGCTGAGCATTTCTAGTCATTGGCAGGCTTTTTACAGCTGCGTCATTGACGCATCAGATTACTTGTAATTTCGATATAAGATCACCTACAATGATTCCCTCACATTGACAGTCATCTATAACACTCCAGAAAAGTTGCATTGTTGACAAACACTCCTCCAACTTTGATGACAAAACTCCGGTAGACACAAGGAATATAAAGTCATATAAAATCATCAACCAAATGAACTGAACAATCAACACCAATGTTCCAGTGAGAATGGCTGATAGTGATGAAGGACTGTTGATTACAAATATATCTTTTTCACCGACTTTCACAGATTACATTCTTAGAAGAATCATGATCCATGGCTACGTCAACCTGGAGTGAGACATGATAACTCTCACTTGCTTCACCAACTCATTCCTAAATGTTGGACAATGGCATCTTCAGTCCACACCAATGTGGCTTGTACAAATCATTCAGTTACACATGTTCAGCTGCTTCGAAATGCCCTCTGTTGACTTTCTGTCAGCAGATATATTTCTTGCCTAATTAACACTCACTGAAATAGCTAAGTGTAATTCACAATGACAAAATTGACCTACTTTTCACCAGTAGATCAACACCTTGGCACACAACCAACACAATAATCCTATATGGAGACAGTGTGTCATCAATGCTGACTTGTTCCTGAAAGTACAACACTATATCTTTCCATGTATTAACATTCTCCATACATGGAAATATGATAACATCCTTTTAACATGTTATTATTCATTTCTGGATTTGTCCTAGGGATCGAGTTTCTCTCTGTAAGTTTTGGAAATCTATTGTGATGAAAGATGAAGCCAATATGAAAAAGTATTCCAATGAACTGGGTGTAGAAAGTAAGTGTACATGTCAGATATATGCAGATTGTTTTCTTTTTCCAGTGTTCTGCAAATGCCCCTTCATTGTGAAAGCTTAGTCATATGCAAATATAGCCAAAGTGTTGTGATGGTAATGTTTATCAGATGTATCTAATGGTTACAGTCATAGATCTTGTACACAGGGTATCAAGTATCCAATTGTAGAACTGCTCATTATGCACCCTTTAATAGTTGGATAAAAAGATATACATGTGTGACGTCAATCGAGTGATATATATGATACCCATGTCAAACTGTTATCAAAGCCCCAAAATCACCTGTTTTTCATGTCATTTACACTGTTGTAAGATGCACGCAGTTATTCAGAAGACATTGCACATTTAAAAAAATATATGATAGTTTTAAGAGTTTTCTTGACAAACTTTTTTATGAATGTTATAGTGGCCCCAATAATCTGAAATCATATTTATGAATATTCTGAATTTATAATGCATTTATGAAGGATATATGTAAGTTCAGTCATTTCCCTACCAATACTTGAATGCACTGCTTTGTTACAGACTACATGTTGTTTGCTGAAATCATAATCCAGCGACCACTGAACATGAATGCAAGGCGTGGTTTTCACATCACCACCAAACTAACCAAAGAACAGATGGAGTACATGCAGAAAATGGCCCAACAACAATTTGATGCAGTCATGAAAATATTGAAAGAATTACCAAGGCCAATGTTACTGGTATTTAGGTAAGGAGGAGGAACAAATACAATGCCTTTGCTATTTCACAGAAAGTATGTGGTTTTTCTGTGTTTTTTTACTGAAATTGTCAAATAATGTCAATTTAAGAGGACGAGGAATGCTACCATTAAAATAAACTGTTAGAAATGTTAAAGCTTTGCACATATGTAATTTATTTGTACATTCATTGAAAAGACTTAAAAAATTTTGGTCATTCATGCAAGATTTTGAAGCAAAATCAGTTAAAATCCAGAATATGTACAAAAAAGTGTACATATTCCTTTGCATATATTTCTTTGACATTGCCATTTTGTTAAAAATGGATCAATTTCTGGACTTACAGTATGTTTTACCTTAGCATCATATCCCGAAGGGGTCAGACAATCTAAATCTTTAAAGGCATTTTTCAGAGGTAAAATTTTTTTTAGAAAAAACATGACTTTGTTTAAAATGTGATTTTCGAAAAAGTAGTTTGGCGTAAAATGAATAAAATATTGCATTTGATGATGAAGTAAATATTTAACAGCAGTTCTTTAAATTTAGGGTAAAAACCTATTTCCTCATAAAAGTGCAATATCTAATGGAATAATAGCAAATTCTGGATGTCCTCTTGATGTTCTCACGTATTCATACATTTATTATTAGCTTGACCAGCTGAGCTCGTATTTGTAAACATCAGCATCATCTTATATCATCACCATTTCTTCCCTTGATTTCTTTTCATAAAACTTTTGAAAAAATACAGTTCACACTTGCCCCCCAATATTTACATTTGTTTAAAAAACCAAATGGTAGAGTTTGACAATCTCATTCTCTGGACTAAAGGGGGCGCTATTCTATGTAAAATGGCCTTTCCTGTGCTGTCAAGTGAAATTATGGCATTTTGCACAAAAGATCTTGGCAATTTATTCACACCAACAAATAATATGAAGTTGCCACGTTTAATAAGCAATATCATCAAACAGAAGAATACTTCATAACTGCAAAATTGTCAAGTATTTCCAGGTTTACCTGTTAACAGAGGTCCACAAGTCCAGGGTAATCTTTAACAACCATTGATTTGGGCCATACCATGGTTATAGAGTTAAAGAGCTCTCCAATATCATACTGTATTGTGAGATTGTAATGATTCGCATTTAAGGTATGAACTGTTGATACATTTCAACACTGATCAGGAAGCTCTAACTTGAAATCTCTGTCATTCATATCAGGGCTCGAAATAATACCTGTCTGCCTGTCCCGGACAAGTGAAATTTGGTCTGGGACAAGTAGTTTTGAAAAGTACTTGTCCAAGTGGACAGGTAGCTTTTTTCAGCCTGCAACCAGTATTTCAACCTATTGACTACAGCAAATATTCACAAGTTTATAAGTTTAAATTTATGTACCTTTTAAAATTTTGAAAATCATTATTTGGATATTTACCTGTCAGAAAAAAGTAAAAGAAAGTTCGATAATATCTAATCACTGTTTACAGGAGGCAGCCATGTTGATTTATCTGAGGTCACGTCTCAAATCTCTCAGATTGTGAGATTCTCAGAGCTATCTTGACACCAAGGGCGCTGTTATGGCATTTTGCATACGATACAGACATTGAATTTTTCCGGATTCACTCATTGTGTTCTGTCAAAAACTTTCTATCAAACTAATTAAAAATGACATTAAATTTCTCTTGACATTATGTCTCAGGTGAGTTGAAATTAGAATAGTTTCTTAGAATAAATTATGCCATTTTGGACAGGTACTTTCTCACTGGGACAGGCACTTTTTATTTTGACTTGTCCAGTGGACAGGTGGTTGAAAAAAAGTATTTCGAGCCCTGCATATGATAAACACAAGAATAAAACAACTCTGCACCTTTCTCTTCACAAGCATTGCTCATCACAAGGATTTATTCATGTATATGTCAACTTTACAGGAACATCAACACAGTACGGTCAATCAATCATGATCTTGGCATGCCAGTTGATCGGTACACTCTTATGGCAAGATGGTGAGTTCCCTGTGATTTCTCATTATTCCAGTTCCTTCATATACTTCTCTGTATCGTTTTGAGCACTTCCATATGTGTCCCTGATATGTTGAAAAAAAGAAAAAATGAGTATAAGTTACTATTCTTGTGTCTTCTGTTGCTTGCACACTGTTGTTGTAGGACTGAACACAACCACATTTAATCATCTAATGTTCCTAATCTCTTCTAGTGCTGTCGGTGGAACACTGGAAAGAGTGCATGAGAAAACATTGATTTCTAAAGCCAGGTCAGCATGGCAGACGTTTCTATTTGATTTCACTCTCAGGTAATATAATTATCTTTGAATCAAATTAATACTAGGTACTTTTGCTTATCTTACTGCATTTTGACCTATCAAAAGTATAATGTAACAAACATAGTGGTGATTGATTTGATTGTCAGGGGAGCCACATAGGTACTTTGCTTATCTTACTGCATTTTGACCTATCAAAAGTATAATGTAACAAACATAGTGGTGATTGGTTTGATTGTCAGGGGAGCCACATAAGTTTACCTTGCTTTTACAACAAACTATTGTAGATATTTGTATGAATGCGAGGCTCCATAAGTTTTTGAATATGGTATATCAGTGTGAGGTACGTTTCAATGTGGCATAGTAACGTTGACCAATCAGTGAACATCAGTCGCCTAGCTACATCATGAATAATTAATCGTGGTGATCTAGGATTGTAGATTGCGACGCATTCAAAAACTTTTTGACTAGATTTCACCCTTCATATTAGCACTTGGTAGTTTTGGGATGTAAACATTACTCCCATGGTTGAGTACAGTCGAGAAATTAATGAAAATTAATCAAAAATTACTGTTTTTGATGGTTTTCCTTGTCAGGTATGGCTCCTAGAAATCAGGATTTGACCCTAGTAATTTACAGTAACTTACTCATCACCAAATACCACCTATTGTTGGTCAAATTTTTATTTAGCTTTACCATCTGCAGAATAGAGAGTTTTCTGAGCTTTGCAATGATGGGTCAACTGTCCATGTTGGGCATTGGAGCAGGATTAAGCAAGATTTTTTAGATCATCATGCATTTCGTGGTACGATTGAACCTTTTCAGACCTAAGTGAATGGTGCATGGTGTTGAAGCTTGCTTTTTAGTCCCCACGGACACCGTCCGAGGGGACTTATAGGTTTGGTCATGTCCGTGCGTGCGTGCGTGCGTCTGTCCGTCTGTTCAGGCAGATATCTCAGAGATGCCTGGAGTGATTTCATTCAAACTTGGTACAAGGATTACTTCATATGCACGTCAATTTGTTTTGTGATACAATCCAATATGGCTGCCATGTGGCCATTTTGTTACGATTTTTTCATGTACGGAGCTATAACTCAGACATGTTTCAACCGATTTTATTCAAAGTTTGTAAAAGGACATTGACCAATGTCATACATATGCACATCAATTTGTTTCACGATATGATCCAATAGCGTCGCATGGCGACCATTTTGTTACTTTTTTGTTACTATTTTTTCATGTCCGGAACCATAATTCAAACATGTATCAAGCGATTTTATTCAAAGTTGGTACAAGGACATTGACTGATGTTATACATATGTACGTTGATTTGTGTCACGATATGATCCAATATGGCCACATGCCAGGTGGCCATTTTGTTATGGTTTTTTTCACGTCGAGAGCCATAACTCTGGCAAGTCTCAACCGATTTTATTCAAAGTTGGTACATGGACATTGACTTATGTCATACATATGCATGTTGATTTTTTAGACGGGGTAAGATCAAATTTGGCTGCAGGGCGGCCATTTTGTCACGGTTTTTCATGTACAGAGCCATAACTCAGACATATTTCTACCAGTATCATTCAAAGTTGGAACAAGGACATTGACCTATGTCATACATATGCACATCAATTTGTTTCATGGCATGTAGCAGTATCATATCAATTACTGAATTTTTGTAATTAGGCTGATATGTCAAGAAATACTGCATCTAATTTCATGAAACTTGGTACAGATGTTAAGCTCACATTGCTTTAGCAGTGAAAAAGACAATTATCTGTGTCATGTTAATTAATTTGTAATTGCATATGTAATGAACTTTCCTAATTAGAGTGATATATCCACAAATAGTGCGAATTCTGCCAGGTAGTGGTAAATATCAAAGACCCCTTGAATTCCATGCAGTGTCTCCACGGCGCCTTTTAAGTGGGCGGTGCGCCCACTTTAATTTCACGGCCGCCCAGATAAAATCTACGCCGCCCAGTTTAATTTCGGCCGCCCATGCTTTTGAAACCCACCGTCAGCCTTTGTTCTGGGGTGGCGGGTATGGTTTACGGCGATGTTTTTATGCCGCGACGCTATGAGGTTCAGCCGCAAAATGTTCAGAATGGCATCGACTGGTCAACTTCCGTACAATCACACGAAAGGAAGACAGATTATTTGTAGCTTCTTTGTTTTACAATGTCACTTGTTATTACTCCTTTCAATTTGTATGAATGGTGATAACAACAGAACAATTTCACACGTCCAACCCTTGACTCCACCGACCCATCCAAAGAAATTGACAGAAAAAAAATTATTATACAACCATAGTCAAAAGACAGCAAAAGTCAGCGACGATTTCCGCTCTTAATTGACGAAATATTTTGAAATCAAACTGATTACACATTCCCTAGATACATAAGAGGCAATTTGGTAAAATTTCTGTTTGACTCACATCTTGAAATAAAAAGTAAACTATGAACGAAGACATCATGTATGCTGGAGATCAACACAACAGCGTAGCATAGCTTAGGGAACTGTCTGTCACCGCACCGGCATGCGTTGGTAGAGCAACCATTTTGAATTTCAAAAATCAGAAAATTGTAGTTGATTTACTTTTCCATGCCCCTGATTTTTGTTCTGGTCATTAGAAGAAATGGTTTAAAGTTTATTTAGAAGATTTTATTCAATTTAAGTTAGTTTTAAAACTGAATGTATCATGGAATGGATTACATCACTATCACCGTTAATAAATCTGTTCCCATACTGCATCTGTTCTTTCCAGGTCAGACCAATTCTTTAGTTGGTTATTTTCAACGTACATCCGTGTGTTACAATATCTTGGAAGAGCACCAGAAGATCTGGGAGTTTTGAAAACTTACTTACAACAAGCATAGATGATCAGCACGGTAATCAGCTGCATTACAGGTCACAGACTGCGTAAATCATAAAAACGTTTTGAACATTTTTGCACTTTTTATTATAATTTTTTAATCATGAATTACATTTATAGCTCAGTGTTTAAATCATGTGAGCAATTCAATTATGGAGTCATGCTTGAAACAGACTTATCTGTGTAGAATGCTGCAAATTTATACAAATCAAGCTGTTAACTGAATAGCGCCCTCAGTGGCCAAATTAGTATAATTATGTAACAACTCCATGTCCCCAGTATGGTACTTTTCTGTTGACCAGCCCAGCTGGTTCTTTTAGCATTGGGAGAACAAGGTATGGTCATAGGTAAATCATATTCATTGTATGTGTCATTTATGTTTAATCCATGCCATCTATCACTGTAATCAAGCAATTAAAGTATAGATTTTCATAGATGTTTCTTTCTAATACCCCGTAGGTAGGCCTACATATTCCAGAAAACTGACCAGGCGAAGCAAACCAATTTTTTACTTTGATTGGTATATCACAATGATGTTATTGGCCAAATCCTTGACAGTTAAACTTGTCTAAACTGAACCCTTGAGGGACTGAGAAAATTGTTCATTTTGGAGAGGTGTTTGGTTTATAGAGGTCCTTTTAACATGAGTTCTATTGGGACTGGGAAAAGGGTTCAGTTTAGACAGGTTTCCAGTTTAGACAGGGTTTGGTTCAGACAGGTTTCACTGTTAAAACAGCCTTCATGAAAACATTAACAGTCCTTTTTGTGACTGTCTCCTGGCGAAATTTTGTTCAGAAGCAATGAGAAATTGACTATTTTTAGCTGATTTTAGATGCAACTGTTGTGATTATAACAATCATCTTGGAAGACCCTCTAACTCAAGTGTTTTGCTGATTGTAGTGTCAGGATAGCTGTGATGGCTTCATGTGTACAATGTATATGAATTGTCTTACATATCAAAAATCAATTCTTGAGGGGTCTTCTTAGATTTTGTAAGAAATGTTTTTTTCATTTATTTTGAAAGTAACATGGGTTTCATATTATCTTTTTATGAAAATAATTCGGCCACACCGTTGATATATAAAATATGGAAAATTCAATTAAAAGCTGAACTTTCCAGAATGAGAGATGTTATATAATATGATAGTTTGTAATCGTGTATAAAAACAAATAATGTGCAAATTGTAATTATTATTGGTTTATCATATTTCTCTGAAGTGAAAAAATGTGTACGATTGTTTATTTTTAACTGTTTCTAAAGTTAAAGTGCCGATCATGTAGGTAATAGGACATGTCATGAGAATTTTAGACGTCGAGACGGTAGAATCAAACGGTCAGTTTGCTGGCAAGCAATTTATAGCAATACATTTTGCAAACACGGTAAATTTCCCCCAATACCATACAGAAGGGCATTACTACCTGTTTGTGGATCCATTTTATAGGTTTGATACGCACAATTTGCATACTGCAGCAAATGCCACAGAGAGACAAACCTTCATGAAACTCAAATGACATGATGCATATTGCAGATAAAAATTTTGGATGGTTCACGGCGCGGTTTGCTGAAAATGAATATAAAGCCCTCAAATCTTTTTTTGTATGAAAAACTTACCTTATATCATAGCTCATGATGTTATTATCTACATTTCTAACAGCATTTGGCTACCTAGCAATGCTGTTTCCGTAGTGTTGTACCATGGAGTCCTGAATGGAGATTGAGTATGCAGCATCTTGTACATGCCACCATTTCCTTATGCCAAATCTTCAATGGTTTGGGAATTTTTTATAATTGTAAAGCCCAGGTCCTCTGTCTTGCACAATCCTTTTGTCTGCAGCAAAGAAAATGAATTTTCCAGCTGAGTGTAATTTCTACATCAGTCAATACAAGCATAAACATTTCTCTCTGTTATTGAAAAAACTGATATAACCAACACCTTTTGTGAATATGGTCAAGGGTAATTAGAAAGGGATTGACTATCTCATATAGGATAGAATATTGTGTCAAAATGAAGAAACTGCCCCTCCCTTCCATTTTACTACGAGAGTCATTTCTTAAACATGTCTTGACTGATTCGTTTGTACAAAGACATCGTACTATGATTTTCATTTGCATGTACAGATTAATTGCAATAAGATCCAGTAAGGCTGCACTAAGTGACCATTCTGTTATGATTGTTTGTTGTGTGTAGAATCATAGCTTGGACATGAACAAAATTCAATAAAAATTTGAATGAGGACACAGCAGTCTATATATGTACTTCAGCTTTGTGTTGCGATACAATCCAGCATTTTTTCACAGCCAAACAGGTTGATTTACATCAATCTTTGGTATAAGAACAGTGACAGATAATGTACACATGCATGTCAATTTGTGTTTTGAAGTGATCAATTTACTATGACAGATATCAATGTCTTGTTACAATGATACACACGCCTGAATGTGCTGTACATTTTTCAAGTGCCTTGATATTAGTATTAAAACTTCAATCATGAGGTTCCTGAGGGCATTTGTAGTGAGAACTTTGTGTCATTTCACCTCTGTAAATTCTGTGTATTTTT
Source organism: Ptychodera flava (assembly GCF_041260155.1). Taxonomy (NCBI): domain Eukaryota; kingdom Metazoa; phylum Hemichordata; class Enteropneusta; family Ptychoderidae; genus Ptychodera; species Ptychodera flava. The sequence goes on from NC_091940.1 coordinate 37,429,201, forward strand.
TTGCAATTTGAGAAAACTTTCTGTGTGCCAAACTGGTGCAGCATCCTGAGAAAGTGCTGTAGTAGCTGTGGTAAGGTGGTTTTGAAAATGGGAGTTTCTACAGTGTCAGCTATTGTGACTTTCAAACCAGTGTTATCAGTATGTGCCTTGTCCTATGTCTACTCGTTGCAAGTATGCTTCTTGTTGCCAGTGATGTTGAAAGTAACCCAGGACCTAACACAACTAGTAAACAAACCGCTGATATAAGGCAAACTTGACAAACCACTTTGACAGGTACATTGTCTGGTGTTGAAAGTGAAAGTTTTGAGTTGCCCGACATTATGAGGGAATTACGAAATTCTGATCTGTGTAGGAAGATGGACAAGATGGCTGCTGATTTAAAGACAAAGATTGATGAACTGACCAAAGATATTCATGACTTACAACAAGAACTCAAAGAAACTAGAGATGAGACGGCCCAATAAATTAAATATTAAATATAAACATAGTGTGGACAAATAGATTTGGCTTCATCAGTCCATATGTCTATCTATTGCAATTACTGACGCACGTCCAATTTAATTCACCAATAACTATGTCAACCATAATTTCTACTCCTCTAAGCATGTCGAGATACACAGTATTCCGCTTGTCAACTCAGCCTGTATTGTAATTGTTGATAAGTAAATTCTGGTTTGGACTAGAATTCAAATGGAAACGAGTAAAGTTCAATACACACACAAAGCAGCTGTTTGGACAAGCTAAATAGAAGCTATTTCAACATGCTTTGGGCAGTGGAACAAGAAACTATGATTGACATTAAAAACCCAAATTGTGAAAAAATCATCAAAAGTTAGAGTTACTGGGCCTCTAATAACAATGAGCTGAAAGGTACATATGCGTGTCAAAGTTGGTATAATGGCAATGCATGTGCAATACTGTCGCATGTCAATTTTTGTCATGATATTTAATATGGCCACTAGGCACCAAATTTTATGCAAATTTGATTTGTACATTCTTGGCTATAAGACCCAAGTGGTGTCAAATGTTGCCACAAATTGTGTCTGTCCATCCATAGACACCTTTTGCTCCAGTCATAACATGAAAAGTGTTTGTCACAATGTCATGCAATTTGGTTCATATACCATGGGAAGATGTAGATCTGATTACATCTGAACTTCAAAAGAATAAGCTGGAATATTCTGCCAATTCAGGAACTCTCTGCGCTCCACATTGGTCACGATTGATTCGGAGAAAATATTGAGCCAATACAGGAATCTTTCGCAGTTAAATCTCTCTTAAAAGAATGTACCGGTATATCTTCTGAAAAGAATGTAACACTCTTTAGTGTTTTGATTGGATTAAAGTTTATCTGCGTGTGGAGGCTTTTCCTCCAAAAATTGACCTGCTAGGAGGCTGTATGTGGAGAGAAGGTCAATCATATGCTTGAATCTAAGCGAACTGTGCAAAGCAAGTTTATTCATTTGAATTTCAAGAGACTAAAAGCGGGAATCTTATGCCGATTCGGGAACTTAGGATGGACCATTAGACCTTGGGAGGGGGGGGGTGGTCACAATGAAATTGTGAAAATTTTTTTTTTACTATTGTAAATTTCTGAAATTTTTTTTTTCCAATTGAGATTAGCTGTGCAAATTTTTTTTTTCAGAGTAAATTTTCAGATTTATAATTTTTTTTTAGTTCGTCGCTGTCTGAAGATAAAGAGGGCAAAGATGTGGTGCCAAGCACCACAAGCGCCCACGCAAGCAGTCACGGGGGGGGGGGGGGGGGGGGGGGGGGGAGGTCAGGAGAGGGGTGTCCCCCTGCTGCTATTGGAGCTTTTGAAAAATAGAGATTAAAATGGTGTTATTTGGTGGCAGTTGGGGAGTATTTTGGGGGGGGAGGTGAGGAGGGGGTGTCCCCCTCCTGCCGTTGGAGCTTTTGAAAAATAGAGATTAAAATGGTGTTATTTGGTGGCACTTGGGGAGTATTTTTGCGGGGAAGGTCAGGAGGGGGGGTGTCCCCCCTCCTGCTGTTGGAGCTTTTGAAAAATAGAGATTAAAATGGTGTTATTTGGTGGCACTTTGGGAGCATTTTTTTCGGATTACACATCTTCCTCTGAAACATGGTCTTCTTGCTCCTCAGTAGCTTCCTATAGTTTTGAAAATTGACTATTTTGGTTTCCTGGCTTCCCTTTCTACTGCATGGTGAAATGCCTACATTCACCCCACCAAACATCATGCATATCTCATGATTTACAATTGATTTTGACAAGCTGAGAAGCTGTTTGCAAAATATAGTTAAATTTGCATATTTGTGTTTTTAGAGCAATTGTTGCCCTTTTTTGATCAAAACATCTATTTCTCTGTAGCAGCATGTCCAAATTGATTGATGTGTATAGATGTGTTGAAATTTCAATATTTGTCTTTTTAGGGCAATTTAGGGACTGGTCAGTTTCTTCAGCCTGGGGGGGGGCCGGTGGATTATTTTTTGCCGATGTCAAAAAGTGGCTGACCCCTCCTATTCCAAATTTTGAAAACAGGGTGACCCCCCCTATTCCAAATTTTGAAAACAGGGTGACCCCCCCCCCCCCCCCCGCACGCAACAACTGTAATATGTAATAATATAATACTGTAATATATATATATATATATATATATATATATATATATATATAAAATACTGTAATATATATATTATATATATATATATATATATATATATATATTATTATTTTACATACATTTATATTTTAAGTCATTCTGTGTGTTAATGAAATTGTTGGCATGTCAGTTGTAAGATAGGAATTTCAAAGTGTCAATCTTAAAGTTTGAATACAGTACATTTTGAATGAGCTGTGAATGTATTCCACACTTTCTATGCTTAACCAGATGTCCTGAACTGTTGTACAGAAATGGATGTCAATCATTAATATCAAACAGGAAAAAGCAGTAAATCAAAAACTTTGATGGGTGTTAAGACTTGCCAGCCATCCAATTAAATCTCCTGAGGAACCATAGAGAGGCATTTTAACCAAATCTGATGTGTGCAGAGTCTGAGATGACCTTTTCTTGTAACATTGATATTTGTGCATGTTGCTTTCTCATACTGAATTCTCATAGAGAGAACAGAAAAGTATCAGGAATTTGTCATGCTTTTCATATGAAATGCAGATTTCATAATAGTACACTTTCACTTAGCAAACATCAAGATATCTCTGGCATATATCTCTGATTTATTAAAGTATAGCGCCCGAAGGGCGCGGAGAAAAATATGAAACATCCTGATATCTCTGATATATATTTCTTGTATATTAAAGTAATGCACAGGAAGGGTGTGCTGAAAAATGTCTGATATATTAAAGTAATGCGCTCGAAGAGCACGCTGAATAATATTGAACATACATATATCTCTGACATATATCTCTGATATATGTATGCCTGATATTTTAAAGTTGGGCGTGCTGAAAAATATGTCTGATTATTAAAGTTACGCGCCCGAAGGGCGCGCCGAAAAATGCAACTGGATGAAATTTGTGGCTGACATGATGCATTTTAGGCAATGATGAGCCTGTGTCGAAATTCAAAACACACTGACCCCCCCTGTTGGGCATTTCAAAAACATGGTGACCCCCCCTATTACCAAAGTCAAAAACAGGGTGACCCCCCCCTGCCCATGGATCCACCGGCCCCCCCAGGCCGAAGAAACTGACCAGTCCCTGCCATTCATGGTAAAAAAATCTGTATTCTCTGAAAGGGCTTGTCCAATTTCTTTGAAATTTGCTACACAAAAACGATTATTCATGCAGATTTATTCAGTATTTGCTATCGAGAAACTTTCAAAGTTCAACCCCTTTTGTGTGTTTTTGTGTTGGGATTTGTTGGATAGATGGCATTCTACGTAGTGTATTGTTGAATGTTAAAACATGTGTTGCTGTTGTTTTTTGAGGCTGTTTTTTGAGAAAAAGAATTGAAAATGCCTTTTTAAAAGCAAAATAATACATAATGACTTGATATGTTGTTTTATCATTATTGACGTGTTTCTACTTGTTCACCATTCTTGCATTTATCATTGCAGTAAAATGCTGTGAAAAAAATGAAACTGATGTGGCCTGCGTATGTTTACCTTGATCTTAAAGGCAAATGCAACTTTCTGTCTTGACAACCATACCATAGTTTCAATGTTTTACCTAGTGTACCTGCTTGGTTTGTACACAGGAAACACAAACAGGTTCTATAATTTCATAATTTTCAAGTGATCAGAATACAAAAGTCCTGAAAAGATAAGATAATCACAACTTCCAGTATAAGGGATGCAGTCACTCTAAATGTATAAATTAAAATTAAAAATGTGCCGGGAGGATGTACTAAAAATACAGAAAGTTGCTTTCTGTCTGTAAAATCTAAAAAAAATTCAAAATTTTAAAGACTTTTGCAGATTTTTTTTTTTTACGCCTTTGTCTTCTTATTTTTTTTTATTTTGCAAACTAGTTTGAAGTTTTTTTTTCCCTAACTTTCTGCTCTGAAATTTTTTTTTCTGTTTTTGACCACCCCCCAAGATCTAATGGTCCGTCCCTTAGTGGGCTCCAGCGGTTTTGGAAGGTCTATGGGCGGACTTGTTTTTAGTCTGGGGTACGCCCTCACACGGCCGAATACTCGACACTGCTGACGCTAACTCTTCACCTCACTTTATACGTCCGTAGGCGTAAAAAAAACCGTTTTTATTACGTATCTTTCACATCTTAATATCAAGACAAACAAAGCATTGGCGCATGCGGGAAAACTCAAGCTGAGGTAATACTTTCCTTTCGCATTATCTTCATGAGTAACAAAAGCAGTCTGAATGACAGTGAACTAATCTCCACTTTTATTCGTGCGACATTGAAAGACATATTGGGAACTAAAACGGATTTCTCGCGATCGCGGATCTTTTACAACTGGAACACAAGTTAAGCAAGCATGGCTGAGGTATTTATCGAAGACCGGTCACGGTACACGACATGCGAGTTTTTTAAACTGCGACATCCGAGTTCTTAAACTGCGACGTGCGAGTTGCAAAACTAATATGGCGTTTGCATACATGTCATTATTTTCTCCTCCTAACGATGGATTACAGAGGTAGAGACGAACTTATTTCTGCATACTTCTACAATGGATATACCCTGGGGAAATAGCGGCCACGTTAGGACTCCGACATGTATGGAAGACCGGTCACGACCAGCGACATACGACCTGCGTCTTTAACTGTGATCTGCGACCTAACCCTACCCTAACAAAACCCTACCCTAACGCTAACTAACCCTAAGTTATGCCGTTTAAATACAATTTTTCTGTCCCTTGGCCAACCTCCAGGGTTGAGAGCGAAGTAAGGCTTTTTACGAGAGAAACCCCAACCCTAACCCCAACCGCAGATCGCAGTTTTAAAAAGTCGCATGTCGTGACCGGTCTTCCATAGGTATTAATTTCTATAGGGATTATCTTCGTGGGTAACCAAAGCACTCCACACGACAGTGAACTATAATGTTTCCATCGGGATTGGAAGATGTTAAGACAAGGCAGAAAAAAGAATAAAGCAAACAATTGTCTGCATTTTGGATTGACATGGAGTCACTCAGGGTATTTAACCTTATAAGTTCACTTTGCTTCAGGAGTTTTACGCGTGATATGCGTTGCTTTTTTGTCCCTAATAATTTTTTGGAAATATTTAGCCGATGCTCGATTGTTTCGTACCTAATTTCTTCTGAAAAGAATGTTTTAGTTTTTAATTGGATTAAAGTTTATCCAAATGTGGAAGCTTTTCACCCAAAAATTGACCAGCCAAGCGACTGCATGTTGAGAGAAGGTCAGTCATATGCTTGAATGTTAATGTGCAAAGCAAGTTTATTCATTTGAATTTCAAGAGAAAGAGCGGGAATATTCTGCCACTTCGGGTATTTTCTACACTCCGGCGGAATCTTTTTCATTTGGGGTACCCAAGAACGCCCTCACACGGCCGAGTACTCGACACTGCTTCCTCGAGAGTGACTACATTTTCTGAGGCTAACTCCTCACCTCACTTTACATATCCGTAGGAGTAAAAAATTGTTTTTATCACGTCTTTCACATCTTAATCTCAAGATAAACAAAACATTTCCGCATGCGGGAAAACTCAAACTCAGGTAATACTTTCCTTACGCACTATCTTCATGAGTAACCAAACAGTCGGAATGACAGGTAACTAATACCTCCACATTTACTCAGGGTACCAAATAACGCCCTCACACGGCCGAGTACTCGACATCGCCTCATCTAGGGAGACAACATTTTTCTAAAGCTAAGGCCAAAAAAAAAAAAAGAAATGTTTCTGGTCAGGCCTTTCTTAAAAAAATGGTGCGGCGACGCGGATTTTTTTTTTTTTTTTTTTTTTTTTTTTTTCCTCCTCCTCAAGGGAGGGAGGAGGGTCAGTTAAAGCGCCAAAGCGTAGCGGCTAATTTGCATAATCATTTGCATATCATTAATTTATATTTGCATATGGATGTAAGCTTGCACATGCATCCACACATACATGTACACTCACAAAAATGCAATGGTAACACACAAGTGTGCAGTTTGAACATCATGGAAACTCTTTATTACACTTAAATAAATCATCACAGTATTGTAATTACAATTGCAATTAAAACAGAAGATTCAGATTGAAACTTTGAGAGCAAGAAATGGTTCGTCTGATTGGAGTTTCATTAATACATATATTGCTAATAAATTGTCAAAACTTGCCAACAAAGAGGAAAATTCAACCACGCGCCCCCCCCCCCCCCCCCCCCATAACTTCTACTGCCACTGGACATCGTCGTTCGATTCTTGATTTTAAAAATACCACCAAGATGATCACAAGACATGAACTAAGTACGACTAGAATCCCTCGAAAATCAGGTGTAAAATCTTTCAGAGGACGTGTCGGAGTGGCACCACACGCGACGCCAGTATCAATGCCGCCGCCATATTGAAATTTATGCAATGTGAACTCGATCGCGATCGTGATCGTACTAGGACAAAACTCATCGTTGTACAATCATAATCAACCTCACCAGTTAACTCTTGTTTCTTTTGCGATCCATTTCGTTGATCAAAGCATGGGAATGTGATCAAAGGCCCTGCTAGTGCTACACCGCCTACCTCTGTGAACACTTGTCCGCGATGTATACTGAGTAGGTCTTTGTTGGTCGTAATAGCGTAATAGTCGTTCTGGAATGAAAATTTGTGAACAACCCAGCCGATTCTTCTATTGTTTTAACGTTCCTCTCAACACTTACGGACAACTTATCTGATGCATACCATACTTCACACCTTCCACCAGGTTGAAAGTTGCAGAGAGCGCTAATGTGTAGACAATACATGCATCAGCTGGTAGCTACGCAGAGCGTGTGAACTAAAGGATGCGGGATGGCGGGACTATATTTGAAAGCGTAACGGGGAGAATCAAAGCATACGGGGAGAGGCGAAAGCGTAGCGGGACCGCTATGGTCTGGGGAGAACACTGAGTTTTACAGTTTTATCAATATAGTAACATTTAAATTGTTCATGTAGTCAATGATCATGTGCCCCAAAGAATTTTCTCTTTCTCTTCAGCCGTTTTGGTTTGGTGTTATAGTAATCAGTATGTAGTTTGCCACAGCCGCCGGCCACAAACCAGGAAAAAAAAGGGTGACGCGCTGTTGTTCAAGTCGCGCGCGCTGACCAGAAACATTTCATTTTTTTTTTTTTTTTTTTGGCCTAATCCGTAGGAGTAAAAAACTGGTTTAGTCTACATTCCATCTCTCTCCCGACAGAAAACACACAATACACAGTGCTAATCACTTTGATCATGAGGAGTGGCGCACGTGCTTGGACTTGGGCACTTATGATCCTCGAAAAAGAAAACTATAAAGCGTGCCGGTCGTGTTCGGGCGCTCCGTACCTCAGCCCCCGAAAACACCGGGGTGGCGGAAGTACGGAGCGCCCGCACACGACTGGGCTTTACAGTCTATATCACGGCAATCTACACAGAAAATTTACCCGCCGATAAAAAAACGGAGGTAAAACGCTTTTTCCTAAATTGTTTTCAAGGAGGGGAAAGTTCTCTGGATAAAGCGTAGGTAACTTACGATTAAAGTACAAAACTTGCAAAGAGAACTAATAAGGGGGGGGGGGACTCGGTGTCTCACAGTGCCTCGGCCAGTTGAAGCGTGAGTCTGGACTTGTGCTACCTCGTGTGGCACCCTCACTTCCACAGTCACAGCCAATCAGCGCTCTCTAGATGTTTCCTTCAAAACTTCCAACCAATCACCGATCAAGGCAATCCCGTCATAATTACAACAGCACTGCAGCTGGTGTCATTTCCCTTGCAAGAGTTTACATACGTCGTATCTATCCCATCCGATCCACCGCAGATCAAAAAAGCTACTTATATCTCTACCGACAAAACAATATTTTAATTCTTTACTACGAACCGCTATGAAATATCATTTTTGTCACGTATCTTTCACATCTTAATCTCAAGATAAACAAAACATTTCTGCATGGTGGAAAACTCAAACTCAGGTAATACTTTCCTTACGCACTATCTTCGTGAGTAACCAAAGCAGTCGGAATGACAGTGAACTAATCTCCAAGTTATACAATCAACTTCTCGGGTAAGAAAACTCAAACTCAGGTATTAATTTCTTTCTGGATTATCTTCGTGAGTAACCAAAGCACTCGCATAACAGTTAACAATAAAGTTTCCACAGATATTGGAAAATGTTCATATAGGGCAGAAAAACAAAAGAATAAAATAAATAATCGTCTACACCTTGGATTGACATGGAATCACTCAGAGTCACAAACTTACAAGTTCACAGGAGTAAAGGAGTAAAACGCATGCCATGCATCGCTTTTTTGTCCCGATTAATTGGGGGAAATATTGAGCCGATGTTCGATATCGTATCATCCTTTATTGACCTCTGATCAGAGGTCATAAAGGATCAGATCTGAGTCCCGACAAATCCGCACGTCACAACTTCCATAGTCATAGCAGATAGAATTCGAAATGTTGTTCATCAGACATCATTTAGTTTCGTCCGTTTCAGATACCAGATAATACTTCGGTAGTTTCCCTTGATCTAGGTGCCCTGCTTTAATTGTCGGCAACAGCTAGTACAGTTCCAACAACCCTCATTTATCAAAGGAAGATCAGCGAGGCTTCTTTCCTTGCTGGCATTATATTCCCGGAGTTCGTTCGAGCTGTTGGCCTTGCTAGGGCCTAGGAGATTGTAGCAATACATCCTGGTTTTTAGAAGGCGTATTCTTGAAGAATTTGACTGTGTTTTGCGAACATATGGATGAAATAATACCAGTTGTAATAGACAACAGGTTACTTTATTCATTGTCATCTCAATAGATCATTTGATGGCGGAAGTGCAAACGTTTTAGTGTCCATGCATCGGCAATAATATGCGAAATGATTGGCATCTATGTTTATATCATAACTTTCGATTATTTTATGTTTATATTGTACTTGATGTATATGCATATATTATTTTAGATCCTGTATAAACAAAAAATCTACAAATTAATTGTACTGTACAGGGTTAAGAGTATATAACTTTTTGTTTTGTTGTATTATTTTATACTAGTCTGCCTTTCATAAGAAAAAAAAATGTTTGCCCGACAAAAGAAAATAGCAATAACGGAATTGATATAACACCGAAATCTCGCACCCCATGAGGGTGTTACCGCCGGCAGGGAGGGGAAAGGCTGCTCCTAGTCTAATGCCTAACCCCATCTCCAGGTCAAAGCCTGGTAGCCCCAGCACGAGATTGTTAGGTCGCGCCTGGGATACGCCTAACTATCGCCAGGTGTACGAAAGTGCTCCTCTGTATTTAAATGACGGCAAAACAGCAAAACTCTATCATCAGTTTCTTTCAAGCTTAATCACCCATGATTAAACACTAAAGCAAATTGTAACTAGAGATATGGTTACTTCTGTCTACACATGGAAAATAAGAAAGTAAGGGAGAAGCGTGGAAAACGTTGATTATAACGTTGAAGGAGAGATTTTTGATGGAACTTTTCTTACGCAGCGTTCAGCAACATCGTTCAACATTTGAATGCATCTGCATAATAGTCATAAATTAAGCCAAGACCCAGGCCTTTACACACTGCATAATTAACACCTAATTGTTTAACACCTCGAACAGAGTGGTGGGGGAAGTTGCATTAACTTTCGATTAATTTTCCATAATTTTATTCTTTTGGTAATATACGCTTTCTGTTTCAAATCCAACGCTTTTGTTGAAAAAAAACATTGTAGATATTATACGAAGTTCGTCTTTCGACAATAAGGATGCATATTATCAAAGAGCCAGTCTCTACAACTTTGGTGAGTTCTTCCCTCGTTCTACTCCCCTTTGCAAGTTTGAAACAGCTACTACAGTACTTAACTTGTCATAACAGCGCCTGTATTTGTAGACTGCACTACTATTAGGCCTATATTGTGTTATTTGAATTTTAGTCCAAACCAGAATTCACTTGTCAACATTATAGTAACAACTCCGCCTACTCATGTACTAACCGAGTAGACATGCTCAATACTGTGTATCTCTTGTCAGTGAACTAATATCCATGAAGGTTCCACTGATATTGGAAAATGTTTAAGACAGGACACGAAAACAAAACACCAAAGCAAACACTTTGAATTGACAAGGGGTCAATCAGGGTCATTAACCTTACAAGTAAAGGATTTTAACGCATGTCATGCTTTGCTGTTTTTTGGTCTCGATTGATTGGGGAAAAATATTGAGCCGATGCCCAATTCTTTCGCGGGTAGATCTCTCCTGAAAAAAATGTATATCTTGCTCTGTCTGAACATTTTCCAATATTGGTGGAACCATTATGGATATTAGTTCACTGTCATGTGGATGGCTTTGGTTACTCACAAAGATCATCCGTAAGGATATTAATACCTGAGTTTCAGTTTTCTAGCCTGAGAAATGCTTGCTTAACTTGAGCTTCAGCTGTGAAAGATTCGAGAGAAATCAGTTTTAGCTCCCAATATGTTGTCCCATGTCGGTGGAAACTTTGTAGAGATTAGTTCACTGTCATGACGAGTACTTTGGTAACCCGCGAAGATAATGCGTAAGGAAAGTATTACCTATCTTTGGGTTTTCCAACATGCAGAAATGTTGTTCGTTTAATTAGAGATTAAGATATGAAAGATAGGTGACATATTAAAACAAGACATGAAAGATAAGGTGATACCAACAGTTTTCTACTCCTACGTATCTGTAAAAGAAGGTGAGGAGTTAGCGTCAGAAAATGTCCTATCAAGGTAGTCATACGGTGTGCGGGCGTTCTTGGTTACCCATAACCAAATTCAAAATTGTAGATTTCATCATAATTTGAACACATTTTGATCATCACTATTAACCACTGAACCAAATATCAACACTATCACACAATTTAAACAAATCTAAATAAGGTCATCCTTAGGGAACATGCATACAACACGATTGGAACTAATTTGGGATAATTGGATTTTCATATTTTGCAAATTTCTCAAAAGTGTTAGGTGCCATATAGCTAAATGTTGCAGTATCGCAAATTACTCATAAAAACAAGTGTGTGATATAAAAACAAAAGCAGATGAGATAACATTTGTAGATTAAATTGACATTACACCACCATCCAATTATCCTAAATTAGTTCCAATGGTGTTATACTAAGTGTTAAAGCTGTTGGACCAGCTGTTAAGGAGAACATTTTTGCTCAAGAATAGAAAATTTGCCTAAAAAATAAAAACTTGCACATTTCATCACAATCTGGACAAATCTTACTAAGGTCATCCCCAAGGACCTGTATTCCAAATATTGAAGGAATCACACTGGCCATTTTGAAGAAACTTGGAATGTAAAAAGTTGAGTGATGGCGGACAACGCCACACATCCACCTATATTATATGTTCCACATTGCTGACAATGGAGCTAAAAAAGGATTACTTACATTTTGGTGTTGATGCATTGACAATATGAACTTTTTGGCATTCTTTTTTTTTATCATATCACTAATCCAACAGGTGAACCTCATAACAGGACGAGGTATCCACAAACCAATGCCCAATGGAGCACTGAGGAGTAAAGTGCATTGTTCAAGGGCACAACTCTGTGCTAGAATCTCAAACTCACTATCCTCTGACAGTGAGTCAGTTATTCTGGAACTACCCGTTCTTGAGTTCAAGTGATACAGAATAAACTATACTTCATATAATGTTGGTGAAAATAGAAAGATGGGACTCTAGACATCTGTGATGGTTCAGAGCTACAACAGTTACTGCAGGCAGGAATCAATGTAGAAAAAAATGCCATTTCCTCTGAGTTTTAAGATTCTGTGCCAAGTATTGGGCTGACTGACAGCATAATGAACTGAAGAAATTTGGATTTCTTTTAGGATTTTTTAAAACTCTTATGGGTGATGAACTAGGAATAATCACCTCTTACCAGCTGAAAAATTGCCACGCCACTGAAAATGATCCAGAACCTTAAAAAATCCAAAATTCCCACATGTACTTTGTAAGATTTATCTAAAAGTTTTTGAACGCATTTAAATTTGCAGTTTTAACATATATTTTTGGCAAAGATGATAAAATTTTCCACATATCCAAATTTCATCGTCATTTGGAAGTATGATTATAAGGTCATTCCAAAGAACATCATCTTCTCCCACCCCCCACCCTCCCTCCCCTCTAAAAAAGGACCCATTGGATCTGGATAAGTGATTCAAAGAGAGGAGACTTTGGACAAAAAATGGCGAAAAAATTCTGAAAAATACAAATAATTCAAATTTTATGCTAAATTAAAATGTGAAATATACTGACTCTAAAAAATGTGTCCAAAGTATCAAAGTAACAACTGTTATTAGCTGAATTTTGTAAAATATATGAAAAAGCAGCATTGTGTAAATTTATGGATGCCACATCCATAAGACCGCATCAACTACATAATTCTCAAAGTCTTCTACATAAATTTGGAGGAAAAAGTTTTGAATTATATGGCCAACAAATAGGCCCATAGATGGACTGGCAGTCATATAGACAGACTGAAAAACATGCAGACTGACGAAGACATATGCCTTCAGCACATTGGGACTAAAAATGTGAGATAAGAATGCCAGTTTTTTGTGAAAGAAATTACACAGAAACTATGAAGACTTCAAATATCAGTTAAGCACTGGTTGTGTCTTGTTGACTTTATTGTCAAAAAGTACAATGAATACACAAATATGAAAAGCTATGTTCACTGGAGTTATACTCTGTGCTGGGAATAGAGAAGTTTGAAGAAAGTGTTTGTGGAGCATTGCTATAAGGAAAACAATATCAAGAATTTAAAGGTTTGAATTGCTTAAATTTGCTTCAAAAGAATATCTACAGTGAGAATAAGATCTAATAAGATCTAATAGTGAATTCCAGACAGAAGAGAAAGTGAGTAACCATGGAAAGTGATCCTAAAGACATCAATTTGAAGGTTCAAAAATATTCATTGCACGCAAAGTCTTTAAAATAAAGCTCATTTGGAGGAATCATAGTTCTTACAAGGAAAACAAAAAATGTTGAATATTTGAAATAAAACAGCTGGAACAAAGCTATGAGTGGCGTTACTTCTGTTTAACATGAAGCAAGAAATGGCACATAAACTTTCCAGAATTCATTTGGCACCAAGTGATACATTTGAAATTAGCCTTGCCAGAGTTGAAAATTTGAAGATAAGTTTTTATGTTTATAACCTTTAAATAAAGTGTACTGCTCAGTACAAGACTGACATATAACTTGAGATGACATGTAACTTGTTGAAGTAGAAACAATAAACTTTGTTTTACTTCTAGGTTGAGAAAGAAATAAAGTTTCTTCTACTATCAAAGTAGACTAGTCTTTCAAAATATCATTATCATGAAATCCACTCTATGACAACTTGAAATATTTTGTGTAAATCTGATTATCATGTAAGTCAAAAATTATCACTATTAAAGGATTTGTTGTAATAAACAAGCATACACAAACACATTTGATAGTCTGCAAACTTGAAGCACCATTTTGTGCCATTAAATTAAGAATAGCAATGCTGTTGTGTTGTGTAAGGTATCTAATGCATGTAACACACTGAAAAACTGCTTAAAGTCAATGGTATCTTCATCGCAACCAATTTCCATCTCTAAAATGCTGACACATTCAATGAAATCTTCAGATTTTGGGAATTTCATGGTCATTCATCAACATATATCTTACAGGTCAGAAAAATCAGAAAGATGGCATGTATGTGAAGCATCAATCGTATCTAATTTGTAAAAGACCAAATATTGAAACACTGAACGAAGTAATTTTCATGAGAACGATGAACATGAACTACCATACTGGGAAGAATTATTACCCCTGAGAAAGACATATTTACATATTCCATAAAGACTTTAACCCCTTGAAACATTAAAAACATTCACTGGGATAAATAAAGAAATAAAAAAATACTTGGCTGTAGCTTTCTACAGAAATATTTGCAAAATATTTTACATTATCCCTTGATAAATTTCATCTACTTATGAAAAATTGAGTATAAGTGCTTCAGGATTGAAATTTTAAAGCATGATTTTATCAAGAAATGCATTAAAAGTGAAGAAATACCCATGGAGTTGTGAAATATTGACTGAACTGTATCGAATGTTGCACTCATCAATATCATTTCAGCATGGGTATTGAATCGTTTTTTTAACTGTACTTCACAAAGTAAATATGTAACAACAGATTGAGATACAAAGTAACTTTTTAAAATTTATACTAACATACATGTTTCGATAGCAGACATTTAATACATTGTGCTTTGTATGCTTGTACTGAAGATGCAATTGCTAACTACATGTATGTAATCTTTTACTTTTCAGTTTATGTAACATTTTTGGGCTGTGCATGTAAGTTTGATGACCTTATTGATATTTGATTTTTGTGACTTGTATGAGAGTTTCTGGTGACCTGTACAGATAAATGAGTTTGGCTGTAAGCTCCTCTTCCAAGATGAACTCATTGCTCTCTCGCACCATGAATATATCCAAACAGAGACGGAGAATACGGTCTGGATTGGGAAGTTCCTCAAACATGATTTTGTAGGAGATACCACTGACAAACATTCTCACAAATCTTCCTACAACCAACACCAGTGACACATACAGACCAATGATTCTGCAAGGAACAAATTATATTTTGAGTTGAAACATTCTTGTCTGCTGCATCCTATTGATACCATATCAGTGTTTGAGAAGATAGGTAAATGATTTGGCATATCCAGTACCATTTCAATTATCCCCTGATATGATTGTACTGATACACCGAAGGTAACCCCTGTAACATGCTGTGCCGTGGGAATCAGTGCTAAATTTAGCTGGGTAATGCTCTTGACCAAACAATGCAGTGGACTAATGAATTCACTATCTGGACAAAAACCATGATTGTCTTTGACAATGGACAACAGGTCTTGCCATCCTTGTAGGATGACAACTGTATATTTCAAGGGTACAGACATCAAATGTTTCTAATACAAGCCGCGGCTTCAATTGGGAATTTTACGGTACATGTAATCTGCCTGCAATTTTCATGTGTAACATTAAATTACGAAAAAATGGAAAAAAGCATGTAACAACTTACCCATAACTTGTCAAGAAGGACAAGGCATCAGTGCTAACTCTGTCATTTAGTGCAACGATTGTTAAGTAATCATTAGGTTCTTCTTCAGGAAATATTTCATTGACTTTCCACCATTCAATGCTGGGTTCTATTGCTTGGTAAGATACTTGAAGTGACAGACTGCTGTAATTCTGTTCAGCTGTTCAGAGAAATGTGCATCTAGTTTAACACAACTTACACATCACTTTTAACTTCACAGCACTGCAAAATGTATTTTTTCACAGAAAATGATGACCCACTTAGGGTGACCTCTAATCTAAAGTGACACACCACTGACTTAAAAAAGTTCTCTTTGATGCACCACATTACTCACTGTATGTCAAAGTAAGGACTGGCACAATGACGTTAATTCATATCTTGACTCAAAGAGTTCAAAAATGCCATCAGATAAAGAGGCAACTATTAGTGAATAATAGTTACTGGTTAAAACAACAACTGCAACATGAATAAATATAAGATGTTCAATTCTACTGATCTTTTGGTCATTATTGATGAAATCATTTTTACAGAAGTAATGATGTTCCAAGATATGACATTATGCTACACAACTCAAACTTCACAAAAATGTCTAATAAAATTTGATTAGCACCCTTTGCTAACAGTATATTTGGAAACGAAATCACAGAAAGGATGAATGGATACTTGCTCACCTACAGAAATTGTTATGAATGGCATATGACAGGCAAAGAATCAATGACGGTGTGAGGACAACATTGAAAGAAATCTTGTTTGGCAGAATCTTTGCAACTTACTTGGTATGAGCATAGATGCTGGTCGGACTGAGCCTGATGCAGGGACCAGAACATATCTTGGGAAAAAGTGAGCAATTGCACTGTAGGGAGATGAACAGTGGATTGACAGTAAATAACTGACATTGAGATGATTGAAACAGAGAAGTGACATGCAAGTTGTCTATTCACATGGCTGTATGACTGTTTGCAATCTTATGGATAACAAGTTCAAAGACTGGTCTACCCACACTGTTGATTAATTCAAAATGCTTCACTTATCAGCGTATAGCTCATTATTCATAATGACAAATCAGAATGTGTACAACTGCATGCACTATAACCCTACCCTGCAATAAAATGTTGCACTTTGACTACTGCAGTGCTCTATGGTAAATGGTCACTGAAGACGTCATGTAAATAAGTTATAGCAATAAAAACAAATACATGTGAGTAAATATGTGCAAAGGAGTGCATACAATTCTATTGAAGTATGTTTATGCATATGGTTTGATTTGTACTGTCCGTTGGAAAACCAGGGTTCCCTGATTGCAACAGCATGGCTTACAGAACCCCATGTAATGATATCTATTGTACTTACACTGGGTTGGTTATGTTATTTTGCAGCATGGCAATCAATTCATTCCGAATTTTCTCTTTGCTTTCATCTAACGGATAGTCAGAGGTGTACCTAACTGTTTCCTGAACCAGTGTATTTGTTGGAATCCTGCATAAAATTAAACATCACACAACACATTCAGTTTTTTATCAAAGTTTGAGTGTCGTAGTCACTGAGGTATTGCTGAAGAATAGTTTTTACACTTACAAAATGATCATGCATCACTAAAGACTGTGACTAGTTGACAAACTTTGGAATACTGTCGTGTAAAGTTGTAGCTTGCAACAGTTTGCAATTTTCAATAAGGACAAAAATACATTTGATAAGTGTTCTCCTTTACTTCAAACAAGTTAAAAACCACTTAAACTAAAAACCACTTAAACTCAAAAAGAAGGCAATTGATTTTTATTATTTACAATGGGATTGCAGAACAGCAGTATTGAAAAAGAAAATATTGATGCGGCATTAATTATTTTTGACATCATTACAAATGGTTTACTGTTCCTGATCATGAACTGTGAGAAAACAATTTGGATATCAATATAGTCTGAAAGTTAAGCATACCTTGTAAAACTCAAGAAAAATTTGAGAATTGGAGTAGCATCTGTATCATTGAGTACATTGATAAGGTCTTGACGACTTGGTGGACTTATTGTCCATATGGAAGTTGAAGCACCATCTAACTGAGCTACATAGATATCTTCATATTCATAGCTCTTCAAGAATGACTGGATTGACTGGAAAATGGAAATATTATTTGATGATTTTATACTGTGAGTACAGTCTGGGTTGTGGGAAAATATTGTGATGTTGAAACACAGTTTTAATTTTCATATAGTGTTGAACTCAATAATGTGTGTCATTGCTATACGAAGACTACCAAAGAAGTTTACGGTAACATGCCTTGACAGAGAAATTTTGCTCAAACTCTCCTTTGAAAAAACTTGAACCATTTCCTTTAAAGTTTCATCAAGAATAAAAAGAATCAATGGTCACACGATAAATGTAGGTATTTGAGTTGAATATTGCCAAAAGTTTACCAATATTTGAAATTCCAAATGGCTGCTATACAATATGTCAACTCAATGGTGTTAAACTGTTTTCTGAATTTCACAATAACAAGACAGTGCATAGCTGTTATTCACATTAAGTTCACAAGTTTTAATATGAATCAGAATGCAAATCAGTAAGGTAGTGTAAGAATTTGGGTTTAAAAAATCTGTTCCCTTGGCAAATTCTACCTTAATTGCTAGAGTATGAGTAAAACTTTCCTAGTAGAAGAAGAAACTACATTGGAGGATAAGAGAGTACACTATAGGAGGGGCCTGTGATGTCATATAGATTGGGCCCTTTGACAAAGGGAAAATTCTGTCTTTTTGGTTTAACAGCATAGAAAGAAGTCACCATCACAATATAATTTTTGAGGAATACTCATAAATAGACAGATGTACAGACCATGGATATATAGTCAAAATTTATGCCTTAGGTATGTCACTCAAACATACTGACACGCATAGAAACGTGTTGGCTTACATGGGTGGCCAATAAGTTGCACGGTAATTCAAAGTCCACATGAGAAAATATCACTTACCAGACTACTGCTGAACTTTCCAAATTCTTGATCATATTGTCGTGGGGTGATTTGATTCAGATCTCCTTGTTGGGCACTCATCTCATACAAATACTGGAAATAGAAAAGGATTTTTCAGTGGAAATATTCTTAAGTGCTCAATGTACGGTAAATGGTAACCTTACATTTGTATGAAGTGTATTGTTATCTCTTGTGTATGATAAAGTAATGTTTAACTACTGTACTTGTGTGAGTGTAAATCCCTGCTTGTGTATAAGCCTCTCCATTGCATTCATAGGACTTTTGAAAATGCTGTACATCCGTGTAAAAGCACTTACCTTAGATTAACTTAAATATAGAAAGGTTTGGAGAGAATAATGGGTTGTTACAGCTGGTAAAATTACTTTTCAGATCAAAGAAACTATTAAAAGATGTTAAAACAATGGGACATTCAAGTTTCCGTGACAGAATTGTTGAGAAAATGGCACATACTTCTAGTACCTTTATGATTCTATGTCCCTGTTACTTAAATAGAATAGTCCCATTCCAAAGTCACATTCACCACTGTTTAATTTTAGTTCACATCCATGATGTTGGTTTTCATCCTCTAAATCTGCAATTTTATTTGTTTGAAGCAATTATCCTTTCAACTGTGCAGATTTTTACCAGTGACTATTACAATTTTCACTGCCATGTTGTTTTAACAAGACACAGACTGTTTGATAATGGAATGTTGAGTTGCTTTTACGTGCAGGCAATACATGCCAGTTCACAGTACAGACAATTGGTATGCTGTTGATGGATAGCATACCGGTACATGCTATCTTTGTTCAACGTTTACTTTTTATTCCAAGATATCATTCAAGTAGAAATTTCACCAAATTGTCACTTCTGTATCCAGGGATTGTGTCATCAGTTTAATATGAAACAGTGATATAAAATACTTGTGGCTGCGGTATACCAGGTCATGAGAGCGTCAGAATATAAATCTTGTCAGTAGTGTTTTTGTCCTTTACAATTTCTTTGTATGTAGTGGATATTTTGAAAGTGATTGAAAGTTCGAGTGATGTTCAATAACCATGCATAAATTAGCATAAATTAAGCATGTATGGCAGATAACATTGCTTGCTCTAGTAAAAGCCCCTCCCCCTGGTATAACAGCAGTTTTGTGTTGGTGGACTAGGGGCTTAAAATCAGACGAGCACAGTACTTCATTACATAGCGGTATTCTTGAACAAACGCAAAATGATACACAGATGTTTCAGGAAATTGAAATAAAAATTCTATGTTGTAACAGGTTTTAACAGTAATAGACATCAAATCAGGTCCAATAATCGTTATCATTCAAGGTAAACTATGAAATTTACCAGGTCCAAGGAACATATAGATGATGACAAAGGCAATGGGGCCATCTTGAACCACGAAATAGTGGTGGTACCAGGTGTTCGGAATGGGTAAGCGTACCCTGCCAGCTAGCCGCACCCGTCAAGATTGACCAAAAGCGACAAATTCATTGTTATTTGGTGAATTCACCAAATTACTTTTGTGAGTCAAAATTTGGTATGCTGTCACTCATCATTTGAGAAACAGACAGGTCATATTTGGATACAACATCTCCGTATCTACCGTAGAACTTCTTAAATGATTTCACTAATCTACTTTCTGAGAATCCTTGCCTCACTAACTTTTGAGCTAATAGGCTGTGTCTAACTCAAAAGTCTTCATATAGTCCAGTCAAAATAGGGTTAGACCCACCACAAATTGCAACAGAATTTTTTTCTTCAGAATGCATTTTAGAGAGGTACCCAGAACAACATATTAAAAGTTTACTCGAATCCACCTTGGGGAAATATGCCTAATTTGCATAAATCAAATATGGCGGCCAACCATCGGACAAAATAACATAATTGGCCATATATCACATGTTAAACAAGCTATTTCAGTGATTTCAAAGTCTGACACTAGTTATTTGGCTCGGGGAATCATTTTGGAGGTATAATATTTCATATAGGCACTTCACTAATTTGCATAATTCCAATATGGCGGCCAACATTCCTACAAAATACATTTTTGGTCATATACCGTGTATTAAACAAGCAATTTCAGTGATTCCAAAGTTAAAAGTATATTTCTATAGCATGAACAAACGATTTTCGAGATGCAATGATTTGCATTGGCACTTTGTTAATTTGCATAAATCCAAAATGGTGGACAACATTCCTACAAAGGTCATTGTCGGTCATATACCACACATTAAACAAGCTATATCAGTGATTTTAAAGTTTTAATATTTTTCTTGTACATGAAGAAACACTTTCAGTGGTTCAATTTTCTCAAAGGCCCTTTGATAATTTGCATAAATTAAATATGGCTGCCATATTAATGTCAATTTCGTAATAGCTTCTAATATAAATAAGGGTTTGATATAGGTTTTAGCACTAGGAATCTATCGAGAAGAAACTGTTGTCCTTGGACATTTATTTTGAAATTTTGATTTTTCTATATATGACGACTGTTAATGATTGTTAGTCTTCTAAATAATATATTCTCTTTCTGAACATAACATTGGGTTCATCTGTGTACGGCATTTTTGTAATTTGTATGGGTGTTTATCACTGTACAGTGTCAAAAAATGTAATCTGTAATGTTTACTGTTAAAAAAGACGTGTTCAACATCTTAAGTTTTTAATTTAGATTGAAGCCCTTTCTTATGGATGGGTGCATCTTTATAAGACCCCCCTTGATGATAGGCAAGAATTCATTACATTTAACAGCAAAGATACAATAAACAAAACAAAGCTAAAAAACAGAAAAATGACATGACCATGAAAAAATGCCACAATACGCACAAATTAAAACGTAGCACTATTGCAAACAATGTCAAATTCATAAAAACTTTAAGGACACGCAAACTCACAAAAACTGGATACTGCATGCTTTAGCAAAGGCTTATAATTAATCCAAACACAGAATCCAACTATTACACAATACAAACAAGTACACCAGGAGTCGTTTTTCCAAGTGTCATTTTTCCAGATGTACATGTTTGTATCGTGTAACAGTTGGATTCTGTTGGGCTGATGAGTTGTTTGAATTAATGTTAAACCTTCGCTAAGCATGCAGTTTTCAATTTTTGTGAGTTTGCGTGTTGATCAAGTTTTTAAGAGTCTGACATTGTTTGGCAACAGCGCTAAGTTTTAATTTGTCTGTATTGTGTCATTTGTTATTTTTGATCACACTATTTTTTGTTTCTGCATTATTATTATTATTTTTGTTGTGTTTATTTTTATTGTATTTTGCTGTTATATGTGATGAATTCTTGCCTATCATCTTGGGGGATGTACAAAGATGCACTCGTCCATAAGAAGGGGGCTCAGTCTAAATTAAAAACTAAGGATTTTGCACACGACTTTTTTAAAACAGTAAACATTAAAAATTACATGTTTTGACACTATAGACTATAAAACATCTATAAAAATCACAAATAATGCCGTACTCAGATGAATCTAATGTTATATTCAGAGAGAGAGAGAGAGAGAGAGATTATTATTAGATGACTAAAAATCATTAACGGTTGTCATATATAGAAAAATCACAAAACAAGCGACCTAGCGGCCGATATAGCTCCGCTGTGTTTATGTAGAGAATAACTATTTTTGACACATGTTGATGAAGAAGGTGGAAATCTTTGATAGCTCAATGCAATGGCCAGAAAAAAGTGGCTAAAATAAGCTGCAAAAATACACAATGTCATCATACTTTGAATATGTCACATCGGATCATCCCTAAGAACATGTCAACCAAAGCTATCTGATGAGTAGTTTTTTGAGAATGAAATTTTCTGACCAAAAATGGCAACAATTGCCCCCCAAAATAAAAATTGCAGATTTCATCATCATTTCAAAAGATCAAATTTAGTTCATCTATAGAAACCTGTATACCAAATTTCAAAGCTGTTAGACCAGTACTTTTTGAGAAACACATTTTTGACCAAAAATGGGAAAAATTGCCCCAAAATTTATAATTGCAGATTTCATCATTATTTAATAAATATCATTTAGTTCATCTATAGAAACCTGTATACCAAATTTCAAAGCTATCAAATGAGTAGTTTTGGAAATACACATTTTTCGACCAAAAATGGCAAAAATTGCCCTAAAAATACAAAATTAAAGATTTCATCAGAAATTCAAAGCTATCAGACCAGTACTTTTTGGGAAACACTTTTTTTTACCAAAAATGGCAAAAATTGACCCAAAATTACAAAATTGCAGATTTCATCATAATTTCAATAAATATCATTAAGGTGATCTGTAGGAACCTGTATACCAAATTTCAAAGCTATCAGATGAGTAGTTTTGGAAATACACATTTTTTGACCAAAAATGGAAAAAATTGCCCCAAAAATACAAAATTGCAGATTTCATCATAATTTCAATAAAGATCATTTAGTTCATCTATAGAAACCTGTATACCAAATTTCAAAGCTATCAGATGAGTATTTTGGAAATACACATTTTTTGACCAAAAATGGCAAAAATTGCCCCAAAAATACAAAATTACAGATTTCATCAGAAATTCATATATATTACTTAGTTCATCTATAGAAACTTGTTTACCACATTTCAAAACTATCAGACCAGTGCTTTTTGAGAAATACATTTTTTGACCAAAAATGGCAAAAATTGCCTTAAAAATACAAATATGCAAATTTCACCACAATTTGAATAAATCTGAAATAGATCATCCCTAGGGACATATGTACCAAATATCAAGCTATCTGACTGCTAGTTTTGAAGAAGAAGATTTTTAAAGATTTTTTTACCAAAAATGACAAAAATTGCCTTAAAAATACAAATATGCAAATTTCACCACGATTTGAACAAATCTGACTGAAGTCACCCTAAGTAAACTGTGTTTCAAATTTCAAAGCAATCAGACAAGCGGTTTCAGAGAAGAAGATTTTTTTACCAAAAACAGCAAAAAATACCCCAAAAATACAAATATGCAAATTTCACCATGATTTGAACAAACTGAAGTGAGGTCACCCCAAGTGAACTGCATATAAAATTTCAAAGCCATTTGACTTGCAGTTTTAGAGGAAAAGGCAATTGTTGACGGACGACGACGACGGACGACGACGACGGACGACGACGGTCGACGACGGAAAATCAACCTAATTGATAACCTCCGCGTCGCTGACAGCGGCGCTAATAATTAAAATTGCATGACTCTCTTACGTCTCAATAGAAAAAGCTCATATACATATACGTATTTTAATCCGTTTGGATGTCAGATAATTTTGTAGTTTTACCAAATTCACTTTAACACTCTTTTCAAAATACAATATATTAATGGAGCATGTTAACAAATTCAGGTATCATAGAAACCAAGTAAAATAAACTTTTATTCTTAAATTGGTCGTTATTGTAAGTAAATTTACAGTATATATTCCACATTTTAAAAATAATTGTTCAAGGACATCAGATGGAGCTGCACTTTGCCAACACACTTTTTTCAAAGGAATATTTCTTGTCTAAGATGACAAGGAAACCTATAGAAACTACTTTGTAAAATGTAATACTTCACTTGAAACAAGAGTATATGTAGAAAAAAAGCGGCAATTTTATTTTTCATTATCTATCCTCATTCTAATATGGCATGGGTTGAAAGACTGACATTCAAAAAAGTGCTTAAAATCATGATTAGCAAAATAAAAATGCCTCTTATTCAAAATGTAAGAATTTTATGGCAAAACAAAATAGTTGTTTTGTTATATAGCATTTAAAGAACATGATGTGAAAATTTCAGAAAGTTTGACCAGCCAGACTGGAGTTAAATGCTTTGGAAATCTTGAAATTGGGATAAAAGGGAAGCAGGAAATCGGGTGAATACATTTGTATACATTAACACTTCTATATCATGCAACTTACGACTGCTTGCCAAGCTAAAAGGTAGACCTGACCAATTTTTAATCTTGGGTTAACAAATTAATCAAAATTGGATGAATATTTGCAATTTTCGTTTGGAGGACAATACGCTTTGTTGGGTGCAGTACCTTCTTAACAGTTTTTTTCATGATACTCCTATTACTAAAAACTCTACTAGAACCCTATTTATATTAGAAGCTACTTGGGTATTAATTTGGTAGCCATATTTAATTTGTGAATGTTATCAAAGTGTCTTTTAAAAACATTGAACCGCTAAAGGTGATACTTTATGCTCAAGAAATATATTTAAACTTAAAAAACGGCTGAAATAGATTGTTTAATATGTGATGTATGACAGAAAATGTCTTTTGTAGGTATATTGGCCGCCCTATTTGATGCATGCAAATTAACAAAGTTCAAACGCAAATCATTGCAAGCCAAAAATCGTTTTTACATGCAAACGCAATACACTTTTAACTTTGAAATCATAATAACAGCTTGTTTAACCCTTTGACTGCTGTAATTTTTACATCAAAATTTTAATGCAATATTTTTACCAATTTCCGTGAATTTTTCTGTACGTTTTTTTCATAATTTTGGACAAAATGGATATCATTTTCATCAGCTACAGTTTTTCTATCAAAATTTTGGCAAATAGTAGAAAAATGACTGTAGTACATTTTATAAAGTTGACAAAAATAGACAGGCGCTCAAAGGGTTAATACGTGGTATGTGACAGAAAATGTCCTTTGTAGGTATGTTGGCCACCCTATTTGATTTATGCAAATTAGGGAGTACCTATGCAAATCATTGAATCTTGAAAATCTTTTGTCTATGCCAAACAAATATACTTTAAACTTTGAAATCACTGAAATAGCTGGTTTAATACGTGGTATATGACCGAAAATATCTTTTGTAGGAATGCTGGCCGCCATATTGGAATTATGCAAATTAGTGAAGTGCCTATATGAAACATTATACCTCCAAAATGATTCCTGAGCCAAATAACTAGTGTCAGACTTTGAAATCACTGAAATAGCTTGTTTAAACCTTTGACTGCAGTGTACTTTTTTGACCAAAATTTTATGCAATATTTTACCAATTTCTGTTAACTTTTCTGTACGTTTTTCATAATTTTGGACCAAATGGATATCATTTTTCATCAGCTACAGTTTTTTATCAAAATTTTGGCAAAATAGCTGATAAAATGACTGTGGTACATTTTATAAAGTTAAAATAGACCGGCGCTCAAAGGGTTAATACGTGGTATATGACAGAAAATGTCCTTTGTAGGTATGTTGACCACCATATTGGATTTATGCAAATTAACGAAGTACCTATGGAAATCATTGCATCTCAAAAATCGTTTGTCCATGCCAAACAAATATACTTTTAACTTTGAAATCACTGAAATAGCTGGTTTAATACGTGGTATATGACCGAAAATATCTTTTGTAGGAATGCTGGCCGCCATATTGGAATTATGCAAATTAGTGAAGTGCCTATATGAAACATTATACCTCCAAAATGATTCCCTGAGCCAAATAACTAGTGTCAGACTTTGAAATCACTGAAATAGCTTGTTTAACATGTGATATATGGCCAATTATGTTATTTTGTCGGATAGTTGGCCGCCATATTTGATTTATGCAAATTAGGCATATTTCCCCAAGGTGGATTCGAGTAAACTTTTAATATGTTGTTCGGGGTACCTCTCTGAAATGCATTCTGAAGAAAAAAAATGTTGCAATTTGTGGTGGGTTAGGTGCCAAATCTCGTAGATTGACTGGACTAATATGAATGGCATGCTCTACTGTAGCTGAGGAGTTGTGAAATATACACACCATAAGCTGGAGATGATGGTATATTGCTTGACAAAAAGGGAAAGTTTATGATTTCAAAATTGAAATTGTCTCTTTTGTCATACAGCTTAGTATATAGTGTATTATGTCTAATTTCAAACAATACATCTAGGTATGATGCCGAGTCCACACTTTCAGTATCGGTGTTTTCAGGGGCCTTCAAATGTTAAAGTTCTTGTTAAAATACATGTATGTGTTCCTTTACAACAATGACAAACTCAAGACATAGGAACTGTTGGAAAGTGCTGAAAATATGCAGATAATCACTCAATTGGTATGTTCCACGGCTGATATAAGAATCACTTACCTCATATCCATCTATCTGTATATTTACAGTGCAATCAACGGGAGGATTTGGAACGCTGGTGGTGTCTATTATAAGTGAGAAATAAATCAATGGGAACCAGATGATTAAGATGAGCAACACCAGTAACAGTAAACCAACACTGTACTTGGATACTTTTCCTTTCTTCTGACCTCGAGGTGTCGGGTAATCCTGAAATAAAAATAAATAATAATGAATAAACTGATAGAGTGATAGACTTGTGATGAGACTCAAGGAAATAAAGTTATGGCATTCTATCAAAGTTCCTTTACAACGATGGAAGCTTCAATTTTCTTGTCAACTAATGACTGAGATTTTGAATATTACAAATAAAGCCTGCCACACACGAGAGAAATTAGCTGAGCAAATTTCATTCGAGGCTATTTGCTCAGCTAGTTTACCCTCGTGTGCGGTCGTTTTTTCGAGACTTTTTTGTCGTCGCGAGTATTGAGCAAAATATCCAACCTGTTTGATGTTTTTTGCCTCTCGAGGCAAATTCCTCACCGTGTGCGCTGGAGAAAGTCACTTTCCTCATTTCTTTTTTACTAAAGCGCGCGTGTTGAGATCACATGACAGTGCAAAATGACCGCCCGTAGCATTTAAAACGCAGTCACTTGTGGTTCAATACACGGCAAAGGCTGCTGTACGCATTAGAAAGATAGGTCAAGCCACAGTCACTTGTGATCGGTTTATTCCACTCGACATCTATGCCCCCATAGACGTGTGTACATATGCCTGGTTTTTCTCAGTGAATGAAATTTTGCTCAGCTAATTTCTCTCGTGTGCGGCAGGCTTAAAGCACACCAAATTCAAAAACTTCTTTCCATTGACCACTAAACACATTAACCCCATACCTGCACATCTGTGAGAAGCAGTATGAGCCAAATCTCTAGTATTTTCACCTACTTGGCATGTTATGTTGTAACAGGTTTTAACAGTAAAAATCATGTTTACAATATCTGTGTTTTCAGGTCCTTCAAATGTTAAAGTTCTTGTTTAAATGCAACATATGGAACATGTTATGTTATGCCTCACTGGTTTTAACCAACTTGACCTGATGATGATATATGAACTTGGTAGGATAAGAGTGCATCATGATCAGGTGTTTCTAACATACAATCTCTGAAACTAAAAGGAAGATGGTAGGAACATGCTGTGCACCAACTTGATAATGATTGATGCATAAATATGGTTTGTATATATAAGTACATCAAGTATTTTTGATCCAGAGAACTGATGAGAGAAAGTAAATACTTACTTTTTCTCCTTTTCTCCAGCACTTGATTTCATAGACATTGTTATAAATGTCCTCAATTTTCATCCAGT
Source organism: Ptychodera flava (assembly GCF_041260155.1). Lineage (NCBI taxonomy): Eukaryota > Metazoa > Hemichordata > Enteropneusta > Ptychoderidae > Ptychodera > Ptychodera flava. Next base: position 37,457,251 of record NC_091940.1, read on the forward strand.
GAGAGAGAGATAATGTTGTGTCGGTCCACGTCCAATCCATTAAAATTCTCAATTCCAATAGGAATGGTATTAGACAGAATCTGAAACACCAAAAGTAGTAAGTATGTGACAAATGTTTCTCTCAATCACTCTGAATCAACTATCATGTAATCTGTTCTGTCATGTGAAATACATGGAAAACATGTGGTGAAAAGTCAATCACACAATTCTTAGAAAAGACTTGATTTAGCTGTAAAGTCATCTTTGAATGTGTGATTGTATGTCATTTTGGCAGAATTTGCCCTCTTTGATTTGTTCAACCAATCTGAATTGAGCTCTAACTATATTTGGGAGTAAAATGGCCAATATCACTGAATTGCATAAAGGGGATTAGGATTGAATGTAAGCTGAAACATAGGTGGATTTATGTGGTTGGAAATTCTGACAAAGCTTGATGGATTTAGTTGTAAATTTTAAGATACATTGATAAACTAGCTTTGATTTTGAGACAACAGCATCATTGATTTCATGTGGATGATGTCCTTGTACTATAAGTTCTCTGAAGCTTGTCCTGGACTCTGAATGAACAATTATGACGATTAGTCCAAACTGAATTTCAGAAAAAGAATCCATCTCAAAGAATGACGGCCACTGCAGAAGTGACTTACCCTTTGAATAGGAAGAGATTTACGTAATTGTACTTCTTGGTGAGGAAATTACCAAGAATCCTGGTTGGGTATCCAGATCTTATTTGATACGCAGACAAACCAAAGTATATACACTTGAAGAAATACCACAGCTGAGCTGGTGTGTTGTCCACAAACAATCTGTTGAGGAATAACACAAGCATTTAGAACCTAAAATCTTGATTCACAAGAAACATATCCTTGATTCTGATCTCGATGCTGCCTTCAATATCACCTTCAGAGAGGCTCAAGGCATTACTGCTTTCATTCTTTCCCCATATTTTCTCTCTGTATTTAGGTTCATCTACGCCTAGAAGACAACATAATTGCATCAGATTTCTAGTGTGAGATGGTTGAAAATAAAGTGTAGTAGAATGTATTTACTTTCTGTCACAACACAATTTGACCGATGAGTATATTATAAGGAATTCATGAAATTAATATTCATTGTCATGATGTATTTGGAGAGATGCATGGCTTGAAACTGCAGAGTTTTAAGAAATAATACGGCAGTGATTTTTCCTGAGGTCACTTTGGAAGTTGTAATTCTTTAAAGTTACTGTGAGAAACGAAGAAGGAGATTTCAACTTTTTTGTTTTTTTTCCGAGAACAAAAATATCATGAAATGAGGGAAAATTTTATGAAATGTTACTTACCGTTTTGTGATGTATGGCAGAAGGAAAAATAACCAACATGTACAGCGATGACAAGTACAATCAAGAACACAAATTTGCCAAAAATATTCTTGCGAAGATAGAGTCCTCTGTCGATGACTATGAGAGCAAACTGTACCAACCATAGCATTACTGACGCCAGTGGTAAACGATCCTGTTCAAGTAATACTGTCACGTTGTCCTGCCGTGCACTTTGCTACAAATATGAATAAAAACAAATATTAATTAGCATGACATTTTGTAAATTAATGAATTTACACTTGATTTGCAATATAATTTCCCAAATATAATGGCATAAAACATTCACTTATGAAAGTTGAAACAGATATTCAGACTGAAATTTTTTCAATACTTTTCTGATGTACCACTAATTTTGAAACTCTTGGAGTAAGAAAAAATTTTGCCATCTTCTTTTTTGAAAATCTAAATTTTATTTTTCTCCATAGAGTTAACACAGGGATTGCAGCCATTTTGAATTTTAAATATCTGTAAATATTACGTACTTTATTACTCTGGTACCAAACTTTGCATGGTGACCCCTGGTTTTTATTCTTTATTTGGTAAGGGTATAGTTGCAAAAGTTCAAATCTTTCATTTTCGAGGCGCATACTACCTTAGAAAGGCAGGTCAAACTCAATAGAGCAAAACAGCATCAACTGAACATGAGATTCTTTGAATTTAAAGCAAGCCATTTGTACATGTTATGGTAATACGGCTAGTTTTCAACCGGGTTCGAACTCACAACATATGGCATCCAGTCGCCTAGTGGAGAGGCAACAGACAGAACCGCTCGGCCAAATCCCCACTCTCAAAAAGAGTGATTCAATGGTTGGTTGTTTTTCTTGACTTTGACCGCTCCACACGTTGTAGAGTTCTTGAATCCTGAATCAAGCAATGATGTTTGTCAAAATCTGACTCTGTAAAGGTATATGATGTTCCTTACCCCAAATGACCACCAGGCAAAGACTGTTATAAGGAAACAGATGAGATCACAGAGGAACATCAAAACATAGACATCAATAACAGCACTGTATGTGAGTATCTGTCATCTGATAGTAGAATTCTTTGAATGGTTTGAACAGCGCACCCAGCCTGGTTGAAAATAGAAAATTACAAAGTTGGAGTAAATAATACAAGTTAAGGACATCCACTGGTTTGTAACCAACTATACCTTATTTTTGGAAGAAGAACATATCTCTGATGACAATTGGATGTCATTTTTAACTGAAAAGTGTTAATTAAAAATGCTCCTAATCCTGAATAAGTTGTCCATTTGATTGAAACTTCTGTAATCATTGATACAAAATGTAAAGGTAGATCTGGGGAGAGGTTTCAGGTCTTGCAGAATGTGTATCCCTAGAGTTAGCAACATCAAATGAGTAACAACATAATTTCTGTATCTGTAACCTGTTCACCCGAAGTGCCATGTGAACATGTCTGTAATCACAGTTGATAAAGAGGGCCAAACCATGGTGGTGAAAAGGTAGAGTTTGATGGTGGTTACAACCTTGTTGACAGCTTTATTAGATTTACATCATGCATGCTATGTGGCAATGTCATCTTACCATGACTGCTGTATGACTTCATCAACTTCTTCATCTGTCATCGTCACTGCATCTTCCTCTCTTTGTGCTACAGTATCATATTCTGAAAGAGATTAATATTGACATTGCAATCACTGTCAATGTTGACATTGCAATCACTGTCAATGTTGACATTGCAATCACTGTCAATGTTGACATTGCAATCACTGTCAATGTTGACATTGCAGTCACAGTCAATGTTGACATTGCTATCAAGGTCAATGTAGGCATTGCAATCACTGCTAATAGTGACAGTACAATCACAGTCAATGTTGACATTGCAAACACTGCCAATGTTGACATTGCAATCAATATCAATTTGGAAATTGAAATCACGGTCAATGTTAACGTTGCAGTCACTATCAATGTTAACTTTGCAATCACAGTTAATGTTGACATTGTAATTACAGTCAATGTTGACAGTGCAATCACTGTCAATGTTGACATTGCAATCACAGTCAATGTTGACATTGCAATCACCGTCAATGTTAACATTGCAATCAATATCAATGTTGACATTGCAATCACTGTCAATGTTGACATTGCAATCACAGTCAATGTTGACATTGCAATCACTGTCAATGTTGACAGTGCAATCACTGTCAATGTTAACATTGCAATCACAGTCAAAGTGAACATTGCAATCACAGTCAATGTAACATTGCAATCACAGTCAATGTTGACATTGCAATCACAGTCAATGTTAACATTGCAATCACTGTCAATGTTAACATTGCAATCACAGTCAATGTTAACATTGCAATCACAGTCAATGTTAACATTGCAATCACTGTCAATGTTGACATTGCAATCACAGTCAATGTTGACATTGCAATCACAGTCAATGTTGACATTGCAATCACAGTCAATGTTGACATTGCAATCACAGTCAATGTTGACATTGCAATCAATGTCAATGTTGACATTGCAATCACTGTCAATGTTGACATTGCAATCACTGTCAATGTTGACATTGCAATCACTGTCAATGTTGACATTGCAATCACTGTCAATGTTGACATTGCAATCACAGTCAATGTTGACATTGCAATCACTGTCAATGTTGACATTGCAATCACTGTCAATGTTGACATTGCAATCACTGTCAATGTTAACATTGCAATCACAATGTTAACATTGCAATCACTGTCAATGTTGACAGTGCAAAGACTGTCAATGTTGACATTGCAATCACTGTCAATGTTGACATTGCAATCACATCAATGTTGCACTGCAAAAGAGTAGGTTTGTCTTCAGTATTTCTGTATTTTGTTCAGAACAGATTAACAGATACCAGATGAAAACAAAACAAAAAGTGAAATGGCTTCAGTTTGTAAATGAGACTAAAACAGTTGAAAATATAACAAAACTGAAATATTTGTCAAGAAAGATGTTATTATATTTCAGTAAAAACCAGAAGTTTTATATCAAGTTTTACAAAAATTCCACATATTGTCCAGAACTTTGTGTATGTAACAGTAAGATGAAAACAACAATGAATAATAACCAAGTTTAATTACAGTAAATGTTCCTAACAAATTTTAAATCCCATGATTGAAAATACAATCAAGTGTTGCAAATTTCAGTTGGTTCCCATGGAAGTTAAATAAGGCATTACAATTTACAATTTGCTTGAGTCAAGCAGATGTTATGTGGAAAGCAACTTGTTATTTTCAAGTTGTTTAACTGCTGAAGTCATTTTTAAGTAGCTATCTATGGGTTTATCTCTTACCTCCTTTTTGTATTGACAAGCCTTGCCCGTCTGTCTCTGTTATTGCTAAATCTTTCCCCTCACTTTCACCAATGCTAGCTGCAGCATCTCTGGAAGTATCTTCAATTTCACCTGACGCACTACCGGTATCAACATCTGCACCTGGTTTTGTTTTCTCGGACTCATCTTCTCGACTGCCGTCTTTCCATAGACCATGTGACTACAACAACATTCATAAAAATTGATAAAAATCAAGACATCAATATTTCACAAGATATTTTCTTTTTTATGAAACAAACTATTTCAAAATGAACAAATGTAGAAACTTATGTATCTGCATTCTTCCATATCTGTGTTCTACGATTGATAATTTCTCAATAGCAGACAATTACAAAACCTATTCATTCATTCATTCATTCATTTTATTGCCTATTTGAAATCTTTGACTTACAAGTTCAATATTACAAAGACTAAAATGGGAAAAAGGCAAATATGGAACCAGAAAAATAGCTATAAGCTAATTGAGTCTGGTCCCATCCCATTATTTTCTCATGATCCAGAATGATATCTTTCTTCCTTCCTTCTCAGCTTCACTAAAATCCTGATATTGTGGCCAATTTTCAAAGTATGGTAGTACTACAGCTGTTTAAGTAGAAATCTAGAAGATAACTGCAGATTAATTTACCTTGAGGACAGATCTATGGAAGAACAGTGCCAGCAATATTGCTAGGTCATAGACAGCATAGTTGTCACGGCGATCAATACCAATTACTCTTGGCCACCAGAAAGGATCCTCAAGCTGTTCAATGTCTGTATCAAGGGTTGCCCATGGCCAAAATCCAAATTGAAAGAAGAATTTGACCAGAACAACAATCTGTGAAGGTGGAGATGACCATAAGAATATGTGAAACCCAAAATTTGTATCAATCTGCCACCAAAAACTCTAGCTAGTGGTGGTAAATTTTTGCCACTAATTTCCACCATACCTTTGAGGAGGTTGCAATTAAACAAACAACAATATTAGACACTATATTAAAAGCTAACAATAAAAAGTTGTAAGATATTGAAACAAGTTACAAATTTTTATTTGTGTGACTCAAACGTTTTGGTCATGGCTAAAAGACTGAATAAATTTGCCAAATGAGAAGCTTGTAGCTTATGACTCGCTATCATACTAAGAACACTGACTGAATGCCGTGGAAATATTATTTATCCATAGTAATGTACACTGCACATTGCTACCAGATTTTTAGACTCAATTGCCACCTAATTTTATTTCTGGTGGTTAAAGTTTCACAATCAGAAATGAAAAAGTCAGTCTCTCTCTCTCTCTCTCTCTCTCTCTCTCTCTCTCTCTCTCTATATATATATATATATATACCGGTATATATAGATGAATGCTATAATGCCAAGCTCTGAGCAATAGATCTACAAACACACATACAAGTATTCCTATATACATACTTAAGATGTGTTTATATTGCTATCAAGCAGTTCTTTTGATCTTATATAACTGAATAACAGTGCAGTTGCTATACATGTTGTGTGCACTGCAATATTTAAGCTTTGAGTAAGCCTACCCAGTGCTGTATGATTATTGAGAACATGGATCCAATACTTGGGAAGTTGTGAAGTTCATGAACCGCTGAAGACAGAAATATTGATGACTGCTGAGACGATCATAGCAATACAGATATTAAAATTGCATTTATGAAGATGAAATTGTTTCAATATTTTACATACTGTACCAGTGGGATTCAACTGGTAATATAGAGTATTTTCTAATAGACTGATTTGTTTCCTTACATACATAAAGTTATTTAAAGAATTCAGCTGCTTTTTCATCACAAACAAAGCACATTTTCATCATATGTATTAAACAGATAAAGTTCAATGAGTTAACTTGCTAAACCTTACTGCTTAATTAACGTCAATGGAATTAACATCAACGGACATAACATGGGAAACTGTTCCAAATGAGACAGCAGGACTCACCTCTGTGTATGAAATAGCACATATCCAATACCTCTTGGTTGGTCTTGGCACAGTCAGCATGGCCCATAGGAATACTGATATTGGGTATGGCAGGGATAGCAGACTGGCCTCCACTATTTGACTCAGTATCATTAGAAAGTAACAGACCAGCTGTGACTGGGAAATAAGGACGTACAACAAAGCAAAGAGCAGCCGAACTGGTCTGGACATTTTACGACGTTCACTTTTGTCGCCAGTCATGTCATCTGTGATGTCGTCACCAACATATTCAAATTCCTCAGAACTGTAAAGAAAAAAAAACAACTGACTCTCAGCATTATATGTTCAAATCCTGTCATTTTAAAATGATTCCTTTGAAAATCTCTTTATTTTCATTTTATTTCAGTGTTATGATGAAAAGTGAAGGTTTTATACTTACTTGTGCTTTGTAGTCATGCATTATAAAAGTGCAGAAATCTTGAAATGTCAGTTTCCCTATACCTATCACAATGAAAATTTGTTTTCATTTTCAGGGCAATCAAATGACTGTTGCATTGACAATATTAATGTTTAGTATGTATACAATATATTTACTGCAATGTCTTGTCTGCTCTCTGGAACTCAGCTACAATACTGTATTTTTATTCATTGCATTCCCGCAGAGACAGAAATTTAATTGTTGTCGAGTCACATACAAAGTTAGTGTTGATAAGCCAAACGATGGTTACTTTATCAATCTACCAGTGAGTAGCATGAGAAAGCTGTCGGCATAGATATAGAAATTCTGCATGATTGTTCAAAAGTCAAGGAAAATGAGCAAATACCGGTACAGACATGGATTAATTTAAGTCATGTACCCTACCATTACTGTCTCAGTCAATCATTTCTGAAGAAGCCTCTGTAGTAACTCTATAGCAGTCAAAGGTTTATTGTCTTTCACAGCTATGTGAGATTCATACCCACTGACTATCATTAGAATTAGTAGGCAGCTTGGATACATGAGTGTAACTACTTGATCTGAGACTGGTAGTTGTCACTTATCTCAGAGTAGGATTATTCACAAATATCCTTGTTGCACAATGGTATCAAAAGATTGTAAAAAAGTCTTATCACAAGTTCACAGGTTATCATGCTTTATTGTGACAAATTGTATTGCAGTAAGAATTTCCTATAAGGTAATAAGTCTCAAGGACTTATTTCATATCACTGTGGAGAAACATTACATATGAAGAGAAAGTTGTTAAATTATGATTCTGTGCGTGTGGCAATCCTCTTTGGTGCATGCAAGATGAATGAATGTGCACTTTACATGCATGAGACTACCGCATATTCTATCAAGAAGAATGTGCAGTGCATAACTTTGTTTTCCCAGCCAGTGTTAGTACAGGATAACAAGGCCTATAGTACTAGCATGGCGCATTCACCACTAGTCTTCATAACCTTTGAAAGCTGCAAGGACTGTTCTGAGTAACCTACCTGTGTGGTGGATGTACAGGTGGTATTATGCGAAGTTTTTGTTCCTTCTTAGGAACAATATCACCAGTTCTGAATGAAATTTACAATGAGCAGGATTGAGAGATGCATCGAAACAAACAAAATCATGTTTAAAAAAATTGACATAACTGAACTCAGATGGACCAGAACAGAATGCTACACAACACATGACAGCTTTATACATGTACACTGAAGACAAGATTACACTGACTGAAGACAAACTCACAAGATGAAAGAAAACAAAAATGTACAAGACTGCCACTATGATCAATATCATTGTCAATTTTGGTGATATTTTCAGCATATGAAAATAGAAAATATCAGTGTTTGTTACTATTATGATATTGTGACAAAACTTTGTCAGATTTGACTCAACAGAGTAGATGTCACAGGTAAAAAGATAAGTAAAGAGACAGATGATAGGACAGACAGACTGGACAATGGGAATAGATGATAGGACGGACAGACTGGACAATGGGAATAGATGATAGGACGGACAGACTGGACAATGGGAACAGACAATGGGACGGATAGACTGGACAACAGAAACAGATGATGGGACAGACAGACTGGACAATGGGAATAGATGATAGGACGGACAGACTGGACAATGGGAACAGACAATGGGACGGATAGGCTGGACAACAGAAACAGATGATGGGATGGACAGACTGGACGATGGGAACAGACAATGGGACAGATAGGTTGGACAACAGGAACAGATGATGGGATAGACAGACTGGACAACAGAAATAGATGATGGGATGGACATACCGGACAATGGGAACAGATGATGGGACAGATAGGCTGGACAACAGAAACATATGATGGGACAGATAGGTTGGACCACAGGGCGTTGTCTAAATGTCCGTCCCCAGGGGTGGGTAGGTGTTTCGTTGTATCGCTAATAAAGATATATTCTACCAACCTTTGGTGTTTCGGTCTTAACTTAGCACTGCCCTTGACAATCTTGCGTATACGTTTTATCAACATGCTGCGTCTATTATCTGATGAGTTTGAGTGCCTAATTAGCCAAAGTAATCAAGGGTAAATTACTAATCTGTGGACGCTCTCACCAGATTATCACCGGATTAAATTTGACAAAGTCAACAACGAACGCACCAGCAAGGTATAACTGAAGAAAGGGCTGAAACTCTCAAAAGCCGTATTCACAGAATTCTACTTTACATAAACATTTCCTAATTTTTCGAACGTCACAGTTTTCTGACATGTTTAAACGGGGACAGGCAAATTTATGCCTTCGTCGGTTGCTTCTTTGAGCAATAGAACACTAATCAAAGTGGTGGAGTCAGTGTCCCGATGTGGTCCGTCAGACCGGAAGCCGGAACTAGAAACCTTTGACCTTAGAAATGTTTAGTTTAAGCCCACATGATCGATAGAGGTAAACAAATTAGCCAACATGCTTTGGGATCGAGGGTCAAGCTCATCGGTGTTTATAAACACGGACATGACAATCTATGTGTTTTTGACTACAGCCGGTCATCGTTTGGGGGAGGAAACTCGCCGCTTGTTACATAAAAACTGACTAGTCGGCAAAAGTATTTTCATGCCTTATATATGCTTATTCGTTTCAAGACGAGATGAAAGCTGCGAAGACACATTGGAAGCACAGTATAAATACTCAACCAGGTTGATCTATACGTTGGAAGGATATTGATGTCACGGTCTTGTCGAACGAAAAGGAGATGTTTAGGCCATAGCAAAGACGATAAATCAGTCAGCTGAATAAAACGAATTTTTTCGGACACCATATCTTTTTATGTCAGTTTTTGAACCCGCGTGAAACCCTGCCTAGCAATGTAATAACTATATATAATCAAAACCTTTTGGACATATCTTTTTATGTCAACGTTTGGACACCGCTTTAGAAATGCATGATATAGCATACTGTATATGTCTGACTGTCGGGGAAAACACTTCTTGCGCCGCTGTCGGACTCAGTCGCGCGATCACGGTGTCTTTCCCTGTCTTTCCCTCGCACATTCGCTTTACCAAAAATGTGTTTTTTGTATAAAAACCGCAGCTTTACAGTTAAGGATGTTAGACTTCGAAGTTTATGCAATCCATCATCATATGGCCACCCTCTCGTCTTTACATGTTATGTGGGACTTTGCTCAGAGTTCACTACAATTTGACGTAGGCTTCGTCGACTGATAGAATGGAATAACAGAGATGTGTACATCGGACACAAATGCAAATGCACTGTTTTTTGTGCCTCCGTCGGACTCAGTTGCTATGTCTTTCCCTTGCACGTCAGCTTTCTCGAAAATGTGTTTTGTATAAAAACAATTTTACCGTGAAGGATGTGATCCCTCAAGGTTACTAATACACTTGTCGATTTGATATGCGAAGACACACTGACGACCAGTTATTTATTAGTTCTGAAACGTCAAACCTGGTGAAAATCATTCCGCGACACTAATCGATTATATGTCTTTTGGAGAACGTCCTAAGAACCTGACATGACCCTTGTTTGATGCGTTAGGTAGTTGAGTATAAGGATTGATAAAATAATGTATCAAAATATACACAGATTCACGCGACTGCACTATCATATTCTTGGCAGCTCAATGACGTTTATGGCCGAGAGGGCGGGAGTCTCAGACCCAAGGGAGCATAAGCAGCAGTATACAGTACATTGCATGCTTTCCATGCAAAATCCGGCTTTGACTAATGTTCCCGTCCTGTTTCCGAGCATAACTTTCGAGCTGCGTAGCTAGTAATGTCATGGATGTTACATCCATGGTAATGTTGAGGTCAAGATATCCGAATAGTTCGTGTTCGAAATGCTTCTTGATTTGCAGAGAGAACACTCGGCCTTCTTGTTTGTGTTTTAACTTAGCACATGGGGTCAATTGAAAAATTCAAAGCAAAATACCGCGGTGTATAAAATCTGCAGGCACGTAGTCACCAACCCACAACATTACACTACTTGTACTGCAGAGCACACAATCGGTCGTATGTACAACATGTCTTTTGTTATTTGAAAAAGAAGACTAATACAAAAGTGTACGTATTGCAAGAACGCAGTTGATAAACTGGACAAGTTGAAGGCGAGCTCGAACGTCGAGTTAATAAAGTCTTTTCCGTTCTTGTTCTCGACTAACACGGAATTTTTCAATATTCAGTTCGATGCGGTGTTATAAGCACATCGACCAACGTGGTTTTTGCCGGGCCAGCAGGAAGAGTATAAACACATCTCCGATACGTTACCAAGGTGTGTTGAACACATACCACGTATTCCTTATTCATGGGAGGTCCTCCTTTCCGACCTATTCGTTTACAAATGAATATTGAAGTTTGTTTTGCCTTCTGTTTGTTTCTGAATACATGAATATAAAGTGTCCACTAGTTTACGGACCACCTCTGGACACGGCTTTTGAGAGTTTTCGCCCCTTCTTCAGTTATACCTTGCTGGTGCGTTCGTTGTTGACTTTGTCAAAATTAATCCGGTGATAATCTAGTGACAGCGTCCACAGATTAGTAATTTACCCTTGATTACTTTGGCTAATTAGGCACTCAAACTCATCAGATAATAGACGCAGCATGTGATAAAACGTATACGCAAGATTGTCAAGGGCAGTGCTAAGTTAAGACCGAAACACAAAGGTTGGTAGAATATATCTTTATTAGCGATACAACGAAACCACCCACCCCACCTACCCACCCCTGGGGACGGACATGTAGACAACGCCCTGTGGTTGGACAACAGAAACAGATGATGGGATGGACAGACTGGACGATGGGAACAGATGATGGGACAGATAGGTTGGACAACAGAAACAGATGATGGGATGGACAGACTGGACAACAGAAATAGATGATGGGATGGACATACCGGACAATGGGAACAGATGATGGGACTGACAGACTGGACAACAGGAATAAATCAGCGGCAAGAAAGAGAGAGAGAAATGATTAAGGACCATCATGATGATACAGGAGTACAGTTGCCTGCACAACTTATGGCAAAACCAACAAGGGCATAAGATGTATTGTGCCACAACTATCATGGCAGTGTCTAGATAGATAGATAGATGGATAGATGACTTTGACTGAAAACTGAAAGGTATCACCAAAGGATCAACATACATAAATACACATTGCTGTCCTGTTACTCTAACGTTCTACTGTTAAATGATTGGTGTATTGGGCATGTATATTTGTTCTAGTTTCCCCATTTGTTTTGTTTTCTTTCTGTGTTCAGTTGTTTGTTTTGTAGGCAACAAAAATTGTATGTTGTTTCATAGTTAACAAAACATTTGACATTGTTAATTTAAAAGTACAACCACACTGTCATATACACATCATAGAAGGATGAAATTTGAATTAAAGTTATGATCTGGCAGAAATTTTGACAGTTAAAGTATCAAAAGAGAGTGATGGAAACAGTGAATGCATGTCAGACAGTGTGATACATGGGGACAGTACTTCTAGTGAAATACATCTACACAATCTTGATACTGACCCTTCTTGTGACCTTGACTTTGAGTCATCTTCTGGTTTGCGTTCTTCATCATCTTCACTTTTCAGAGGTACAATGGTTAACTCTGCACTTGCTGCATCATCTTTGTCAGACGTACTGGGCTGACGGGCTGCTGTCTCATCTTCCACTGACAGCTGTATAACACCACTCTGATCATCCTGGTCCTGGAAGACAGATTAACCAGAAAACATTGAACAAACAACTGTAACGAAATAACCAGAGCGCCCTCTACGGCCGAGTTGATGTGCCACTGACTCAACAGTGTTCTAAAGAAAATTTCTAAGTTATTGGTATATGGATGACTTAAGAAAAGTTTATAATTTTACTCGATTGACACAAACAAAAAGTTAAGAAATTGAAAATTCAAAAGCAAATTGACTTTCCCTTATAACCATTGCAACAATTTATGCATCTCTTAACTATGCTATATTTCTAACATCACTTCTAATGGATGCGCCTATCTGTAGAACCTGACAATGCCAGCTGTTTAATGGGTTATTTTTATTTGGAAAACTTACACAAGCATCAAACAAGACATCTGACCGATAAATGCAACTTTTACAATCACTCAACCTTAAAAATTACATTTGTAATTGAATAATTTTCTCATCAACCTTGCTACAAAAAGGGTAATAATCCAAAACTACAATTTTCACTTGAAGTCATTTCAATTTTTACAAGCTTTCCAGCTCTGCTATTATAGCAATGGTTTCAAATCTATTCATTTTAATCTGTTGTTATACAATCCTTCATTCAGCTTAAAAAGGAAATATTCCTCACTTTGGTATACCAGTTGTTGTATGTGTGGTACCAATCTAATTCAAACCTTGCAAACGTGACTCCATTCATTTCATTATTCAATTTTAAATCATGAAAATAATGTTCTCTGTTGAATCTCATCAAGAATATTCCTATATAACTTAAAACATGATTGATAATTCTCTATCCAACAATACCTGCTGATTGTCCTTCTTCTGTCTCATTTCTGCTCTGTATCTCTTCAGTTGATTTGCCACATGACGGTAATTGGCAGATATTGTGAAAAGCCATTCTATGACGGCATCCACAAACCTCAGATAGATCAGCCATCCAACGGTAATTGTATTACAGAACTTGTCCCATAGAGTATCTGATATGAGTTAAAATAAATAAATAAATAAATAAATACTAATTAGAGTATAAATAAATAAATAAATAAATACTAATTAGAGTATAAAATGGGAATATCATACAATTTTTTGTCCTATGACATGTCATCTAATGTACAAGAATATCATTCAACATGGTTGCAATCTTGTGCGAATGTCATTAAAAGAAGAAAAAGATACCCAAGATAAAATCTGACGTGTACTCAGCATGATACATAATGCAACATAATGCAATACTGACAATTTTTATGAGACTTTCATCACATACGATGCTTTCATGCAAGATCTGTTCAATGTAATGTCATGATTTCTACAATGTGAACATGATTTCTAAACACAATATGACTTCCTGACAACAAAGACACTCCTACCTGTAATGGAATCATTGACAGTAAATTGGCTGGCATGTTATGAACATCTTCAAAATGTTTTTGAAAAATTTAAAAATTAGAAAACATTCTGTGTAAAGTAATAAACTTACAAAAGATCAATTTCCCAATTCACGGTCTTTAATTTACATGTAAATATCAATGATATACACATGCACATGTACTACATGTGTAGAGCTGACATGAGCACTGTGCCGCACTATGATATCTAGTCAATAACTTGATACACAGACAATCAAACCCACAAAGTATGGTATTTAGTTACCTAGTGAAGAAACATCAGCAGTCAAAACCACTTGGCTAAATCCCCACCTCTAAACAAAGGTGGTTCAATTACCAGTTGTTGCAATTTTCGGACTGTGACCCCTCCTCATCCACTGAAAATTTCATGAAGCACTTTCATATTCATGCCTGATATCGTACATTGCACACAAACTTCACCACAGTAATGAATAACAGAATAAACAGAGACGAGAGAACTACATTTTAAGTCGCTGACAGTTGATAGATTTTGCATAATTCATTGGCTAATTATAACTCTCATATGCTACATTCCCGCTTCACGGAATAATGACTACCTTCTTTTTTCTTCTCTGGCTCTTCTGGTCTAGTTCCTTCCTCTTCTTCTTGTCCCTCCTCAGGACACACTGCATCTATATCTGTTTCAGTCTTTGGTTTGGAAGCTGTTGCTCCATCAACCGTGTCTTTGTCATCTATTGTTGGTGACATGGGAGGTGTGGGCAATGATTTTGGAGATGTTGGTGAGGATGGACTGACAGGTGCTGATGATGAATCGTGAGTGTATTCTGTGAAAAGAGGTATGTCCTCGTAGCGAATATAACCATCTACAAACATGCATTACACGAAACAAACATATGCAGGAAAAAAAAATCATGAAAATGGTGGGAAATGATCCATGCATAATGGCATAGAACAAAAAATAAACAGAAGTATACAATCAATAACAATCTTACGCATCCTGCCGGCAGGAAACAAAATTCCATGCGATAGCGGAGTTTCATCTCTGACAGCCATAGATATTATAATAATTATAACATAGAGCTGTGATATGCTATACAAATACACCAACAAGATTATGAAACCAAAATGTTTAAGGGACAAAGTCGGCCATTTTTCATGAATTTGTTTGATACGAGATACTACTTATATTGTTTGACATGTTAGAAGATACTGAATGAAAAGGTGACCATGCATATATTTGAACCCGGTTGTAGACACGATACATGAAACAAACCATTGCAAAAATGAATAAATGGTCATGACCGTTTATCCATTTTTGACTTTGTCCCTTTAACTAAATCAATACATACAACACATTTCTGATTTAAAGTAGGACAAGTCCTACAAAATTAGTAACCATGACTAATACTGCAACATGGTTGTAAAGATAACCAACATAAAGCAAAGAAGGATATTTATCAATCCTAATAAACTGCAGGTGTAGTATCGTTGTTTGATTCACCAGTAATTTTTATGTGATTAGGTTTAAATCAATGACTCTCTGACAAAGAAATTGTACAGGATCAATCATAATTTCCATTTGAGCTGATATACTAATGGTTTGAAATTATGATCTTGTGTAATTTGAGACAAACATGCAGAACTCGTTCAATTTTCTGTCCATGCTGACCGTACATTTCATCAAATTTAGTCTTCCTTAAACATCAGTAAATTAACTGCAATTTGCTGTAAACTATTTGCTGCAAATTTTCTTTGTGTTCTTTTCATCAGATTCAATTAAACTCTGTATAAACTTACAGCAAATTTGCAATAAATAGTTTTTCATAAAGCTGCACAAATACTTGACTTCTCTGCAAAGCATTTATAGAAAAGTTCAAGGAATTGTAAAAATGAATTTTATTAGAGATGGATATTTATGGCTACTATCTGATATGTACGTGACTGTAAAATGGTATGACACCTGGCATGATGTTTTAATCTATAATGCAACAGTTTATTGACTTCACAAATTAGTAGCAACAAAAAAATCCACAAATGCCTTGAGATATTTTGCTAACAAACAAACATGCTAGCAATACTCAGACAAACAGATAGATAAACAGGCAGCAAACCAAAGTTATGGAACACCAGAACAAAAACTTCAAATGAAACCAGTCACTCAACCAAGTACTAAAACATGACTTCTTACAGCATGCAATAGGAGTCAAATAAAACATAAAGATATGCAGCCTCAGATATGATACTGCATAGCAATATTAACAAAGTTTTACATATAGGACATCACCTAATTGCACAGACTTTGGAATTCTGTATCCCTACAGAATTATAGGAATTGTGTGTGTATACCAATAAAAGGTAATGCTGACATAAATGTGGAAATAAATAATAATCTGGGCTGACTGGACACAGTTTTCCAGTTAATCTGCCATAACATGTCAACAACAGACTTTTTGACAAACAGTGTAAAAGTGGTGCAGTTTTCGGTCAAAGATCATGCTTTCTGTACAAACTTGAAATACATATAGACATCATCTGGAAATGTTTACCTCCCACAAACACTTGACCCTCTGATGGTAACGTTGCAATAGTTTGACGCCTTCCCTTTTCCACAGGATCACTTTGGGACATGGAACGTTTGATGGCTCTGTCTTTCTTGATAGTTTCCTTGGTGCCCTCTGTGATAGCAGTGTATGCCAGCTGAGGGGCAAATTACAATAAGAGGAGTTTGATTTCACAGCCTTGGTATTGGAACGACCCATCTTTACAATGTTTATCATCGACAAGCTTGATGAATATTATGATTTGCTAGGATATTGATACATGTTTGACAGAGATGAAAGAAGTCACTGTTTGATGCCTACCGGTATATCAATACATAACAAAAGTTGAAGTCACATCCCGAGATTGTTTCATTTAAACTTAGCAAATTCCACCACATGGGATATGGAACAATCATTACAAAAAGGCATTGAAGTTATAATCTAATCTGTCCTTTTTAGTTCCATTAATATCTTCATACAGTTTGAGGTCCTACCAACCAATCAGAGTCAGTGCAATGTGACTTACAGAAAATGAGAATGGCTAAGAATGCCAAGCCATTACCTGCATGGGTCCAGCTTTACGAGGTGTTCTTGGTTCTTCCTCTTCTGATCTAGTATCTTCACTCTCTTCATCACTGCTTTCATCTTGCCATAAGTACCTGTCTCCGCCACGAACAGCTAAAAAAAATTACATATTTATCTTTAGAATAGGGGATGATTAAGTTTCCATCACCTTACCAAAATTGATGAATTTCACCAAATACTTTTACCTTCACATGTACATCCAAAGGAATTTTGTCACCTGTATTTATTATATGATAGTAGCAAATCATTGATTTTCAGTTGGCTGACCACGTATACATGTGCACTGCTGTTCCAGAAGTAAGTATGGCTGACATTAAAGATGTTCTCTTTTACCATGTTCAGTTACACACAAATTAGGACTTATGATGTAACTGTTTTGGGAGAGCTTTATACTGGCAGTTGGATTAAGGCTAATGCTGATTGGTGGATAAGAAACTGATCTTTTCAGATTTATGCAACACAAATGCAACTCATATGCAACACAAAGCAATAGTCTAGAAACACAGATTTCTTGATTTTGGCAGTATGGTTATGTATGGTGGCTGGAATAGAAATAAGTGTTTTGACTTGGCAGTGACTGAATCTAAAATCAACAAAAAATCATTTGTCTTGCGGTTAAGTCAATAGACTATGGATACCAAATATTCATAAAAATGTTACGCTATATGTGAAATTAGAAACCTTCATTAACCACTGAAGGCTAAACTGTATTCGAAGGAAATGCCAGGGCAAAGCAGATATCTATATGTTATGTGCATGAATAAAGTAACACCAAATATTCACTAGGCAGTGAAACATATGTACATTGATTGCAAAAGCTTTCTGGATGAGCTTTTAACCTATAAAGTGGTAATATTCTATCCATATGACCTGAAATTAAAGCACCTCGTAGTACATTAGGTACAGTATGCATTGGTATGAGTGATACTTGACACCCAAACAAATGGAAGGTGGGCTGGGTAGCCATTTGTACATTGATATGGACAGTCTTGAATTGTCCGACAAGTTGTACAACAGCACTGCACCAACATTACACTGAGCCTCAGGATTGAGGCACAGGAATGTTGTTTCATTCAAAAAACAAAAACAAACAAAGACCAAAATTGAAAGATACATAGAAAATCATGTCAGACTTGAATGATTTGAAACATTTGCATTTTTTGAACCCTGCAGACTGTATTGAACTGTGTGAAGGAAGTCTATCAGTAAACATGAAACCTGTATGTGTGGACACAAGACAACAACTTGATTTGAATGTGTGTTAACAAAACAACAACTTATATATTTGTATGCTTTAAAGTGCAAGTTTTGAATGCAGTGAGTACTTTCAATGGTAATGCTCCATCCAAGCTTAGACAGTAGAAGTGAGATTCAATACAAATAATGGTAATTCTTAGGTCAGTGGACAGCAACTTGTGAATTCTCATATTCTAGGGATAACAAACAGATTGGAAATTTACAATTGTATGCACTTAAAAACGGTTATTGTTGTTTGAATTGGACCCCATACTATATGTGAACAACCATTTATTTTTCAGTTCTGTTTCAGTAGTCTTTTTCAAAATAATATGAAAACTGCTACTCACAATCACTTAAAATGATTGCACTTGTATTAAGTATCAATACATACAAGCACACGCCAAGCACTGTGTGCTGGCACTCTTAGAAAGGCTTACAGTATTTCCACAGGTGACTTAGTATATTAGGTTGATGCACATGAATATTTACTGCGACTTCAACACTCAGAGGTCAGTCAGGTCAGGTCAGGTCAGGTCACGTCAATGATAAAAATATTGAATTATAGCATTTCATCTTCTTTGTTGGCTGTCTGATATCCCTACCTTTTGAATCCTCTTGATTATGGCCAAAAAATGAGTAAAATAAATGGGAACTTTTTGTGAGAGATGTTTGGTACCAAAGACTCATATCACCAATAAAAACTAAGATGCCTCCACAGCAGAAAAACTTAGATCCATAAATCTTTACCAAAAACATGATAGGCTCAGCCAAATATACTCTATTGCATTACATATAAACCAAAAATCTTTGAACCAAAAGTTGTTATCAGTAGAATTAGTAATTTCAAGTTAGACAGAGCTGAGTGCATGGCATTCTGGAAGTTAGACAACCCAAAAATATCTCATACACAGCAAAAGAAATTCTCAGTTGTACGAGATCAGATAATACTATAATGAAAGGTACCCACTTTGAGGTGTTCAGGACAGATTGGATTTTCACACGGTGGGAAAAACAAGATAAGTGGGTTGGGTCGGGAATAACTGTTCTCTATTTCTAGCTTTTTCTACTTACTTCCTCTTTTTCTGCTTCCCATGAAGTACTGTCGAGCTTCTATTGAAATACCACCACCAAAGATTTTAAGTGACAAAGCTAGATTCTGTGATTTGGACATGGTTCTACATGCTATGATTTTAGTATGATCAGTTAGTGTGGATTTTTGGAAGACCAATAGGATAAAGAGAGGAAATACAGGGCTCTCAAAGTTTGTTAATTCTCTGGTTAGTTGAAATGCATTTGACTTTCATATATGCTGGGTTTAGCCTGATTTCCTACTCGATGTAGCATTGATGAAATATAAAAGCATAACATTGCTCTTGCACATACACTGTAATGCTGTAAAAAAAATATGATGACCTATGATCTGATGAAATGACAGAGAGACATACAAGAAAGGGAAAAAAGAGAGAAAGATGTAGAGTTGGAACCCAGAGAGAAGACAGAAAGGCCGAGGGAAAGTAAATGCAAGATTTGATGAAAATGACATTTGTATGTAATGAAAATGTTTTGGAAAAAAACAGCTTTTGTTGAAAGATGATAGTCAGCAAGAAGCTTTCAAAAAAATGTACACCAATGAAACAGAAAAGAAATCAAAAATTTATGGAATCAAATGTGAAAAATGATGCTTTTGGTACATGCTTGTTCTAATGTCTTAAAACATGCATATCTCTATGAGAATTTGTTTACTGGGACTTTATGACAACATGGTATCACTTAGCAGTGTGTTGCCACTGTTGTAGTGGGGGTAGGGACATTCAGTATTCAGTAACAAGGCATTGAGTTTTATCCTAAGTTGGGCTTTTACTGTTGAGTTTGAACTACAGGCTAGACTCTGTGATATTTTAAAGATTTAAGGTTTTGTTTTGAGATATTAAGTGTGAAAAAGTTCAAGCTGTTATATATGCTATTAGGGGATGGGCAGCATCGCAGCTTTAAACCATACATACCTGTTACACGGTCATTATCATTGTTAGTCTTTCAACATGCTTTCTGCTAGATATTCCTGAAAATTATTTCCAGATATGAACTCATCAAAAATGCCTATTGCCATGACATTACTGTGAAGTGAGAGAGATGACCATATCTTGAAAACAACAATTTTCAGGAATTTCTGAATGTTGCATAGCTTCTTTCTTAATCAGAGCAATAACAGCCAGTTTATCACGAGCAGATGCTGAGAATTGTGTCAGGACTTACCTTCCCAATGGTCTCTGGGCTCACATTTGTCTTTGCCCCGCAGTTTGTCTTGTCTGGCTTTCACTTTCTCAATTCTGAAATTGACACAATACACCACGGTAATTATTAGACCACTACAAACAAAATGCTAATTTGACAGCCTGTAGAATGACACCTGATGGCTCACCATTTAGCCAATGAACAAACATCAACACTTTGCTTAACAATGCCATTTTAGGAGGACGTGCTAGCACATCTGAAGATCACCAGGCCACACCCTTCTAGTCTGAGTGTGTCTTAGAAGGTCAATAAATAAACATACTCCCTAACGTAATGTTGCATTATTATACACCTACGTCTGTATACTATGGAGTTTTATCACATGGTAAGTTTTGGTATTAGAGGGCGTGGAGCACAATAACACTGATGAAGAGTACAATAACTTACCCGCTGGTGTTATTGGATGCTATTTGACCTTTTTGACCTCACAAGTTTTATGTAAACACTAGGAAAAAGGCAAGATTCACTCAAAAATATACGTCAAGCATTAGAGGTCATACAGTGAGCGATGGTCAGCACAAAAGCTTTGAATTTATGTGAAATAATCCTGCTGAACTACAATTTTTTCATGTGCACAGCATGCATAGAGTATTTGTCCTATATGCTAAGCTACATGATGACATGATCAGTCACACCACACAACGGTAATGTTTATCCTGATATCAATTTATTACTTTGACACTTACTTTTTTCTTATCTTGTGGAGAGTTTCTTCTTCTCTGTCTTTTCTGTCTCTGACATCACTAGCAAGCTGTTCATTTATTATCGTTGCTCCTCTGTTCATATGAATTAAGTAATCTTTTATTATTTCAACGTATATGATGACATGTACGATATCCAAGCTAACCACACAAGACTCTAAGCTTTGGTTCTTATGTAGAGTCAGTCATTCTTTCAAAACAAATTTTTGATAAAAAAATCAGTTTTAACAGGATCCCTGCAAGTATCAACAACGATTGCTGTTAAAAGTTATTCTAGTACATATAAATACCAGAGACAAGCTTGTCAACAGTAAGACTTGAAACACTGACTTATCTACAATGTAAGATACTTGCCTGTTAGACACGGCATTAAAGTCAGAAGAATCAAAAAGAAAACTTCTAGCTGATTTGCTGTGAAATATTTATGGATGGTATCAAACACATTCTGACCTGGCTGCCAAGGTATTTTCTTCTTTGACTTCTTCTACAATGTATTGGAAATAGTGGCATGTGAAGATGCGTTTCTGTACGAGCAAAAAGACAAAGAGAACACCATCCCAGCTCATTCCAGCCTGGTCTACTGGAGCCTGACAGTCGCTGTCATTTGCACCTGAAGAACAGAGATTGAGATCGATGTTATGAAATACACAGGTGGCAGTGATTCAATCAAACAGGGTTATCTGATGTGAAACTAACCTGTTCACCCCTAATTCCTAGTAGATAGGTCCACAGTCACCACTGATAACAGTGGGTTAAAGTGGTCCAAGTGGCCCATGTCTGCAGCGTGACTGTTCTGTGTTATTGTGTACCAACTGGATATGTAACATGTTATGTACTGTTATGTGTGTACACATATCTCATTCTGTTGCTGCTGTGTGTGAGTTTGTGCATATGTACCGTTTGGTTCAAACCTCATTAAATTCATACATGCCCACCAAAGTAGAAAATGAAGATAATAACCATACCAGAAATCAGCTTAATTTGCGTAAAAGCAGATCCATGTAAGATTGAGCTACTTGTGTAAATGAGCAATGAGTTATTATTCCAAATTCTTCATATGATTATGCCGTATGGTTATGAAACAACAGCCAGTCTTGTGACATAACAGAAAAAGGTACATGCCCTTAATTCACACGATAAAAACTCATAAAGAATAATGAAGGGGAAAATATCCTGGATTTTATAGTTACACCTTTGTAATATTGTATACCTAGTCATTTGTCTGTCAACTGGAAAATTGAAAAGCTTAGAGGCAATTCACATAGTATGGCAGAGAGAAGCAATTCATGTAAACTGACAGCTGTTACAGAAATAAGAACTACTTTATAAAATCAGCAAAGTATTAAATTTAAAGTGATGTAAAGTGACACACTTACCAGTTTCATACATATCTCCTTGTAAACAGACTAGACTGAGTAACTGTATCAACCAACAGAATTTTTTGTAAAATGACTGGATGTAGACACATGCCACGACTTGTAAGCAGGCTTTGATGAAAATGACAGCAACATTGTACATCATCAGAACATTCCATCTGTGGTTATGAGAAGACATGAAGATTTGAATATAATAACTGCTCCACTGGTATATCAAATTATTGTCCAGACTCCTTTATTTTTTCATCAGGTTTTAATTTTTCATCTGCCTATCTCCTCAATGAATATATCCGTTTCTGCAAAGAGTACTGATGAGCAATGTTTTGGTGTTGAAATCAACTGACTGTTACTCATTTTTTACTGAGAATTTCAATGGCCTAAAATCATGATGTGCTGTATGTTTTCATGAAAAAATTGAAAGCAACTTTTGCATTTGAGAACTATAGAAAGTATGATACATTTACATTAACACTTTACCAGCCAAAGTTAACCTTGTAAATTATTTCTTGTTAGATGGATTCATCTATTCCCCAATTGAACAAGTTAGTACATTTTTGTGTCCCCTCTATCAATTTTAACATCAGAAAACATAACAATATCAACTTTTCAGAATTCAAATTTTTGTAACCACTCCAATATTTGCTTCAAGGTAATAAATTTTTCTCTGTACAACATAAATCCAATTGTGAAAGTTTGTGATCTTACTTACGCTTTAAGCAAAGTTTGTCTTGGTTTCAGCAGATAGTCTTGTCCAAACCACATGAAGAAGAAACAGAGGCCCAGATAACCAAGACAGAAAATGCTGACAAGTGATGTCCCAGCCAGGAAGACCATAGCAAGCACCACCCACAGTGTGTAATTGAAGAAAGCATTCTTCAGCAAATCAAGGTAAGTCCTGAAAACGTGATTGTAAATATGATTTTTATCAATGAAATTTTGCATCTACATATAGCCCTTGGTAAGTGGCAGCCACAGTTTGCAACATCCAAATTTCAGAAGTAACATCAATTAGGACAACACTTCAGTTTCTGTAAAAGGAAACACTAAAATTCTAGAAATGTACAATAACTAGAAATGATGTTTTGAAAACAACTTACTTTAAATATGATCTAGAATGCAATGGAGAGTGGACAGATAATTTCTCTGATTGACTGACTGAATTGTTAATTACAGCAATTGATAAAAATTCACAAAAAATTAGCATGATTTACATCAACATTTACAGCATCAAAAAATTCTATTGATGTAATGCACTGAGACTACGATAACTTAATCCTGAAAGACTGCTTACTTATTGAAGACAAAGTTTGGCACAGGATTGTCTTCTATGGGACCTTCTTTGTCAATCATATCGTTGTCACCTCCTCCATACTGTTCTTGGATCTTACTCTCCACTCGGAACACTTGCCACTGAAGACACACAAATAACAGCTGGAAGAAGTCAGCTGCAAAGATATTAAATCATGATTAATTACTGTAGGTTGTGCATGTCAAATGACAGATGAACTATTTAAGTGAATTACATTAAACATATACATTGAAATTGAGAAAAGCTACCTGTCTTTCTTTATGTTGGAACAACGTGTGAGTTCTTTCCTCTGGTGAACTTTTATGCTTTCGGTCATAACACTTTGCTCTCAGTGTGCTGGTATAAATCTCTAAATGTGCTGGTATAAATTATGCCACTGCTCAGAGCTCAATTACCTTGTCATAAAGTTCCTATCATCAAGTTACATGAATGTATCAAGGGTTATGTACTCTACAGTGATTGAGACATGTTGCGTGGAGTCTGCATTATTATCATAAAACCTAGTTGAAAATAGAACATCGATCAACTCACCCATCAGTTTGCTTGACTGTGGTTGATTGATATAGTCAGGTAGATACAACCAGCGTATCAGATTAGGGTTGAAGTAGGAACTCCATGGATATGCTGTAGGACAACAAAAGTACAATAATCCATTCACCTTTGCTGAATGTGCAAACTAAAACACAATTACAAGAATGGCTGGCACTGACAATCACTACTGCGCCATATCAAGGTAGTCGATGCCTCAAAAGTGAAAGACCTGCACTTTTGCTATGACTTGACTCAAACAAAGTTTTGATCATTCTCTTTCAAAAGCAAGAATAACAATCAGGGGTCACCTGGTGTATATCATTTCAGTAAATCCAAGAAGACTGGCAAAGACCATCTAGCAGACCAAAGTATGGTATTAGAAACAGTATGTAGGGGCAGCAAATTGTACAAGCACACATAGACCAATATTGTTGTACTAATGACAATATTGTCAGTATATGCTTCACACACGGGTTTGTAACTTTAAATTTTACTGGTCAACACTCATCAGACAGTTGATAAAATCTGCATTTATCCAATCGTCTCAAAACGGACGAACTACGAGCAGACCTACGAGCTCGTATGAGCGAAGTACGAGTGACGTAATGTGCCGTACTTTCAAAGTACGAGTGACGTAATGCAGGTCCCAAAATCGACAAAGTGAGCGTCAAGCTGAGCGTGGAAAAACAAAAACAGCGTCGAACTGAGCGTTGAAAAAAAAGACAAAATAGGATTCGAAATGAACGTAGAAACATGCCAAACAGAATGTCAAAGAGGGGTTCTGAGTACGGGTGCTAAAATATAGCAAATATGCGAAATAAACACGTAATGACTTGACTGATTTCAGCTTGAATATAGCAAGTACGGGAACGAGTTCAAAACGTCTTTCACGTGGGTAGGCCCTACTACTGACTTTGCAGCACTATATTTATAACACTGTTGACAAAATCTCAACAACAATAAATTGTGGGTTCGTCGTAATTGGTATTTCATGCATTAGTGAATTTTCAAAAATGACATTCATAATTGCATATATTCTTGGGTAGCAAGAAAACCGACGACTCTGAGTGACTGGCATTGGGCGTTCGTTCGTGTGCAAACATCGCGTGCAGGTTACAGACGATGGGCGGTACGGTGGGAGTAGGCAATAATAGCGATAAACAAAACGGCCAGTTTAGCCTACCCGGGATATTGTAATACATACGTCATCCACCCTCTGATGTGATTTTCCTCTAATTAACGCCAAATAAATAAATATATTTGTAAAAATACATTATTACGTCGACGCCGACTTCATTGACATCGACAAATCGACGTCAGCATTTATACTACGACTGATGCCTTGAACTTATCTACCGAACTGAGTGTAGCTAGGTAAGTTTGGAATGTGATGAGTTGGTTTTGAGTGATGTTTTTTTTGTTGTTCAGGAGCGCGAACGAACGAATTGAATATAGCA
Organism: Ptychodera flava; assembly: GCF_041260155.1. Lineage (NCBI taxonomy): Eukaryota > Metazoa > Hemichordata > Enteropneusta > Ptychoderidae > Ptychodera > Ptychodera flava. Next base: position 37,483,408 of record NC_091940.1, read on the forward strand.
GTATCGAGCATCGATATCTTGTATGGCTTCTGCAAGTTCCGCGATGACAAACAGGAATATTGACCCCACAGTGACCTGACTATACCATTATTCAATAGGCGGGGCCATATTCTCAACAATACACACCAAAGTGTGGTTGTTCCGATATGTGTTTTTTCAAAACTTGAAGTTGAATGCGAGGTCAGAAAAATGTTAGTCTTTAAAATCATTGTTGAGTAGAGGTCATTTTAAAAATAGACTGTACAACATGAGGTACACACGGGTGCCACAAAAACACCCGCCAACTCATAAAATCCTTCATATTATTCATTGTACACTGTGATTAACATAATGTGGTAATTATTTCGAGGTCATAAGCTGACTCGCAAGCCACGCAGGTTTTATGTCTGTGGAATCATTGCGCTTTCGAATTCGAGAAAGTAAAAAAGATTTACAACGGCGGTAGGTTCAAGTGCATTACAATCAATCGAGGTCTCTTCCTTGATGTTCGGACATTGCAACCTCTTCTTTGGTTCTTCTTTAACAGCTTAATGTTACAATCGACGTCTGCAAAAAAGTCTACCATCGTGGCGTATAATAAGTCAGAGAGTGTCGCGTCGTCTCCAGTCTTGACCCGTACGTACAGACTCGTCCGAAAGTCAAAGCCTAAAAGTATTCCTCCGCACTGCACTGAACCCGCTCTCACGACCAAAAAAATAATCATACGAAGTTCACACCCGCTCCTACTTCCGAGTTTCGAATATATACAGAAAATGTGTCTATGCGTTCGTTTGTCGTAAAATCCTTTCACATAAAAAAAAATCTTTCATCCATGGAATACAACATAGTCCTAGGCGTATTCATAAAAATTAGGTCAAAAGGCATGTGTGACTTATAGCTTGCATACGTCACTCGTAATATGAAAGTACGAGCCAGTACTTCTGCTCGTACAATGTCAGTTTCGAGACAATTACATACCTCAAATCTGAGCACATTATACAGGAAACTGATATTTCGCTTACCTATACAGAGACCCTCTGGCAGACCAAGGCATACAAGATATAATATTGGAAACAGTATGGAGAGAAAGCACATATACACAGGCCATACAAGGTAGGTGATTCTTCTGAGAAGTAACATGAGTATGCCAAGCCAGGTTGCATATATGACACCATAGACATCAAGTCTTACACAGATTGTGATCACTGTCATTGCATAGCAAACCTAAAAACAGTAAAACATGGAAAAGTCAGAAGACAAGTACATGCAATGGTAACATCTTCATTTGCAATTTGAAAAATTTGTGGTTCAGCAACATACTGACATTTTCAAAATACAGTACAGTACAGTACTGTACATGTGATCTACAGGTATTGATATTTTCTGCCATGCACAGTGCACTTTACCTTTTTCATTTAATTTGTTGAGCAATTATGTAAAAAGGCTTAGTAATACACAGCTAGTCCAGATAAACTCCCACAATGTTGAGAAGCAAAATCCTTTTTCTTTTTGGCTAAAGTCTGCACAGTCAGAAACATCAAGGTATCTGGATATACCATTGAAATGCTATTACCTCTAAACCAAACTTGTAGAAAAAGTAGTTGATGAGAAACTTGGTCATTTCAAGGAGTCCTTCATCAGCGTTTTCTCGGGTGATTTCATTGAACAGAATTCCTCTCTTGGGTGTTTCAATGTTGTTCTCCCAACGATACTGCTTCTGATGTAAGTTGACAATTGCCTGGATGATGATAACCAGACAGATGGCTATGTAACCCTGCAAAGAAACAAACGTTATTAACAGTAATTATGAATATCAAAAACTTCAGACACTGTACATTTATAAATGGAATTAACTTGTGGAATTTGTGATACCTATATCCATACATGCATGAAATAATCACACACAATGTCCTGTACTCTTGTTTGGTTTCTTAGATGTGATGATATCTTCAGTCATTTTTAAAGTTTATCAAGATTCAATTATTTCCACTTATTGCCACTGAGGGAGACACATGTTGATAAGGTTTGCATAAAATTTTCATTGGTTAATACCTCGAAGCTTTTGGTCCCAATCAAAGTTTTGTTTCCAGCCATTAATTTTCATTCAGTTTCATTCATTTGCAACCAACAATACTGATTTTCTCAATAGTGAAGGGTTGCGTACATTTTTATTAAACATTGGTCTTCCTTCACCTTGTTCACACAGTTACATTGATAAGTTTGTAATATTCTTAAACACATCATTTAATATCTAATTTCAATTGTAAAAACGCTTCATCAGGAATACTCACCTTTCTGAAAGAAATTTTGAAAAGTGGAACACAAATCATTTGAGGTTCATCAGTGTTGTTTTACTGGTACAGCAGATTATGTGCAAGAATTATGTAAGATTAGCGGGGCAAATTCTATTTTCTTCATGACCATAAAGTTTTAGAATAATGTAGTTTTCTACCTACCAGTGTGTATTTGGCTATCCTGTCTGTCTTTTCAAAACCAACCCACTCAGCCAGGTTGAATGTACCATTCTCCAGTGCAATAGGGATGTGACCAATACCAGCACTCTGATAGTCAGCAACAGAACACAGAAACATCAATGTGTCATTCAATGAGTGATCAACACAATGTCTGATAGTTATGGAATATTTGAGGACATATTTTGTACTGGTATGCTAAAATACCTGAAGGACAATTACCAAAACCGGTAAAATTTATGGGTGTATGTTATGGTAAGTATTGCAGTTTATTTACTGGTTACATGAGGAACATGCTACAAAACTTCTCTTTAGTGAGTTGAATGTTTTTCGAATTTTGTACAATTTTGATTTCACAACAATGTAGCCAAAGTTCATCTTAGCCATAGCAATCTAATGCTTGAGATGATATTGATAGTTGACTTTCAGCAAATAAACAGCAAATTATGGTTTCCTGTGATGCATTTTCACTACAGTAGTGAGATGTTTTTTCTCTTTACCAGTGTGAGATGCTTGATACTTACATCACAGTCCACATCAAAGGCAGTGGCATTGACAAGTGTGAGTTGAAATGACATCTTTGCCAGGATTATCAATGATGTCCAGCACATGGCACAGATACAGAATGCCCCTTGTAACCATGGTATCGGGATGGCAAAGAACATGAAGAAGATGTAGATAAAATTCAAAGCAGAGACCTGCAAAAAGAAAACCATAAAAATATTACTGGCATGGCCTGTGTAATTTCGGTGTCATGTTTTTTGTGATTGATATCACACTGTCCTATGATATAACACAGATTTAAAGAAAAATGAAAACTGATGATGCAGGAACACTAAAATCAAAGGAGTTTCTACATATCATTACAAGTTGCGCTGACATGATCATTCACGTTTGAGAGAAAGTGTAACACACATCATTGTGCCAATAATAATTGGTAAAACCCTTGGTGAATCCAAAACAAAATTTTGAATGCCTGCTATAAATATCACATGTTACAATGCAGACAAGCAATAAAGCAAAATGATAAAGTGATATAATTAGTAACATACCATCAAGTACAATCTTTATGAAAGTGTAATGTATTAATGATATTAGTGTAAAGGAAACTGGAGATATAGTGTGGAACATGTCACACATAATGCCATAAGATCATTGTTGAAATATGTGATCATTGACAAAATATTAAAGTTTGCAGATAAAAGTTAATGCAGATAACTTACTTCTGTGATGCACACAGCTGTAATGCTGAAAAATATAATTTTAATCATATGAATTTCCAGCAGTCTCCAGAGAATGAGGGTTACTTGGCGATACCAATACTTGACTGCTTTACAGAAGGCAATAAAATACTCCTTGGGAGTTTTGTGAGCCAGGGTATCTGAAAAATGAAAAAAATTATTGTACATTCAACAACAAATCTGAATAAGTAAGAGTTCATTGAAATGAGAATTACTGAAGTGTACTAGCAGCTTCAAAACTTCATCTGATAGAGCTGGTATTGTAGTATCAAATACTGATGATGAAGTAATCAGACATGAGAAATCTACAGGGTCCATGCACTACAAGTTACTTAATATTCAAGAACTTTTCAGTTTTTTTCAAAGACTTTGTGTGGTCAAAAACACCATATTCCAGATATAATTTTACAATACATTATTTTCATATATCATTTTACATATCATTTTTACAATATCATGACTGATCATCTTGTCACTTTTGAAAATTGTGGATGGATTATCAATTTTTCAGGATTTTCCAGGTCTCAATTTCATATTTCAGGACTTTTTCATACAACTTTAAATTCAAGGACTTAAAAGCTTCCAAGGAGCACACAGAACCTGATCTAACTACTTTTGTTTAGTTTCTAGAAGTCTATGGACCACTACTGTGTCACACCTGGTGGTCCTCCGTCCTGGCTTGGTGATACCTGTCCATTGGCATTGACTGCCTCACAAGCCCACCAGAATGGTAAAACAAACAGTCAACTTCACTGGTCTTAGACCTTGGGCTGCTAAATTTGCACTACTTGAAATTCTAAGATTAACTTTTCAAAATTCTTAAGTAAATATAATGGGTGGGTACCACTGTCAATTTCTATATTGTTGTCCGGTGTTGTAAATTTTCTTTACATATTTACCTTGGCTTGCTTTATCAGGTTCATCTACCCCACCTTCAGGTATGCCTCTGTCTTCCTCTGTAACATCTTCTTTCTCTTCTCTGCCTCTTGCTTTTCTGTGACAGGAAAGATTGATCAAGACATTCGAACGTTAGAAACTCTATCCTTTCATCACTATTCATTGTTATGAATGGTGATTGCAGACCTGTTTACAGAGATTGGAAAGTCAAGAGGTTCAATTATGACAGCAGCTATTGACGATACCAAATTATGGACGATATCGAATGACTAAATTTTATCATTTTTGGAAAGATAGGTAGAATCAATGCATCTACAGTATAGAAGGCCTTTATGTGTGTGTTTGTCAAAAATGGTAAAGAAAGATTTTTAAAGAAGACATCATAAAGGACTTTTTCTATCACCCCGGTAAACAGAACTACAACAGAAATAAGTGACATCATGAAATCATTTCACAAATCAGCACCAATGCAGTGTTTCATCTAGACAGGGAGACGGGGATTCCCCCTCTGTTGACATGTTGGCACCCCTGGTAATTTGTCAAGGGGAACTCCCCCCCCCCCCATGGTGCCAGTCACACCTTAGAGATACAAGTAGAACATATGAACTGGTGAAATTCCCCCTAAATTTTCTGGTAAAGGGGGAAAATGCCCCATTGATGCCATCCTGGATGAAACACTGCCAATGACAATGGTACGCTTGATGATAACAACAGTTTCTGATCTAAAGGTGGAGATTAAAGACAACATTAAGTATTAGAATCAGTGATAAGCTGCAATACTAATTTTACCTGTAGAACATGGTCTCTCAAATGTCAATAATTGTCAGAGAAGATGTGAAGTAATGGTTTAGCTGCACTACAATGTTAATTTTACCTGTAGAACATGGTATCGCCAATGGCACTGATTGCCAGAAAAGATGTGTGGTAATAGTGAAGCTGCACCACGATAATAATGACAAAGACAGTCGGAGTCAGTAGTCCAACCAAGAGGCCTGATGTACCATATTGTTGTAAGCCAATATCTGACAGTCTGATAACAGAAACAAGATTAGTTTAATCACTAAAATTAAATTTTACACAAAATGTTGGCAGATTTTCTTCTTTAAAAGGAGAATGAGACAAGTACATTTCCTGTAGTGGCAGATAATAGCACAAAGATTGGACTGTAAGCATACAAATATCAATGAAGACAGCAATACAGCATTCAAATTATTAGGTTTCATCATTCAGAAGATAAAAAAATAATGAACTGAAGCACAAAATCTTTTAAAAATTAAAACATTGCCAAAATCAACAATGGTGTATTTGTTTGTTTCTTTTCTGTCAAAAAATGTAGTCAGAAGTGAAGTTTTTATTCAAGTTGGGAGACTTACGTAGATTCTGAGAGCCCAGTACCATTCTGCCAATATTGTGGGAAGTTTTCAAATTGGTAAGTGTAAATGATGACCAGTATACACATGGAATAGAATACAACTATCCACCAATATGGCAGCATGATTAGCCTCCATACTTTGTAGGAGATCTGAAAATGCAGAGATACATCACATTTTATGAACATTTGTCAGTCACTTTGTGGTCATCATAATGGCATGAGTAAGTGAAATCGAAATATATATTCTTTACTCACAACATGAAAGCAAAGATGATAAGATTACTATGTTGATTACACTAATGTAATTCAAACTATGCAAGATGTCAAAGTCCTTTTTTTCAATTGTGAATACAAAATACGTAAATCCCTTACGAAGGCCTTAATACTATGAGTTCATTTATTAATCTAACATTTCAAAATCTTTCTCACGTAGTGCAATCTATTGGTCTGTTTAATTTGCGCATTATGATATTTCAAATGGGAGGGATGATCACAAGGAAGATAACCCATGTGAATGATAATTGAGCATTCTTAGCAAATATGAATATTCTTGCATTTTATTGATACATGAGGTTCACATATATCTGAAGAAGTTAAGCCTTAAATACTTCACATCATTTACATTATTTGACCGGACTCTGTCATTGATATGCCATTCACATTGATGAATTTTTCCTGTAACAGTAATTCCGGTGACACCTGTCAGCAGGCTAAGTGGAAAGGGGTTGATTGGTCGACATTTGATGATTCAATTATCCTAAAGTATACAGTTCATTCCGATTTCTATTTATCAAAAGTTCAGGTACCCTTTGATTTGATCCATTGTAAACATTCAAACTGCTCTCAATATCATCACAGTACTCAAATTTCTGTGTATTATAACTCAATTTGTAACGCGTTGACCAAGGCAAGTGATGATGTCTTCCATTCAAGCAAACCAAAGTGCTATCATTCAATACCAGGTTGGAATGATGTTGTAAAAGAAGCACATAGTGCAGCACGCTTTGCTTACATTATAAGGAGATCAGCTGGTAAACCACGGTTTGGCCCGATTGCAGAGCAAATGCGTAGAATGAGATCTTTTTTCAAATATTCCTTGATAGAAATTGTGTCTAAATTTGTGTATCTTGGTCATGTTTTCACACCTGATCTGAAAGATGGTAACGATATCGCCTCCCATGAAGAGCGCTATGTGGCAGGGCTAACTTACTCCTGAAACAATTTAGACATTGTCAAACTACTACTTTTTAATATTTTTTGCAATAATATTTATTGTGTTAAACTTTGATGCGATTTCAATGTAACATCTATTCATAGCCTGCATGTCTGTCACAAAAATACGCTGCACAGGTTGTTAAATTTACCACATTATCCTAGTATTTCAGGTAGTTTTGTTGAACATCAGGGTTTTAAGAAGAAACTTGGTGTAAAGCCTTGTCTGTAGACTGCAATGTACTGACAATAGTCTTTTGAAGAGTTTACTCATGTCTGATGCTCGCTATTTTGGACTTCAATTTCACTGGAGAGAGCTTTTATACCACACGGTTTAGTAGTTTAAGGTTTTTTAGTGTTTACTTTTATATCGTCCTGTATTGTAGTGTGGTTGTTTTTTGTCTGTTTTGTATTTTTTTTGTCCTATGGACGGTTTTAATGCATGTGAGTTGAAAAGTTATGGCAGATAGTTTTGCAAAACCTGAAGACAAGATAGCAAAGATTACTACTATAAATACATAAACACATACAGAAATGGGTAGAATCACAACTACAAATGACATCAGACCCCAGATTGATGAGGCAAAAGATTCTGTATTTCCTGAATATACATTTGACTGATAGGCAAAGAGTGCAAAACTTCAACTCACCACTAGTATTATCATGTAGAAGAGAAATAAAGCCATGTAAATGATTCTGTAGAGGACCACATCTTCTTGTAAGCTGACAATCAGAAACATTGCTCCACAAAGCACAATCCAATACTTGGACAAGAAATCTTGTATTGTCTTGCCAAATTTCTTCATTTTATCGCTGTCTTCACCATCATGGAAGTCTCCAGGTGCTTCCAAATCAGGAGCTGAAACCATTGATAATTATTGATATGTAAATAACAAGTAGACAACATATACCCTAAACATTTGATTTTGACGTACAGATCAGGAAATCACACAGTAACATATTTTGATTAGGGTATAAAATACACTACACGCAACATCCTTTAGCAGTCATGGTTCCTTGGCAGGCTGTGAACATAAAAATGTTTAAGACGTGACTGTCCACAGTTGTGTACTTGATAGTGTGGGGTAAAACAACGTATCTTACTAGACATTTTGACAATTATAGAAGTTGTGCCAAATACACGTCCTGTTATTCACATGTATTCATAACTGTAGGCAAGTGAAAAGCCAAAGTTACTAGCTTTCATTTTACTTATAAATTCACATTAAACCGTTAAAGGAATGTGATCATCTGTATTTATAGCAAGAAACCATTGCACTGGGTCATATAAAAACTGTACCACCAGAATATATGTTCTGCAGCTGATGTTCCATGAATAAACTATGGCTGACATACTTTTTTACCATATATGGATATATGCAAATTTGCAATGACCAAGTAATTTTTTGATAATGGTCTTATTATGCTTAGCTCTATCAAGTACTCAAGAAAGTTGTAACATATCTTGGTTCAGTCAACAAAACAAAGAAATGTCTGGTCACATAAATAGGTTAAAACCCGGAATTTGAATTAACCATGGTACAAATAAAACCAAGTACACAATCACACATAAATGTGGCATGTGGAACACGTCATTTTGCTTGTATTGCCATCCAATAATCTGTTGGGTCTACTGAGTCAGTAAAACACTGCCAGCCTGTTCTTTTAATTTGTGAGTAGAACCATTATTGTGATACCAAAATCATTCACACCAACACCACTTTAGTACTTTTATATAACTGTAAAATGATGTTAATTTATTTAACTTTAATTCCAAGGTCATTTCAATGCCGCATTCTCAGACTTAGTTTACATCAAAAACTACAAAAGTCTGACAGGCAAATGCCCTACACCAAGACAAGCCTGTCACAATTTAATAGGGCTGGCCGTCAGCTGTTACTGAATACTAGGTCACTGCCATACTTTCTGACTTGTAAACATACACTCACCTAGTAGAATAGTACATATTTCTGACTCTAACATCAGATTTCAAGGGCTCTGAATTACCTTTCAAGTGATAGTAACTGACAGTTACTGGTATAAATCAAATAAAGTTCAGATAACATGTGTCAAAATAGGACAATTACTTTGAGAGTTATTGCAAACAGGATATCCCTGCCCTGTGCCAATGACCTATGACCTTGTTCAGCTTGATAAAGTCTTTACGACCGGTACAACTTACTAGTTCATGTTTTTCATTTGGTTCCTTTTGTGTTTTAAAATTGCTAAAGTTTGTTTCAATATGGCATTGACAATTGTAACCAATTTTAAACATCTCTTTTGATGCATACAGCAAATATTTCAACCTGCAATTATGAACACAAATGGCAAATCATGGTGGAAAACATGGTTTCAGGGTGTGACCCTCTAAATCCGACATTTGATGACCATTTCTGATTTTCAGTAGATGAGTCCTGAAAGGTTTGTTATCATTCAGATTGGTACCATACTGTGGAGTCAAAAGGAAGTCAAACCCAAAGCACTGCACTGCATCATGTTGTATGTTCTCTACTTTTTAAATGCATCCAGACTCCCCCACCCAGATTGCAAGAATGCAAATGGTGACCATTCAATATAATTTGGAAATAAGAATTCACTAGGCCATTAAAATTGCAAACTTTTTCTAGGATGCTAATTTTCTTATTTTGTGTACTTTTGCCATCCGGTTTGCGAATTTTAGGTCCAATATCAAGTGTCTGTATTGAAGTACCTTACCAGATGCAACTTCATAGTTAGAAGTTGGGTAAAAGAATGCTAAAATCACGCTCCCTAATCTTAACATTCTTTTGGTGTTTTTCAATGGTTCAGAAAATCACTTCGGTAAATATTTTGGAGACTTAGTAACATTTTTCTTGTCGTATACAATGTCAATGTGCTTTTCATGCACACAGGGTAACCTTGGTGAAATGGAATGCCAGTAAATTTTACTGATTGGTGCCCCAAAAATACGACTTGAGAGTTTGAGACAAACCTGCTGGTACATTTTCAGTTTGAAATATCAAACCAAACGGTTGTAGGCCAATAGTCTCAGACATCTGTCTCTTCTTCAGAAGTCTCTCTCTAGAATACTGGCGAAGTGTCAACCAGAAGACGCTTGTATACAGAATCTGAAAGAAAATATACAGTAAACAAGGAATAACTTGACATGTACTGTACCTGACCAATTAAATATTGCAAAAACATACGGCCTGCTCCCAGCTCACAAAAACTAGGACACAGTATAGTGTGTTTATTTGACAACGAGGAGCATCTTTGCTATTTTCAATGAAGATTCATAGAGTGCAAAACTCTGTATCACCAACAATATAAATTCACAAACAAACCTTTCAAAAAGTAACTGTTTTCTAAATGCCTTTTGAACAGCAGAATGGATTACACTCTTCAACAGCCCCCTTGTTGCCTATAAAATTTGGCTCACAATTTAATTACCCAGTTCAGCATTGACTTTGGGTCTGGTTTGGCCAGATTGTTGGTGACACATCAGTGTAGGGTAGAGATTTAAAATGCATAGTGAACCAAGGACTGTGAAAACATCAAAGTGCCTGAAAAATGGTAAGATCATTAATTCTTTAGGTCAATTTTTTAATTTCTTGAAATTTTCCGGAATCAGTATTGTATTAACAAATGTAATATGAAAGTTTTCTTGAGGCAAAGAGAAAATTCTTGACTCTGTAGCCCATAAAATTTTATAGAGGGCATTCTGTTTCACATTTCCAAGCATGTACCAATTACTCACCTTGACAGCCAGATGCACACATGGGAATTGATGTTTCACCAGACCAATATCTCTGTAGTTTGTAGACCCTTCAGTTGGTAACTCATCATCGGTCAGATTCAAACCGTAGACATATCCAATGATTAGTAAACACTCAGCATAGAATACCAGGAAGGGAGAACTGTATAGGCATGCTGCTCGTGAGTTCGGAATCATCCAGATAAAACACGCCCACAATAACAACACAAATGTCAACCAGCTGTGATATGTAATGCTCCAGGCCTGCAAAAAATACAAAATGTACCAAGTTACAACTTCCTTTTGCAAAATAGTTGACTAGTTTAGTTGGTTTTGCTTAAAATGAAATGCATTAGGCCAACTTTACATTTCCATCAAAAGAGCATACTCTAGAAGACCAGTAAATTTAAGTTTATGCTTAGGATTATAATAATAATTTTGAAGATAATCCCACTTGTACTATTTTCAGGAGATGTAATGACAATCTGGATAAATTAAGGTGAAATAATAGCTCTGTGTTCTGATTGGTTGATGTGTTCTACTCATTTGCATATAACTGTCCCTGGAAAATCAGCGATATTTATGCAGATTTGATCAGACTGTGGTTTCATGATGAAGATTATATAATGTTGCACAAAAATTGGATTGTGCACAGCTGGGGGTTCTAGGCTATGTCAAATGACCATTTAGCAAACAAGTACCAGCACTGATGTACCCTATTTCATTTCGTAGTTGATGGTTTGGCAACTCACCATCATAACAATCAGAGACACCGTATAGCTTTGTTTCATGATGAAGAATAGTACAGACATCCATGCTTTTCTAACTCTAGGCCTGTTGAGATCCTCTTCTATGGGATGTTCAGATCCTGGTGTTCCAGGACTTGCTGTCTCCGAACCAGACGGCAACAGTGAGGTTGACCTAGTTGTTGGTTCCTCCAAGGGTGAATCTGGACGACTGCCAGCGACAGGATCTAAAGACTGATATGAAGTTGTCTTACCTCTTCGACTCTCATCAACAAGAAGCTGAAACAGGAACACACTCCTCATGAATCTTATGCATCACAGACTAGGATAAGAATACACACAAGTGAAGTATTACAGTCTGATGAAAGTAAAGCAGTATTTTGTGGAAAACTAAGAAATTCAGATAATGATCTGATCATGTGGTACATATCACAAATTATTTCGTAAAACAATTGCAATACTATATAATCAAAAACTGATTTTCTTGCGGTACATCAAAAGTAAAACAAAAGAAACTCTTCCCAGATACTTCTTTTTATAACTGTAAACTGAATGGTATTTCCTTGACATCTAATGACAGGACACTACCAGGGATACTGTATATACTGTATAATACTGTATTTATAAATACAGGTAAATGTATTTAAATCAAACTTCCTGACAGCATCTGTAAACTTTGATCAAGGAAATTTCTATCCACAGATTGCTGAAACACATTAACCAGGGATATGAAATAAAGTAGCGATAAGCACCAGTTAACACAGTGATGACCTACAATTTGAAAGGTTTTCTCAAATTCCTGTATTTTTACAGATTGTAATCATATACCCACCTGACTTTCTTAAGTTACTGCTATGTTTATTTTCAATTTTGAATTCCAGAGAAATTCATGAAAACATAATATCTCAATAAAGCAATACAGTAGGATTTACATGACTTGTATGAAGAAATTGCTTCTTAATTTTGGAAATTTCCCTTTCATTCTACACATGCATTTCTACATCTGCTATGCTACTCTGTTATGCAAAGTTCATGATGGATTCTACAACTATATTCTTACAAAGCTCATTATTTATTGTACACCGGGTTAATTGACAATTGTTGGCAGAAGTAAAAATCATATTAAAATATTAAAATATAGCTGCTTGGAGGTTAAAGCGACATGAAGACTATGGGCAAATGTACGTCTTTGCTGCTATTTCAGCTTTGTACATTGTGTGGCAGTATAGCTAGGACAACTTTGGACCCTTGCTTTGGTTTCAAAGTCTCATGCTGGTTGTAAAGGTATCAAGCAGCAAGCATCATGGCATTAGAAGCATAACAAAGGAGAAAAAGTTGGACATTTCAAGCACATTGACATTACAGCACTACATAGCAGGTAGTTTGCAAAAGGGAACTTGGTTATTGTGATAATACATCAGCATGAGGCGAAAGGAATACTTCACCTTTCAGAAAGAAATGAAACATAAGATAACAGCTTGTACCCTTTGACAACTCATGCAGTGTACCTCTGAGTTTCCAGAGATCAGCAGAGAAGTCCCATTCACTCACCAACACAAACAAAGAGACAATTCAATGATAAAATGATTTAACAAGACCAATGTAATGATAATTTTACAGCAGAAATCAACCTAAAAATTTTCCTTCTCCATGTAATATTTGAACCTGATTATAAATAGAGTTGTTTTATTCCAGTTAATGTAGTTAGCATCACAGAAGATAATTTGCCAGTATTAAAGTTTCACAAAGGCTTGATACACCTTATACCTATTTCACATCATAGAAGTCATCAAATCCATAACATGCACATGTTAGATCAAAAAATAAAGCATTAATTTTCACAAATTTCACACTCCAAGTTTTTTTCAATGAAGAAGAAGAATTTTCTGGTTGAAAGAACCGACCCAGCACCAACCTTGAGTTTAGGGTTCTGCTACAGGTGATTGGAAAAAAGAGTGAAAAGCCAATGATGAAAAAAAAACATAAAATAGCAATGTCAGTATTTAAAGTTGAAACCTAGAATGTCACATGTTCACTGAAATGCAAGTACTAGAGTGATAAATGACCCATGTATTTTATGGCATTTCCTGGAGTTTCAGTAAGAGTAAGTGTGTCCAAATTGACTGAGGATTAACAAAGAGATGATTATGCCTTTAATATGAATATAGACTGCATGAAAATGGTCACTTTACTGCAAAAATTGAAAAGTAGCAAGGTTGTGAATTCAAGTAAAAGTACAATGTAGCATCCATGACACTGTGCTCCAATCTGATCAGAACTTGCATTTGCAAGTGTAACTTGACTGATATAAAATACATCTTCTCCAGTACCAGCTTATTTCAACAGACCCCCTTCTAGTGGATACGCCAAAAGATTCTGTATAAATACTTCAGCAGTTTGTCTTTATAATAATTTGAAGAAATTGAAATGCGAACATCCTTGCAATCTCATTATCATATACCTACATTCGCGTGCCTGTGTAAAGCTATGGGAGAAAGCGCCCTCAGATCCGTGCATTTTTTTTACGTATCACGCCCCGGCCCGGTGCCCAAATATGGGCAATCGCGTGCATTTCTGAACTATCTCGATTCTGGTTACTACGCGCGTTGCTATCCGCAAACGTTCCATTCGTACACAAAGCCAGCACGAGATTAGGAAAACGTCTGCTCGCTCAGATCGTAGTTGCGCGTGGCGACAGTGGAGCCGCGCCGGTGACATCGGCTTTTATTTCTAAATTCTAGTGAAATCCTGTGTATACTAAGTGCGTGCCTGTTCAGTATAAATTGCAAGAAACTGACATCACGCTTTTGTCCTTCTTACACCTCGATTTCAACCTGGATCTCTGTTGGTCACGTAATAGTATGGATGTTGCTTTGCGCGTTCTAGAATTCTGCAGGTAAACAAATGACGTCATTATGTATGTCAATCCGCGACGGGAAGCGGGCATCGTATTATGAAAAACTGACACAAAGGGCGATGAATTTTTGATGTCGCACGCAGTTTTTTATCTCCTAAACAATGTTGAATATTATGTAAACTACATTTTTATCATTCAATAAGGTATATGATAAAACCTTTACGGCCCTGATACGGCTTTTGCGGCCCTTGGTCGTACGGCGTACGGGCCCTCGCACGCTCGGGCCCTTCCGCCGTACGACCTCGGGCCGCAAAAGCCGTATCAGGGCCGTAAAGATTAAAATCAAATTAAAGGGAACCTGACCAGCAATTACTGAGAATGTTTTTGACCAAAAATGGAGGCAAACGTTTCCTAAAACATACAAGACACCAATAATGTCATAATCAAAATTGATCTTTATCAAAATATAGCCTAGATTACGACATGCAATGGGCGTTTCAAACACAAAAGAAACAGTCGGAAATAAACAAACAAATAGGTTAATCTGAATTGATCAATTTGGTTTATGAGAATTTTGGACTAAAAATAATAAAATTACTCCATAATTTGAACAAGTCCAAATAAAACCTGCCAAAAAACTTCCCTATTAATAGCCTGTAACAAGCCATATTTGAATGATATAAGATAATATCGATGTTGTTCATAATATGAACAACTCTGGAAAACTAAAATCCCCTAGAGCCTGCACACCAAAATACATGTAATTCAGTATGGATACTGACGTTGGACAATTGATCCAATAGTTCCCTACTCTATACATACAATACATAAATTGCAAATGGACACTGAGAAAACAAAAACCACACATTGTAAAAACACACAAAAAAATTGTAACGAAACTTTCAATTTCAATATTGTTAATAGCACCATGACAGGATCAGAGTAGTAAAACATGCCCTGATGAGAACAATCTTAAATTTTATGTGAGCTTTCACAGGAAATGTGAATGACTCTGTAACTTTAAGTCAGTTATATCAGCACAATCTGAAACACTTTGTTTTCTTACTTAATGCTGACAAAGCAGAGCCGCCTTGAACATTTGTGATTGTTTATTTTCCATTCAAATGACAATTACGTTTCCCTTTTCATGACAGAACACAGAATTTTGAATTTTGTTCTCCACAAACTTCAAACCACAGAAAACAGATGTTCATAGTTAACTGACATGTGTATATGGCTTCACAATGTATGAAGTTGGCGATGTAATAAACCTGCATGACATGAACAGCGCAGGTGTAGATAAACTTACAAAATGGTTCTTATTACTTGGAGTAACCCACAAGTTCAGTGAAAATAGTGGAATGATCAGGAAGAATATTTACACAACCGTGAAAGAAACGAAATTAAGGGAATTCCAAAAAAGCTTTTACAGAGATTGTTACCATGTAATACGTATTTCTTTTATTGGAAAAAAAGAGTAATTCGCTTAATTGCGAACTTTGTACTATACCTGATTCTCTTGAATATAAATACATACCCTGCGCTAACTTAGGTTTGGACTAAAATTGAGTGCATTATAACACAATTATTTTGCAGAGATTTTGATTTACTAGACTGTCATATTATTTTAATGTGTTCTAAACCATGTTTTATCAAAAAGTGAGGAAAGCATTGCAAAATTTATTTGTATTGATTGGCAAATGGTGCATTTGTAAGCACTGGCTGAGTGAAACAAAAGTACCTGTAACTGCACTGTTAAACTATGAGTTTACTTCAAGATGTAAAATAGACAATGAGATACGTAATAACCCAGAAAGATAACAAGTTTTGAACAAATCATATTCCTTTGAGATTTGTCAGATTTGCCATTTTCTCCTTGTCTTTTGTTTATAAGTTATGTAAAACCTGTACAAGTTTTTAGAAAAAAAAAGATAAAAAACAAAGTTGCATGACATGTCTATACTACTAACATGTACCATGTTCACCAACGAACATACATTTAATGTAAGGAGCCACAAAAAGTATGAAATGATAGGATTGTATTTGGGTTTTTTTGGTTAAGAACAGAAAGTAAAGTGTCATCAATTGGGTTGGCTATATTAGTTTATTGTTAGGCACAGCTGAACACTACAGACAATGGCATATACTCCTACTACATCAACCTATAAAGTGGTATACTGACATACTACGAAACAATGTAAACCACATAGCACTGATAAACATCATTTTGATAACACCTCTGCCATCAAAATCTGAGGGCCTACATCTAACATACCTCCTTTTCTCCTGAATTGTTTCTACGTCTCTTCTTTGTACGTGAGTGGGTTACTTCAAGCATGTGCTAGAGCAACAGAGAATTCAATTGTAAGAATTTTATGTAGAAGAGTGTGTGAGATCCAAGAATATGTACAGTAGGCATTACTACAATGTAAGATAGTACACATCTAATATGGAAAGTTTCAAACTTCAGCTATTATTTTTTCAAGGAAAATTAAAACTACCTCGTTCATAATTAGGAATAAAAATTGGTGGCTACCCCAAACTTTGTTCATATTACAGAAGCACATAAAATCAAATACACTGGTGTTTGAAATTCAAAATGGCTGCCATTCTCTGTGTTAACTATAGAAGAAAGTTTTATATTGTTTTTTCACAACAACAAGATTGTGAAAACTTCACTTCTTTTTATATCTGAAAAGTTTTAAAGAGTAATTACACAAGTTTTGGACTCGAAAAAATTTGTAGGATTTTGAGAATTAAAATCTTTCTTCCTCATCTGCACAGACACTGGGTTAGAAAGATGTTTTGAGTCTGAGATGATTGTCTTTTCATTCTATGCTTTCTCTTTAATCTACTTCAATAGATGAAGCATACATGATTTCTCATACTGGAAAGTTTGTCTACCACCTGTTATAAAGAAGAGGCTGCTTGACATATTGTGACATTTCAAAAGGCAAGTAACAGTTCTTTTTAAACGGACAATGGGGAATATTTTTAATATTCTGTGACTGTTATACCCTTGGATCTCACATTAAAGCTAATAGATGAAAGTTTTGTACGATGACAGTGTGTCAAAGTGAAAGATCATGCAATAGAAAACTGGATGAAAGTGACGAAGAGTGAAGACACTTACAGAGATAATATCCTGTCACCATGGAAACATTCAAATGATGTGAAAAAAATATGACGGGCAAGATTAGATGTTATTTAGCCAACTGATGGGGAACAAACTACAGGACAGATATCAAAGGAGAACCATGTCTGATGTCAGTTTGATTATTGGTAGTTACAATAAAGAAGATAATACAACACCCATTAAAAGAGTCATGCCAGGAAAACTAGCATAGTCTTATATAGTCTTATAATTAAAAAGTTTTGAAAGCTAAGTCTTTACACTAATTGTACAAGTTATAGTTACAACACAACCTAGATGTAAGAACTATATAGAGTTTGGGATGTAATAGTTACTCATTCAATTCACTTGATACTATTCTTAAAAAATAGTAACAAATTAATTCTTCACTTCAAAGCTTGTATTTCAAATTATCAAATTTGGGAAATATCCTGCTATGCATTTTATTCAGGGAGTCAGTAACACTTGCAGCACACAAAATCAAATGTACTATTAATGTTATTCATCAACTAAAATATTTGTCATATCATTGATACTGGCCTGAAAACCAGTTATATCACATTCCATTCTGTAAATGAAATAATTGGCTATCAATTACAGACAGGCAAAAAAATGATCACGACAGAATGACAGGCCATGTAAAGAAGTACCATGACCTAAAACTGTCATTGTCATACCCAATGTAAATTGGTCAATCAAGATGTCACTGAAATATTTATTTTCCATCAAAAAATTCAATTCATAATCAGTTTCATAATAACTATCAATGGTTGAACAAATTTTTCTGTCACGGAAATATGATGGATTGTAATTGGCAAAACGTTTGAATTCCCATTGGAAGCAATATGCCAGGCTGTGTTGTGAACCGAGAGGTTAAACATGCAAATCTTGGTGACATGCAACAATTTTACACATGCATTGGAAATATTACATTTATAAACATAAGTGCAACAATCACTGTGTGCAGTCATTCTATACAAAACACATAAAAAATCAAACACAGATCAAATTTGCCAATATTTAAGCTGGTGAGAACAAATTTTCACATGTTAGTTCACTCCTCATATAGGATACTGCATGATAAGGCCAAACCAAATAATAGGTTTGTTTCTGGTCGTGGCAAAAATGATGCGGTGACGTGATTTTTTTGGATGTTTTTTAAATTTTGGTGGAATTTGATACATTTTCCCCTTTTTTCATAGGGGCAAATGAAAAACAGGAAAAAAAGAGTTGACGCGCACACTTTGAAGTGATGCGGGCGTTGACAGAAACAAATCAATTTTTTTGATAACAGTCATGGGTAGAATAGCCGATTGGCTAAGGGGACGACAGTGAAGATGTAAGGAAGGCAGATAGCTAGGTGTAATCACAAAACACATCTGTGATAAAACACAGATTCCAAATCAATTTTTTTTGGCCTAATTGTTTATACAGCAAAACCTACAACAACAAACCTTGTATACTTCTATGTATTCCCTATATGTAAAAAAATTTACCACACTGTCGAATGTGGCATGTCACATGACCTGAACAGAACTACAGGTGATCAAAACCCTTTAGCTCACAAACATGAACACATTGTCAGGAACAAAAAACATACAAATGATAGATAAGAGGAAAATACTTACAGGATTTTGGATCCATTGACATGTGAGTAACGCTAAGTACCAGTAATAAATTAATAGAACGACAGGGTTGACATAGACAGGCCAATCTAGCTCTGTATCCAATTGAAGTTGATATGGAGTATCACAGTCATATATGACTATTGCTGTTAAACCAAACAATCTGCGGACATATTACAACCAAATGTTACATATGTATTAAAATTCAATCAGGATATAGCATCTCTCCATTTACTAAAAAAAAACCCTGAAAACAATATGAGTAAAATGATTATATATATTATATATACACATATATACATATATACACATATATACATATATACATATATATATATATATATATATATTATATATATATATATATATATATATATATATATATATATATATATATATATATGGTCTTTTTGAATATTTTATCATCATTTCAAAATACATTATAACCTGTTATGATCAAAACTTACACATTATGAGCACAGCCCTGACAAAAGAACTCAAAAGTTGAACACCATATAGCGCAAATCTCAAATGCTGAGACAGAACACTGTTCTTAATACAACAAACTTACCTGGCGTACAAACTCTTGGGATGGAGAGTTGACTGGAAAAACTGAAACTGATACAGGTAGAGAGCCACCAGGTGAGCTCCGCAGTAAGTCAGCATCACAATGCGGACGTAGACCAGCTTACGCCCCCAATTTTTGTAGAAACACCACCAGGTAACAACCACGAGAAAAGTCACAAAATAGACAGATGAAGTTACTGATGGTAAGATTATACCAGCTAATGCAGTAAGAAAACAAGATGAGAATGACCAGAGTAAATCCACAACAAGGGACTTCTGTTTAGTCCTCCTTTGTACCACTGTATTAGTGGCATCTCTGGAATTGTCATTTTTGGTCAGTTTATAGCAAACAACGTAGACTATTATGGAGACCACAAACATCAAACAGTCTGGTGCAACTGCTCTAACAGCATCCACTGCTGGAATGTCTAAACGTTGAAGTCCTATTTGACGCAACACCTTTTCTGTAGTTGAACCTGAAAGAAACATGAAAAGCAAATATCAATCAGTTGACCAACTCTACAATCCCATGTGAAATAGGAAAGTATTGGAAAGCTAGGAAGATGCCATATATGGTGTTGATGAGTGACATAGTTTACATAAATGTATGTGTATCTTGGATTTCATGTACCAGCATAGAGTTTATAGCATGATGCAGTCACTCTTGCTCATGCATGTCTGTCTGACTTTCTTTGTCTGTCTGACCGTCTGTCTCTCTACCTCTCTGTCCATCTCTCTAAATCTTCATTATTAAGTTAACAGACTTACGAAGACTTTATGAAGAACATCAAAACTTTTCTATTTAGTAGAGCATACTGAACAACTCTGACTCTGTGAACACTACTGCGTTTTGGAGTTTGGAGCTATAGAAATCCATTTGATTGATTGATTGATTGATTGATTGAGAGACAGACAGTAACGGTAAGTTTGGCATGGAGAGGTAACCAATTTTTGCCAACATTTTGAAGATGTCAAAGTACTGAATATTGTCAATGTCCTGCCCTAAACATCTGATTCTAAATAATTACAGCTAAAATGCAACAGACAGTTAATATGCTACCGTTCATTTTGTAGAACATGGTCTGCTGTCTAGTACCTATTCAGAGTCAATTACAACCGAGAAATAAATCGACAAAACAGCATGACTTCAGAGTACTGTTTATTTGAGTTTGCATCCTCAAGGCTGGCATAAATTGAACTCAATTTGTAAGTGTGACCCCGACAAGATAAAAAGATACCTTATCTACAACCATCCTCCATGGTTCAACTTAAATCTATCGGTGTGTTCGGCTAATGTAAACTCGATGTCAAATAAATAGAGTTTAAGTGTGTTCAAGGGCAGTTAATGAACTACTTGAAAACATACAATAGACTTGTTCCAAATGTTTTGCATCAACAGAGTATGGTTGTATGATCTAGAAAATGGAAGTTCAAATAATTTGATATTGATCATTTGATAGTTTTGATATTTTGACTTGTGTAAAATATGACTCAAATCATAAATCCTATTTTCTGTCTTGAAATTTATCTGGAGTGTTCAGCTGCATAGCTGGAAAAACAGACACCATGAACATAACAGTAGCATCAAACTGATAAGACTTAGTACTGTCAATTAACCTTGCCGATTCAAATTGCTGTCATCATCAAATAATTTAAAGCTTGAAACAAATTTTCCTCTGAAAAGAGTCGCATGTTAATTTTGTCCAGTATGGGGTCACATGGAGCAAGACTGGTGATCACTGAAACAGATTGAAGTGTGCTGCATAGAAAGTACGGTCATACACATACTCACAGGGAAAAGTCACTAAGATAACACTATCAATATCATTCCTTCTACCGCAATGAGCTGTGAGTCACAGCGTTGGAGTACTATACATACCAACAATACTGAAAACTCACCAGTTTCGATTACTACCCTTATTATACAAGTTTACAGACGGTCAATGAAGTTTAAGTATTTTGGATCATCAGCAAGGAATTTCATGTAAATACATGAGTGTGGATATTCTGTTGTTTCATGGTAATACAAGATACCCGCATGTGCTGAAGTGATCAACTTTCATAAACATTTAAGAAGGAAGGAAAGTGTGGATAGTGCAAAAGCAAATTTCCAATGATCTCATCAGCAAAAATTTTAATGGTGTGTTGAAGTTTCAAAATGTCGATAATCCACATATTCCAATGCACATATGCTCATCACAAATTATCTGACTATCCAGCGAATTATAACAGCATTGTTTGTCCTTGTTATTGCCATCAAAATATTAAAAGATACCTGCATTGCAATGTTGTACCTAACATTGCTGTATAACTGCATTTTATCCAAAAAAGTTTACATTGAAATTTTTTGTCGGCAATATTTGTTGTACTTTTATAGTGTTTTTTTTTTCAAATGCTCAACATACATTTTCCACTTTCCATCATGGATAATCTGACAAATAAAGTATAATACTACCGGTACAATGGCACATAACGTTCTGCATTACATGATGGACGTAGCAATCAACTTTTAGAAAAGCATACAAAATATCAGTGATATCAGCTGTACATGAAAACAGTTCCACATTCTGGTTTTATCTCGCGCTATAAGGGTATACATGGTCCCTCAATTACTTTGAAATAAAAAGCTTAGCAGAAAGTAAAGCTCGTGCAGATCTTCACGTACTAGGGTTCACTCAATTTGAAACCATAGACCAATAAATGACACAATGAAGACATGTTTCATCTATATCCTAATCTCCAATTGGAATGTACATTGTGGATTATGTGTAATGAGATGATGCTGAGGTCATTTCTGTTGATCTTGGATACTTTTTGGACATACAAGTATGGTGTGTGTTTCCATTCTCATGACAGCTTTCAGTGTTTTTGAGTCAATTCACACAGTTAACTTATGGTAATCATGCTGAGGTTGCAACTTTTTTTTCAAATAGGATTTTGATTTTCAGTTACTCTTTTTGTCTGTATAACATGCAGAATTCTATAAAGCCCCAGTGCTGCAAACTTTTGATGATAATTTCACCATTTTTTTTGAATGTGAACCATAATTCCTTGTTCTTCTCCCCAAAGAATGTTGATATACACAGTATCCAGCTTGTCAACTCAGCCCCTATGGTTGTAAAGTGCATTGTTATTGTTGAAAACTGACTTCTGGTCCGGACTAGAATTCAAATGTAAACAATAACCATGCATTTTACACATATAGACGCTAAGTTGACAAGCTAAATAGTGGGTGTTTCAACATTCTTTGGGGAGTAGAATAAGAAGTTGCGATTGATTTATGAAATAAAAATAATGAAAAAAACATCGAAAGTTAGCATCACTGGGGCTTTAAATATGGGTACTGGTAGGTATAAAATATAAGCTTTCCTAAAAATATTTAGAATTTGTTTTGCCTGCAATCCAGCATATTGTAACACAAATGAGTCCTTACAGTAACATGTACCCAATTGACCTACATGTAGCACTGGAAAGCTAGCATGTACATGAGTCTTTCCCAAAACATGGCTTCTGGAAATACATGTACGCTTGAAAGTATGATCCATTGCTGTTTAATTTTCGGGACCAAGTTCAACTTGAGGAAAAGTGGATAGTTTACACATTTTTTCCCATTTTGCCAGAGTTGGCTTACATACAGAAACGATCTCTTGGGTCAGCAGATGTAAAAGAGGTCAGTCAACATCAAACACAAAATCATATTTCTTTCTTGGGTTACTTTAGTAGTTTCAAGGTTTACTTACAGAATTCCAACCAGTGGCCATATGGTTGCAGAGCCAAAAGTACTATTTGAAAGACAAGCTGTATTCCAACTATGATACTGCTTATAATGAGAATAGTTTTCAAGAAACGTCCTGTGTGTCCTGGAAGAGACAAAACCATACAAGATTAATATCATTTTCAATATCATAGATTCATACTCTATTGTTTACCATTACATGAACATGAAATGGTGCCATCACCAGCCAAGGCAGAACTGCATCATGGGAGTCTACTGTAGCGCCATAGCTAGAACAGGAAAGTAGGAAACATTATCCAGAAGTTTCCTTTGTAAGTGTAAGGTGACAAGTACAAACATACCAAATTAGAGTTGCCATTTTCAAAGTCCCCAGTATTACGATTTCAGAACACTGGATTATTCTATATCTAGCGAGATCAGAGTTAAAACAAGTGACTGACTTTCATGCTGTGCCTTGCTATTTTGATTTCAAAGTCATGTTAACCGACAACTGCTTAAAATATTTGAAAATTTCAGACATACTGTATGTGTATACATGTAACACAGCAGCAATATCAAATTCTATATCTAGCACCGATTCAAGCTCTCAATTAAAAACTCTATGCACAAAATCAGAGGTTTAAATCAACTGATTTTAACCATGAAGTCATTTTGTCAGATAAATTTCAACAGTACTGGTATTGCGTAAATTTTTATATTTCATTCTGGCATCAGGATGAAACTGAATGAATCAAATGTATAAACCAAGGAAATGGAGACAGTAATTTACCATAAAGAATAAATGGTTCCAAGTTGAACACAAGTTATATAGTACATCATTCAAGCAAGTGCAATCTACAGAATGTCCCATTTTGTGTACTACAAATTTGATCAGGGAAGTGTGACAGTAAACAAAGGTTGTACCATACAAATATGTTTCTTTCAACTGCCCTATAGTAGACTCCCATGATGCAAAATCTGCCTTTAAGGTAATATGCACCTCGAAAGTGAAAGACTTAAACTTTTGCTCTAACTTTCCTCAAGGGATCTTTCAATCATTCTCTTTCAAAATCAAGAATAAAAATAGGGGTCACCGTGCAAATTTTGGTACTAGAGAAACAAATTACCAGGATTTACTGATATTAGAAATTCAAAATGGCCGCCATCCCAGTGTTAACTCTATGGAGAAAACTAAAAATTTTCGAATTTTGAAAAACTAAGCTGGTGAAAAGTTTTTTTCATCAAGAGCTTTAAGATGAACCCCCACATGTCATATATCAGAAGAGAATTGTAAAAGTTTGAGAGTCTGAATGTCTGTCCCCGAGGTGCTTTCTACCTTAAATGACGATTTTTGTACTTCCTTTAAATTCAACTTTGTAAGACTCACCATCTCATACAGTGATGATCGAGTTTTTATAATTGCTGCAGGCAATTTTTAAAAAAATGTCATTCGAAATAATGTTATGAAACCTATTTCTCTCTTTAATACAAAGGTACGCTCGACGTGTTTTCTCTGAAGTAATTGTAGAATGAGGACAGATTTCTAGATCGTTCCCAAGATGATTGGTTTCAGATGTTGTTATCTGTTACAGACAGAATGGAGTTGTATCTTGTGAGCATTGTGTGTACGTGGGTACTGATAGACACATCTTGTAAGCTGTGTGGGTGTCAGTAATGATGGGCACAACCTTTTCTTTTGGTGAATACACTCTGCAAAGGTCAATTTGTGAAAAGATATGAATGCAGAACTACAGAGTCAACAAGTCTTTTAAGCTGAACTTCTTATGCAGAATGGAAGAACTTACAAAGCTTTCCACTTAAGGTGTTCACATGAAATTTATTGGTGCAGACCAGGGAGGGAGGGGAGGGGCAATCTTTCACTAGTATTTGAGACAGGGAAACAGTAAGCAGGCAATTTTTTATCACTATAATAAGTTGGGAAAGTTTACACATTTGCTCAGTATGCAACTTGGAAACAAATAGTATATTACCATGCCCTGCCCATCGCATTTTGATTGGTCGAGCTGAACCACGTGACTGACCACAAATACACAGTAATGGTTTGTTTACATGCCCGTGAATGTGAATAAGTAGATTAACAACTCAAAGTATCATAACTTTATAGCTCAAACGTAAATCATAATCAATCACAAAATAATATGAAGCGCTTGTAGGTCAAGTTGAGATACTTTTTTCTGAAAACATCTTCGGATTTGCCAATTTTTTTACAGTGCGCGTGACAGTGCATCGCGTATTTCTCAGTTTCTGGGGCCAAGTTGTTGTTTGCTCCTGAAATTTTCAGAATTTTGACGGTTTTCTTGGGTTCGCTGATAATATAATGGAAATAACAGGCTCCACTCAGACCATTAATGTTTATTTGTGGGCGCGGGCTCGAGGAAAGCCAAATTAACGGGCTCGGCAAGCCTTGCCTGTTAATTTTTGGCTTCCCTCTCGCCCTTGCCCACAAATAAACGTTAATGGTCAGCGCGTCTCCCGTTATTTCTATAGTAGATGGACAGCAAATATAGAAATAACGGGCGCTGACCATTAATGTTTATTTATGGGCAAGGGCGAGAGGAAAGCCAAAAATTTACGGGCGAGGCTTGCTGAGCCCGTTAATTTTGGCTTTCCTCAAGCTGTTATTTCCATTATATTATCAACGAACCCCCAAACAGTAAAATTTACAAAAATTTCCCACGTGAACAACAACGGGGTCCCAGAACTTGTCAGTGAGTAGTACGCCTGCTGTAAAAATTTTGCAAATCCGGAGATTTTTTCAAAAAAAGGTGTCTAAACTTGGCCCACAAATGTTCCATTTTTTTGTGTGATTGATTATGATCTTTGTACGAATTACAATTTACGTTTTAGCTGAAAAGTTACAATGTTTACGATATTATTGATATTCATGGGCACAAACAAACCATTACTGCATATTTGTTATAGTCACATGGTTCAGCTCGACCAATTAAAATGTGACGGACAAGGCATGGTAATATAATAGGATTTAGTTATTTGCAGGGGTTTACCAATAATGAGTAAAACATAATGTAAAGTTTTCATTGAATTTTTGTGATAGGAGATGGAGAAAACTAGGTGGGTAAAAGGAGAATATTTCCAAATCTTAGCTTTTTTTTTTTTTTTTTTTTTTTTTTTTAAATTTTTTTATTGGCTTTCAGAAAAAGAAAGACAAAACAAAAAAACAACAACAGAAAAGAAAAACCCAACAAAGAAAAAAAAAGCAAAAAAGCAGGACAGTGCTTCGGTTTAAAATCTCAAAATTCATTGGCAAATAGACTTAATTTTGACCATTTTGAATCCGTGTCATCTTTATCAAAGAAACTTAATTTATGTTTATGTTTTTTCTACTGTTATTCTTTCTCGTACCCATATTGTAAATTGTTGAATCTTTGGTATTCTGTGCAATCTTCTGCAATCATATATGTATTTCTTACCTAAAATTACTAAAACATTAACAGTGAATGTATCATCTTTCGTTATAATTCCCAATATAACATTCTCTGGAATCAGTGTTATTGGAATATTACAATTTTTCAGCAAAAGCGATTCTACATCACTCCAAAATTGAAGAATATATTTGCACTCAAAAAAAAGATGGACTATGTCTTCCACCCATTCATTACAAAAAGTACATTTGTCATTTGTGATTACATTTCTTATTTTTAAAAATTTATTGGTAGCTATTGTACGTGTAAGAATCTTGTACTGAAAGCTTTGCAGGGCAGTATCATCTGTAATTTGAAGGTCAATGGAAAGAATTTTTCCAAATCTTAGCTTGAAAACAGCTATCGCTTTTCCCCTCCGTATTCTAGTTTTATTGGTAATTTGTTTTGTATTCTGCTTTTACATGGTTGTAATTTCTTGAAATTGACTAGTTGGCTGCCCCTCAGATACATGCACTTTCACCTACTAGAACCCAAGATTCTATCAATTTTAGACTGACCCATCATGCTGTTAGAGTTGTTATTCAAAATTTGAAAGCACCAACTCTGGTGTTATTATACACTCACTAAATAGAACAACCATAGTGACACAGACCTCTAGACATACA
The DNA here is from genome assembly GCF_041260155.1 of Ptychodera flava. Lineage (NCBI taxonomy): Eukaryota > Metazoa > Hemichordata > Enteropneusta > Ptychoderidae > Ptychodera > Ptychodera flava. The sequence continues at coordinate 37,511,025 of NC_091940.1, forward strand.
CACGCTGCAAACATCCTGTACCAGTATTTTTTAACATGTATACCAAAGTAAGCCAACTTATCATAAATAGTTATATCATTTTGCGACAAACTTCAAAAGATCCACAAATACACTTATATCTCACAAACTTTCAACCATATCGGATGTACCATATGTCAGTTGCTATAGTCAAGTACATATACCATGAATATGTAAACACTGGCAATTTAACTCACATAATATGCAACACAGGCACACAAGTCTGGCTTGTAACAGTGATGCAGGACGTCATGTCTCTTTTTGTTAAAAGTTACACTAAAATGGATACAGTAAAGATGATTTTTACCCACTAAGCCTCCTATATAACATACCCATAGCTTCGGCTAACTACCACTTTTTACTGACTCAGCAGATGGGAAAGTCATACTTCCTCGTAGGTAAAGGTTAAATTTAAGGTGGTTGCAGCCATTTTGATGAATATCCAACATCAGTAGAATTTAGGTTAGGGGAGAACCATTTGTTTCTCTAGGTCCAATTTTTTCAAGGTGGCCCCTAACTTTCATTCATGATTGAAAAGAAGACAGTTTACAGTCTTCTTGAAGAAAGTTTGAGCAAACCTCAAGGTGAAGATCTAGCAGCCATTGCATTCAATCTACACCTAGACTAACAAACAAAACAATAATTTTACCGGCCCTCTTCCCTTTCCTTAATTAATGTTGACATGCCTCTAAACCTGGGTGGTCGAACCTCTGAGTTTTCATATTTACAGAGAAACTTACATGTTTGCGTCCATCAAATATACAACACTGGTATCATGTTACAAGATAAGATTTTGTCAAAGTTTGGCTTGTATAGTTATCAGACTATGATAAGACTGCATGATTGGAATATATTTTTGGCCAGCATACAGGAAGTCGCCATACTTTACAGTAGATTTGACTAACATTAATTATTTCAGAAGTTTGTGACATTAATCTTTCAATACCATCCTTGTTTACTTAATAACTGATTCTGAACGACACTTGCTTTAGAACATTACCATGTGTGAGGAACTTTCCAACATGTGTGGCACAGTTTATTGTGAAACTACAGAAATTTATAGACTTGAATCTTTCTCTTTGATACCCAGTTATACCGGTAGAAAGATCTTTTTTTTCAAATAAATAGTCCTCAAACTTTATGCAGTTCAAGTCAATTAAACAAGTATGTTATTATTGTTATTTTTGCCGACACATAATGAACAATTGTGGACAGAATTATATTAAAGCAGTACATGCATGGTATATCAACAAAACTCTCTCTAGAAGTAGAGCTCATTCATTTGTTTATATACACCTCGAGGTGTAACATCAGTTTATTTAGAGGAAAGTTAGATTCTTACATTCATTCAGAGAGGAAATGCCGAATTGTGTGATAGTTTGTCTTGATTATAAATGTGTATGTTTGTTGGACTCTGCTCTGTTAACACTTCGATGTGTTAGGCCTGGCATGCTATGCCTACCAGGGTACACTTGGATACCGTTCCAAGGATTGTCCACAATAAAGACTGAGATATGTGTAACTGACAGCATTGTACATTTGCAGCATACCTTTTGGCAAATGGCCCAACACTCTGACAGCAATAGTTGAAAATGAAAGCACATTTACGTAGAGTATACCCAAATTTCATGGTTACACAGGCCGGAAATTATAAACATACGATGACAAGAGATGACCCATACAGTAATGTCAGAGCTTTGCCAAGGTTAGGAAACATAGGAAACAGGCGTGGGAACTAGCATAACATGTCTAATGTTTGGTAATACATGTATTGATGTTTTTGAGACGCCAAGTAGACCCAAGGTGACATGGGCCTAGGAACCCTGGTGACCTACCAACTTACCGTCAATAACAAAACCACAGTGAATGTTGCATTTCATGAATGTATTTGACTTCCTACCCTAGTATCAAGTTCTAAGACTTTGGGGTGGATATTATATAAATGGCACTATAAAACTGTAAAAATCTAATTGTGGTGTGTGGTAGAAAAAATGCTGTTCATCTTACCTTTCATGGACTCTTTTGATGGACTTGGCAACAGTGGTAACACCAAGAAACAGGTAAAATATAGAAATGAGAAAAAATTGTATCGAAATATACATGCTGTAATGAAAAAGAGAAAAGAAACAATGTCAGCTGAGATAATCTGCATGAGGATTGATATTCACCTATATTCCTATTAATTACAAATAAAACTTTTGAAGCTATTACACTACATTATGTCCTGTATATGGACAGGATACAATACAATGAAACAGACAAACTTACACTGGTTGCATCCCTGAAGTGTACAGCTGAGATTATCTACATGAAGATGGATCATACACACATACTCACATAAACTATATACCAATAAAACTTTCACATTCTTCAAGTTATATAATGTATTGTAAACGCCCTTTATGATTTTAATGTTGACCATTGATCTACAGATCATCACCATAGAAATCATCAATGTAGTTTATCTGAGAATGTTGATAAATGCTTTGTAAGAGCAAAAACTGAAATCACAAACTGAATTAATCACATTGCTTGTACTGCATAGTGACATGCAAAACAAGTCATGTGTCCAAGGCAACAGTATAAATTAAAATTAATATTTCTATGAGATTTATGAGTGGATGGATAAAAAATGCAACTACGGCCCATCCAATCCCATTCTATTGGTAACTTCATAATTCAATGTGACAATTTATCATTCAATTCCAAGGCTTCATATTAAGGATCCAGACATTGAAAGATTAAGCTTTCAAGTAGTAAGCGATTGATGCAAAGTTTAGCAAACAACTTCCATGATCACAGCAGTGTGATTATATGTACATCTTAATTCACACTGTGGAATGCAATGTTATACAAAGCATCTGTTGGTTTCTGTGCTGTGTCTAATGCCTTCATGAGAAATTATTGCCAAAGTCAAAACAAACTACTTGTGACATACAGTATTAGAGTACAGAGGTGAGCAAATACACAAGCCCAAGCTCTTGAGTTTTAATGGGCTGGCATGTAGTTTTTAGCTTCCACCCACACAATAGATGAGTGAATCATCATAGTGGTAACTAACACATGGAATAATCAATGGAAACCAAGGCTGGGATTATGACCTTTTTCGTCTGCTAGCCCTTATGGTCGAGTGGATCTGAAAATAATTAGGCTCACCCCTAAGAGTATGTACTGAACATATTTTCTGCAAGACAAATAGCCTTAAATATTAATTTACAGCCACTACATCACCACAGTATGAGATTCTAGTTTCAGATGTTTTGTGCACATGATATTACTGTGGTAGAAGTTGCGTTACAACTAATATTACGATATATCCTTTCAAATCTTGAGGAAATTCACCATACACAGGAGTGTACTTCCCTTCACTTGAGATCTTTTGACATTTGGGTGACTCCACGATATTTTGAAAATTATCTTGCTAATACAAGGTCATTCCTTAATCAAATTCCCTTTAAACCAACTGAACTCATTGGTGTGAATTTTACTTATTGTGTTAAAATTGCACATTTCAGATGTATCTTTCATGTTTCAAATTTTACTATTTCATTTATTCCATCATATTTAGGAAATACAGTATGGTATGCAACATTACGCAAATGGAGTTCTTAAGGTCATAATTCTTTGATATCAAATACAATTTTTATATTGGTTAGTCACAATCAGAATTACTAAGCGCTACCATGGGCTGTTTTCACAAACAGTATATATACACAAACATCTTGTGACTTTGTGTATTGTTTTTGTTTTTTGTTTTTTTTATGGGGTGCAAATTTACGAAATTATTAAAATATTACAGATGGCTTAGTTTGGTTGACACCTGGCTGCAAATTATTGAAAACTAAGAAGTTTCATGCAGGACAAGAAAGACTACCTCCCAAAGAGTCCCAACATCGCCCATACTGATTAACCATGTAACTGTATAAACAACACATGAGTATTTCAGTCATTGTAATAAAATGGTCTATAAAACACTTTGTGTAAACCTTTGCTTATTTTATTTACATCAACTTAAGTTCGCCTACATTTAACATTTCACTAGAGACACTACAGCTTCTACTTTATCAACACTATTTGACTGCTACCCACTTTACAAACACCAGCTGTGAGATTTCATCAAAGCCATCGATATTGACATGCACTTGATCAATCTGTCCATGTATGTTCACTTACCTGAGCAGTCACACACAAATCACAACGTTTTAACCAACTGATAATCGATTGATTGATTAATTAATTCATTAATTTAATTAATTTATTATTAATTTATCTATTTATCATTTATTTATTTATTAATTTTTTTAACTTTGCAATACAATACAATACAATGTGACGGAACTTTCCGCAAGTTTTCCTAACATGAAATCAACTGACACTGTGTACTTCATACAACATTGAGACCTTTCCTGGAATTTATCGATGTTAAACGATCTATTACTAGACATAATTACGGACACAAGGTAAAGAATTCACTAATTTCTGATATCAAAATGTAATTACATCTTGGCAGCCATTTTTTCTCTTTTTTTTTAACAGAATATGGTGATACATTTTCAAAATTGCTTCATCTCCTACTGCCTAAAGCATGTATAAATATTAGGCCTGTCAACAAGCATGTACTGCAGTATTGTTGGAAATTAGATAAATAGAGATTTAAATTAATGTCGACATTAACAGTGTTGGCTGGGCACATGCACACATCATGTTAACAAGCTGTAGTAAGTTGAACAAGCTATAGAATATAGACTGAAAATTATCTCTGACATGCCAATCAAGGATGAAAAAATTGTTGTGAAAAGCTATATGGTAGGCTGCAATTGTCCTCTCACTTAGCTATGGACATTAGCATGATGTCAACTGCAAAACCCCAGAGGTCGTAGTATTTTCAAAGGTGTATTTTAACTTATCCGATAAAAAAGTGCTTTGAACTCCTTTACTAATGTATCAATTTGGATTTTGTCTGTTGGTAATACAGCTGGTCTTGATTCTCCAGTCAACAATTTATCAAGTGAACATACTGGACTGAAAAGAGAAACATTAAGAATTGTGTCTGTTTAACAGAAATCACTTTCATAGGGAATGAGGTTGAGAAGAAATTTACTGTTCCCAAGGGTCAAACTTAAAATGCTTGGCATTTTTGGAAAGAAGTTCTGCACACACCTACACATATCTTAGATCAATCAAACAGTCTTCCCTGACAGAATGACATATTTCAATTCAAGTTTTTTGACTAAGATGTTTATGCATCTCTCTTGACAAACTAGCACAACATCACAATTAAAACAATCATATTGAGTTTTGAGAAATAACATTATACCTTAGCATATGAATTTAAACTGTTTTTTCTTAACCTTTAACCATGATGACATCCATCTATTGATGTTTTGTCTGTAAAGATCTGATTGTACCTTTTCCTGCTGAACCCAAGTTGCAACTGCCACAGGAATTATCTGATATAAAATTCTTGAATGTCAAAATTGACAAAGTCCACTTGTGAGACGGTAACAAATATACCGCATTCACCCATATCAAATGCTGTCTGTCTCTCATTTCATTTCCACACCATTCTCTTTAACTCTAGTCTACAGCCAATTAATACAATCATGTGTTTTTTGGCTCAGTGGACCCCCAAAACAGAGGTGTTTTGACGTTCATGAAGGTTAAACATGCACATGTTCAATACTGGACTACTGTATTTAACATCCAAACTATTATTTAATGGTTCAGTACAACACTGTACAACCTTGCCTTAGTTTGGGAATTATCAACCACACACTTTCAAGATCTGTGAGTCTGAAACCACTGGTGTTTTAAGGTTTAAAGAGGCCGGACATGCAGTAAAAGTCAAATTCTGGACAGTTGCACTGAACACCAAAACTTCTTATATGGGTCAAGCTTCTCTAGGGTTGTGTCAAAGGCGAAGTAGGTATGCTCGTATAACTAAAAGGCCAATACCGCATGAATTTAGGTCGTTTCTAATGAGCATCTCAAGGGATTAAATAGACCATGGAAGTTTAGATCATGTGTTTCGGATCCTTTGCAGGGTTCTAACTTTCAAGATTGAAAGTTGCAGTGATATGCGTATGGGTGTAATTTTCATATGCTAATATAAGCTTTTGTTTGAAAGCAGACACTATACTTATCATCAAGCTTCCTGACTCGACTGAATTTTCAATTATTAAAGCGGAAAATGGCATTCCGAAAATTCCACATAGGTCAATAGCACTGCACAATGTGGTAACTCTTCTCAATTTTGAGCTAATATTCCGGTACATTATTCTCATTGTTATCTGAGGAGTGTAAATAACAGCCTAATTGTGACTAAAGTTTCACTGTAAAACGTAAATGACATCAAATCTCCACATTATTCGTTGACTTTCAACTTCAGTACAAGCATAATAATGGCTTTAGTGCAGAGACTACTTTGTAAAGTTCACTGATTTATTCTACTTGTTCAAAGTTCATCTTCAACTATACCATAGCAGAAAAATCACTTCACTAGGATACTAAAGTTTAACTGTAAGTATGTGATAATTTATCATAGAACAGTATTTTCCCACAGATATTGCTTGGATCCACGCTGAATTCTTAAGATCTTGGAAACTTTCACCTCATAAAACGATACTTAGCAACCCCCTTCATCAACACATGATAAAAATATTTTGAATTACAATCAAACATACGCAACAGCACACAAACTGTCAAGACACAAAACATTGCTGTAAATATTTCATAGAGAATAGAGTTTTCAACTGATCTTAAACTATGGTAAATCCTGCTACGCACAGAACGTTTGTTGTTTTCAGTTTGTATCATGAACTAAAATGTTGATATGCCATACATATCTTGGCTTGACAGCAGGAAAAGAGTACTGGTAATACAGACATCATTGTAATAACATTTTACAAAGTCTTAAAAATCAAGTAGGGGAAATGTCTACGTGCATGTACAAAATCTGTGTTTTCATTTTGCATTTAGTTAACCACAGAATTTTGTGCTGTTTGGTTCAGTTTTAAGAGGTCATGATTTTTTCTTAGCTTCTGGTTGTACAACTAGGGTTAAAGAGGTTGTTGGAACTCCCGGGAAGAGATATTTATTGACAAGAAATTGATAGGCGAACACTGGTAGGGTGTTGGTGCACCCACGTTCTGCTGATCCCATGACTTGGATATGATTAATAGGGGACAATCATCTATCATGTCAAATGGTTGCCAGGGCTGTGGCTTCTAAAAGATCATATTATAATTGACATCATTTTGATGCATTTTTTTACATTTTCTGATAATTTTTTTCCATTTTTTAAGTTGCTTTTCACTGCTTACCTTACAGGCCTTTTACCTTAGAGGGTCAACAATTAATTGTTTTGATATTTCAGCATCTTGTTCCATAAAAGAAATATGTTTTCTGTAAGTATGATGAAATGTAAACTATCCAGCCCCTGCTAACACAACACTTTGGAAATTATGAATGTTATAGTTCACAAATAAATTCTACTCTGTATTGAAATTCAGTTGTCAACAGTAAAATTGGATATTGTTCACATACAGACTGTGTGGCCAAGATGAATACCAGGCATTTAAAAAACTAAACCGTATTTTACCACCAAAACAAAACATGCTTGGAAACAGACCAAAAATTAATGGAATTTCACAGTACAAAATTCAAGGATTCTTAACAGTAAAAATTAAAATACTTCACACGCCCAAAGGACAGTTTGTTTGCATATTCCAACAATAATTGGTACACTGCCGGCAGATGATTCCAAACCTGTTGTAACGGACAAGTGTTATTTCCACCAGGACTCTTAAAAAACTTCATCTGCCCGGAAGACAAGCATACTTAATGATCAACAAAATGTTTCAGAGACCTGCTGACATTCGCAGTGTAAGCATTTCCTGGGTTGATCTCATGGAGAGATGCTGAAGCAGAGAAACCTTGAGAACTAATCCCAGACAGGATATCAACCACAGTAAATGAAAAGATTTCAAATATACTCATGTCAGTCATACACCCCTCAGGGCAAATTGGTTTATTATTCAGTAATCCCTGAAGTCTCTCAGTGGTAAGACTATTTATTTCTCCTCCAAGGCAAAGTCTGCCTCCTGCAAGTGTTAAAGAATGGCAGTTATGCATCAAAGATGAAGCAAAGTGTAACACTCTTAAAACCAATTCTTACATGATAATAACATCCACATTGATGACAGACGTATACACCATCACTACAGGGCCATGAAAGAGTTGCAAGTTTAAATCATTGCATGACTATATTAAACTCTGACTGGCCTGATTTTGATCTTTGCGACCTTACCAGCAAGCACTGCATGTTACTTGTAGTACATGTATTTGCTCTTCAAGAAAGTTAAAACAACCACATTGACACAGAAAATAATGAAAGTTAAGCCATCTACTAAAGCTTAAGAGTGTCTTTCAAACGAAGAAGTACACAAGTCAGGTTTTACATTGATAACTATCCTTCTATCAGACAAGAATTTTGAAGGTTAAATTTTTTCAACTTTACCCCACTGACTCATGTCCTCTTCTATACAAATATGAATAGAATTAGATGCAGAAAAATATGACAAACTACATGTTCTTGTTCTTTGGCAGTATTTACAGTTTTCAAAAGGTATTTGTTTGTCTTATGTTTTAAAAACCAAGTGACAAGCAGTGCAAAAATAACTTTAAAAAGAGAAACATACACATAATGCTACTTTACTGTGATTGATTTTTGAACCCTGTGAAGTATATTATATTCACTGCATCTAAGCCAATATTACAGACTACAAAACACTTTTCTCAAAATTTATCAGCTACTATGTCATTACTCATATTAAAAGCCATACGTAAAATTCTACATTTGAATAATTAGCAATATGATTAAAATCTGATATTATGATGGAAACTTTACTGTTGTTGTCCATAATTTTCACTTGAAGAATTCTCCTTTTTGATGATGGTACAGATGTCATGATTTGTTGAAGTCAGGTTTACAGAAGCATATGATTTGTAAGTCGTTGTGACATCTCATTTCCAACCAAGTTTAAAACGAAATCCACCCATGCACGGAATGTTTGATGTTGTTGTCAGGCAAAATGCAGAGTGTTACTCAATTACAAAAACAAGATTGGCGATCTCTGAACCTCTGCACAGATGACCAACACATTGACAGATTTTGAAGTTTATAATTTCAAGCCTCCTTCAGATATGAACATGTACCTCTGATACTATTGGGAAGACAGACTGTCCACTGAAATAAGTAGCCAATTACCAAAGTAGATTCCTGCCAATTTTTGCTATGTAAACATGTCCTTACTCTATTATCTGAGGTCATGATCACACTGTGAAAATTTACTTTTATTTCGAAGGAAAAAACCAATGCTTTTCGAAGGAAAAAACCAAAATGCTCAAAGTCTGAAGGTGCGGATTTATATGGGGAAGTAATAAAAATGTCAAATTTACATAGCAAAATAGTAATACTGGTATGTATGTTGAAAAATAGCTGCATGATGAGTATACAGTACAGGAAAAACTTGTGCCAGGAAATGAAGATTTTACAGCCTATATTGTTAATGTTGGTGAACTTTCTTCATTTTGATTGTCAAACCCAGTGTTGTGAGTCCTGAATGGTATCGGGATAACCCCCTGGACATTTACCATCCCAACAGTAGGGGATAGGGTGAAGGGTAGGGTTAAGGTCAGTGTCTAGCAGGTATATGCCCAGGGGGTGACTGTCCTCAAACTCCTTAAGCTCTTCCCAATCTTTCCCATGGAATGGTACAGCTTCCTGCTGGACATCCCCAACCCACCCACCAGTTTGGACTAGGGATAGTGTTAGGGTAAAGTATACTTCTATGGGGAACTGTCTGAGAACCTAATGAATACATAGTCCTGGCATTTACTTTGCAAATGCACTGAAACATGATCTCAACATGTCACAGTATTTTGGTTAAATTAAAAACTAGAAAGAGTGCTTTTTTGAGAGTGAAAGCAGAAACATATCAGGTAATACATGCATATTACTGATTTGTTTTGCAATTATGTTTGATTGAGAAGAATTTGTCACACTATGTTAATGATTTTGTTGGTAAATACTCCTCATTCTAGTTGAGAATTACAATACATTCTTGTCCATTCCTTCAGGCCCTTAGAGTGATCACAAAAATTTAAGCTAAGCTAAACAGGAAAGAATTCATCTCAACTAAACCTGCAAAACAGTCTAAATAAAAACAGTATGACACATGCTAGCCTATACAAAATGTACATAAACAGCCATGATACCATGGCAGTAGGAATGCTGATGAACTTCAATACAGTAAGATTACACATATGTGTACCATACAGGTTCTTATAACATTAGATACACTGCTTTTCTTTCACATGAATAACAGTCTATTTATCCTACAGAAAACATGAGATGTTCATCAATGGCATCTTACACATTTCTGTTCTATGACTGCTGTAATTAGTACAAGTTCACTTTCTAAAAAAGTGAACGATAAGACACAGCTTTGATAACATAGAGAAACAGGCTAAATCTAATTGGTTCTATTACTTCATGCCCTACATGATAACTAAATTTAATACATAACAAACCAAAAATGCTATACCAAAAGTGGTGTGATCATCAGAACAGTCCCATGATTATTAAAAAGTTAAGTTTATGCTTTCCCTCGGTCACTGTGAATTATTCTACTGCTGCAAAGGACAGCAGATTTTACTGTACTTTTATTGTACTTCTGGTATAAAATGTGTGAGAAGGGTACCTGTCACTCACGGAAATAACATAAAGTCAGTGCAAAAACTTAAAAAAAAATAAAACAACACCTAGCTAGGCGGCTAGGCTAGACTATCACCATTTTACAAAACTACATACTGCGTAGACTAGATTAGAAGTGACAACTGATATGAAACAGTATGTGTCTCTGGTTGCTTCTAACCTGTAAAAGAGTATTTAGTTTCACTCTGGTACACTCAAAACCGATAAAAAAGTCAACGACCAATAATTTCATACAAAAAATAAAACACACAAACCTTGGAAAACTGTGAATGGGTAGAGAACCCAGAAAACTCCTGGAATGATATACTTGCGGAAATTGGGTGGCTGGATACGCACTCGCTTTTTCTCAATCTTGTGTCGTGTATCCTTAATATTCTGCTGAAGTTGCGTCTTGTACTGTGGCACTTTTTGAGGTAACACATTTCCAGCTCTCCGTAAAAAAGCAACAACTTTTGTGTCAAATACTTTGATCCTTTCGGAGGCTCCCCGATCAAAGACGATATCCTTGTACTTGGCAGCAGACATAGTTGAAAGGAAACTATCGTGGCATGGAAATCACATCATCAACAATATGTACATCCTGAGGTACTTCAAGTGTAATATTTGCCACTTACTGGGCGTGATGGAGAATAAACTTTTAACTGTCTTACAGACATGCGCAGTGAAGATACTACTACAAAGTCTACATACATGTATGGAAGGCTGGCTTATAATCAGGTGATTAATACAAAGGAGATAAGAGTGGGCACAGTAAAGAAATTAGAACCACATGGACTCCCCATCGACCTACACAGGTCATCCCTAAAACTACACAACCCCCCTTGGCAGGTGGCACTTTTCCCATGTACAACATGACCAGAAATAAGAGAATTCTCCTCCACCGCTCAGACAGAAATGGGAGGAGTCATGACCGGAGTCTGCCCACACAGGGGCAGGAAACCAAAACACCATCCGACCTAAGATGTAAACATTTGAACCAATGTAAAGTGTCAAGGCAGAATGTGTACATGATACACATAAATCAGGTATTGGGTTGACTACCAAACCACTGTGAGAGGCCAGAACACTTAACTCCCCATCTACTACTATGATCCATCCTTTGGATGAACGGAACCAAGTTGTCTATACTTTTACCAAGACTTTAGTCTCTTTTCAGTACATTTCTTCAAGTGCGTCAAGGATGCATGGAAGCCGGTGTAAAGGGTAAGTTAGGAAAGTCAAAAACTTGCTGGTGAAAGGTGTTTCTGTTGATGTACTGCAAGTTAAACTGTACTTTTTATTCCTCAGGCATGGTTCAAACTTGAAGTTTTGTCAAGAATCAGGTCATCATGGCATAAACAGTTGAAAAGACATTCTCATATAACTTCCAAGAAAAGTAGCAATTATTATCTATGTAGTCACTGTTTATGATCAATTTTCTATGAATGAACAACTTAAAACTTCCATCACAGTAAGTACAGTAGCATCAACGTTGCTTCATTGTCAGCATGCACTGTAGAACCACTGTCTCTTCTAAAAATACCGTCATCTTTTGCTCTATTACCATCAACAACTTTTTTCAATCATATAAGTTGGAGATAAAATATTACTCTTTAAGTGAACCTCTGACAAAGAAGTGCATTAAGTTTGCTACTTTGAGAAAATGGGGACATGTCACAGAACTGTTTTCCTTATCTAGTTTATTTCTTAATGGTGCATTTCAAAGACATCAGTTTAACTCACTGCGTGTGCAGACTGCAGCAATCCTGCATCTGTCGACCATAAATCTAATGTATGACTTTACATACCAAACTCATTCATCCAGATCTAAGGTCACACAAAAATGTTGCCGATATATGTAAGGGTACTCCAGGGGCTATCACTAACCACTAATTTCTTTAAATCCACAAGGAATTCTCAACACTTTACCTTTTCAGCATCTTACAAATTGAGTATTTAATGTCGGCTGTGAGGCTAAATATTTTGTCAACCACAATGCTTTATATGTGCAATTACATACCATGCTAGCCAGACATCACTATAGACACAAAAACTATACACTGATGGCTGGTGTTGATGGATGTGGTGGAGCTTACTTATATATCCTTTGCGTTAATTATATGTACATATTATGTGAATATCTTTTGTAAAGAGGAAATTAGTCTACAATCTAACTACCTTGCATCGTTCATACATGTCACATTGAAACTACACTTCAAAACATGGACTGTACCATGACAGACGTTGTTAACAGTATGGAGAACATTTGACACTGAAACTGTAAAAGAATACTGAACGCACTTTGGATGTAGTCATACTTTACCGTTACTTCACATCATTTATAGGGAACGAGAGGAAATTTTTTTTTCTACAAGAAAGATGACAAAAATATTATCAAAAGTTGCATTGTCTCTTCAATTTCAAATAAACCATAGCACAAGACAACATTATTTTTCAAGAGGTTTAAAAACGAAAGCATGTCAGGTTTTCTTATTTTTCAAAGTTTCTAAAGCATGCAAGTGATATCATGCAAAGTCTATGGGACACAGCATTCCCCAGGGACTAATGCCAGCATGTCTTATAATGTACTGAACAAGTTATGCTTTGAAGTTTCAAAGCCGCATGCAGTTTGTGAAAGTGCAGAGATCACATCATATCAGGATATCTCCATGTCCAGCTTAATTACCATTGTTTTCAAGGTTGGGTATTTTTCCAATATTTCATCAATTTCAACATTGTTTTGGTTTGATGCGCTTATTTCTACATTAACAGATCAAATGGCATATGCTCTAGCACACACAAAACCATGAAAACTAGAACGTAGACCCATTTAAAATATTACAGGATTGTTGATGCTTTGTGACTACTGTTTCTGTCATGTCATATAATACTTTGACATGAGTTACACATTTCATCTGAAGATAAATGGCACGTATCGTCACAAACAGTCATCATAGCTACAAACATGAACTGTCCTACAAAAGTTTGACCCCTCACAAAACTTACAATTGCATGTGTTTTGACCAGTCTACGCAAGCAATGAGAGTTGCATATTGACCTTTGACCTTGGATAGTCAGGTTTACTAACAACTCTCAAAACTCTGCCCATTTTGAGGAGTGCTCTGCACGTTTTAGACATTATAGAATGTCAGTTTTTAGGACTTCCTGTATAATACTGCAGAACTTTTTAAGATACAATGAACTTTAAATCACTGGCATATGTGTAGCTTTTTGCATGATGGAAAGTTCATTGAGCGAAGAATAGTTTCGTATCTTTTTACCGAAAAATTGTATTTCATGAATGAAACAGCTGGTGTTAAGTTGCATTTAATCAGTTATTTGAATACAACATGTAGTAACTATGAAAACCAGCCTGTTGGTATATTAAAACTATTGGCATAGCAATCCAAATGACAATGCACTCACAAGAGTTCAACAATAAAGTTTTATTTAAATCCAAGACATCTATGATCATATGATATGTCATTGCACTGTTCAGTTTGAAGAGGGCTGGTTTGAATCAATGCTCATTTCAAAAGTACGTTTTCCAGTCAAGGTTGTGATGACATTGGCCCATACAGCCTACACTTAGCAAGATACTTGATCACTTGACTGATGATAGATCAATAAAATGTTTTTGCTGCATAGCCTATCTAACAAACAAATTCTTTGGCAATACCACTGTCATTCTGACAAGACATACTTCCTAAACAACTGAGTTTAATACAGAATGTATCAGGAACCTAGAGTAGCAATGAAAGGTTAGACCTGACTCACACTGTCTCAATCAGCTAAACTATTGAGACTGTATCAACGTATAGCCGGGGAACAAGACAGTACAGCAATTCCCTCTAAAACACCATATCATTGGGCATCGTGTCTGTTTTCAGTGCATATTGTAATGAACAGATCAACTTGATCTTGTTCAATCCCTTTTAACACTGACATTAGTTTGTTTTAACTTCAGTAGGCTTTAAGTGGAAATACTCTCCATAAGGGTAGGAGTCACTGGGAAATTGATTCACAGATTCAAATTGCTGTCTAGTATTAGCCATGCAGCATAGTGAGGACGTCCGGAGACTCATTACCCCCAAAAGATTGTGTGACAGCGATACAACCAAACCCACAGTGTGCAAACATGCAAAGAAATACATGTATTTCTATACATGCTTGTGCACATGGTTTTGTTCATAATATGGTCAATTTAAATTCAGGGTTTTAACTCATTGCTGAAAACTTTGTCTCTTTGTCTCCCCGTAATGTTGGAAAAGCAGTGGGAAAGAATCATCTGAACCCATTCACAAACAGCCTGACAGTGCATATATACAATAAAATTGCATCAATGCTCTGACACTCCCACAGTTATTTAGACAAACAAGTTTTCTCATCAGAAATAACACACAAATGTAATTACCACCTGCAAGTTAAGATCTAGTTAACCTGTTCATGAACCTGTTCATTACATACAGCAAAAAAATTGTTTGAATCCCTGCATGGCTAAAAGGTACAACGTGGGTACTAAGTCCAGCAGTTAATACTTAAAGTTCAAGAAACTTTCAGACTTTTTGAATGGTTGCTTAGATAAGGCATCAAATACATGTATGTGTATGGTGAAAATTTTATTCTATGACTTTAATTCATTACATTTATCTGGGAATTTGAAAAGTGCCCACCACCATTCTTGCTAGACATGCTACCTTGGATTAGAGAATGCATGTACAGTGGTTGGCACATATCATCAGTAAACATTAGTTTGTACCAAATTAGCCAAGTGGAAGAATGAAATGTGAACACTGCCCTCTATGGGTAAATGAAGAAACATGTACATGTACTGCCATACCAGTGATCAAAATTCAATATCTAATCATGTACTTACAGTGTTGTAAAGTGGACTATAAATTAGCATTTAACAAATCTTCAGAGAAATTCCCGACAATTATTTATAAAGGTTAGAGGTGGGTTGATTTTATGTAGGATGTGAAATGTACAGGAAGAAGCTGTTCTCTGGAAAATGATCAATAAATCCTGTTTAGAATAGATTATCTTGTGCATTCAACCAGAGAGAAAATTTTCTAAAACCTTCCTACCTACAATGATAAAATCTATTGCAGCTATTTTAATTTCACTGATAATGACAATGGTGAATAGAGTCAGTGACAATGATAATTCCAAGATGACTAGGAGTCCATCATCTAAACCTACCAGGAGATCATTTTCACATTTGCTAAAAGACTAACTACTAGAAATTTAAACTTTAAGCTAACATGGAATTAGCATGTGTGTGTGTGTGTGTGTCTATATATATATATATATATATATATATATATATATATATATATATATATATATATATATATATATATATATATATATATATATATATATATATATTGGAATGGAAGAGACTAGCATCTACTACTTGTATTTTCCATTTCCCACTACCCTTCATCTCAGTATACGCATACACCTGCTTTCATGATATGTAATACCAATAAGATAGTAAACTGACTTATCTACGGATTGATTGACTGAATGACTGACAAATATGTACAAGTTAGCAAGTACACTGTACAGGTAAACAAATAAAATATCAGATATTCCCTTCTCAGATACAACATTAAGTTACCTCCTATCATAAATGCAAGTTTTGAACATTTTCTGTTGCTACATAAAATTAGAGGTCATAAAGGAAAAGATGAGTATATGTTTGGGTTGCTTATAGCTTGATGACTGCTTCATGTTGAACAAGATTTCAGCAATACACATTGTTTTTTCAAAAGTTGCAACCTTATCATCTTCTGTAACGACCTTGTGTTGCTATTTCCAGTTGACCTTTTCACCTTATGACCTCTAGAGTCTAAACTATTAAAATATTACTGAAATGTATATGGTCTACATATATACCGGTATATACATGAAAAGTCATTTTACAACCATTCTTTGTATTGAGGGATGGAAGAAACCTCATCTTTGACCATAATTTTAGTAGGAAATAATAAACAGTAAGGTACCAATGAGAAGCCATGTCCATACTGGTATGCTGGGAAATTTTGGGGCATTCTGTGAAATTCAAAATTGTCTTGCTGGTTTTATAACAGAGCAAGTGAAACACATAGTCTAGAAGAACTGTTGTTTGAGAGTTCTAAACTTTTAAAACCTCAATTTTATACAACAGGTAACATACAGTATTAGGAATTGTGGCTGGTAAGTTGTTTGCATAGTAAATATTACAAATTTTATGGGAGTATGAATTCATACATCTTTCCTTAAATACTGTCAAATTGGAAAGGTTATTGTATGTACTTTGCCACGTCAAATACTGAAATATTCATGAATGATTGCATATCTCAGCAAATTTTCAATCTAGACAGCAAACATGTGATGCGTGTGAACAAACAGTCAGAAAACCTATAAAGGAATCTATTGATACTGTGAGAGGCATGACTTAAAAAGCAAAGCTGGTGACATCATGGTTGACTGGTTGACATGAGATAAAAATGTAATGAGATCACAGCTACTGCTTTAAAAGGACATGGATAACTTTGGCTGACTATTTAGGGCAGAAAAATACATTTCTAACAAGCCAATCCCTATTTTTTATACTTATATAAAATATCCTGAACTTTTTGTTTCACATTAGACCCAGGGGATCACAGCCAGCAAAGATAATACATTAGTATATCCTATCTTGGTACCCATGTTTTTAAAATTTACATTTTAAAAATTTACTTTGATCTTGCTCATCGTAGGGGACTGTACCATAACTTCACACGATACTTTAGTTTCCAGCAACCAATTTATTTATTTCACATAAGGCCAAAACAAAAATCTTTCTGGTCCTTGACATTAAGCAAAAGTGATGCAGCGATGTGGTTTTCTTTTTCTTTTCTTTTTCCTTTCTTTTTTTAATTCCTAACAATGCTGGTTTGGCACTATGGATGCAACAGTTATTGTCTTTTATCACTGGCTGCATAATACTTCCATTTTCTTTGGACATGCAAACAGGGATATCAAGGATAGCTGTACTGATTTGTATGTAAGCCCCCAAAAGAGACATGACGCACATGTTCTGAAATGATGCGCGCGGTGACCAGAAATGATCTTTTTTTCCGCCTCATATTAATAAAAGTGCTGCATGTCAGCTCAGCCCATCCATTTTTTTAAGCTGATCAAGAGAATGGGATAAAAACCAAAACCTATAACGTTGCTATAGTGAAAAGGACAAGACAAATGTTTACTCAGTTGACATACAGATATTTTGTGTATTTTATCATCTTTTTATGCTATTATTTAAATACAGTTACCATGTGTTACATGGCCTCAAGCCATCTGTCACAAGATATTGTCATGAATTTATCAACAAGGATAAATTATCTATTGCATTTCATATTAGTACTGGCAATGAAACCACTGTATCTCTACCAAATCACTAGTGTTGTCTAATACGGTATCTCGCACACATTTCAGTACTCTAAAACTATCCTGAGAACCAAAACACCAGACAGATCCTAGACTATCATCACTAAATCTCTGCACGAATGACAGTACAGAGGTTCTTCAAAGGTTCTTTTCATACAGACAACCAAGTCCTTTAGTAACTAGTCTAGTAATAATAGCTGGTAAGTCTGGGGTTCTGGAGTTTGCACAGCCTAAAATTAATCAGCTGGATACTAGACCAGTCCCTTAGCTACATATAGAAATGACTAGTGGTGGTTAGAACACCTCAAGACAGTGTTTTGCTAAGGTTTGAGTAAACAGTAACCGCAGTACCATTTCTGTTTTGCCCTAACAGGATGGCATTATGTACTATGAGAAATCCTGATCAGTTAACCAGGGTACTGCCCTTAACAAAAACACTGTGAGAACTCTGTTGTCTTGAAATACAATGGCAATAATTATTTCAACAAAATGCAGTATTGTTCTAGAAATCTGCAACTCAACATGTACCAGTAGAATTGACACTGAAATGCAATCTAAACAGAGTTATTGATAACATTTTTGTGTGTAAACAGAACAAAACCAACCAGTTAATTCTAAATTCACTGAATACAATTGTTATTCATCTACTTTTACGTACAAGTTTACATAGATCTCTCACATTTTCAGTAAGGCCATTTTGAGTTTGAATATGTTTACAATAAAATACATAGATATGAATGTTCCAAGCTTACATACAGACAATTAATTTTTGCCACATCAGTTACTTCTTCTAAATTCAGCTTCAGTACAGATCACTGATTAGTTATCTGTGACGTTTCATATCTCTCTGCATTGCTATCATTCTGGGAGTTGAAGAAATAGCTGCAACGAGGTTACAACGAGGTTAGACACAGGCCAATGACAGAAAACATCCACAAATATTCCATTGCAGTTACCATACTATAATCTATCCTCTCCAGTGTTAGCTCAGTTAACTTCCTGGGACTCTAAAGAAAATATTTATACATATTTACACAATGGCAATGCAATTCATTTCCAATGGTGGGAAACAGTTTAAAAGTATGAAAAGCAGAACCTCCAAGCAGAAATTACTCATTTTGCAGCACTTGAAAATCATAAGTTGTATGATTTAAATTGAATTCATTGTAAAACCACGACTTTGTGATTGCATTTCTGGATGCAATTTATACATTGTAGAAATGTGTTTTATCAAGATCATCAATGGAACGAAAATGAGTGAATACTAAAAATTCCTTATTGCCAGGTATTCTTTCAACATTTTTGAGTAAACTTTGAGGCAGATTATCCCAAGATGGTTGTGTGATAGGTGCTGTATGTTATGAATCACTAATAGTTTAAAGTCCATGGATATTTTAGCAGTTTACTGAAACATTGTATTGTGATGAAAGATCATAGTGAACTTCTCGTAGGATTTCTCATAGGAGTTTGACTCCATAACATTTCTTTAATATTCAATATGCAATTTGATATTGACTAGATATTCACTTGATATCACTGTAATTTAATTATTAGTTACAATATTGTTGCTGACAATGATATTTTCCCATATTTGTTAATATCATTGTCTGAAAGTGCTCTTTAATAATCCAAGTAAAAATGGTATCAAATAAAATTATTCCAAATGAAAAGTACAGGTACAGTGAATATTCAACCACGTGGTAAATAATTCAAATGCTAAACGCTAGCCTAAATTTTATCAATAATAGAATATGTTAAATTTAGCCCACACTTTTGGAATCATTTGAGAGCAAATCATTTTATGACTGCAGCAGCTGGACGTGTTGAGTATCTGAACCATATTTATCATTTAGAGGTTGTTAACACTTTGTGTCAGGATGGCAGATTTTCATCACAACTTGCAGATTACACAAATAAATTGATTAAAACCAGATTCTGGAATTATTTATCTTTTGATTTGATTGCTTTGTACCTAGAATGATATATGTCTGGTATCAGAACCCTTAATATACAGGGGATCAGAGCCCTTAGAATAGAGGGTAAAATGGATCAAGGCACTTCCTATAGCTCATTTCAATAACATGGCATATGCGTACATAAAGTACTTTCATTCATTAGCCTACTTTGAGAATTTACTCTGAAATGATTCAAAATACATGTAGTGTGGGCTAAATTTAACACATTCTGACTTGATAAAATTTAGGCTAGTGTTTAGCATTTGCATTATTTACCACTAATTTTAAAAAAGGAACATATAAAGCAGGATATTTGCTTGATATCATACAGTAAGATAAGGAGTGCAGTTTTTTCAAGGCAGGTCCTAACAGATCCATTGTGACATAAATACATGCACAGCAATTATGAGATCTACATATTGGCAAATTCAAAAAATAGACACAGAGAAAATAAAGCCATAGAAAACTTGCTGGTTGTCCATCAAAATTTTCAAACTTTAAAGCTACAGAATGGCATTAAAATATTAATGTCACTATTGCTTTATAACACAGACAAAACACTTAAACTATAAATTAACTGTCTTCAGAGTGAAAACCGATTAAAATTTTACATGACCTTACAATGAGCTAATAAATGACCTTGTGCTAGGTTCAGGTCAAAGGTCATTTATACAATTTCTCTACTTGTCTATATTTCTACATTATTTTGATTCTATTTTATTTTATTTTGATCGGTTCACAAATGTTTCAGTTCATTAGCTCTTCATGCTGTCTTGCTGATTTCAATGCGATTATATTTGGAAATTCAAACATTCAAGATTACAGTCCAGTTCATAATTATACATAACAACCTTGAACATTTTGATGTCTAAATTACAATATCATGTTCAAAAGCTGATTTCTGAAGGTAATGTACTTGTGTAGAGAACACCTGGCATACATACCGTAGCTACATGTACATTTTACACATCACTTGAGTCACTGCATAGAAAGGACATGACAATTTTCATGACATAGCAAGTCTATTGTTACATTGCTATACACACCCTCATTGAACTAAAATATCATTGACCTGGAATTTGTCCTATTTAAAACATGACGAGTGATCATATGACATTGCTCTAGTAGTAGCTACTACAGCAAGCGTAAGCCAGTTAATCATACATACATAGTTGCTAACGAATGCATTATTGTCTTTGCTGAAATAAAGGCAATCATTTGCAATCATAGAGGCATTGATTTAACAATGCAGAGAATTGGTATAGAGATGTTCTCAAAATAAAAATGTTTATATTTCCATCTTGCACATTTGAAATTCATAGATCTAATAATTGTGAGAATAAGAAGAAATAAATTTGTAAAACTCATTAAAATTACAAAAGTTAGATTAACTTATCAAACTCTTACTTTGGTTATTATTTTTTGCTGAATGCTTCTGGATTGCGATTGACAGAGCCTTTACTTTAATATTGCATAACGAACAATGTAAAAATTAGTGAATACATTTCACATGGTGAGATGCCATGTTTCATGATGGTATGAATTCTACATACAATTTACTCACACTCGTAACAAATCACACAACAGAACATGTACATTTCAGTGAAACCAACATCAAAACTGTGAAATCATTTTGCAACAATATTTGCAAGATAAAGATTATTATATCTGTAAAGTTTTGTATCTTTCACATGTTGTTATTCTGCTATCCAACTAAGTATTTAGAATTTACACAGTTGTGTTGTGCATGACCTGCAAATAAATGTAACATTTTGCAGATAAACATGTTTAAATAGAGATACCAAGTCTGCTATGCCATGCACGGCTGAACTTTTACGAGTTGCAAAGGTATTTATGGACAGATTACGTGGGTGTTGTAAAATGGATCAGTGAATTAGTCCCATTATTCATTTTAATTTTAGCTGACTATTTTGTTTTTTGGCTTTTTGTTTCAGATCAAAACCAAAGTTCTCAATGCTACAGGCATGGTGATCTGTGGTAAGTATGATAATTATCTTGCCAAGACTACTGTTGTAAGGTTTAAATGAACAAACAACTTACAGACATATAATGTTTGCGTTTTGTCTGTATGGTAACTGAAACATTCAAAACTATAAAAACACATTAAATCACTTTTCTGGCTGATTTGCAAACTGAAAACAATGCCATTCAAACTTAGTTTCACATAGTTTACCATTAACTGACAACAATGTTATTCAAATTTAGTTTCACATAGTTTACCATTAACTGACAACAATGCCATTCAAACTTCAGTTTCACATAGTTTACCATTAACTGTTTTAGTTATAGACGTATCTGAGTTAAAGTTGTATTACCATAGCAGAACCAGCATCAACTACCATTATCAGAGTCTATTGCAAGGAGCCCAAATGGGTTAACCCCACTCTTATTCTTTGGGTTTTCTCTACTCTGCAATCTCATGTGGAAACATTATGAAAATGTTCTTCAATATGATGATTGAATATAATTTGCATGACTGGTATACAAGGATACAAGACCATTTTATTGAATTTTTATAAACATCAATACGCTCATCTCTGAAGATGTTGTCTTGTTAGATTAGTTCAATCGACTCCAAAATGTTTTGATACGATCCAGTAAAATGAATGCAATAAGAAACTACTGTTCAGAAATACATGGATGCTTCATTACTGCTCAAATAAAAAAAGCACCATCAAAACGGTAGAGAATGTGTCCTATTTGACCTGATTGGTAAATTTACAACAATGCTACTAAAACAATTTGCAAGCTGCCATTCTGACATATCTTGTATATAAAATATAATATATATAAAATCAAAAGAAATTCTAGAAAGTTTTATAATTTGACATAGTTTGTTAATTTTGATTAGCTAGAATGACTTCTATGCTCATATTGAAGAGATATTCTCATTTACTCAATGCCCATTTCATTTTCAAGGTGTTACTTTCAAAAACGCCCTCTTAAATTTTTTATTAAATATGTAAATTTAACGTCTACAAAACATGTACACATAAAACCTATTACTGATTTCTTTGGCTTGAGAGCATTAATTGGTACTGAATACTTGAAATGTGTATAAAGAAAACTAAATTTTACCAGCATTTCGTTAGTAACCTGAGCAAACTTACTTTGTTACTACCGGTACTACTTGTTCAGGATATTGCCTACACCCAACATACCGTGTTATATGATGTGACGGTATTTCAGTCCGATGTAACAATTGATCAATATACATAAATAAACACAAAATTTATTATTATTGTTATTATTATTACTATTATTATTATTATTATATACAAATGCACTCTACTTGTGATGAAATGAATGAATTATAATTGAATGTCATTTCCTGCGCTTCAGTACCATGCGAGACGTATATACGGTATAACAGAATAAAAAAAAATTGAATTGAAATAGAAAGAAAGTTACCTGCAAGAAGTGACAGAGGCAGTAGAAGGTTATACAGAATCTTGCACGCTACACTGGTCGCCATTCTCTTCGTATTCCGACTTCGGAGTGCCTGTTGGGAAATAATAAACTGCCTGGTAGGACCACTCTTGTTGACACACCTACACGTAGTACTGTACGACTGATATTCCACCAAGACCACTGCAATGCACGGTTACTCGCGCTCGATCGCCGCGCAACACTTCAGTTTCTTTTGCGAAAAAAATCGCAAAGTTTGAGTCCATAATATTGTGAGTTATCACGGAATTGTTAATGCTTGTTTAGCGATAAAATCAAAGAAGCAGATCATTCAAAGTTTTGCACTTGTAGTGTCTTCGCCAACGTTGCTCTGGACTGAGAAGTTTGTTCGTCTACCCGCGATCGCCATTTTGAAAACATCAGCTTGGGTCAAAGTTAACTTACGACTCCCTAGGCTAGCAATAAATCAAAATCGACGTTTTCGATACCAATCGCCCTGCTGACATATCAGGGAGAACTATTGTTTGAGGCTTGAGGGGCAAAAATTTAGACGTAAATGTCTCATAGATTCTAACTTTCACCTAGACTAAGATATCGATTTCCGGCATTTCAAAATATTACCCGAGCGCCTTGAACCCGGGCCTCGAACGGCCGCGGACACCTGTTGACTCACCATCAGCACAGTCGCGCGCTCTCTCCTATTTTCAACATTCTGCAAAGTAAATTCGGTAACCTATACAAACTTCTTTGACACTTTATATTTAACTTCTGTTCTCTGTCGTTGTAAATGTGTCAACAGAATTATCGGCGGAGCGAGACAGAGGAAAGGGCAAAAACTTCAAACACAGTCCCTAAGTGAGAAAATAGCTCCGGAAAGATTTGTGACGAACGAAGTCCGCGCCCAGGTTTACCGATAACTCATCCTTTGCGGGAGAGGGGGTTCGGGGGAGTGGGCGCTAAGAGAAAAGGCGCCCAAGAAAAATTAGAGGGGACTAGACAAAATACCACAATCTTTTAGGGGGACCAAGGAAAAACCCCTCATCAGTTTAATATTTGCCAAGAAGTCCTGATCTATAAAAAAGAGAACCATAGTAGCTACCTGGGTGACAGATAAACTCCACAAGTGTACAGATAAACTCCTTTAGGGCCTAGCTACGAAATTCAGTAACATTCACTGTGGTTTTTATAAGCTTATCAGAAATACTACATGTAGAGGACAACAGAGAATCATGAGTTTAACGAAATAACAATATTTTTATCCACCATGGCTATTGTTTTTTTGAAGAGGTCAAATTTGCAATAAAGTCATGTTGAGCTCAAAATCATGGGGTAGTCTAATGGATGATTGAATGTAAATCATCTGAAAAGTAGATTGGGAACATCCATTTTACAGGCTACAATATATGGAATTTCTAGAAAATGACAATATTCTTGGTATTGGGTTGTCTCCCACCTTAAAAGTCTACTGCCACACTGTCAAACGTTTGCCAACTTTTTCAATTCATTTCCCCTTATGGGAAAATGGTTCTGAAGAAAGTGGGACGACTTGTCTAGGCAGTGAAGACGTCCTGCTATGTAGGTAATCAGTTTATTAGTCCCCACGGACACGGTCCGGGGGGACTTATAAGTTTGGTCATGTCCGTGCGTGCGTGCGTCCGTGTGTGCGTGCGTGCGTGCGTGCGTGCGCGTGTGTGCGCGTGCGTGCGTGCGTGCGTCCGTTCACGCAGATATCTCAGAGATACCTGGAGCGATTTCATTCAAACTTGGTACAAGGATTACGTCATATGTCATACATATGCACGTCGATTTGTTTTGTGATACGATCCAATATGGCTGCCAGGCGGCCATTTTATTACGATTTTTTCATGTACAGATCCATAACTCAGACATTTTTCAACCGATTTTATTCAAAGTTGGTACAAGGACATTGACCAATGTCATAGATATGCACATCAATTTTTCTTGTGATACGATCCAATATGGCTGCCATGCGGCCATTTTGTTATGATTTTTTTCATGTACAGAGCCATAACTCAGGCATATCTCAACCGATTTTATTCAAAGTTGGTACAAGGACATTAACCCATGTCATACAAATGCACGTTGATTTGTTTCGTGATACGATCCAATATGGCCACCAGGCAGCCATTTTATTACGATTTTTTCATGTACAGATCCATAACTCAGACATTTTTCAACCGATTTTATTCAAAGTTGGTACAAGGACATTGACCAATGTCATAGATATGCATGCCAATTTGTTTTTGTGATACGATCCAATACGGCTGCCATGCGGCCATTTTGTTCCCATTTTTTCATATACAGAGCCATAACTCAGGCATATTTCAACCGATTTTATTCAAAGTTGGTACAAAGACATTGACCAATGTCATACAGATGCACATCGATTTGTTTTGTGATACAATCCAATATGGCCGCCAAGCGCCCATTTTATTACGATTTTTTCATGTACAGAGCCATAACTCAGACATGTTTCAACAAATTGTATTCAACGTTGGTACAAGAACATTGACCAATGTCATAGATATGCATATCAATTTGTTTTGTGATACGATCCAATATGGTCACCGTGTGGCCATTTTGTTACGTTTTTTTTCATGTCCGGAACCATAACTCAGACATGTATCAAGCGAATTTATTCAAAGTTGGTACAAGGACCTTGACTTATGTTATACATATGTACGTCGATTTGTTTCACGATATGGTCCAATATGGCCACATGGTGGCAATTTTGTTATGGTTTTTTGCTCACGTGTTGACACACGTGAGCATATGTTTCAGCGATGTCTGTCTGTCTGTCTGTCTGTCTGTCTGTCTGTCTGTCTGTCGGTGTGTGTACTCAATATCTCAAAAACGACTCATCAGATCACAATCAAATCTTGTACATAGATTCAGTTAGCAAATGGCAAGAACTGATCAGTTTTTGGTGTGTGTGGCTTGCTTACTTTTTGCTCATTTGCATAATCAATGATTTTAGAAAAAACGGATATATATTGACAACAACTGCACACAATTTGATGAGATTCGCTATGAATATTGATCACATCAAGATATATCAGCTGTGAAAGGTATGAAGGGGTGACATAAAAGATAATGGATAGTTTGCATATTTAATGAACTTTCCTCATTAGGGATATATATCTGATTTGACTTGATCAAAATTGACAAAATTTGGTATGTATATTGAAGATACTATGATTTTACATTATTGAAAGTCATTAAGCATTTTTACTTCATCAAACTCTTAATTTGCATATTTAATGAACTTTTGAAATTAGGGATATTTATTTGAATTGACTTGACCAAAATTGATGAAACTTGCTATGTACATTAGGATACTATGATCTAATATTTTTGAAAGTCATTAAGCATTTTTACTTCAGCCAAATACTTATTTGCATATTTAATAAATTTTCCTAATTAGATATATATATCTGAATTGACTTGACCGAAGTTAATGAAACTTTGCTATGTACATAGAAGGTACTATGTTATAACATCATTGAAAATCATTAAGCAGTTTTACTTCAGCCAATTCCCTATTTACATATTTAATGAACTTCACTAATTAGGGATATATATCTGAATTGACTCTACTGAGGTTGATGAATCTTGCTTCATATATTGAAGATACTATAAAACAACATTATTGAAAGTCATTAAACTTTTTTCTTCAGCCAATTTCTAATTTCCATATTTAATGAACTTCCCTAATTAGGGATTTTTATCTGTATTGACTGGACCAAATTCGACGAAACTTGCTATGTACATTACAGATAGTATGATACAACATTTAAAGTCATTAAAAATTTTACTTTAGCCAATTCTTTATTTGCAAATTTAATGAACTTTCCTAATTAAGGGTATTTATGTGTCTTGACTAGACCAAAGTTGACGTATTGCTTTTTACATCAAAGATATTATGATACGAGATTATTGAGAGTCATTTAAAATTTTTACTTCTGCCAATTCCTAATTTGCATTTAATGAGAAAATTTCAGTCAATTCCTAATTTGCATATTTTATTGAACTTTCCTGATTGGGGATATATACTTGGCTTAAGAATCAATCTGTGGTGAATATTATTCATTGTGTTGATCATAACACTTTCAATGAAGTGCAAACATGTGGCGAAGGTTCAAATTTACACATAACTGCAATATATAATGAAACACGTGAGCATTCACAGTTCATATCTGGTTTTCATGTCGAGAGCCATTACTCTGGCAAGTCTCGACTGATTTTATTCAAAGTTGGTACATGGACATTGATTTATGTCATATATGTACGTGTTGATTTTTTAAACAGGAAGATCAAATATCGCTGCGTGGCGGCAATTTCGTTACGATTATCTCATGTACAGAGCCATAAATCGGACACATTTCCACCAGTATCATTCAAAGTTAGTACAAGGACATTGACATATTTCATTCATATGCTCGTCAATTTGTTTCACGTCATGTAGCAGTATCATGTCAATTATTGAAGTTCGTAATTAGGCTGATATGTCAAGAAATACTGCATCAAATTTCATGAAACTTTGTACAGATGTTAAGCTCACATTGCTTTAACATTGAAAAAGACATTAATTAGTGTCATCTTAATTAATTTGTAATTGCATATGTAATGAACTTTCCTAATTAGAGTGATATATCCACAAATACAACGTCAAATTTAATGAAACTTGATACAGATGTTGATCTCATAGTGTTGTAAATACTGCATCAAACTTTATGAAATTTGGTACCGATGATAATCTGTTAGTGTTAGGATAGTATGCAAAAATGTTTTGCAACATCTTGTGGATTAATTCCTAGTTGACTCATATAATGACCTTTAGGATGGTGGCCTACATTGGTTATATGTTTTCACCACCATGGAACTCATTCCTGGCCATTGAGCGCCATCTGTATCAAAGTATTTTTATCACAGACCTAATAAATGAAGAGGACTCTATCCTCTCTGAGGACTTGTAATCAAAGTACCCATTAACAAGTGGGGACTGTGTCATCAACGATGACTTGTTATTTCTTCCTCTGAGTACTTACCACTAGTATGTAATGTTAAAAACAATCTGGCAACATTTACAACCAAAGAGTTTGAGATAGACCACTGATATAACAACATCTGGGACAAAGTAATCGTCAAAATAATCAAGAAAAGGGCTATAAAATGGATCATTTATAGTGGACTCATGTTTTATAATTAACTAATTTACAACCTGATTTGTTCATTACTGGCCTTCCAAAAGGTGTGCCACTTGCAGTCCCTGCAAAACATGCTTTTTTTGGCCACTTTTGAAATGTTTTGTTATATCATTGATTAAATGACCACTGTATTGTTCCTGCAAAGTGTGATAAACTTGCCAGATTGTATGTGTCACATGTGTAAACATGCAAGTATATATTAGGGGGGCATGGAAAAACCAGGAAATATGAGGGGACCATAGTTTTTCTCCATAATTTACTAGGGGGACCATGGGAAAAAATCATCAGGATAATGGAAAATCATCAGGCCTCCACTGGAAGTCAATTATGAACAGTCCCTAAGGAGGTGATCAAAATACTTCTCACAATATTGAAAACCCTCTATATTAGCTAAAATGACCAAACGACAGCCTAAATATTAATTGTGCAATAATTTTGGAAATGTCGAACTGCGGAAGCTCACGTTCAAACGTGAGACAGGTCCTCTTGCAGTGCACTGTAAATCCAGCTAATTCTCGTAATTTAGACCTACTTAGGGACCACTCATTGCTTCTACTACAGGGAAGCCGTGAAAAACAAATAAACAAACAAATAAACTAAATCAAACAAATAGAAGTAAATAATTAAATAAAAAATACAAGAAAACAAATTAAATAATTCAAATAATTGACTGAACAACACATACGACATATTCAAGATGCGACGTAAGGATCACTTCTTACTAAAGAAACAAACAAACAAACAAATGAACAAAACAAACAAATACATTAAAACAAACAAAACTAAACAAACAAATAAATAAATAAATAAATTTAAATGAAAACATGAAATTGAATAAGAGTTGAAGTAATTGACCGAACAACACGTGATATATTTCAAGATGCGGCGTCATGTTTCGTTCAGTAAACTATACCAATTCTTATTCAATTTTATGTTTTCTCATGCATTTGTTTATTTATTTATTTATTTATTTATTTATTTATTTATTTATTTACCTATTTGTGGGTTGATGGTCATTATTTTTTGTTTGTTTTGTTTGCTTGTTTATCCTGGCTTCCCTGTGCTTCTACATCCCATCATTATTTACATATTGACAGCTAGAGGCCTGATAAAGTAGTTTATTTGAGTAATGACATGGAGTTTGGACCGAAAACAGTTCCTATATCACGTGCGTGTGATTGCATAGTGTTTGTCATGATGAGCTGAGGGGTCTTATAGGCCCTTTATCGCAATCTATTTCAGAAAGGCGACACCCATCGACACAACTCCCAGTCCCAATACTTTTGACTTTTCAGACTTTTGTTGTGGAAATGGCCAACCGGGTGGTTTCGAAAATGAAAGTTAATATTGACTCTAGTGTTGAGCCAATATGTCATGGTAGTTAGCTATATATCTATTGATCTTTTCCAAATTAAACAAACTTTCAATAATTAGCCAGAGTAAATTTATACACGCAAGAAGCTTGGTAGGAATTAGCTGATCGGCATGCCTTCTAATTGGTTAAACTCATTACATACTCAGGACGTATTTCATAACACATCTACAAAACATTGCAACGGATTATTATTTTGTAATCTTTTACAAACACTCATGTTGATAGGAACGTAAATGATGCCATATGTGCTCACTTCCTTGTTCAGTGGCAAAGTGGCCCATGTGAAATACGAGGGTCCATATCTGAGCAATTGCAATGACGCGACAGAAAAGTTAGAGGAAACTGTTAATTCAAAGAAACTCTTGAGGGTGATTTTGAATTTGATTTTGAAGGATACAGATTAACCTATGACGATAGTCATAATGCGAATTATGAGTATGATTACTTTTCCTTACTTGGCCAGTTTTGGAAACGGTCACCATCGGTACATGCACTTTAAATTTAGCTGAATCGCGAATGTTGATTTGGAGGAAAACAAGTGCGTCCGTCACCCTCTGGCCATATTTTGATCATTGCGTGTGGAGAACAGCTTGGCAATCATGATGTAATGCCTTCCTATTGCAGTTCAATCATACTTTTCGCGCCAGAGACAGTAACTTATACTACCCTGGACTACAATTACGACATAATCGTGATGCGACGTCAGTATCACTTCTCACTGAACAAACAAACAAACAAACAAACAAACAATCAAATAATGAACTGAAACAATAACATAAACAAATAAATAAATAAATAAATAACTATAAGAGAAAATATAAAATTGAATAAGAATTGCAGCAATTGACCGAACAACTCATGTGACAGATTCAAGATGCGACGTCATTAGTGAGCAGTGATACATTTGCTCACTTCCTGGCTGTGTGGCAAAGTGGCCTATGTGAAATACGAGGGTCCAGAACTGAGCTATTGCAATGTCTCGACAGAAAACTCAGAGGAAACTGTTGATTCAAAGAAACTATTGAGGGTGATTTTGAATTTGATTTTGAAGGATACAGATTAACCTATGACGATACTTATAACAAAAAAATAAATGCGAATTATGAGTATTATTACTTTTCTTCACTTGGCCAGTTTTGGAAACAGTCTCCACCGGTACATTCATTTCAAATTTAGCTGAATTGCGATTGCAGGATAACCGGGCAAAGGTCTTTTGAAAGTCATTTCAAGTAAACATGGATGTGAACATTCGTGATCGTCTTCTTATAATAACTGTAGGTTCAATCGCATTCTGAAAACACTTTTCTGTCTAATGTGATCGCCTTGAACTCGTACTAAGAGTTTTCTCTGAAGGTTTTCCATTGATATGAAATTACTTGTAATTGTATTACTGCGTATTAAACAACAGAAAATAGAGAGTCTCCATTTGATCTTCGCCCACATACATCTTTGCCATCAGAATGATAAACGACATATAGATATTCTCCTATTCATTCGATGTTCAGGGGGCCTGATATTTACTGCAAGGGACATATGAAGATAATAATTTATAAATTCATTTTCGCGCCACAGAACGATTCCATGAAAATGTCAAAGCCCCATCCCCATATAGGTAAGTCTTTAATTAGTATGTCAGATCGTTTGCTTCAAGTTTTAATATTAAAAATTTCAATAGAAACATTACGTAAACACTAAAGCTCTTCCGCACCCTTGGGTCCTGTCGCAGGGAACGCGGTGATAAAAGAAAATGAAATTACACCTTCCTTGTGAAAATTTAATTATCAAATTAACAGCCCGCGTCTCTAAAGCACCTCACGTTATCTGTGTTGCTGAAGCAATTAAGCTCATCCAGGTGCTTCAAAAATACAGCTTCGATATTGTCAAAGATATCTGAGATTGCTTCGAGGTTCCTGCCCATTACAAAGTCACGTAAATGCTTTTCAAGCGCGTTCAGCTAAGGTACGCAGCTAAGTTCGGATCTATGAAGGCTTACTATAAGCTTAGGTTTAGTAGCAATGTATTTCGCTTGTAAACGAAATGTCCTCAGCGCAAACTTTTACAGACAGAAGTCCGCTGAGCTGATCATGAAGACTTGAAGGATTTGGCGGGAATGATGGTGACGTGACACACCAAACCCCTGTTGTTTTCCAGAATCTGGAAGCCAGTTATCAGTGCCAAAAATAAATCTGTATGAGACATCATATCGTAAAGCGAACAATTAATGAAATGAAACTGAACGCAGCCAAAAGGGACTGGTCAGTTTCTTCGGCCTGGAGGGGGGTGCGGGTGAGGGATTATTTTGGGGGTATATTTTAAACATTCAGTCATTCTGTGTTTTCATGAAATTGATGTCATTTGTAAGATAGGAATTTCAAAGTGTCAATATTTTGAATGAGCTGTGAATGTATTCCACACTTTCTATGCATAACCAGATGTCCAGAAATATTGTACATATAAATGGATGTCAATCATTAATATCAAAGAGAGAAAAGCAGTGAATCAAAAACTTTGATAGGTGTTTTAGACTTACCAGCCATCCAAGAGAAGCCATAGAGAGCTTTTTTTATAAGTTGTTCTCAAAATTGATATGCGCAGTGTCTGAGAGGACACTTTCTTTTAACATTTAAACCATGAAAGAAAAGGTAATAATTACAAAAACTGCCTTTAGTTAACTATTATTTTAGTCGAGAAAAAACACATTTTTACAGTGAACCTGCGTGACACAAAGGAAAATAGTTGCATAAATGAGAATGAAAAGTATCTTGTTATTTTTCTCTTTCTAAAGTATGTCACGTATCAAATATATTGTGAAATATAAGTGTATGTTGCTTTCATATACTGAATTCTCATAGAGTAAACAGAAAAGGATAAGGAATTCGTCATGAGACTTTTCATATGAACTGCAGATTTCATAATGATTAGTACACTTTGCAAAACAGACTTTCAATTGCAAACATCAAGATATCTCTGACATATATCTCTGATATATTAAAGAACCACACCTGAAGGGCGCGCCGTAAAAATTAAACTGATATATATGTATGTGTGTCTGTGTGTGTGTGTGTCTGTGTGTGTGTGTGTGTCTCAAATGTTAAATTCAAGCGCCCGAAGCGCGCGCTGAAAATGTGTCTGATTATTATTAAAGTTACGCGCCCGAAGGGCGCGCCGAAAAACGCAAATAAATGATGAAATTCGTGGCTGGCATAATGCATTTTAGGCAAGTATGACCCCGTGTCGAAATTCAAAAACACACTGACCCCCCTATTGAGCATTTCAAAAACATGGTGACCCCCTCCCCATCACCTAAGTCAAAAACAGGGTGACTCCCCATGAATCCACTGGCCCCCAGGTCGAAGAAATTGACCAGTCCCTAAAAGCTTAAATGAAATAAACGACTGACGTAAGTGATGTCATAGCTTTGTCAATTTCCACCATAACAAAATTGAACGCGGACCAAACACGTTGGTACAGTCCAATTTGAAAGCTAGTCACGTCCTGAAAACATGCAAAACACCATAAATTTTACAAACTAATAAGTTGTTCATAGTGTCACTACCATTCAGATGCTAATAAAGAATGCAAAGCCATAATGTAATACAATCCCACAAACACAAAGAGATGTGATGTACAACAACAATAAATGACGACGGCTGCAACCGCAACGATGATATTGCCGACGGTGATGACGACGATAATATGATGATGATGATGATGATGATGATGATGAACATGACTGTTACGATGAGATAATATTTGTCGGAGTGTGTTAACGTTGCACATTTCATATTCTGTGACTGTGTTCTTTGTTTTGTATTTCATAAGTCATTGTATTTTAACATGAATTGTACGTCGTGTAATTAGAAAGGAAAATGTGCACCGTTTTCGCTCTGTGTAAAATCGGCTCTGAAATCAAAGTAATCGAACTTTTAATGTGTTGGTCATCCATAATAATCATGAAGAACATGTGTTGAATTTTTTATCGGACATATTAATCCGTGCCCGGCGATGACTTTATTTTTTTTGCAGGTGCAGATTTGTAACCAACATTAACATGGTGATGAAAACATCTGTGGCACTGCGAGCACATCCAGGACAACAATCACGTACCTTTTTCGCCCGTTGTAATCTCCTCTTTAGTATTACTCTCAAGGTAAGTACTTTCGCTCTTTTCCATCGTTGTTTTGGATTATCTCCACACCTTGGCATGCCCTTGAAAGTTACATGCGTTTTCCCGCCATTTGGTTTGCTAGTTCTGGGTTCATCCATCTCGGCATCGTCGTCAATCCCACTCTCTTGCCGTTTCAGCTCTTGGACCGTGCTTTCTGCCATCCTGTATCATAAACCCGTGTTCAGACCTGAGCTCAACAAACTGTTGAGTGTTATACGGACTGCAGCTCTATGAACTTGTTGGATTGCCGCCCGCTTCTCAAACAACGTTACATGTCTCGTCACTGAGCTGAAGTCAAATGGTGAGAGCAAGATGCATAATTCACAAAACGCGTAGGATTTTTCGAAGTGAAGAGACATAAATTATGACGAGACATCACATGTGAAGTCCAATTAACAGCGCATCATTCCGGTCAAATGAAAGTCATAACATCTGTACTTTGATGTACATGAGACTCACCGGGCCGTAGACTGATGACAGCAATCATTAACAATTGCAGAGTAAATTCAGCTGCAGTGAATTTATGGACATATCATTAATGAAAAAAAGGCTACTATGATTAACGATTGTTGAAAACGTGTTAGCCAATTACGCCAGGTATTGTTGGCATTTACGTGCGCTTTGCTCTCTTTGCACAGTGCAGAGAAAAATAAACTTCTGCTATCTCATTGGATTTCACAAAACTGCATCACCTTTGGAGTACTGTTTTGCTGATGAGATTCTGTCTTTTCATATGCATAATAATAGGAGCGGCTGGTTTGTTTGCGGTATAAAATGTCGTATGAACTGATATGAGTGTAAATATTTTGTCAGGAAATAGTTCTGACAATGGATCCTAATTTCATTGACCAGTTCGATGTTCATACTTAAACAGCCTACGTATTTGAACGGATCAGGAGTAAATGATTTACCGCCTCAATATCTATTCCACCTACTCTTATAACTTTGCTTAATTATCCCTCACCGACCCTTTCCAAAGCGCCTTACATGTAATATGTAAGTAAACACGTTGCATTAATTTCTGCAAGGCGTACTGTCAGAAACTTCAAGGTAATTCAACTACAAATATATAATAATCTTACCTAAATAAAATATCGAAGGCAGTAGCTAATCCTCTTTAGCTGGTCGCATCGAAGCAAATATCCAATTTATAGGCATTACGTGGTTTAAGAAAGTTCGTGACATCACAGAGTAATAAATACCTATTAAATTTCCATCAGTATTTAGATTCCCAAAGGGTGTTGGTATTATTACACCTATCAACACCATGCCCCTACAATTTTTTCTCCGCCTTAAAAAGAATTAAGCAAGACAAGGGCCGATCGGTACACCGCGAGGACAAAATTTGTACTGCATAAGTTTCATATTGTGAATTAAAAATTGTACAAACATATTTTTGAAAAGCAAAGAGGTAGCCTGAAAAGAAACATTTCCAGTCAATGTCGATATATATATATATATATATATATATATATATATATATATATATATATATATATATATATATATATATATATATATATATATATACATAAATGGGTCACTTTTCATTCACCACTGTATATTATATATATATATATATATATACTTGTATTACAGTTACCTTTGTCTGCCATCGGGGAATCGCCATACGAGAGGTCGTCGGGAATTGCCATACGAGAGGTCGTCGGGAATTGCCATACGAGAGGTCGTCGGGAATTGCCAAGCGAGAGGTCGTCGGGAATTGCCATGCGAGAGGTCGTCGCGAATTGCCATACGAGAGGTCGTCGGGAATTGCCATACGAGAGGTCGTCGGGATACACGGACAGAGTGGAGACTCTCTGTCTTCAAAGTTAACACTGTTTTATTTTTACACGTAGAAGTTACATATCAACAAAATGGTTACAGAAGAGCCAGATGATGATAAAAGGCTGCTATACCGAAAATACTACGTAACTTCACTTAACGACAATTGCATTTTCGATTTTACCCATTATAATAACTCAAGATGAAACTTAAACCATACAACCAACTCTAAAAATAATATGCGGGCAATAATTTACATATCTCAGACATTTAGCGGGCAACAGTTTACATTATTAATATATGAGATGTTTGTCACTGTTTCCAATTAACGTAAGCTTATAACAGTCCGAATTCATAAAGTCGGCTTACGTAACATGTACAGACTGCTTAAATGAAATATACATACCTTTGTAACTGGCACAGTGACGAAAAATCTGGAGGCGTGAGTAATCTCCGTAACACTTGCAATTAAAAAGTTACGCAATGTCCTTACAAACACAACTAATTTTGTACAAATATACAATGTTATAAATTTTATGAATTATAGTCCGTACTGAAATTCTGTTATTAACCATAGCACCCGGGCGTTACATACATACAGGGTGTATAGACAAGCTGCAGAAAAAATATTCTCTATTTTTCGAAATACAACAAGATGCTGTATTTATTAATGGGATAAAAACATTGGGAAAAGTGGGTGTTTAGCTATATATCTACTTTCCTTGTAAATTCACCCAAAGTTTAAACCACAATCGGACAATTACTCAATGATTCGGTCAAAGGTCTATTCCTAGCCAATATTTTATTGCCCTAGGGATAACAGTCATCTGTATGTAATTAATTCCTGTCAGTATGCCCACTCTGAACTGATTACTGTTTAAGGGAATAACAAGCGTCTTTACGCCATTGGGAATTTATGAAGTATCTTTTCATTACTTTATGATATTAATGAACAGTGTCTCCTAAGAATGCATCTTTGATACCTCGGCTTATTTCTTGGTTGATGTTTTACATCCGGGTATCAAAGAGAATACCACGCGTTCAGTCCGAGAGTCACTATACTATCCCGTGAATCTTCCTGAGTGATGAATCCAAACTTTCTGTCTGTCAAATTCGAACATTATTCAGAGATTCGATCAGGACAGTGCTCAAGTAGTTTCTTAATTTGAACATACAATTACTAATAACGGAAATAGCTGATGTAATCATATGTATGTAGTTTCCGCCTCAGCATCGGATGCACGTACTATGTATTTGTAAGCTTGCAAAAGGTCAATAAACTGTGCAGAAGTTATGTATGAATCGATGTAAAATTAAGGGAATAAATGACGACACTCGATCATTTTTCCATGTAGTCGTGGTGTATACGGATGTAGCATGTGTCACTTTCTTTCAGGATTGCAGAACAAACCGATGCTCACTACACTGTGAGATTATTTATTTGTGACAGAATTTCGTTTTGCTTGAAATAAATGATTTAGGGTGTGTCATTTGATTTGCGTATGTGCTCAACACACCTACTATCACTGTGGAGGGCTTTAAGTTGCAGTCAAATATGATAAAGTTTTGACGTTTGTCAACTTCGATTGGAGACAACTGTATTTTTCCAAAGAAATAAAACAAATTCTCGTTGCGTCTCTGAATTTCACAGCGCTATATAATACCAAATGTGATGGTATCATTACAAGTGACAGAGTAAATTACAATCCTTTAAAAATTGATGTGTACTTCAACACCAAACCCAGCTATTATGTGGCTGTGAGTCAGGCTGTGTTGACATCGTGGACTGCATTGGCAACACCACAGGAAACTTAATTATCTTGTTTTTGTTTATGTTGCTATCTACTAATTTCATAAAAAAACACGGAAAACTTAGTTATCTGGTTTTCGTTGTTTACGTTGTTATTTACTAACAAAAGTGAAATATATCAATTTGTTGTTTCTGTTGTTTCAATCATGTTGATATCGTTGTAGATACATGGTGTAAAGGAACAACGAAATAATCCGGCTGCCATAGTTGTAAGGCTGCGTTCACAAAAAAGCGGTTAGGGTGGGGGTGGCCTGGAGGAATTCAGGGGGATTCGAAAATTTTGGGGTTAGTAGAGGGGGACTTGAAAATTTTACTCTGCCTGTAGGAAGTGACTTGAAAATTTTTGGTTCCCTTTTATGTTTTACATTTTCCAATTCCAAGTTTTTGTAGGTAATTCAATGAAAAATGAATACCATTTTTATGTCATCCAATTGTTGTAATGTTAGTAATAATTTAACAAAATCTAGAACCACTTTGTCACCACTTTTCGAAAAAATCTAAACATGTGTGATTTGTCGTAAAAAACAAACTTGAGCCTAGTAACAGGGCAGAAGCTGCAACTGTTGATGATTTTTGCAATATTTCTATACAATATATCAACTACAGTTTCTTGCTGTCTCCCTACAGCATGCTCAAACACACAATATTCAGTTTGTCGACAAAGCCTGTATATATAAATACATGTATTAAGGGACCGTTCAGTTTTTACGGCCGGGGGGGGGGGGCGGCAAAATCCAGGGGGGTCATCCTAATTTTGGAATCCGCGAAGGGGGGGGTCATCACTGGTAGGAAAGGGGGGGTCACCACATTTTCAAAAAATTAATACCTACAATAATTTTCACTTCATGCAATGGCCATGATCAACCATCTTTACCGGCGGGCCGCCTTAGGCGGCCCACTACGACAAATAGACTTTATGTAATAACCCCTGACCATCTTAATGGCCGGACGCCTTCAGCGGCCCCTGTCCAGTACAGTTTACTTTATGCAATGGCCATGATCGACCCTCTTTACCGGCGGGTCACCTTTGGTGGCCCACTAGAATAAAGTTGACTTTACGTAATGGCCCATGACCCTCTTAACCGGAGGGCTGCCTTTGGCGAACCACTCAAATAAAGTTTACTTTATACAATGTCCATGGATATAAGTTGTCTATGGAAATGAAGTTAAAAATTGCCTTACAGTCGTCCTAATTAACAGACTTTTGCATGGATGTGGCTGAGAAGTTTGTGCACTGGCATATCTGCTACACGAGTAAAGTGCGCCGTGTACCGTAGTTCAAATCCAAACCGTGTTGATAAATTTGACATATGGGTTTTTGTTATTTTTCAGCCGGGGGGGGGGGGGGGTCATCAAATTTTTTTGTCTGACAAAGGGGGGGGTCATCTTTTTTTCAAGAAAAATGCAGGGGGTCTATATTTTTTTTGAACACCGGCGACAAGATTTTGCCGCCCCCCAGGCTGTAAAAACTGAACGGTCCCTAAGTGATAATTTAATTAGAGTCCAGACTGACAGTCAGTTGTCAGTGATACAAATGCATGGTTCACATACGCACGCTGTGATAGCACGATGAATACTGGACAGTTCAACATGCTGTAGGGAGTAGAAAAAGAACGCAGTCATAGAAACTGAACAAAAATATTGTCAAAATCATCAAAGTTAATACAGCTGCTGCCTACGGGCAGTGTCACCACCGCCCTGCTACTGCAGTGTCACTGTCACTGCATACCTGAGTAGTGACAGAGCTCTGACTCTGATGTACATGGTAGTTGAAGAAGAGTTTGGGCCAAATGACGCTCATGACAGTGCATGACAGTGAAACATAGTTGTACACAAGATCAGGCCTTAGAGCAACACATGGAAGACCTGGAGACTTGAAAAGATATCGGGAATTTTGAATTCTGGCATGTGAGAATAATCAAATATTAAAGGAAAAAGATGGCGTCACCTTGCTTGATTTCTAAATTTGCAAATTCTCGTCAAAAATAATACAAAAATAAAACTTCGAACAGTAAAGACTAAATGAAAAAATATGTGACTAATTATTTATTTTTTAACCAAATTTACCATTATTACACCCAACATTTCAGAGATTGAAATATTTATTTGATGGAATATTGTAACCTTCGAGTATTGTCAATTTTTAGTAGCATCTAATTCATGTATGTCTTGTATTTTTGAAACAAATTCTTGGTAGGTCACTATGCTCAGTTTTTTAAAATATGGCAATTAGCCAGAATTCACAATTTGCCTACTTTCTCATGATCGTCATTTTGTGTGCTCTTCAGCAGGAGCAATTGACCTGGCCAGAGTTGGATTAACTCAAGTTGGCTTAGACTGATAAATCCAAAAAAGTTCACTGATGCGTTTAAAAATGAATCAATTTAAGAACTTGCCTTAGGAATATGACTATACAAAGTGCTAATAACAGGTAGTCTTGAACACCTGCGAGCGGAACGGCGCAATACGTGTTTATTTTTTCTGCGTGCACATCCTTTACAAATATGCGGGCTTGTGATAGTTGGGGGGACTTGAAAAATTTTGATCATATAGAGGGGGCATTTGAAATTTTTTTAGAGTATTGAGGGGGTCTGAAAAAAATAAGATTTCAATCACGATTTCACAAGCCCCCCCCCCCCCCTCCCTAGCCTAGTCTACCAAGCAGGTATTGAGCACCGAACAGGACACTACCTCCTATATATTTTACCTAGGGATACACTTTGAAGCTGGGCCACGCGTCCCATCTTCTTGCTCACACATCAAAATCTCAAAGGCCAAAAATTCACGACCTGTTGACAACCGCTCGATTGAAAAGTAGTTGGCAATGTGCAGCGTTTCGGAAGACTACAGCTTATAGGTTGGTTTAATTTAATTTTCAGTATTGAATAATTTCGAAACAGCCAATCTACTACAAAATAGCCTTAGTTTTAGACTATTTAAGTCGCAGTAAATAATGAAAAATTATTAATCACGTATAATTATACCTTCCGAGCTAAAAGTGGTGTGCAGAGAACCAGCAACAACATGTACATCTGAGCTAATTTGGGCTTTACTTCAACTGTCATCGTGTAAACCTATGAGAAAATTGCGATTTTCTCGTCTTATTAGGGTATTTTAACCCACTTCGAACAGAGACCCGCTTTTTTGGTTGACTACGTTCATCACTTGACTTTTAGACGATTATTTTTCATTGTTAGTAAAACCGCTCTTGACAGGAACCAAACGGAGTCACAAGTGATCGAAAAGATTACAGCTGTTTTACAGTGACGTTGCAAAGCTTTTTCAAACAATATTTCTTATTAAAGGTGACATGAATACCCTTTCATAATATATGGGGTTTTTTTTGAAAAAAAGAGAGATTCCAACGTTTTGTATTACTCAAAGAATGAAAGGGGTACATATTTGGGGTAGAAAACGTCAACTTTGGTATTAATGATAAAATTAATGTAAGTAAAAAATTGATACTTTTTATGAAAAATATCACCTGATTTGACACTGCAGCATATGTTGGAAAAAACCTACTTGTTTAGCATTATCTATTCTCATCATTAAGTGGCAAGGTTAGGACAGACATTCAAAAAAGTGATTACAATCATGATAAGCAAAATTGAAATGACTCTCATTCAAAATATAAGAACTTTATTGCCAAACAAATATGTCGTTTTGTTATGTAATATTGAAAGAAGATAATGTGAAAATTTCACAAAATTTGACCTAGCCAGAGTGGAGTTAAATTTTCGAAATGTTGAAAATGGGAGAAAAAAGCCAGGAAATCGGGTGATATGCATAGATTTTCATAAATTACCTTTTTTCCTCACCCAACTTACGACTGCTTGT
This sequence comes from Ptychodera flava, assembly GCF_041260155.1. Lineage (NCBI taxonomy): Eukaryota > Metazoa > Hemichordata > Enteropneusta > Ptychoderidae > Ptychodera > Ptychodera flava. Next base: position 37,552,805 of record NC_091940.1, read on the forward strand.
CATCTAAAGGGCGAAACCAACCAACATTTTAATCTTGTATTAACAAATTAATGAAAATCGAATGAATCACCACTCAAGCAGATCGAAGGAACTCTGGGAACATGGAAAAAGAGATCCCTGACACTCATGGGCAAAGTTCAGATTTTGAAAACCTTCGCCCTATCACAACTTAATTACGTCATGAGAATGACCACAATAACACCTGAAATTCTTAAGAGATTTGAACAGCTTATTTTCAATTTCCTCTGGAATGGGAAAGATAGAATAACCAGAAAGGTAATGGTCAGACGGGTCTCAGAGGGGGGCTTAAAGGCCCCGATGTGAAAACTACACACAAGCTTATGCGTATAAACCTTATTCAAAAGGTATCTAGATGAAACATAGAGAACCCCTGGAAACTCTTTCTAGACCATCGCCTAAAATCTGTGGGTGAAAGTACCTATTCAAGTGTAACTTCGATATTAACTCACTCAGCCTGCGCCTACCGAGATTCTACCAAGAAATGCTTGAATCCTGGTCGGTCTGCAATGTTGCGGTCAATGACTCTGAGATTGATACTACTTGTCAAACAATTTGGAACAACAGAAATGTTCTAATTGGAGGGAATTCTGTCTATAATCCAAAGCTAAGACAGAAAGGGTTTGAATTAATATTTGATTTACTTACCGAGGAGGGGTATCTATCATGGGATAAGTTAGCCAACAAAAACCTCCAAGGGAACGAAGTTCTCCTTCTTTATGGAGCAATCACATGTCTCAGAGTTAAGTGGCCAAAACCATTGCTGGTTGAGCCAGTGTTTAAAGATGAATACGAATATGTGTTTTTTAATTGTAACTTTCGACCCTCCCACAAAGTTACCAGGGAGAGCATCAGAAACGCCATTTACAGTAAAGAGGAATTAAGTCCAATTAATGAACGCTATTATGAAAGAGAATATGACTTTACTGGACCATGGTCTCCCATATATAGTCTACCATTTAAGGTAGCCATAGACACAAAAACACGTGAATTCCAGTTCAAACTTCTTCATCATATTCTGTACACAAACTACGATCTATCTAGAAGAGGCATGGACCAATCACCGCTCTGTTCATTCTGCCAAAACAGCAACGAGACACTAGATCATCTTTTCTACACCTGTAAATTCACTGAGACCTTCTGGAACGAGTTTCACACATTTTTCGAGGAATCTCCCAATTTGTTCACTAGATATAACCTAAATGAAGTGCTCTTTGGTGTTGACGGTTACTCTGACATTCATAATCACTTGCTACTGTTAGCCAAAAGACACATCTATGCCATGAAAATGAAACAGAGTAAACCACACTTTGCAGCTTTTATGTTGCAAGTGAAATTCAACTACCATCTAGAGTACGAAATAGCTCTGGAAAAAGACAAATTAGAGAGACATTGCAGCAAATGGATTTCAATTTTACACAAAATTGTAGATAACTAAGCACTGTACTTCATTTTAATTTAAGTTACTGTTACTAAAGAAAATGTTACCAATAAAACAACTTAAATACAAAAAAATCGAATGAATCTTTGCGAAATAGTGATTTTGAGCAGAATACGCTGTGTTAAGGTAGAATGCGCCTCGGACACAGGTACTAGTACTTTGACTCTCGAACTTTTACAATTGATTTCTGATATACCACTTGTGGGGGTTCATTTTAAAGCTCTTGATGTAAGAAAACTTTTTAACCGGCTTAGTTTTTCGAAGATCGAAAAAAATATTTTTCTCCATAAAATTAATATAGGGATGGCAGCCATTTTGAATTTCAAATATTAAATCATGGGTGATTTGTTTCTCTACTACAAAATTTTGCAGTTTCGATGTAAAATTAAATTACTAAAACCCACCAGAAAACAACAATATTGTGAAAAACTGAATAACGCTATATAATCTTATGCTTGTAAACACAAATCTTAAGTCGTTGACATGAAAGTAGACAGCAGGATTTTAGGATCGTTGCAGGTTCGACAATTTAGCGAACTAAAATATATTTCTGATTATCACGCCAAAGTCTCAACAATACTGTAGCTGTAGTAACGTACGTAGTTCCAGGTTTTTCAAGCTGAGAGGATACAGGACACAGTTTTATTGAGGATGAAAAGCCCATAAACAGCGCCCCCATTCATTCAAAAACCAGTTCACGATCACACGAGGCTGAAGTTGAGACTCGTTTCCGGATTCGCTTTCTGCAAAATGAGCTCTCTCAGGTCGAACTCGCAGAAATTTTCCAAAGCAATTTGCCGAAATATCTTGCAGTAAAAAAACCCCGTCACTTGCGTATACGTTTTCGATACAAATATTGGGTTGACGGCAATTTAGCGTAATTGTCTGATGCATATATGGCAATATTGACAGCAACGTTTTTAAAAGTAATGCAGTGAAAATGAGCGCCGCGCTCACTGAAGTGGGGGGGGGGGGGGCCGCACCGGTATATGATACTATGGTTGGGTATGTTCCTTGGCAAGAAATTGGACAAGTCTTATACAGTTTACTTCGGCTGCAATTTGTGTTTATTTCATCAACTAAGAATGGCAAGGGGAAAAAAATATTTCACCTCGCATTTAAAGTTATTCTATTCGCACTACTGACTAAATGGTTATGCTATAAAACTTTTACAGAAACAGAAAACCATATTCGAGCTCAAGCTTTCTTATACTTTATTTATCTTTAGAATATTTTACTCACATCGGGTCTCTTTGATCAATTTTGCATCATAAGCTGGACATGCGCTTGCCACGTATAATAATGCCTTTGGCCATGTCACAGGTGTTGAGAATATACCGTACACTATAAACAAGGTTCGGCCTTCGGCCTCATACACTTCGATCCCGGGCCTTCGATCGACTATCCAAGCAACGCTGCAAGTACCTGTGGGCTATGTCATGTAAAATATATTGTTTGTTGAATCTTTCTGTTTATGACGTATCCTTGAGAAAATTGACTGGTAAAGTAATAAAACTGACTAAACTTGACATTGTGTCCTTGCAAGAAAACAGAAGCAGCAATTCAAATATGAACTTAATCATGAACTATTAAATTTGTCGAAGAATTTATAATGTGAAATTGAATGTCTCTTCAAATACAAATTATTATACAAACCTTCAATGAATCCAATTATTGTAATGACCGTTAAGGAACAAAAATAACAGAATCACATAAAAAAAACAAAAAAACAAACAACAAACAAACAAAAAAAAACAAACAAAACTTTCAGCGCAGAATAATTTGTGGTTGATTTCACCATATTTCCTAAAACAAATTTTAGATTGGGATGGTTTAGTTGGTAATTCCGACGAAAAATCTACTAGGGTATGACTCCAGGGGCATGACTCTGTAGTATAGTATATGTATCAAAGTGTCATAGACAGACCTAACGTTTGAACTCTAGAGGGCGAAAACTTGATCAAAGTTATGAATATTTTTAATACAATATTATAGTTATGGACAGCAGATTCCTGCTATCAATTTGATTACCTTCTGGTTGTTTCAAAATTTATGACCTGAAAATACTCCTCGTCAAAGTTCTTTGTCAATTGAATCGTTCGACAGAAGAAAAGTTACAAATACATATTCTAATTCATTCAAATCCGAAGCTGAATCCGAAACTTGGCTTACCTTCCCTTCGTGCAGACGTTGACCTGCGACTTTGACCTGAGAATAAGGTTTACGCTTTGTAGTTTGTAGTGATCACTGAAACAAACTTTTATTTCGTTCTCCTATCATCTGATCATGTCGGATTTCTGATTTCATCTTTCAGTTGTGATAGAACTGAGACGCGAGAAGAGTGGAAGAACGGACATTACGACTCGAGAATACATCACAAGCATTGAAAATGGGCAAGCAAGGATTTTCAAACACCGAACGTCACATCAGCATAGCGATTTCTGATTTCGCCCTTGCAGCATCGGCTTTCAACGCAGCGTTTGTCGTTTTCGGAACTTGCAAACTTGGTGCTTTTGGTTTTGCAGTTATCGGGAGTGCCGCGACGCTTGGGGTCTTGAGATTTGCCTCCGCTGCTCCGTCAGACCAGTTGATTGCGTTACACGGTTTATTCTCATGGTTGCCGGCACGAACTCGGCTGAAGCTAGCAGCCAAAACCTAGCAGCCAAAACTATGGTGTGGAAGCTAGCAGCCAAAACTTGCAAGTCACTTACCTCCTATATTTTGAAGTCAAGTGGACATCAATCTAACATACAAGGTTCTTTATACATGTATCAACACAAACACATCATTTACTAATTAATTTCTTTGCATAAATTATCTCCATTCTAATTAGCACCTGGTATCCCAGCTAGCCTATGGCTATAAAGCACAATGCATTGTCTGCTGGAATGAAAGAAAGAGTGTGCACCCCCATTACACCTAGCATGTCTTACACATATACATCCATACTAACAAACTACACTTGTCTCATTTCTTAATTAATTTCTTTGCATAAATTATCTCTGCTTTAATTATCACCTATATGCTAGCCTATGGCCATAGAGCAGAATGCATTGTCTCCTGGAGTCAAAGAAAGAGTGTGCACCCATTACACCTAGCATGTCTTACTCATACATCCATACTAACAAACTTCACTGCTCTCATTTCTTAATCAATTTCTTTGCATAAATTATCTCCAATTAATTAACATATATTATGCTTAAACCTATGGCCATAGAGCAGAATATAGTGTCTGCCTGAATGAAAGAAAGAGTGTGCACCCATTACACCTAGCATGTCTTACACATATACATCCATACTAACAAACTTCACTGCTCTTATTTCTTAATTAATTTCTTTGCATAAATTATCTCCAATTAATTAACATATACATGCCAACCTATGGCTATAGAGCACAATGCATTGTCTACTGGAATGAAAGAAAGAGTGTGCACCCATTTCACCTAGGCTGTCTTACACATATACATCCATACTAACAAACTATACTTGTCTCATTTCTTAATTAATTTCTTTGCATAAATTATCTCAGCTTTAATTATCACCTATATGCTAACCTACAGCAGAATATAGTGTCTGCCTGAATGAAAGAAAGAGTGTGCACCCATTACACCTAGCATGTCTTACTCATATACATCCATACTAACAAACTAAATTTGTCTCATTTCTTAATTAATTTCTTGCATAAATTATCTCAGCTTTAATTATCACCTATATGCAACCTATGGCCATACAGCAGAATATAGTGTCTGCCTGAATAAAGAAAGAGTGTGCACCCATTACACCTAGCATGTCTTACACATATACATCCATAAAAACAAACTTCACTGCTCTCATTTCTTAATTAATTTCTTTGCATAAATTATCTTCAATTAATTAACATATATTTGCTAACCTATGGCCATAGAGCAGAATATAGTGTCTGCCTGAATGAAAGAAAGAGTGTGCACCCATTACACCTAGCATGTCTTACACATATACATCCATACTAACAAACTTCACTGCTCTCATTTCTTAATTAATTTCTTTGCATAAATTATCTCTAATTAATTAACATATACCGGTATATGCTAACCTATGGCCATAGAGCAGAATATAGTGTCTGCCTGAATGAAAGAAAGAGTGTGCACCCATTTCACCTAGGCTGTCTTACACATATACATCCATACTAACAAACTACACTTGTCTCATTTCTTAATTAATTTCTTTGCATAAATTATCTCAGCTTTAATTATCACCTATATGCTAGCCTATGGCCATAGAGCAGAATGCATTGTCTCCTGGAATCAAAGAAAGAGTGTGCACCCATTACACCTAGCATGTCTTACACATATACATCCATACTAACAAACTTCACTGCTCTCATTTCTTAATTAATTTCTTTGCATAAATTATCTTCAATTAATTAACATATATATGCTAACCTATGGCCATAAGCAGAATACAGTGTCTGCCTGAATGAAAGAAAGAGTGTGCACCCATTACACCCAGCATGTCTTACACATATACATCCATACTAACAAACGTCACTGCTCTCATTTCTTAATTAATTTCTTTGCATAAATTATCTCCAATTAATTAAATATACCGTATATGCTAACCTATGGCCATAGAGCAGAATATAGTGTCTGCCTGAATGAAAGAAAGAGTGTGCATCCATTTCACCTAGCATGTCTTACACATATACATCCATACTAACAAACTTCACTGCTCTTATTTCTTAATTAATTTCTTTGCATAAATTATCTCAGCTTTAATTATCACCTATATGCTAGCCTATGGCCATAGAGCAGAATGCATTGTCTCCTGGAGTCAAAGAAAGAGTGTGCATCCATTTCACCTAGCATGTCTTACTCATATACATCCATACTAACAAACTATACTTGTCTCATTTCTTAATTAATTTCTTTGCATAAATTATCTCAGCTTTAATTATCACCTATATGCTGGCGTATGGCCATAGAGCAGAATGCATTGTCTCCTGGAATCAAAGAAAGAGTGTGCACCCATTACACCTAGCATGTCTTACACATATACATCCATACTAACAAACTATACTTGTCTCATTTCTTAATTAATTTCTTTGCATAAATTATCTCAGCTTTAATTATCTCCTATATGCTGGCGTATGGCCATAGAGCAGAATGCATTGTCTCCTGGAATCAAAGAAAGAGTGTGCATCCATTACACCTAGCATGTCTTACACATATACATCCATACTAACAAACTACACTTATCTCATTTCTTAATTAATTTCTTTGCATAAATTTATCTCAGCTTTAATTATCACCTATATGCTAGCCTATGGCCATAGAGCAGAATGCATTGTCTCCTGGAGTCAAAGAAAGAGTGTGCATCCATTTCACCTAGCATGTCTTACACATATACATCCATACTAACAAACTACACTTGTCTCATTTCTTAATTAATTTCTTTGCATAAATTATCTCCAATTAATTAATATATATGCTAACCTATGGCCATACAGCAGAGTGCATTGTCTGCTGGAATGAAAGAAAGAGTGTGCATCCATTTCACCTAGCATGTCTTACACATATACATCCATACTAACAAACTTCACTGCTCTTGTTTCTTAATTAATTTCTTTGCATAAATTATCTCCAATTAATGAACATATACATGCCAACCTATGGCTATAGAGCACAATGCATTGTCTACTGGAATGAAAGAAAGAGTGTGCATCTATTAAACCTAGCATGTCTTACTCATATACATTCATACTAACAAACTAAATTTGTCTCATTTCTTAATTAATTTCTTTGCATAATTATCTCCTATTAATTAACATATATATGCCAACCTATGGCTATACAACAGAGTGCATTGTCTGTTTGAATAAAAGAAAGAGTGTGCATCCATTTCACCAAGCATGTCTTACTCATATACATCCATTCTAACAAACTTCACTTGTCTCATTTCTTAATTAATTTCTTTGCATAAATTATCTCTTATTAATACATATATATGTCAACCTATGGCTATACAATGCATTGTCTGTTTTGAATGAAAGAAAGAGTGTGCATCCATTTCACCTAGCATGTCTTACTAATATACATCCATACTAACAAACAACTTTTGTCTCATTTCTTAATTAATTTCTTTGCATAAATTATCTCCAATTAATTAATATATATATGCTAACCTATGGCTATACAGCAGAGTGCATTGTCTGCTGGAATGAAAGAAAGAGTGTGCATCCATTTCACCTAGCATGTCTTACACATATACATCCATACTAACAAACTTCACTGCTCTTATTTCTTAATTAATTTCTTTGCATAAATTATCTCCAATTAATGAACATATACATGCCAACCTATGGCTATAGAGCACAATGCATTGTCTACTGGAATGAAAGAAAGAGTGTGCATCTATTAAACCTAGCATGTCTTACTCATATACATTCATACTAACAAACTAAATTTGTCTCATTTCTTAATTAATTTCTTTGCATAAATTATCTCCTATTAATTAACATATATATGCCAACCTATGGCTATACAGCAGAGTGCATTGTCTGTTTGAATAAAGAAAGAGTGTGCATCCATTTCACCAAGCATGTCTTACTCATATACATCCATTCTAACAAACTTCACTTGTCTCATTTCTTAATTAATTTCTTTGCATAAATTATCTCTTATTAATACATATATATATCACCTATGGCTATACAATGCATTGTCTGTTTGAATGAAAGAAAGAGTGTGCATCCATTTCACCTAGCATGTCTTACTAATATACATCCATACTAACAAACAACTTTTGTCTCATTTCTTAATTAATTTCTTTGCATAAATTATCTCCAATTAATTAATATATATATGCTAACCTATGGCTATACAGCAGAGTGCATTGTCTGCTGGAATGAAAGAAAGAGTGTGCATCTATTTCACCTAGCCTGTCTTACACATAGACATCCATATTCAGAACTAATACTTGTCTCATTTCTTAATTATTTCCCTTGCATAAATTGTCTCTAATTTAATTATCACCTATATGCTGGCCTGTGGATACAGGAGAATGTATTGTCTGCTGGAAAGAAAGAAAGAGAGTGCATCCATTTCACCTACTAACGTCTTACAGATATACATCTATACTAACCATAAGGCTTCTTGCATTTCTTAATTAATTTCTTTACATAAATCATCTCCATTAACTACCACATAATCGCTAGCCTATGGCTATACATAGTATGCAGTGTCTGCTGGAAAGATAGAGTGTGCATCCTTTATACTTAGCCTGTCCTGTGTCTTTAGATCTATACTAACAACTTAACAGCAGACTATGCACTCTGTTCTACAGCCATAAACTAGCATATACGTCCCAATTATAATAGATATAATTTATGCAAAGAAATTATTTAAGAAATGGAAGAAGAGTAATCTCTTAGTATAGATGTATATGTATAAGACTGGTAGGTGAAATGGATGCACACTCTTTCTTTCATTCCAGCAGACAGTGCATTCTGTTTCAAGCCAGTATACAGATGCTAATTACAATAAAGATAATTTACGCAAAAAATTAATTAAGACTTGAGGTATATGAAGTCTGTAAGTATGCAGACCATGCATTCACTTCTACAGCAATTAGCCAGCATGCACATGCTCATTATAATAGAGATAATTTATGCAAAGAAATTAATTAAGAAATGAGACAAGTGTGGTTTGTTAGTATGGATGTGTATGTGTAAGACATGCTAGGTGTAATGGGTGCACACTCTTTCTTTCATTCCAGCAGACAATGCGTTGTGCTGTATAGCCATAGGTTGGCATATATATGTTAATTAATGGAGATAATTTTATGCAAAGAAATTAATTAAGAAATGAGACGAGTGTAGTTTGTTAGTATAGATGTATATGAGTAAGACATGCTAGGTGAAATGGATGCACACTCTTTCTTTCATTCTAGCAGACAATGCACTCTGCTGTATAGCCATAGGTTAGCATATAAGTGATAATTAATGGGAGATAATTTATGCAAAGAAATTAATTAAGGATGAGATAAGTGTGGTTTGTAAGTATGTGTGTATATGTGTAAGACATGCTAGGTGAAATGGATGCACACTCTTTCTTTCATTAAGGCAGACACTATATTCTGCTGTATGGCCATAGGCCAGCATATAGGTGATAATTAAAGCAGAGATAATTTATGCAAAGAAATTAATTAAGAAATGAGACCAGTGAAGTTTGTTAGTATGGATGTATATGAGTAAAACAGCCTAGGTGAAATGGATGCACACTCTTTCTTTGACTCCAGGAGACAATGCATTCTGTTCTATGGCCATAGGCTAGCATATAGGTGATAATTAAAGCTGAGATAATTTATGCAAAGAAATTAATTAAGAAATGAGACAAGTGTGGTTTGTCAGTATGGATGTATATGTGTAAGACATGCTAGGTGTAATAGGTGCACACTCTTTCTTTCATTCCAGCAGACAATGCGTAGTGCTGTATAGTCATAGGTTAGCATATATATGTTCATTAATTGGAGATAATTTATGCAAATAAATTAATTAAGAAATGAGACAAGTGTAGTTTGTTAGTATAGATTTATGTGTAAGACATGCTAGGTGAAATGGATGCACACCCTTTCTTTCATTAGGCAGACACTATTTTCTGCTGTTTGGCCATAGGCCAGCATATAGGTGATAATTAAAGCAGAGATACTTTATGCAAAGAAATTAATTAAGAAATGACACCAGTGAAGTTTGTTAGTATGGATATATATGTGTAAGACATGCTAGGTGAAATGGATGCACACTCTTTCTTTCATTAAGGCAGACACTATATTCTGCTGTATGGCCATAGGCCAGCATATAGGTGATAATTAAAGCAGAGATAATTTATGCAAAGAAATTAATTAAGAAATGAGACCAGTGAAGTTTGTTAGTATGGATGTATATGAGTAAAACAGCCTAGGTGAAATGGATGCACACTCTTTCTTTGACTCCAGGAGACAATGCATTCTGTTCTATGGCCATAGGCTAGCATATAGGTGATAATTAAAGCTGAGATAATTTATGCAAAGAAATTAATTAAGAAATGAGACAAGTGTGGTTTGTCAGTATGGATGTATGTGTAAGACATGCTAGGTGTAATAGGTGCACACTCTTTCTTTCATTCCAGCAGACAATGCGTAGTGCTGTATAGTCATAGGTTAGCATATATATGTTCATTAATTGGAGATAATTTATGCAAATAAATTAATTAAGAAATGAGACAAGTGTAGTTTTTTAGTATAGATTTATGTGTAAGACATGCTAGGTGAAATGGATGCACACCCTTTCTTTCATTAAGGCAGACACTATTTTCTGCTGTTTGGCCATAGGCCAGCATATAGGTGATAATTAAAGCAGAGATACTTTATGCAAAGAAATTAATTAAGAAATGACACCAGTGAAGTTTGTTAGTATGGATATATATGTGTAAGACATGCTAGGTGAAATGGATGCACACTCTTTCTTTGACTCCAGGAGACGATGCATTCTCCTGTATGGCTTAAGCGAATATAGGTGATAATGAAACAGAGAGAATTTATGCAAAGAAATTAATTAAGAAATGAGACAAGTGTAGATTGTTAGTATATATGTATATGAGCAAGAAATGCTAGGTGAAATGGATGCACACGCTTTCTTTTATTCAAACAGACACTATATTCTGCTGTATGGCCATAGGCTAACATATAGGTGATAATGAAAGCAGAGATAATTTATGCAAAGAAATTATTAAGAAATGAGACAAGTGTACTTTGTTAGTATGGATGTATATGAGTAAGACATGCTAGGTGAAATGGATGCACACTCTTTCTTTCATTCAGACAGACACTATATTCTGCTGTATAGCCAAAGGTTAGCATAGAGGTGATAATTAAAGCAGAGATAATTTATGCAAAGAAATTAATTAAGAAATGAGACAAGTGTGGTTTGTCAGTATGGATGTATATGTGTAAGACATGCTAGGTGTAATAGGTGCACACTTTTTCTTTCATTCCAGCAGACAATGTTTTGTGCTGTATAGTCATAGGTTAGCATATATATGTTAATTAATTGGAGATAATTTATGCAAAGAAATTAATTAAGAAATGAGACAAGTATAGTTTGTTAGTATAGATTTATATGTGTAAGACATGCTAGGTGAAATGGATGCACACCCTTTCTTTCATTAAGACAGACACTATATTCTGCTGTATGGCCATAGGCCAGCATATAGGTGATAATTAAAGCAGAGATAATTTATGCAAAGAAATTAATTAAGAAATGACACCAGTGAAGTTTGTGAGTATGGATGTATATGAGTAAGACATGCTAGGTGAAATGGATGCACACTCTTTCTTTGACTCCAGGAGACGATGCATTCTCCTGTATGGCTTAGGCTAGCATATAGGTGATAATGAAAACAGAGATAATTTATGCAAAGAAATTAATTAAGAAATGAGACAAGTGTAGATTGTTAGTATAGATGTATATGAGTAATAAATGCTAGGTGAAATGGATGCACACTCTTTCTTTTATTCAAACAGACACTATATTCTGCTGTATGGCCATAGGCTAACATAGGTGATAATTAAAGCAGAGATAATTTATGCAAAGAAATTAATTTAGAAATGAGACAAGTGTACTTTGTCAGTATGGATGTATATGAGTAAGACATGCTAGGTGAAATGGATGCACACTCTTTCATTTATTCAGGCAGACACTATATTCTGCTATATGGCCATTGTATAGGCTAGCATATAGGTGATAAGTAATTGGAGATAATTCATGCAGAGATATTAATTAAGAAATTACACAAGTGTAGATTGTTAATATAGATGTATATGAGGAAGACATGCTAGGTGAAATGGATGCACACTCTTTCTTTCATTCTAGCAGACAATGCACTCTGCTGTATAGCCATAGGTTAGTATATAGATGATAATTAAAGCAGAGATAATTTATGCAAAGAAATTAATTAAGAAATGAGACAAGTGTAATTTGTTAGTATGGATGTATATGTGTAAGTCATGCTAGGTGTAATGGATGCACACTCTTTCTTTCATTCAGGCAGACACTATATTCTGCTCTATGGCCATAGGCTAGCATATAGGTGATAATTAAAGCAGAGATAATTTATGCAAAGAAATTAATTAAGAAATGAGACAAGTGTAGTTTGTTAGTATGGATGTATATGTGTAAGACATGCTAGGTGAAATGGATGCACACTCTTTCTTTGACTCCAGGAGACAATGCATTCTGCTCTATGGCCATAGGCTAGCATATAGGTGATAATTAAAGCAGAGATAATTTATGCAAAGAAATTAATTAAGAAATGAGACAAGTGTAGTTTGTTAGTATGGATGTATATGTGTAAGACATGCCAGGTGAAATGGATGCACACTCTTTCTTTCATTCAGGCAGACAATGCACTCTGCTGTATAGCCATAGGCTAACATATAGGTGATAATTAAAGCAGAGATAATTTATGCATATAAATTAATTAAGAAATGAGACAAGTGTAGTTTGTTAGTATGGATGTATATGAGTAAGACATGGTAGGTGAAATGGATGCACACTCTTTCTTTCATTCAGGCAGACACTATATTCTGCTATATGGCCATAGGCTAGCATATAGGTGATAATTAATTTGAGATAATTCATGCAAAGAAATTAATTAAGAAATGAGACAAGTGTAGATTGTTGGTATAGATGTATATGAGGAAGACATGCTAGGTGAAATGGATGCACACTCTTTCTTTCATTCTAGCAGACAATGCACTCCGCTATATAGCCATAGGTTAGCATATAGGTGATAATTAAAGCAGAGATAATTTATGCAAAGAAATTAATTTTGAAATGAGACAAGTGTACTTTGTTAGTATGGATGTATATGTGTAAGACATGCTAGGTCAAATGGATGCACACTCTTTCTTTCATTAAGACAGACACTATATTCTGCTATATGGCCATAGGCTAGCATATAGGTGATAATTAATTGGAGATAATTTATGCAAAGAAATTAATTAAGAAATGAGAGCAGTGAAGTTTGTTAGTATGGATGTATATGTGTAAGACATGCTAGGTGTAATGGATGCACACTCTTTCTTTGACTCCAGGAGACAATGCATTCTGCTCTATGGCCATAGGCTAGCATATAGGTGATAATGAAAGCAGAGATAATTTATGCAAAGAAATTATTAAGAAATTAGACAAGTGTAGTTTGTTAGTATAGATGTATATGAGGAGACATGCTAGGTGAAATGGATGCACACTCTTTCTTTCATTCTAGCAGACAATGCACTCTGCTGTATAGCCATAGGTTAGTATATAGGTGATAATTAATTGGAGATAATTTATGCAAAGAAATTAATTAAGAAATGAGATAAATGTAGTTTGTTAGTATGGATGTATATGTGTAAGACATGCTAGGTTAAATGGATGCACACTCTTTCTTTCATTCAAGCAGACAATGCATTGTGCTTTATTGCCATAGGCTAGCTGGGATACCAGATGCTAATTAGAATGGAGATAATTTATGCAAAGAAATTAATTAGTAAATGATGTGTTTGTGTTGATACATGTGCAAAGAGCCTTGTAAGTTTGATTGATGTGCACATGACTTCAAAATATAGGAGGAAAGTGACTTGCAAGTTTTGGCTGCTAGCTTCCACACCATAGTTTTGGCTGCTAGGTTTTGGCTGCTAGCTTCAGCCGAGTCCGGCACGATTGGTTTATCATGTATAACGGCGGCGTTGTACAGGTCAAATGGACAATACTTTGTGTCCAGCGCACACCTTGCTTCATCGCTGGCCGTGATAGCAGTTGCCAGAATTCTTGCTCCAAACGTTCAGCAAATGGCAAGTGACGCGGTTGGCGCTGCAGCAGTCATATCTATGTTGGCATTCAGCGTGTACAACTTCAACCCGTACGGTGTGATCGGAGCTTTGCTGTATGTCGCATCGGGAGTCGTTGGAACGAAAGGAATACTATTCGGTGTGAAACGAGTTGATTGGTTCCACTACCTTCTTATGCTGGGTAATGTGGCTGCAATGAAAGCATTGCAACAGTATGAAACACCGATCTTCTACCGACCAAGGAAATAATTTCTCCTTAGAAGTTGCAGAATTCTACTATGGTTATTGTGGAGGTACTGTGATCCTCCTTGTAAGAGACTTGGATTAACAGCATTGAGACTAAGAAGACATTGCACCAGCACAGACCTTTCAAAAATAATTTTACAACAGTCAAAATATTTATAGTACATGTATCATAGACAGAAGCAAGAGCTACTGTCTATAGTAGTCTATTGATGAAATTCTGGCAACCCTTTTAACATTTTAAATTGAAAAAAATGCCAGTAAATTTTCATTTTAAACGACTTTCTTTCTGAAGTTAAAATTTATAGCAGAAAAAAATAAATTACAGCTATGTGATCTTCTGTTGTATCCTGTTATTGGTGTGCTGTTCTGTCATTCTATCAAGGTATGTCGTGTGTTATTAAAGTACGCCCACACACTGTGATCTAGAGGGGTGCGTGGTATATCATAGGGGTAATGTCTTTATAAGATTGGGTGTACAAAAGATGTCTGTAGCAGCACATGAATGAATAATGAGAAGGGCTTTCAATATTGGGAATAATGACAATCGGACGTATCTGCCGTGAAAATACAGAAATTTTATTCCAGACTTGAAATCAATAAAATCAACAGGAACATGCAAATAAACTGTTTAAGAATTCATAAAGTGTACAGCAGGATAACAAAGTGAATTCCATATCAGCAACATAATGGACATTTGTAGAACCAGAAAGTGTACAGTTATATTTTACAACCATATTTGATGTATTTGCAAACATGACATGATGTAAAATCACAATGTCAAGCACTGGTGATGTTACAGTGATATATGCTGCTGTTGGATTAGTCTAAAATTATTTAATACCTGGAAATCTAAAATGATCTTGAGAGAAACTTTGTACAGAATGTACAAGTTTTTCTCATGAACAGAGTTAAAGGTAGTTTGATTTCACCACAGACCCTAGAAAAAGACAACAACAATAATTAACAGAATTCTTATGAAGGAAAATGCCAGATGAAATACTGATAATAAAAACAGTTGACTACATATCTACTCCTTGAAAAGTTATACTGCACTGGAAATTTTACACTGAATATAGAGCCTTGTTTTTTTCAATTGTTATTACATGAAAACCTACTGATAAATACAATTGACTGTCCAAATCCAATTTGATATTCATAAGGCCCATGCTTTCTGTATGTTGGAATGTTTCTCTCATGAAAACAGACTCCACAGAGGGACTTTGATACATGTGGCTCAAACCAGGTTTGTTTGAAAAAATTAGTCTTGCAATGCTTCATTTCAGACACAGTATCTCTATTCAGAAGAATGACCGCAATCAATGACAGAACACCAAACCTGTTCAAACAATGTTACATGTATCTGCATGTAATAAATAAATACACATTAATATAATTTGTAAAAGATATAATTTGCAGGTTTTGTAAATCTCGTAAAATCTACTCACTACACTTGCAAATAGAAACAGTATGAATCAAAACAAGGAAAAACAAATTTTCTCATGTTTATGCTTGTCTTTCGTCCATGAATATGCAAATCATCATACTCTTGCCATGGCTTACTATGTATGGTCGGATGACACCCTCTCCTTTCACTTGAAAGTATCATGGCAAACTCGCCCATTTCCAATACATCGTGGGCCGCCTTACTTTGTTAGAAATGCTGACAAAATTAACAAAAAGATGACAATATTGATGTTTCCAGAAATATAAAATATCATAATCGCTAGTTTTAACATGATTAACAGTGTCACCTTGAGTATAATTCTTACATCTATAGTAATGACCATAGCAGTATATTTGAATATCTGTTGAGGAAGTGATTATTTCAGTGTTAACCCTTCCAGGGATAACTTTTTGGTATCTTACCAGAGACACCCCTCTGTATAGCAGTAATGGCCAGAGAAGGTTCATTGCCCTAACAGATGCTGATATCAGTGGAAATAGCCAAACCAGTGCCCGGTGTGTTGGTGGTAGGATGTTCTAATATTATCAACCAGACAAAGAATGTTTTGATATCTTTAATCAGCCATGACCCATATTTCAACCATCAGCCATAAGCTAACCCCTGATGCCAACCATCAACTACAGGATGTTCTGACATCAACCGTCAGCAATGTGGTATCAATCACCAGCCATTGGCTTGACTCTGATATCACAATCATCAGTCATAGGGTAGCCTGATATCAACCATCAACCAAAGCATCAATGCACAGTCTGTTCTCAACCATTAGCCCTTGGCTAGTGCCATCAAATTCAGCCACACAATAGTCTGCTGAACCTGTCTTAGCCATTGCACGGTTACTCTACCCCAGTAACCGTGGCCATTGGGTAAGCAATATGATCTGAAACACGGTATCATACATATGAGAAGATGGACAAAAAGTTTACTATCAATACAAAACTACCAAGCTATTAAACGATATATTTGAAATCTGTGAATAAAAATTACACATTTTAATGGAAAATGTTCATATTCTTGGACTTTAATACAATATGATCTGAGAAACTAACGACTCTTACTGGCCAAAGGTGACTCTCAGATCAACAAAATGCCCATGTACTAAAAGCCCATATTCCCTACATAGCTAGCTTTGCATGGAAAGAATGGGTTTGTGCTGAATGAAATCCATTGAAATTGCCAACTTTAGAGCAGAGCATGGTGTCACTATAGAGAGTAGAAGCAAGTCTCCCTTCCACTGTCTACAATGTAATGAACCATAAAACCTGTGATCTAATGGACATGAAGAGAATCTCACTTGTAAGTTTGTCCTGTACAATACCTTTAGGCATCAATGTGTGGATAGCACTTAAAACATAAAAATTAGTATCACTTATACTATATATATAAACTGCTTTCATTCATAGTGTAAATATATCAATGATAAATAGAGCTTGAATGATGCAATAAATTTTACTTTGAATCAGCTACAATTATTATTAACAGATTTACAGGCAGACTACAGATAACTTGTAGACCCACACATTAAACAAAGTCAGTGTTTTTTGACACATTTGCCCTATTGTGGAAAACACACTAACTCTCTACATACGGCATCTGTGAAGGCAAATTTGACTGGACTGTTTAGACTGTTTGAACTAGCGCTGTAGTCGTACAGCGTTACTGGTCTTCACTTAGATCACAGTGTCAGAGGCATATACTGATGCAACAGGTGAATGGCTGGTGGAGTTCCTAAAGGCAAAATGTCAAAGTCCAGTGTTTCATTCTCAATGTTTGTATTAGCCAGAATAGCAAAATTGGGGCCGACTCGCAGCGATTTCGAAGCTGTTATCCAATTGGGTGGCTGAATCTTACCAATATAATGAAAACAATACAAATAGACTCCCTAAGTGGCTGTGAATAGTGACAATCGACCAATCAGATATAATCTTGCAAACACGCTGCGAGTCAGCCGCAAATTGCAGCCAAAGTAGCATCCTACTGTTGACAGTCTTTATACCAACTATCGACTTAAACTCTGTATTGAGGTCTACAAGGACTAAAACATTTGGTATTGAAAATCTCATAAAAGATTTGGATAGAATTAAAACTGTTAAAAAGAATGTCACGTAAGTTTCTACAAATATTTCCACAGATTAGTACACAATATTCTTTCAATCTTATATTCTGCAAGTGTTGAACGCGTTTTGTGTTAATTATGAGGTAATTTTTCTGTAAGTTAATGCTGCAACCGTCATGAAAACTTAAATAAGCAGTCACCATTTGATAATCTCTGCTTTGCCATCCAATTAAAACGAGGTAACACCAAAGGCAGACGTGAATGTGTTCAGAAATGCAACATTTCTTCACCCTAAAATTCAGTATTTCTGAATCCACACTTGCTGTAAATCATTGTTGAGCTCCACAAATATGTAGTTTACCAAACAGTGTACGACAATTCAGTCAAATATGGTAGTGTACTGAAAGACTGAACACTGGTATTACAGTGTCCATGACATACACAGTGTCCGTGACATACACAGTGTCTGTGACGTACACAGTGTCCATGACGTACGCAGTGTCCGTGACCTACAGGAAACAAATCACGATTCCGTGAACAAATGTTGTTTCAGCTTCTGCAATTTCTAGACAAGGTCTGCAACAAACTATGCTGTTGTTATAAAACAACATTTGAAGCTGATATTACATCACATGGAACTCTGCACATAATCCTCACTAAAATTATAGTCACTTCCTACTCAAATCTTACTCTTTATTAGAACTGTTTATCACCTTTAAACATATTTCCCAGTTATCATACCAAGTGCCTGTTAAAATAGCAAACTCTATATAATATGTGGGTAAACTTTTCTCAACTTGGAAAATAAAAATAAAACATTAAATTTGCCCCTACTAAAATAAAAACAATTCTTTTTAAAACAATAATGCATGTTTCCTTGTTAGCAAACAACTTATAAAATTACTCCTGAGACAAATATTCCACAATAACAATCTACTATCTTTCACAATGCAATCTTGTGAGTTTGTGCGAATGTTTCTGAACCTCTGAAGATATTCTTGAAGGGTTCAAATTTTCTGTTGCTAAGTAAAGGGCAAGATAGCTTAATATTGGTTGTCTTCATATTTAGGCTACAAATTCAACATATCTTGACAGCCGCAAATTGCTATGGCAACTGAATGTCATTGGTTAGCATCAGTTTTCAGAATTTCACGCAGCTGTTTTGAGAGAACTTGGAATTAACATGCATGATAAGAGTACAAAATTGGAAATGCACCTAATGTCGAAAAAGATCTTGTCGATGGAGATCTGTATCTATGTTCTTCATGTTTTGTTGTGTGCAAGTAAGCAATATTGTGCATTCTTTCGGCAAAATTATGGCAATCCCACAATGCATTGAGAAGAGATGATCAGAATAGGGTTGATGGGATTGTAGGTTTGTTACGTAACATCACCATCATGCGTGTGCCGTGTTGCTGCTGACAGAAGACAGACAAATTTTGTCTTATTGATAAATTACTGTACATGTTGTTGTAGCTTCTGGTCAGACCTCCTGACATGTGATTTTTGTGATCAACATAAATACTGGCAGATTACCAAATTTGTCATTTATGATGTCATAATTTCAATTTGTCTAGTCAAACATTTTTCAACAGTAATTTTGTGTATCAAGCTATGATTTCAGTAGAAATCAACTCTATAGGGTTACACAAACCCTGGTACACTGTGTGGTCAATCAAATGTCATTCTAATCCATGCTGTAATTTGCAAAGAATGGTCCAAAACTTCCAACAATGCACTGGAACATCACCAAAACCTTCCCAGAATGCCCAGGGCTCCATCTCCACACTTCCCTGCTATATTGCACTTGCAGAACTTCCCTGAATTGAACACTTGAACAACAAAGTAAGTTTTATGAAATATTGAAATTGTTACTTTTTTTCTTGTAAAATGTTACTAATTCTCGCAATTTTAAATTTTAGAACTTCTCATCTGTTTTAATTATGTGCAAATATTTTACAACACTACAACTTCAAAATTAACACAGAGCAGAAGCGATATAAAAGCATTCAAAATATGCAGTGGCAAGAAGAATTGTAACTACTTCTGAACCAAAAAGAAGATAATGCGCATATTGATTGTTTTTGCTGCCAACAGCTTATTGCATTCGGTATAGTCGATCAGCGGAAGCTCTTTGTATTCACTCTCGTAGTCTTCATTACTGAATTCACAGCGGTAGATGACCGGGTTGACCTTCATTTCCCCGAATGGACCCTTGAGCACGATGTAGTACAGATCCATGGTGCTATTACATCCAAGTCTACTCTTCAACACCACTTGGTAACTCATGGTACGCATGTAGGTTTGGCTTGGTTCACGTTGATTGTCGTTGATCCGTGCCTTAATGACCCACTGTTGGTCCAGAGCTGAAAATCGACTTGTTTCATAGTAGAGTCGTGGAATAAAGTCATCCGATCGGTATGGTCTCATCTGCAAGTCTGTAAACAGAAGTGATAAATCAAAATCACAAGAAATGACATATCTGATTTTTTGAGGTTTGCTTTTGACTTTTTTATCCAAACCAAATATTATCAAAGATAACTGAGAAACAGTAAACTTTTTTGGATTCTTCAGACATTTTAGTTTCAGGGTGAGAATTTCTCTGCAATCCAGGAAGCGTCTTTGACTTTTGTTTCAAAAGTTGTATCTGTTAAAGTCATTTGCTTTAATTCAATTCTACATGAAAGCAAAAACTCTTTGAAGGTGTTGGAAAGCATTTTGGTAGGATTTTTGATGACATTTTGGTCTAACTGAAACAATAATATAATTATCTCTCACTGGATACAGTGAAGTTGTAGTCATATGTCATAAATATTCTTCAGCATATCAAAGTTATCTTTTTAATAGTTTGTGGCTTTTGTAATGTAAATATGGAACAACATACATCAGCATTTTGCTTTTACCTGTTTGCATTTGTTACAATCAATGTATCAAGTCAAAAGAGAAATTCAAAATTTGTGGATTTTGTTGTACAGTCAATGCAATTTCATTTCCCTTGGGTGTGAATGCAGGTAATTGTTGACAAATAAAAAATTGCAACACTATAAAATGTGAAGGAAAAACAGTAGAATGTAAAGTTGTTATTGTGAATGCAGCTGAATTTTGAAGAGCGCAAATTCCAATGAACCACCAGGCAAACTGTATCGAAACACAAATGTTTCAAAATGCAGACATGACAATTTTGCAGCAAAGTATTAAAAACATTTAGTTTTATTATATTTATGATTGATTTCCTATAACTTAGAGGCAGACACATAAGACAACAAGATTTCAGCTTTGAGTTTCAAGTAAAACCTAATTTAGATGGCAATGCCACTTTTGGCAAAGTTTGAAATGATATAAATTTGAATATTGTTTTCAATGAGAAAATTGCAGTTATGTACCTGATGTTATATAGTTTTGGCAAACAGGATTGTTTGCTCATGTGGACATAAATATTACTGTCATAGCATAATATTTTATTAAAGATGTAGGTTTTGATAAGAAGACATCAAAGCTGAACGTCTTGCATCCTATGTGAATGGCCATTTGTTGCTTATCAAACAGTTTAAGATGGAACTGAACTGAACTGAAACTGTCATTATTTTTAAGACATACGATTTTCAAATTCTACTTGTTCTTTAGCCCATGTGGAACATGTCTTTGTCCATGAAATACAAACTATTTTTCTGGCGTTGCAGACCAAGTAAGGTAGTATATTCCTCTCAGGTATGAGAATACATATCAGGAGAGTTAGTTTTATAGTTTTATAGGGAGGGGCAAGAGATATCCATCAGTTGCAGTTATCTTGTGGACAAAAATTCACCGTAATTTGGAATGTAAAAAGCAAGAATGAAAACATTTCAGAACTGCTTCATTAAATGTCTAACTCACAGAATTAAAGATGATATGAGCCTGCTAGTACTGGTATAACCCCTATTTTCTCTGCTGCTGATATCAATACAGCAATGGCTTATCGGTCATGTGGACAATGGCTATTAGGTGGCTTTCAGTGACTGGATTAATGGAAAGTAAATTGGTTCATTATAGTCAATGATGGGAGTCAAGTTGTTTTCATTGATGGAACAGATGATGTCAGATGAAGTAAGTTATTGGTTCAAATAATGTCATGAAGTGGTATTAAGTTTATAGTTTGGTTCCACTGTTTAAGGTAGTATGTGCAAAAGTGAAAGACTTGCTGAACTTTCCTCAATGAAACTTTAAACCATTCTTTTAAAAAAAAATTGCGAAATTTTGATGCCGGAAAAAAAAAATCCTGAAATCTACCAATATTTGAAATTCAAAATGGCTGCCACACCATGATAGAAAAAAAAATTCGATTTTCACAAAATTAAGGTGATGTAAATTTTCTTTCCTCAATGAGCTTCAAAATAAGTCCACATGAGAGGTAGATCAGAAAATTTTTTGAGTCAGAAGGTTCTAAAGAAAGTGTATTCTACTTAATGGGCAATAAATTGATTGATAGAAAATTTGGCGGGACGCTACTACAAAATGATTTTAATTTTATCGGTAAGTTAGATATCAGACTATTACCTCAGCCTGTTTTATTGATGTAGAAGATTAGAGAGTTCATTTAAACTAAACATCAATCTTTCAGATACAGCATGTTAGTGGGCTCAGTTTAGTTGGTATGATTATTGTTTTTCAGATTAAATCATTGGATTTCATTTCTGCTGTAGGGTATATAGTTCAATGTTAGGTTAATGTGGGGGATGATCTTTTTGACATAATTAGGTTAGGATGTTAGGTTGCTTCATTGACTTTGTAGGTACTGGTTTAGAAAAAAAAATGCAGCTGTTGCCTACAGTATACCGGTATTAGCTTTTTTCATAAAGGTTGGTAGATGCAGAGTGTTAAGAAGTTCACTGACTTTAATATTGACCAATGGATATTTTTACATTGACTTATTAGCCAGATGATATAAGGGCATGTTGACCTATTGCTATAGGATCTTAGAATGATTCAGTGACCTTTCAGATACATAATTGCTTCAGGTCACTTCACCAGGTACATGATGTTGGATTGGTTTTATTGACTCAGATGATACAGTATTATTTGTATGATTAATAGACTTGGTGGATAACAGCAATTTTGGGGTGATAATTAGGGACTCTTTAAAGAGGGTGGCTGGTACAGTCACAATCTGGCCATGTGTTCTGACCAGTAGAAAAATGTACCAGGTGCATAATTTTTTCTGTGGTGAGGCGTCTTTGCATCATGTTCAGTTAATACTGAGGCATTCAATTTTGATTCCATAGGATTTATTTGATATTGATAATTGTTTTTAAAATATCAGTACAAGCATACATGGGTTTACAAGAATCCTGCATTGTTTTCAGACATGCATCTGTCCAAAATTTTGAAATGAATGGTACTGGTAATTAAAAGGTTATCATTATTTCTAAGTATGACTTTGATCAGAGGGTTTTTAATGTTAATGCTCACATATGTCACCAATATCTTGTGTGAAGAATATTAAAATTTTAGGGATTTTTGTGTAACTGTGACATGGCTGAATTTTTTCACATTTAGTCTTCTTATTTACATTTGTATTTCAATGATACTATGAGATTAACACTGGCTATTATAAGAAATGTATTGACTAAAATAGTGGGTAATTATAAGTTTGACTGAATTAAAGCCCTTTCAGGCATAAGCCCCTGTATGTGGGGGTAGCTCTGGTAAGTTACCAGAAAGTCAGGCCTGAAAGGGTTAAAGAGCTATCACAAATTCAGTTTGACGCTTGATAAATGGTGAAGACAGAGGTTACAAGTGTGTAGCAATTTTATATTCTTTATGGACTCTTGAGGTTATATTTAACTAGTTAAGTATATTGTCATAATAGATTAACAGAAACGTATAGTAAAGATCAGACAAAGTTTTGATATTAGAGCTAATATATCCAGGCACTCATTTTACAAGCTGCAAGCTTGAAGTACTGGATAGATTAAACAACACTTTAGTTGTTTCAGAAATCAATGGGCAGAATGTATTACCTTACTTGGTCACTGAATGTCTTCTTTTTGGCAAACCAAAGTTTTGTTGTTCCACTGGGCAACTAACTTACAATTATGTCTGTATGGGCGGAGATGAACGTTCTTTTAGCTGTTAGGGCATCTCAGGATGTTTTCTAACATGCATTTTAGCATTTTGTCCACCTGGCAATTCAAAATGTTGTAATATTTCAAAGGTCCGCAAAAAAATATTCTTTTTTAATATTTCTTGGTTCATTAGAAAAATAAAAGGTGAACAAATGAACATGTCGCTTCTGGCTGCTTGACATTCACTAAAATGTCAATTTGATTGATCAAAAGTTTTCAACTAATTAGCCTATGCTATACTCCTTTCATTTGAACAGGTTTGCGTCATCTTGGACAGAGAAGATACAATTGATCGATGCCGAAATTAGAATGACAACAAATAGGAAGAAATGTTTTCTTTTCAGTTGCAACAACTGTTCATGGACACCGTCAATCTCCAATCTCTCTCCCCTACACTAAATTAAGTAATTTTTCTTTCAGATTTAAGTTTTTCATCCCTAATTAACACATTTAAGTCATTATGCCAGACACTTTATGTAAAAATTACGCTTTGACAATCCATTCTAAATTCTTGGTACTGATTCAGGTTCCCTTAAACTCTAATTCTGTATATTCACAATTCTTAGTTCCGATATGTAACTCTAAATCTTCACCTTGCTTTGCACACCTAAGTTATTTTCCACGATGTAAGCTTCTCAATCACTATCCTAAACTAAAACAAGAATGAAGATTTAAACTTTGGGGATGTATTTGTGAATTTCAGTTGATATCAATCATAGGAGATGAATATAAGGATCTCCTATGCTTGATAAAACTTTATCCTTGACTGATATTCACAAGCACATCCCTCAAGTTTAAATCTCCATTCTAAAATTTTCAATTCTACAAAATCAAAACCTTATCCAAAAATTACCAATCATTATTATGAAAGTTTTCAGTTTTAATAATAATCTGGACTAATACTGCTCTGTTAATGTCTCTGTATTACCAATTCTGAATCTGAACCCTATCCTGACAAAATTCCATATCACTTTCAGGTGAATTGACGATCAGTATCTCTAATCTACATTTAAACTTCTTCAATTCTCTACCATTATCACTATTTCTCCACTTTAAAATCTCAATCCTATTTGCTGCATTTAAAATTACAACACCTCTTCTAAGTTTTATATTCTCTATCATTAATACCTAATGTCAACTCAAACATTCATCACTTAAATTTACAATAGCTGTTACTTTCATATTTTCATTATATGTTTTCTTCAAAGTATTTTTTTTCTTTACTACTTCCTAAAGTATTAAATCTATCAATTAGTGCACTGTATAACATGTACAACATTATTGTTGACAAATGAGTGCTAGCCAGGACTACAATTCAGTTGTAAACAATAGGGTTGAACAGTACATATATAGGCCATAATGATAAGTTAAACACAAGCCATTTAATCTGCAAGTTGAACAAGAATCTGTATTTTACAGCCTGAACAAACATACAAACATAAGACGTTTAAAGTTATTACTTATAGTCGATTGTAAGATTTCTGTAATTTTGGCTTATCTCAATAAGTTTCTTTCACCTTTTTTGCCCTCTTTCTCATTACAACTTTTTCTATTCATATACATATTGGCATTTGTGATTTTATCAAATTTTAAGAATAAATATGATTGTTTAACATTTTCCTCCTTCCTTCTTTGCAATACTCTATCATTCTCCCCGAGTTCTAAACATTTATCCTAAACTAAAAGATAATCCATTTAGTTCTCTTATATCTTTGATGCTAGATCTTTACCCTGACACTTTTTGTATCACTATTCATTATAATGCTAAACTGTCACTCTACACTGACTATCCTCCCAAATATTCCCTAAATCTTGGCCTGAACTTTGTATTCTTCATATTCAAAATTTTCACTTCTAAGTCAGTGAATATCATGAACTGAAATTCTAAATCACTTCCTTAAAAGCCCACTGACCTACTTAAGTATACATAGGAGAGAAAGTATTGGAGACTGAGGATTAACTTACGGGGGAGACTTGATAAAACTAAATGCAATCTAAAATAGTGTTTAACCTTTGTGAAAATCTTCATCTTTGGTTCAGAATAAAGCAAAACTCTACAAACTCTGTTCCTAAATTCTATCTTTCCTTCGGGTTTACACATCTGATTAATGGCAAATTAAACATTTAATTTTACACGGTTGAAAATTTGCTTATGTTCAATGTCTAATACAATGGTTTGTATTTAAATTACAACAGTACTTTTAACTCTTTCAGTACTCTTTCCATATTCAGAAATACTTTGTCAAAAGTTATGTCATTAAATCAAATTTATCATTTAAATAATAATAACAATATCATGTTGTCAGGAAAACTGATGTTAACATTAAGTTTGGAAGAACCAATAATGCATAATCAATATGAATTCAAAAATTTCTCATAGAAACATAATATTTAGCTATTCAAGAAGCAAATTCTTGTGGGGTTCTTTGTAAAATTTAAAGGGGATGATTGTCAACGTTTTCAATTCATTATGCAATTGCTCCTACGCAAAAAGTAAATTGATCTAATGTAGTGCATCTGCATCCTTAATTATCAGCCACCATCAAAATTTTCTCAGAAAGATAATGCTCTTCCTCTTCCAAAGCAAATTTCATGAAAGGACTTGCACACTGGTGACCATGCTCTCAATTGGCTCCGATATGTCATATCCTAGGCATGCTATATCCTCCTAAATCTCCTAAAAGAGTCAGTAATTTTGTCAAGCTATGAAGAAATTCACATGAGATGGTTGCCAGTCCCATATGCACCTTGAAATCTGGCAACTGCTGTCCTCCCCTACGGTATCTTATAAGATTCTTATAAGAAACTAACTTTTTTACATAGATAGATTATTACATTTACCAATTCGTTTCTAAAATACTTACAAGAATCTTATAAGATTCTTATAAGAATCATAAGAAGGTTTCGCTTTGTCAATTAGAAATGTGTCCACAGAATGAATAATTGCTAATTTATCACAATTGGACATATCTGAAGTGGATCATCCCTACGTACAACTTTTCACATATATTACAAGCTACATGAATAATGTTCTCTAAGTATCTTTGAATTAAAAATAAATAAAGTATTCATGAAACCAGGAAATTTCTACTTGTAGAACATGAACTAAGTCTTTCAAAATTGAATAGATCCTGATGAGATTTTATTATTTGTATTAGAATGATTGTGAAAAAAATCTGTGTTGAATATATTTGTAAATCAAACATGCAGTTTGAGCAGTGGTGTCAATAGTTGGAGAACTGTTGGTATTTTGAAAGTGCTTCTGTGGAGTATTGGAGTATATAATTAAACAATGCAACTGTTGTTCTCATGCCAATTCACTATATGAACAAACATGCGTTATCACAATTATCACTTTTTTCTAATGTGACCCAAGTTCTACTGATCAATAAATTGAAAACTACTAGCAAATTTCTAGGTACCATAACATTTAACAGATGGGCAGGACAAAGGAATATACAACTTAACTGCTACACCCATATGTTCCACTAATACTGACAGCAAATCAACTTTCTGGACTGTTTCAGAGATGGCTCTTGATATACAGACAATGAATTTATGGCAACGAGTGGATTATTGGATCACATTAAGGTGATAAATCAAGTTGCCCATTTACAATCATAATGGTAGTTCTTTTACCAACTGTGAAAGTAACAATTTTGTACATGCCCAACTAATGGTAATAGCCTTGAAAATACTGATCAAAAGCCCATGTGACGTGCCATGACGCACACGAATTGCCTGTGACACAAACAAATTTTCCAGTTTATATGTAAAGATATAGGGTAGATGCAAAGAATTTTGCAAAATTCCTTAAATTGACGTAGAGTTTCAAGAAATACATGTTTGTTAAAGGGCACACTGATCCCCCGATAATAAAATGGGGCTGTATTCCTGCAAAAATTTGAATTTTTGCTAAACAAGGAACAAAATCTGTTTAAAAAGTTCTCTCTTAATAGTTTTGGAGAAAGAAAAAATTTTAAGAATGGCAATGGGGTATTCATACCACATCATATTTTGAAACAATGCGGGTTGCATAGAATATTACACTCCCTTTGAGCTATTCGTTTGACAAAATTTGTACATCTGAATAATACATCGTTGATGACACAGTCCCCACTTGTTAATGTTACTTTGATTACAAGTCCTCAGAGAGGATAGAGTCCTCTTCATTAATTAGGTCTGTGATAAAAATACTTTGATACAGATGGCACTCAATGGCCAAGAATGAGTTCCATGGTGATGAAAACATAAAACCAATGTAGGCCACCATCCTTCCTAAAGTTCATAAAATGTATGTATAAAATGTATATAATATGTATTACATAAGTCAATGTCCATGTACCAACTTTGAATAAGATCAGTTGAGACTTGCCAGAGTTATGGCTCTCGACATGAAACAACCATAACAAAATTGCCACCATGTGGCCATATTTGACCACCTCGTGAAACCAATCGACATACATAATAAATAAGTCAATGTCCTTGTACCAACTTTGAATGATACATGTCTGAGTTATGGTTCCGGACATGTAAAAATCGGAAAAACAAATGGCCACATGGCGGCCATATTGGATTGTATCACAAAACAAATCAATGTGCATATGTATGACATAGGTCAATGTCCTTGCACTAAGTTTGAATAAAATTGGTGAATAAAATTGTACGTGTCCAAAGGACGTGAACAAATTGTAACAAAATGGCTGCCATGCAGCCATGTTTGATCATATCATGAAACAAATTGACGTACATATGTATGACATAGGTTAATGTCATTGTACAAACTGTGAATAAAATCGGTTAAGATATGCCTGAGTATTATGGCTCTGTACATGAAAAAATCGTAACAAAATGGCCACACGGCAGCCATATTGGATCATATAACAAAACAAATTGACATGCATATCTATGACATTGGTCAATATCCTTGTACCAACTTTGAAAAAAATTGGTTGAAACATGTCTGAGTTATGGCTCTGTACATGACAAAATCATAATAAAATGGCTGCCTAGCGGCCATGTTGGATCGTATCACAAAACAAATCGACGTGCATTTGTATCACATAGGTCAATGTCCTTGTACCAACTTTGAATAAAATCGGTTGAGATATGTTTGAGTTATGGCTCAGTACATGAAAAAATTGTAACAAAATGGCCACACGGCAGCCATATTGGATCGCATCACAAAACAATTGTGCGCATATCTATTACAGTGGTCAATATCCTTGTACCAACTTTGAAAAAAATCGGTTGAAACATGTCTGACTTATGGCTCTGTACATGAAAAAATCGTAATAAAATGGCCGCCTTGCGGCCATATTGGATTGTATCACAAAACAAAGTGACGTGCATATCTATGACATTGGTCAATGTCCTTGTACCAACTTTGAATAAATTCAGTTGAAACATGTCTGAGTTATGGCTTTGTACATGAAAAAATCGTAATAAAATGGCCGCCTGGCAGCCATATTGGATCGTATCACAAAACAAATCGACATGTCTATCTATGACATTGGTCAATGTCCTTGTACCAACTTTGAATAAAATCGGTTGAAACATGTCTGAGTTATGGCTTTGTACATGAAAAAATCGTAATAAAATGGCCGCCTGGCGGCCATATTGGATCGTATCACAAAACAAATCAACGTGCATCTGTATGACATATGAAGTAATCCTTGTACCTAGTTTGAATAAAATCGCTCCTTGCATCTCTGAGATATCTGCGTGAACGGACGGACGCACACACGCACGCACGCACGCACGCACGGACGCACACACGCACGGACATGACCAAACCTATAAGTCCCCCCGGACGGTGTCCGTGGGGACTAATAATATATGGCTCAGGAAATGAACGAGACAAAATTATAAGGTTTCCTGGTGACCATATTGCAATTTATCTAAAACACATTGAAGTCAAATGTATGTCATTGTACTCTGTCCTTGTAACAAGTAAATTCAACTACTTTTTGAGGTCAAAATACTATTTTCCAGATATCATTTTTACAAGATAACATTTTACTTATCACTTTTATGATCTCATGACTGACAATTTGGTGATTTTTGAAAATCATGTGTAGCTTCTTAATTTTTCTGGACTTTCCACGACTCAATTTCATTCTAAAGGACTTTCCAGGTAGCTTTGAAATTGAAGGATTTTCACACTTTCAAGGAGTGTATGGACCCTGAATAAATTTATGGTTACAGCAAGTTCTCCTCATTTCAAATTTGAATATTAAGTCGGGCATGTCTGAAAAATGGCTGCAGATGCATACACAGATGAGCATACATAAAACACACTTAGCCAAACTGTAAGTCTCCCGCCCAGACTATGTGAACAGGGACTGCTATAAGTTCTTTGAGTTAATAAATCATTTGTATTGAGATGTGTTTTGGCAGGACTTGAAAAAATTTGAAAGATGTACTGGTATAATTTTCTCACAATTTGAATCTTAATCAAATTACCTACAAGATCGACAAAGTAAGAGTTGGTGACATTAGACATATAAACTTAGTTGAGCAGAAAGGTGACAGAAAGCGGATAATGAGTGACAATAATGATCATCAACAATAACCTTCATGATGACTAAATCACCATCTTTACCATTCTCTAATGTTTCATTGTCCATTTTAGGTCTAGTTTGCAAACAAGTAGGTATACATTAATGGTTCTTCCAACAAATCGTCAAATTTGTTACAAAAATGTTTGGTTTACGAAGGTACATGTCATTATTATTTTTCAAAGTCCGACAATTAATTGAGATATCCATCTAATATTTTGGTCACAGCATAGTGATGATACTTTTACACTAATATGAATTGTTATTCATTCATGGAATATGCATAAAGATTTACAAGCTGAGTTCAACACCTCTTGTTCATAATCTAAAATGTTTCAATATATGTAAACGTTTCTTAAAGTAATGGCAGCAAAAGTTGTCTGGTCATAATTGTAGCTAGTTAAGACAATTTCAGCATAAATTCCATCGTCCACTCAGAATTGTGGCCCAGGTGACATTCTGATTGCATGGGGAAAGTTGACTCTGGTACTCATGTTCAAATTAAATTTGCTGTGAGACAAGTTCAATTTGTCTAAAAGCATGAAAGATTTCCTTTGACTTTAATATTATCCTTTGTAGTTTCATAAAAAGTTGAAACAAAGCCTGTTAAAATCTATACTGTGTGTTCCACAATTGCACTGTCTGGAAAACACTTGAGAAATACTCATTCACAACAGGGAAAACAATGACAGTAAAACTGCTTTCGTAACAGTTTCTACTTGTGGTGAGATTTTGAAAGATAAAGATATTTGCAGCATAAATTTACAACCAGCCATGTGAAACAAGTTGAACATTGTATAATTTACAGATCAACAATTGTCAGTATAGTGCTCAACACTGCACATGATGTTTTCTCTTGATTGTCAGACAATGTTGATGATTTTGATGTACAAGTATTATATGATATTTTGTTATCATAATTTTGAAGGTTTGTTAACAGTATGCAAATGAAGTCTTGGTCTTTGATGTTGCATCTTTTCAGCATGTTATGTTTCAAATTGTAAAGGAACAAATGCAGTACACATCCTTAATTTCCTAACGACCAATTTCTGATATGTTTAAAAGGTTACAATAATAATTGAGCTGTATGGAAGCAAAAATTCAGTCACAACATTCAATTTCATACATTTTTTCTTTTAGGTTGAGGATACCATCAATAACAGTTGTCACACTTGTACTTAAGGCGATACCGAAGGATTCAAATTGCTAAGCAACGGTTGCTAAGGGTAATTTCCAAAATCAATCAAAATGCAAAGTTTTCATGGTTTTCTTTGCAAAGTAAAGATTTATAGAACCATACAATTCCAAAAGATGCAGGTTTGTCGCGTGATTGATCAGTGATGTCACTCATATACAAATTTTCACAGCTCTATTTTAAAATGTTTCAGCTTCTACAAATTTGCACACTATTTTCCAAAATTTCAGAATGTAACACATGAGATACCTGTTTAGAGCCACCAGCATGGATTAGGGTATCTGTTCAAGTAAAAATGATTTTTGAACAGGAAAATATCTACTGTGTCATTTTGTGAAATTTTGAAGGGTTTTACGGTGATATCTTATAAACTGTCTGGAATTTTTAGAAACACATGCTTATCTATATTCTCACCTAGGACTTCAATAATCCTACAAAAAATCAGCTAAATTGGTTTACAATTGACAGAGTTGAAAGATTTTGAGCATTTTCAAAATACCAGGAGTCGGATATCCACAGAAAACAACGGAACGGTAATATTTTGCATGTGCAAAAGTGCGCGTTTGGAACGTTGCCAGCGATAGCAACGACGCACACTTTGAATCCTTCGGTATTGCCTTAACTCACAGATTTCCATGTGGTAGGTGCAATTTGTTTTGTGAGCAGGATGTGCTTTTTCCTTTCCATATACATGGCATTATTTTTTGGTGTCATGATCCAAGGTCTATTTATGCTTCTTTCTTATTTTTCGTTGTCTTATGCTTTCTACTCTTTCCACCAATTCATTGTGTTTGGGAATTTTTCTTCATGTAAATACAAGCTTTTGACTGGAATCTTCAAACAAAACTTCAGATCAGTATGTTAACCTCTTTTCATTTATAGGAATTTTTCTTCATGTGAATACATGGTTTTAACTGGAACCTTCAAACTTCAGATCAGTAAGTCTAAGCTTCTTTTCCTTTATTGGTAATAATTTTGCACTAAGAAGGTACTGTCTGCTTTACAGTTAAGACAGTTGCAGCTGTTGAGCTCCAAATATTTTCAAACTCAGTTTTTCTACAGAATACTGATTTTGGATATTGTGAGACCATGTTTCTAATTGACCATGCTTACTGTTAAGATTCACCCTGTGATGATTGCTTCCACACGATCCAATTAATATTTAGTGTAGCTTTAGCAAAGATGGTACAAAGATGGAAAGTGGGAGGAAAGCTGCAATTGGGAAATAATCTTGTGCATGATGTGTTTGGCAAACCATACACAGATGGAAAGCCTTACAAATGGTACTTATGGACCTCTTTGAAGTTTTGACTCTACAAATATTTGACATTGAAGAAAGAGTCTGAGATGAGTTTATGTTCATTGAAAAGATCCGTAACTCATACTTTTGGTAATCACCAAACTGGTACCATTTTGTAATCTCTTCAGCTGCTAAATTTACATTCAAACTATTAATCATCAAATATTAATCCGCAGATAACCCATTCCTTGGAAGGTTGGAATGCAACAATTAGGATAAATATGAGTCAAACTTACCCCTCATCAGAATGTCACTTTTCCAACAACGTAATTCTAACATTTGTTAAACAAAAACACAGTTGTTATGGTCGTCTGAATAACAATTCATACATAGTTGATGATCTGGTTGTTATAAGCCAGCATTTGTGTATTTTACATACAGTATCATGAATTTTGACAAAGATCAACAGAAATACGTGACCATTGAGTGACTTAAGAGTCAAGTAATGATTTCAAAAACTGAGTTTTCCTTTATCATCTGATACTATCGGTCTTAACTTCTCTAGCTGTGATTGAAATTGCTTCAGTTCTCAAGTAACTTGTACAATAATTTCTCCCTGTTTTAAAGT
Source organism: Ptychodera flava (assembly GCF_041260155.1). Taxonomy (NCBI): domain Eukaryota; kingdom Metazoa; phylum Hemichordata; class Enteropneusta; family Ptychoderidae; genus Ptychodera; species Ptychodera flava. The sequence goes on from NC_091940.1 coordinate 37,586,598, forward strand.
TGTACTATACTAGTTTGGTTATAAATGCTGCATTAAGATAGAGGTGTGTTTTAGGGTTATAGAATAAGTTTTATCTATTGGTCAACTCAAATAATAAACAAAAAATGTTAATGTCTGTATGAATGAAAAGGGAAATTGGGTTTTTGAGAGAGGGTTGACTTTGCCTGGTTTTCATTGGAGTTTGTCTCCAACATTGGAGGAATGTTTTGCCACTCACACGCACTCATGCACACATAAACAAGTATGTTATAACCTGAATCCTGAGTATATTGCATGGTGGAATTTCTTGCCATTTGGTTCGGTTCAGATAAAAAAAAAGAAAAATCAAAAAAGGAAAAAATTGAAAAATAAAAAAACTAAAAAAAAGAAAAAAAAGAAAAAAAACGTAAAAAAAAAACAAAAGTAGAGATCTCACTACAGTATTAACCATTCAATGATATCTTCTCAAAGGACAGGAGGCTGAATATATGGCTGTATACTTTCATCTCCTCTGCACGATTTTGGTCTATGGTTTGCAGGGCCTCCATGATTTCAGCCCCGCTCTTTTTTGGGCGACAGCACTGCTGCTCGTGATCCTTTAGTTCATGATATGGTCCGCACCATGTACAGCCAATGCGCTGATACTTGCAATTTGTCAACCTAGTTAATAGTTCCAGGTAGTCAATATACAGGATGGTAATCAGGATTAGATCACTAACATCATCATTATGGAAGGCAAATTACACTTCAATGGGAAAAATGACACTGTACAGGAAACAGAAAATTGTTCTATCTACGGCAATAACGATGGTCTATGGTACCCTACAGCAGTTAACCATGGTCAGTATCAACCTCTTGTATTTCTTCTAGGTTCTTCTCTCTGAATGATAACCTTCTGATCAACTTACTGTGTTCTCTCAATACAAACACATTTGCACAGCAGTGACAACCATCAGGGAATAAACACCTTTGATATTAGCAGAAATGTATAAAAACTTGAATTGAGAAAATGACTTACAAATCAAGAGACAATCTGACATGATACACACTTTTCAAAAAACAGAAAGCTATATTCCAAATTAGAAATTTTGATTATAACTTGTTTACAGAGCAATATAAAGTAAGATTATACATTCATTTTTAACTAGTAAAATTTCTATTTTACTTAATTCTCACACTGACTTGAACTTTCATTCTTAAAGGTATGGTCAAAATTTATTTTGACAGATAAATTCATATCACCAACAATAAATTGGTTTGGGTTTATATAAATATAAACTATACATAAGATTAACTTTATGTGCACAAGTATACAGATATTTCCTTAACAAAGTTGTGTACAAATATCTGCCTGTATAGACATTACATTATGATGTTATGTCACATATCTTTCCGAGCTGGCCACTTCCTGAAAGGACCAATAATTGAAACATGTGCATGATATATGAAACTTGATTATTAATCCATTAACCTCACAACTTAAGTCCTAGGTAATTATCCCCAAATTCTTATGAAGTAATTTATGATTTGAACTTTCAAGTCCCTACAAATATCTTCCTATAAATAGAAAGTTATGAGCAACAAGTGCAGTATATTATGGTATATTAGACACAATACCGCACCTCAGGAAAGTCACAATATTTTAATTATTTTGGATTGGAACTCATAAACTACAAAGTCAAAGCTGTCAGCAAATTTGCATATATACCTCAAAACAGAAGAATAAATGTAGCCTCCACCCTTTTCAGAAGAAATATTGTCTGTCATGCACATGCTTTAATTATCAGTGGCCTGGAAGAAGACATCACTTCTCTGTTTGCATTAAAAAATCACAAATTTTTGGTTAGTTTCTGCCCATAGTTGTTTTGATACCACAAATTTTATGAACACACAAGGAATCTTATCATTGTGTTGTAACCAAACAAAACAAACTTCAATGTTAAAGGGGATGGATTTTGTTCATAGCTGCTATACAATTTCTTGACCCACCTGATTACATGAACATTCTTTGCAGAATGTTCATCTATGAATTTTTATTCTAGTATTTTTTTGTAGTTTTGTTTTGTTGGTTTTTGTTTTTGATATTAAAGAAGATAATGCAGAAAGTAGTGTATCTTAATTGCAGAATAAATTTTCTGAGATGATTTTGGAAAGTTTAATATGGCTGCTATTGCCATTATTTGCATAAACTGGTTCATTTTGAGTCTCTGACGAGCTCAGTAAGTTACTGTATTACTCCCCTCAAAATAAATACGCAGGTTTGTTCACTTGAATTATTTTAACCATATGTTGTTGGCAGAGACACACAGTACGACATGAACATGTACACACAGTGCTATGACCTACGACTACCTGTACACATGCACTAACATTCAGACAAGGTATAAACTCATACATAGTTACTACACATAACAATTAAAGTCAAATGTATGTACATGAAACATACACGCACTTACGCTGAAGACTTAAACAGTCCAGGTCATTTCAGAAAATAGGCAATTCACTAACATAATGTCCTCTAAAATGTTTCCAAAGATTAGCTATGCCATCGGGAGTGCACCATTGGGGAAATTTCACATGGTCCAAGGTCATATCCATTGGACAAAAGCTTAAAAACATGGCCAAAAATTGCCAATCCCATTTCATCCACATGATGATTGACCTACGTATGACAATTGTGTATCAGTAAAATGTAATCCTATTGGCGATTGGCAAATTTTCTAGAATACATTATAATAATGAGTTGCCAAATTTGGAAATGACCAAAACTATTAAGGTGACTGTTGTGACCTAAGTCACATACAAAAAAAATTTTGTGTCAAGTTGCAAATAACGTTTTTGTCCTCCTCATATTTCAGAATACAAAGAAGATTTCAAAACTTTATACTAGAAAATATTAACTTTTATTTTGAGCTTCTTAATATGCCCTGTTTGTTCTCTTACGAATTGCTCTGAAAACTTTTAACATTGCACATTTTGATTTTGGCATATTTTTCAGTCTTCTCTTGTCCTCTCATTAAAAGTTTTCCAAATCATTCAAAATGGCATTGAAGAAAAGCTAAAGTATGTTTTGCAAATATTCACTTTTTACAATGATCATTCTGATAGTGCAAGCAGTAGGGACAAATATTAAATTTGATGAGGTTGCAATATTTGACCATGACACTTTCCATTATTTGCATATCAGTCATTCCATCAACTTTGTTGAAATAATTTGTTCATTCGCAACATCTTCAGCAAAGACTGAGGTAACGGAGTGAATATTGCCTGAATTAAGAGAACGTTGACCGTTTTCAAGTTTTTAGATTTGCTCATTTGCATATTACTTATTTAATCAATGTGATTTGAACAAGCTTAAATTTGCATCAATGCAGGAATATTTCTGAATATGTTCAATTCCCAGATCTAGTACTTTATTAGTCACTGAGAAACTCAATTTATTATTTTTTACCACTTTTAAGGATAATTTTTTCACATTTGCATATTAGTAGCGTCATCGATTAAGTTTGGACAAACCTAAATTTTTATCAATTTAAGAAAGTTAACAACATACATAGAGACGTATAGTACATACCGTATATACATACAGACAGACAGACAGACAGACAGACAGACAGACAGACAGAAGATGGATGCCAGATTGCTATAGCTTCTCTTCTGAATATTTATGTACTGAGCGACTAGAAGCTAAAAAAGTTAAATTGTCACAATCTCTAGGTCAGATTTTATTTAAATTCAGTTTATGTGCGAGGATTGACACACAGAGAGGTGTACATACCTGAGGAAAAGTTAAGAGAGGTGTACATACCTGAGGAAAAGTTAGAAACAACAAACACAAAGACATATATGCACAGTATCTAAGCAGACGAAAACAATCATGAAAAGTCATTCCCAATGACGATAACAATGTTTGCTTTTGCAAACAACAAACTACCGATGCAGTTTTACTGTAATATTTATATAGAAGAAATATACTGAAGGCTCAAAGTTGCATTTTTTGTTTCACAGGTGACCCAATTTTACATGTTTGGCAGGTTGCACTTGACTTATTTTGGTTACTTGCATTTTGGGACTAGAGTTGTTTTGATAATCATACGGTAGAAGATTCTTGAATTTCACAATAGTCCTTCCATTTTACGACTGTTAAATTAAATGAAAATGGATTCCAATTTTTAACATGTGACATCACCAAGCCACTCAGAGGTTATGCATGTTGAAATCATAAATTTTTCTCATGAGGAGAAACAATGTGACCACTTTGCTGTTAGTTTTTCATTTTGGGTTGTCAAAACATATGATAAATTTAAATCAACGTTGATTTAGTTTTATGTAAAATGCATTCATATCAATGTAATTTAACCAATCTATGCCCAATGAACAGTGAGTTATGGGACGTTGGTCAACTAACAGTGACAGTATAAGAATGAGTCTTAGGCACAGCCAGTTATGTTTGCAATACTTTCCTGGTCTACTGTATCTGGAGACTCATTTTAGAGTCACTCAAGTAACATTTTCACCATCTTAGTTTTTCGAAAATCAAAAATTTCTTTTTTCCAATAGAGTAAATACAGGGATGGCAGCCATTTAGAATTTGATATATTAATAAATGTCAGGTTATTTGTTACTCTGGTACCAAACTTTACATGGTTAAAGTTTCAGAAAAGAAAATTTGAGCAAAAGTGTACATCTTTTACTTTAAAGGTGCATACTGCCTTAAAAAATAGCCCCTGTTTTTTTGGTGATGACCCAGAAAATAGCCTTGTTCACGGTTACAGGTTTGTTACTAAATATAGCTGTACGCGCGCGACATCGGACACGCAGCTTGAAATGCGGACAAATTTTATCAATGTTGCATGCGTGGCTGTTTTTGCAGCTTGTACTCTGAGTCGTGAATATGTTTTTTAGTATTCACTGTTACACTAGCAGTCGCCCACTGAGATGTATTTTCGTCGTTCTTGCATGCGTAATTTTCAAAAGCGTAATCTAAAAATGCGGACAAATATTTATTTTTGCATATTAATGAGAGAACAGTGACGTAAACTGTGAACGGCCCTATTAAGACTTTGGAGCAAATGCAACCAGCCAAAAATGTTGCTTTTGAGCCGTGTAATCTATTTTGATTTTGAATAAGAGAAAATGTGCAAACATGTCAAGATCAATTTTGCTGAATTTACAAACTTACAATGGCTCAACAGAGTAACTTATATCTCTTCATCTTACAATCTACTATCGGATGTGATGGAGAGACAAATATGGAGAATTCCCTATAATCAATATAAGGAAGTCATTATTTTTGTCACAGACTCTACAACTATGAGCGCTGTCATGCATAGAGAAGGAACAAGATTAAGACAATATTTACACTAATCCTGCAAATACCCTGTGATAAGGATTATGACTTCATTATCGCCTTGAAAAAGCTACCACTGCACAGAGATTATTCCTACTCATCCTCAAACAAATATCAAAACTATCTGACCAACAATTTTTGGGAATTCTACATATTAAATACATGATTTTTAATACAAATATGCCAAAACAGATAATTACTGATTTCTAAAAGACACTTGAATCAGTAATTTTTTGTCTCATTTCACTCAATTATTGTGTGTATCATGTCTTTGTCTCTGTTTTGTTCAACACTTTGTATAATTTCTTCAGAAACTTTGTTGTTTTCCACTTCAAAAATGCATACATAGCAAAACACGTATTGAAGGTGAGGCTACATACAAAAGTGAGAAAGCATCTAATGTAAACAATATAATGAATAATAAACAAGGGAAATAAAATAATCAAAGTCCTTTGATAAACTGAAAAAGAAAGACAACACTGCAATGAGTGACAGTAAATCTTGGTATCAATTTCTCACAAGTGACTAGAATCTATATCATGGACTGTGATAAATGTGACTGTTCTGTTCCACACCACAGATTGCAGGTTTTAGTCCTATAAATATATATTCTGTTTCAACTAGAAAAACTTAAATATCTTATTACATCAGCTACTGCAACGTGTACAGCAGTGTATCTTACATTATTCTTCTGGGTGTAAAACGGTGACAACATGAATTTTTATGGAAGATCCTATATGCCATCTAAAAGTTGGACATACAACAAATTTTAGCATGATTGACAGATGACACTTGATAAAATTGATACAGATTATCATCATTAAATGATTAAAAATTTCAGTCTTGTATCAAGTCAAAAAACATTGTGGCTAATGGTTGTACCATTTAATACATGTATTTGGTCATGAATTACAAGCAATTTGGTCAAAATAATGCAATGTTATCTACATTTTGGTTAAAAGTGACATCATTGTCTTCATTATGTTACAGATCTTAGTCATAGTTCCCTCGTTCACAAAGGAAAATTTGGCCAGGGCCAAATTGGTCCAACGTAGCATCGACTCAAGGCTTGAATTTAGTTTCTCTTCAGACATGATCCAAACAAAAACATTTTGGCATAACTATAGCTGACCTTTCAATGTTCAAAATGGCTGGCTTGGATAACATACCGATGTTTGTACTGTACATGCTCATTGTATGCGTTTTATGCACAAGAAGGATTTATGTGACTGCCACTGATTATTTTAACTTTGTAGAGCATACAAGCTGGAATCAGATTGATTGGCAGTGGAGAAATAATCAGTACATGGCGGTTTTAATGATGTTAACATGTGCATCTATCAATTGTACATGAACTAGGAATCAGGCTACATGGTCTCCTTTGTGGAGCCAAACTTGGTTGGAAAATGTTGTTTTGACTGTTATATAGGATGACAAGGATTGGATTGAAAACTTCTGGTAAATGTAAACATAAGCTTAGACCTTTAAAAAGGTCTCAGGTCGAACTAGGGGATCATCTGGGACCAGGGCTGGCATAAAACGTACGGAAATCTGGGCAGACTCAGATCAAAAGTTGATCTTGACCCTCTCCTGAATGAGACAAATTTGGTCTGATGCTGGGCCAACACTGGGCATTCAGACTGCTTTTTATAACTCTGAAGTAAAAGTTATGTTGGTGTAGCAGAGGTGTAACATTGTCTGTATGAACGGGGTAAGTATCAGATCAGAATATTTTGAAAATTCACTTCTGTTACTTCTCCTTCTGCTTTTTTTGTCCAAAACCATTAAATTTTATGTTTGTTCTGACACTTTTTTGAACCAGTAAAAACCAATTATTGTCCACAAAGAATCTTCCGTTTTTAAGAGAGTTTTTCAATGAGATAACTGTGTGGCAAGGATACTATAGAAAACATAAATGTTAAAGAAAGTACAAATTTTATCAACATGCTACTAAAACATTAATCTTTTCTCTGCATACTGACTCACCATTTCAGCAAACTATGAATTCATTTGCTTTAAATACCATAACCATATACTAATGACCTAGCACCTCAGTAACATAGTGCTGCTGACTCAAAACAACAGGCCTAATTTCTAATTGGCCCTAACATCTTTACATCTGCCAAAAATACCATCATTTTCAGAAATATGAATGATGTCTAAGCTAAAATTTAGTACAAGCAACATTTCATAGCCATCATACCAAGTTTCAGATTGAGGATATTTTTGCAGAAATGTGGAAAAAGAAGTCTCAAAAGTGTGCAAATTTTATTTTAACAGTATAATTAAGAATGCGAAAAATCCCAAGGAATCATCATATCAAATTTGAAAGCTATTAGACCAGTGGAGTCAGAGGAAAACAAACATATTTTATACAACTGAGAAAACAATTTACATATGCAAACTTCACCATCATTTCAATAAACCTGAATGAGGAAATGTCAAGCAAACTAAATATCAAATGTGGTAGCTATAGGACCAGCAGCCTAAGAGCAGAAGTTCCTCAAGAAAGAAGGTGCAAAAACTTTTACAATTAAAAATCTATGCTTGTTTTTACAAATCGTAAGAAGAAAAGCCACATATCAATTTGTAAACTGTCAGACCAATATTTATAAACACGATTAAATTTGCGCATGCACATTTTATCATCATTTGAACAGAACTGAATCAGGTCGGCCCTGGGAAATTACCTACTGGATTTGGTAGCTTTTGAACTAGTAAATTTGAAAGAAGAAGATTAATGAAGAAAAACAGATCAAACAAATAACAAAAAATATCTGAATTCTTTGCACATGCGAGTTATCTACTAATTTTCCCAAAATCCAATAAGGACATTCCTTGAAAGATATATATCACATTGTAGCCCGAGGTATGAGAGAAAATGTTTTCATCAACAGTGAGAAAAATAGCCCATAATATTTGCATATGCAAATTTCATCAGCATGTGATTAAATCTGCGTCTGGTCATCCCAGGATTTTTGTCCAAAGTGAACTTTCTTCACCAGGAGTTTTGGAGAGGAAGTTTACAGTTGATAAGCAGCAACAGATGACAATCGACCCATTTCATAAGCTAAGTGTCACTGACAGCAGAGCTAAAAACAACTGCAAAATATCAGTCCCAATCTATTTGATGTTTTTCCCTTAAGATGCCCAACATGAATGAGTCATGTAGGGTGCTGATAAAAAAGACCTCATAATTCACCAACACCTACTGGAACCAATCTTCAAACTTAATTTCATCAAGTGTCACCTTTCAATCTTGTTAAAATTTGCAATTTGTTTGAGGAAATTACTGTCCTACTTGATATATCAGGTCAGTAGCTAATAAAATTTCACGATGTCATTGCCAGATCCTCAGAATATATTTTCTTGATGACAAACAGGTACAGATTGTTAGAATATCTATGTCACTCTTACCATAGTAATCACAGACCTAGACATACCGTACAATTTTTCATGATGTAGAGAATTTGATAGATGAAAGTCTCAAACTCTTCATAAGAGAAAGTGTTCAAGTCAGTGGTTGTCTTCAATACGAGTAAGCATTTTTTTCAAAGTAACACCGAACAATACCATAGGCATGAGGTTGCTCCAGTGTTGTCAAACTTTCTAAATGATCTGTTTCATATAAAAATTTTAAGTCTCATACATTTAAAAGTGCAATGTTGATAATCCTTAGTTTGACAAATGTTCATATGTTGAACAAATGTTTCACAGACTTTAAGACAAAATCATGAATAATATGTTGGGTGTTGAAAATTGTTGAGTTTGTTTGTAAGATAAATCATCAAAATAAATGTCAATTATTGTATCAAATTATATAAACTATTTATCCTCTCAGGGCTAAAGAAAAACATACACATCAATTGCCCAGTATTAAGAATTTATCAAGAAACTCAGAAGGGAATCTTACCATAAGTTAAATATGCTCATCTTTCACACGTTAAATAAATGGTAACTATCAGCTAAAAGTTTTTTTGAGTTTGGTTTCAAACTCAAATAAATTTCAAATCACATTTTAACTCATATTATCAGTGATAATGTAACTCACCATTACCTACTGACCCCCAAGCAGTGTCATCTTTTCAATCTCCTTTTATATAGATCTGTCAACCCAGTTGAATACAATAGAGGTATAACAAAAGTTTTACAGTGAAAGGGTTTAATTATTAGGTACCACTCTAAACAATTCAAACTTCATTGTTTTCTCATTACTTTATAAATATTTCTTTGGTTCCCTTGTTTGTGTATTTTCATGTCTTTCTTTAAAAATGAAAATATTGACCACAATTTGTATGAGCGCTCTTTACAAGATCTTCTTACAACATCATGACAGAGATATGTAAAGTCTTATACACTTTTCAGCCACACTCATTGTTCACTTTTACTGGTCTATTTTCAATGAACAAAAAAACTATAAAAAAAATATTTCTTAGGTTTTGTTTGTTAATTTCTTTTTTGTTTTAGGTTTTTCTTTGTTTTCAGAGTCATTTACACTAGCAAACTCATATAGTCTTTGATGACAATATGGTGGAAATTACATTTACTGTCACAACATTTCAAAACCAAAATCTGTGGCACCATACTATGTACAATATATATGGCCACTATTGAGAAGTATTTCTCATGATAGAATTATTCACTCTTTTCTTGGTGATAATCTCATTGGTTTATTTATGCTAACAAAATTGTAAGGTTATAATATAAAAGTGAGAGCAATTTGTTCAATGAATGGAAGACATCACTGTATACCACATGACTTGAACACTCCATAAGATTTACAGAGCAATAAAATGATTCTTTGGAAATAGATACCAAGATTTACATGTCATACAACAAATAAATGTGATGGATGATAAGTTAGGACTGGCCTGTACCGTGAGTTGGCATAGCTGAAGAAAAGCAAAAATATCAGTGAGACAATGATTCATTAACACAACACTTACAGAAAAGCATGCACACATATGTTCAGCATAAACGTGCAACACAGGTATGAATCATTTATACTATTGCTAATGTAGAAAACAACAATATCTTTTGCCTCTTGTAAATGTATCGAGAAAGCAGTAATTGACAAAGATGGTGTTTATTCCCTGATATGTATATTAATACACAGCGTGTCTCTCTCACTCTCAATGCGGAATGCTGCGTCAATAACTTGGCAGAGTCAAAATCAAACAAAATCCAGAAGTGACTTAAATGGTATTCAGAGCTGCTCTGTGGTATGGCATTGGTTGATTTTATTTGAAAAATACATTCATATCATGGATGTTAGACCAAAATCAAGAATGTATAGCATTCAAAAATGTCTGAAATATTGCTACTTTTGGTGATTTGAAATCCAAACCTTATTACACAAACCATTTGTCTACACCATACACATGTATCAACAGGGATGTGAAACTTACTTTTCTCTGGAAATCGCAAGGTTTACAGGTTTAAAAGTGAGCAAACATGAACAGTACTGTTAGGTTTAATATAACAAGCAAAACTAGTGGCATGTCAGAGATTAACTCACATAGTAAATGCCACTGAGTATCTGTATATCAAAAATCTCTGAATTGCAACATGTAAAATGGAGCAAGCTGATGTCTCATTCCTCCCTGCCTTTTATTTCTATAGAACCAATCATTGATCAATTGGTGAAAAGCTAGCAAGGTGAAATAGCCATGCAAGGTAAGAGATTAGATGCCATATTGCTACTTGTGATGAGAACACAGCCATATTGGTGTAATGTTGAGATATAGATTAAATTGAAATTACTGGAAATTATTAGTCGGTGAAGATTCGCAAGAGTGGCAAAAAACTTCTTAATTTGTGTAAATTACCTAAAAAGCTACAAAGGGATGTTACACATACAGAATAACTTGTTAGTGAAAAAGATGTTGATTGGATGTCCAGTGATTGGTGGATGGGATGCAGTGATTGGTTGGTCGAAGGATGATTTAGTGGCAATGGGTGACCAATAATTGGTGGGATGTAGAGACTTAAAATTATTATCGAAAATGGCTGGCACAATCAAGATACACATGTCATTAGGATGGCTATGATGAGAGTGAAGTGGTGCGGCTGTTGTTAGAGGTATATTTGAATAGTCTAGCTAGGAATGGTAGTAGACTGAAAGATTCCGTCGCGTGCAGAGTGCCTGCACGCGACGGCATCTTTCAGTCTAGGAATAGTAGATGAGTTGGGAATGACATGCCAGGAGACCAATGATCGGTTGATGAAGACATTGTTCAAACACAATAGGAGATGTTTAGTTTTACAAAATGAATGCCGAATGACTGGTGAATTTTGGAAATAAATTGTCCTTTTCAATGATCACCAACTTGTCAGATAGGATCCAACATGTTCCTACATGCTCAATATTTGTCAGATAAATTCTGAAATTGCTTATGACAGACATACAGAGATAAAAGTGGCTACCTGCTATGATCCCCTCATCAATGTCATAGCTCAATTTTGATGATATACGTAAATGTTTACTCTTAGTACAGTACTGTTATCGGTCAAAATTCAAACAAAGTTAATTTTGTAATGTTAAAGGGATATTGTAAGCAAATAATGGTTATAGGCTTGGTGCTGAAATTATCACAGCTATCCCCTACGATACATCAGTACATGGTTTAGAAATTACAGAGTACTCTTCTTGAATGAACATAATATCAAGTGTACAAAAGTTGTAGGAATATGAAAATACCAGACATGATTTACAGCTACAGCAGTATTTTTACACTGTTTTGCGACATCACTTTGGTTCAGTCTATTATTTCAGTGGGTCAGGGTAGAGCTGTACATAGGGATAAGGGCGGCGGGATGATTTGGTCAGCTGGAAATGATATTATTCCTAGCAGTTTGTAGAGATTTTCATCAGAAAATTTCAATTGCAATGCAAGTCATCTGCATTTTTACAGTAAAAGTCTTCTACATTATGAGGGACTGTGGCATGACCACAGACCTGTTCATATGCTAATTAATGGTACACAAAAGCTAGATTAATTACTATTATCATCATGCCTATTATGATATCTCAATTAACAGATTAAATGGCAAGTCTATGGCCCATTGTATTCAAATTGGGTGCAAGTTGCCAGCATTTATATATGAGATGTGCAGGCAGTGAAAACGTGTTTGGCTCAACACCACTTTTTTACTGACTTGGTAGAAATGCAGGAGACAGGCCTGCAGGAAATGGGTGAAATTGAAATTGTAGAATATGTTTTGGTTTGTTTAGTTAGGATTTTTTCTGAGAGAGATCCCCCAGTTGGGAAAATTACAAAAACATTCTACATTGTAGATCAACTGCCAAAGGTCTTATGAGTTCCACTTTCTCTTTAACAAGTAAACAATACAATTTATAACTTTCAGCATGGTTTTCTTACAAAGTACTGCTCTAATACTGATATTCGCTTCATTATTTTTAGAAATAAAATTGACTGAGCAAATCAAGAAAGTAGTTTTCACCTATACTGAGTATTGGAATAACACAAGCACACATGTCTGTATGAGAAAGTATACTTTTGAGTAACCAACATGCAGATTAACATTATTAAATATTTCAGATGGTCAAAAACAGTCACTACTAAATGTATACTGACAAATATCACCAGTTGTTAGTACTTGGAATGTCTAATGACTAGTTGCAGATGTTCTGGGCAGACCAGCAGAGAGTTTAACTTAAATAAAACTAAAGATGTTTTAATTGAAGTTTTTGGAATGGAGTTGTACAAAATTAGACTTGAAAATATAATTTGTTCTTGCATTGCATATTGGTCTTTCACCATCAATTGTACATTTTATATTACAAAAGATAAATGTAATGTTTTGTTGTAATTACAGCTAAATAAGGTTAAACTTCATGGGTATTTATGCATTATGAAATACAGATTACATGTATTGAATTTGAAATGATGATATTCAGTTGGTCTTATTGTGAATTTCAACAATTTTTCTCCAAAGATATTCTGTTCAGGTTGTCTGTTATAGAATTGGCGAATAAGTTTAAATTTATCATTGTCCATAGAATTGTAGTGAAATGGAGCAATAGTGACTTAATGTATGGATTCTAGAAATCAAATCACAATACATTGTCAGAGTAATTCATGTCTGGTATATCATGCTCTTTGCATTCAACAAACTCTTTGTTTTTATGGTTCTTTTCTTGTTTTCTAATAGTTAAGATATGCATTTATGATTATCCATCGTTTACTTGTGGTTTTGATTTCTCCCATTCTTTACTAATCATGCAACTTCCAATAGTACCAGCATGGTCCAGCCATCTCAACAAAGATTGCTCTAATACTGGTACTGTCAATCATACCGGTACTTGAACGATGATAACTGTAAATAGCTAAGACTGGAACACCTACTAAACCAAGATGTCGGTTCAATTTGAAGCATGAGGTGATAGCTGATACTCTACAGTCATCATTTTATATGACAGCTGTCAGTTACACCTAGAATAGACAATGTTGTAGCTGTAACTGACAAGTTGTCATTTGCCGTACTCTAAATGTCAGCTAAACTAGACTAAACTTTGTACCTGTATTGAGTCATTGGTTGACGAAGACTTGGTAGTTAAGTGGTTAAGTATGTCAGATACATTTTAACCACTTGGTAATATGACATATGAGGTCACCTTGAGTGTTGTCAGTTACACTTGAACCACGACATGGTAGTTCTGACTGTAGGGGCATTTGTCACTCTGAGTGATGTCAGGCTCATCTGAACTATGACATTGCCACTGTGACTATAAAGGCAGTGGTCACTCTGTCTGGGTGATATGTCTATCACACTTGAAGCATGGTAGCTGTGACTGACCCTGTGGTCGATCATCTTTGACAGTGTCAGCTGCACTTGAACCAAATTGGTACCTGTGACATTGGTCAGCAGTTTCCTTTGGTGTTGTAAATTGCACTAAGTCATTAGTTAACCATGACTCAAGTTGTTGCTACTGTAAAGGCATTGGTTACTCTTAGTGATATGTCAGTCACAAGTGAACCAATAATTGGCAGTTTTGACTAATTCACTGGCTACTTTGAGTTTGTCAGATACACTTGCACCAATTAGTACACATGACATGATCAGAAGTTGCCCTTACTGTTGCAAGTTACACCTCAACCATTACTATGTAGCTGTGACCGTATTGGTTGCTTTAAGTGACATCATTGTACACCGTGTCCAGCCATGATGTAGTTACACCTGAATCTGGACTTGGTAGCTGTAACTGTCAGTCCATAGGTTACCTTCAAGTGATATTAGTTATACTTGAACCGAATGACAGCTGTGACAGAGCCTAGAGTGGCACTTTCAAGGAATGTCAGTTACATTTGCACCATGACTTGGTAGCTGTGACTGTATTGGTTGCTCACTGCAACCAATATCCAGCTATGATCGAGTCAATGGTCACTTTGACCGATGTAGTTACAAATGAATCAGACCAGCGCTGTGACAGTGAAGCTGATGGCTCAAAGTGATGTTAGTTACACTTGAACCCAGTGGCAGCTGTGATGGAACCACTGATACATTTGAACAATGACAGTGTACACTGAAAGTGTGACTTGGTTACTTGGATTGTAAAATGCCTGGTAACTCAGAGTAATATCAGTGATACTCTGGAACCATGATTGTGTTAGATATGACTACACACACACATCAGTTACTCTGGCAATCATGTTAGATGTGACTAAGAAGTCCTTGGTCATTCTTTTTCAGAATAATGTCAGCTATCGTACACCTGAGACATGACTCTGCAGATGTGACTTTAATATTTGTTGCTCTGCCGGTGATGTCGAGTACGTGTAAAGCTGTGACTGATATCAGTGTCATTGGGACCATAAATATGCAGATGAAGCTGTAAGTCACTATAATTGCTCAAAATTCTATCATGTACTCAAGACCAAGTCACATCGCTATCAGTGATGTCAGTGACACGAATCATGATGCATGTAGAATACACAGGGTACAACCTTTGGAATGATGATGTAGTCATCATGGAACCCATGTGATAATCATCCTGCCCACAGCAAGATAAGCCAATCACAGTTCAAAGTTCTTTTGACAGAATTCAATCTCAAAGAGCAGTCACCAAAACTTTGCATCAAACATTTATTTGAAAGCCGGACTTTAAAGTTAAAGCCACTGCAAATTTGCATATTTCCATACATGGTATACGGAATATTTCACATGTTTACACATGGAATGTCAGTAACACCGGACAGTTTTGCTGTTGCATATGTTCAGTGTAATCTCCTTGTGAAAATTAATGATTGGCTACCATAAATACATGTGAATTCCATTAAAAGCATCTTGAGTAAAAGGTAAGTAACACTAACTTTTGATGCTTTTTTCATGATTTTTGTTTTAATGTCAACCATAATTTCTCATTCTACTCCCCAAAGCAAGTTGATATATAGAGTATTCAGAATTGTCAACTCAGCCTGTACATGTGTAAACTGCGTTTTTCACAAATGAAATCTGGTCTGGACTAGAATTCAAATGTAAACAATAACATGCATTGTACACATGTTGACATGCTAAATAGTGGGTGTTTCAACGTTCTTTTGGGAAGTAGAATAAGAACTTGCAGTGGACATACAAAATGAAAATAATGAAAAAAATCATCAAAAGTTAGCATTACTGCCCTGTAATAGTAGCAATTTAGGTCCAGTACTGAATGTGACTGGTGTCAGTTATGGTAGCACTTGCCTCAGTCTTGTAAAATTCTTCATTAAATGTATCTTTCAGATGAAAGTGATACACCTGTTACATTTTTTCGGTACTTAATGAAACATCAACATAAAAGGTTTTTCCTACTGTTTCATCTACTTATGCACTTCAAGCTGCCACCTATGACTATACCAGTATGCTAAACTACTCTAGAAATGCGTTGTAACCTTGATATCATGTGTAGAAGAAGAGTTCTCTAAAATGTCATCTCTTTGCGTACATTTTGAAAATGTGATCTACATCCATGAAAAGTTGAAAGTTTTTGAAAAATGAATGTTATTTTCAGTGGCGATATTGTAAGGAATGGTTTAATTCCTTTCTTGAAAAGTTTATGAACTTCTTATTTATAAATTTTTATCAAAGTACAACAATCACCACAAATGAAACGTAACTCTGGGAGTAGTGCAATTTAGAATTCTTACATATAATGTGTTTATTTAGTGTCTCTGTGTCAAACGAGGAATTAGTTTGGAAACTGGGACAATACCATTGAAGCTTCTCATTATTTTGTTATTTTGACTCTACCAAGATAAGCCTAGTAAAAATGCTTTTTCCCAGCAGTTGAACTGTGTGTGTTGCTTGATTTAAAAAAAAAATCAGTGAAATCTGTATGAAGGGCGGTGATTACCAATAATACCAGTGTTACACAGTGTCTGTCGGTGGGGTTTGTTGTAGTGTGTGTTTTTTGATGGGTGCTAGTATTTACCTCTCCGGACACTGCTCTCTCTGATGCAGGTCTAAGGTATTTCTTGGAAGGTAGTGGTTACAGAACTGACACGCTGCTGGGAGCTCACACACGGCCTTTTCAACTGCCAGGTTTCTTGAACACTGACTTCGACTGATTTCACAGCGACAATTGGGACAGGTGGCTTGTTCATTCTTCAGACGGGCATCAGCAAGTAAATGCGTGAAGCACACTGCACACATCAAATGTCCATTCAGACACTAATAGTAAAAAAAAATAATTCAGGAATAATCAGAAAATAAATGCACTGATTACATGGAAATATTTTACATTTGACATGGCTGCTTACCAATTCCAATTACAGAAAATTTAATGTAAATTATATTTATAATTTAAAATTCCTGAACTAAATAACTTCAGATGAGAACTTTCCAATCACAACCATAGCAGTGCTTCAAAACTAAAATGATACCCTGAGTATATTGGAACGCAACAATATTCATTACACAAGTGTTGAATGAACATCATACACATTTGAAATACTAAAACAATGGATATGCTGATAATTGAATTAAATTGCTGTCCCTGCCATTAAGGAGTTCTTGAACATTACTAAAGACAAAAAAGAAAAGGTGTTGTTTCTAATATTAATGCACTTTGATTGTCAATTCTGACGTTCATTTGAAAAAAAAAAGATGTATAAAAAAGAATGACAATCCATGACAGCAAATGTACAATTATCATCTGTAGGATCACTTGTTCACACTATTGAGTATATGTAGCTCAAATAACAAAGAAAACCCCATCACAAAATTTTTTGTAAGAGACCTGGGATGAGAAAAAAAAACCCAACATTTTTTTTGGCTGAGTTAAATGCTCAGGATAGTGTAAGACTTCAACAATGAACAGGGCCTCAATCATGTGTTTTGACTGCTTGAAATTCAGTTCCTAATAACCATTGTTTGCAGTAAACCACGGTTACTCTACCCCCACACTGGGATAGAGTAACCATGAGTAAATATTACACCATTGGCATATTGACCTGCTAATGCCAAAGGGGTAAACAGCTTTATCAGCAAATCCGAAAACAATCAAATTGGTGGAGTTGGATGGAATGCACCTTTCAGAATATATACTACTGTGGTAGTATGTTGCCTAAGACAACTGTAAATAATTCACATTCAATTTTAACTCTCTAAAATGTAATAGGCAGGTAGGGGCTACGGAGTCTTCTTTATGTCAATCAGTGTAAACAATTTGGGAGGAACTAGTACAAAAGAAGAATGGCTGAGCACTTTATCCTGACACCTATAGAATACATTGAACTATCCAGATCGGATTGTACAGTTAATGCCGCACAGTACAATGTACCGTATACAGTGCCTCTGACCTTGACTCTTTTACCTCAGTTTCTTCCTAACAGAGTCCACCTTTGCTATAGAAACAAAACACTTGTAACTTACATTAGTGATTATGGAGTCAGCATCACAATCTTGCTTCAACAATCAGAAATTTACTACAATTTTCACCTAGACACAAAAATTGACCAGCCAAACTTTTGAAACCCTATGCACTCTGTCTCAAAGTATTATATTCCCTGACAAAATTATATATTTCAAGTCAATATAGAAAATAAAATTAAAAGTAGTCACTTGCTTGTGTTAAAATTTCATGCGAGATATTATGGTGACTTCAAGGATGATTGTATCAATTTCATGTTTATTTTTTATTATTTTATTTATTTTGTACAAGTCTGGACGTTTCATAGAAAAACAGAAAAAAGATGGTGAAAGGTATGTCAATGTACATACTTAACGTCAAAAAAATTACATTCATCAGCCCAGTCACAGTCAGTGGCTTGTGAATTGCTACTCGGGATTAGATCGAAATTGACAATTTGGCCATTACCGGCTAAGCCTTGAACAGCTTGCCAACAGCTGTCGACCTTTTCATAATGTCAATGGGAAATGCAGGTATAACCAATCGAAACCTGACTACGTGGGCGAACGGTCATTTTTTCAGATTTAATGAAGAGAAACTATACATCTTTCGTTGCATAATCACCCATTAAAATCAGCTGTGTGCACCATCATTTTAAGAAACAGAAATATGTTTGCTCCTAAAATGGTAAAATTTTGTATGTGGGTGTGGCTTTGACCGCTGTCGCCAGGGGCCCGAATACCTCTGCTGGCGGTTGGAATTTAACTGCAACGTCACCTGATGTCAACCTCACTTTCATGTAGTCATTCCTCCATTTTCAAGAATGCCATACATAATAGTAAGCTTTACACTGTGATCTGATTGACCATTATCAGTAGCCGAGAAGTTTTGTGTTGTGGGCAGTCTGCTCTTCGGTTGTATGACCTGCCATGTCGACACTGGGGCGTATTGCGTCACCAATTGTAAATAAAAATACATCGCTCCGACAGACTAGGGAAAAAACACACCTTTTCCGTGATGGCCCCACAATAAATTCTGAAATCTATTAGGTAACATCAAGGTTAATAAGATGAAGGCTTCGCTGATGTTATAATCCGTACAGAACATCTTGCAATTCACTGCAATTTGAACAATTTTTTTAGCCAAAATGCAAAATGGTGAAACAAAATCCAACCTGGTAGATCGCCGCCGGGGGCAAGTCTAAACAAACCGCACAGCAGAGAATTCCGTTTAATCTCTGCTCCAATTTTTCTTCCATTAGCACTTTCTCGTCATCAATCTTCGCCTTTTTTTTAACAGGCTCTTCAGTTTCTATTTTCAAATCCTTCGTTTCTAGACTTTCGTCGATGCTCTCGGTGGAGGCCATTGCTACAACGTCCGCCATATTTGTTGATGTTTCTCTAGCTTGGAACACAAGCGATGACGTCACTAACGACCAATGGCATTGCGTTTCTTATCCCAGGACGAGATTTGACCAATGGCACTGTTTATTAGATTTGTCATATTCAATCGTAATTATTACAAACAATTCACTTTATTTACAATGCAAATATACAAATTTAGAGAGCCCTGTCTTGCGATGGGCCTGGAATGCCCTCATCGGTGACCTTTGTGCACAGTGCCTGATTACCGTGATGTGACCTGCATATAAGCATATACTATAGGCTTCTGCAACAGAGGCTAAAACTTAACATGCTCGTACTTATAAATGTAAATCCTGCCAAAATGTAAGCATGTACTAGCTTGATCAGAATGTGGGCGGAACTCCGTATCTGTTAGGCAACGCAGGTGGGGTATTGCATTGGTGGGCCTGTTGACTGATTCCTATCTGATCGCTTCCGTGATGTGAATATTTTGTAATTTCTGAGAGATGCAGATCCTGACACTGTGACAGAACATATACATACACAGGTACATTCTACCAAGCCAAGGCATGCAGAAACACTGAATAAGGCTTGCCAGGGATAACTATGATACTTTCTTGTCGTTATAGAAATACTCCCATCAAGAGATCATGCAGAAATTTAAAGCACTATTTATTATACAAACCATAGACTGTAGAGAAAAATGGTCTCTTCTTCTTACATTTTGAAATACAGGAAAGGTATTGGTCAAATTTGTGAATTAAAACATTTAGCTGGTATTTGTGAACTGAAATGCTTTGAAGGACTCTAGCGCTTTTATTGACAGCCAGCCTCTATTTCTACACATCAACTACATAGCATCTTCAATAAATTTAATTTTCTGATTAATCCCACAGGTTTGCACGGCACTGGGGTATTGTTACTACTATGTACCTGATGGTGTTGACATGAATGCATTGTTTGATGGCAGCAGTATCCACTTCCTGAATGCAGGATGTTATATGGCTACCCACTTTGCATATCCCCTACAGCAAACTTGAAGGTAAAACTAGAGCCCTTTGTCTTGAAGAACATATGAAGACTAACTCTGATTTATTTTGAAAAAAAAAAAATTGATACAGTATGTTCAACATGGTCAGAGATCAGCAGAGTACTGCTTTCACATTCAGTCAACAGAAGTCAAATGAAACAAACTGAAGAAGTTTGGACAATATTATGCCATTTCTAATGATAGTAAGATAACTGGTGTTAAGGGTTAACCTGTAACTTGTACAGGCACATGATTGCTGGAATGGCAGCATCCAGTAAAAGCAAACATCATTTGTCTTGACTCTATGGCAGAAACTGGTATAGATTTAAACAATACTATGAGTTGTGATAGTAATTCACCACAATTGTCTCCACTTTTCACACAGGTAACTGATGTATATTGCGTAACCTTGCTTGTTCTGTACAATACATTGCATATGACCACTGTGACAGATGTAAGACGAACTGTGAAGATACATGTCAGAGTTGCATAGATTCTTTACATATGAATGACACGCATATACACAGTTGTAACTTGAACAAGGAGTTCGGTACTGATGGCATTATTTCCATCATCAAAAGAACTTCCTCAAAATGATTTGTTTAAATGAAAGACTGAAATTCATTATTGCGAAAACAAATATCATTTTCAAGGTGCTACTGAAGATCATAATTAATTTATGCAATAAACTTGGTATTACAGAAAAAATTTAATTTCTAACACAAGACTTTTCCCTTGGCACTTCAAAAAAGATGTTCAAACTCCTAGAGTAGTGAAATTTTGAAGAATTTTAGCATTTCAAATTACTTGCATGCATTGAACTGATATATCTGTTCTAATTTGAGTAATCTGTCCTTCTGTCAGACAAATAACTTACAAATTTTATTTTATACAACATAGGGACAGCTTGTCAAAATGGCAAAACCATGCGATAACATCTGATCACCAAGGTGTATGACTGAAGAAGTGTTATCAACAGAGCCTCTTTCTACTTCTTTGACAGTTATTGCACAAAGAAATATTCAGTACTCCCTGGAAGTTTGCTATTGGTAATCTTAAAACACTCCTTATAAGCAAGGTAGAATCTGCTTGTGAGAATAAACGCCACAATGTGAACTGTAAGTTTTATGACAATGACAAAATTTGAGTGGCTAACTGTTGTGCAACAAAAAGGTTGTCTGTATGTACTCTGAATAAAACTATGGAAGTATAGTGCAGCTGGTACAAATTTTCATTTCCTTTGGCACGATTTATTTAGAAGACACTTGAAATTTTCAAAAAGGAATATGGAAATTTGCTGGAAATTTTTTTTTGTATGCAACATATTTGACTCGTAAAAGCAATGTACAAGTTGGAATGTTTATTCTCTTGATCAACTTGATCAGAACATCACATTATATGCGAAATCTCAGAAATTACATGAAGAAACAATCAAAATATTTCACTTGTAAGTTCATTACCATGTCTTTTGGTATGTACAAGAACATTTGTCAAGTGCTTACTCTGTCCTGAACTACCTTGTTATGATATCAAGATAACGCAAAATCAACCAAACTAACAAAAGGCTGTTTTGGAAAAAAAGACCTCAAAGGCAACAATTGGCTCGCACATCTCTCTTTATTGATCACAATTTTCTTTTCCTTTTCCAAGCACCTTTTTCAAATTTGCAATATTTCTCTGAAAATGTTAAAAACAAGTTTTGCATGGAATTTGTTAACTTTTGTGGTCCTACTTGGTGCAAATTAAGTCTAGTCATCAGAGCCAGTCCCTCTTTTTGAACGTCGACGAGGTGATCTTCTTGGTGAGGTTTTATCTGAAACATAAAGTATAGGTTTTGACTGTTGCAAAATCTCACATGCAATATTTTTCCTGTATATGTCTCACAAAATGTTAGGTTCAGTGAACATAATATACCACACATAGAATAAAAACTATTCTTTGGAAAATTAAAACATCCATGGTACTGTTACTCTCTGGTTTTAAACGCTTAAATCAACTCTTGTATATTAGGCTCAGGATTTGATGTCTATTGGCTTGAGAAATAAGTTAAAGTGAAAAACTTTATCCCTTTCACTGCCAGACAGTATCACGTCCCCATCAGCCATTTCAGTGAAAAGCAGTAATGAGCCAAAACCATACATATTTGCACCCATTTGACTTGGTCTGTTCCACCAGCTTTAG
The DNA here is from genome assembly GCF_041260155.1 of Ptychodera flava. NCBI lineage: Eukaryota > Metazoa > Hemichordata > Enteropneusta > Ptychoderidae > Ptychodera > Ptychodera flava. The sequence goes on from NC_091940.1 coordinate 37,609,355, forward strand.
TCCACAAAAATCACGTTTACAGTATCTGTGATTTAAGGGGCCTTCAAATCAAATGTTCAATTTTTTGTTAAAATGCACCAACTGGGACATATTTTGCTTCACTACATTTTAACGAACTTGACCTGATGGTGACTTATGAACTTGGCAGGATAAGGGTTAAAACTGTCTGGTTACATGTTCGACACTCTGCAGCCACTTGATAAGGCTGTGACAAGTTACAGAGAGTTAAATACATTGTACAACAGGGTAAGAGTTAGTGTATAAACACTGTCATATACTATGTGCTGTGGGATGAAGAATAACCCTTATCAACGACACAACAGCTGGTTGAAGGATTGGCAAAGGAAATCAAATGCATTTGTGGGAACTGGGAATAATTGTATGAATCATCAGCTGTAAAGAGCATGGCAAAACCACATACAAAGGAGCTCTGGAACACTATTTCATTCCATTTTATTTCCTATCTCTTTCCCTCAGCATCTCTGATAGTGCACCATAGTGCTTGATAGAGTGTATAATTTGAAATGTGACATGGGTCAGCTGATTCAGTATAACTGGTAGTGGTACAGGTATTTTGTGGAATGTAATAACTTGTTGGTAGGGGAGACGTGTGTTTTTCATGGTTACTTTGTGGTAGCAGTAAAACAGTGGCATTGTTAAGCAGGGATTGGGGGTTACAGAGTACAAGGTTTTTTGAACCTCTTATGGGACACTTACTCATCTCAAGTGTGGACTTTGGTATCCATTCATAATCTACATCTGAATGGTTTTGAGTTCCCATTTCAACAACTTGCTTGGATGGTCTTTTCTTTTTCTGTGAATAGACACAATCAAAATGTGAAAAGTCTTCATATATTTAGCTTGCCTGTCTGACAAACCATGGTTCTGAAAATGCTTACCCTCAACTATTATTGCATTTGATATATGATTCACTTTCAACATATGACAATAAGCTGATAATTTTTCCAGTGGGCTTTGACAAATATCGTGAGAAAGTTCCATTAGCCAACTTGTTATTGCTTTCACAGACAATATACATGATACATTGGGAAACTTGCCAAGGACATATTGTTTATTGCACAGTCTACACACTATTATGTTAAACTTACACCAAAACTACTGATGAACTGTTGCCCAGCAACTAAGAGGAGTACAACGACAGCAAGCAAGAAAACATAGAGGAAAAATCTGGAAGAAAAGAAGAGAAATTGGTTATTATCAAGTGACCTCTTCACTGCACAATCTGATTAACCCTTTGAGTGCCAAAGTCAATATTTGTCACCTTTATAAAATATAGTCAATATTTTTCAGATTTTTGATCAAAAACTATCCATTTAGTCCAAAATTATCAAAAAAATTAAGCAAAGATAAAAAATTGGTACGATATTGCACCAATCTTTTGGTGGGAAAGAATTATAGCATTCCGCACAGTCACTTCCACTTTGCTTTGTCCTTTGTATTAGTTTCAGGTTGATCTTAGACAACTGAGGACAGCAAATGTGAAAGGAAAACACAATACATCCCTATATTTGCTTTAATCAGATTGTGATGGAGCATGTTTACTACATGAGGAATGTTAATCACTGTCTTAGCACAAACTGTCGATGAAATCGTGCAATAATATGGCTACACTCTTAACATAAAATGACAATACACAACCTTTTTTGGCTGGGCCTTCAGGAAAGCTGTCTCACATTCCTTATTTTGTACTCTAACTTAGCACAACAGAAATCCTAAACATATTTCAGCCCAACAATAAGCCTCTAACCTCCAGATATACTTTTTAGGACATTTCCACTAGGACAGTTGACTAATACACAACCATTAGGTAAACCGAATATTGTTGCACATTTAAATGCTAATGGAATAACTGTAATCATCTGAGTATAGCCCCCTGCTCGTGTATAAGCCCCTTCACTACTTTGACAGAATTTTTTACAATGCTGTACAAACTTGTATAGTTTTAACTCAAATGCAGAAAGGTTTTGAAAGTGTAATGAATCTTTTACAGTCGGTAAAATTACTTTTCAGACAAATGAAACTGGTAAAAGGTATGAAAACAATGCTACATTGAAGTCTGCATGACGGTGCTGTACGGAAAAGGGCATGTTTTCACCATAAGCTTATGATTCTGTGGCCCCGTTACCAAACAGAACACTGAAACTCTGGACTACCGTTCCTGGTCATATCCATGATGTTGGCGGTCAGTCTCTTGACAAGCAATTTTATTGTCTACACCAGTGACGAGTTGACCATTGACTATTACGAATTTGACTGCTATATTTTTGTTTTCAAAAGATACTGTTTCATCTAGAAAGTCGCATTGCTTTTACGTGCAGCCAATACATTTATATGTTAGGTTCACAGTACTGGTAAATGTTCATTGATGCAGATCGGAAGAATTCATGACATCTTTGTTCAAGTTTTATTCTTATTTCAAGAATTCAAGTTAAAATTTCACCATTTTGTCTCTTTTGTATCAAGGTATTGAGTGATATGTTGGATTCGGAAGAGTGAAAATTAAATACTGTGTCACTTGGGCTGATATCGCTATCTTTTGGCTATGGGTGGTATTACCAGTTCATGAGATTGTGAGTATACTCAGTCTTGTCTGTACATTTTTTGTTTAACAATTTCCTTTCAAGGTAAATATATTTTCAAAAGTGACTGAGAGTTCAATTAGTGTTCAAAAGTTGTGCATATATTTACATAAATAAAGCCTGCGTGGGAAAAAGTTGGGTTGCTTGAGTATAATCCCCTCCCCTTGTTTTGTCAAACTAAGAGCTCATACTTGAATGAGTATTGTAATGCCAAAACCTAGAACATTTTTATCCAGTATTGGCGTATCTAGGTTCCATGAAAAGTTTATCACACTTATCTCTAACACTACACCACACCCTGTACAGGCCACAAACAACTCATGAAAATGCTTCTCTCCTGTACAAAATCATGCAACTTACCCTTTCAACTCAGCTGTCACAAAGTCAAGATTGCATACAATGTTTTCCACTCTCTACTTTCAAGATCAACTCTGGAGATCAAGAGTTGCAATAAATCTGCATCTTCTAATCTAACTTTGACAATTGTAGAAGTTTGACTGGGAGGAGTTGGTACTGATATGATACCAGAGACATTGAACATCATAATACTGATGACACTGAGCATCAACTCGTCAAAATTGTTTTCAATTCTTCTTAGTGCATATGTCCTCAGAATTGTTTATGACTAAATCATTGCCATGTCTTTCTCAATGCCATACGGGTGTTCTGAACGAACAGGTCAATCCAACCCGGTTAGCAACTGAATCAACTTGATCAGAAAAACTCTAACCGAGCCAATGACAGTATGCAAGTGGGTTGTTTTGTCCCCCAGAATAGCAAAGAGATGACAACTTCAGCCCAAATGCCTACAAAGATACATCATCGGACACTACAGCAATGATTTTAAGACATCGTTTATGAACTTACGTTTCAGTATCTAATCCTTCATCTAGTTCAATAATGTTGATTGTTTCATTATATACAGCATCTTGAAAGAAAATTCCTTCCTGCAAAGTAGGAAAAATAATTTAGTCTTAACAAACAGTTTTTATAGTACCTTTGTTTTACATTCCAGTAAAAAGTGACAGTCAGTAGTGTTTTTGTTAAGGCCGGTACCCCAGTAAATGTTACTGGGTTCCCCAGTCATTTTACCAGGGTTCCCCTTGGTATATCAATGCAATCAGATTAGGGGACAGCAGAAATATTACCGGGGTTCCCAAATCATTTACCAACATTCCAGAACCTTAGCAAAAACACTGGTGAGTGACAGTTCTCACTCCAAACTGTTATCATGGGATATAATGTTGTAGTACGAGGCTCCATAATGTCAAATCGGGCAATTGCAGTTTTATTACTTTTTCAGTTCAGCATTCTAATGCTGTCCTGAAAAGGTGCAGTTACAATTACTGAGAACCACAAGAAATTCATTTTTCAAAGATGTATCTGTAATCAGTATAACTGATGCTTGACAATCCAAATCCTAACTTTGGGACGAGGAGAATTTATGTATTCATAAGATTCACAGTTCTACTGGTTTTGTGATTTTTTTAATGTAGCAAAACCTTCTTTAGTGCCTGATCATGGTGTTATTGTTGTTTCATTTAATGGTGAGTGCATTTGTTGGAAACAAATGATATTTAGCTATCCTATGATGCACTTGCAGTGACCAAAGTATTCGTTGTAATAAAATTATCACAGACATTTTTTTCATAAAGAAATTCACTTGACATGTCTTCCTGTCTTGTTTTGCCTCCAATACCTCAAGGCCACTCATTATTTATGTTACAGGATTTTGATGCTAGCTCAAAAAATGTACACGTAGTGACAAAAAAATATTTTCTATATTTAACCACAGGTTTCTTGGCCCTATGTACAGTCAATGCTTTGTACTATATGTTATTAAATTCATTGGAGACATACTTACTGCATCTTTGTAATTAAGATTGATAACTAATCCGAATGGGCGTCCGGCATATGCTTCATTTGGAGTAAAGACATATTCAAATGTTGACTGTCTGCTGGGTTGTACCACTGTAGTCATATCTGAAGGCTGTGAACTAAACATGTACCAGAGGTACTTCTGTCAGTAACCCCATGTACAGTGATACCGTCTGCATGTCAGGCTGAAGAATGTGACACTTGAGATACGGTATAGATCACATATATTTGACATGTTGGTAGCATCAATTATCAAAAGCAATATGTGAAAATTACTATAACATCTGGAAACTAAATATAGATGAGCTTTTCTTCAGAGATCGGTGCCTGACACGAAAGCTAATTAATCTCATGTCTAAAATGACATCTTCCAGACAACTTACTGCACACAATGGGATGAAACAAATATGATAACATGAAAACAAATTTCAATACGCATCTGATAGAGTCATTATGGTCAAGGTTGGTTGATTTGCTGTAATTTTTGACATGATGCAATCTTCTTATCAGCAGGCTGGTAAATATCACACCAATTAAAACAGACAATAAACCAACATTAGTCAGCAATTTATATGCATTTAATAAATGAGTGGAAAATGACCATTTGTTTACGAAAGCGGTACCTTCTAATTGCACCTAAACATTAGGATGACTACTTACATTTTGGATGAAGAAAGAAAAATCTTGTGGGTAACGGAAAGAAGCCTCCATGTTTTCAACGATGAAGTCCAGTTCACCTTTGTTTGAGAATCCAACAAGAATGCGCACTTGTTTGCCAGCAGTAATTTCTGAATAAAAAGAAGATAATTATGTTTTTTTAGGATCAATTCTTTCCCATAACGTATCAAAACAATTTTGTTCAATTACAAAGAGATACACTGTACCTGCCATACTACTCAAAAAAAAAGAATTCTTGTTTTTCATCTTCCTGCCAGTCAATCTACACTAGACACATCGGCTGTTTTTAACATTAACCACAAAATAAATTTATGAAAATTGTATGTGCTACACACAGTGAAAACATTGTCTGAAAGATCCAATACATGTTCCGTTCTGAACAGTGATCTGAGAGTTGTCATCTTGCTGCTTAGCACAATTACCAAGTCCTGTAAACAAACGTTTATCATTTGTTGTTTTCATGTTGGTAGTTGGATTGTGTAGGGTACAGAACAAATGTTGTCATTGCATCATTTTTACTAGAGATCTAGGATGAAAAACAAATCTTTATATTTTTGGCGTGATTTAGATAGCATCTATGCTCATTTCAATGTTTGTATAAGTTTACATGTGGGTAACCAGTCAATGTTCACTCTCGAATCTAGTGCCTGCTGGTATATTCCATATTAAATATTTATGACACAAATCCATCGGTGATTGAATCCTGTAAGTTTTATAGAACTGATAGGGACTTTGATCTTTTGCTTTTAATATCGCATTACTTTCACTATACTTAAAAGAACTGGTGAGAAGGGTGATGTTGACAAATACAACAAAACAAGGGAATCTTGAACGACAACCATGTAAACTGATCACAAAGTAATTTGTAACAATCATTGCTGAAGGATAAGGTCCAGGCATGAATAATAACTGTCACACACCATGATGTGGTGCTCTGTCAAATGTACAGCGAGGGGAAAGACGTTCGAGTACCCATAAAATTTGATACTGACATAGAACACGGCAGTATGCCTAGGACATGCACAAATAAATTCATTTTCAAATAAAAGAGTACACAAACCTGGCTCCACCTGTCGATTTGGTAAAATTGTTAAATAGCTGCTGCGCTATGGCTAATGTTTGTACCAGCAATGCTTCGGTGGATTGCAGTTTTATCTTTATCATCAAAGCCAATGGTAATTATTGTATCATCGGAAATCACCTGGCAATATTGCTCTGTGAAGTGTCTTGTCAAAACAAAACCTTGAGATTTTGTACAACTGCCTCTTTACCCCTTTTCCTGTCAGACAGTAGCAATTCCCTATCAGCCAAGCCTGTTAGAAGCTTGGTTTGGTCTGTTATAGCAGTTTTAGTCTGTGAAAATCATATTGATAGTACACATGTATTTATGTCTGCGGGTGCCTTCATGTTCAATTTTGTGTTAAAATGCACCATTTGGGACATGTTGTGCTTCACTCATTTTAACCAGCTTGACCTGATGGTGAAATATGAACTTGGCAGGATAAGGGGTTTACCATGGGTAATGTTACAAACATTTCATTCAGCATAAGACAGTGAAGATACCCACAAACCTTGCTCAGACCCTTTGGTGAAAAGGATGATAGTATCAGCATCTGGAGATGGTTTCAGTGGCTCCTCTTCTTCTTCTTCCTCCTCTTCCTCTTCAGTTTCTGCAGCAGCCGTTTCCTCTGCCGTGTCTCCCTCCCCTTCTTCTTCCTCCTCCTCCTCTACTTGAACATCAGTATCCTCATCTTCATCTTCCCCCTCTACCAAATCTTCAACACCATCATCCTGGGCTTTTGCAACCAAGGTACTGTCTGAAAAAAGAAATGTTTACATTACTAGTGGCATAGAGTCATCCACAACTTTAAATAATTGTTAAAACAGAATCATTCAAGGATACATTAGCTGACAAATTCATGAAAACATTACAGCATCTGATGCACCTGACTTTACATCACTATGGAACTTTGATGTGCATACATTGTGTTATTACGATGCAGTGAAGTTCAAAGTACAGGCCTTTCTTTTCATGATTTATTAAGAGGTAGTATAAAAATCCATGGTAAAATCAAATGTAGACAACACCATGCTAACATACAGTCTCAACTCTGATATTTCCCTGAAAATCTTTGGACTGGAATTTTCATCACTGTACTGGGGACAAGACATCATTTGTTCACTAAGTACAATGCACTGCATTTCAGGGGTAAATGAAATGAAGTTGACTCAGCATTATTTATGTGAATTATTACAAAAATATTGAAAACTAACAGGCATATGATACGCCCGCTTTCACAAAAGGAATTCAGATACACACGTTACAAATTGAATTTACACTTGTGCCTTGTTTTCATTGAAGGTTTTACATCTCTTTTGAGGTGTTATAAAAATCACCAGTAAAATGAAGACATGGATAAATTCTATTTGCAATCAAAGATTTAGAATTGACAGTGTGTAGTTTGGAAAAATCAACACTGACGTGTTTTTGTGAATTTTTATGAGTAATATTCTGAAGGAGCCTCGGGAATGGACAGCTGTTCAACAAGACTCAACAAGGGCAATGGAGGATTATGTACATACTGTAGTGAAAAATAAAATTCTGTTATTCATCTCAATCTGTTTCTTGTGGCTGGGATATGTGTAAAGTCTTATGACAGTGATACTTAACACAATTTTTCTGGTTTTCACAATGTACTCCGAAAGGAATGAAGATCTTTGATGGTCTTGCAGTTATCACTTTAACTAAGGTGAACCCTAATGCTTTCTAAGCTTCTAGTTCAAACAGCACATGGAAAACTACTAATGTACGAGTTCATAGGTCTCCTATGGACTGTTCCAGTGTTTTATTTTGTTTTTTGTTTTATCTTTTATTAAGAGTACACCATTGCAGTTAACAGATTCTCAGTGTTTTTTTTTGTTTTTTGTTTTATCTTTTATTAAGAATACACCATTGCAGTTAACAGATTCTTTGAAAGCATACAACGGTACATTTGACTGTTTTACATTAGAGATTATATAACATTAATTATTTTACGCATTTCTTCCAAATGTACAGATTCGGGTCTTAACTCTTTTTCAACTTCATATCTGAGAATCATTTCATTCTTCAAGATAACATTAACAGGGATTTTGGAATCTGTCACCCAATATTTGTGGATTGACCACTTGCCAAGCAAAATCAAGAGATTGACAATTAAAGATACATCATTCAATCTACTTTGACTCAAATCATAATTAAAAATTATTTCAGCATTGGACTGTTCCATTGTTTGGATATGTAAATACAATATCGTAAAATTAATGAAAATGCAAGCAAAAAAAAAAACATTTTCTCTCTCAATGATGTGGAAACTCAAACACAACCCTGCATTTCTTGGCATTTCACATTTTCTGTTTAATTCACCAGTAAACAGATGAATGATGAAATTTAGATTATGATCATGGTTAAATCTTTTAGGTTTGAAATGACTTTCAACAGAATACATCAGGGCTGTATGACTACATGACAAATATTGATATGGTGCATTTTCTAAAATACTGAATACCATTTTGAGAACTTTTGCACAAAGTAAAGATTTGTGTCACTGGGAAGGTGGGGATTATGAACAGTTTAAACAAAGATTTGTGGTAGGTTATATGTAGGTAGAGTGAAATTTATCCCAGACTTTCTCCATCAAGGGTTTAGTGCCGTATGCCTAGCCGGCGAGGCCATCAATGCCTGTCATGAAGAACATCCAAAAATTATATTTATTACAAAAAAACAACTACTAGGGACAGTGAACTGTCACCAGTGCACTTTCAATCAGCTCAGCCCTATTGCGATATTATGGTACATTTTCTAAAATTGTTAATGGTTTTGGAACTTTTTGTGCAGAGGAAAGGTTTTTTACACTATATTTAAAGAGGGTAGTCTGATTTACAAACTGATTGTAATTTACATCAGAGCCCTCAATATTACAACGTCAATCATTGATTTGAGACAGGGTTTATTTCCATGGCAAAATGGGTATGGGTATGATAGGTAAGTACAAGTGGGGATTATGAACAGTTTACACAATCATATGTGGTAGGTTGTATATACACATAGTGAAATTTATTTTCTATCAGGAATCTTACCATCTTTAATCACATAGACATAACTGTATACACTTGTCTTTATATATGCAATTTATCTCCTATCTTGAATCTTTCCATCTTTAATCAGATAAATATAACTGTACACACCTGTCTTTATACATGGCCACATGTGAGTAAGTGAGTGTGAGTAAAAAACTGACAAACACTGACATTTAATTATGGATTGCACCTGAAATACTGCGAATAAACATCAACGACGAAATTTGGAGGCAGCTCTGCAGGTGAGGTATACACAATGCCATTGCACTGAGCAGACTCAATGAACTATTTCTGTTCCATATGTTCAATGTTAAAATGATTGTAGACTTATGTCACAACGATAATCTACTATCGTATAGAACTACAGTAAAATATAAGCACTTTTACGCCGTATGATGGAACATTTCGACCTTTCGATGCTTGTATACCTATTGTATACAAATTACATGGAGACCTCAACGACGGCAAGGTCAAATATTGTAGTAAGTACAACTATTTACTACGTAAACGGCATCTCTTATCTACTACTGTTGTCATGCCGGGCAATAATTGGTTGATTTTCGATGATCTATCCCTCCTGCAGTAAACAAGTTATTTCCTATGATGTTCGCTTAAGGATTTTGACAGAAAAATATGGATTTATTTGGAGAAATCGTCTTGTAGTACAAGAAGCCATACGGGAAGTTACTCTCGTGGATCCCGGAAGCGTGTAACTCTAACCAGGGAATCAATGCTTGTGACCTGAAACTTGTTTGATTGCTGTTTCTTCGGACGCTGTGAAAGCGTCGTGTGTGTTATGAACAGAACATTTCTATTGTACTGTTTTCACGTGAGACAATCGCAAGGAAGCGCACAACATAATGTGTGAATTTCATACTAGTGTAAGGCTGACCTGGTGTTGATCAAGATAAGCGAACTTTCCACGTAGGCGATTCTGAATGAATAACACCAGTTTGTTTACAGGGGACACTGTCACATATGAGTACTTACCATTATCTGTGAAAATAACGGTTGTCGGCAAAACTAGCAGCAAAACCAAGACGAGTCTCCTGAGAATCTTCATCTTCTTCCCAAAGTCCACAAATTGCTCCTTAGAGCAGATGATGACGGATTTGTAGAGGGACTATGCCCGATTTTATTCTGCCAAAATGGCGTTCAGGTGACGAAAGGATCGACAAACGAAAACGAGGCTTATAAATAACCTTCGTGGCACAGCAGACGCCCGCAACGCCTCCATAAGTTGCAGTACAATAGCAATATTTACATGACAAGGGAAGCTAGCTTTACGCCCGCATGTCATACAAAATTATAGAGGCAGAAGGTGATGCATGAACAATGCACCATATCAAAATGTGTGCACGTATTATTAAATTGTGTACTTGCATAAATCGCATTTGATAACGCAACTTCACCGAATCAACTCACTTTTAGGCCTCTTATCTTAAGGGACGCACCATCTAGATCTTGGGAGGGTTGGTGTAGAACTTGCATAGGAATATGTTAGCAAATTAAATACAAAATAAGTTAATCAACAATATTTAACTAAAAATGTCAGTAATTGCTTATGGTATGACAACAGTGTGATTAAGGAAAAAGAAAACAAAACTAATTATAATGTATCTAAAATCCAATAAATTTTCCTGTCGATCCTTGAACAGCTATAGGCATTGTAGGATTGAGTATAAATCAGCATTTTGAACTCTGTCATGGTATTGTGTCTGCATAGAAAGCTGCAATACAAGCTGCAGGAGATGTGTGTGGTTGGCTGAGAGGGTCAGGGCAAGCATTGGAAATACCTTAAAGTGTCAGTAAAAAATAATTATCAAAGACAGTAGAGGGGGAGTCTTCCCCCTACTGTCTATGCTCATATGAATTTTACAAACTTTGAAAAAAAGACAAGGGAACTAGCAAGTCATGATTAATGAGGGAATTCAGTAAAATAGGGTTAGTAGCCAACATGGATTTATCCTCCATAAGACAAATGTGTGATTAATAAAAATTTGTATTAAATGATGAATTATTAGAATATAAAAAGGTAATAAAAACAATAAAATTATGTGGAACATTAATTGTTGAGAAAACTGTGCAAAAATTCAGTATAGTCAAATGATTGGAAAAAGGGAATTCTTGGGGGAAAGTGTGCATAGCCTGGCTAACTCCAAAGAAACATGGTAATATTTTTGAATAAGAAGATATAGAATGCATGCCTTCATTCTGATCACCCTGTTCCCAGATTTAATGGTTACCCCATAACAGTTTGAGCAATTAATTATCATCTTTCATTCAAACATTCTGAACTTCTTTTATAACCCAACATTATGGGCTGAAGTTGTAGAAAAACATTGAAGAATTGTAACTACTACATTCATCCTCTGTTTATGAGGATACTCTTAAACTTTTTTATCACAAATAGATATGTTACATGTCCCACCATAGACACTATCGTGACAGCATTCTAAATCCTAATCACTTCTGTTCTCATTTTAAGGTTTAAATTTAGTTCGACTTAAGGAATTTCAGCGCTTCTTGTAAGTATTCAAACATATTTTTAAAAAATTTAATTTGGTGGAGATGTTTAAATTCTATATCAAATTATGCGGCGTTTACAAATTAAATCTTGTGTCAGTACTTAGGCTGTTTCTCTGTCACTACTATGGAAAGAATAGAAACCTCTCTATCACATAAATTTGTATTATAGCATCATGTGCATTAAGATGTTCATCCTTTGATAATAAAACAGTGATAATCTAGAATACTATCAGAGTAAGAAGACTGTGCTTCTTTGTATATTTTATAACATATCTTTTGTACATGTTTCTTTGGTTCCATTGGTTTCTTTGGTTTCCATTTCAATAAAAGGTAAGGGATCGATATTTAAATCTTGAGAGAAAATTTATATGTTATCAGTAAGGATTAATCTAATCATGAATAATGTACATGACAATAATGATCATTTTCCACATTTATTGAAGAGATTCTATTGTCGTCAATCATCATCATAATAATAGTCTTACTTTAACAGGTTACAAGATCCATCATTGTTTTATTTGAAAATTTGTTGATACAATAATAATAATATTTTTAATAATATTTGGTTCTTATATAGCGCACATATCCACAAGTAGATGTGATCAAGGCGCTTTACAATTATTATTACCCCTGGTCACTGGACCTAATATGATACCACTCAACTCCCTGGGGAGCAGACTACAGCTCACATGTGCAGCCAATAAGCGCAGCAGAGCTAAACGCACACATAACAACCTCTGATCCATTGTAGCAACATACAGCTAGTGCGTTAGATTTGATTTGACATGACATGAAAATAACTATTTTCCACATCAGTGCTTAATGATTGGAAGTGTACAGGGAAGAATATGACAATATTAAAAAAATTATGAACCAAGCTTGCCCATCTATTGATTAAATCTGTGCTTGAACACAGATGTTTAATATATTAAAACAAGGATTTAAAGTATATGAGATATATTAGCAAGATCTGGTAGTTTAAAGTGGTGTTTGTTTGGGGTTTTTTTGCAGATTAGGTTACACTATTGACAAAACACAGACCTTGAAATTTTGTTTTGGAGGGTCTATGCTGTAATGGTAAAATGTGCAGACAAAGCTTAATGCTATGTTAAAACTAATGCATCAAGTGATTTCTTCCTCAACAGAAAACTCATAAATTATCTTTTTTAATCATAAATTAAATTCCAAATTTTGATAACCAGGGAAAAATGAAGGTCAAAAGACTTTTTCACCTTTCATTTTATCAATTTTACAGCAATATTTGTTTTTAGCGTTGCTAAAATGTTGAAGTTAGAAAAAATTAACATATGTCAACAAACAAATGGTGACTTCAGTACTTCATGCAAAATAAATTGCTTCATGTCTGACCCTTGACATCAGCAAAACCCATTCTCCCTAATATGCATAGTGATCACGTGAAAGAAAACATTGGCCATTGGGTTATATAAATCAAAATACCACATTGCTCATTCAGTATAAGGCTCTGATCAGTGACTGGCTGGGTGGGGAAAGACGAGCGTAATACAAGGTTGTTTTAAGGCTAGGCCAGTGGCTTACCATTATTCTAAGGGGTGGTAACTGACAGCTGGCGAAAACCTGTTGTGTATTAGGCCTACCTGTGAAATTTCAAAATGTGTATTTCAACATAAGTTTTGGGGTTAGAGTTAATAACATCTGATACAACTGTAGGGAAACCTATCAGCTAAGGTTACCCAGAGGTAAAAAAAAACTTCTCTTTTACGCTCTTTCCGTATTTCGTTAGTATCGTTTGTTTTATTGTGATATTTGTTCTCAACTTGTGAACAAAATTTCTGGATTTGTAGAAAGTCGGACCCGCCATTTTACATGATATTTCATCGGCAGAAGGAAATTAAATTGAAAATCAGCAAGATAATATTACAACGATAAAAAACATAAGAGTTTTCAAACGAATGTTTCTAATCATAAAGAATTTTAAAAATTGTGCATGTGTTGGACTGCGATCTGCAGATATGCAGATGGTACTCAGAAAGTATTCCTTCAAGCTTGTGAGATCTAGGTAATTACTCCTATGTTTACAAATTAAATTATGTCAGCCTTAAAATTTAAATGATCATAACGTTCACATTTATGGGCTGTACTTTTTCTGTATTTACTTGGGTTGTCAATTCGAGTACCTTCAAACTCTACCTTTCTGAGCTTCCTGCAATATTTTCTGTAATAAGCCGTAACCCCTCGCTCGAAATGACGCTGACCTATCCCGCACTCGTAATGGTTTCTACCTCAAGGACTTCCGCATTTGAGTTTGCAATGGCTCATGCCATTGGATATTTTTCTACGCAGTGGCGATTCTAAACCAATCCACGGCCACATATCTTTGCGATAGTGGCGACCTTTTATGCGAATAAGCCGGCTGCAGGTCATCATTTAGTTTCATTCGAGTTGCAAGATCAGCTAACGGCGTTCGTGTTCGGTTTGCCACCATTTTGTGCGATCAGAATCGTGTCACTCCATATGGGTTGGTAAGTAGGCTTAAGTAACATAATAAGTAGCTATGGAAGAAAGATCGGGCGTCCACATTGATAAATTTTGTCGTCTCACACCAAATTTTACATGCAGCTGCGATGGAAATGGTCCCTACGCCTACTTTCGTGGCATTTACACACACATGAACTGGCGATGTCCTTCCCACTCACAAATTCGATCCTGGTTTCAGTTTACACGCGCATTTTTGGCATCTTTTCAAGAAAACCTAAATACTGACTGTCATTCAATGCTGTAATTTTGTCTGTCATGTATGCAAACTACTGAATTATGAGAATTTTCTCTAATTTATACGGATTCCAGTTGGAGAGTGTGTGGTCGATCTGTTAACCAAACAGAACCACTCTGGTTCTACAGAAATGCCGCATTTATTTACGTACTGAAGAGGCAACATTTAGCTTGATTAACTGCCGCTTATTTGTTTATGTCATCGACATTGAAATCAAATTGGTTTGACACATCAGTTTCTGCTATTGCAACAACGATTGACTAAGTAAACTACATCAGATAAATGATGATCGTCGATCGATCGGCCGAATGAGTGGTCTGACAGTCTGTAGTAAACTGCACTATGTATATACTACGAAACCATCGGCTAGCACACTGCAAGACACTCAGATGACAGACATAGTTTGCCACCGGGGTTGACATTGGCCATTTTGCCATTTGCCGGGCAACACTTTCAGCATATTACGACAGACTTATTGAAGAACTAAAGAGACGATTACAGCCGACACCGGAATCGTCGGGTACAGAGCAACATAAAGTGCACAGACTCACAGGTGCCTCAACACAATACAATACGTCTTTTGTGTGTCCCCGACGTGACATTGGGGTTCGCCTGGCAGTGTTTTATGTGCGCGTAATCTGTCAGAACAGAGCAGGGTGATGTCAGAGATATAGATAGCGACAGCATTTGTTTACTCGTTTGCAACATGCACGATCCGATTTCTAGTCATTTTTCTCCCTCTTTTCTTTTCACTTTTGTAACTCTGTGCCGCTAGAAAACAAACAGTAAGAGTGACCAACCCACCTCATGTTCATGTGTAACATCATAACCCATCAGTAGTTGTGGTTCCTAGAGGCTGTCTAGAAGGCTCTAATCATAGACTTGCCATAATAACATGTCCTCATCAGAAATAACACAACCCAGACGGTCTCCATTGGCCGATATTCAAGATGCAATGAGCAGTTCACGACAGTTAGCAACATCACCCTCACCATCTACGATAGGTTCATCTCAACAAATAGCATCGCAAAATAGTTCCAGTCAAACATCCAGTTCACTTGGTAAGTGGGATTAATTCAACTTCACTGCGATCAATACAGTTTTGAATGACATGACTTCAATTTCTTGGAGTGTCGTACAATTAATACTGACCATTCTTTGTTCAAAAGTGTGATTTCAGGAAACCATCAAACTTTGCAAAAGACCAAAGTAAATATTAAGGACATGTCAACTTGTATCTAGTTTTACGTTTTAAATCTATTTAAAATTCAGTGTTTGATTCGTTTACTTTCTTAGGAAAGTTAAACTTCCTCCCCAAAAGTAGTAGTACTAGTAGTATTGTAAGTTTGCTGTTTCCCATGTTTGCTGAAGTCCTGTTATTCACTGGCTGACTGTGACCTTGTCATCTTCAGTTGTAACAGTGCATAGGTTGAACTCTACCATTGAAAACAAAAAGCTGGATGTTGTCAAGTTTTTGTGGTGTATACCTTCACAGGGTTGAATCCTTTTACCACCAAATCTTGATACTATGCAATTGTTTTCAATCAGTAAAGCTAGACCACAAGAGTGAAAAACCAATAACAAAGGGTTAATTAAACTATAGATTTTAAATCATCTCACTTTATACTGTCATACGTACATGTGTTGTATGTTACAAAACCAAGTTTGTTGAAAGAGTTCAAGGTTTGTTGACATCCAATATTTGCTAAAAAATTATGATCACGGTTTTTAGCATAATTGTTATTCTGTAAATGTAGTGCAGATACCCGTCTTAAAATATTCTCATATGACCTTCAATGTTGTGTTTTCAGAGGCATGTGGCAATGTTGTCGCTGTCTACATTTATCTGTCTGGAATGTAAAGATGAGCAACTATATCTCAATAGCTGATTGAATGTATCACTGAAACAACGTCATACTGTTTTATCAATTTGTTGGTTTTTTATCACTGGTAAAGCAAGCAACTTTAGTATGCATGTTACGGGCAGGTTACTGGCCAAATATTACAGTGTTTTGATCTAGTATCATACTCTGTAATCCTAATTGTAAACTGTAATTTTTCTGGTGACATCTAACATGTGATAGGTAACCAGAGTGATTGATCTTGCCTTCGTTCATTATTGATTTGTAGTTTTGTCAATCAGCTTGTAGTTCTGTATCAGGATTTGTTACCAAGGCATATAAATTGTGAATATTAAATCTTTACTGCGTGCATGTGATGGTCAGTTTCCTTTGACTTGAGTATGTCCACCCACATGGTTATTTTTACCGCTTACACAACATTCTTTCAGTTTCTTTCCAATCAACCTCTGAACTTTTTGTGCAAAGTCCATGTAAAAACAAAGGTACAATCACTGAATCACTGATAATTAACGAAAAGAATTTAAAAGTACTATAACCCTGTCAACCCTAGTTTGCAATGTACAAATCCAACTATGCCATTGAGAACTGTAGGAAGAAACCAAAGTCTAGGGGTGGAAGAGTAGGAGGATCCACAAATTTACTGATTTTATCAGTCGGACAAGAACATCTCTGTAGATTTGATTGCAGTGTGAAAATATTTAAGGATACAGTATTTTTTGTTGGGTAGTCCCATGTGAATGATACTGTCATGCTTTTAAACAGGATTGCTATAAACACAGCATAAGAAACTGAGAGAAAATCAATATCAATTCATCAAGCTATTTAGTATCAAAATCTAATCACACAAGACGTCTTTGAATGTTAAAAATCAAATCACTGCAGTGACATTATAAAAATGTTAACTCCACAAAATTGTCAAAAAATCTATCACAAGGCATAGTAATTTTCATACAAATAGAAGTATTTCAATGAGCAAAATTGTCACCCATATCAATGCTTGTAATAGGGAGCTAGTAATATCTCTATACTGTGTAGGCGTAATGTTTGCAATGCAACCACTGCAGTAAACATCATTGAAATTCAACATAACAAAATATGCATAAATTAATTCTTGTGTTTTTAAGTCAACAAACATATGGCAACATGTACGTATGTATATAACATGTGAGTGGAACCACAGTAGGGTTCATTGAGCTAGACAACTATTGTATTAACCCAGTCCTCACTGTACATGTTGAGACATGCTCACAATGCCAACCCCTTCCTCTCAACTAGTTACGTGTGGAAACTCTGTCTTTTGAACCTAGCAAGGAAGAAACAAACATTTTATTTCAATAATTTTCTTTTCAAAGATAATGACCAGGTGTTGTTGTAAGATTTGTCATTATTTGTTGTTCTGATGATGTTCATTGCAGTAAGTGAAGTTTTGGTTCACTTACCATGAGCTCTCACTTACAGTATGGGCTATTTTGTAGGAGTATCCATTCATAACAGTGGTAGACAATAGGAGTTGTGCAGGGGTGCCAAACGAAACCCCACCCTTCCATTGTTATGCTGATCTGCATGCAATGAAACATTAATCTCAGAGAATGTCAAAGGTCTATTGACAGACTATAGAGGCTCCATTCTCAACATGATAGGGACACCATTCTCATGTAAATAGCACACTATTCATTACCGCAGCTATTATGTTAGCTTTCGTTCATTGATCTTTCCAGTGTAATAATTGAGACCCAGACTTACACTGACAGATATGCCATGCCAGGCTTTTGTGTGGTCGTCATTGTCTGGTGCTTTTACTCTGTAATAGTACTCTCTGTTTATGTGTCCAATCCATGGCTTCCCAGGTATGCAGTTGTAAGGCTTGTGAATGGCTGAACGCTTGTTGCGCACACTTTGCATAGGGTAATCAGGGCAGAGAACTGGTTACGAGAGAGTGAAGCCATGGGTACACCCTTCTCAGGTATGAATGCTTGTAAATCATCAAGGATGACCTTATTCTTGGTGTCAAATTGCCAGGACTTTGCCTAATTGATTTTATTGCCACATGTTACATATTAACAGGAACATTCCAATGTAAAGCTAACAGTTGTCACTATTTGTAAAGGTTGCATTGTAGAAGACACACAATAAACTTTGAACTCCTGTCCACACCATGACATTAGTAGTTTTGATGGATAATGTAAAAATGTCTCTTATATATTGGTGTGCTGTATCTATTGTTTGCCTTTGTTTTTATCCATTGTGGTACTTGACAATGACAAACCTCTTTGCCTGTATTGTTAGCTATCTTATATCATCTATTGTTGTGTTGTGTCTGGATTTTTTTTCTGTCACTGAATTTTCAAACTCTGAACTATTGAACTTTTGCAACTATTGAACAGTTATGTATTTAACTTTTCTCAGCGGAAAGAAATCCAACTGAAATAGAAAAGTGTATATTACAGTTTTGGACAGTTCCAATGGTGTTGCAAGATTAACTTCCCAATCAGTTTGTTAGTTCTATTACGCAGAACCACAAAATAAAATAAGTGTGTGGGTGTTGGACTTAGCATGTTGGAAGGTTCAAAACAGCCCATAAATATCTGGATTGACACACAGATACTAAAGTTCCTTGGCACCGATTCAGTATAATTATTGATGTGTAGTCTGTTGAAGTGATCTGATAAACTGTAGTCTGGATCATAATGGTGGTTTTAAGATGCAATGTAGGTATAAGAAGTCCAATTTTTGTGATAAATTTAGAAGATGTGTGTGGAATAATGTGTTTTAACTGTGTCAGACAGTGACCGGTCACTTGAGGTTGAATACACATGAAATGCCACCTAACTTCACGGGGATTCAGTATCATTTGAAAATGACATGCATTAAAGCAGGCCCACTCACTGCTTGAAGAAAAGCATTTTGTTGTAGTATGTGAATTTGTTCACTCACACGGCACAGTCTTTTAATTCTGATGATTCAATGCTGCTTTTTGGAAATATCAGTACATTCAATAAAACAGACAAAAGAAAGTGAAAAGAGGGCTGTTGATCAGTAGCCTGGTACTTAAACACAAAATTCCATGAAAATTTACTGGATCTGTCGATATAGAAAACTCACATGATTTATCATTTCTTGGACAAGCAGGTTGAGTGTCCTAGAAGATTACAAATTTGACCCAAATTGTGAACATTTAGCATGCACAGCCGTTCCTAGGAATAGGACAACAGTTTCATTCCTCGCAGCTATAAAACAATTTCAAGCTGTGAATTATTGCAATTTCGTCTTGAATATGTAGCTCAACACACTTCATTATTACATCATGTCTCTAAAACTCTGATATGGATGACATATCTAAACTGCTGATTCTGAGCATGTTCTTGACTTAAAGATGAAATATTACATTGAGTGTCCAGGATTGACCTAACTATGCTTGAAACAGATTGCAATTACGACATCAAACCAAAATAATTCTCTTCAATATGTTACTATATGGAGAAAGGTATGAATGACAGCTTGTAGCTTTATGTTTTATTGTTACAAACACTTCATTCATTGTTCCAGAAATCTTGATATTGTCTTCATGTAATAAACTGAACTTTGTAATTAAATGCTTTTTACAATTACTAATTTACATCAACAGGGGGCAAATGTGTAGTGGTCATAATTTTTGGATAAGGCTTGAATGATTAAAGGCTGGCAGAATAAGATGTATTGAGATTATAAGTGTGAACAAAAACAAACAAACACATGACATGTGTTAGCATATACCAACATGGAACTATTGTAACAATCTCTCAGTGGATCAAGTGTATACTACTATAATGTATATGTTTGATAATATAAGAGGTTGACACTATTTAATGCATCTAGCCCAATTGGGATCTGTGCTTTCTAGGTGGTTTTGTTGACATTATTAAATGCATGTAGCCTCAACTGGATTCTGTGCTGTCTCAGTGGTACGGAACAGTAGATTTATATTGTGTGTGTTCTCACTGGGTTACTGTAGTTTTTGTCAGTGTTCTCGCTGCATATTGAAACTAGACGCCTTCAGGTTTGTCTGAATAGCAGTTGTGTACTTTGCACATGGTTTTTCAATTACAGTAAAACTCAACATTCAGGAATTTGAAAAAATAGACAATGAATATGACATTCTGAAATAACTGTCAGGTATACCTATAGTTTGTATAGAGCATTTCAGATCGGCAAAAACAACTACAAAACTGGAACCCATAAATGTCTCTAAGAGATTGAGTGTTCTGTTTAATTGGTTTTATTCTAACGAACTCCCACAGCCGTCAGTAGTTATTAATAATCTAATACTGTGTAAAAATACTTATCATAGTTCTGTAAAGATCACAATGTTTGTTAATTTCACCAAACAGATATTTTATGAGACACAGTGTACAAATGCAATCTTTTCTTACATTAAGTGATATAAGTAATTAAAAGTATTGAGATTTTTTCACCTATAAAGAATGCAGTGTAATTATATAAATATAATAAATAACTATTTATGCATATTTGCCAAGTAAAACAAAAATGAACTGACATGTAAAGTTGTGCATGCATAATTAATAATTGTAATGATATCTGATATCTTTTTCAATTGTGATTGGTCCTTGTTTATGATCGATAGACACTGCTATGTTTACCTTTGACCTGCGACAACCTCAACGGCTGTGGGTCACCTTTTGACCTTACATACCATAGATTATTTGTAAATTACCAATTTAAATTACCAATTTACATTCAAAAGAATCTTTGTGTAGTTTTATTTCTCGAAAAGATCAAATTGAAATAAATTTTGAATTAATGATCATGACCATTAATTCATTTTCGCCCTTGTTTCATGTATTGTGTCTAAAACCGGGGTCGAACATATGCATGGTCACCCAACCATTCAGTATCTTTCAACATGTCAAACAATATAAATTGTATCTCGCATTAAACAAAATTCACGAAAAATGGCCGACTTTGTCCCTTTGATGAAGTAATGTGTTTGAGCAATATAGCGAAGACAGGTACAGCATTCATGCAGTTGATCCAGTTACTAGTCACATCACCATTACACCATAGACAGTATGTGGTTGGTCGTCATTCTTCTGATTTCATTGACAATCTCTGAGACATTGAAAAAAAATAAAATATGGATATTAGTCTTTGAGTGGATTCACAGATGTACATTATGTCTGTAACAACACTCTGGAATTAAAATGTCTCAAGTGATCGCAGTGTATTGATTTTGATTATGTCATACTGACAGTTGTTGTAAATTAGTCTGCAATTGTGTTAACATTTACATTCTAACATTTCAAAAGACTATTAATTTGCAGTTCTGAAATAACTCAGAAATATTCAGTTGTATGATATGTTCATTTTATAAAATAGAGATGGATTACAAACTACTTTAACAGGAAAATGTTTTTGAGAAAGAAAAGTAAATTATTAAACAGTAATCCACAAGTGTCACAACGTGTCACATTACACTTACACATACACAGCCATTGACAGCAGAGAGTATCTGGTCTCTGTCGTTAGCAATCACATGGTTGATCATACCACGGCTAGACGTGCATTTGTGGATGGCAGTTGGAAAATCTGTCACCTATATTGATGCCCAGACATGCCTTTTGTAAGTGAACACAATAGTATCACAACACAGCACAACAAAATGTGCTAGGTCATAGGCGAAGAGATCTGAAACTTGTATTTATTATCAGTCTGTTGTATGACTACATAACACAGACCATCTGCACCACAAGCAGAAGAGGTTTGAGCTTTACCCAGAGAATAATAAAGTCAGTCTAACGTGTCACACCTCAGGGGCTAAGTCACTGCGTGGAAAGCTTGTTACAAAATACCATTTCAATGCTGATATGTGCGACTGTACTCATATATGTTTACAGATATGCATTGACAGGCAAAATTTTTAAAGGTTAATACCCTGAATATTTCAAATCACATGTAATCCACAAAGTATAGCCTGTCTTAAATTTTCATGAATAATTGATAAATGTCATATTATTTTCAAGGAAAATAGGTGCTGAGAAGGTTGGGCATTTTGAAATCTTTGTGATGTAGCAGCTGGCAGTCACTTGTTAGAATACATTAGTTGTACACTGATACCATACATCTCACATATTAAAAGAGTAACTCTGTGAATAGACCATACTTCATTAAAATGAAAAGAATGGTAGCTGATTATACACGCTGGAAAGAAAATCTGTACCTCTGTCATTATTTATACACACTGGGCAATTTAGTCCGGAACAGGTGACTTGGCCCTGTGCAGATGTCCATACATGTATGCATGCATCTAATCTGAGTTTTTAATTTCATGTACAGACTACTTTTTTCAAACTTTTCACAAAGATAGCTTTTTTACATATACTATTATCAAAACATGTCAGATACATTGTCATAAACTTTGCAGCAACAGGTTGACTTTGGCATTCCATCATGGAGTGGAAATCAACGGTGGCTCATGAGAATAATCAGATGCAATTGTTTCATACTGTTGAACAGCATCACAGCCAGGCATTATTGTGCCGTGATCTATCTTTGGGTAATGCTAATTTAGAAATATTTAATAATTATGATGATGATGATGATACTAACTGTAATATTACTGGTATAACTACCTCGAGCAATAATGGTACCATAATAAGATTTAGGAGAAGTAGAAGCAGAAGAAGAAGAAATAAGTTAAGAAATTATGTAAAACCTTTATCACATCCACTGTAGCTACTGTAAGGATAGTAGCATTGACAACCAAAAATAACTTGAGTTACCAGATAAAGGCAAGGATCCTTCATAAATGATGAAACATGTATTAATATTGTGGTTGGTGTTGACATTCACTTTCTGGGTGTCAAGTGAACTTCATTTATCAAGACATGTCTCTTTATCATGTTGTCAAAAATGTTGCATTTTGAAGTTTTTTCTATGAATCTAATAATATTATGTTCTTTTCATATAACGAGAGAAATCCAGTGCTCTCTATGGTATTTGTATCCCAGTAATGCCATTGCCTGCAAGATATGTTTTACTGAAGTTTTAGACAGGCTGACATTCCACTAAATGATACCTGAAATTTCACGTCGGAATGGTAAACTTTCATATTAAATATGCAAAAGTCTTTATACAAACATATGGTAACCTTTGATCCAACAAATAAACATGAAAAATGTGACCTGTTAAGCGAGAAATTTGAAAGCATCTGAAACATATTTGGAGAGAACATTGATGCCGATAATATCATAGACATGCTCTACTGACTGTAATTGTGCATTATAACAATGGTACTGTCCATTTACAACTTTCAACAATAGTAGTTTCCACGATGAGTGTGTAAGGACTAACAGATTGTAGGCTATTATTCAATATTGACTGCAGAATTGAATATATGGAAATTACACATGTATTGTCAAAAGGGCGCAAATTACTGTTTAAATTACAGAGCCACAAAATTGATAATAAATTTTAGAATAGAGTGTTAGACTATTAATTGATGCAATGCATTGCTGTTAGGTCTTAAGGTGATATTTTCCAGCAAGATATTATAGGGTTATTCACAAAATACGGCCCTGTATGGACGAGGGCTCAGTGAGTGACGTATTGGACGAGCCGAAGGCGAGTCCAATACGTCACTCACTGAGCCCGAGTCCATACAGGGCCGTATTTTGTGTATAACCCTATTATTATACACCTCCCTCCATTAATCGTCCGTATAAACTAATTCTATGGTAAATTTTGAAGGATGCGGCACGCGCGATATGAGTGGAACGCGCGCGATTGTTGAAATAAAATTGCTACAAACCCCTGAAAATTGCGCGTCGCGCGTCTCCCGTATTCGGGACTCCGCGTACTATACAAAATACGGAAAGTTATTGGACGGACAAACTCCCATAGGTTACGGCAGTAGGTGTATAATAATCTGATATATCAGCGATGTAATTGACATAAAAGGTGAAGTTCAAAACCACAGTTTATGTAATAACAATTAAGTAAAATGTCAATTTGAGAATTTTTATGTGTCCAAATTGTCTATGTAGTTGAGTCCTGTTGCGTTTCCAAACACTTGTTGGTGTGAAATTATAAAATCTTCACAAAACTAGACTATTGAAAATGAACTTTTATGAAAATTAAATTGATTGGTAATGTTATACAATTTCATTCACCATATTGTGGAACTCGGCTTATGTGTTAAATAACCATTGTCAGTACAATTCTATACGTATTCATCAGAGAAATATTTATTACTACACATACCTACTGAACTAGAGTCGGTCTACTATGTAATTCTGTTGGACGTGTCATATATGAACTACTTGACAGGCCAGCGTACCTTGTTTCTAGGGATTGTGAATGCCATGCCAACAATGTAGTAAATGAGTGGAATATGTCATGGTACAGTGTGTTTAATTAACTTGTTTTGTTTGATCTCATGAAAGCTGCGGGCAGACACGCCATTCACCAAACCTAATAAATTGTATTTTGCACATAGCTGAGCACTGTATTGCAACATTTATAATGTATGTTATCATGCATAGCCCTGTTTCAGGCTGAAATGGAAATGTGATATTAACAATATAGAGCTTAGCGTATTCTTTGAAATAATTTTCTCATTGCATTGTGGGAGACCTGGTTTAAGGGTGTGTTCCCAGGTTACAACAAGGGGGGGCCTCTAACTTCAGAGTTTTTTGAACTCTTTTAAGTCAGTTTGGGAATTCTTCAAACTTCTTTGGGTCCTATACAAATACATGCAATATGTGAAAGAGCCAAAGGAATCATCCTTGAGTCAATATTATGATGGTTTTGCATAGGAAGTACACTTGTGAACAAATCACACCAACCAGATCCTTCAGATAGATAGCTGTATTTACTCATAGTAGCATTACATGCAAACATGTGAGTGTTCAGTCAGTAAACTATGTCAGGCATTGTGGAGGGTAGTAATACCCAATACTACAGTGAGCAGGGTGAATATTGCATATAGGAAGTGTAAGCATTCCATCATAGAATTTAGAAAGGCGCTTTCTCTGTCAACATAAAAAACCAAAGAATTTTTTAATGCACCAAGGAGAAGTGATGCATGTTTTCACCACAACACACTTAGAATAATTTTGTTGATGACATATGTTGGTATGTTAGGCAGACAAAACATACTTAAATCTCTTCTCATAAAATATTACAAAGATGGACTGTCGGAGTGAGCCCTCTGTCAGCAGCTATAACAAGACCATCCTTTCTTGGTACAAGGAATGCTTGCCTTCTGTATCGTATATGATTCTGCCCCTAGGCCCAACCCCATGCACAGTTGTCTATTATTACCATTTTCATAGAAAACTGACAGTTCATATAAATTTTAGGGACAAAAACAAGATCTTTCACACTTTCACGGCAAGTTTTACCATTTGAAAGAAGAAAGATGGAATCTTCAGATCTGCACTCACTTTGCTTGCACATAATTACCACAGATTTACAATATCATTAATATATTTTAATATTATTGCTTTAATGTTTTTTATCAAGCAGAAAAATATGTACTAATATAGGCTATTGCAATGAGCTGAAAGAGAGTGATTTGACAATATTGTTGCTGCTGATCAAACAGAAACATTAGGAATAACTTGCTTATACTGTACCTCGTGCATAACTTCCAATAATTTTTAATTTTCATGCAAAATGCTAGTCAATTGTGATGCATGCTCTTAATCATGTGAATGAGCCAAGGAAGTTTTCAATCATTGAAAGTTATATTTCATCATTGGAGTAAAGGGACTGATGCATGGCACCTGTCCATCCACAATAATAATCAATCCATCTTTATGTACTTGTATCACCTGTGTGTATTTTGTGACAATGTTTGGTAGTCTTTAGTGCAGCAGTGTAACTGTATGGCCAGCCTGAAACAAAGGTTATATATTAACCCTTTGAGTGCCAAAGTCAACTTTTGTTGCCCTGATGGAATATATATCGCCAACAACTTTTTTCAGATGTAGACAATTTTTTTCAGAATTTTCCAAAAAATTTGGTCAAAAATTGTAGCAAATGAAAAGTTGAGGCCATTTGGTCCAAAACTACCAAAATAAAATACAGCAAATTCGTAAAAATTGGTTAAATGTTACACTGAAATTTTGGTGGGAAAAATTACAGCACTCAAAGGGTTAATAGGAAATAGACAAAGTGGAAAAGTAATGTAGATGGCCAATTCCAACTGTTTTTAGTGCTTTGGCTGGATGCTGACCAGGCTTGCTACAAGTCTGTGATGAAAGTCATTTTCAATGTATTTGTAATTGTTTGTGTGAAAGTGTTAGAATAAGGTGAATATGACACAAGGGGGTTGTGCTCAAAATCACACTCATAGCAATCAGTTGGGGTTCACTTAACCATCCTGCCCAGACTCCACTCTGATAGCTTTTTCCATTAACTTCTGGTACTACTTGTATTTTGTGATCACATAAATTGAATAGTTTTTCATGGAAAAGAAAGAAGGATATGCACAAATGCAATTCCAAACAATGAACTGTTATTCAATGATATGAACCAAGTCCAGAATAAGACATGCATATGTGAAGCCATGAAAGAACTAGATGCAGTACCATACATACCTACCCTATCCAGCCCCACAGCAAGTGATACTTTTCCAACAGCACAGACATAAAAACCATGTGTTTATTGAGGAACATCTGTCTTTATCTCCAATATTGAAAATCTCCCTTTATGCATGAAATTGTGCAACTTTACAGAACAGGCATTTTTGCCAGATAAAGTAGTGTAACGCAGTTGCCAAGACTTCATGAAAAAGTGCATGCATTTGCATTATCTTGTTCAGATATTCTTGAAATCAACTGAACCTCATTGCAGACTCACTTCTATCTCAAGAACATCAAAAGTTTCAAGTTGTGCATTTTGTTACACTGGTGCTTGGAAGAGCTGATGCAAGTATTAGGGAAATGCTGACAAGTTCATGCAGATTAACAAGGCCAATAGATACTACTGTCATTAGGATATTGACAGAAATATGGACAATGCAAATTACATGTATTCCATGCTGTAATGGTGCACCACGATGTGCTGGTATGCTAAAACACCAATCAAATGCATAGTAAAGGCTGTTAATTTATGCAAAGTGTAGTGATGGGTATTATTTAAATATGCATATATTATCAAAATGAGTGATCAATATTGCATGTGAAGCTACCTTAGATCGTGCACTATATAAGTCAGGCTGTACACCAAAACACAGCACCTCCAGTGGTTAGTACTCCAGTACATGCAGTGTTTTAGTACTGCAAGTATTTGCTAAGAACTGTGTGTACTGCAGTTTCTGATGTACAAACTTACTGCATGTGCCAATCTCTGCATAGCGTATAGTGGGTGTTCTAGCTAGGTTGTGACCTATACTGAATGTCGGCTAAGTACACAGCATATGTTGCATGCTAGCCATCTCACAGTGTAATCCTGTGTAGCAGCTACAATGTGACACTTGTACTGCTGTTTGCAATTTTAAATTCGTTACTGAATGTAGCGTCATGCATGCAACATTAGAGCTGTCAGGAAAAAATCTGACAAATTTTTAGTTTTTAATAGCTCTAGTGTTTATTGCTTCAGCTTGTGGTGAACGCTTTAACATGTGATATTTAAAGTTTCAATGATAACATCGGTAGAAACAAAGTTTTGCAATGCTTGTTATACATGTAGTGTTTGAGTAAACTTGTCAAAACTGTTGGACAAATATTTATTTTTGCATATTGATAATGGAACTGTGATTCTCTATGCATACAACATACCGCACATGTCATACATAGTACTGTCAGCCAGTAGAGAGCAAATTCTGTACTTGTTCACACTTAAAGTACAATTGATTAGCCCACGGGGAAACAATAGTTAATCTTTTACACTTCACAGACAATTCATGGGAAGAAAATAAAACAAATTTTTGTGCTGATTTAGAGCACTCTGAAAGTTGCATTACTCAGGATTGCTCAATGTGTGTACACATTTGTTATCAGGAATGAGATTTACTGCCGAGTTTCATTTCCTTTATTGCAATGTCACCACTCAGGTCAAAGGCTTACTTGTTTGTTGTACATGTAGGCATAATAATTGTGTCTCTTATCACTGATATCAATGCTAACTTTGATAACAACTTTTCATATCAACACCATATTTTTATTCTGATTCAGTTTTAGTTTTCATACATATATATCAAAATGAAATTTAGTTTTCTGCCTCTTAAAGGTAGTTTCAATTCATAAACCATGTACAGCCTTGCAGCATTGTAACAGAAAAATTTTAATGAGATACGAGTATGGGACAAATAATGTGCCCCAGAAATAGGGCCCCTTAGGTTGCTACTCTGTAGTATCCCAGCTATTCTTATCAGCATGTGTCATAGCATCAATGCACTCAGCTGCTATACATCCCCAGTTCAAACTTTTATTGCAAGCTACTCTGCACATTGATACTTTTTGGCTACTTCAATTTCAAATATTACATCAAGGCAGTGTACCAGTAAATAGGCTGGAAGGTCTTCACAGTGTACTCAATGAACAACACAACAACCTGGTACAATAAAAATAGCCCAATATAAAATGTAAAAATAACAAAGGGAAATTAAAATGAACAATAAATATGTCCGGGAATCATTGTTTGGAAGACACCTGTGGCATGTGATGTCAGTAAAAGTGTCATTACACAGTGTAACAGACTCAGCAATGATAAGGCTCTCTAATAGTTCACTTTTAACATGAAAATTGAAGTAAATGGCAATATGCCAATCAGCCGTACTGAGTGGATACTGCGTCTGTCAACAGATGTTGTAAAGCAGAGAGGCCCAACTTTGTAAGATTCCTGTAAGCTATACTTGCATAAAACTAGTATCTCCTCAAGAAAAAGGTTTCTCTCAAAACTGATATAATGTCTTTAATACTCTGTGAAATGATATTTAAAATGCAGTCAGAGAGAAAATATTGTGCAGGAATTTACGAAATTCAAGACTTGAGTCAAGTCTATATCACTTTGTTGGTTGATGTCAATTCTGATTTTGGTGCTGATAGCTTTACTAAGCAGATATTTCCACGTAGCAATACACCAAGCAACTTGAGGGAAAAGTGCTCGAGATGCCTGAAACTTGCGTTCAATTAGGATGGTCAGGGCATGGTATAGACAATATTACATGGATGTGAGGGCGCTGTCTCCAGAGCATTTCACATATGAATAATCTAGTAGTAGTACTGCGTAAGAAGTAATGGTAAACAATTGAATTACAATCCATTCAACAAAGTGAAACCTTTTCTAGCAAAGCAGAAGTGATGCATGATTGAACAACATTGAAGAATGTCTTTACTTTGTGTTGTTACTGTAAATATACCAGGTAAACTTTAAAGAAGTTTGCAACCCCAGTTTAGAATGCTACAAAAGGCAGAAGTGATGTAAAAACTAACAACAATTAGGACAGTGGAACATTCTATAGGTCTTATTATTGTACCCAGTCAACTGGAAAAAACTTGAATGGCACTTCATAAATTTTTCTCCAGACTTTTTCACAGGTATTCTCAGTGCTTTATCTTCCTCAAAACACATTTATTATTATAATTATTGTTGTTGTTGTTGTTGTTGTTGTAATTGTTAGTTACTGCTGCTGTTATTGAAAAACTTGAACATGATTGCTCTATCTCTGCGGTGATTCCAAAGAGCAGCCTTTTAACTTGAACTAAAAGTGTCAAAACAATTCTGGTCCTTAATTGGAAACTGTGTGTATTTTGCATTATTCTATACATGTACCTATTGTGTTGGATTATCAGTTTAGACAAATCAGCAAGGTTGATATGAAGTGTTTGTCATGATATAATAATCTATCAGTCATTCATGTGACATTTTCTGGCATTAATCAACTGATCATTAATAAATGTGTTTGAATGTTAGATTTTTCATTGGAAATATTAAATGACACAGATCTAGTATTGGTAACAGACCACAGATAGTTTTACCTGTAAGGCCACAACAAAATTCACCTGATTGTAGGAACAGAATAATCCATTCATGATATTATCGTTTACTTTTATAAGTTTAATGTGTAAATTAAGCTCTAACAGACAATAATTAATAGATGATTTTAATCGCAAACAGCTGAACAAGTCAGTAATTTATTTTATTTAGTTTATGATATGCAATATCAACTCTGCAATCAATTGAATATAAAAAGTAGAAGTGAAATACTTATTATACTGACATATGCATATTTGTAAACATACAAATGAAAGTTTTCAGATGTCCCTACAATTGCTCTATTTCTGTTATATCAGCCGAATCACCATGGTAATATCTGTGGCAGTTGTGGCTTGTAATGATGAGTATCTGACGCAGACAGTGTACATGTCATTAGCTGTCATCTTTGTTGATATAGAAGCCGATAATTTTGTGACATGCCAGCCAGTCAAAGGTCAAACTGCTCAGCTTACTGGTTACTGCCCTTAAAATAGAAACTTTGTCATAGTTTGTTGGCACAGCTGTAATGAGCTCTAATGAATGGAATATTGAGACAGCAAGGAATTCTGTTCATTTATTCTCCATTCATTAAGTTCTCAAAATATATGCATTTTCATTTTTTGCGTAGTCTATATTTACAAGAACCAATCCACTTTAGTATTGTGGCCTGTACATAAAATTATACATCATAGACTTTGGTGTACCATGCAAACAAGTGTTGAAAAAATATTGAGCTTGTTTTGTGTAATTGTGCGAAAAATACAACATGTTTTCTTCGAACCATTTAAATTCTGCTGACTGTGAAAATATGAAGGGGACATATCAGTAACAAAATACTCATGTAAAACAATGGATTTAAGATTTCAATGTTTGAGTTATGTTTACTCTTCATAATCAATACCATAGTCTGGAACTAAATATCCGCTCTTAAATATTAACATGTGGTACATCGCTGGAATAAAATGAAAAAAAAATCTGAGGATATTTTTTTGATAAGTTTCTTTGTAGTGGATTTTGTAATACTGGAAAAAATGATGTAATCTGAGTTATCTCTTGGCTGTGAACCCTGACCATGTTAATTTGTGATAAATTTTTGTGTACATTTATACTTTGTCGTAATCATCACCAAAGCCAGTCAAGTAAAATTTGCAGTTGACCTATGAATTTTATGGTCATATGAACTCTTTTCTACTGTTGAATACACTAAGTGACATAAATATATGGCAATAATTTGGCTCCAAGCTTAGCAATGATAAGACTGTTCAAGAAAATTGAATGCGTAACGCCAGTAGTTATCTGTTGGAGCCTATCAGGTATCAATGGCAGTGTGTCAGTCTGGCCCCACTACACGACCTTTCACCTCTACCTCTCAAGAGAAATCCTTCCCACAAGGCCATGCCCTGTCTGTTGCATGTATACCAGCCCACATGTTGGGTATTTTTAGTGCACTTAGTTTGATGAGCAGCACATTTTAACTATGGCAGCGCGGACTTCATGAAGTAAGTATCAAATTAGCCACCACATCTCTTTTTATGTAACTCTATGAAGTTTTAATGTTATCATCTAACATGCACTTTTAATGAAGTAACTGACAAGTAGGTATCAACAGCCATTCTTTGATGGATACTAAATGTGTACATGTATATTCTGTGCATTGCATTGAAAGCAGTCTGGAATGTTGATGGCATGCAGACCCAATTTGATAGAACTACAACAGATATATGCTTCCATCAAAACATTCTCCACTTTCATTCATCCTCATGTAATTTTAAAAATGTTGCAAAGAATTGATATTTGTAAATATCTATATGACAAGACTGACCTTATAGCACCAAGGCTTACATCGTAATTTCATAAAACAGTATATTTCATGTCATTTTGTTTTTGAATTTATGCCAGAAGTAGTAAGGTAGCAGTTTTTTATTTTTAATACATGTTTATGAAATTGGTACCATTTGAAAATGGAATCTAACATGTTACACGTTAAAGTGTTAGCAGTCCCCAATGTAAATTTCAGATACCATTATACAGACAGTGGTTGAACTATACCACACTATTGGTTGTTAGTTCAGGGATAGTGGTCAGTTTTCAAATTCCAGTATTTCCAATGCATTTCAAAAAGTACTGAAGTATTATCAACTGGACAATTTCTTAAAAGCAAGCAATCACTGTGTGCAAAAATGACTTGTACAGGAAGCAGTTGTTTATTGCGTTGTCATCAGTATTAACTCTAGCCCTTGATTTGAATCCTTGCCAGCAGGGCTGACCTGTGAAGAAAAATCAGTAAATTCAATTTTTGATGTGTTGTAACTTGGCGAGGAGATATACTTTGAGAGTTGGGAAGTGTTTCTCAGAAACTATTCCATTCCTTTGATGATAAAGATTTTTGTCATGACTGCAATGTCAATAGGAACTGCATACCTTGTCTCATTGTATTTATACTACCATATTGTAGTGGAGAAATCTGCACAGTGTCAGAAGGTTATCAAGGGGTAGGATAACGTAGACCGCACAGCCTATAGTAAAACCACAAATTCAAAATACTGATTCCAAAATTTTCAATCTGGATTTGGCATGTTTATTATTTACACAACAGATTTCCTCTAAGTGATGGTAAGGTGAAAGTCAGAATTTGATCTGTACAAACATGTGATTTTAACCTAGATTTCCGATGAGAATACCCTAACATATGTTATTTTTAGTGTTGTATCAACATACGGCATGCTATTTGTGACAAGTATTCAATACAAGAATTGCATATTTTATTGATGTATGGTTGTGAATGAAAGTCACAATTTATGTGTATTTCTGTTTTATCACTGATGGTTTGAATGGTTAAAATGACCAAATCAGACACGTGACAAAATTGCAAAATGATTTTTGCAGTAAAGTTGCATAATATTTCACCAGAAAGAGAGAAGAAAATCTTTGAGGATTTATCACTCTCTTGTTGTTCAGTAAGTTAATTGAGATGTGAGTAGTATTTCTTATATTTTTTGATTCAAGTGTATGATTAGTTATGTACTGACTTTTCCATTGTTTACTGCAGTAGTGAAGTATAGCTATTTGCACAAGTATATGAAGAAATATGGCTTGAGAACCGTTTGAGAGAAATTTTAGAGAACACCTGTAGCATTTATCAACATTCTTTGATTTTGTAGGGAGCCACACGTTAGTAATTACAGACACCAGTTTACACATACCCAGCCCAAGGTTAGCGTGATCCAGCTTAGGTCTGTTCGGTTCGGTTCAAAACAACAAAATACACATCATGTCTAGACTTCATTCATGATTTATTCTGTCGGAGGCTATATTTGAAAAATCATTTGCAAAGAGTGTTTTCAAGTAAACTAGATTTCCAACAGGCTCATTTGACATGCCATAATTAATTCCAGTGAGGAGCAGTTTAACAAACACCATTTTCATAAATCAAAACTTGACTTTTGCTCACATCATACTTTACTCAGATAAGAAAACATGTGCTCATGTCGTTACTGTCTCCATATATGCTGGTATTAGTACGGCTAATCATAACCATGATGTAATCTAACATAACTTTTTATGCATTTGTAAGAGCACACTCAGCAAAAAAACAACAACAGGGGAAGATACATCTTTGTTGTAAGCAACACCCTCAATAGCTGAGCCTTCAGTAAGACCAGATTCACAAGTTGTGAAATTCAGTGAAAATATTAAATCTGGCCTTTAAAATTTAAGACTGGAAAAACAGTTCCTGTTTACTAATTACAAATTTTGCTGATTGTTTTTAATCAGGATCTGTGCTTTTGTAATGTAAATAATTAATTAGAATTGTTTATTATAGTAGAACCAATGTTTAGTTTACATTGGACATACTAATCCATGGAATACATAGACAAGCTCTGATAACTTTGACATGAAATGATCGCATAGGTTAAAAAACTATCAGGAAAATTTATCAAGCAACTTTAATTTATATTTTTACAATTAGTGAGTTCCATATTTCTGTAATTAGATATTGAAGCAGTTTATTCTTACAGTGGTCAGATGGCAAAAAAATGTTTAAAGAAGTCTTTGCTATGATAATATATGCCGGTCGTGTTTAGTCAATGAGAGTGCTAACACATCAGTTTTTGTAGGATGAGTCATTGCAGTGCCGTGATGGATGTCCAGCAGGCTGTAATCTATGTTGCAGACCATAGATCATGTCTTGATTTATTTACCATGTATAGCGTTAAACATTGTCAAGATAATGTGTTGTCTGTGGTGGTCAATTCCTCAGAGTGCTTACACTCTGAGAGGCAACAAGGAGAGAGTAGCCATGACATTTTACGACTTGCCGACTTTGAGGCCAGCATGAGTGAGAGAGAGGGGCCTAATGTCTCCATGAAAGCTTCCATCTAAACTGAATAAATTGTCAGCAGTTGAAGTAGCCTTCACAATTACTACAAGGGTGCTTACAAAATGCAGAAAAGGATTTTGGAAATCTATAATTTTTTGAATTGCTGTCAGCATCCCAAACTCACCGTTTTCTGATTTGTTCAGATAGTTCTAATAATTTTATAGGTTGCTCTGGTGACCCTAAACCTCAACTTTTTGCAAATTAGGATTCTCTTTGTCAAATATTGTTTGTTTTGAGGTCATGTTAGTAAATATCAATACTTGCTGGGTTGATTGACACATTTCTTGTCATGTTTTCCAGGCTTCAAAAATTATTTCACTGAACAGCAAAGTTTTACATGTAAAAAACCTGAACATAAGTCAGTGATTGTTGAGTTAAGATTTTGAAGTGAGAGAGTGAATGAAATAAATATCCATAAAATTCAAACTATTGTTTATTAGTCACAATTTTACTCTGATTATCTGACTTTCTATGATGTTCACTGACCCTTGCCAGAAGTTTTCACTGAACTAGCTCAGGGATACTGTCTTCATCATTGAGTAAGTAAAGTTGGTGATTTCCCCATCCATTGATGGAAGGATTTCCTAAATCTACAACTTTGAGTAAGAATTCCCATTTTCAAAAATTGCGATGGTGACCTTTACCTGTCCAGCAAGATTTCTAAACCTGTGCACAGAGAAGTAGGGATTTTACATGAACCAACAGTATGAGGTGAAGGGAGGGAGATTTACCCCCACTGTGAGAAGTAGGAGGAAGATATCTCCACTGAATAGTTTGAGAGGAGGGTTGACCACTGAATAGTCTAAGAGGAGAGTTCTCACACCCTAACTATATGACAGTAAAACAAGAAAACAGCAGTAAGTGATATATTGGAATAGATGTACACATAAAGTATTTGCTATCACCTTTGGGTTGTTTTTCAAAAGTATTTAACCCTTCTTTTTCCAGTGCTCGCTGTTGATATGTGTACATGATAGATTATTCATATATTATTGTAATTACTGTACATTATTAATGTTGATCATAAGTAAAACTTCATTGTAGACATAAAAAGATATTTAAAATCTTATTGCCATTGATCAAGAACTTAAAATTCAATTGTTGAACTTCCCACCTATCACTAGCATCAGTATCATGTCTGTTTGAACTGTTAGATTCTTCACTCAGAAGTTACTAGGATCAACAAGATGTAGATTTAAAAAATTTTGTCTCTTACTACTAATTGCAAACTTAGTTGCAGCTGCTAATGAAAGTGATTGTCTTTACCAGATTGAACTGAACTTGCAACGTTAGGCTTTCCTATTTCACTTCAGTAAGCAAAAGAACTCTGCTTTTATAATCATCTTGTCTTTTGGGCAAAGAGCCATCCCATTTGAAAAACAACATTTCACTGAAAATAGTTCAGACATAACATTTTTAATTGCAAAGAAGTATCAGTTTCAACGTTTGGAAATTACCTTATTCAACAATAATGAGAAATCATGCATCTTTATGAATGGGTAATTTACATAGCGATATCAACCGATGTATAAATTACAGTCAAGGTTAAAATCTTCATGGTACAATTATCATGTTTTCATTGAAATGACCATTGTGTTCTTTTCATGCATTTCTTTGCAACAAAATCAACAAGTATGTATTAATAGATTATATCAGACAGATAAACAGTACACCCTCTCATACACATAATGTCACCTTTCAACAACAGCTGGTAAATAGTACTTGTCAACCCATGCTTTTTAAAGATATCACCATAAAAACTTCACAGCTTTCCAAGAATTCTTGCCTTTGGATGTAAAATGGTCCAATCTACCGCTTAAATTCTTTACAATAAAGATCTAGTTTGCATGAATTGCAAGCCGCCATCAATCACTGAAGTGATCAATATTGTCATATTGTAAATCTGTTCCTATGAAAACTGAATGGTCTAGTCAGCAGCTACTAATATTGAAAGCATACAATGAAAAGGAATCATGTAGTATTTTTGCACTGTGTATTTTTAGACAACAACAGCTGTAGTATCTCATCTTATATAGCCATTACATTTCTCATAAAGGAAAAATCATATACTCTTAGTATGGCTGCCATTGTAATGAAGCAGAAATTTCCCATGTGATAAAACGTGACAATATTCTACTTATAAGTGTTAAAATCACAATGTTGATTGAGTCATTGTCAGTATCACCACTTATCCAACCTGACATCTATACTGAATGAGTGGGAGTTTAATGAAAGAAGTCGTCTGGTAAATGACCTGTGAATTGTGCTGAAGACGCCAAGGTTTGAAAACAAGAGTGACAGACAATTCAGTAAAATAACACTGCTATAATATAACACCTTACCCTTGACTTACATGTAAATCATGAAAACACAATATAGTGAATACACACTCTGCACATTGTAGTGACCCTTTAGAGTGTTTTTATACAATAAAGAAACTCTAGCCTATGATAAAAATCACATTTTCATGGACGGAAAGAGAGATTTTATGGAAGGTCTCATTTGATCCCATTAGATCTCAAAAACTATGAAAATTAAAAATCAAATCTGCCACCGATATCATTGTATCATTTTTTGATTCTTCAAAATGAGAATCAGACTGTTGACTGACATTCAGAATCGGACTTGATTGACACCAAAAAGATAACATAAAAAACCAAAGAAAACATGTGGAAGATTTGTTTGAAGTGCAAGTTCATCTTTTCAATGAAATTCACTGTTACTTGTTAAATGTAAACCCCCTCAGAGAAAAAGGGTTATCATCTGTGATACAACTTTGAATGAGTACAAAAATTATACTGGACTAATACTTGTGGTGAAATTAAGTCACTCAAATGCAATTATTATGCACAGATTTTATCAAATGAAATTGGAGATTTCATAAGCACACCAAACATGTATGAAATGACATGGACATCTTTGTTCTTTTTGCATGGTCATTTGCACGGCAATGACCCAAGTGCATTGTGGGAAAGTGCCTGATGGAATCAACATACACACTGTTGATTGATAGTCATTGTTCCATAGTTTTGTGACACATTCAAATAATGTCAAATAGGAACAAAAAATGCATTGCAGTTAGGATTGTAAGGCCAAAGAAATGATACATCTTGTACTATTGTTGACCTATTGGCTGCAGCACCTCATATGGTCTTTTTCAACTAATACTCACAGCACACTGCCTCACAGCACACTGCCTCACAGCACACTGCCTCCTCATGCATGCTACTAAATTTTTTTTTTTCTGTTCAGTGACCATTCTTCACGCCATGTCATTGCAGCAGTCTCTGTTTGTCATCTTTAAGACTGTTAGTCTGTGATGTCCCTGGGAAAAAAGAACAAATGATAAAAATGATTTGATACGGCATTTCATCTCTAGTCAACAGACCACAGAGTCTGCCATTTCTACCAGCTGTATCTCAGTCAGCTCTATTTGACTGACCTGTTCATTGAGGCCCGGTATTTGTACAGGCAATGTATTTATACCCATGGCACTCAGTGCTCCAATCTATTAATTTGTCAATAGTAGGAGTGCGTTTCGCCATCTACTGTAGATTTTAATCATATCTAATGATTATGAAATCATAAGGGACACGAGGCAACAATCAAACTAAAACCTTAGACTATCGACAACCATGCGCTGTTTCACCCAGTTAAAAATTCAATTTAAAATCGCCATAGATAAATTGACTGTACCAACATTTTACCGAACAGTCTCATTCGTTTGCACTTGAAAAGAGCAGTAATGCTCTGCCATCACTGTCCAAGGACAATCCCCTTGAACAATGTCAAGTACCGTACCATAATGTCCATATGATGTACTAATTAGGTAGAATCACACTGGCACATCGGGTACTGAGGATCCTTTTGCTGTACACCTGTATACAGCACATGTATGATATGGTTATTCATACATTTATACCAGTATGGACTTAAATAGCAGTCTGGGATTCAACAGCTGCTGGTCTATGGAGCATTCAGATGTACGGTAACGTTAACATGAGTATACCTTGTTCTTCAGGTACTTTGTATCCATATAGCACCATCTGCACTGTGACATAATCCAATACTATCTACCCATTGAGACAAATTCAGCCCAGTATACCCACACAGTGTAAGTGAATACCCTTTACAGCCCATACAATGCAACTCAGTACCATGCCCTGTACCTAATCCCACTACTTTCTACCTGTATGCTGCAAGTATCATGTACCCATTTTACAATCTAATAACCATATTTGAAATTCATGGAAAGTAAGAGACATTCAGTCATGTGACATTGCCTACCTACCTGGTAATTATATTGTGCATACTTATACCGCCGTGTACCTTGCCTCTTGCTTCCGCAAACCCAATATGTCAGAAATCGTTTCCACCTATCAGTCAGACAGATTACTGTAAAATTATCCCTGCGTGACCAAAAGTTACCTTCCTAGGTTTGAGAGCAGGCAATTATTTTCTCTGTTGCAAAAACCATATTTGGTATAGTGTAGGCCAGTACCCATGGTACACTCCCAGTGTACAGCTGTCTGTTATGCAAATCAGTACCTTGTACCTAAATGATGCAATGCGGTACCCTATTAATCCTAACAGGTGCAAGTCAGTCACCTGTACCTACATATCACAGCCAATGCCCTATACCGATATCATATTGTGCGAAAGTTACCCTGTACTCCATACGTTGGAATCCAATACCCTTTTGATATGGTGCAAGTCAGTACCTTGTACCAACAAGCTGCATGCATCCATACGCTCCACCCCATATGGAACAAATCAGTACCCTGTAATCATACCTGGTATGGTCAGTCAGAACCCTCTCTGACCAAATTGATATATTCAGTGACCAGGATATGAATTTTCCACATTAACTGTTTTATATTTCCATAGTGCCATTGTACTTGTATGGTGTAACCCATTCGAATGTATTTGGGTGCAGTGCTGCAATCCCTTACCTCATACTGGCATGTTGGTATTACAGTGTGTTGTCAATACATGTATGTAGTTCACTCCAACATACTATAAATTATATAAATGGTACATTCCAGGATCCAGCATGTTTAGATGGAATGATCAAGCATCACTGTTCTGTATACGCTGATGCATTCCTGTGCCCTGGCGCTGAGCAACACATTAAATGCTCACTATAAATCAGTGAGAATTATACCATTCACATTGACACCGATACACAGTCAGTGTTCACAATTGTTTTATTGTGTTTTCATCACCCATGTGCCAATCTGTAGAGTAGTCATTTTTGAATTGACATCTTTTGTAGCATCAGAGTAAAACATGAAAAATGTGGATCTTTTCGTTATTATTTATTATTTTCAACTGCTACCAAAAACTTTCACTGTGATAGTTGTCCCTTGAATATGAAGTACCCATGAAGTAAATCAGTAGTAGTCAAAAGTTTATGACAAAACCTTGGCTCTGTTTTCACATCCAACATCTGTTCTAAATTACAGGTATAGTATCACAGAGCCGCTATGATCATTCATGAATCAGCCCAAAACCAGAAACAATCGTACAGACTGCTGTTATCCAGGGACAAAGTTTGTGTTTGTAATAATAGTGGTTCAGTCATGGTTATCAATTGATAAAAGAAAACAATGGGCATAGTTTGTAGACTGTTTGACTTCTCAGTTTCTCAGTAGCGTACTTCTCCACTACAGCCAATCATAGCAGACATTGCATGATTTATATCCTCAAAATATGCCAGTTATTTGGTCAGTACTTGTGTAAAAAACTTTGTCAGGGCCGTGGGGCACAGAATACAGAAGGATATTGTGCAACACAGCCACTGTGTTGAAGAATACAGCTAAATCATAACATAGCAGATAAGTGGATTTTCTAATACCATGACTTTCAGTGATATGCTCACAAACTACAGAAAAAGGGTTTTTAAACCAAAAGAGTTAGTGTATGGTAAGCTTGATGGCATTGATTGCTGAGTTTTGGATACCATGGTAGAGTCGGTATGCTTATAAAATTTCCTTCCATCGTCGCAACTGTAGAGGAAGGTTTTCAGCGGAAAGAAGTTTGTGAGAAGTTGATCAAGTTTTTAATAAAAACTTCTGATATGAATAATTGGATAGTAATGGGATCATGTTTGTTCAACCTTGGTAGACAAATAATTCATCATCCTCGTTTGTGGACATTCTGGTTTCTAAATGCATTAAATTCTAGACAAGCGTAGTATATTGATTTGATCTGAAAATAGTATCTTGCCTATCATTCATTACCAGATTTTTAAACCAAATCACTGTAAATGCTCTGTTATATTGCTTGTAAATTTGTGCATGGATGTAGGCTTTCTTGTGCTGTTGATTAAAATTTACCTTACTGTAACCATTCTGTTCATTAACCCTATCACCTCCATTTCCCGGCACAGTCATGGTGATAAAGAAAACCAGAGTTTGGTCCAACAATGGCTGTGAAATTAGGATGAAACTTGCCAAGATCATGTATTATTTTTTGAAGTCTTACAGATTTCATTGTACTGGCTGTACATTATCACTGGTATTTCTTTAAAATTTGTATTTATTTTCAGTTTATAAAGCAACATTGTATAGAGTACAACTTTCCAAGGTTGAATTGTGTCAAAGTATGACTTCACCATGGATGATCACCAAGAAGCGCATAATAATTAGTATTCTACTCAACTTAAATTGTGATCTCATTATTTCAGTGTAGAATTTAAAATTAAGATAATGTGATTGACCTAAATTTGTATATTCATAAGAGCTAGTCTAGTCCAAAACAAATGTAGAGTATAGTTCTATTAAGTCATCAATCTCATCAGTCTATTTTTAGCTACTATAGACTATAGTCTATAGAAGCTATTGGGATGGGTATCCGTCCGGCGTCCGTCGTCAGTCTGTATGTATGTATGTATGTATGTATGTATGTCCGTTTGTGAGGCGTCCGTCCACTCAAATATCTTGAGAACCGCAGTACTTACTGATTTGATATTTGTTGTGTAGATGAAAAATATGATTTTGAGAAACTATTTTTTTTTAATTTTTTGATATTGTTGAAAATAGGCAAATTAATGCCAAAAAAGGTGTTTTTGGTAAAAAATCTTCTTCTTCATAACCGCTGGTCAGACAGCTTTGTTATTTGGTATACAGGTCCCTAGGGATAACCCAACTTAGATTTGTTCAAATTGTGATGAAATATGCAAATGTGTATTTTTAAGGAATTTTTTGTCATTTTGGTCAAAATTTGACTTACATTGTATGTAATTCTTGTACTGTATAAACCCTATCAATTCACCCAGAAAAAATAATTAATATGAGTTTAAATAATTGAATTAATTAGGAAATCATCAAGCCAAAATAATTTTAGTGTGGAATTATCAGAAAGTGCAACTTTTTGACAGTTCATAGTGAAATGCTTACCATTTTGGAGGATTAAAACATGTAAAGGCAACTTTCCTGAATCCCAACTTTGATATATTCTGAACCACCATTTATGTTATCTAAAAGAAATTGCTCATTATAGTTTGTCATGATAGGGTGGTCAAATAAATAGAGATAGAGAAAGTTCTAATTTCCATTTATGGTTGACTTGGTAAGGATAAAATAAGATTACTTTTTGAGGAAAAAAATAGAGTGGTCAATTAAAAGAGTGGTCAAAGTGATAGGGTTTTTATGGTAAAGCTGGGCAGTAAGATCCTCATGTGCTATTTATAGCAATTATGCAATCTGTGTAAACAGTGCAATGAAAGTGTAACATGATTCCTTATAATGCTTTTGATGACCTTGAACTTCTTAAGTTTCAAACATTTGTCTCTTCAGTGTGCTTTCTCTGAGTACGCACAGTCTCAACTTATTCAACAGAACTTACTTACAATGTTAATTTGAAAGTTAAAATGTGCTTGGTTAATAGGATAAAAATACTGATAAAGATAACCAGCTCAAGATTCTTTATAACCTGACAGATATGCTGTTTTTTTATGACATAAATCTTGATTTAAGCAAGTCTTGTTTACTTCAATTAGAATGTAATTAACTCTCGTTTATTTGCTTTTATTGACTAATATAGTCTGATGAAATAAGCAAATCTGTATTTTTACAGAATTTTTTCCATTTTGGTCAGGCCATCCTGAAATGAGCAATCAAAGATATCCACCTTCTTCATCAATACATGTGTCACAAAAGGTTATTCTCTACATAACACAGCAGAGCTCTGTCAACTGTTGAGTCGCTTGTTTTTTCAAAACCGCTGGTCAGACAGCTTTAATATTTGGTTTACATGTCCCTAGGATGACCTTAGTGAGATAATTTCATACAGACAGAAATACTTAATTTTGTATCCATGTCTATAGTAGCTTCAGGGACTTTGGCCCTATGTTTAGTCTTGGCACACTGCATTACTTTTTCAAAGTAGGTAGGTTATGGTTGTATGCAGAAAATCGTATGGCTATCTACCAATAATGGTTTGTTCTTTTCCTATATGTTTATACTGTACATCCTTGCTTCCAAACTACATAAAATAGTCAAGTATCGCGCTGTCATTTCAAACTCAAAATGAAAACACCGGTAGATATACCAGTACCGGTAGTAGACCATACCTCAAAGGATTACCATTAATATTGATGCAAATATCATTGTAGAATAGGTAGAGTTGTGGCACGGCTTGGTAGTTTTCAATTCATACTTTCCATGGACATAGAAAGATGCATGAAGCCAATGTCTTTTTTCTCAATCACAAATCTCTTTTCAAAATGTGATACGAGTTTTAAAATGTGATGTTTATCTCTGTATATGAAAACAGTTGTCATTGAAATTACCATAAACT
Organism: Ptychodera flava; assembly: GCF_041260155.1. Taxonomy (NCBI): domain Eukaryota; kingdom Metazoa; phylum Hemichordata; class Enteropneusta; family Ptychoderidae; genus Ptychodera; species Ptychodera flava. Next base: position 37,652,936 of record NC_091940.1, read on the forward strand.
TCCAGTTTATGTGTTAAAACTTCCAGTTCCGTGTGGTGGCGATTCAAATACACTGTATGAAAAGGCTATTGTTTTACCTTTCCTCTGTGATCCAAAAGGTTATCATTTGTTGAATGACTCTACGATGTTGCTTGTGGATTTCGTAGTCACAGACAACTAAATCAATATTTGATATGTTGGTAGCATTCAAGGGAACCAGTTGCCATATTTTGACACTATTTAAAGTCATTTGGATTAGTCTGCTGACTGACATATGACAGGTGGTGAATTGTTAAATGTTTACTTACGACCTGGATACAGGTACGCCATGGACACAAAGCAATGACAATTTTGGTTACTCTACAAATGATGTCATCAAAATGTCTATGTTGTCTGTACACGTTTACAAACGTATTTCAAAGACAGCAATGTAGTGACAGCTATGACTAAGCACACCTACACTAACAGAACATGATCAACCACTTCCTCATAAAGAAAAGTAACTGTTACAATGAATACATATATCAAAGGATACTAACTTTACCCCTGTGATAGAGATGACATTAGCATATTTTTCACTCTACCACATGTCAAAGGTTAAAGATCACACAATGGTGCAATTTATAGCTGTAACTTTTGAGGGATTTTCTAGTATATTTCTTTGTCTTCTTTTGTTTGAAAAGAACACTTTCTAGCTCTAATCCCCAAATTTGTGTTGAAATGCCTAACATTCAACTTGTCAATACAGTCTGTATGTGTGTAATTTCTGACGGTATTCGTTGTTTATGAGTGAATTTTAGTCTGGACTCAAAATTCATTTGTAAACAAGAAACTTCACACATTCTACACCATGTTTCATATTGGTACGGATAATACTTTGTTTTCAACATACACTTGGGATAAAGGGGGATAAAGCATTGTTTTGTAGGACATACTATTACAATATTATCAAAAGTTGTAGCTTTTGATTCTTTTAATCAAAGCTCTACATAAAGTGCATATGCATATGATGTATGAGAATAATTCTATCATATGCTAACAACACTTGCAACGTGATTGTTAGTCCCCACGGACACCGTCCGGGGGGACTTATAGGTTTGGTCATGTCCGTGCGTGTGTGCGTCCGTGCGTGCGTGCGTGTGTGCGTCCGTGCGTGCGTCCGTCCGTTCACGCAGATATCTCAGAGATGCAAGAAGCGATTTCATTCAAACTTGGTACAAGGATTACTTCATATGTCATACAGATGCACGTCGATTTGTTTTGTGATACGATCCAATATGGCTGCCAGGCGGCCATTTTATTACGATTTTTTCATGTACAGAGCCATAACTCAGACATGTTTCAACCGATTTTATTCAAAGTTGGTACAATGACATTGACCAATGTCATAGATATGCACATCATTTTGTTTTGTGATACGATCCAATATGGCCGCCAGGCGGCCATTTTATTACGATTTTTTCATGTACAGAGCCATAACTCAGACATGTTTCAACCGATTTTATTCCAAGTTGGTACAAGGACATTGACCAATGTCATAGATATGCACGTCATTTTGTTTTGTGATACGATCCAATATGGCCGCCAGGCGGCCATTTTATTACGATTTTTTCATGTACAGAGCCATAACTCAGACATGTTTCAACCGATTTTATTCCAAGTTGGTAAAAGGACATTGACCAATGTCATAGATATGCATGTCGATTTGTTACCTCCCATTTGCCATACATATATGGCAATGGGAGGTTATATGGTTGAAAAAAGTCTGTATGTGAGATGTCTGTCTGTATGTATGTATGTATGTATGTATGTATGTATGTATGTATGGATGTCTGTCCGTCCAACGCAAAAACTCAAAAACCGCTGCACGTATTGAGCTGATTTTTGGTGTAGTGATGCCATATATGATGTAGATGTGCCGTTGTTAAAATGAACTTTTTAGGCCCATAGATATGCTAATGAGGTACAAAAAAAAGCAAAAATGGTCAAAAATCAATAACTCAGGAACTACTCATCTAATCATTGTCATATTTGGGTTTTAGGTACCTTGGGCCCAACTCATTTAAACATATAGATTTGATGTCAATATTTGATGCTTTCTATTTTTAATGATTTTTTTTTCTTTTTTTGGCATTTTAGTAAAAAATCTTTTCCTCTTAAACCAATGGTTGGATCGCTTTAAAATTTGGCGTGCTGGTACCTTGTGAAAACTCAAAATAGAATTCATCAAAATTATGGCACAATTTGCATATTTGTATTTTTGGGCAATTTTTGCCATATTTGGTTAAAAAAATCTTCTTTGAAACTGTGTATGCCATTACTTTCTAATTGGGTGTGCAGGTTCCTAGGAGTGACCTGAAGATGACTCTGTGAACTCAAGCTGAAATTTGCAAATTTTGTGGTACTTTTTGTCATGCTTTCAAATTTGGTACACAGGTGAAATGTAGTAGGTCATTCATTCAAAGTCAAGTACTGCCTGTGTGAATGAGCAGATTATGATTGTGCTGTTCCAGGCTGAGGTGCTATTTATAGGAATGATGCAATGTTAGACGGTAATTGATGTTTTAACTGAATTTGACTTACATTGTATGTAACTCTTGTACTGTATAAACCCCATCAATTCACCCCCAAAAAATAATTAATATGATTTTAAATAATTGAATTAATGAGGATATCAACAAAGCCAAAATAATTTGAGTGTAGAATTATTAGAATGTTCAACATTTTTGACAGTTCATGGTGAAATGCTGACCATCTTGGAGGATTAAAACATGTAAAGGCAACTTTCCTGAATCCCAACTTTGACATATTGTGAACCATCATATATTGTGCTCTGTATGTTATCTAAAAGAAATTGCTCATAATAGTTTGTCATGATAGGTTGGTCAAATAAATAGAGATAGAGAAAGTTCCAATTCACATTTATGGTTGACTTGGTAAGGATAAAATAAAATTATTTTTTGAGGAAAACAATAAATTGATCAATTAAAAGAGTGGTCAAAGTGATATGGTTTTATGGTAAAGCTGGACTGTAAGATTCCTCATGTGCTATTTATAGCAATTATGCAATCTGTGTAAACAGTGCAATGAAAGTGTAACATGATTCCTTATCGTGCTTTTGATGACCTTGAACTTCTTAAGTTGCAAACATTTGTCTCTTCAGTGTGCTTTCTCTGAGTACTTACAGTCTCAACTTACTTGCAATGTTAATTTGAAAGTTAAAATGTGCTTGGTTAATAGGATGAAATACTGATAAAGATAACCAGCTGAAGATTCTTTATAACCTGACAGATATGCTGTTTTTTTATGACGTAAATGTTGATAAGCAAGTCTTGTTTACTTTAATTACAATGTAATTAACTCTCATTTATATTATTATAAGCAGTAGTATCAAGTTGATCAAGCTAATATTGACAAGTTGGTAGGCTTTTGGAGGTTAAAAGCTGTAATAATAAATGTATGCATGTCTATCTGTTTGTCTGTCTGTCTGTCTGTAGACCCGCGTTTTATGGAGGGTCTACGATCTGTCTGTATGTATGTATGTATGTATGTATGTATGTTAGTTATTATGTACGGATGTATGTCTGTCAACATTAAAAACTCCTAAATCGCAGCACCTACCATCTTAGTATTTGGTGGACAGGTGCATCGAGGGGTGGAGATGTTTGTTGAAATAAACATGTCAAAGTCAAAAATATGCAAATGAAGGGGAAAAAAAGGAAAAATCCTGCAAATTGCTAAAACTTTGTAACCACTGGCCAGATTTGGTTGAAACTTGGTATGCAGGCTCTTTATAGTGACTTTAGTTACATTTCTTCAAATTGTGGTGAAATTTTTAAAGTTGTATTTTTTGGGCAATTTTCCCGTTTTTTGTAAAAAAATCTTTTCTGAAAGCACTCATCCCATTGCCTTGAAAACTTGTATGTATGATGCAAGGGTTGACCTTTGTCAGATTTGTTCAAATTGTGGTGAAATTTTCATATTTGTATTTTGGGGGCAATTTTTCCCATTTTTTGTAAAAAATCATTTTCTCCCAAAGTATTTGTTGGATTGCTGTAAAACATGATAGTCTTGATCCTAGGGTTGTTTTCTGTCAGATGTGTAAAAGTCATTATGAGATGGAGCATTTCATATTGCCGGGGTATAAGATTAATTTGGACTTGCAATGGAATTTTCTTAGTCAACCTGTAAGAATGCAATGTCATGTGTGTACTAGTAGTTAGTATCGCTGCAAATTGGGAGGACAGTGTCATTGACACTATTTTTTATGATGATACGATCCAATATGGCCGCCAGGCGGCCATTTTATTACGATTTTTTCATATACAGTGCCATAACTCAGACATGTTTTAACCGATTTTATTCAAAGTTGGTACAAGGACATTGACCAATGTCATAGATATGCATGTCAATTTGTTTTGTGATACAATCCAATATGGCTGCTGTGTGGCCATTTTATTACGATTTTTTCATATGCAGAGGCATAACTCAGGCAAATCTCAACCGATTTATTCAAAGTTGGTACAAGGACATTGACCTATGTCTTACATATGTACGTCAATTTGTTATGTGATACGATCCAGTATGGCCGCTAGGCAGCCATTTTATTACGATATTTTCATGTACAGAGCAATAACTCAGACATGTTTCAACGGATTTTATTCAAAGTTGGTACAAGGAGATTGACTAATGTCATTCATATGCATGTCAATTTGTTATGTGATACGATCCAATATGGCTGCCTTGCGGCCATTTTATTACGATTTTTTCCTGTCGAGGGCCATAATACTCTAAGGCATATCTTAACCGATTTTATTCAAAGTTGGTACAAGGACATTAAACTATGTCATACATATGTTTGTCAATTTGTTTCTTGATATGATCCAATATGGCTGCATGGCAGCCATTTTGTTACAATTTTTTCGTGTCCTTAGCCAAAACTTGGGCATGTCTCAATTAATGAAGAGGACTCTATCCTCTTAGGACATGTAATCAAAGTACCCATTAACAAGTGGGGACTGTGTCATCAACGATGACTTGTTGCATATATTTTGAGTTTGAATCTCATGTTGGATAAATGGCAAAAACCAAATAAAATTGGGTGTATGGGTTCCCTGTACTGGGCAGGATATGATGAAGTGGATATGGAATGTACCATCAGAATGGGTACAAAATTTAGATATTTGATAATCCCAATCGCTTGATGTGAAGTGGTTAATGATGATAGGATAGGGTGCAAAATGAGCTTGGACATGGTTGGGCAAGAGAAAATGAACTAAAACTTCAAATTCAACATCCTGTCACAATGTAGCATCAAGCTCACTCATTACTTAAATATTACATGAAAGGGAATTGAGAATTTTTTTCAGCTTCCTCTGAAATGAATTTTTGAATTAATCTCATAATTTACGAAGAACTAACACACTGCAGTTTGTTTTACAAGATTTATTTATGCAATACTAGTATAGGCCCTTCCATAAAAAGCATAGATGAGTTAACAAACTTATAAATCTGGCTTTTAATTTTAATAACAGTCTGACACGTCAAAAACAGAACAGCAATATCCACATTTCATTGACTTTTCACGTTGATGTGCATATGCATCAAATTTCCAGGTTATGTCATTGAACTTTTGCAAGTAATGTCACCTTTGCAGTTTATCATGCCATGCACTTTTGCCTTGTGTTTAATGTTGTTTCAAGGCTATTGTATTTGCTATGCGTGTTATTTATGTACCATGTCATACCTAGACAACTTTGTACATTATCAATATAAAACATACAGAACACCATATCATTAATTGCTGTCATGTACTTTCATAATTTGAATTTCTTTTCTTGCAGGGTCCGATGGTCAATCACTTCTTTGTTCAGAGTCAATGCTGTCATCAACACCACCATCAGATGAATCTCAGAGAAAATCAGACAAAGATGTGACATCATGGAAACACAGTGAGGGTTCTCCCAGGTACCATTCATCACAATCAACAGATTGCCGACCTGTGACATCTACACATCCAGACAGGATTAGAGAGTTTCCATTACTGTCTGACAAACAAAGTAACTCCCGAAACACACCTGTTAGAGAGCTGACCAGAGAGGAACATGAAAACACAAGTGGTGTTAGCCACGGTATTACCATTGCCCATCAGACAATGACAGATGATAATAAGTACAGTACTGTGTCAACAGTCGCCACAACTGCTGATAGCCTGACTTGGTTGGCCGCTGATGCTGCATCCAGCCAATCAGAACACAGGGCTCTCGTAGGCATGCAAAGTGGAACATTGACGCAGCAAACAGCTTCAGGGACTCTCTTCCGCCCACCACTCACAGAATTCAATGCTTCTCAGAGACTCTTCACGACAGGTCAATTTTCTACGGTGTACTCAACTTCATCGCTAGGGCAGGTTCCATTCCCACCATTGCAATACTCATCACATATACCTCCAGTAACTTTGCATTCTTCTACATTGCCAACGTATTCACCTTACATCGGAGCTCCATACCCTGCTGCATACGTACAACCTGGTTTCCCTCACCCTGCTGCTCTTGCAAGTGGACAGTATCCTCAAATTGAATCTTATTCAGCCATGCTTGCCAGTATGGGAAGTCATGTTCAACAATCTCATGGTCAAGGTCAAGTGCAACGGTCAACATTTGTGCCAGCGCACCTAGCTCACATTTCGAGTCACTATCTAACGCCTGTTGGTTCTCCGCTCAGTTTGGAAAATCCAGACAAAGCGACTCCACCGGGAGCAGTGACATACGCTGCAGTGCAGGCAATGCCCCATGGTCAGCACATCATGGCCAACCAAACTGCTAGTATTAGTCCATTGAGACAAAGTCCAACACCGTCAGGACACTCTCTGAGAACAGAGATAAAAAGGGAAAGAAGTGACAGTCGGCAGGCCCTGTCAGACGAGACCCAACCATCAATACACAGTAAATCTGAGGGAAGTGTTTATGCAGCAGTCAACAGATCTCCAAGACAGTCACCTCAGACCATAAACCCATCAAGATCTGCAAGAGGCAGAGAAAGAGATGTGTCAGCATCACCGAAACCAACATCAACTCCTCATCTTGAAGAGAGGGGTCTACGGCCAAACAGACCACCAAACATCAACATCAATCCAACCAAGTATGAAATTCAGAATCAAGGTCACCCGAGACCTCCTGATGTTCGTTCTGGTTCACCGCAAGGAACCCCTTCAGGGCCACATACACCCAGCTGGTCTTCTTCTGTTAATCCTATGCCACCACCTTTACAACCCACGCAGCAGACACCCCCTCACACACCCCATGCAATTCAACCAACCCAGACACCCCCTCACACACCCCATACTCCAAATACACCAATGAATTCAACGCCAAACACCCAGTACCAGTTATCACCCCCTGCTTTCTCAAGTCAGCCACCACATCCTCACTTTCCTCCGCATTTCATGAAAGGATCCATAATCCAACTGGCAAATGGAGAGTTGAAAAAAGTGGAAGATCTGAGAACAGAGGACTTTGTTCAGAGTGCAGCTGTCAGTGAGGATCTGAAGATTGATTCCAGTACTGTAGTCAGAATTGATGAGGATCACCAAGCTGGTCTGGCAATATTGGGCTTCTCCGTTGGAGAACACAGAATTCAGGTCAGTGTCACTTTATTCTGCAATCTTTTGACTGGTTTCATTATTTCACTTTCAGCTTCATATGTAAGTTAATGCAAGTGTACTTAATGAAGGATATGTATACATGTATTGTTAACCACAGGCTGGAATGGCATGCACTAGATTGAACATGATAAGCAATAAACATGTGCTTCATTCGAATATGGCCAAACAAATTGCCAGAATCTATGACAGAACCCCATGGCCTCACATGGCATTTGGAGGAATACTAAAGTTATTCTAACGAGTGATGCGACATATCCTGTGACAGTACTTTTCACTTGCTTCGCTCATGAATATTACAGCAGAATATGCTGCACCACAAGTTAAATAACTTTAGTATCCCTCAAAATGCTGCGCAAGGCCATGGGGTTCTGTAATTATTACATATATTCCTTAAATTTAGCAAAAAGTATCACTAAGTACATAAATATGACATAATATAATTCCAGTGATCCGATGTTTTATATACAAGATCTATGATTGGCTGAGCTAATGTACATGCATTCATATGTAAATTTGCTATAGAGATCATCATCTGCTCTCACTGTAGCACTCTCAAGTGTGTTCTATAACGCATAAAGAACAGAATGTGGACAGAGTACTCACATCACATATTTGGATGTTTTATTTCACAAGAAAACTTGTAATTTTACAAGAGGACAAAAAGTGAAGACACTATAACTGCTATCTATGTTTTTCTTGCAGGTTACTGTGGAATCCACAGTTGAGCATCCGTTCTTTGTGTTTGGACAAGGCTGGTCTTCAGTGAGACCTGACAGAACCTTACAACGATACGGACTGTCCTGTCACCAGTTATCTGTGGGTGATGTGTGCATTTCATTGACTCTGAAGGATAAAAACGGTCGACTACATCAGAAAGAAATAAAGTCTGAGATTGATTGCGAGACAGCGGAAGATGTGGAGGAGCCGGAATTCAAGAGACCTAAGCTGGAACGCCCATTTCTACCTCATGATAGCTCTGCTTCAAAGATAGGACAGCATAGAGGCGGTGGTGATCTTTCATCACAACAAACCATTGGACTCTGCACCCGGAGAGTTATACAAGAAAATGAAAAGCAACCGGAGTACGAACTGCAAAGGTCAAGTGTCCGGGAAAATGCAAATGGAAATCATGAGGCAGGAAAGGAGACCTCATTACAAACACAGAAACCTTCTCGTCTTAGGAAGAGAAGATGGTCAGATCCTATCAAGCTTTGTGAAAAAGAAAAAGAGACAGATCACCTTCCTGTACCGTTGCCACTAGAATCATTAGCTAAGCTTTCACAGAGACCAATAGTTCATGGTATCTCAGGGAAATAGTTAATAATGCTGTGCCCTTCATATGCTGATGCCGGGTGCTAGCCCATAATTCCTTGCTCTTCATATGCTAATGCCAGGGCAATAGCTCATGAAGTCTTTACATTTCAAGGTCTAATGCCAGGGCAATAGTTCATGAAGTCTTTACATTTCAATGTCTAATGCCAGGGCAATAGTTCATGAAGTCTTTACATTTCAATGTCTAATGCCAGGGCAATAGCTCCTGAAGTCTTTACATTTCAATGTCTAATGCCAGGGCAATAGCTCATGAAGTCTTTACATTTCAATGTCTAATGCCAGGGCAATAGTTCATGAAGTCTTTACATTTCAATGTCTAATGCCAGGGCAATAGCTCATGAAGTCTTTACATTTCAATGTCTAATGCCAGGGCAATAGTTCATGAAGTCTTTACATTTCAATGTCTAATGCCAGGGCAATAGTTCATGAAGTCTTTACATTTCAATGTCTAATGCCAGGGCAATAGCTCATGAAGTCTTTACATTGATATGCTGAAGCTAGGACAAAAACCTTGGAAGTTTTTACATTTAATATGTTTATACTCAAGCAGTAGGCCATGAAGTCATTACATTTCATATGCTAATGCTGGGGCAGTAGCCGATGAAATCTTTATGCTTCAAATCCTTTGCCCTGCATCTGCTATTGCTGAAATTATATGTGTATCAGAACATTAATGGGAAAAATCACATTAGGTTTATCCACAAGGAATTAGGTAATAAATATCAAATATTATTAACAATTCTGATAATGCAGCTGATTGTATAATGCTGCAGTTGCTACGCACTGCCTAATTGCTGAAATAAAAAACAGCAGCTGCAAGGTCACTGCTAGGTTTTTCATCGAGACATTTGTGAACACAGAATGTTGAAATGACAGGTCTTTTTTTAAAATTCCCATAACTAATCTAGTTTCAGAAGAATCTGCACCAGTATGCCCCTTCAAACCCAAGAAAGATGTCATTGGTACAAATCTAAACATTAAAAGTTTTCAACTATACTTTGCATTGAAGACAAGTCAAATCTTCTAACAAGAATTTCCCCATAGTAAAAACATCTCTTCCCTTCCAAAGTGTAACAAAAAAGAATTGTTATAAATACATTGTGGAAAACAAGAGTTGTGTAAATGTAATTCATTATTGATTTTAATTTATGTCAGATTCATTTGTCTTTGATACTGTTTGGTGAGGTTTTTGACACCAGTTTTCAGTGGTATAGAATGACAATACACACAAAAGGTTGGTCCAAAATACAAAAATTAGATTCATGGAAATTTAGTAAATTTGAGCATTGCTATATTTCTGTAAAATTACATACATGTTAATAAGGCTATCATAATTTGTTAAGAAGAAGATTTCCGCCGACAGTTTCTGAGCCCCTTCTTTGTTTTTGACAGCTTTAGGGGCAACGTCAAAAGTTCAATGAAGGATAAAAAACTTAATTCTTTTAGTTTGGGGTGGGGGGGGTTTGACCTAAAAAAGTTTCTATCCTACAAATCGATTTAAGGTAAAAATTGCCAGGGGAATGAATATTTTGAAAAAAATAGAGCAGAAATGCACACTTTCGTGTTGAAGCCAGCGGAGGGAGTTGTTTTAACACGTGTATAGCTGCACCTGGCCTAGTTATTGTAAACAATGCAGGCTGTTGGCTTCTGTTGCATCATAAACGGTAGTTTCTCTACAGTCTATGGTTGCACTCTGAATTTATAATTGTATTTTGCTACACTTCTGGTGCACGTGTAGTCCACCTGAATGGAGCAGTGTGAACTGAGTTGTTACAACCACCAGGACAGTTGAGATAGATTTTATACCTCCGGAAGGAGAAACCTGAACTTTATTGTTGTTGTTGTTCTTGTTCATTCATTGATAAACTTCAAGTTTGTTGTTAGTATGTTGTATTTACATTGGATGAAACACAAAGTTAAAGTGTGTTCCCAATCTTAAGCCCCACTAGCTGTATCTTTTAGCATTATTTTTATTATTTTGCTTTCAAACTAAAATAAGTTGATGACAATGTAGTCATTTAGGTATGTGTACACACTTATTATTAACTACCTGCCGGGGCTATATATGCAATCTTGAACAAGATAAAGATTACACTGCGATTAAATGTTTGCCCAAACATTAAATCACAGCGCCATGCAGAAAAGCTAAAACCCTTGATACTATGCATATGTGCACTGAAATCTTCATATAAACTGCACAGAGTAGTCCAAATTGTAATGATAGGGGGTGAATTTTTTCAATGATGACATTGTATGTTCTGATTCCTTTTTAATATTACCAATTTTTGAAAATGCCAGGAAATCAAAATGACCGTTAAAATTTTAACTTACATGTCAAATGTTTCTGAAAGGAATGGTTTCCCAATGCAGTAAAAGTTCATATCTCTTCAGAGGGTAGATTTCAGAAAGGAGAGAATAGGTAGATAATTTGAGGTCAACAATTTCAAAAGTTACAGCTAGTGGGGCCTTAACGATGCATTACTTTATTTCACCCCTAAATTGACTGATCCTTAGCTTCGCTTTACATAGAAAGAGCCTGGCAACAGGTTCAATATAAGTCAATTAAGTTTCTAGGGGGGGTGGGGGGGTTTGGGGGGAAACTAAGGGAATTAAGTTTTTATCCTACATTGAACTTTTGACGTCGCCCCTTAGGTCTGTTTTATGTACATTTTATCAGTCAAGATCTCCAGACAGTGACTATCAATTAATGGTCCAGGTGGTTTCACAAATCTTAGGTTTGGCTATTTTATCCATATACACTGACCATTGGATGAGTTGTCCATGTAAATTGACCACTGGTCATTCACTGTCAGTGTCCAAGTACATGTTATATATTGCACAGCTGCAAAATGTGCAAAAATCACTCATACACTGCATATTATGTGCCTCCACATCTAGCATAATACCCATCCCATGCCACATCTTCTATGGTGCCTCTCCCAAATTTTGCATTCCATCCAACCCAATTCACAAAACCTGACATTTCTCCTACGCACAGCATATCACCCTTCAAACAACACAAAGCATCCAAAAGAGATATACTCTGGTATCAATGTACGTATATTTTGTTTAAGAAATGAATGACAATCGGTCTGTACACTGCATATTTTTATAATAACAAATTGTCATTAGAATTACATAGAGTTGTTAGAAGTATTCCCATTGATGTTCAGGATACTGCATAGATCACCCTGTCATTCAACATTTACATTCAGTATGATTTTGCGTCTTGTCATCCTATTTCAGCGTCTTTCTAAAGTACAATACTATTGCAAAAGCTCTCACATTATCTATCTTTACAATACTTAGATTTGCATGGAGTCTGCATTTTTTTTGTTTCATTCGCTGTGAAACTTACAAATTTTCCAAGGAAACATTTGCAACTAAAAGTGACTGCGTCTTTACTTTCCTTAATTTGGTTCACATTTACAAATTTTACATGGAGTTTGGTATCAATGCTTAAATAATGCTATGTTGTTGTTGCCATGTTACAAAAGGTGATAGACAAGTGTAGTTTAGACAAAAATGACCCTTGGCTATTTGCTATGCCTTAGTCCTTTTTACCCAAGTGTGTGTTCTTGTACTGAATAATAGAGAAATATGAAAATTTACAAATAGCTATTCATATGAAGTTTTTAACTTAAAATTTATAAATTATAGTGTAATTAAGTTTTCAGTTTGTTGAATTTTCATTCCTACATTTCTAATTATACAGTTCTGTGTATATGTCTTTACCTATTAAGCTGTTTATGCAGATAGTTTTAGTTTTAATAACACTGAGACTGCGTCTGTGATATTAGATTTAAAAATCAATGTCATTTAAAAGTCACTGTAATATTAAAACTTGTCCATACAGGTGCCCGGCAAGGGAATATTTGGGGACAAATTTGGACAGTATTTGGGTTTTAATCATGTTTTTAATTTTTTTGGTGCTGCATGCCAATGCTGTGACCTCTGAACTGTGACCTTTAAACTTTAAATTCATACTGCATTTATTTTCCTTTAATAACCATACATTTACACCAGGCTTGGAGTCTTTGTTTTATTTTGAAATTTCCAAGACTAAAAAAATGTAATTTATATATTATGTCTGATACTTGCGAAAGTAATTACGAGGATAAATGAAAATTTTTATGATTGATAGGAAATATTTCATCGTGGCAAAATTCTTAAATCGTAATTTCACATGTCATCTTTTGCGATAGTTAAGACAGGAACTCAAAAGAAAATGAACCGCCTTGCTTAGTACACACCTTGATGGTTAGCTTTGGATTCAGATTCGATTTTGAATTAGTTGCAACCTATTATACTCCTCAACCAAAAAACATTCACTTACATACACAGTTTACAAGATATGACAAGCTACAAAAAGTGTGATGGCCATATTTGAATATAGGATATTTAACCAAGTTATGTCTTTAACTCTGTCTCTTTCATGATGTATAAGGCAGTCAGGATAACATAATTTCCAAACATTACACTTTCTTTACTGTTTACTCTAAACCTAAATTCGCAATGAAGAATTGTGAAGATATTTCGGGATATATTTCTCATCAAAGATTTGATTTGATTTGCCACTGCAAGCTGTAATGTCACTGACATGATTCCAATTTGCTGGAAATTTTCCATCATGAAGTTCCTCATATTGGTAATATGCATATTTTTCGGTTTTGTCTTTCAGTTTTGTTTCCCTTCGATAGTATCTACACTACAAGTATACTGTAAGAGGATTTTGGTTTCACTCCTATCTCAATTCAGGAGACAATGTGAATTCAGTCTGTTTGTGTCTGTATTAATTCATTTATGTTCAGTTGCAAAGCTTAGTTTGTGGCCAGCTTTCTCTTTAGCGGTATGTTTGTGATTTTAGCAACCATTATTAAATCTATCATTTAATTACAAGTCTTTCTGTGGCTAAAATCTTATTGTAATACTGCCTCAGAACAAAAGCACACAGTTCAAAGTTAAATTAAAAGATAGCAAGGTTGTACAAATTGTTTCATTTGGAAATTCAGAGCTAGTTCATTATTGGTTTTAAGAGATCAAAGTTATCAAGTTGAAATAGACAGTGTGAAGAGACATATGGTCTAAATATTGATACAAGAATAGCTAATCAAGACAAGAAGAACTTTAACGCAAGTTCAGTATACCAAACAGTACAGAGGTATGGTGGATGATTTCAAGTGACACTGCACCTCAGCAATGTCAACTGTTGGTAGGAAAATACGAGAGATGTTGTTAGATTAGGAAGTGATCGTTCTACAAAGGAAATATCCTTGTGATATACCCAGAATTTAAAGAAGTTATGGTCTTTATATGTAATGTTAAATTTTGTCATTTTTCACAGTTTTTAAAAAACCTTAACAAGTCTTGTTCTCTCCAGTCAGGTGAAATAGCTGCTGTTAAAAAATACACCATGGCTATACTACACCATTGCTATACTGTAGCATGGATGATGCAACCTATGTTTTATGAGACAAAGGTCTATAGGGACACATTCCTATGGTATCTTGGAAGGTGATGAGCCTAACGCTTGAAGAGTATATAGCAAAGAGAATAGCATTTCAAAGTTAACCATAGCGTAAAGCAGCATATGAACATTCTGACTTTGCTGTGTTTTGGCAATCCACACTGCATTCTATTGAGTGGAGTTTTCAGAAAAGGGGCTCACAACATATTTTACACCTCAGCAAGTGTCACACTACCTGGAGAGTTTTACTCTCTATAGCCAATGTATATCAGGTCCGTCTTAATCAAGATATTCTTACATTTTCATGTACAAATGATAATACAACTTTGGCAAGTCTCAAATAAAGCAAAATCGATGGCTCAAATACACCCCTGCAGTAATCAGCAATGTACACCCAAGCAGATGGCCATTCCATTTAATGAGAATTTGTTACTTCAAACACATGCAGAAAGTTTGAAGATGGGTGAAAAGGGAGATAAATGAAAAAAGATATAATTGTACAGCTTTGCAGTGGCAAATTCAATCTCAATATTAACACGTTATGTGCTCTTTGATCATGTCAGGTATGATAGGGCTTTTCTGTGTATATATTATTTGATTCAAAGCTGGCTTTTTGCAGACATTCAATCTATTCATCATTTACAGAGAGTTTGCTGTGTGGTTGGGAATTCAGAGCCAGCCAGCAAGAGGTTTTTTACAAAGTAAAAGAGTATAGACTGTGAATAGAATGTTTATAAAACTTTGTTATCTCAAGTGCCTGTCATCTCAAAGGTGGCCAAATCAAGTCACAAAGTCGTTGTCTTCAAGTATTGTGTCATTCAGGATGCCAATAACTATTTAAAAAATGAAACAAGATATTTTCATTTTTGCCATGGTTTATTGTGACATTTTGGCGTCAAACAGTGTGATGGTTTTTAAACACAAACTACCCTGTGACTTTTCTGATAAAAATGTAATTTGTCAAAGAAAACAGGATTACTGGTAAGCTGTTTACAACATTAAAAAACAAAGAACATTTTATTGTAGTTGTGTGGCAACTTTTAAGTTGGCCTGAAAGTGGCAACTTTTAAGTTGTGCACTTCTTTTCAAATACCTGTAAACAAAACTTTGGAAATGTCCAGAGGATCCAAGATTATGTCCATGAAGATACAATATTGCCTTTAATTAGACTTTATTTTGTGGAGGGACCGTGACTTTACGTCACAAATTGAGACAGCCCTGTTGCATGTCCCGATTCTCATAGACATGGCCGCAAAGAGTTCAAAGGTCAGTGATGAATGTGGAATTCCTGTTTGAAACTTTACTTGGTTCAATACGGGTTGTAGATACAGCTGTTGGCATCCCTTTGAGATACATGCACTTGATAAATTTTTATGGCACAGTACTGCAGAGCTATGTGTTTTTATCAGTGATAACAATCTGCATGTGACCTTACTTGACCTTGGGTGATTCCATGTGAGATGGGAGGGAGAAAGAGACTCAGAGTCAGGGAGGTCATGTCAGCATATTCTAATGCATCAGTCATAGCTAATCTTATCTTCTGCCAGGCAAATACAGAGATAAACATTGGTATTTCATACCAGCAATGATAAAAAAAAACGTACAACCCCTTGTGAAGGACAGTTCACTTTTCACATTCCATAGTCTTAATACAGCATGACATGTATAGACTGTTATGGTTTGCATGTATTGTTGATTTCTCAAATAACTTGTGGTTACATAAAATAACTTTGTGGTTGTTTCACAGGTCAAGCAAGACAGAGTTTACATTTAGTCAAGGATTCATGTTTAATACGTTTGCAAAACAAACACCGTTTTGTTGTATGTCATTTAAACAGTTCTATGTTTATTTGCCGGTTCATTTAGATTTCATAGCAAATATCATAATCCAGTTGAAATCAATAATTGATTCTCAAATCTAGTTGAAAAGTAGAATTCTCTCAAGTAGTATTATTGTTCTGTATTTGCCTTTAGAAATGAGATTTTATAGCTTAAGCTAATTGATGCATTAATTCTGATAAAATTACTGTGATTTGTAAAAGTATTCACCCAGAAATGTGCTTGACTGGAAGGTTTTTATGCAGAGAATTCTGTCACAGCGCGCAAGTTATATGTTATGGCTCAGATGGACTGTGGTAATGATACAAAAATAACCAAATCTGCATTGCCAGCATTGCTTTCTCTGACTAAAAACTGAAAGAATTCACATTCATATCACTAGATGGCACTTTCCAGTGTCACCACAAATTGAAAAGTAGGGGAGTCTATGGAAGAGAATGTTGAGATGATAGAAATAACAGGTAAATACATTTTTACCACAGCAATTGTAATGAAGTCTGGAATATAATGTCTGAATATTGTATGGTGGCAGAAGATAATGTGAAGATTTCAGGGCAATAGCACCTTTCCCTCAATTGTAATGAATAATAGAATATTTCACAAACTTGCAAAATGCTACAGTTTGAATAAACTGAATATTCATCTCTGTATATATTTTTGTAACAGGGCAAATTAATAGATGAAGCATCATTTTGCCTCCTCAGAGGGCCGGTAGCTGTCACTTTTGATAACTCCTTCATTATTTTTATTTTGTATATCAATTGCAAATTCTTATTCTACTTCCCAAAGAATGTTAAAACAGCCAGTATACTAATTTTGACATTTGAATTCTAGTCTTGACCAGAGTTCACTTGTCAACAAAATACACTGCAATCTACACATTTATAGGCTGAGGTGACATGCTGAATACTGTATATCTCAACATGCTTTTGGGAGTATAACAAGAAACTGTAGTTGACTTTGAACAAAACTATGAAAAAATCATTAAAAAGTTGTAGCTATTGGTCCTTGAATTGCTCTACTATTGCATATGATAGTTGATTGATGATAGTTGCCATGTAGTGGACACCACAATTGCTTGCTCTACGTGTTGATCTTTCACAATCTCTTTCTAGGCATTCCTTTACGCTGAACATAATCTGCTGAATTGGCTTTGCAGAGGAAATATTTACAATCAACCGTACTTCAGTGACCTGAAATCATTATTTTAGAAAGACAGGAAAATGGATCAGCTCTTTGTGGCTACTTTTCAATGCGTAAACCTTCACTGCTAAGAGATCATAAACCTTCACTGCTCAAAAAAATTTACATATTTCAGTGCCACAGACTGTTTTCAGGGGTTGCGGCTGTGACAGTGTTCTCTGGGTGTCAGAATTTGTGAAATGCTTGATTCTTCTTACAGAAACGGATCGTAAGCTACCTCAGAGAGCTTTGATATTTGCAATATTTGAGATTGCATTCCATCAGCTGGATGTTGTTTTCCTACAGAATTCTATTGTTGTAGTTACGGTGACACCACAGACCCGGGAGCGATGCACGCCTCACTTCTGGGTCCTTGGTGAAACCAAGTATCAAGTGGAAGAGTTTTGCCTAATCATTGGTATTTACACCTTTCCACTAAGATGTCGGACTCAGGGCTATTCTTAAAAGATATTTTTTGCACCATGTATGCCCAGTGAATTGAGTCTGTTCAACGTTTCTTTTTTTTTATCAAGCAGTTTTGAAAGGATTATCCCGTTCAGTTGTTATATTCTAGTATAGTACTGTGTCTAAAGTTGTATTCGGTACTGTAGATGGAACTTGAAAGAACCTTCAACTAAAAGACACTTCTCATCAAACTTTCTTACAGTTCTGTTTTGAAAAAAAAATTGATATCATACAAATGTTTCAATAGTTCTGTCTTCTTTTTTAATGAAGAAAGACACATGCTGATTTTTGTTGGTTTCAAGTTCTTTCAATACAGACTGTTTATCACGAACTTGTCAATGTTGGCAGAATTAAGTTAATGGTACTACCTGTAGTGACCGAATTTTTACAGAAACTGGAGTTTGGTCCCCTAGAAGTTCAGGACAGTGGGGTGGGAAAATTTATACAGAATGCACATACAGTGGTTATCAGCGACAGGTTCTGCCAGTATTGATGAGTTCAACAACAACACTTGGTGATGTTTTATGTTCATGATACTTGCATAAATTGGAGGAATGCTGTAAGATGTGTAACAGGAAACTGTATTGAAATTATGGTTTACAATGTTTGGCTATACTGTGTAACATAGCTCTTACACTCAGTATGTGCTCGCTGTCGTCTTTATTCCCTTGAAGTTGCTCGTTTTTATTGGACCTTTAGAAAACTTATGTAATACAGCAGTGATAATTTTATCAATGTTTCTGTTAATGGTGCAACCAATTATCAACCATTCCTTCCTATAAACATTGCATTTTGATACATAGAAAAAAAACCTGTAATACTTCTTGCATTTATAAGTTTGATTATGACATGTCTCAAGCCATCTACAGGTTGAATTCTCATTGTTTGTTTGTTTTTGTCTGTAAAACAGGAACATGTCATAGGTCAAAGTCTCCTTATTGATGCGACTAGTATCCAAGTATAAAACATGTCAGCTGTCATGGCTACGAAGCAATTGGACAGCAAGCTATAATTACAGCGTACAGAAAATGCAATGTTACAAAATGAATGTTCTTTGCTTTCATCAAATGGTTCATTAGCTACCTCTGATCTCTCAGATTTTATTCTCTTCAGAAAAAAAACAAAACAAAACACATCTTGCCTGTTTTTTTGTCATGCTGTGCATGCCATTGTTGGAATGTTGGCAAAATCTTGGTATAAAAACTACCATAGTTTCTTCACAAATATTTGACCAGTGTCATGTTGTATGTTTATCCCATGATTCCGTTTAGAATGCAAACAATCCCAGTCACCTATTAATATTCCAGATTGGTCTAGGGCTGTTATGTGACCTATCCAGGGATTAGATACAACAAGCTGTTTTATTTCAGTGATATTGAAAGATATCTGTCGATTTGAAAAATTAATAGACGTTCCTTAATTGGTCTGTGTCATGTGACCATCTGTGAAATGAGATACAAGTTTTTTGATTGGTCAAACGTTGTTGATTGACAATCTGTGAAGTAGCAGCTCAGCAAGAACAGGTCTGAAAAATCTATCTTGAAATTTAATCCCTATTATGATATGAATAATAATTACAGAGGCATGGTCATGTACTATGTCTACACACACACATACACATACTTGATCATCGCATTGCATATCAAAACACATGTGATCAAAATAACCATAGATGTTGTTTATGAAAGCCGGAGCTTTATTATCACAGCAATCATCAGTGTTACAGTCAAAACTAGCTGACAGTTTCCTGCTGATAAAGTGTCAGCATGCATTCATGAAACTTCCATTTAATTTAATATTGGTTTCAAGAGATTTGTCACAAACCACTGATCATGGTACTGATACACTGCTGAACAAGGCTGATATTCATAACGAAATACATTTTTCTATGTGGTAGCTGAATTTCATACAATTTTCTAAAAATAGTACTATCTGAGAGTTAGACCATATGATGCCATATAATAATCTTACATGTCTTTAGGTCAGCCTGCCAACAACATTGAGTTTATCAAATCCACCAATGATTTATAGTAACATTATAAACACCATCAGTTTATGCTCAAACCCCCCCCCCCCCTAAAAAAAAGCAAAATTATCTAAATAACCTACGGCTAGTATACCTATGGATGACCTCACTTGCATATTTTCAAATTGTGATAAAATGAATACATACAGTTCAACCTGTCCCAATGGCTACAGTGGTCACTTTGTTGTAGAAACATAACATACATGTTAACTTTAAGGGCCTGTAAAGACAGCCACCTCCCTTATGTGGTCAGTGGCAATATGTAATTGCTTCAATTTGGTACAAAACCCTGTGTATAATGGTCAGCATATCTGATTTTGAATGACCTCTTCAAAAACGCTCAGAAGCAAGAAGTATTCTGATTGCTGTAAAAAGTACATCATAATCACAAATGCATATACTGTGATTTTCAAGAGACTCATAATTTTTGTGTGTGTGATTTTTGCTGCCATCTTTTCCTAAAGTCACCCGTCATCTCACCACCTACACTGAAAGTACCCTCTACAGAAAAGCCACCTCCATATTAAACACCTACATCCTGGTCATAAGGGTTATGGCATCTGTTTAATATTATCCCAGGGGGCCATGCATTAGTAGAAGCACATCACTATTCCCTGATGCCATAGGCCGAGGGGTATAGCAATGTGTTTCTAGTCGCTCAAGACCACGACAGGGTAATAAATGGGTGCTATAGCCCAACTTAAGACCAGGTTAGACTGCATTTACAAATAAAGGGGGGCTGGAGGAATTCAGGGGGATCAAAAATTTTAGGGGTAGTAGGGGTAGGGGACTTGAAGTTTTGCTATGCCTGTAAGGGTTGTGTTGGCAAGCTGAAGACTGGAAAGTTCAACATGCTGTAGGGACCAGAACAAGAACACAGTTCTATAAACTGAACTAAAATATTGTCAAAATTATGGTAAGTAATGCAGCTACTGCCCTGCTCTTGCCTACAGGGAGTGTCGCAGTCACTGCATACCTGCAGTGACAGAGATAGCTCTGACTTAGATGTAGTTGAAGAAGAGTTTGGGTCATATGATGCTCATGACAATGAAACTACTTGTACACAAGATAAGGCTAGACAGCAACAAATGGGAAGACCAGGAGACTTGACAGTTACCAGGGATTTTTGAATTCTTGCGTATGAGAATAATCAAATATCAAAGAAAAGAGATGGGTTCGCCATGCTTGATTTTCTACAAATGTATGATGAAAAGTCATTGTTCTTGACAAAAATCAATTAAAATCAAAATATAAAACTATCCAAGTTCGTAAGAAGTGAATGAAATTTTCACATTCTCATTGTACAATAACACAAAAGTAACACTTCGAACAGTAAAGACTCTAAATGAAAAAATGTGTGAATAAATAGAACTATTTTTTACCGAATTTGCCATTATTACATCCAAAATTTCTGAGATAAAAATGTTTATTTGATGGAATATTTTAATTTTCCTGTATTTTCAATTTTGTAAAACTTTTATAAGTAGCATCTTAGTCATATGTCTTGTACTTTTGAAAAGAAATTACGGTAGGTCACTCTGCTCAGTTTTTCACAATTTGACAAAATGTAGCCAGAAATTCAAAATTTGCATTCTCTCTCATGATTGTCATTTTGACCTAGCCAGAGTTGGATGAACGCAAGTCTGCTTAGACTGATAAACCCCAAAAGTCCACTGATGCATTTCAAAATGAATAAATTTAAGAACTTGCCTCAGGAATATGGCTCTGCATGAACAAGGTAGTGTCGAACATTTGCGAGCAGAACTGCGCAGTACATGTTTAGGTACATGTCATGAGAAGTTTATTGGGCGATTTCTCCGCAGCGGACACAGTAGTGCCAATTTCTTAACAAAAAGAAGCAAAAATGTCCGTAGCATACCGTATAACGTCCTTGGCTGCACTTGAATCTTTGCTGTCAATGCGCTTTTCAAGTTCCTACGCTGTTGAACTAGAAAATGTTGTTTTAGTCAGAGGCTCGTTGCTCATCTCGGGCGCTCATCATGCTCTAATCACCCGCTATTTTTTGAAAGTTGCAGACGGCACCAAAGCGTAACGTCACGTGACCGGGCACTTTTTCGAGAATAGGGAAGTAGTTTCAGAAAAATGACGTCATATTTTTCGAACAAATAAGAACTCGTTATCTATTTTCACATGACGTGTTCTGGCGAATTGCGACATGGAATGAGCATGTGTTATAATTATAAATCGATATAGGGCCTATATACTTTTTCTTAGTCACTTGTGTAACCACAATACACAGGTTTCACTGTAGGCCTTACTACATTCAGTGATATTTTGTCCAGCAAAAACTCACTAAGACCGAAAACTATGACATTTTTGAAATAAATTTAGGGGTCTCTTTGGATCACCCTACAGAGATTTATTCAAACTATTACACAAAGTGCTGGATTTAAAAAAAAATATTATTTGAAATGTTCGGTCTTCGAAATGGCAGGCCAGATGTTTGGTTTTCACTATTTTCCTAAGGTTTACATTACTCACCTTAATTCAAATCTCAATGAAGCAGCAGTTTTCTGTGGTTGTTAATTTTAGGAGCAAACTTCAAAACAACTGTTCGAGCTACCCTCGTGTGTGATTTTCTGGTGTGCAGTGCAAGATTAAATTGGTGGCTCTGCATTGTTACGTGTGGATGAAACATCATAGTTGAATCGACTATGCTGTAACTGTTTAATCGAAATTCCTTGATTATATTAGTTATGATATTTAATACGAAAGAACGATTTATCTTTAAATGGTATCAAATTCAACTTGATTTCAGAAATACAATATTCTTGTGAATGGTGCTAATGTTGGTATACTGACCTGAAAAATTCATTAAATATTCGCGGAAATCTATTTTACCGCCGAACACATCTATTGCAGTTTGTAAATACGCTTCATTCTCTTGGCCGGTTTTTAAGGTCGTAAACAACTCTAACACCACAGCAAAGAGAATGCAATCGAAGGACGTGTATAATACTGAGAACATATCAACTCGTATGTCAATCATTTTTAGTTTGTTGTTATCTGTGACATATCTCTAGCCATAATCGGCCAGTATATACCATGTATTTTAATATTATTTCTTCACGCAGTTTAACAATAAAGTCTTATATCAGAGTTCTTTTGATTTGGGAATAATGAAAGTAAGGGGTGTTTGGTTATCGTTGTCTTCCTATATACCAAATCTCAATAAAAAAATTGTTTACATTCAGCAAAACAATACAAGTCAACAAAGTGGAAAAACTCAAAACGTCTCTTGAATGAATGCCACGCATTACAAATACCCTTTTGACACTTTGGTTCAAATTATCAATTTAACTCAATGTTGACTCCAGGTCATCGGCAGTCACTGCTGTTTCTTTATCGTGCCTTTCTCGGAGGTAATGGCGGAGGTGCTCCTCGGTCGTGCTTACCAACCTTGAGAGAGATAGAGCGACAGACAGACAGACAGACAGAGATAGAGACAGAGACAGACATACAGATAAATCATAAGTAATGGCTAATGAAACAAGCAATATAATGCAAGAAGATTGGAATAAAAACTGTGCAGTATTTCACACGAACTGTACTTTCCCATTATATTTAGTGGTTTTTTGTTGTTGTTGTTTCCTGTGAAATGAGAACACATTAAGTGACACCACCTGAGTAACCGGTTGAACTTCATTAATATACTGAAAATGTTGGATCGTAGATCAAAAATTCTTACCCCAGACCGTGACTCATCAATCGGCAGGCCACTACACTTGGCGTTTTGTTTTGGCGGTAGTGACGGAGGTCGCTGTGAAATCTGACCGTGTTCTGGCGAGTCCAGAATATTTCTGTTACCATCACAAACGTTTGACTGAAATCAAAAACCGACACAAAAGTAAGTACTCATGTTTCAATCGCGTAGTTTTCCAGGAAAGGCAAATTATATTAACACGTGACTGTTCAGTGCAGAGAAGGCTCGTAAGCAAGACGGGGGTATTACTTAGATACAGAAATGCACAACTGTACCGTACATAATTTACTACCAGACTCGGACAGAAAGTTAAGAAAAACTTTTGGAATTTTAGTATTATTTATGCTAAAATTTGGCATACTGTTCTAGCATTAATATTTGATTGTAAATTTAAAAAAAAACACAACAGTATTGACAGTATTGAGTGACAGCTTCCTTTCGTATTGAATTTCATGTAGCCAGTACATTCACGTGAAGGGAAACAGTCGTCTGAACTGCGCCTGTGCGAGTTTCTTGTTTAGAAAAAATGCATTTCGTGCATGATATATAGATGAACCTCATCATCATAGCTGCAACATTGAAATTATACGATGTAGATTATGACAGACATGGTTTAACTTTCCGACGACTGTATCCCTTTAAAGTAACTTTCATCAGGTTGTTCTGGTTTCAGCGCAAAAAATGCTAAGTGCTGAGCAACATATTCATTACACGAACAAATTAATTGTTTATATCATGCAATGATCACACATCTTAAACATTTTGAGCAGTTTTTCGTTCTGTTCAGGACTGATGGTTTTCTTTTTGAGAGAAAATTTTACAGTCTTGGATTTCAACTTCATGTAACTCCTGGGGGAATTTTCCACCGACCGAAGTCACAGAAAAATACATTACATTTCAAAACAGGCAAATATCCAAAATTGTGTCATTCTCATACAGCTCGAAGACCGTGGATGCTCACCCCATTAATCCATTGGGGAGAAGACCCAACGATAGCGCATTTCAACGGTGTTCTGCTTTTGCTTTGCCAGTTTTTAAGATAATGTGAAAATCGTACATAGCAAATTTAAACAAAGCATTTCTTATATAAGCAGACCCAAAGCCAGACCACAGGAAAAAATCTGTCTTGGAAAACTTTCCCTTGAATGGAGTGTTCAGGTATTATGACTAGGGGTGCGAAATATGCAGTGTACATAAAAATATGTCTATAAACATTTAATCTTAAAACAATACAAGCAATGGAGTGGGGGTTATCATCTTTCAAGAAGTTTCCGGCCGACGTTCGGCCATAATAACTATGAACCATTCTTATCAACATCAACTCTTCCATCAGGACAATCTAATATCGCTTATTACAAAAATGTGATGGGAGCATCATAAAAATGGGAATAAACATTTTTTTACAACTGCTTTTCTGATCATATATTATTGATAATACCTACCCGATAGCACGGGCTTGTTAGAAGGTCACACTGCGGCAGAGGCTTCTGAAATAGACATGTCAAAGGCCACGTTTTATTAAATATTCAAAAAGCGAGTCCACTCAGACTTTGTTCCGTGATTCTAATTGTGTATTGATATGCCTGTACGTGTATCGGAAGGTAAGAAGCTGCATTTGTCTAGATGACCGAAAAGTCTGTTGACCCGAACTCATGAAGTTTAGTCCACTTGGACCGTTATGGTAAATATTGTATGAACATTTAGGCTTACCTGTTGATGAAACAGTATCAATGCTTCTAGGCTATTGTGTTGCTCGTTTTCGCCGACAATTTCATATTTACCGTTTGATTTTTGGTCTATCATGTAATGAAGACATCGTTTTCTAGTCCTGAAACACGATGTTAGGAGTTACGTCAGTGGCATGGGGAGGGAATTTCCGTTTTGGTAAATTTTGTACAATACAGTCAATTCCCGAATAGGTTAAATCGTTCAGTAACGAAACGTGCTGATAGAAAATCTGACAAGCCGAAGCTTCAGTCTCACTCACAGTCAAAAGAGACAAAAGAAAGATATAAAAGAATTGACATCATTCAGCAAAATTTACTATTGTCAACCATGCAAGACAATGAAGACATACCTTGTCGTTAGAGAAAAGCCGGGTCTACTTTCGCTAACTCGGATTAAGTAACTTCCTCTTGGTTTGCCTTTTAAAAGATCCTCTGCTTCTCTGGACGCAGAAACATTAGAATGAAAATGTTTTAGGGGAGAATTCGATGCATTCAATTTTAACACGATTTGAACTAATTTGGGATAATTGGATGGTGAAGTAATGCCTTTAAAATCTGCAAATGTAAGCTAATCTGCTTTTCTTTTTACGTTATACACTTGTTTTTATGAGCAATTCGTACTATTGAGACATTCAGCCATAGGGCACCTAACATTTTTAAGAAATTTGAAAATCATGAAGATCCAATTATCCCAAATTAGTTCCAATCGTGGTTTTTTCATTGTTACATGACATTACACTGTGTTATATTAAAACTGTATTCTGGTGTGTTTTTACAGGATGTTGGGTTTCAAAAAATTGGTCTGTTGCCAAAGTAAATCTTGTTTCTTCTAAACTCACGTTAGCGATATCCTGGATGAGTTTCCGCGGTTTTTTTCCAGGATTTCGTGTAATCTCGGTGATGACTAGAATCGAATGACACGAGTTCCTCTTAAATGAGTAGGTGAGGTTGTTTGTCAGCTTTACCGAGAAGCAAATTGCAATGGAAAAACAAAGGACCAGCACCATGTAAATACACAATATCAACAATAACTAACACGGGAACTAGGGATTGGAGACTGCCCCTTTAATATTGGGGAATCCAACGGCTGGTTGTGTGGTAGTATAGGATCTCTCCGGGAGCAGTGCAAACGCGCTCATGGTGTTCCATCGTCCGCTCGCACGGGTCCATTACTTCCCACTAATACCGGGAAGAATCCAGCTGCCCACACAAGAGACCTTGGCAAGCGAAGATGATAGTGTTCGGAATACAGCAACTTAGATAACTTCCCTCTAGACTTGTGATGTCGGAAAAAATGCAATCTTGCTGACAATGTGCGTTCAAAGTACACTGAATTATACACTCACCCACTAATACTGTGAATACTATATGTATACAGAAATTGAATCATAGCATTTATTAATGACATATTTTTATCCGGTCGCAAATACGACAAAACCCCCAAGTGGCGAAAATGACGCTATGGAGCCTTACTTTCTGGATATCGCTCCGTGAAACCACGGTGATTGTTGAAGCACTACATCTGACTCCAAATTTGTCGCACAACCTCCAAAGGCGCCGGTGTCTTTGACATTTGAACTCTGCCGATTACCAAAATAAGTTTATAGGTAATTGGAACTACACTTACATACGAGTTTAAGAGTGGCCTTACATGAATTCATTTACATCTAGTGAATCATATGAATGGACAATAACGTTTCGCGTTGTAGTCAACGCTATATTTGGAAACAATGGTTTCTTTACAGTATTCACCTCAAACACGATTGAAACTAATTTGGGATAATTGGATGGTGAAGTAAAGTCGATTTAATCTACAAATGAAATCTCATCTGCTTTTCTTTTTACATTACACACTTGTTTTTATGAGTAATTTGTATTATTGGTCCATCAGCTATACGGCACCTAAGACTTTTGAGAAATTTGAAAAATATGAAAATCCAATTATCCCAAATTAGTTCCAATCGTGTTTTCAATGTAACTCACTAAATGGGTAATCAGAAATACGACATGCACTTAGAAATTACGTCATGATAATTCACTTCAGTCCGACACAGAAAGGTTACAAAAAAGGAAAACAGTCTGAGCCAATTCAAGAAACGGAGAAAAGAGAAGATATTATATGGTAAATTCATCTTGCAAAAAAACTCTTTTGATTCATGGTGTCGCAATACTACTGGTTTAAAATGCAGGCTACATTGCTATCGGTTGACTTTCGACGATTATTAACTTCAAGATACAACTTCTCAATATTTTTTGTCATTATTCGGCATCAATTAAGTAAAATGG
The DNA here is from genome assembly GCF_041260155.1 of Ptychodera flava. Classification (NCBI taxonomy): domain Eukaryota; kingdom Metazoa; phylum Hemichordata; class Enteropneusta; family Ptychoderidae; genus Ptychodera; species Ptychodera flava. The sequence continues at coordinate 37,680,626 of NC_091940.1, forward strand.
AACATCTCCATTACTCATGGCAAAATAGGCTGTATAGTTACTAATATTCATTTATTTTAATTTTAAAATATCACTATTTCATCTGAGAGATCAGATATTACCGATACAGAATTTCATGCCATTTATCAAGTTTATTGACCTTTGAACTCTTTGAAGTATTTCTTAACTATAAATCAAATCCGAAAATATCGAACATTGTCACGAATTGAGTACGTTATCTCAGTTCTTAGCATTGACGTAAAATATATCACGATAGTTACGTTAACCTGCAAGTACGGGGTGTTGCTTATCATTCAAGTATCCTGGCGAGAAAAGTTTTAATGAACTTCTGCTTATTTGTTTGCGGCGTTTATCGCTTGGTTTTACATCATGTTTCGAAACAAAACTCACCGCAAATCCTGTACGCTCCCCTGTTGTGATTTGTACTGGATTCGAATCTGGGCCCGGTATGCGTTGCAAGTTGGCCGTGCGATTCGGGTAACTGGTCGCTCCCGTACAGCTGCGTATGTGATAAGACTGCTGACAAGTTTGACAATACGATGCTTGACATTTGAAACAAGAAAATTCAGATGGCATTTGGCAAATGGTGCACACTGCAGGGGGAAATCGTTCTCTCCCTCCAAGTTGTCCTCCGCCGCGCTGAAGTCTTTCAAGAACAGCTATCAGGGTGAAATTCTTCTTTAGGTCGTCAATTTCATTAGAATTTTTGAAGAGGAATGTCTGGCGACAAATTGGACAAACTAGAATATTCTTTTTCTCTCTCTTGTTCTTCAGAAGATCATGGAGACAGGAGCGACAAAAATTATGAGCACACGGCAACAAACGAGGATCATTGTAAATACTGAAACAAATAGGACACGACAACTCGTCCTCAAAAGACCTGGACATGATTGTCTGTGCCGTAACCACAACACATCACCTGAGACTTATCTGTCTTCGTCCGAAAGTCTTTCCTTCAACTTCAAATGATTTTTATCCTACAGACGTGGCTTCTCGTTGACGAAGAGGGTTGGAAATCGTCATTGCACTTGTGACCAACCAAGAGGGCTGTGGCGAATGAATTTTAATACACGACGTTTATAGAATAAGTATAACTCTACTTCCTTGTGTGTTCGTGTGCAGGGGGCGTCACTCGGGTCAAATGTGAATCCTCGCGTATCAGCATATAGTGCCACAGACTTGTAACTATGCCACCGCACATACTATACCGTGGGTGTGTTTCACAGACACGCAGATTGCTTAATTTTGGAAACTTCATGAGATAAACAGCTTACGGGTAAATTTTCTGAATTTTCTGAAGCCGAATTGTTGATGACGATTCGCAAAGCTGTAATAATCAGCCATTTGTGCAGAAATTAAATTTTTCATCAACGAATATTACGTTAAAATAAGCCTAGGATCGACTATAGATTTTTTATGATTCTTCCCATTGAATACATCTTTTATTAACTTAATTTAGAAGTTGTACAGAAAATAACTTTTTGTAATCTTATCTTCATTAGAAAAAAAAATTATTTTCCGATGAAATTGGCAAAGAAAATGGCGACAACCTATTAGCCTAGGGACTCAAGTACAGCATTCATAAGTAAAGGGTATCGGGAAAGTTTTGCATACTCATCTGGAATTAGAACATTATATATGATAATAACCTTATTAATGTGTGAGCAGCTTAAGTGATGAGGGGATAAAATCTGCTTCATATTCATATTCGTACATGTAGGCCTATCTGCGCACAAACGTGACGCAAATCCGTGTGTTGTGGAAGTCGTTGTCGTCACAGACCGGCGTTTTTATTGAGAAATATGAAATTTTGAAAAGATAGCGAAAGTCTTATTACACAATGAAATCATTTAAGGTATGTAAGTATGTGTTTACAGGCCTCAAATAAAAATATATGCATGCGAAATACACTTCCGTTTTGGAAGCAATGTATTTTCAATACGCGATGAAATTTTGAGAAGACGAGGCGAAAGATTATTAACAAGCAGTGCAAATGCTACTGTCTTTATTTCCAAACTAAATGTTACAAACTTTGAGCACGAATACTCCAATTATGTGAATACCTCTCGACCACACAAAAACTTATTTTTTTAAATATTTGAGTTTTACGAAATGTAAATGCATAGAAAAGTCAAGTCACCATTGATAATAAATTATAACTGCACGCATTCGATTGTCAATCTGAACATTGATCTTTTTGCAAGATGAGGAACAAGCAATAAAGATTTTGTATGGTTTCACAACACCAATGCGATGTGACGTCAAGCATTTGTCTCTACCAATATCATACGCACAGAGATTTACGTCATATCCATTTTAAGGAAGCGTTGCACGTTTAAGAGCGTTGTTTTGCCCATTATCACTTTTTAAAAAAATATTTCGTTTTCAGTAATTAAAGCGAGGATTGAAATAATGGTGTACTTTCTAGCATGACAAGCAGTCACAAGTTGGGTGAGAAAACAGTGTAAATGCAAATGTATACGATATACCGGATTTCCTGGCTTTTTTTCTTCTCCCGTATTTTCTACATTTCAAAAGAATGTAAGTCCTAATATTATAACAGAGTAAACTGACGATATAATTTTCAGCAGATTTTGTTTCGTTGATGCTTGAGTGAATCGTGAAACTCACGGAACTCGGTGTGCCCTTAACTATTGCGTACATCGGACAAGCTAAGCGACTACTCATACTATGACTACTGGGCTAGTCTACGCCATGGGATGACAAGGAGATTCTATAGGGCTGTGAGTTGATCGAGTTTGAAATTCGTCTGCAGGTTGCATAAAAATGAAATAAAAATACTTTATGCCCTTTTAAACTAGAAATGCTTCAGGTGAATTATGACGTCATATTTCTTACTTAGTGAATTCTGGAAAAACTAATCCAGTTTTGACGGTAAGTTGTATTTGTCCGTCGCTGATTTCGAATACCGGACATAGCTTTTTTTCCTTTGATGTGATTTCTAACGAATAGAGAAGTAATTTTTTGTTGCAGTCATAAAAACTAAGTTTATGTTTTTGAAAATCTAGCATAATGCCGATTGTGAGACCTGCAGGGAAGTGGGATCTGGGACAGCTGTCAGAGACAGACGCCGAGTTGATGGGATATTGTTTGTTCTTATGTGCTATATACCAATTACCGCCAGACGATGGAACTCGAATCACCCAACTAGATGAATCGTTCCCCAAACTCATGTTGCGGTCACAGTTAAACTTGGCCACCCCAACAGCGAAATCTCCACGGTAACCAACTGAAGATGAATTAACTTTCTCGGCGACTGCCGTCGACACCTCCCAGTAGTAGACGTCACCGGTAAGTGCAACGTCACCAAATAGAGCCGGTGCACGTCCATTAAATCGACCAGAATCGTGTTTGCCGCCCTCGTCCATCACCCAGAATCCACGCGGTCTCGGTTGGTAAGTAACTGATTTTCCACCGTTGGTGATGACGAGATCCTCATGAGCTGTGTGTGGGTCCAGCTTGAAAGTCACAACTGAAAAGGTAAAAAAAATGTATACTCTGAACTCTGTTATGACGTTATTTGCCGATTTACTATATATTCGTTGGACTGTTTGTTTGTATGTCTGTTTACGTTCTGTACAGAACAGTTCGATAAAAGTTGATCATAAATTCCTTCAATAAGAGTTGATGTTGTTCAACACGCTGTATACAGTTATTTACATATTATCACATACAATTTTGTATGATAAATATAGTGTAAAGAAAGCGGTTCTGTCGAAATCTGGTCCATTTTATAAAATAATTACCTTTCGGTGGCGTTCTCAATGTGAGTACATTACTCCACCCCGATGTACCGGCTTTGTTACGAAGTCGCGCCTTAGCAAAGTATTCGGAGTCAAAGTCAAGGTTACTTTTCACAAGGTGATATTCGTCCACTTCTTTATCTTCAGTGCATTCCTCTTTGTGGTAACCCCACTGTGCACCACTTTTACAAACCCCTACTTCGTAACTTTCAACCATACATTGTGAATGTTTCACCGTCAGGGAGGCTGTGTTTCTACCCTCAATTCGTCCGCCAATTCTTGGTTTCTCTGGGGCTGTAAGACAAGAGTGATAGTTTGCCGTTGTTTCCTAACTTGAACTTTACGCATGCAAAATCGTTAGAATGGTTTAGACACTGTGGTATTGCTAGATACTTCACTTGTTTAAAATACAACAAACAAACCATAACTTTCGTTCTATTCCCTCAAGTTTTCCATGCACTCTGAACGAAGTGGATCCCACTGACGACGGTTGTGCAAAGCTATGACAATACAGAAAGTACATATTGGCGCATGACGTCATTAATTTCGAACGAGGTCATGACAATAGATTGGAATTGTAACGGTAAAAGAAACAGTGAGGGTATGGTTACGTTTGTGACGCCGCAATAATAGCGGCGACTGGGCAAATCTTTCACCAGCACCACTGTAGCGACGATCACGGCCGAAAACACAACACTATTAGCATAAACACCATTACGACTGCAGCCATCACCATCACAACCACCAACCCCATTTGGAAGGTATATTACCCTCAGACGTGACACTCGGAGAATTGAGAGCACAGTTGTTGATATTTTACACTCATCAGCCCAAGCGTCCAAAATCAATACAACTAGGCCTATCTCATCAATAACTGTTACCGCTACCACTACTATCAAAGCCACCAAAGTACACCATTATCACCATGAAAAGTATACCATAATGATTAACTTAGAATGCACCTCGGGGACAGACATTCCGACTATCAAACTTTTACAACACGTTTTTGTCTACCACTTGTGGTGGCTCATTTTGAAGGCAAGGAGTAAATAAAACTTCTGTACCGCCCTATCGAAAATTTCATATTTCTTGGTAGAGTTGAATTTCAAATGTCGGTAAATATTGAGAATTTGTCTCTTCAGTACCCAATTTTGCACAGTAATCCCAATTTTTATTCTTGTTTCGAAAGGGAATGCTCTAAAGTTTCCTTGAGGAGAGTTTGGCAAAAGTTTAAGTCTTTCAATGTCGAGGCGCACACTACCTTAAATACAACCATCATCATAATCATTATCACCATCACAACCATCGGTCCTCGAACGCTAAGATCTTTACCTTTGATTGTAATGAGATCTATCTTCTCTATCATTTCTTTTTCGTTTTTCAAATTGAGAATCATGTGACTGAAGTCTTCGGTTGCATTTGGTTGGAGTGGAGGGCATGAAAGAATGGTAGTCTTTAACCTGTGTGAAATTCAAAAGAATGAATCATGAGTTTTACTGTGGAGACATAGTGTGATAAAATGACTTTGACAATATGTTGTCGATATCAAGAAATAAAATCATCTCAAAACTAGTAAACGAAACTATTTCTTCTCATGAGCTAAATATTGTATAACAATGCTGACAACATACCTGTCATCCAAGGAGGCACCAGTCTGTAAAGATACAAAAGGGAGACTTTACTATTGACAAACGTTACACAACGTCACTTGAAATGTGTTTCTATAAAGAATTAAAAACTATATCGTTTGCTGGTATTTGATTCGTCAACTTCGGACACGTGATCCATTGCAATGGCGGACGGACCATTGGATCTTGCAATGAAAGATTGGTTTGGTAAAAGCAGAAAAATATGCCGGCTAAAAAATTTGGAAATATTCACACAGCATGCTTTTGGAAAAAAGCGCATGACGGGACAATGAAAAAGTCCGTGTATTACTTCGATATTCACTCCAGTGACCGCTCACACGATGTAAATGATTTGGAATTGTGGCTAAGAGACTACACACGCCATCTGTATTGTGACAATTACCAGGAGCAGGGCTGCCGGTTGTTCTTCTTTCAGGACTTCACGCGTGTATTCAATAAGACCCGCTGTACTGTGAAGCTTGTCTTGGAATGAAATTATCTGCTGTTGTAGACATTGCCTTTTTCTGTTGGTTTCCATGGAAACCCTGGCATGCATCTCTTCTTCTCGGCGTTTCAACATTTCAAAGATGATTTTAAATTCTTCTGAAATCCTCTGATCAAGGATGGTTGCATTAATCTTGTAAGGATAAGAAAATGATGAGCGAAGATACTGAAGATAGGCCTGCATGACTAATTTAAACAAAAAACGCTAACGGTCAAAATCTTGGTCATTTCCAACATCAATACATGCATGAGCGTGTAGAAAAACATGTGCGTTCCCTGTAAAAATCTACGACTAAAGTGTGACCAAGTGAAAGATAAAGTTGCCGAATAACATACCATAGTGATAATATTGTGAGTGTTTGATTCTAGTCACTCACTGTCAAGTGTACGACGTTTGAACGTAACATTGGTACTGTTTTGCGAATACTGTGTACTCAGTGACTTTCTCTTCGCAAACGCAATTATTTTACATTAAAGGCGTAACAGAGCTCTAATAGAACAATCGAATCGAAATACCTTTGACGAGTTCTTGAATACATGTATATTGAAACATCCACACCCACACAACACACGTATCCATGGCAACTCATCGCCTAAACCATTCAGTAACTTTTTTCTGTGCGTGACCCTGCCAAAGTTACCAGCCCTCTGTCTTTTCATTGTTTGCATTATCGATGAGATGTTCGGGCCCAGCAATGTATTCCGTACACGCTCGAATTCTACTTGTGCAATCAGAACTGTACGACACCAGTATCCTACACTATAGCAGAGGTGCCTTCACATCCAATATGGCTACCTGGACTTGATGCTTACCGTTGTAAATCGAGTAGCACACGCCAGACACGCTGACAAACACATTATTAGTGGTTTATTTGTTGTAACTCCCATCTATTTTGTCAGCAAATTACCATTCATAAGCGATTACTGAAGATTGACAACATTTAGGCCGTTTATCACGCACTGACAATCGCTATTGTTCACTTTGTGAGATGACATTCAAACACGTTGACTCAATACCTACCTGTACACTGTCGCTCTTTTTCTCCAGATCTTTGATAAATACACTTACATCTGTCGTCTTGACAACCAGCTGATCTAAATTGTTACTGAGTGTTGCCTATTGAAAGAGCAAATAACGCAGGAGAGACACACAACACAGAGTGACCCTTTGTTTACAACCGGCTATCTGAGTATACTTTTCAAAATTTACAACATATACGTACAGTAGTATCGTATTTTTGACGCCATACCTATGATCAAGGGGAAAATACAGATCTTCTCTGCGTAAAGAGTTCTGTTTTCGGCTGTATATACCAGCCTCGGCAGGCAACGGTAGGGTAAATTTTGATGTAAATTTTTGATTGTATAACGATGGAGCAAGTAGTCCTGGCTCTGCGTGGCAAGGCTGTGTTTTATTGGCTACAGGCCTCCCACGATGGATAGCCGGTAATACACAGTCCTGCAATGCAGAGCTGGAGTAGTCCCTGACATTACAATAACAGTACACTACCTTCATTTGTTTGTACGAGGCCTTGAGTTCAGCTACTGGGTGACCCTTGTGACCGCCAAATCTATCACATAGATAGCAGACCGGTGTTTTGCACTTGACACAGTACATCTTGATCAGTTCATCCTCGTGTTCAGGACAGTAAACATCTTTCTGTCTGGGGTTTTTGGTGGCTTTCACTAATTTGTGCTTGGTAAACACTCCCTTGTTAGGATGATAAGATCGCAAACACGATTCACAGTAGGACACACCACACTGGATACAAGTTTTCACTGCTACCGTACCTTCCGTCTCAGCGCAAATATCACAGCCTACACCTTTCTCCCTGGATGACCTACCCTCCTTACATTTCGTCTCCTTGAATCTGATCACAATACTCTCTAAAAGAAAGTTTTTCGGAAGTCCGTCCACGCCTCGTTTGTCTAAATCCGCTTCATGTCGACAAGAAGGACAACTAAGTCGAGAAGAAGCTGATTTTTTCTCAGGGTGCCCTTTCTTCATGACATCAAACAGACAAGTACGACAGAAACTGTGCGCACAGGGTAACAGTCGAGGATCTGTGTAAATATCCATGCACACCGCACATGATAACTCGCCTTCCAAAGAATCTCCCATCGTAGATAATTTACAAAAGTTTCAAGAGTTTGTCTGCGTCAGATCTTGTCAAAATTGCTATCGAAGTTTTTTCCGTAGCCTTTATAAGGATGTCAACCGACGTTGTGCCAGGTCAGAACTTCCACCGGTACTCTACGAAATAGTGTGACTCCGGGCAAGGCGCACAAATACAATACTGTGATAGCACAATGGAATAAAATGCGCCATTATGACCCCTGCCTCTACTCAGTCAAAAGACGACCCATTGTTACAGCTGTGGTCATTTAATAGGTATACGTTAGAAACAGAATAAAGACCTACCTGAGGTTGTCGACAATAGGAAACCCGATCTAATGTTGACCATCTTGGCGGAGTATAATAGCAGCCGATGCGGCTGCCGGTCAGAACAATGCCTATTGTTTGTTGGGGTGACTCTAGATGATTTGCTGTGTAAAGTAACACACTTCAAACAAACACACCTTCTAGACCACTGAATTGTAACAGTTTTATTTCATAAATTTTACATCTACTAGAATTAAAGCAAAGCTGAAACGTTGTAATTACGTTAGAGGATTATTTTTGTTTTTGAGTGAAAGATGTGTCTAACATTTCAAGTTTGTTGATGCTGGGACATTTAAGTTTTACTCTGAGGATGAAGAGAACTAATTTTCAAATAATACAATAAAGCATTGATATAAGATGCCATGATACATGTATATAGTCATTTTTCCAATAGTGCATAAAAAAAACATGGGCGATGTTTCAGCTGTACATGTAAACGAGGGACAGTTCTTAAAAGTTGAAGATAGTTGTCACTTTTTGTGGAAATTTTGTAAATCAGAACCACCCCTGGCCCCGACTGATGTCTTTTAATCCCGAACTCTGTATTGATGAAACTTACAAGAGAGACCCCTAACCCCGGGCTGCAAATCATAGATTTTGACCGACTCTACTGACATACCGTGGCGACGATTACAACCTTCTTTACGATTTATGTGTGTTGACAAACTCTGGAACAGTTTTATTTGTAATCACTGTCAACTTTGCCCTTGAGTTTGTCAGATCAAAGGCAGGGCAAATACCGCTGTCACTGACCGCCGCCTCACCAAACTGAAACCGGTACAGTAATTTCTCAGCGGTTGTGTCGTAAAATATCACGTGACCTCTTTCAAAGTTAAGATATACAGAAAAGTTATGCACAGACGATGACGTCAGTTGATGGTCTATACTGTAACTCCTATCGTCATGATAAGCCCGCAATGTGACTCCCATAATTTCAATGCACCACGACGAACTATCCGTTCCAAGCTGGGCGTTTCTGTCGCACTGTCTCTTAGCAACGCCTATGGCATAGGTCGTCGCCCCGGAGCTGTTAGCTTCAACCTCCCAGTAATGTTCCCCTTCAGACAGAGTGACGTCACCCAAAACACAATGTACACGTCTGATAAACCTCTCCCCCGCATGTACTTTCTCTCCAACAGTCATCACTGGATGTTGGTAACTGTTTCGTCTGGATACGGATTTTCCACCTTCAGACAACATGAGACTTTCGTGGGCAGTACTTGAATCCAGTCCGAAGTATGTTGCTGATATACACAAAGTCATAAATAAATATTTTTTATTTAATAAATAAATAAATAAATAAATAAATAAATAAATAAATAAACACACACACACACACACACACACACATATATATATATACATATATATATATATTTATATATATTCACATACGTACACATATACAGTATATAAGAGATATTGTGCAGAAAAACTATCACACAAATTATATATATATATATATATAACGTTGAGTATATCATTATGAACAGTTAGATGTGTCCGTATACACCTGTATAAATGTGTATTTTTTAACGTACTTTGACGCTTATACCATACAATCGTGAACAAATGTTTCTTCCAGGATTCGTTTTACTAGGAAATATAACAGACTGGTTGTCCAAGACGATCCAGTCATTGCCTCGGCAGAAACTAAAACAAAATCTATACTTAAATTTACCTTCAGGATGAGTCTTCACGGATACAGACTCACTCTGTGGTGACTTTCCCGCCACATTTGTGACAGAAGCAGATAAAATGTACTCGGAGTTAAAGTCAAGATTGCCGAGGTGAATATGATATTCTTCAGATACGCCCTCTGGAGGACTATCGACCAGGCATTGAATGGTATCAAAACTACTTTCGCCATATCGACAGCACACTTCGTACCATTTGACGTCACACTGTGGATGCTTCAATGACAGGACAACAGTATTTCTGTCTACAACTCGTGCACTGGTTATCTTTGGTGCCTTCGGAACTGACATTGAGAAAATATACAAAAAATGTGATGAATTTTTAGTAAACGAGCTGGCGTTACTCTTATAGACATATACCGACTTACATGGTACTTGTAAACATTGGCACTCTTTAACCACGCTTTTATTCGCGACGGAAAAAATCTCGTAGGATCCAAAACACCAGACGTTTCAAATACAGACCCTTGACAATCTAAATGGCATCCCGGCAAGCCCTTTGTCATTATATTCAAAAACGATTGACGACACTTCAACATGGAAACAATTGTTTCTTTGGTGAATGAGACCCTTTGGCGACATACCTTCAGTTCTTTTGGTTTCTAGTTTCAAGACTTCTTCTCTTGTATCACGAAAATTCAAGACCAGGTCATCAAACCCACGGTCGTTCGTTGCAATTTCCAGACACGGGCACTTACCAAGACACGTTTGTAACCTGTAGAGTCACTTACAGCAAGTCAGTATGTAACCTGTAGAGTCACTTACAGCAAGTCAGTATGTAACCTGTAGAGTCACTTACAGCAAGTCAGTATGTAACCTGTAGAGTCACTTACAGCAAGTCAGTATGTAACCTGTAGAGTCACTTACAGCAAGTCAGTATGTAACCTGTAGAGTCACTTACACAGCAAGTATGTAACCTGTAGAGTCACTTACAGCAAGTATGTAACCTGTAGAGTCACTTATAGCAAGTATGTAACCTGTAGAGTCACTTACAGCAAGTCAGTATGTAACCTGTAGAGTCACTTACAGCAAGTCAGTATGTAACCTGTAGAGTCACTTACACAGCAAGTATGTACCTGTAGAGTCACTTACAGCAAGTATGTAACCTGTAGAGTCACTTACAGCAAGTCAGTATGTAACATGTAGAGTCACTTACAGCAAGTCAGTATTTAACCTGTAGAGTCACTTACAGCAAGTCAGTATGTAACCTGTAGAGTCACTTACAGCAAGTCAGTATGTAACCTGTAGAGTCACTTACAGCAAGTCAGTATGTAACCTGTAGAGTCACTTACAGCAAGTCAGTATGTAACCTGTAGAGTCACTTACAGCAAGTCAGTATGTAACATGTAGAGTCACTTACAGCAAGTCAGTATGTAACCTGTAGAGTCACTTACTGCAAGTCAGTATGTAACCTGTAGTGTCACTTACCGCAAGTCAGTATGTAACATGTAGAGTCACTGACAGCAAGTCAGTATGTAACCTGTAGAGTCACTTACAGCAAGTCAGTATGTAACCTGTAGAGTCACTTACAGCAAGTCAGTATGTAACCTGTAGAGTCACCTGTAGAGTCACTTACAGCAAGTCAGTATGTAACCTGTAGAGTCACTTACAGCAAGTCAGTATGTAACCTGTAGAGCCACTTACCGCAAGTCAGTATGTAACCTGTAGAGTCACTTACAGCAAGTCAGTATGTAACATGTAGAGTCACTTACAGCAAGTCAGTATGTAACCTGTAGAGTCACTTACAGCAAGTCAGTATGTAACCTGTAGAGTCACTTACAGCAAGTCAGTATGTAACCTGTAGAGTCACTTACAGCAAGTATGTAACATGTAGAGTCACTTACAGCAAGTCAGTATGTAACCTGTAGAGTCACTTACAGCAAGTCAGTATTTAACCTGTAGAGTCACTTACAGCAAGTCAGTATGTAACCTGTAGAGCCACTTACCGCAAGTCAGTATGTAACCTGTAGAGTCACTTACAGCAAATCAGTATGTAACCTGTAGAGTCACTTACCGCAAGTCAGTATGTAACCTGTAGAGTCACTTACAGCAAGTCAGTATGTAACCTGTAGAGTCACTTACAGCAGTATTAACCTGTAGAGTCACTTACAGCAAGTCAGTATGTAACCTGTAGAGTCACTTACAGCAAGTCAGTATGTAACCTGTAGAGTCACTTACAGCAAGTCAGTATGTAACCTGTAGAGTCACTTACAGCAAGTCAGTATGTAACCTGTAGAGTCACTTACAGCAAGTCAGTATGTAACCTGTAGAGTCACTTACAGCAAGTCAGTATGTAACCTGTAGAGTCACTTACAGCAAGTCAGTATGTAACCTGTAGAGTCACTTACAGCAAGTCAGTATGTAACCTGTAGAGTCACTTACAGCAAGTCAGTATGTAACCTGTAGAGCCACTTACCGCAAGTCAGTATGTAACCTGTAGAGTCACTTACAGCAAGTCAGTATGTAACCTGTAGAGTCACTTACAGCAAGTCAGTATGTAACCTGTAGAGCCACTTACCGCAAGTCAGTATGTAACCTGTAGAGTCACTTACAGCAAGTCAGTATGTAACCTGTAGAGTCACTTACAGCAAGTATTTAACCTGTAGAGTCACTTACAGCAAGTCAGTATGTAACATGTAGAGTCACTTACAGCAAGTCAGTAACCTGTAGAGTCACTTACAGCAAGTCAGTATGTAACCTGTAGAGTCACTTACAGCAAGTCAGTATGTAACCTGTAGAGTCACTTACAGCAAGTCAGTATGTAACATGTAGAGTCACTTACAGCAAGTCAGTATGTAACCTGTAGTGTCACTTACCGCAAGTCAGTATGTAACATGTAGAGTCACTTACAGCAAGTCAGTATGTAACCTGTAGAGTCACTTACCGCAAGTCAGTATGTAACCTGTAGAGTCACTTACAGCAAGTCAGTATGTAACCTGTAGAGCCACTTACCGCAAGTCAGTATGTAACCTGTAGAGCCACTTACCGCAAGTCAGTATGTAACCTGTAGAGTCACTTACAGCAAGTCAGTATGTAACCTGTAGAGTCACTTACAGCAAGTCAGTATGTAACCTGTAGAGTCACTTACAGCAAGTCAGTATGTAACATGTAGAGTCACTTACAGCAAGTCAGTATGTAACCTGTAGAGTCACTTACAGATTGTCAGTATGTGAACGTAGACGCCGAAGAGAAGCAGCACGACATCAAATTGATAATTTACTTTTTAATATTGTTATATCAATAAAGGATTGTCAAATACTCACCGATTTTGCAGCGATTTAGCAGACTGCAATAAAATGTAGATAATTGATTCTCAATTCTCAACGTGAGAGTACAATGCAACATAATTGATATATAAACAATAAAAAATTACTTCATGAATCCTGCAAATTTTCAGATATATAACTTTCCTTGTCTTTTCTCTCATTTATATCGTCGGCATTTACCGCTATACGGTCGTAGGTCTAAAGATTACAAGATGTATGACACTTTAGTAACATATAGTTTGTACTTAAGTAATTTATGTTTTCATTTGTGGCATCGAGCACTGTAATTTCCCATGAGGAAATCTTTATACTTTGGTGTGTGTGTGTGTGTGTGTGTGTGTGTGTGTGTGTGTGTGTATACATATATACAAGAAGGATCTTCTTCTGTCTGAAGTAATTTTTATCACATATATATATATATATATATATATATATATATATATATATATATATATTTATTTAAGTAACATATATCATTACTTTGTACTTGAAATAATTTGTGTTATCATTTATAGATAGATAGATAGATAGATAGATAGATAGATAGATAGATAGATAGATAGATAGAATGTGTTAGCGTTGATTGTCTGTTTGATTCTACCTATCAGTCTTGTGAGGAAATTTTGAAATACAACAACGATATTCTGATACTGTGTGTGGCGTTATCCCGGATGTAAACAAGTGCTCATGTGACAACGCATGACAAAAATAGTTTTACTCAGAACATGAATATAATCCACTCTACATACTGTCTCACCGGTGTCAAAGAAAAAACATGAAAAAAGTGAAAGTATGTTGATGATAAATTTAAGAAGCTCACACTCAGAAAAATGGCTGCTTGAGAATCATTGGTTTCTTCAAGTACTTTCTCCGTGTATTCGACTAGACCCTTAGTGCTCTGTAATTTCTCCTTGCATGTTGTCATTTTGTCTTGGATATGACACAGCTTAACCGTCATTTCTTCAGAAACACAGTCTAACATCGCCCGCTCTCTTTCGGCGATGATAGCAACAAGCTCCTTGCAATTTTGCGAAATTGTGTCTTTAAGAGTTTTGGCTTCATTCTGTTAAATAAAGTGATTAAAATGCTTCATCATGGGAAAATAAAAATGTCAATTATGTGCAATAGGAATCGTTTTGATATAATTCTTGTGTCTGTCTGTCGTTAAGCCATGTTAAAAGTATCAAATGTATCAACTTTTGAGAGATTAATCATTCCTCCAATCGGTTCTTTCATAAATTTCAACCAATCACTGCTCACCTGAATCGATTCACCAGTTTCCTGTAGTGTCGTAACAAACTTCTCAATCGCTTCTTTCATGTTAACCAATGCACTGAGATCATCATCAATTTTGGCCTTTTTAAAAAAATATCAGTAATGATCTAATTATTGACACATATACATTTGTTATAGTTAATATTATATTGTTTATTCATGCTTCACCACACTATGTTATGCTGTGCTTCACTATGCTATTCTATGCTATGCTGTGCTATGCTATCCTGTGCTATGCAATGCTATGCTATGTCATACTTTACAAAAGCAAACTATACATTCGTTGATCACACATTAAAACCAGCAATGTGGCAGCTCAAGTTGTATCGCGTGCGATTCAATTGGTGTAACGTATTACTTGGCTATTCTGTAAGCCAAGATTCATGAAAAAAGCGTTCTGCATGTAGGCCTATATCGGGTAAACAAAAATTCAAAAATTCTATATGTTACATAGCTTCTTTATGTAATTGTTACTGAGGACAGGGGTTTGAAGACCATTTTTGATCACTCTTTCTGCGAGTTTGAAGATGCCCATCAATTGATCTGGTATCTAAGATAATTATAAAAAGACAAAAGAGCTACCCTGTCCCTTTAATGAGATTGAAGTATTTGCAGCAACCTGTGCTGATTTGGGAGACTCACCCGGATGTTCCTATACGCATCTATTGACTCGATGACCTCGTGACCTTGATGGCTGCCGGTTCGATCACATACATAGCATATCGGCACGTTGCATTGCTCACAGTACAGTTTTAATTTTTCATCGTTGTGAATATGGCAATTTACCAACCTCTCTTTGGCAAACGGGTGCCCTCCATCATTGGAAACTGACACCAAGGTATGCCTGGTGAAGACTCCCTTGTTTGGATGGCACAAACCCAAACATTGCTCACAGTATAACACCTTACATTGTAAACATTTTGTTGTCGCTTGTCTACCGTCTGCATCACTACACACATCGCATACTATGGTAGTCTTTGATTGACGCGTCTGTTTTTGTTCTTTGAAACATTCTACTATACTTTCTAGCAGCAGATTGCGGACTAGATTCCCCAAATTTGGATCAAACTGTCGTCTGCAGGTCGGGCATCTGAAACCAGTGTTGTCTATCGATTGTGTTGCCTCCCCGTCGCGTGGTTCCCCAATTTTGTCCTCACTCAGACTGACAGCGTCAATTTCGCAAGTGCTCCGCCTGTTTGACACGGCATCGTTACTTCGGTTCAGTTGAGGCGACTTGGATAGTAGATCTTGAAGACACTTCTTACAGAAGGTATGTCCACACTGGAGTAGAAGCGGTTCCTCGTAGAAATTCATACAAATTACACACAGTAATTCTCTCTCCATTTTCGGGTCGTCGCCCGTCCCAGCATACATGTCTGTACACACCCGAATAAAAGGTCGTTAAAAAGCCAATTATGCCGTTAATGGCGGGTCAGTATGATATTGTACCAGGTGGTCAGTTTAATATTAACTTATTATATATCGCCTCCAACGGTAGCTTTGACAGAAATTAAAACTCTTCGTCGATATGATGCCATAAAGGAAAAACAAAAACGTCTTCATGTCTTCTAACATGGATGTTGACTATCATGTTGATGACACTCCTCATCTAGATGAAAACGTTATGACCTAATAACAGACCCAAAACTGAAAGCGTTGAACACGCAAAGTGAATGACAACTCACGGTTTTCTAAATTCAGAATTATTGTGGGATGACAGTATAAAGCGCCGCATGAAATGTTTTATGACCACTTTGTTATTGGGTGACAAATAGTAACTGGAACTTTTTGAGTTCGTGAAAAAAGTCAGAGAGACATTTCTCTTCTTCACCTGTGTTCCTGGTCAAAAAGATGGACAAAATGGCAATGCAAAACCACACGGGCTGTTTGCTTCTGTACTTTGTATTTGTGTTTTGAAAATAAAACTATCTTTTTTACTTTACTGGTAAGAAAGGCAAAAGTAAGAAGACTATAGTCCCAATAGCTGCGAATTTTGTGCATTATTTTCGAGATTTTGTTTTCAAACCAAAGTTGGTTCGGGTAAATGTTCTAACATGTATAGAAGTATCACTGCTCACTGATTTTGACTGAATAATAAACGGTGGCGCACTCATAAAATGGCGCCCTCACGGAAAAGTACAAAAAAACAGTATTTCCTGAACATTAACATCGTGATCATACCAAGAACAAGCATGATGCCATTTATTTGAATGCACAACACACGATGGATAACATTTTGTTGTTGTAATCTTTATTTTCTCTGTCATATGATGAGTTTTTGAAAATGGCGGGAAATCTAAAATGATGGTAAAACGTTTGAATTTACATGCCACTTTTGAAACTTATGACAGTGTTATACACTTTTTCAGTCTTTAATGCGTCCCATTCAAAGAAAACTCTTGATAAACTTAGGATATTTTGAGATCAGTTTATTACAAATTCACAGATATTTAACGTTCCGTGAAATGCTGCAAAATGCTCTTTCTATCGTGGTAAACGACATGCGCGATACATTATGCAGAATTATATAAATAGGGAATAGAGAGGTTAATTATAGTTTTACAAGATTCCATCCAAACTGCGCAATGTATACATCAACTATCTGCATTCCAGCATGGCACAAACAATGCTCAAATATTTCCCAACATGTGCTGAGAACCCCACGTTGCCTATGTCGTGTGTTGGTGGTATAGAGCATTGCTCAAATATTTCCCTACATGTGCTGAGAACCCCACGTTGCCTATGTCGTGTGTTGGTGGTATAGAGCATTGTATCTATGTGGAGGATGTAACCAGTTTCGTTAAAGGTCGACCGTTTGGTCTGTAGAGCTCTGTGGACCATAAAAATGGAACAAAACGTTCTGGTGCACATATTGTTTAACTTTGGGCTTTCACAACCTTGATCATTTTGAACAAAATATTTACCTGACCGGAAATTGTAAACAAGTGACATTCTTGAAAGAAGGCTGTAGGCCTATGATCTGCCAACTCGGAATATGAATATCGGAACTTCAAACTAATGGATGCATATCATCTATTTAATTAACCAATCCAAATTCTAATGGTTAACCTAACATACAGTTTTCCTCTTTTTGTTTGAACATCATTGTCAAATACCCGAGAACCATTGATAACAATATTTCACCATATGATATTTTATAATTTACTCAATGTATTGTGAGGTAGTCACACTTCAACAGCAACGGTAACAACTGCGTTCCATAGTATGAAGGACAGCGCCAACGACAGACGCTAACCATGTCGACACAGAAAAAAACAATGTAAATTGTTTTCTTGGAAGCATGGTCTTTATGAAGTGACCCTGTTTGGGGTGAATGTGTATTTGTGTCAATGTGTGTTGTATAGGGTTTTGCATAGTTTGCCGTGACCTTTGACACACTTGAAAGGGAGAATTCTACAGTCAGAGGAATGACTCAAAATCCTCCATACCCCCTAGAAATCAAATGGTTCTCCCCGAAATACATAATGAGCAAAATGCGACCCTCCACTGATTAAAAATTAGACCATACATTATCATCATGCCATTACAATGTACCTCAATCATTTCACTAAACTACATAGGATAACCATACAGGCATAACAACCAAACTCCTGCAGTGCTTTACCTAGGCATTGACGGTTGATCGTCTGATGTTCACCTTGAAATATCTTGTTCAGGACATTATAAAGAACAGGCCGAAAGACTTCGAAAAAAGAAGGTAAAGCAAAGGTTTATTTAGCTTTTGTATTTCGCAGACATTTCTCAAGGGAAAACGTGTACCATGACGGTGAGGAGATCGACGCATAATAAACAGAACCGAGTTAACCCCTAATTTTCCCTCGTATTACATGTATTTCCAAATTTCGTAATTCAGCTGCACTGTGTTGTTAGTGTTGGCTTGGTTTGCATCTACAACAGCTTGGTGTCGTAGAAGTCTGAATCGTGTGATCGTCAAAGACCATAGAGATTACAGTCGATGCACAATTGTTTTGTTCAACATGTAAATCAGCACGGCGTGCATCATATATTTATTGAAATTATTACGGCTGGCACGGTAAAAGTATGATATTTACTATACATCTCAATGTTGAGTTGCAGACTATTATATTTGCCTAAATGCTTCGTTCCCAAATTTTAAACCTTAAAAATTCCTAGCATCGTTTTCCAAGGTAATCGAAATTACATTGAGATGGAAGGGAGGGACAAAAACGGGAAAGCGTGTAGCGTACGGTGCGCCAGCCGGCCCACGTGGCGCATTTATAAACTTCTGACGTCATCTGGTCTCGATCACCCGACCTAGCTCTACATGTACATTGCAGCTGCCATCTCATTACATGCATTGTGGTGGCGGTAAAATGTTATGCTAATTAGCACAAGTCGTGTGCCTGTTAAACACTGCCAACAAAGGGGAGAGTGCGTATACGTATGTGTCATTTCCTCTCCCTCAGCAGCCTCAGTAGACGACCCAGAACAAACATATCGGCAAGTCGTAATATTCGTCGACGATTGAGGTAAGAAACTACAGCCACTTCAGAGTGGATCTTGATGCTTATTTCAAAATGGCCAACATCGTGAAGGGAAGACGTTAATTCAAACCCATTGAAGAGTATGTTATATATTGTAATTACTAATAGTTTCATCGGTCGATGCTTTGTGCTCATTGCGCGGTAATGTCTTTATCTATCCATCTGAAATTGTAGCTGTGTTTCCCGGAAACGATATGGGTCAAAGCTATCATTAATATATGTAATGCTTCCAAAATGGATTTTTTTTAGTTCCTTTATAATTCAGTGAAAGTCCTGTCGTTTACACTGATAACGTTTTATACAGAACAATTGAATTGCTACACGTAGAACAATACATCTTTTCCTATGCATATCCATTAACCGTTTCAAGTATACCTACTGAATAGCGTGTCGGACCGTCACCAGAATGATATTGCGTGGAACGAATTTAATAGCTTTTGGACAACGTACCAGCATTCTTAAAAACAAATCATGAAATAGACAATTCAACAATGTACAAATATTTATATTTTCCATCATAAGCATTCTTGTATACACGTATCTCCTCAGTTACTCTTTGCCCTTCCGCTGCTGAGTTGAAATCAACAAGCGGCGGGGTCATGAGGCCACAGTTCCTATTACCTCTGAACTGTATCAAATTCTCCTCATTGTATGGAAGCCTTATCAAAACAAACAAATTCGTCCTTGGTCCCAAACATCTCGCATATTACGGGCACACAATCACCTTATCACAGCCGTTTAAGGTCAAGATTGTTAATAAGATGACCCGATATGTATCCTATCCGCTTGCTACCTCCTATAATGGTTTCATTCCCCCCCCCCCCCCCCACCATTAACTTTAGTCAGCTAATGATTGCATAGGAACGAACGTTTCGGACATAAACACCTCTTAAATCACCATTGTTTTGGTGACTACTATCATTAGTGAACATACTGGTAATTATGTCAGTCAATGCTACTTTCACTAAGTGATAAAGATCGATATGACCCGATCAAAGGGGCGAGTACAATCAAAATTGTGTCAGCCCATTTAGGTAGCTGGGTGAGGGGAAATCGGAGGTAATAGTGGGTTGTAGTATTTTCAAACCTGCCTTGTAAGGGGCAGTCACATTTTACAAATGTTGTAGATGTATATGGGAAGGGTCATATGTTATGCTTGCAGATTTTAATTAAAAACGATCCATTTGGTTGCTATGTTAGTTACACAAATCGATGTCAAACATAATCCCTTGAACATCATTTTCAGACACAACAGTATATTTCACTTCCCAAATTAAAAGTTTATACGTTCGTCGAATGTTTTCTCAACTTTCTTTTTGTGGATATTTCAAAGATTGCATCGGTGTAATTTAGATAACAGGGTTGTCGATTCTTTTTTTTGTGGTTCTTGTTGTTGTTGTTGTTGTTGTTGTTGTTGTTTTTCTTATTACTACAATTACGACGACGACGACGATGACGACACTTTGTTTCAAGAGGGGAATCTGAGTTACAAAGTATTTTAATTTGTAAATTTACATCAGAACCCTATGATCAAGTTCAGTGGATAAAAATGTAAGATCAAGACTATGCAAATAAATGTCAGGAGAAAGTAAATCAACCGTATCTCCCATTACGTCATCAGATGATGACATTGAACATAACGGGAATTTACAATATAACGATAACAGCGAACAATTTTCACCATAAACTGAGGTTTTGAGTACTATTTTCGCAAAAACAGACAAGAGTGTGGTTTATACAGACGGAAACAGAAACCGCATATACCTTTTCGCGTAAATAATCGTAAAGACATGAAAAGACAGTCTAGGTTTTCTATATCTTCAGTGATCTAGTTCTAGGTATCTAATTAATATTTCCTGTTCTACTGCCTAAAATCTGATGAACACCTATCCTTTAGCTAATCAACACGCCACACTGCAGTACAACAAAAAAATGTTTATCGGAAATGAGGCAGTGAACGATTTTTTCCCGCGAACTTGTAATTTATTTTCTCCAAGACTTTTCAGAACATTTAATACTTGATCACTATAGGAATCACATCACTCGACTTAATTTTGTTTTAATATAGGGTTGCAAGATTTCGGTTTTGTTTTAGCCCAGAAAGGAATATTTGCTGAATACATCGATAGAAGTAATTGGAAAGACGAAGTGTCGTTCAATATTCTCGCCAACATGACATAATAATGTTCACTGAAGAAACACATCTGTTTACACTTCCTGATACAGAAAGGATGCATATTGTCACTTTTCCGGGTTTAAAATAATGTTAAAAAGAGAGAGTCTTTGTTGTAACATTTTGGAAATGTCACTATATTATAAAATCACGCAATTGGTCTTTTCATTCGATACTAACTTCATGATTGCGTGTTGTCATGTTATTATGAAGTTCGACGTCTTAATTGTTCACGTCTTTATTTATTGTTCGTCGGTTTATTTAAGAAGATGCTCATTAGCGTTGCCACGGCAGTGGCAGCACACGTGATCAGTATCTGTTCTGGCAAATTGCCAATACTGTACGCGCAGACTGGCTTCATGCAAATGTAATTAACATGTCTCGTCGTGGAACGAGAACGGCCAGATACAAGGTAGACAAGCATTTAATAAATAGGAAATTTTGATTTTCATAAGTGTCACCAACATTAACGTCTAATTACTCATAAATAAAACCCATATATCATCGACACTGCCTATATTCAAAATGGTTGGTATTATCTGCTTTATTTTCTATTCATAACAAAGTATAATGATATATCTAATATTTGACACACACACACACGATATTTCCGCATCTTCTTCTTGTGCCTCTTATTTCTAAAGTCACTGTGGCATACTTTCATTCCAGGTCACGTAGGTTACATTCTGGAAAGCCAAGATGGCGACTGCACACGATTTGAACAGGCAGTCAGTGGAATTAACGGTAAGAAATAAAAGTTTTAATAATTACACGAAACACAAAGTCGGAAAAGAAAAATAACAATAAAAAGGGATACGTGTTTCATTTCCGTAAAGGGCTTGACGAAAAAGTCAGCTTTTCAGACCAAACGTGCATCACCTGATCCTTTCATTAAATACCATCTGTGTCTCTCAATATGTAGTTCCCTCAATGAGTAATAAACACGCAAGCCTTGTGTCCTGACAATATGATTTCTCAAATTGGAATTGTTGCTATCAAATATTGACTTGAAGGGAATCGGGAAACGGTCGAATTAATTTGACTTTCTGAGCTCGTTACGAAACATTTTCTGTGTGACAGTTTAATTATATTAGGCCATCATAAACAAAGTTTCTAATGGTAGATGTTCGAGTTCCATTAAAAATTTACCGGATTGGCTATGTCACACTTGCTTGCATTGGTTGTGATCAGGAGCTAATGAATTGTTATCGACCCTGTTTTGATGATTCGTTTTCAGTTTGCTATTGTTTCTCCGGAGAACAGCTTGCCTTTACACAGTATGTTTTCAATGCTGCTCAGCCAAGGCACTGTCAAGACTATCTGTCATACAAAATGCAGCGGTATCAGTGACACTTGTCTTTTGAATGAAACCATTTTCCATCATGAGTAGGAGACTAACGTATTGTATTATCACATTTGGTGCAGGATGTGCTTCTATATATTCCCATTGAAACGCCTGACATTAATTCTAGTCACATGATTAGTGATCTATGAGTCTTCCATCTGTGGAGCATACAGAATGTCCCATGCTCTGTGCGTGCGCATTATTGAATTGCTCTGTTTCTCTACCATTCGATTAGAACGATGGGTCGTAGTAATTTTGATCGACATGATCATCGTGTCACAGGTGTAAAGACCCCCTAGCTGTATCTCTGTGCATTTTGCTTACGAAAATACAATCAAATATTCTGAGAGACGTTTTCGATTCCCGTTATTAAGTCACAGTGTCTTTGAAAATATCACTATTTCAATCCTTAGCGATTGATTCGGTCTATTGTTCACATTTTTTGTGTACTGTAGCTCGCGAACTAGCTCGCGGCAGCCATATATGACTTGTCTGTCGAAAATTATTCGGCAGACTGCTGTTAAAATCTAAGTTTACTGATACTTTCGTCACTACTGTTTGGAAGACACTTCGTTAAACATTTTTACAAACACCGCTTTTGATTTCAAACCATCTTATCGGGAAAAAAGCAAAACGGTACAGTTAATGGTGCATTAATGTGAGCCATTCATCGGAATAACTGATGTCAATCCATACCCATGGCTCAAATCCCTGCAATTGCTCCCCCAGTATGGCTAATACGAAACTAGGCCTTGTCAATAATATTTCATCTTCATCCAATGATCACGAGATGACCTTCAAAGAGCATAATGCTGACGATGGTGGAAGCCCATGCAAAATTAAAGATTTACTGAATATTGAAATCACAGCCTACCTAAAGTTTCTTAAAACATGGCAAAACTGTCTACTGTCCTAGTTACTTTGCAGCTGTAAAAGACGGTGTGTAAAACGTTGATATGATTAAAACTATTGATTTAATGAGTCATATATATAGCCATATATTTACAAATTAATTTCCACAAATAAATGAATGAGCAACTAACACAAGACAATGGTGTCAAAAACAAGAAAGAACGGTACACAGACTTCTCTGGTCAAGTGACCAATAACTGGAACGGGTCAACATCCACGTCTTTCGAAAGAATAGGTGCGTGTACGATATAAATGGAGGGTTGTGGCATTATTTGTTGCCAATACTTTTCACTCGGTGTCAACATATTAAGGCATTCAATATTGTGTCTTTATTTTGAAGGGCGATGAGCATGTACGGATTTCACCATTGTGCACTGATGGTCAGATACTTGAGTATTACTTTGAAGATGCCAGAACGACACCGGAAGCTCTTCGAAGAGGAGCAAGAGTTTCAAGTAAGGGTTTAAACAACATTGACCTTAGATGAACTGCTTAGGAAAAATGTACTTCCGTGTACATGTAACTGCTATTTCATTACTTCGCAATACATTCACTAGCAGTTACCAAAAGCGATTTTACTGTCTACAGCAGTCAAACATGGGTCAAAAACAGACCCCATTTTTTGCTTTGCTCTAATAATGAAGATTTTTGCACTTCAGCGCACACTCTCTTCCTAAGAGGGAAATCCAATTTTAACCGGTAGCCAGAGGATTTGATATCGATTATTTGCGATTGATTTCACAGGCAATGGACCGTTTTTAGGGTTTAGACCAGGACCTGAGGATCCGTATCAATGGCTAACATATGATCAGGTAAATATCGCTTCATGTCAGGTAAATATCGCTTATCATGTCCCTATATTCAACCGGCTGTGATATCATTGTTCGATTATTTGGAATGTATTGTCATAAAGATAAGCAAGCAGATTGGCTATGCATCGGCCACAATAGGGAACTCTTGTTTGGGAAATATGCTATGGAACAGTTTTTTGTATGAAAATGTTTGCGATGTGAAGTCTACCAATATAACTTTTCTTCTTTCATCTAGGTGCTGGAGAGGGTCAACAATTTTGGTTCTGGTTTGATTAAACTGGGCTACAAACCTGGACAATCTACCTTCGTGGGTATTTATTCGCAGAACAGAGCCGAGGTAAGAAATACAAAATGAGACGACGTTATTGACCAAGGGAAAAGAAGGAAGCAGAAGTATGATTTTGTTTCATATATTGTTATGTAGGTCATTTCCCCCACACTCATCATGACCTGAGTTCAATTAGTCTAGAACATTCTCAAGGTCACTGCCCTTGATGACCTCTCAACCTTGAATTCAATTAGTCATGTTTGGAATATTCTGGAAAGTTGATTAGTTGTGTAAGGGAGATAATTTTAGAACAGTAATTAGCATGTCAATAAAAGTTCTAGATTGTTCTTATATGCCTTTATAAAAGGGACGTGCTCAGCTTCCAGTCAGACTTTTGGGATCGTGTCTCTTGTGTGTTACAAACTCCAGCAGTAGTCATTCTCAAGACTTTTCAAGACCTTCACTGCCAACGCTGGATTTATACTGTGGACTTTGTGCAGCTTCAAGCCTGCAAGGACTGTTCATTCATCCAACTGACTGTTACAACTCTGAGACTGGAGCTTTGCCGTCCCAGCTGAGATAAGTAGTCTGTACACTTTAAAGCTTGTACTCTATCCCTGACTTAGCAATTAGTTTTATTTTCGTAATAAATTTTGTTTAAACGTTAACTGCTGAGTTCACCCTTTTGTTCGTTTTCTCTGCACGTAACAAATTGGGGGCTCGTCCGGGATACGAATATTTTGAGCCGTTTGACAACATTTTGACAGCCTTTTCAAAACTACTATATACTGTGAACTCAGCGAAATTTAATCATGGCGGAATTCAAGCCAGACGAATTTATGGATGACCTTGATCAGGACACATTTGATTCCCTCAAAAGGACAACCTCATTGCACTGGCCAATTTCCTTAAAGTAGAAGTCAAAAGATCTATGCGCAAGCGGGAAATACAGTACCATATTGCCAAACATTTAGTTAATTTAGGCCAATTTGAGGAATCCACCTTGAAAGATTATGAGCCCGAGTCTACCTTTGAACTAAGAAAATTAGAATTAGAAATTCAGGCAGATTTGGAGCTTAAAAAATTGGCATTAGAAAAAGAAAAAATACAAATGCAATTACAAATGAAAGAAAAAGAATTGCAAATGGAAGAAAGACAGAAAGAAAAAGAAAGGCAGGAAAGATTAGAAATGGAAGAAAGACAGAAAGAGAGGGAATTGGAAATGAAAGAAAAAGAATTGCAAATGGAAGAAAGACAAAGGGAGAAAGAAAGAGAGGAAAAAGAAAAGGAAAGAGAATTAGCAGAACACCAACTGCAGTTAGAAATGAGACGTTTAGAGCTTAGAAAGTCAGGAAAATTCTTCCCTTCAGACAATTTTGACATCACTAAGCATTTCAGGTTAGTTCCCCCTTTCCAAGAAAAGGATGTTGATAAATATTTCCTTCATTTTGAGAAAATTGCTCAGAGTCTGGATTGGCCTAAGGAGTCCTGGTCTATGCTTTTGCAGAGTGCTTTGGTGGGTAAAGCCAGAGAAATTTACATTCAGTTGTCAGTAGAGCAGGCTTCAGATTATGATTCTGTGAAGGAATTAATTCTCAAGGGTTATGAGTTGGTGCCTGAAGCTTACCGTCAGAAATTTAGGGATTGTGAGAAGGTGAAAGATCAAACTTACGTTGAATTTGCTCGAACAAAAGAACAACTGTTTGATCGTTGGTGTTCTTCTGAAAAGGTCAGTCAGAATTATGACAAATTACGACAGCTTGTTTTGATTGAGGAATTTAAAAGGTGCATCCGGAGTGACATCAAGACGTTTATCAATGAACAAAAGGCAGATACAGTAGAGGTTGCTGCTATGCATTCACCCACAAATCTTCATTTCTCAGCAAACCATCCCAGTCCTTTTCATACCGAAACAATGCAGGTAAATTTAACCCCTCCTTTTTATCCAAGAATTTCTCAAAGGAGAGTAGAAAATCAAATGACAGCAGTTCACACAGTTCAAGTAACACTCCCACATCATCAGATCCCAAGTCTCAATCTCCTTCTGACAAACAGTTTGTACACTTTCTTGTAATTATTGTAAGAAAGACGGCCATTAATGTCAGAGTGTTTCAAATTGAAAAGAAAACGTGAAGGTCAAAGTGGTCAAAGTGGATCTAAGCCCACCGGCTTATTTCTTCATCAACTCAATTAGAGTCTAATAATGTGTGTAACACATTTTCTGAGGTTAAACCCCTCTTATCCCCAATTAATGAGGTCAAGGTCAATTCTTCTCAAGATAGCATTATGGGTATTTTCGAACCATTTATTCATGATGGTTTATATCACTTTCTAGTGATTTCTCTTCCGCTACCCCTGTCAAAATTTTAAGAGATACCGGGGCGTCCCAGTCTCTTTTGTTGGCAGATACCCTGCCGTTTTCTGAAAAGTCATTTTCAGGTTCTAAATCTCTTATTGAGGGGGTAATTTGTAATGAATACATTCCTGTTCCTCTCCATAATGTCGATTTGTCTTCAGACATTGTTTGTGGACCTGTGACTTAAGGTATTAGGCCTTTTTTGCCCTTTGAAGGGATTCACCTTCTTCTTGGAAACGACCTTGCTGGGGACAAGGTCATTACTAATCCACTTGTGACTGATAAGCCTAGTTTAGATCAGGATCCAGAGCCAATTGAACAGGAAATTCCTGATTTTTTTCCTTCATGTGCCATTACTCGAGCCATGTCAAAGAAAACTTCTGAGAATCAAAATACTCTCAAAAATAATGTCACAGATGTTGACTTAAATGACACCTTTCTCAGTCAGGTGTTTGACACGGATCATTCCGTTATCCCTCGTGGATTTGAAACTTCCAGTAAAACTTCTGCTGACCAAAGTCAGACATTTTCTAGATCAAATCTCATTGCAGAACAACACAAAGACCCAGATATTTTGTCTTTGTTTGACAGGGTAGATGATGAAGATAAAACTTCAGATAGCTCTGTTTCCTATTATACAAAATCTGGTATTCTCATGCGTAAATGGAGACCTCCAGATGTCTTGGTTGATGACGACTGGGCTATAAAACATCAATTGTGGTTCCAAAGCCCTATCGTGCTGAAATATTGCGCCTGGCCCATGAAACGCCCTGGGCTGGTCATTTGGGAGTCAGGAAAACTTATCATAAAATTCTCAGTCACTTTTATTGGCCTAATCTCAGGCAGGATGTAGCACATTTCTGTAAAACTTGTCACACATGTCAAATGGTAGGAAAGCCAAATCAGACCATTCCAAAGGCCCCTTTACAACCAATTCCTGCATTTCAAGAACCATTTAGTAGGATACTAATAGACTGTGTTGGGCCCCTACCAAAAACAAGATCAGGAAATGAGTACATGCTGACAATAATGTGTACATCAACTCGGTTCCCAGAAGCCATACCACTGAGAAATATAAAGACAAAGACTATAGTGAAGCTTTAGTCAAATTTTTCACTTTATTTGGCCTCCCTAAATGTGTCCAGTCCGATCAAGGCTCCAACTTTATGTCTGGTATTTTTCAACAAGTAATGGATCAGCTAGGCATTAAACAGTATAGGTCATCCGCCTATCATCCAGAAAGTCAGGGTGCTCTTGAGCGATTTCATCAAACTTTGAAAAACATGATTAGGACCTACTGTTTTGACACAGAGAAGCAGTGGGATGAAGGAATTCATTTTTTGCTCTTTGCTGTTAGAGAGTCAATTCAGGAGTCTCTTGGTTTTAGCCCATTTGAGCTTGTATTTGGACATACAGTCCGTGGCCCACTTAAGCTCGTTAAAGAGAAATTCCTATCAGACGATGATGATTGTCTGAATATTTTGCAATATGTGTCAGATTTTCGTACAAAACTCTCTAAAGCATGTGAATTAGCCAGAGAAAATCTTGAGTCATCTCAGCAGTCAATGAAAACCAAATATGATAAAAGCACCTCAAAACGGAAGTTTAAACCAGGTCAAAAAGTTCGTGTTCTACTTCCAATTCCTGGCAAACCACTCCATGCTCGTTACTTTGGGCCATACCTAATTGATAAGAAATTGAGTGATTTAAATTACATCATAATAACACCTGACAGGCGAAAACAAAAACAGCTATGTCACATAAATATGCTTAAGCCATATTTGGATAGGGATAATCCTACTATAACTCAGCCTGTCAGTGCAGTCAGTTCAAACCATTATGAAGATAGTGATACTGAAACTGACTTGAGTGAAAATACTCTAAACTCAAAGCTGGGCTCGGTCAAGCTTCAGACTCAGAAATCCTGGAGAAGCTGGAGTCTACAAAGTTGGCACACCTCCAGCCAGAACAACAACAACAGGTGAAAGAACTGCTCCATGAATATAAACACCTGTTTCAAGATGTTCCAACGAGGACAAACGTCATCTATCACGACGTTGATGTTGGGGACAGTAAGCCTGTAAAACAACATCCATACAGACTGAATCCAACAAAAGCGAAATATCTCCAGGAAGAAGTCAAATACCTGCTGGACAATGACTTTATTGAACCCAGTAAAAGTAACTGGAGTTCGCCGTGCATACTTGTTCCCAAATCAGACCACAGTTATCGTATGTGCACGGACTTTAGGAAGGTCAACGCTTTAACAAAGACAGACACTTTCCCAATCCCGAGGATTGATGACTGCATCGACCGAGTGGGAAAAGCCAAGTACGTGACGAAATTTGACCTACTGAAGGGATTTTGGCAAGTCCCTCTGACGGATCGTGCTCGTGAAATATCCGCCTTTGTTACACCAGACGGATTGTTCCAGTACAAGGTGATGCCATTCGGAATGAAGAACTCTCCGGCAACGTTCCAACGGATGATCAACGACGTCATATCCGGGCTAGACGGGTGTGCAGCTTACGTTGACGACGTCATCCTGTATAGTGACACCTGGGAGGAACACATTAAGCTCATGCGGAAGTTCTTCGAGAGACTGAGTAAAGCAATGTTGACTGTCAACCTTGCCAAATCTGAGTTTGGTTGGGCGAGGGTAACTTACCTCGGACATACTGTAGGACAGGGTGAGGTAAAACCTGTTGATGCCAAAATCAGTGCCATTTCAAGTTTTCCCATACCAAACTGCAAACGACAACTGATGCGCTTTCTCGGTATGGCTGGTTACTACAGAAAATTCTGTCCAAATTTCTCCACAATTACTGAGCCTTTGACTAACTTACTTAAAAAGAAAGTAAAGTTTGTTTGGTCAGAGCAATGCCAACAGGCATTTGATACACTTAAAGCCATACTGCAAAGTGCCCCAGTGTTGTCTGCACCAGATTTCACTTTGCCATTCAAATTAGCTGTAGATGCTAGTGATACGGCTGCTGGTGCTGTTTTATTGCAAGAGGATAGTCATGGTGTAGATCATCCTGTTTGCTATTTTTCACGCAAATTTAACAAATCCCAGAGAAACTACTCTACAATTGAAAAAGAGTGTTTATCTTTGATATTAGCTTTACAGCATTTTGAAGTTTATGTTACTTCTTCAAATCAGCCAATAGTGGTTTATATTGATCACAACCCTCTTGTTTTTCTGCAGAAATTTAAAGGCAAAAATCAGAGATTGCTAAGATGGAGTTTAATGTTACAGGAGTTTAATCTTGACATTAGACATATCAAAGGCAGAGACAATTTAATTGCAGACTGTCTCTCTCGTATTTAGAGTTTATTGTTGTTCACTTTCAAGAAATTTTACTTTAGAGTAAAACAAATTTTGAGTACTTAAATCTTTTTCAAGATTACATTTGCAAAAGAAAGAATTTTCTTTGAAAAATTTTCTTTTTTTTGAAGAGGGGGTGTGTTATGTAGGTCATTTCCCCCACACTCATCATGACCTGAGTTCAATTAGTCTAGAACATTCTCAAGGTCACTGCCCTTGATGACCTCTCAACCTTGAATTCAATTAGTCATGTTTGGAATATTCTGGAAAGTTGATTAGTTGTGTAAGGGAGATAATTTTAGAACAGTAATTAGCATGTCAATAAAAGTTCTAGATTGTTCTTATATGCCTTTATAAAAGGGACGTGCTCAGCTTCCAGTCAGACTTTTGGGATCGTGTCTCTTGTGTGTTACTAAACTCCAGCAGTAGTCATTCTCAAGACTTTTCAAGACCTTCACTGCCAACGCTGGATTTATACTGTGGACTTTGTGCAGCTTCAAGCCTGCAAGGACTGTTCATTCATCCAACTGACTGTTACAACTCTGAGACTGGAGCTTTGCCGTCCCAGCTGAGATAAGTAGTCTGTACACTTTTAAAGCTTGTACTCTATCCCTGACTTAGCAATTAGTTTTATTTTCGTAATAAATTTTGTTTAAACGTTAACTGCTGAGTTCACCCTTTTGTTCGTTTTCTCTGCACGTAACAATATATTAATATATATATATATATATATATATATATATATATATATATATATATATATATATATATTTATGTATATATTATACACTATATTATATAATATAGTTATATATCTATATGTATGTATGTATGTATGTATGTATGTATGTATGTATGTATGTGTGTGTATGTATGTATGTATGTATGTATGTATGTATGTATTTATGTATGTACGTATGAATGTATGTATGTATGTATGTATATTATAGGGAACATGTAAACATCAAAAGCGTTCACGTAATACATCTTTTGAATTGGTATGTTGTTATGAATGCCCATTGCCTTATCGACTGTATCGTAGGACCCCCTATACTGCAGTTTCATGTCAAATTTGCATCAAGTTTGGAAAGGAAAATCTTGTTTGATACTAGACGGCAGGTGGCACAAGTTCCAATTATCAACGTCTTGCAATCACATGGTTATCGACGTGATGTTGAAGTTTGCTTTGTTTTCCTCTGAAATTACAGTGGGTAATAACTGACCACGGATGCTGTACTTACTCGATGGTTACCGTGCCACTGTACGATACATTAGGACCTGATGCAGTTACTTTCATCATCAACCAAGGTACTCTTCTATTGTTGTTACAATTACTTTTCCCATCTGTGGGCCACTTTCTGATTAAAGTATTACATGTTAAGAAAAAAATACCGAGTAAGTAGCTGAAGAATGCGTTTCATTGAAATTTAGCATACATAATAGAGCATAGCAGGAATATGTCTAGTGTACGACATGTATTACTGAGGTCCTGATGGCCGGCACGGTGTTGCCAAATTTGGTCCTTTTCAAATTATTCAGAGTATACACTGAGCAATACAACAGAAAGTTACATTCATACATGCCTTTTCACTTTATCGCCCTTTGGGCATTGAGACTAGCTTACCATATTGGATTGTTGTCCCAAACAAATTGGCAATCATCTGAATGGCCTATGTAGTGGTCCCAATACCTGGGATCATAATCCAGCCTCTTGTATAGCTCTAGAAAAGCATACTTCATCTTGTAAAATGCATAATTGACATTGAGGAGTTTTGCCCTTACAAACATTTATATTTTTCTTCCCCTTCCTCCCCAACCGATCTGCAACTCCGACCAAAAGTAGACATATACATGTCGGACCTGGATCCATTACGGAACGTGAGGCTGATTGTTTTTTACAAGCCGCCCACGTTCCGCCGGTGGATCCAGGTCTACATACATGTATACTATCAACTTGTTCCGACATGTTGACAGCAAAGGCGTGTGAATGTATCGATTACCTACTGTATTTCTACCATACCGTATTTGATAGAGGTGAAAATAGAGGTGAAACAGAGCGAGTCATGAAAAATCCAACCTTTACCATATGCTACCATGAACATCACAACTTTAATGTAGAATGACATTCATTAGATACGAACTTGCCATCTTTTGGCAATTTGATTGATTACTGTCGTTTAACGTGAGAAGCTGGGACACCAGATATATTGTCATTACAGCTTGTTTTATGACATCTGCCTGGGTGAGATATTATTCAGAAAGTTTCAGTCTTTGCTATGCATTGAAACCCCGTAAAAGATATACATAAAGAGACTTCCTGCCTCTTTAATATACTGATAACATAACCTAGCCCTCTTAGGATTATCGTTAAACTAGATTATGGTAATGTAACATTAAACTAGTACTTTGACATGTCCATGGTTTGTTTTTCAGTGATATAGGGAAAGGTCAAAGGTAATTGTCCCTGGTAACAATGAGCATTA
This sequence comes from Ptychodera flava, assembly GCF_041260155.1. NCBI lineage: Eukaryota > Metazoa > Hemichordata > Enteropneusta > Ptychoderidae > Ptychodera > Ptychodera flava. The sequence goes on from NC_091940.1 coordinate 37,713,406, forward strand.
ATTGTGATCATTTTATTCATTCAACATTTCTAGTCGGAATGAAAGTTGTCGTCTGCGATGTTCAGGCTAAAGTTGAACTGCTGCTCGACAAGGCTGACAGAACACCAACTCTACAGCAGATTGTTGTCATGGAAACAGTATCTGACGAAATCAAAGAAACAGCAAAAGAGAATAACATAGACATAATCTCCTTTACCGATGTAGAGGTAGGTTGAAGTCGTTTGACAAATGACAGGAAAACGTGATGGTTCGCTACTGTTGTCATACTGAAAGTGATACTGCTACCGCGATCCTATGCTCTGCGTAAAGTACACGTGACCAACACGTACAGAGATTTAATATTAACAAAACCTGTACCTTTCGTATATGGACAGTACCCCCTTACTGCAGTTAATAAAGTTTGATTTCACGTGTTTCGAAGGGATGTAGCTTGTAATTTCTGAAAATATAGCTCCTGTCATTTTTTGAATCATCCAACTCTGAGTAGAAGTAGAGCGTAGACACTTTTCAAAAGAAGCATATCATCATATCATTTGCCTGAGAAATGCTATTATTGTCTACCATCTTGTATACAGAAACCACATTTGATTGAAGGCGGGGACCATTCTATAGTTTGACTTAATTTGAAAAGTTTGTTACAGAGAAGGCTGGGTGTCTTTCATAATGTACCACACGTTAATTGCTATTCTACCTTGATTGTTCTTGTGCACCAATCCTCTTACAAAAATATGCTAGAGTGTTTCAAATAGAGCTTACTATTCAAAGATAAATGAATGCCAAATATGCCAGACCCATTATCATAATTCATAATTCGTTACTTGTTTTGCAGGCAATGGGACGAATTGAGCCCCATGAACCAGTTGTAAGTATTAATTTAATGGCTCCATATGTTCACATTGTTATCATGGCTGATTTAAATTTACCATCATCTGTTTGTTTTCGATATAATGATTAAATGTTACGAAAATGCAATTAAAGAAATTATATCATTTAAAGGTATGCTGTCACCTGTGACAATTTTTCCACAGTTACCATGGAAAGAAAATCTAACCAATCACAGATTTTAAGGGGGTGGCCGCTTTTTAAAAACATCGCCCTCACATGGGCATTTTGAATACAAGGAACGACTCTTTGACCATATATGGGCATATTTAGATTACAGGTGGCTGTATACCTTTAAGAATGGTTTCTTATTTTTCTAATACAGATGCCAAAGCCTGATGATTTACTCACTATATGTTACACCAGTGGAACTACAGGTAAACCTTACTAGCACTGAATAATAGGACTTGAACCATGTGAGTGACTGACCAACATGTCAGCTTCCAAGATATTCATTAGTCGTTTATTCCTTTCTTTCCACAAAGTCCCGGTGAACTGACATCATCATTGCCCCTGATACAGTAACATGCATATAGAAAAGAGCAGTTGTAAGATTTCTGCAACGTCTCCACAGTCATTTTTCCCATTACAACATAAAATAATGGCAAAGCATTGAGTGACTACATTATACACATATCCAATGACAACAAGAAATGTTCATTTGTTAATTTCAATGATAACACTGCAAGATCCCTACAGCCATTAAGTTATATCTCCACAACAGCATCCAATGACAATACACAGACATGCGCTGCGGTATTAACCACACAGTCACACCTCCTCCTCAATATTCAGTTGCTATACTGAAGTCTTAGCAGTCAGATTCAGTACCTTACAGTCACATCTCCACTGCAGCAATCCATAATCTCACAGCTACTTTACTCCATTATTCCAGGTGATCCAAAAGGAGCGATGATAACTCATGGGAATATAATTGCTGGCATGTCGGGATGTTGTGCTCACATCAAGGTGAGTGTCTCGTCCATTGTTGATTTGTTTTTGACCATCACATAGCAGTTTGAGATTTAGACCACTTGAGGATTTCTTGTGTCACAAAATATACATATTAAAGGGTAATAACTCTGACACTTAGTGTCCTATTTTGTACCTTGATTTTTATGGAATTTTCTTCAGTCTCTATCACCAAGGAGTCCACAAAGCTGATGCATCATTTTCCTCTCTTTAGTATTATCTGTACAGATGTACATGTGTGATTATACATAGATCGTTTACATTTCTAGATATTTTGGTGACTTCATAAAATATAGCATTGCAATGTCCTGCTGCAGATTAGTATCTGTACTTGTCAGAATCGTTTCTGATATATCTTGTTTAATTTTTTCCTATGGACTGATTCAGAATCTGAAAATTGACAATTGTCTTGTTATTCACAGGGATTTGGTGATCTTACAGCTGACGACTGTATGATATCGTATCTACCATTAGCCCACATGTATGAAAGAAGCTGTCAGGTATGAATATGTCAAATTGATATCATATCTTTTGTTTGATAATTAATTACTGTCGTCACATGTGGGAAGTAGGATTGACTTTAAAATTTTATTAACACTCGCCTTTTTTACCTGATTTCTTCAACATTCAACAGAACCTACAGAATGCTTGAATACGCTTTATTCTCCATACTATTACGCATACCGAGGCATCTTTTCTCAAGCCGAACTAATCTGAATTCAAAACACTGTTCGATGTAAGCTCTTTTCAAATTTACAGGACACCGTCTGCACATTTCAGTAAGATTAAGCTACTAGAGTTCAAACTCACTGAGAGATACATAATTTATAATACAGTATAATGAAGTCCGATCTTTGTTGATCCATCCACAGTTATGGGTGTACATGCAGGGGGGCAGAGTCGGTTTCTTCCGAGGAAATATACGAGAATTAATGAATGACATCAAAGAATTGAAGCCAACACTATTCCCAGTCGTACCGAGAGTGTTGAACAGAATCTATGATAAGGTGAGTCACTAGGCATCCTTCAATGCTATATTCACACCGTAGACGCTACATAATTTTTCGTTAACATTTTAGTGGTGTGTCTGTTTTTTGAGTATCAGCTATATATTGTAATACATTGGATCAGTTACATACTATGGGAAATACAAGTGACTAAGGATTAAACTACGAGTAAATTAAACTTCTCATAAAATTTAGTGAAATACGTTTTATTTATTCATGTTATAAGCTAGGTATAGTATCGCAAGGTCTATGACCTGCAAAGAGATGGAGTTTTTATTAATCAACACTTAAGACACCGAGAGCTTGATTTATGTTTTGTTTAAAAAGACCTAAGGCTGCAGTGGCAATGCCAGTTTCTTTTATCACAATGGTTTATTGCATTTTAGTGTTTTGTTTCTTTTTTGAATATTCATCAAGTCCATCAAATTTTCAGATAAATCTTGAAATGAAGGTGCGCCTTTCCCTGGTGAACATGTTTCAGAATATGAAACACCGATATTCAATTCAGGGTTTTTATGACATGAAGAACCTCACTTAGGAATCTCAGTTTGGCAGTTGTTCCTTCTACATTAAATACCAAATACTAAAATGATTCTACCCTTCTTCATGTCTCTTGCGCTCACAGGTTATTTCACAAGTTAACAGTAGTTGTCTGAAGAAATTTGCTTTCAACTTAGCGATGAGAAAGAAGCGAGCCCTCATAAAAAGGTTTGTATATTGAACGCTCTATTTTCATATGAGGTAAATTAATTTTAAAAAGTGATTTGTTTTATGACTTATATTACATAGGTACTTAGTATACAAGATGTTCTCTAGTTTTCAATTATTAATGATTTTTTTACAGAGGAATCATAGGTAACAACACAATATGGGATCGCCTCGTATTTGGAAAAATACAGGTAATTTTTATCTTTGTATTTCTCATATAAAATTATAAATCTCCATGCTGCCAATCTATATTATTGCCACAGCTCGATGTCCAATTTTAGGCATTACATTTACACGAAGTGTCCATAGTGTGAACTCAATGTTGCAAAGAAACACATTTTCTTGGACAATCACGCCTTGTAAATTGTAATTCTAGGTTCGTAACATGACTGCATGACTCATGCCCTCATGCAGCTCAGCTGAAAACATTTTAAGATAAGTAGACTAGACTGGTTGTGCTTTGAACTCGTTTGGATTTAATTGGTACCCTACCATGATGAGTCTCGCCTCAGCAACGTATTTAAGTCGGGCAAGCATGTGTTAAAATCCATTCATGACCGAATGCTGTCATGCGAGTAGTGCAACTTGAAAGATTTTTTCTGTCCTTTTTGAGTGAACACCATGCACCAACTGTTGCTTTTAAGGTGATCAGAAGTCTAAACATCTTTCCTAAAAATTGATTGTTTTCCTGGGTTCCACCAATGCGTTCTCTGTCAGTCGTGTATATGTGTGAATTATTTGAATTTGTAAATGTATAACTATGTCTGTCCTTACACATCTCTGCTGACCAACAGGCAATGCTCGGAGGTAACGTGAAGCAATTTTGCAGCTGTGGTGCCCCTATGTCAGAACGAGTTTTGCAGTTTGCACGTTGCGCCCTTGGATGCTATGTAAGTCAACTTTGATTCACCCCAGGAGTTAACTTTGACCTTTTACACCAGTCACAATCTTTAGAATCAAGTTAAGTCAGTTATATCCATGACAACAGCGTAAAGATTGACAGAGGACAGGGGCAATATTTTGAGTGGAATGAATTACACTTATCTTATCAATTAAATTAATTTTCATATAACTGTTTGTGCTACAAAATCCTCTATTTACAAGCAAGTAATAAGTATAATTATTATCAATAATTATTATCATTTAACTAAGTACCTACTCAAGTCAATTTTTGTCGCCTTTATGAAATATAGGGCATATAATTTTCTTCAGATTCAGACAATGTTTTTTCAGATTTTTCCCAAATTTTTGATCAAACGCTGTAGCCAATGAAAAGTAATGTCAATTTGGTCCAAAATTATAAAAAAATAACAGAGAAAGATTTTAAAAATTCATGAAATGTTACAATGAAATTTTGGCAAGAACAGTTACAGCTCTCACAGGATTATATACTACCCCTGTAATCAGGTTTAAAGGAAGATTGATATTAGCATTTCATCATGTGTCAAGTCAGTGAATTAACTTACAACTTGCAAAAGAAAAATCTGGATTCCACCTCCTGTTCTTTCAGAAAGCTGATGAAATGTACCATTGTCTGTAATGAACTAATCGCCATGTTTGAAATTTTGCAGGTTTATGATTGCTACGGTCAAACAGAAAGTGCCTGCCCAGCCACCATGACTCTGCCAAGAGAGAGTAAGACTGGAAGATGTGGTCCACCTATCCCATCATGCTCTGTCAAACTTGTAGATGTCCCTGATATGGAGTATTTTGTTGAAAATCAACAGGGAGAGGTATGTGTCTAAGTAATTGCATCACTGGTATCATCATTGAACTGCAATATCATGTGTGGATCATCACATCATCATAATCATCAGTAATATTACAATCATGCACACCTTATTTTGTCAATGCCTTCTCCTAGGAAAACCTATACCATGAAGTTAAACAACGCAAGGAATTTATCACAACTTGACAATACAGAAATGTGCATTTTTAAACACTGTATAGCTGTAAAATTGAACACTCATGGTTCTGTGTTCAATAGAGATAGCAATTAAAAGTTTTGCATGCTGTCAGTTTACAGGAACTTGCTCAACATCATTTACAGCTACTGTAATTTTAGTTTAAAAATTAACGCTGACAGAAGGATTTGATTCATGACTACAATAGAGAATGCCTAATTCCTTGCACTCGTCTTGTATATTACCACTAAGGTCAAGGGTGTTTTATCCATCACTTAGGTCTGCCTGAAAGGTCCCAGTGTTTTCAAAGGATATTTTAATGATGCTGAAAAGACTTCTGAAACACTGGATGATGGTGGATGGTTACATACTGGAGACATTGGACAGTGGTTGCCGGTAAGATCTTTGATGTGCCAGTAACGCATCTGACAGCACACTCTCTATAACAAGTTTTTTTGGTGATTGAACAACATCTATCCCATAAACTCAAATCCCTCTTCGTGTTTTTAAAAAGTAGGGGAATCTATTAGAGCTATGGTGAGTTGATCTTTGACAATGCTAAACTGTACATAGTTTGACAAGCACATTGTGGAATGTATCTGAGTAAAATTTTTACTTGAGTGTTTTAAAAATTTAATCTCTCCATTAAGTTGCAAATACTGAACAATTATAATTTACATGGGTGTCCAGTATATATGTATAATCATAGATTAGAGGCTCAAGTCCTACTTAGCACTGATGTAAAGCAAAGTGTGTTGAAAATGACTGTAAGATGCAATTACTATAGGTTTGATCATTTGATGTATTTATGATAATCTTTCAAAAGTTCTAACAAGTTCAGGAAGATTAATTATGTTAACCAAATCACAATTTTGTTCTTTCATTTCAGGATGGCGCTTTGAAAATTATTGACAGAAAAAAACACATATTCAAACTTGACCAGGTGAGAGAATTAAGTCTTCTCCTCCATTTCCAAGACATGTGACATCTGATTAAACTATATGTTAACACAATGATTGCTTCTCTTCCAGGGAGAGTACATTGCCCCTGAGAAGATTGAAAATATCTACACAAGAAGTCAGTTCATAGCTCAAATATTTGTTCATGGAGATAGCTTGCAGGTAAATACAAAACACTGTCTGTAATGTGCTGCTTGTGAAGTTAGGAATTTTTCAGCATTGTGATCTGACATCTTCAAATGAATACCATTGGAGATGTATAGACTAGGAGTCAATGTCATCCTGTCCACTTCATGAGACAATCTGCCATCTGATGCAGAATACAGACTGAAATGATCCATTGATGTGATATAGACAATCAGCGATAATTTGAATATAGTGCATGTTTCTTCAAAGCTCATCATATGCTCTTATATTTAATGCTCTTGTCAGTATCAGATAGCATTGACTGAATATAGCAATGTCTCTGACATAAATGAATGTGTACATACTGTCCATTGTTTTTCATTGATACATTTATGTGCCAACTTTGCTTTTTTTGTTTTTCACAGAGATATCTGGTGGCTGTTGTATCACCAGATCCTGAAAACCTTCAGAACTGGGCAAGATCTAAAGGTCTGACAGGAAGTTTGGATGAACTGTGTGGCAACAAGGTGAGTGATATCACATGTAGCTTGGAAGTTGAATTCACTCACCATACATTATTTGGTTCCTTTCAGAAGAGTTAACAGAGTTTTTTAAAAATTTGTATATACTTTCATTTTGTCTCATTTATTTCAAGTAGTATGTATGTTCACAGTCCCTCTATGGATAGAGGGACTGTGGTATGTTAAAGTCTCTGCTCACAAAAGTGTGATGTTGGGTGAGTAAAGATGAGCATTTGAAGTTGTGTTCGTGACAGTAACAACAGATTTTCTTATTGAGACTCAGATTCTGCACTGTGTTGGTTGACTTAATTCCCGTGCTAGCTTATAAGGTACAGATAATCCAACAAAGTCACGTGAAGTCTAAAATCTGTAAAATTTTCAAATGCAGCTCCTGATTTTACAACATTTCTGTTTGTACGTTGATCATTTTGCAGGTTGTCAAGGATGCCATTTTGAAGGACCTTGTCCAACAGGGCAAAACATCAGGACTCAAAGGCTTTGAGCAGGTGAATATCATTATTTGCCACAATTTCTTTCATTGTAATGAAATCAAACTATGTCAACATTACAACAAATAAATAAATCATAACCATTGTTACTTTTAGTAATAAATCTCACATCATTATCACAGTCAAACCAAGTATTGGCATCAACTTATATCATGTGTGCTAATTGTCATGTGACAAGGGCAAACTTCATTTAATCAAATATTATCAATGGGAAGCTGTTGATGTTGAAAATATGTGTACTGTGAAATGTATTTATTCAGTTGACATCATTTTTCATAAAGTGATGAAATTGTTATTTCAAGTGAAATGCTCTTTCTTATTTTATAGGTGAAGGACATCTATATATCTTCTGAACAATTTAGTATTGAAAACGGTCTGATGACACCAACATTTAAAATCAGAAGACTTGAACTACGTCGACGATTTGAACAGAAAATAGAAGAAATGTACAACAACTTGAACTGCATGAAATAGAGCATAATGGAGAGATTTTGTTTGTTGCATACTGACTAAACTTGGGCAACTTTAACGCTGTTCTGAGTATGTGCATTCAAAAGCCAGTTGTCTTGTGACTAGTCTTGCCATGTTCTGGGATAATCTTCGTGGACATGTAACTTTGGTCTGTGCAATAAATTTGACATTTACGCTGGATGTTGATCTAAAGTGTTACGATTTCTAAAAAAAGCTGAAAAAATGGAAGCATATATGCAAATTATTATAATGAAAGAGAAAAATTTACCTTACTAGTGACCTTACCTTGAGAGTTAACAAATATTTAATTAAGTGCGTGTACTTCTGAAAAAAAAAAGGTCTGTACCTTCAATGTAAAGTCTGGAGACACTATAAAATGCCAGGAACATAAACTCGGCAAAGCTGAGCTAGCAATGATCCTTGCACTGTATGTCATTAGCATACTGAGTGACAGATTGCTCAAATTACCATATTGAAAGGCCCACACTCTCCTTTGCATATTTAATTGCACCTTTGTGACATTTGCATATTGATGAGCAGTACATTTTATTTGCACATTGAGTGAGACCTTGGTCATAAAACATAGAAACAAGTTTCTTTAGCACCAATCTCTTTACTGTTTAGGCGAATATTGAAAACTTTTAATGCCAATACAAACTTCTGAAATTGTTTTATTGATTTTATTGACTAAATAGAGACACATGATACATGGTTTGGATAAAATACAGTCAGAAAACTCTAAGAATACATGGAATCCAATGTAATCCAATGTATGAAATATTGTAAAAGACACATGACAATGTTCTATCTGGTGTATGATCAACATTCCATGTAGAATATTTGTCAATTCTACCTGAAATCTTTCCCACTTGTACACAGAATTTCCCCAATATTGTGTGCGGTCTGACCAAATTTTGCTTACCCAGTAAATACAATGAGGCTGCGTCAAACAAACAAGAATGTACAAATGTACAAGTTACTATCTGTTGTTATATAATAAATCTTAGTTTAGTTTCATGCTTCATGTTATTATAAGATGAGTACAATTTTTTTATGTTTTATAAATCAGTCATTTTCCAGTTACACCATGTTTCTTAACATTAGACTACTTTCGAACAAACTTAAAAACCGAAATGTAGTTTGGATTGTCACATCAGTCAGATAGTTGTTTTCATGATTAGAATACGAAGGCATGATGGCTCAATCAAGACATGTAGTTGGTATCTTCATGAGCTGAAAAAGCATGTGTTGCAGAATAAGACACAATTGTAATGAAACACTGGCTGCTTAATAGAAAAGTAACTATTTAACTAAAAAGTTTCATTAAAAAAACCTGAAATAACAGTCATGCTGATTTAAATAACACAACTATCATTCAAATATAAAACTAGATATTGCTTCAAAGCACCATGATTTTAATGTTTTCAAACTTTTAATAAGTTTTATTAAGGTATCTTTACATAACTTTCATTTGACTGTAATTATTAAAAATATTATTCTGGCATTTATTAATATTCATGTATACTTGCTAGCATCATATCAAAGATGTTTACTATGTTTTTACTATGTCTACTGACGTTTTTGTTTTCCATATTAATGTTGATTACATCTAATTTACTAACCAATTATTCATTTCACAACTGCCATCATAACTCTGTACAGTAAAGCAGTTAAAAGTTTGCACATATCAACTGGCCATGAGGATAACAGCATACATTTGTTACCCATTAGTTGCCCTAAACAGTCTGTTGAGGCCATTAGCAAAACTGTTTTGGCCCACTTTCAGGCTCAAGGGAAAACAAACGTTTGCTTACTCAAAAATGGCCCATCAATTTGTGTTTTGTAACCACACCTCATCCAATTTCTCACTGAAAAATACCGTAATTATACGGTGTCGCTCAAATTTGATCAGAATTGGTACATACCAAAGATCAACAATAAGTGTTATTTCTATCTGTTCAGTGCAGGAAAATTATATGTTGATGTTATGACAATTTCTGCACAGTACAACCAGAAAAACAACAAGAAATATTTAAACCAGAAAATTAAGAATGACAAAAGTAAATAAGGTCTGAAACTTTAGGTACTGAAGGTCAACATTAGCAACATGCATAGAAGAGAATCTTTCAACCATGGATGTACAAAAATAGACATCCATGGTTTCAGCAGATCTGTTAATATGTCAGTTCATAAACAATGACAGGAAATGACCAATTAGCTGTTTCAGTTACTGCTACCACTCCCAAACATAATAGGTACCCTGCATACAAATAGGTTAAAGGTCAAAATCCTCTTATTCAGATGTGTGGGCTGATTCAGTTCACTGCCACCACTCCTGCACACTAGCAGTATTTCCCTTTTTCTTACCTCATTTGCACATTTTTGACACTGATGTGTTCATTTGAACAAATTCACATCTCAACCCCTACATCTACCTGTACACCAAATACTGAGACGGTAGCTTTGGCGGTATGGGAGCCTTTGTGTGTGATGGACATACATCCGCACATACATACCCACAAATATACAGACATACAGACGCCACTCAGACTCATCATATAAGCTCTTTTTGGTATTTATATATAAACCAATATGAGCTAAAAATCTGAAAGTGACTCTGCCATCACTCAACTCAGTTGTAGACAACACCACCATCTTCTTTATGCATTCCAGAATGTATGCATGAGTAGACGGCACTTTCAAATTTACACAGTCATTAGTCATTCCAAACTGTTAACTGATGATTAAGTTTGGAAAGTGTCATCTGTTAACTGGTTCTTCGCGTGTATATAAAGTGCCAAAATGACGTATATCACCATAAATCAACAAACCATGACAGAGTGTTTGGATGAGGTGTGTTGCAATTTTCTTTTAAAGTATACTGATAGACCGGCTGCTCTTTGACTTATAATGTGTCATGGCAAATGGATCACTGTTTCTGTAAATGCTACAAAGAATTGCAATGATATATTAGGATAAGCTACATGCGTCTTTTTGAATAAGGAAATAATTGCTGGTAACAAGCTAAGTAACATTGCATGTCTGAAGGTTCATGGAGTATTAATAGCTGCATAACTGTAATGGTGAATGCTTTACTGTAATCTTTCCAGTAACAACTGTTTCAATAAAGTAATGGGCACACTAACACACTCATTGACTGTAAATATCTTCATTTGTGTCTTTTTGACACATTTTGATTGAGACATGAGAGTGTAACATAAGAAATGGATGAGAAAATATGAATTTCTGTCATATTCAGTGATTTCATGAGAGAATATACAGGAAGTATTAAAAAGCAGGGTACATACACTTGAGGTTCCTTAAAATTCACAGATTTTCCAGGACGTACTTCTTCAGCAATTTCTGGTCTTTTTGAAGTCTAAATACCATTTTTCATGTGTCATTTTTATGATACATTATTTGTACATTTCATTTTATATGTCATTTTACAATATCATGACTGACCAATTTTCCAGGACCTTCCAGTAATCATTTTCACTTTCAAACACTTTTCAAAGATGTTCAAGGAGGCTTTGAAAATCAAGGACTTTCAAGGACTTTTCAGGAACATATGTACCCTGTTTAAGGCACTGTGGGAAATATCTCTCACTAAATATCATGTTGGTCATCTGCAAGACATTGGTAATTTGCCAATGGCTGTTATGGTCTTAGTGGTCTGAGTGGCTGAACTGGGATTTGAAAAGGTCCTGATGGTTGATCGTTAGTTTCAGCAGGTGAATCGCAATCAATCTTGTAACCCATCCTGTATCTGGTTTCATACACTCTTCTGTGATTGATCCTGTGGAAGGAATGATACTATGTTAGTTCAGTACTTCACAGAAACAAAGTAAGATGTCAGAGGCACCTATGAGTATCAATGCTTTGTTGTTGTAGATCAGTACTTGGAGCTGTAATGCTTATTGATTTCATTGTGTAGAGGACACTGTAAATTTTCATTATGCATGTTGTACTGATTATAGTAAATAAGATATCAATGATAATATTACTGAGTGATTATCTCTTATAATGTAATGGGGTTGTTCACTAATCACACAGGTTTATGTAGGGACAGTTTCAAAAACATACTGAAGCAACTTTTGTTTTTACAGCAAGACACATCTCTCATGCAGAAAAATGGGCAAATTTGTTTAAATTTTGGTTGGTTGCAGTCACTATTGAGCACATTATGCTATATTTCACAATCAACCTACAATTATGATAAACTATTGAGTTTGTTGTCATAAAACTTTGATGACACCAACTCCATGCATATGTTGACTTAAAAATTATTTCAACAATTAAAAAACATTTGAAGTAAAACTAAACTGACCTGTATAGAGTGCATGTTCTCCAACCAAATGGACCACAGGGACCTTGATAGCTTTCAACAACGCCTTTCCTTACTGGCCGATTGACACTCTGTATGAAAGTGATAACTGGACAGTTTCTGTGGATGACAAAGACTCCAGTGTAAGTTTCCATGATGAGAAAACCATATCAAGAGATTTAACAGAGAGGCAGATCAGGTCAAATGGAAAAATACCAAGCATTAAGTACAAGTAGACTACTTGTCTGAAAAAGACTGTCACACAAATCTCTTGTAACCTGTGGTATAATCATCATAAGCTACTAGTACATAAAAAAATAGCTGACCCTTGATTTCAGTGTAGAGTCTATGTTTAAAAAGCCCTGCTGTCATTTACAGGGAAGGTCGTCCAAGCTGGACAGTTGCCCGTATGTTAAGTTTACTTTCTTTGTGCAGCACACGCATGTTTTGTCGATAACATAGTGGAATAAAGAGAACTGAGTCTTTTGACAACACTGCGGGTAGACAAAATTAAATACAATGTATGCAAACAGATGCCAATCAGTTTTTTATGAGACGTACAGATAAACAGTGAGTGGAATGATTGGATGCTGTCACTCAGACACTTGTGATAGACGGAACTGTAACTTTTTATCTGCAATGAACACGATTGAACTAATTTGGGATAATTGGATGGTGAAATAAGGTCGTTTTAACCTGCAAATGTAAGCTCATCTACTTTTCTTTTCAAGTTACATACTTGTTTTTATGAGTAATTTGTAATATTGCTACATTCAACTATAGGGCACCTAATACTTTTGAGAAATTTGAATAATACGAAGATCAAATTATCCCACAATAGTTCCAATCATGTTAATGTTATCTGCATAGCTTGTGTGTGCTACACAAACAAGTAAACTTAACACATCGGCAACTGTCCAGTTTTGGATGATCATCCCTATATGTTTGAATTCTGGTCTGGATGAGAATTCATTATCAGCAATG